>NC_091738.1:25816591-27075682 GCF_030179905.1 Drosophila bipectinata | reverse complement strand
CCAACTTTCGTGTTTTTGATGATAAAAAGCTGGCACTTGGTACACATTCTATTTTTGGTCAGTTAATCCGATCTACCAAATTTCATAAAGATCGGTTGACTATATCTTATAGCTGACATATAACTGTACGATCGGAAATGGTTTTTGGTAGAAATATCAACTTTCGTATTTTTGAAGATAGAAGCTTGGGACTTTTTTTTAGATTTTTTATTGTAATTAATTGGTTTTATTATGATGTAATCATAAGGATCGGCCAACTATATCCGATGTCGATATATATCCGGTTTTAGCTGCAAGGGTATATTAACTTTGCTTTCTTGTTTTTTTTTAAATTAATTGGTTTTTTTTTTTTTTTTTTTTGTTTATAAATTTTTCCTTGACTTTTACTTTTTAAACTTTCCTCAGTATCTTTACGCCGTTGGCTCCTCCTCGCACTCGGAACCATATGGCTCCAACCTGCGCCATGACACACCACCATCCGGTGCGTCCGCGCCTCCTCTCCACCTCCGCCGCCACCTTCACACAGAGCTCCGGCGGCCAGTCTGCTTCTGGGAACTCCTTGATGCCTCCATCCGACGCTGACCTCATCAGCACCGGCCTCGTTGGCCGCTCCTCCGGGCACGAGTGCTGCCGGCCCAGCGCCGGCTTCTTCGGTGTTGGCCAGACCCACGGCCCCTTCGTCCACGGCTCCTCCTCCTTGTCCTCCTTTCTTGGGCGTGGCGTTGGTGGTGCCGCAGGCCACGTTGACTCCTGCTGCCTCTTTCTGGCGGCCGTTGCCCCCTCCCTTTCCTCCGGTCGTTCCGATCGAGGGCGTGGTGTTGGTGGCACCGCGGGCCACCGCGTTGCTGGCCGGGTCCTCTTTGTGGCTTCCCTCCTTTTCGCGACCAGCCGCCTTGCCCGTCGCAGCCGCATCCTCCTTGACATCGCCCTCCTCATGGCTCCCTCCCGTCCATCTCTCCTGATGTCTCTCCACTCCCTGTCGATCTCCTCGCACATCTCCTGTGCTCTTTGGGCCCTCTTCCTCGCCATCTCCGAGATGGTGACCATCGCCTCCTTTCGCTGGCGGCACCTCTCGGATCTCCTTCGGAGCTCCAGCACCTCGCTCCGGCGCCGCTCCTCCACAGTGGCGCGACCGACTGGTATTTGCCTCCGTCCTCCTGCTGCCCGTTGTATCGCCCACTCCGTTCTCGTCCTTCTTCCGTTCCAGGTGGGGTCGCCGACGATTTCCAGATCGCTCTCGTCAGACGAGACGATCATTGTTGCTTCGGACTTGTTGGACATGTTGCTCCGTTGATTAGAATTTTTTGAATAGACCGTGCTCCTCCCAGCCGCCGCCTTTTATAGCATATCCATCTCCCGCTACTGGATATGCCCCGTTACTGTTCCGTGACTGGACCTGTTAAGGCTCCCTTTACTGGACATGTCCCGTTTTCCACTGTGCAGTCCTCTTGTGCACTTGTGCCGGTTTAGTGTTGCCGTTCTATTCCTCCTTCGCCGGTGATCCCATGTCTTGGCACTTCAGCTCACTCACGTGTGCCCTCTTCTCTTTGTTGGTTCTTCCGTGCCGTATGATGACAATTACCGGCGAAACGAAATTGACGACCGTGTAGGGCCCATCGTACCGCGGCGCTAGTTTTGCTGCGAATCCCTCTGCCGCCTTCGACAAATGGTGTTCTTTTGCCCACACTGTTTCGCCAACCTTTGGGCTCCACTTCCGTCTCCGTAAATTGTAATGCCTCGCCTGATCCTGGGCCGCCCGCTCCATGTTCCTCCGCACTATTTCGAAGACTTCCTTCAACTTCGTCGCGTTCTCCGTGGGCGTTCCTTGCCCAACTCCTGTGCGTAAAGCGTTTTCGTCGAACAACGCTCTTGGCATCCTTGGCTCCCTGCCCTGCTCCCAAAGCAAGGCGAATATCCTGTCGACTCTGACACTGCCGAGTTCACTGCCAGCATGAGCTCTGGCCAGTGCTCGTCCCAAGTCCTCCGGTCCTCCCCAGCAAACTGGGCGATCATCGTTTTGATCATTCTATTCGCCCTTTCTGTTGGATTTTCTTGGGCGTATATGGTGCGGTGAACTGGTGGCTCACGCCAAGCTCGCCGAGGAACTTCTTAAAGCTGCGGCTGGTGAATTGTACGCCGTTATCCGTTACCATCACCTTCGGAACTCCATACCGAGCGACAATCCTTTCTCTAATTGCCTTTTGCAGTACCTCGGTAGTTGCTTTCCGCAGTGGCACTATCTCCGTCCACTTCGAAAACCGGTCCATCATTACCAAAACCATTGTATTCCCGTGTTTAGATCTTGGCAATGGACCCACGAAGTCCGCACACACCGTTGCCCATGGCTCTTCCGGGACCTGTGTCAGCATTTGTCCTGCTGCTTGCCTCTGGCATGGTTTGTATTTTAGGCAAGTTTCGCATCTCCTGACATATTTCCGGATGTCTCTTTGCATCCCTGGCCAGAAGTACCTGGCGGCCACTCTGGCTATCGTCTTCCTCACGCCTAGGTGTCCTGCCGCCGGTGCGTCATGGTTCTCTTTGAGGACCTGCTGCCTCGACTCCGTGGGCACGCACAACTTCCATGACGCCACTTCCTCGCTTCCTGCTCTATGCGGAACGTGGCGGTACATCAAGCCGCCCTCTTCGACGTAGTCCGGGAATTTTTGCGGGCTTGCCTTCATTTTCTACTTTAACGCGTTTATCCACACGCACTCTTGGACTTCCAGATCCACGGTTCTTCTTAACTGCTCCAACACTGGCTGGCGAGATAGCGCGTCGGCGACCACGTTCAGCTTACCCTTCCTGTAGCTGATGACGTAGTCATACTGCTGCAACTCGAACACCCACCTCGCTATTCTTCCAAGCGGGCTCTTGAGGTTGTTGAGCCACTTCAGTGCCATATGGTCCGTGATTACGTCAACTGATATCCTTCCAGGTAGGGCCTCATTTGCCTGATCGCCCATACTATGGCTAGGCACTCCTGCTCCGTTTCCGAGTAATTTTTTTCAGCTCCAATCAGCGTTCGACTGGCGTATGCGATCACTCGTTCGCCTTCCTCGGTGTCCTGGGTCAGGACCGCTCCGACACCGAAGTCGCTTGCGTCCGTTTGCAGCACGAACCTTTTCTCAAAGTCTGGGCACGCCAGTACTGGGTCTTCCGCCAGCCGTGCCTTTAGGGTCTCGAACGCCTCCTGGTGCTTGGGGGTCCATTCCCGTTTCGTCCCCTTTCGTAGCAGATCGTTCAAGGGCTTCGCGATTCCTGCGAAATCTGGGACGAACCGCCGATACCATGACGCCATCCCTATGAACTGTCGTACTCCCTTGACGTTTGTCGGGGGTTGCAGCTCTGTAATGGCAGCGACCTTCCCCGGATCCATGCCGATCCCTTGGCTCGTTATTCTATGTCCCAAGTATAGCAGTTCCTGCCTGAAAAATGGCATTTTTCCGTGTTTATCCGCAGGTTTGCTGCTTTCAACCTTCTGAACACTTCTCTTAGGTTCGCCATGTGTTCTTCCTTGGTGCGTCCGATCACGATGATATCGTCCTGATACGCAAAAGCATGTGGAGCCATGTCCGGCCCTATGACCTGGTCAAGGGCCCTTTGAAATGTTGCCGAGGCTGAGTGCAACCCGAACGGCATCACCTTCCATTGGTACAGACCCTTCCCTGGAACGGTGAAGGCGGTGTACTTTCTGCTTCCTTCCTCCAGAGGGATCTGCCAATACCCGTCCTTCAAGTCGAGGCTGCTGAAGAATCTGGCCTCCCTTAGTTGCTCCAATATGAAATTTATTCGTGGCATTGGGTACGCATCTTTTACTGATTTTGCGTTGATTTGCCGGAAGTCCACGCACATTTTCCACTGACCCGTCTTTTTCTTCACCATTACAATCGGTGAGCTGTATGCGCTATTCGAGGGCTCAATGCATCCCTTTTCCAACAGCTCCTCCAATTTTGCGTTTATTTCCCCCTGTATTTTCGGGTTTTTGGGGTAATATCACTGTTTTATGGGAATGTCGTCCTTCATGGTGATCCTGTGCTGAGTTATGTTCGAGCATCCTCTTTGGCCGGCGAACGCTTCTAGCTCACTCTCGATAAATCTCTTATTGCGTTCGTCTTCCCATACCTCTGGACATCCGGACACTGCTACGGACAGTCTATCCTCCAGACATCCGCCCCATCTCTCCCTTTTGGGTATGGTAACGCGGTGGCCTGCGCATGTCACCGTTGCGCCGAACTCACTGAGGAAATCCCATCCCAGCACCAGACTGTTCAGGGCATCACCAGCAGGTTCAGGGTCTTTGTGCTGTTGCCGAAGCTTATCCGAGCCTGTAATGCGGCGCGTGTTTCTGTATGGCTTCCATTGGCTAACTTCACCCGCCTCTTTATCGCGACTCGTTTCCCGGCTATTTCCTGGCTCTCTGCTCTCGAAGCTTGCCTTGAACCTCGCCCATGTTGGCCATTCTTCGTCGTTCATGATGAACCATCTTTGGGCCCTGCCCTGCAGTAGTTCTGGCATGGCTCTGGGGATCGTGTTTATGTCTAATCCGTATGTCTTTGCGGACCACGTTACTCGGTCCAGGAACTCTAACGGGTCCCCTGTGCCGTCGAAACGAAACGACCAGTCTCGCACCTGTCTGGCTACTTTGGCGTAATCCCCCCGGGCCGGAACATACTTTCTTGATTGCGGCTCTATGCTCCTTCCCATTCTTGGATCTGGTACCGCCAGACTCTCTATAAACTTCTCTGTTTCGCTGGCTGCTCTCTGCCTGGGGGTTGATCTTTGTCCAAACCTTTCCTCTAGGCCGTGCGTTAACGCCAGTACCTCCTCTTCCTTGGATTCGTCGACCCACCTCGCCACTGAGGATCTCATCGCTTCCACAGTCCCGTCTGCTGGTAGACCGAGCTCCCTACACACTTCGCTCAGCTCCTCCTTTCTCAATGTGTAGATCTAATTCTTTTTTCCCATCTTTCTGCTATGTTATTTTCTAGGCTAAATGCAATCACGAAGTTTGGGCGCCAGGTGTAACGAACTGTTTTTTCTGCTTCCGCTCGCCACAATTTGCCGCGGCTAGCTCACAGAGTTTCGCGGATCCGTTCCACCGAATTTATAGATTCGACGTGATTGCCCAAGCCCAGAAAGTAATACAAATAGCTTGAAGTTTCCACACTTTTTATTTTGAGACCACTTTACACTACAAAAGGCTTTCTTTCTCTTTTACTCGTTGCTCCTTCCGTTCCTGTTGGCTCCGTTGTCGGCGTCCTATGCGGGTTTTCCAGGATACGCCGCCGCTGCTCCGTCGCCGCCGTTACTCCGTCGCCGATGGTACTCCTGTCGCCGCGCTGCCAGCGATTCCGCTACCCTCTGCCCTTTGGCCTTGAGAAAACACCCCCTTGGGTCGACTACGACTGATCTGACGGTTGGCTACGGTCGGTCGCCTCCACTACACCGGGACACCGTGCATACGCTCCGGTGCCAGGTTTGGGAGTTTGTTTGCTGACTGCCGCCTTCGCTACACCGGGACACCGTGCATACGCTCCGGTGCCAGGTTTGGAAGCCGCCGTGTGCCTGATCGTATTGTCGCGCTCCCGCTACACCGGGACACCGTGCATACGCGCCGGCGGACCCGAGTTTGTAGTGGCGGGGCTGGTGACCAGGGTGTTCTCACTTGGTCTGTGACTTGGGCGCGAGTTCTTGAGTCGGCCGATCCGTGTTTCGCAGGACCACGCCTGTTGGTTGCGATTCCAGGAGTCGGTAAGGCGTACGCCAGACTTATCCTTTCTTCACTTCATTGCAAGGCTACCTGCCGTGTTCGGGAATGGCTCAACTCGACTCTGACGCCTCGGGCTTGTAGAGGAAACCGTCCAGCAACGCATCCTTGTTCTGTACGTCTCGTGGTTACCGGGCGTGTGATCCCAAGTAGGCCTCCTTGTTTCGCAGGACCACGCCTGTTGGTTGCGATTCCAGGAGTCGGTAAGGCGTACGCCAAACTTATCCTTTCTTCACATCATTGCAAGGCTACCTGCCGTGTTCGGGAATGGCTCAACTCGACTCTGACGCCTCGGGCTTGTAGAGGAAACCGTCCAGCAACGGATCCTTGTCTCCCTTGTTCTGTACGTCTCGTGGTTACCGGGCGTGTGATCCCAAGTAGGCCTCCTTGTTTCGCAGGACCACGCCTGTTGGTTATGATTTCAGGAGTCGGTAAGGCATACGCCAGACTTATCCTTTCCTCACTTCCTTGCAAGGCTACCTGCCGTGTTCGGGAATGAACCAACTCGACTACACGACCCTGGGTTTCCAGAGGAAGGTCCAGCAATGGATCCTTTCCGTATTGTCTTATTCGCTCTCCTTGCGCTTGGCTGCCGGACTCTCCAAAGGCGGTCCTTCAACTCAAACAAAACCGAATCCTTTTTAGTAACGCTCTAACACTTGAATGGCGGACTCTCTACAGGCGGTCCTCCAACTCAACGCTACAAGCTTCCTAAAAAGTCTCGTCTCGAGCCGCTCCAATGGGCCTCCTTTTATACTGACTGGAGCGCCCGTTAATCCTCCTGGATTCTGCTCCTGCCGTTAATCCTGCTTCCAGAATCACGCCACTTTCCCGTTGGCGGGTCGCTGTCCGTGGCCCCTCGTCTCCCCCGGTCCCGGATCTCTGCTGCTGGTACGTGGTGCACCGGTGGGCTTCCAGGGCCCGTTGCACTCTTCGTCGCAACCCCCCCCCCCCCCTATGCATCGTGCTGATTCCCCCACTGGACTACTTTCCCAACGTTGCCCCGGGACCCGTTACGTTCCACGTCGATTCCTTCTTCCCCCGGGTGGCGCCGTTTACCCTCTCACCTGCCACCGTTACGTTCCACGTAGATTCCGTCCTCCCACGGGTAGCTCTTCGGCGGAACCCATGGTAATTGGCTTTCACCTTTCCCCCCAACCCCCCGTACTGACCCTGGCGACGTTCCCTTGGGCTGCCCGGGTTGATGACCCCCTTTTTCCGTCTCCTCCGCCCCCCCCTTTGCCCCCGGCTATCTGTCTTAGCGTGTGGGGAGACTAAATCTCCTCACGCAGGCTAGCCTCAAAGTGGATTTTATGTAACTTAAAGTTTGTATTGAAATAAAAGCGAGAGTTCATAGTAAAATCCGAGCTGAAAAGTAAACATAGTAGAAAATATTTCTGAGCTGTTTGCTCTCACAATGGTTCGATTTGAACGTTTCAAACTTTCATCGTTCCAAAGATGTTACGTTCTAAAAATAGAATTCTCTTTTTCCCTATCTCATCTACCAGCCGTTTGTAGTGGAACCCGCTCTCAAATGTTTTAATTTTTACAGCGGGTTCCACGACGCGGCCTCCTAATATACCGTAGAACCCGCACTTAAAAAGATTTTTACAGCGTGTTCCACTACGAACTGAGGCCCTTTCAAGGTGATTTTCAAATTTCGTATATTTCTTGATTGGATTATAAATTTTGGAAAACACTTTAAAACGATTAAAATATAATATAAATAAATTTAAGTTAAAAAAAAGTGGATGTCCCGAGCCTGATTTGAACTCGTTATCCTATGCTCATCAGCCAAGCACTCTACCACTCGGCTATCCCTCATTCGTTGTCGCGCGAAAAATTTCTCAAACTTAACTTGTCGCGCTGAGGAACCCGCTCGTTCCAGTGGGTTCCAGTGCTAGAACCCGCCATAGAAAATTTTTCTTTGTATGATATGTCCCATCTATGTACTTTATAATCTTTGTTGAAACAAAAAGTAACTTACTATTTTAAATATTGTTAAGAGGAGCCCAAATAAATACATAGGTCTTACTCCAATGAGTTCGGTTTTAAAACTGTATTTATTTTTTACAATTCTTGTACAAGAAAGATACACAAAAATATTTAATTTATTTAAAACTACTTATCAACGTGCTGTGTGACACAAGTTTAACCGTTTTAAACGGGAATGGATTCAAATAAAGCGAAAATTAAGACCACAGATTGCTTAAATGGGAAATATGGTAAAGCTAACCATTTTGCACCCAAACAACTTGAGACAGAACAAATTGGATTTAAAGAGCTGGTTTTCGTAAAATCAATGACCAGCTCTGTGCGTTTGACACTCAGTTTAGAGGCCTTCAGCTGCTAAATGAGTCCCCTAAGCGTAAGAAATCCGCTTTTTCTGATCGGCCTCAGCCTGCTCAGCCGACATCAATGGAGCCGCTTATATCTCTGGCCACCCCAAGGGCTAGAACTGAGAAAAATTCGTCAGAATTTCTCAGGGATAATGAGCAATTGTCCGATATGTCCGCCATGGCATCCCTTCAAGTGATGCCACAGGTCCTAGGGAACGAAACCCCCATTAGGGGGGTTTCCACAGTCCGGACCACCGGCACCGACTGATGCTGCAGTTCTTGTACCTGCGACACCAAAACCCTTACAGGTGATTCCTCCATCGAAACATATATTTGTTTCTCGGCTTGCCCCTGATACTTCAGAGATTGATATCTCGGCTTATATCAAAGCCAAAACTAAAGCCGATATAAAGGTGGAGGACATACAAAAATTTAAATATAGTTATACAAGGCGCACGTCTTCTTTCAAGATTCGTGTGCCCTCGCTGATGTTCAAGACGATTTGTTCTCCCAGTTTTTGGCCAGAAAATCTTTTCGTCCAAGAACATCAGCCTAGTTCCGTAAAAAAAAAGTTAATAAACCAGTGGGAGTGAGACTTCCCAATATCGGAACCACTGACCAACCCTCCACCTCTTCTTTGGCCACTAACCCAAAAAACTAGTTTCCTCACTAACTCTTACCTATCAGAATACTAGGGGGCTACGTAGCAAACTCCCCAAGCTATATTCTGATAGTTCTTTCTTTGCATCCCATATAATAGCATTTACAGAAACTTGGTTAAATCCGGAGATCTTTAGCTCCGAAGTTTTTCCAAGTAAGTACACCACTTTTAGACGGGATCGATCTCAGCGAAGAGGAGGTGGAGTCCTCATTTCGGTAGACTCTACTTTTGCTTCTGAAGAGGTGAAATCCCAAGAGTTTGGTGACGTAGAATTTATTTGCGTTAAAATCACTATGTCCGTAAAAGCTTTATACATTACATGTTCATATATTTCTCCTATGTCTGAACTGCCCACATATTGGCAGCATTTGTCCGCTATTCGATACGTCTCTAATCTTATGACGGATCGTGACAAACCCGTAGCGGTGGGCGACTTTAATATCCCAGAATTGAAGTGGTCCAACGTCGATAACTCACCATCTTTGTCACTTATAACTTACCATGACTTCACCGCGGGCATGTTTGACATGTCCCTAGCTCAGATCAATCATGTTAGAAATTCGCTAGGTCGGCTCTTAGACTTATGTTTTGTATCTGATCCTGATGGTACCGCTCTCTCCAGAGCTTTTCCCCTTTCAACCCCAGAGGATCCATATCACCCCACGCTGGAGGTCTCAATCGAAACCACTCCTGGTATCGATCAGATGTCCCCGTGCGTGGTAAATAAGATTCGCTGTTTCCGTAAAGCTGATTTTCAGAAACTTAATAGCCTTATTGATACATTTGACTGGTCTGATATTCTGGCGTGCACTGATCTTAATGTCACTTTAGAAAAATTTTATTTTACTTTAAATACATTTTTTGACTCATGTGTGCCTTGGAAACATCCGTCCGCTTCAACAAATCCTCCTTGGTATACAAGGTGCCTCACTAACCTAAAAAATAAAAAAAATAAGCTTTTACTTAAATATAAAAAAACCTGCAGTAGTGTTGATTTCTCAAGATACCTACTAGCTCGGTCGAATTTTACCGTGCATAACGCTGAATGTTATAGGAATTATATTGACCGCTGCCGGATTCAATTTACTCAGGATCCAAAGCAGTTTTATAATTTTGTAAACAGTAAGCGTAAACACGTATCTTTTTCACCCCTGCTTACGTTTTAAAATTCTACTGCGACTTCGGATCAGGCCATTGCCGATCTATTCGCAGAATTTTTTCAAACAACTTATTCTCCTCCTAAATTGACTGATCAGCCTTACGCATATAACATTCAAGCAGCAAATCTTATTTGTTGTCCGTTTTTTTCTGCGAACAACTTATTATCTGGTCTTTTAAGGATAAAACCCATTTATTCACCAGGCCCCGACGGAGTACCAGGGTGTGTGCTAAAATACTGCGCCAGGGCTCTGTGCAAACCTCTTCTAAGACTTTTCAACTTATCTTTGGAAACCTCGATTTTTCCCCTTAAGTGGAAGGAATCATTTATAATTTCCCCTACATAAAAAAGGGAAAAAGTCCGAGGCTGCCAACTACAGAGGCATCTCTAAGTTGTCGGCAATTCCAAAGTTATTTGAAAAATTAATTACCCCTCATTTGCAACACCTTTGCTCTTCGATTATCACTCCTTGTCAGCATGGCTTTATTAAGCGTCGCTCCACCACCACAAACTTATTGGAGTTGACATCCTTTGTCATAGACGGCTTTTGTAAGGGATATCAAACCGATGTAATTTACACAGACTTCAGCAAAGCATTTGATTCAGTTAATCACTCACTTTTGTTGAGTAAACTGAATATGCTGGGTTTTCCTAAAGACCTCTTAACGTGGATCTCCAGCTACCTAGATGGAAGGACACAAAGAGTCTTATTTAAAAACATACAGTCCCGTCTGGTCCGTGCTACATCCGGCGTCCCTCAAGGAAGTCATCTTGGCCCGTTATTATTCACGCTTTTTATAAACGACTTGCCCCCTGCTTTAACGAACTCTCTAGTTCTTATGTATGCAGATGATGTAAAGCTTTGTCTTCAGTATAAATCCATCTCTGCCCAATGCAGTCTTCAGTCTGACCTTGATAACTTTTAAAAATGGTGTTTAGCTAATGATCTAATACTCAATGGATCTAAATGCAAACATATGTCTTATTATCGTTCTTGCCTTCTGCAAGCTATGTATTCCATTAATGGGATTGCCTTAGAAAAATTAACCCAGGTTAATGATCTCGGCATCCTATTAGACATAAAACTTAAATTTGCCGACCATATTTCCTTAATGGTTAATAAGGCTAAGGAGTTTATCAAAAGGTGGTCAAAAGAATTTAATGACCCCTATATAACCAAAACTTTATTCATTTCTTTGGTCCGTCCTATACTAGAGTACGGTTCATGTGTCTGGAGTCCCCAATATGGAGTACATAAGGACCGCATAGAATCCGTACAAAAGAACTTTTTAATATTTGCACTTAGAGGTCCATACTGGGATGCAAATCTTCAGCTTCCATCCTACAGTAGCAGACTTTTACTTGTTAACTTACCTAGCTTAACAAATCGTAGGACAATGCTCGGTGTAGTTTTTCTGCATAACCTTATTAGCGGGGATGTAGATAGCCAGCATTTACTAACACGCTTAACACTATATGTTTAAATATATGTATACTTTACGTATGTAAAGTATGTAAATATTGGTTTACCAATATTTGTCATAAACGCACTGCGCACAAAAAAAACACGACCGTTCGCTTGAAAGAAAGAGAGGGAAGTGGGTACGCAATATGGTGGCCTGCGTATGATCGACGGTAACATACTACCCGAACTTACCGAGGAAGTCCCATCCTAGCACCAGACTGTCTTCCATGCCTAGCATCATCAGCAGGTTAAGAGTCTTAGTCCTGTCACTGAAGCGTATACTTGCCTGGAATACGGCTCGAGTCCCCATGCCGCTCACTTCACCTGCTTTCTTGTAGCGAAGCGTTTCCCGGCGATTTCTGGGCTGTCCGCTAGCTCCTTCGAGATAAAGCTCTCCGTTGCTTCTGTGTCTAACATGGCTTTAACTTATTTTCCTCCGACCTCAAAGATTGCTACCAAATGCTGCTTGTCTCCTGACAGTCCTCCGATTAGTTTTAGAGGCAGCACCGTGCGGTCCCTGCTCTCCTCTCTGTGGCTGAGACCGCTGCGCATTTTCCGCTCACGGCAGCACTGTGCTTCTTACTACTGTCGCGCGCACATCTTGCAGAAGAAAATCCTTGGGTTCCTGCATTCACTTGCCCTTGCCCATGCAGCCGCCCCTGTTGCCCGCTTGCGCTCGATTCTCCACAGGACCTGCTATTCACTGCCGATCCGGTTGTTGCTGAGCTATTCTATGCTGGCCCTCAGGCTGTCATCTGAGCATCCATCCTTGTCTTTGGGTGCTCTTCTGCTCCGGCGCTCTTTGGCGTAGTTCCTCTCTCTGCCATCTTGGTTTTCATTGTCTGTTTTGGATGACCGTTTGGTGGAACTCGACTCTCGGTCCTCTCTGGGTTCATCTATTATTCTAGTACCCCGTTGACTCAACATGCTGCGGTTCCTTTTTCAGGCTGCTTTCGTCTACGGGCGGTTTATTGTGGCTCAATCGTGATTCTGTGGTGACTTGCCTTTCAAAGGCCTCCTCCTCCTGTGCCAACTCCTCGAACTCTTTGGCCAGACCCATCACCACTTTTATGGATGCGCAGGCATATGGCGTTATAGAAATGGGACATTTCCACATTGTGGGTAAATGCTCCTTCCTACTCTCGGCTCCGGTACTGCCAAACTCTCTATGAGCCTTTCGGCCTCGCTGGTCGCGCTGTGCCTTGGGGTGGACCATTGCATGAATCTCTCCTCGAACCCGCGCGTCAGCACCAACACTTCGTCGTCGTTGGTTTCATCGACCCATTTCGCCACAAGCGATCTCATGGCTTTCACGGTTCCGTCTGCTGATAGGCCGAACTCTCTGCATATTTTGCTTAGCTCCTCCTTTCAAGCGTTTAGATTAGTCATCGGCACTTAATACATTGATATAAATTTAATGCGAAAGTATTAGTAACGAATGGCAAAAAGTCGGCTGTGAGCATGACGTTTCATACGTTTTTACGGTGTTTGTGCGGCAGAGCTCGGGCCGAGAAATTTCCGATGCCCGCGGAATAGGGCCGTGCCAACCACTGGCTTTGATCCAACTCTCTTTCCGATTCTCCAAATCATCCAATTCCAGATCCAATTCTCTTTCATCATGAATGATGATGATGAATGATGTTTGTAACTCCAGGATTTTTTTCTACAATTAGGCAAGTAACCTAATACCATTCCGCGGATGATGAAAACAGGAGCTTAGTCGAGAGACTAAAGGCCCTTAGTTAGTTAGTTAGTTAGGCTAACATTTGAAATTTTTCTGATGACGATCGCTCCCATTATAGACTCAAAGTTGGCTATTTTAATGCTCATTTTCTTTACACGGCTGGTGCTTCTGACGACTTTCACGGAAACAGTTTATGCAGTCCAGTTCTTCGACACGTGTTCTCATTGTTGCACCGAAAGCATTTTGTACCCGCTTTGCAGTCCTTGTGCAAATGAGTCCTTTTGTCCTACATCTTACCTCCAGCGTAGATTTTTCGGTCGTACTGCTGGTGGCTGCGGCTGCGGATGCAGTTTCAGTTAGTCGTTCCGCAAACAATTTCTCGCGAAGCAAAACCAAGAATATCCAGCTTCTTATGTGGAGTTATAGGAATGGAATCTCCAAGTTTGATCGATATCTGGCTGTCTGCTGCTGAGATACTGTTGTCGGAATTTTAAATTGCGGTCTGCTATGAAATGCTGTACTCCTGTCTGCTCTGGGCTGCCGTCTGCTGTGAGTTTTAATTCGTTTGACTGCCTTTTTTTTAGCTAACGATTCTTCTTAATACTGGCAACATTCTTCTTCGCGTCGTCTTCTTTTTTTGGTGATACCAAACGAGGTATATGAGGGTACCACACTTTTTAAACTTTTTTTTAACCAACAACCCTTCTATCTCGGGGAGAAAATCTGGATTCCGGCATCATTCAAGGAGCCGCGCCAGATTCTCATCATACCGTCCACCTTCTCACAACGATTGGCGATTGGCGATGTGACAAAAAAATAGTGGGACCGACCAACCGAGCGGTTCTCATAATAAACAAAGAGTCGCTAGCTCCCATAGAAGCCGCTCACGGGAAGTCAACAATTGGCATCAGCTCTGTCTCCGTCAAGGTATACTGTTCTGACTTCGGGGCCACTAAGCATCAGCCAAATATACAGAGGAGCTGGCCTCAGAGATTGAGGCCTTAGACGCTGCACTCCTGAAACAGGCACTCTATCACCTGAAAGCGTCCCTCCTACAAACTTAAAGCGAAACTTTGATCAGAAACCGACAAAATCATACACACATAAATCCAAAAGGCAGGCAGAATCGCCATGAACTGGCTCTCAAATTCCTTCAAAAGATTACTTTTACTAATGTGATCACGTAATGTGCAAAGACCTGAAGCTGGAAAGCCCTCACATATGACCCCAATAGACCAGTTGTCGGCCCTTAATACATTGACATAATTTAAATGCATTAAATTAGTAATCTGTCTGCGAGATTCCGCAGCAGTTTTTCCCTGTGAGAAATAAAATTTCAAAATTGCCCGAATTTCTGCGTTTGTGAACTTTATTTCAATCGATTGTAATTTAACGTGGAAGCTCATGTAAGCAAACTAAATGTCATTTTAAAGGTGATGCCAATACCTTTCAAACGATATACAGCATTGCCAGATACGATTATATTTGACTTTGCAAGCGAAACGCGAAATTTGATTGTAAAATCCGGTATGTCATTACCAAACAACCTATAAAACTAAATACAAAACCAAACAACCAACCTAAATATATAAATTCTATATATATATATTCTTTGATAGTGTTCTTTTAAGGTGCGGTTCTCCTTCATCAGCCAGGGTACTTTTTTCATTGCCTAGTAGTATATCTATATCAGCGCTTAGCCAAATGCACACATGTAAAAAACAATGAGAGCAGGGCATTCACTGAACGGAAAAATACTGTATTTTATTTTGTTTATCAATTATCTCTATATGTATAAAAGTCGTGATTAATCACGAAAAGTCCGCCCAATCAACATTCCCTTGAGAAGAGGAGAATGTCCACAAGTCATTGCTTAAACGCGCAAACGTAAAAAAGTGCAGGAGAAGCTGCGGCAGCTTTACTGGCTGATTAGACGTAGATCACGCTGAGGGTTAAGTTACTAATTTATAAGGCCATAGTGACGCCAGTTTGGATGTATGGCATCCAACTGTGGGGGACAGCGAGCCCAAGCAATAGGAAAGTCATCCAGCTGGCCAAAAACGGAGCTCTCACGACGCTGTCTGGGGCTCATCCAGACAACGACAATGTGACTATCTACGCTCAACTGGGCATCCCTATAGTCAGCGCCGAAGTTAAAAGATAAAAGACATCCCAACACGTATGCCACTAATTTGCTGGATAACAGCACCACCACCAGAAGACTTAAAAGGAAGCATCAACTGGATATACCAAATTAATTTTTTTTAGAATCATAACTTGTATTTCTTGAATTTCTTTTATCAAGGTTCACACACAAAATTTAATTATTGTCCCTGCTTGTGGACAGAGAGAGGGGCATAGGATACTTTTAATCCCGTTCGTCAGCATGTCCAGTGTTAGTCATTCTATTCCTCCGTAATGGCTCCGTCTATTTTTCATCTCCCTAAATGTTAAGAGTGGGATTTAAAAATGATTTAAATTATACCTCGTTATACCTCTTATACTCATTCGTTCGCGAACGTCGGCGAGTGCAGACGTGCTTTCTTTTTGTCTTCTTATCGTGCAACGAAAATTAAACAAAAACTAAGCATAGTGCAGTGCAAGCTCTAAACAAAAATACACAGTGGGCGAAAAGACGCTTAGTGCGATGAACTTCGTACTTTTTGTGTAAATAAAAAATAAGAAAATCAAAAAAATTAAGCTATGAGTGAATTCGACACTCATACGGTGCTCCAACGTCAGCAAGACGAGCGTCGACTCTCTTTGCTACGTAACAACGCATACCACTCATTTGTGTCAACACAAGACAACGCGACCGCAAACCCAACAAAAAATAACCAACCGCGATCAATAACCCCAACCCCGAGTAATGAACTCTATCCAACATCGCAAGGCAGGGCGCGTTCTTGCTCTCCTGCGCTCTCGTTGGATAAAACCCCATACCCTTCCCTCATGCCTGCCTGCATAGCCACGGTCACCAGTACAGTGACGTCATTAGCAACTGCAACGGCAACTATTACAACAACTACAATGGTATCGACTGCTCGCGCAATACCATCTACCGTAATATCGGAAACTGCTGTGCAAGCAAATAATGCAGCACCTTACACCAGCGTGCCCCTTTCAAAACAACGTTCGGCCGTACAGACTGGTATGGATCGCTACATAAAAATAAAACGAAAGCTTAGCCCGCAGAACTCTAGACTTGGTAACTCTGCTAAAATAACTCGAGGCACCTCAAAACAATCTACAATAGAGAAGCCCATAGAAGCAAACAGATTTGCTATTTTGGCAGATAAATCCGATGATACACCTCCTGAAGTCATCGTAGGGGACAACAAAAAGCCTACGCCGCCGCCGATTTACATCCGTGAGAAAAGTTCGAATGCTCTCGTAAACTCGATACTGAATCTAATAGGACCAGACAATTTCCACATCACCCATTAACAAAGGGAAATATTCATGAAACTAAAGTTCAGACAAATACGGAAGCAAACTACAGAATTTTGTCGAAGTATTTAAACGACAATAATAAAAACTTCTACACGTACCAATTAAAAAGCATTAAGGGCCAGCAAGTAGTACTAAAAGGTATCGAGCCGGAAGTAACACCAGATGAAGTTACAAGAGCACTGATGGAGAAAGGTTTTAATGTAAAAAATGTTATTAACATTTTGAATAGAGAAAGAAAGCCTCAACCTCTTTTCAAGGTAGAACTTGAACCCGAAACCAAATCCAAACCTCTGATAAAAAACGAAGTGCATCCAATCTTTACTCTCCAGTTCCTACTACACCGCAGAATTACGGTAGAGGAGCCGCATAAAAGAAATGGACCGGTGCAGTGTAATAATTGTCAGGAATATGGCTACACAAGGTCTTATTGCACGCTTCGCCCAGTATGCCTTGCTTGTGGAGATCTTCATGAATCTCACAAATGACCAAAAATTAAGAGGATCCCAGCAGCAAAAAGTGCGGAAACTGTGGAGGCAACTATACGGCTAACTACAGGGGCTGTCCAGTCTACAAGGAACTGAAAAGTCGTACACACCAAAGAGTGACCACTGCTCACTCACATACACCACCTATGAAATCTACACGTAATGTCTTCCCCCCTTCAGCTTTTAAATCTTTAGCCAATAATGAGGTCACCGACAAATGCGCAAGCTATGCAACTGCTCTAAAATTGGGTCTTAAAAGTACCGCTCCCACCAATCCAAGATCATCAGTTTCCCCTCATCAACCAGAAGAACCGTCAACGAACAAACTTGAAACAATGATATGTAATCTTCAACAAAGTATGATGGAGTTCATGTCATTTATGCAGACAACTATGCAAGATCTTATCCGAAACCAGAACGTTTTGATTGAGCTGCTTGTTGCTCAAAAACAGACTAAATAATCAATGGCTCCACTCCGTATAGCACTGTGGAACGCCAACGGCGTCTCACAGCGCAAACTCGAGTTAACTCAGTTCCTTATTAATTACCATATCGATGTAATGCTACTCGCAGAAACTCATCTCACAAATAAATATAATTTTCAAATTCGAGGCTATCTATTCTACAACACGAATCACCCAGACGGGAAAGCTCATGGAGGCACTGGGATTCTGATTAGAAATCGCATCAAGCACTGCTTCCACAACAGCTTCGCCACTAACTTCATGCAAGCTACATCAATAGATGTGTAAATGGATTCCCGATCTTTAAAGCTTGCCGCCGTATACTGTCCTCCTCGGTTTACAATATCAGAATCCCAATTCATGGAATATTTCAACTCTCCGAGCGAACAATTTATAGCAGCAGGAGACTTCAATGCCAAGCACACGCACTGGGGATCTCGACTTGTGACTCCTAAGGGAAGGCAGTTGTACAATGCAATAATAATAACAAGCAACAAGCTAGACTGTGTGTCACCTGGGACACCTACATATTGGCCAACAGATCCTAGAAAACTGCCAGACTTGATAGATTTTGCAGTCACAAAAACATTCCTCTCAATCTGATAAGTGCCAACTCCTTACCAGATCTATTGTCTGATCACTCGCCTGTACTTCTTCATCTAAATCTACATCCAGTTGCGGTAGATAAACCATTTAGACTAACAACGAATAAAACCAATTGGCTTAAGTACAAAAAAAATATAAGCTCGCACATTGAGTTGAATCCACGTTTGAATGACGAAGCTGATATCAACTTATCCACAAACACTCTTGAATCCGTCTTGGTCGCAGCAGCTCGCGTATCAACTCCACAAACGCAAAATAGATACACGAACGTTGAAATAGAGCAGCTCGTTCTAGCAAAGCCACGATCACGGCGAGAATGGCAATCCAACAGATCACCATCCGCAAAACAAAGGCTAAAAGACGCTATAGAGAGGCTCTCAGCTGCACTTCGTCATGAAGAAGAAAGGTCCCAAAAACATTACATAGAACAGTTATCCCCAATGAGCTCCAAGTTCCCACTTTGGAAAGCACACTCATCTCTCTGCGCACAAATCGAATCTGCAATGCCAATAAGGACATCCACAGGCAACTGGGCTCGAAGCGACGAAGAAAGAGCCGTCAGATTTGCAGAGCATCTTCAAAATGTATTTCAGCCCAACACATCATCAAACGGGATCTCACTGCCAGAAACATCAGATATCGACACATCAACGTATGAACCTATTGTATTTAGGCCACATGAGTTACTCAAAATCATAAACGAACTCAACCCAAAAAAATCTCCAGGATGCGACCTAATATCTCCAAAAATGATTATTGAACTTCCTTTCTGTGCTGTTCGAGCTATTTGCCAGCTCTTCAATGCAATAACGAGACACGGACACTTTCCAGAGAGATGGAAAAAGTCGATCATTATAATGATACCAAAACCTGGCAAAGACCGCACAATCGCTTCATCATATAGACCAAATAGTTTACTAACGTGTCTATCAAAACTCTTTGAAAAATGCTTCTTGGCACACATTACCCCATATCTCAGAACACACAACAAAATCCCGATTCATCAATTAGGTTTTCGAGAAAAACACGGAACCATTGAGCAAGTCAACCGCATAACCTCAGAAATCCGAAATACATTCGAACAAAGGGAGTACTGCACTGCGATATTTCTGGACGTATCACAAGCTTTCGATCTGTCGAAAGTACTCTGGTATGGTTAGAAGGCCTAATGCACAAAATTATAGAAATGATCCCAACCAACACTCACAAACTTCTGAAGTCATACCTATACAACAGGAAATTCTCAGTAAGATGTAATTCATCCATGTTCAGCCTTGGACCAACACTCTACCTTATCTACACTGCGGACATCCCAACGAGCAGGAATCTAAGCACATCCACTTTTGCAGATGACACAGCGATCCTAAGCCGCGCGAGATGCCCCAAGCAAGCAACGGCGCAACTTGCTTTACACCTGGTGGCAGTGGAAAAATGGCTATCCGACTGGCGAATCAAAGTTAACGAACAAAAATGCAAACTCGTAACGTTCACTCTTAACAGGCAAGACTGGCCTCCACTTATTCTTAACAACACAGTGGTTCCGATAGCAAATGTAGTAACATATCTTGGCGTACACCTCGATAGACGGATTACCTGGCGCAGCCACATTGAAGCCAAAAGAACGCATTTAAAGCTCAAAGCCAACAGCCTCCACTGGCTTATCAATAGCCGCTCGCCCCTTAGCTTGGACTACAAGGTACTCCTATATAACACCGTCTTGAAACCAATCTGGATGTACGGCTCCCAGTTGTGGGGGAATGCCAGTAACAGCAGTGTGGATATAATGCAACGAACTCAATCAAAAATTCTCAGAACCATTACCGGGGCCCCATGGTACGTTCGGAATGAAAACATTCACCTTCAAATACCACTCGTCAGAAAAGAGATAGCACAAATCAAAACAAAGTACTACAACAGGCTATCAGTACATCCAAATCATCTCGCGAGAGCCCTCACGCGAGTTTCCAGCAGTTCTCGTCTTCGCCGCAACGACCTCCCGATCCAGCGCTAATTATTAGGACCACGTAGTCTCTATTCAGTTCAGAACAAATTGTTAGATATTGTATTATTTTAAGATTTGCAACCTTATTGTTAGACTCATAAAGAGTTTTCCAATAAAAACAAACTAAACGAAAAAAAAAAAAAATTATACCTCTCCGAAATAGCTGCACTTATAGTAATGAATACCAGTTCATTTATGTGTGTGTTATATGTCCCTGAAATAGGGCTCTGCCAACCACTGATGTACAGTCAGCAATGCCAAGAAAACGAAATTAGGCCAATTCATCGACCGGTCTATTCTAGAGCCGCGCGAGATAGAAGAGTACGAAGTTCAATCGAAGAAGATAATGAAATTGCGCGTGTGAGCATGGCGCAGTTACGTGAATCACAATCGAAAGAGGCACGAGATGAAGGTAATCAACGAAGACAACTGCAACGAAAAGAAACGCGCAGATTCAGAGCTAAAAGAAGAAGAATTGACCAACAAAGGCAACAAGTTAATCGAGCATTTACATTAGGGCAATTTCTTCGACTACCATTCCAGTACGAACCTGATGTTAAATATTCTGCTCATTCCAAAGTGATTATTGGTTCTTTGGAAAAAGAATGCCCTTATTGTCATGCACTCAAATTAAAAAATGAGCCAGTTGGGATGTGTTGCTCATCAGGAAAAGTACAACTTTACGCAGTTTACTGCTCGGTACAGATCCAGATTCTACCCTGTTCCTTGAAATAAATTCGTACATTCAATTTATGCTTCCAAATGCTCATTGCCCAATGAAATTGGCATCGCATTGGCCATTGTATCTTCTGACATTGCAGAAACTTTATTAGATGGAGGCAGAACAGCTCATTCAGCACGCTGCCGTAGAACATTCAAAATAATCCAGATGCAGTGTGCAACATGAAAAAGCAATCGTCTATGGTCATAGTGCTAAAACAATGTAAGGTAATTAATTGGGATGAATGCGCGCAAAATATCGCTTGAGGCATTGGATAGGACATTGAGGGATATAAAAAGCATTCATAAACTATTTGGCGGCTCTTTGTTCCTCCTCTCAGGTTATTTCAGACAAACTCGGCCCGTTATTCCACGTTCAAAGTACGCTGATTAAATTAATCCTAAAATCATCGCGACTGTGCCACAATGTTGAAAAAGTACAACTGAAGAAGAATATGCGCGTTCAAATGCAATTGTTCAATGCAATTATAAATGTGAAAAATAAACTGGACTATGTTTCCCTTGGAAGTCCCACATACTGACCAACAGACTCACGCAAGCTCCCAGACCTTGATTTTGCGGTGACAAAAAACATTCCTCGAAATCTAATAAGTGCCAAAGCAGTCTCGGACCTATCATCAGATATGTACTTCTAACGCTTCATCAAAGCCCAGAAATAACCGAACACCCCTTCAGCCTGACGACGCCAAAAATGAACTGGCTTAAATACAAAAAGTACGTGAGTGCCCACATAGAACTGGCCCCGGAGCTTAACATGGAATTGGACATCGACTACACTACGAGCGCCCTGGAAGATGTACTCATTGCTCTACCCCTCATGGGAAGGAAGTAGACCGAAAAAAATCAAAACCAGCCTTAAAACAGCGCCTCATGGAAGCAACCCGGTCACTCGACCAGGCTCTTCACCAACAGGAAGAAAATGAGGTACATCCAGAATCTCTCGCCAACAACCACAAAGTATCCCCTGTGGAGGGCCCACCCAAATCTTAGCGCCGCAATTAAAACGACCACCCGATAAGTAACTCTTCGGGATGCTGGGCTCGCAGCGACGAAGACCGAGCTGAAACATTCGTCACACATCTCCATCTCCGTGTCTTCCAGCCAAACCCAGCCTTAAATTCATTCCTCCTGCCAGTAATTCAGCCACAGTCCTTCCCTCAGCCAGCTGCACCTTCATTCCGGACAAACGAAATCGAAAAAGTCATAAGAGGGCTAAAACCAAAAAAGGCTCCCGGTGGTGACCTCTTGACGCCAAAGATGCTGATCGAACTTCCAAAATTCGCTATAGAGGTCGTCTGCAAGCTATTTAACGCCAATTTTGTCTATTTCTCAAAAAAAGTGGAAGAAATCCATCATTATAATGATACCGAAGCCTGGAAAAGACCACACAATTCCGTCAAGGAAGCGCACTCGGCCCGTGTCTATATGTTTTGTATACTGCTCTATCCTTAGTCGCTCCAGATGCCCACCACAGGCAACAGCCCAACTGGAAAGGTGACTGGCGCATTAAAATAAACGAACAAAAGTGTAAACGTATAAAGTTTACTCTTAACAGACAAACATGCCCTCCGCTTTCACTAAACGGTCAGCAGATCCCTCAAGCTAACGAAGTAACGTACCTTAACGTCCACCTTGATAGACGACTAACCTGGCGTAAACACATCGAATGCAAGAAGATGCACCTAAAACTGAACGCCAGCAGCCTCCACTGGATTATAAACTCACGATCGCCACTGTTCCTGAACTGCAAGTTAGTACTCTACAATTCAGTCCTAAAGCCAATCTGGACGTATGGCTCCCAGCTGTGGGCTGTTGCAAGAATTCATTGCAAGTGGGCATAACCAAGTTCCATAAATAGAGTGTCCAGTTTGCGTATAGTATTGATGTCGCGGGTGGCAATATCAATCGCTGTGAACTTATGACTGAGCCTTAGGACGGAAGGAGAGCTTGCGTCAATCTGCAGGGTTGAGCCAGTCCTTGCTGGACTCTCTCTCTTTATTGCTCACACAGAGTAAGGAACCAGTAGCGCGAGGCCCACTACATTTATCACAAACAGGGTCCAGGACACAGTAGTTTTTCGAGTGCCCAAAAATTTTACATTTTTAAAATTTAATCAATTCCTTTTTACGGGAAGCACGTTTGACAGTGACTCTGTATCTCCCAAGATTTGTTACTTTTAATGAAACTGCTACGTTTGCACTCTGCCTTATGTTGACATAAAACAAGTTTTGCCTAGTTTTAAAATTTATTGTGGCTTTGTTTTCATCATCGTTAACCTGTTTTTTCAATCTGTCTTTTTGGGGCAGTATATGTTAAGGACCTCGAGACCGTTGTCAGTATTGAATTCCTGTTCAACGTTTGATTTCGGTACATTTGAATGGATTCCTTTGAGAACTACTCTAAAGGCCTTGTCATCTTTTAGCTGATGGTGCCAAAATTGGCAGTTAAGCGATGTCAGTGTTTTTACAGCTGCCGTAAAAGCGGCAGATTGATCTGAATGGCGGGCGCGGATTTGGGATCTTTTATCTTCAGGGTCTGTACCAGCTATTTGTCTCATCTTCTCAAATTTATCGCTCTTATTGCTAGGCTGCGAGCGAACATATGACTCTTCCATTATATCACTTGACTTTATACTTATGACGTATAAAGGAAATGATATTCACAGTTCAAAATCAAATGTCCGCAAAATAAGTTGTGAACAACCTCTCACTTACGTTGGATTTCTCGACAATAGCAGCCACCAAAAAAAGCAGCCACAATGCAGTGGCCAAAAATAGTCTTCGTGTGCAAGGTGTACACACGATCGGTAACGGATTAATTGAGGTAATTATCGAACACACATCTTTACTCTACGAATGGTGGGGGCTGGAAATACTGAAAAATATTTATTAGCCAATATAAATACAAAAAGAAACAAGAAAGGAAAGCTAACTTCGGGCGGAGCCGAAGTTGGTATACCCTTGCAGCTCAAACTTCTATCTTTAAAAATACCAAAATTGGTATTTCTACCAAAAACCATTTCCGATCGTTCAGTTATATGGCAGCTATAAGATAAAGTCTGCCGATCGTTATGAAATTTTGTAGGTTGGATTAACTGACCAAAAATATAATCTGTACTAAGTTCCAGATTTCTATCTTCAAAAACACAAAAGTTGGGTCATTTCCGATCGTTCAGTTATATGGCAGCTATAAGATATAATTGGCCGATCCTTATGAAATTCGGCACTTCGTATTATTTTCTAGCTCTGAAAAACACAAAAGTTATACCATTTCCGATCAATCAGTTATGTGGCAGCTATAGGATATAGTCGGCCGTTCCCGGCCGTTCCGACATATATACTGCGTGCAAAGAAAAGAAGGGTGTGCGCAAAGTTTCAAGCTAGCTTCAAAACTGAGAGACAGACAGACAGACGGACAGACGGACATGCTCATATCAACTCAGGAGGTGATCCTGATCAACAAAATATATACTTTATAGGGTCGGAGATATCTCTAAATTATTTATAATATATAAATTATAATACACTTTGCAAGGGTATAAAAAAACTAGCCCTTCTAGAAAACATAAAACAAAAAAAACGTTTGCCGGGTTTGCTTGTTCGAAATATATTTGTTCAACCATTGAACAAGATTTTAGATAAAAATTCTAAGATAGGGGTTCAAGGATCGGACCCTCGTTAATATGAGATGAACAGCATGGTCTAAAACTGAGCTCCTGTAGCCAAAACAAAAGCATAAGTAGTACGCTTATTGCACTTAAGAAAGGGTCGCATAGCATGTCAGCGTGCAGTGCGTTGATAAGTAGTTTTAAATAGATTTAAGATTTTCATGTATCTTTCTTGTAAAATAATTGTAAAAAATAAAAACAGTTTTATAACGAAACTCACTGGAGTAAGATCTATGTATTTATTTGTGCTCCTCTTAATAAGTTACTTTTTGTTTCAATCAGAGTTATATATAGAGTATAACGGTACAAATTATATCAAATTAGAAAAAAAAACAAGAAAGTAAAGCTAACTTTGGGCGGAGCCGAAGTTGATATAATCTTGCAGTTAAAACCGGATATATATCGAAAAAATTGGACATTGTTGGCCGATCCTTATGAGAATATCATAATATAACCAATTTATAATAAAATGTATACAATAAAAATGTATACAATTTACAATAAAATGTAAAAAAAAAGTTCCAAGCTCCTATCTTCAAAAATTGCAAAGTTAGTATTTCTGCCAAAAACCATTTAATGCCGCCATGGACACAAAGTCAGGGATATACACAATCCCACGCAAAAAGGTACAAAGAAGCCACTAAACATTTTCTTTATTAACCTCGAGCCAGCCAAAAACAACAAGGAGGCCTTTCAAGTCAAGCGGCTATGCTGCACGGTAGTTACGGTTGAGCTACCAAAAAAATCGTCGTTCGACCGAGTCTGGCATCCCGGTCTACTATATAAATTAAAGACTGGCCTACCCCGACCATACTTCCAGTTCCTAAACTAGTTTTTGGGAGACCGTAAATTTGCGGTAAGATGCGGCGAGGCCATATCCGGTCTAAGAGAAGCTCACGCTGGTGTACCCCAAGGCAGCGTTCTTGGCCCGTTGATGTACAACGCTTACACGGCCGACCTCCCTGTTCTCCAGAGGCCAAACCTGCTCACAGCAACCTATTCAGACGACACCGCCTTCCTTACCACCGCCGATAGCGCCATGGGGGCAGCCGAAACCATGCAATTGCAGCTTGACTTGCTCAGCAACTGTCAAAAGCGTTGAAACATTGCCGTCAATAACGAGAAGTATACTGCCACCACATTTTCTCTCTGCAAAAGCAACTGCCCTCCAGTTAACCTCAACGGCTCCCCAATCCCACAGTAAGACAATCCCAAGTACCTTTGATTCACCCTAGACAGGAGGCTCACCTGGAGGCCCCATCTGATTAAGAAGAGGAAACAGGCTGATCAAAGACTTCGATCCTTTTACTGGCTCATGCTCAGATCGAAGCTGAGAACTTCCACGAAACTTCTTATTTACAAGGCCATAATAAGCCCAATCTGGACGTACGGCATACAGCTCTGGGGCACTGCGAGCAAGACAAACGTCGTGTGCAAGACAAAGAGCACTTCGAATCGCCACTGGGGCCTACGTCTATCATGACAATCGCACCATCCACGAGGTTCTCAATTTTCCTTGGGTCAAGGACGAGATCCAAAGCAAGCAGCGCTCGCTACATGCAGAGGCTTCATAATCACCCGAACCTGTTGGCCAGCTCCCTGCTGGAGAACAGCGAGCAGCCCAGAGGATTAAGAAGGACACACCCGCTGGACCTCCTCTTACTACTCTTACTATTTATTTCTACAATATTAATATGTAAAATTATCTATAAGTAAAGTTCATTTGACAACATTTAATGGTTGTCCTTAAAGGACAGTTTTAAATAAACGTTATCCTGCTATTACAAACAAAATCTAAAAAAATTCCCAAACTTCTTCAAGAACTCCAAAGTTGGTATTTCTACCAAGAACCATTTCCGATCGTTCAGTTATATGGCAGCAATAGGATATAGTCGGCCGATCCTTATGAAATTTGGCATGTCGTAATGTTTTGCCAAAAATGCCTCATGTCAAGTTTGAGCTCTCTAACTCTAAAAACACCAAAGTTATACAATTTCCGATAAATCAGTTAAATGGCAGCTATAGGATATAGTCGGCCGATCTCTCTAACTCTGAAAACACAAAAGTTATACCATTTCCGATCAATCAGTTTAATGGCAGCTATAGGATATAGTCAGCCAATCCGGGCCGTTCCCACTTATATATATACTGCGTGGAAAGGAAAGAAGGGTGTGTGCAAAGTTTCAAGACGATAGCTTTAAAACTAAGAGACTAGTTTGCGTAGAAACAGACAGACGGACATGCTCATATCAACTCAGGAGGTGATCCTGATAAAGAATATATATACTTTATTGGGTCCGAAATGTCTCCTTTACTTCGTTGCACACTTTTGGACAAAATTATAATACCCTCTGCAAGCTTATTAAAAAAAGGTTTGAAAATTCTATCTTCTATCTTCAAAAATGCAAATTTTGGTATTTTCACCAATTAATTACAATAAAATATCTAAAAAAAAGTCACAAGCTTCTATCTTTAAAAATACCAAAATTGGTATTTCTACCAAAAACAATTTCCGATCGTTCAGTTATATGGTAGCTATAAGATATAGTCGACGGATCCGTATGAAATTTGGTAGGTCGGATTAACTGACAAAAAAAATACTTTATACTAAGTTCTAGCTTTCTATTTTTAAAAACACGAAAGTTGGGTCATTTCCGATCGTTCAGTTATATGGCAGCTATAGGATATATTCGGCCGATGCAAGCCGTTCCGACTTATATACTGCGTGGAAACGGAAAGAAGGGTGTGTGCAAAAGTTTCATTATTTAATTGCTACATGGCTTTTATTAAATTATTAATTAATTAATAATTATTAATCTCTTAAGGGTGTGTGCAAAATTTTAAGTCAATCGGTTTAAAACAGAGACACTAGCTCGGGTAGAAACAGACAGACACCCGTTCCGACTTATATACTGCGTGCAAAGGAAAGAGGGATGTGTGCAAAGTAATAAGTCAATACGTTTAAAACTAAGACACTTAATAATTTTATTAACACATTTCTATACACAAAAACATTTGTCGAGTATGTTGAAAACGCTAAAGACAGATCGGTAATAATCACATTTGTAAATGAAAAGACTACACTATTGGCCAAATTTAAACAAAAAGCTTAAGAAGTTTATCATAAGTTGCAAAAGTCAAAAACACCCCGTAGAAATTCCTATCGGTGAAGCACCTATTTCAGAAGGAAAAGGGGAATGGTTGCATCTTGACATATGTATATTATGCCCAAAATCTTGTATTTATTACTTGCATAGATTCGTATTTAAAATACTTAGCAGTAAAATAAATTCCTAATAAACTCAATATAGGAAAAAAAAGTTTCAGAAATTTTAAAACAATTTTTAATGGCCAAAATATTGATGACAGATAACAAACCCATTTTTTTTTAAATTTCACTAAACAACGTTTAATAAAATCCTTTGAACAAAGAAATTAGAAGATGCAAATTTATGTTCAATCGCATTGTGACCCACATAGTCTCGTTCTCACTTAGGAATAAGGTCTTACATCGTGTTTCCTTTATGGAATACATCACTGCTTATTTAAGAAATATACACATTTTATAGTATCCGAATATATTTTATCAAATTATTCGGAACTCTCATTCGATCATATTAACATACTACATCCTTTTATTCAAATTAAACAAACGCAAATATACGCACATCGAATGGAAGAAGTTGCACCAAAAACTGAAAGCCAGCAGCCTCCACTGGATCATAAACTCACGATCGCCACTGTACCTGGACTACAAGTTTTTACTATACAATATTATATAGTACCTAGACTACAAAAACATCCACCGGGATCTGGGCATCCTTGCAGTGACAGACAAAATCCAAAAGCAAAAAGAGTCCTACAAAGAAAAACGGTCTTCGCACTCAAATTTCCTCGCTCGGGGATTGACTTGGGTTTCTAGCGGATCCCGCCTGCGACGCAACGACCTCCCAACCCAGCAATCGTTTTTTAGGGCCGTCTGACTCTGTACCAGTCAATGTACCAGTTTACCAATTAAAAAAAAATACCAATTTAAAAAAAAATATGAATATATAATATAAATATATAAACATATGAGTTTGACTTTGAAGTGAGTTTTTGTAGATCGAAATTTTTGTATAAGTTAACACAATCACCCGCTGCAAATTTAAGTTAAAATCTGATATATAATAATATAACATATTTGAACATATAGTCGTAAGACCCGACCGCAATGAACTTGGGTAGTAGTAAGACGAGCTTTAGAGATAAGAAGTTCTTATTAAGAACATTTCGGTACTTTGTTTTCGTTAATAGATTTAGCATTACAGATAAGAACATTTTCTGTACAGTCAGTCGATATTTGGAGATCACATGCGCCGGTCGTCACCGGTCATCAATAAAATCTCAACTCACAAAACCCACGTGGATAATTATTATATAATTAATCGGGCACGCTAGACAGCGGACCGAATAAATAAAACCTATTAACAAACATAAACTAAAGCATCTTAATTTATATATCTATTAGTAAATACCTGGTGTATGCGGGTATAGTTTCACTTCCGTTTGTTGTTTTTAAAAAATTTAATATCATATTCCAATTTTTATCGTCATAGTTAACTGGAAAAGGTCCAATCTCCTCTGGATTTGCAATAATAAAATTGTTTTTATCAGGCATGTTAGAGATGGAAATTTGTTTTTCTCCTTTCAACCAAAAGTATGAGTAGTTACTTGTATTTTGCATAGAATCTTGTCGCATATATGGAATAGGGATCAACCATGCCATTTCATCTTGTTTCGGTACATCATGAGGTCTCTCCCTAAGGTATACTTTTTGATTTATAATCGCTGTTCCTGCTTTGTAATCTCTTGTAATAGTGATAAGTGGAAGTCGGCCTTTTTGTACCCAAGAATCAGCAATATCTATTATACTAAGATTACCTTTCATTGTGTCATCAATTTTTGATTGCTTAGATAGTGCGTTCCAAAAGTCACGCTCATTATAGGTTTTGTATTTGTAATCACAAATAAAATTTCTAATTCCTTGTTTGAAGCTCGATTTACCTATAGTATATTTAATCATTCGTATAATAAGTTCTATTTTAAAAGAATTGGATTCTTGTTTCATTCCTGTGATACGTGAATATGGGTATCTTTTACTTAATTCATAATATAATGAGTAAAGAATGGTCATCGGATATTTTCCATTGAATTCAATGCCACCATCTATCTACACAAAAAAAGGAAATTTAAGCAATAATTATTATTTTTTATTATTTTACTTACATTTATAACTATCTCTGTTGCTAAAAAACTTATGAGAGCTTTGTTTAGAGGTTCAATACTCCACCAACTTGGAGTTAACCATATACCAATCCAATGATGTATAATTTCTTTGGAAATTTGGAAGAACCCGTTATTGGCAAATTCCGACTCCCTTCAAAAACAAATGTAAGTTTTTAAATTTAAGTTTAAGGGATTATTTACCTTCCAATTAATATGCCCCAACTGCTTATATATGGAATCGTTGGTAATTCGGGTATGATGAATACATCAATTTTAGATGACGGTAGAGGAACGTCAAAAACATCATTAATTGATTTTAGAATGATTGTTAATCGTGATTGTACATTCTGCAAATAAAACAAATTTTATTTAAAAAAAAATAAAATTTACATGAAACTTTATAAACCATTAAGGTGTATGATTAATACAATAAAAAGAGAAAAACAAGAAAGGAAAGCTAAATCCGGATATATATCACAAACATCCGATAAAGTTGGTCGATGCTTATGAGAATATCATAATAAAACCAATTAATTACAATAAAAAAATCTAAAACAAAGTCCCAAACTTCTATCTTCAAAAATACCAAAGTTGGGACCGTTCCGACGGGAGAAACAGACAGACGGACAACAAAGGGGGTGATCCTGAATATATAGAATATATATATATCAAGAATATATATACTTTATAGGTTTGGAGATGTCTCCTTCACACTTTTGAACGAAACAGAAGTCACTTTGAACAGTCAAAGTTGAAAACGGAACCAAGGATTTGGTAGCATGCCATTGGATCATTGGAAAGATCACTTCATCATTAAAAAGACAGAGCATCTACGCGTCTGCACTACAAATCTTTAACGATCTGCCACTGGCAGATTCACAATTTAGCACAAGCGGCTTAATCGATATTCTTTTGGGCAGCGAGCATGCTTGAAGGGCTACTACTGGAAAAATGATGTAGGACAACAAAGCCAAGCTGATTGCTATTTCGTCATTTTTTGCATGGGTGATCACATCCTTGTTTTCGCAAATTCATAGACACTCTTCAAAAATCTCTCCAGTGGTTCAAAATTTCAAATCTCCAGTGGTTCAAAATTTCCAAAGTGGGGAATTTCTACTTGGCACATCATCCTAAATTGGGTCGGAAGCTCAGCGTAGTTTAATATGGCGACGTCAAAGGTAAGAAGTTAAGCAAAACACTCTCGATCGACAAATACGATTTTCAGCGGACATAGTCAGAATGATTCGTCCAATTGATCGATTGATTTCAAATGATTCCAATTTTGTCACGGTGACGATGATATGTATATCATGTGCACCATTCTTAGCAGTTCGAGACTGGAGCAACAGGCTGCTGACCACCAGTAAAAGTTTCCAATAACAGAAAAAATCTTGATGGAAGACTTCTTTCTGAATGACGCACCCAAAGGTGAGAATGACCTGCTGCGCAATTGGACGAGCTCGTGAAATTGATGTCCTGTACTAGAGCTTGGAAAATGGGTATGGAATACCAAATGCATTGAATTATCGGTAAAGGTTCTTTGCATTGGTACCCTAAAAAGAACACATTATCGTCCTAAAGAGTCCTACCTGCATCAAGAGGCAAATGCTGTCGAATATCACGCGCATATTCGACATGCCAATCGTAGTCCAATTCAAAGTACTGTTTCAGCAACTCTAGGTGTTGAAGTCGAATTGGGACGACGAACTACCGAAAAAATTAGACGACAAGTGGCTCAGCTAATTTGGACAGCCTTCTCGAAACCCTTATGCTCGTTTTATACAGATAGCCACTATCTTTCACCAGCCCATTTTGGACGACCATTTTTCGACGATTCCGGAGGCGGATCTTAGCCATTGGCTTATACTGCCAACTTCATATTTTTTTTGTACCCATTAGCAATAATGCAAATTTTCATCAGTTTTAATTAGACAGCGAAACCATCAAGAACACTAAAACTATTCAGTCCACTTAAAGGCTCTACGCATTAAGGATTTCTTCCGCTCACATTTTAACTAACCTATAAAGTTTAAGGGGACCTTCACCTGAATTTTTTTGAAAAAATCGATTTTTTTTTTTACATAAAATGAAAGTTCTATATGTCTAGAATATATGTACCTATAAAGTTTAAGGGGACCTTCACCTGAATTTTTTTGAAAAAATCGATTTTTTTTTTTACATAAAATGAAAGTTCTATATGTCTAGAATATATGTACCAAAGGATATTTCGATACGACGCGTATTTCTTGAGCTAGAGCGTTTCAAACATACCCATGATAACAAGAAAGCTATCTAAAGGCAAAGTTTCTAAAAACTTTAAACGCGTCTTTCTCGAAACCATGTTTTCTGAACTCATGTCAAGCACAGGGCTCGTTCTATTGATCCGATTTCCTTCATTCAAGAAGCGTTTGAAAGTATATACTTTTTTGTATGGCTTATACCTAAAATTGACATGAAAATTGTTTATTTATAATTGTTAAACAAGATCAAAATAAAAAAAAAGGGGAAAAATGTCAGTTTTTTTCAAACGCCCATAAAATTGGTTTATTTTCACCAAAATTGATTGTCGTTAGGTATAAGCTATAGGAAATTTCATAAATTTTAATAATTTATATACATTTCTAATTTCAGTTCACTACCAGAGGCCCGACACTTGACAAAGCGGAAAAAACGAGGTCGACGAGATCCGCCATTTTGAATTTCCTAAATATCGAATACTTTTTTTTATCGTAAATAAACAACGAATCAAAGTTCAAAAGCTCATGTTCGTATGTCTTTTCATTTTCCCGCAATCCATTCTCAAATTTTGCTTCATTTTCGGCCAAATCCAGGTGAAGGTCCCCTTAAAGGTATAGATTCTCTATTTTCGTAGCACACTTTTGCGCTTGGGGAAGAAACAACCGAAGCCTAGTTACCCCCTACGTCCCGATTACTGATTTAGTAGGGAAGCAAAATAAAAAGTCTAAAACTACTCTAAGCGGGCGGGAATGAGCGTGAAAAATTTTGACACAAACTTGATCTGCGCGGATACCATTCGAGTACAAGTTCCAAATCGGATAGTTCTATCTTTTATAGTCTTCGAGATCCACGCGTAAATGCAATATTAACGCGTTTGTATGAGAATATATACATAAATTATATATATATGAGTATATCTCCTCTAAAAATCGGTCGATTTGGATGATATTTGTTTGTCAGATATAAGTTCATAAATAGAAATATCGACATCAAAAGTTTTTCAAAAACCCTTCCTGTGTTTGCGCTACATTAATTATGCGATTTATAGTGGCGGAAGTGGAGTGAAACAGGGTACATAAGCATAACGCACCGGACAAATAAGACTGCAGCGATAAGAGATGCGTCATCAAAAAAACCGCTGTCGTTAAATTAATAAAATTTTATATATTCAATGAAATTTAACTTAATAAATCCAATATTATATGTTAAATACAACATAACTAAGTATATACAATATTAAAGTAAACTTAAAAAATAAATAAAATGTTTCAAATTTACAATATTAGCTGCTCACACAAGACCAAACAACGATAAAGAAGTCAAAAATCAAATTGATTAATATACAAATTTATTTTCTGTAATCCTATTTTGTTTTATAGTACCCAGGAAAATGGATGCATGTGGCATTTCGAAATTACGCATGCCTCTTGATTTCTGAGGACTCAATGAAACAATTAACTAAACAAAATAGGAAAACGTACAATATCTAACAACTTTAGATCTAGCAAACAAATCTTCATAAAATTAAGATTCACCCAAGATCAACACAAAAAAGGTATTTTCTAAATAAAAAGGTCAGCCGGATTTTAATCCACGTTTTCGCAAATTTCTTAACCAATGGCTCAATGACTTTAATAACTTAAAAGCTTGAAAAAAGTTCTAAAAACAGTGGGTATGAAACTGACCTCCAATCTCCACCTCTTCTTTGTCTACATATTCGACCAAACTAATCTCGTCACAAACACCTACCTATCAGAAAACTAGGCGGCTACGTAGCAAACTCCCTGAACTATATTCTGATAATTATATCTTTGTGTCCCATATTATAGCCTTGACAGAAACTTGGTTAAAGCCGGATATCTCTAGCTCCAAAGTTTTTCTAAGTAATTACACCACTTTTAGACGTGATCGACCTATAAGAAGAGGGGGTGGAGTCCTCATTTCGGTAGACTCCCAAGGTAAAATCCAGGGACCGTAAATACGGATTATTGTTATTGTTATGATTTTGAAATTTAAATCACAAAAAATCATAAATAATCATTATTCTCTTAAAGAAAAAGAATCATAAAATAAGTATTTTTTATTTTAATTTCTTTTCGCTGAAAAATATCACTCAGATCATGATTGCGGTAAAATTATTACATTTTCTGGGCATTTGACTGAATATCTTCTTAGACCACATATACAGGTACTATAGTACCATTATTTTTTCACTTAAAGCCTCCGTACCACTAAAAATTGGAAAAAACGGAATACCATGTTAGAAATGGATGTTTTGATGAAATGATGAAATTGATGATGTTTAAGAACTGTTTTGCGTCTGATCCTGATGGTATCACTCTCTCTAGGGCTTTCCCCCTTTTAATCCCAGAGGACCCATATCACCATACGCTTGAGATTTCAATCAAAACAATCTCTGTTATCGATCAAAAGTTTCTTTTCGTGGGAAATAAAATTCGCTGAGATTTTCGTAAGGCTGATTTTTTTTCCAAAAAATAACATGCATTTGATTGACCCGACATTTTGGCATGGACCGATATAAATGTCGGAAAATTTTTATATAATTTAAACACATTTTTTGACTCATGTGCGCCTTAGAAATATCCGTCCAAATTCAAACAAATATCCAAACTTTCTAGTACTCATGTATGCAGAGTATGAGTAGCCGTCAATAATGAGAAGTCCACTGCCTCCACATTTTCTCTCTACAAAGGCAACTGCCCTCCTGTTAACCTTAACGGCTCTCCAATCCCACAGGTAGACAATCCCAGGTACCTGGGATTCACCCTAGACAGGAGGCTCACCTGGAAGCCCCATCTGATTAAGAAGAGGAAACAGGCTAATCAAAGACTTCGATCCTTCTACTGGCTTATGGGTAGGAGATCGAAGCTGAGAACTTCCACTAAACTCCTCATCTACAAGGCAATAATACGCCCTATCTGGACGTACGGCATACAGCTCTGGGGAACTGCGAGCAAGACGAATGTCCGAACTATGCAAGCTTTCGAAAATAGAGCCCTTCGAATCGCCACTGGGGCCCACGTCTATCATGACAATCGCACCATCCACGAGGTTCTCAATTTCCCTTGGGTCAAGGACGAGATACAAAGAAGCAGCGCACGTTACATACAGAGGCTTCATAATCACCCGAATCGGTTGGCCAGCTCCCTGCTGGACAGCAGCGAGCAACCCAGAAGACTTAAAAGGACACACCCACATCATCCTAAATTGGGTCGGAAGCTCAGCGTAGTTTAATATGGCGACGTCAAAGGTAAGAAGTTAAGCAAAACACTCTCGATCGACAAATACGATTTTCAGCGGACATAGTCAGAATGATTCGTCCAATTGATCGATTGATTTCAAATGATTCCAATTTTGTCACGGTGACGATGATATGTATATCATGTGCACCATTCTTAGCAGTTCGAGACTGGAGCAACAGGCTGCTGACCACCAGTAAAAGTTTCCAATAACAGAAAAAATCTTGATGGAAGACTTCTTTCTGAATGACGCACCCAAAGGTGAGAATGACCTGCTGCGCAATTGGACGAGCTCGTGAAATTGATGTCCTGTACTAGAGCTTGGAAAATGGGTATGGAATACCAAATGCATTGAATTATCGGTAAAGGTTCTTTGCATTGGTACCCTAAAAAGAACACATTATCGTCCTAAAGAGTCCTACCTGCATCAAGAGGCAAATGCTGTCGAATATCACGCGCATATTCGACATGCCAATCGTAGTCCAATTCAAAGTACTGTTTCAGCAACTCTAGGTGTTGAAGTCGAATTGGGACGACGAACTACCGAAAAAATTAGACGACAAGTGGCTCAGCTAATTTGGACAGCCTTCTCGAAACCCTTATGCTCGTTTTATACAGATAGCCACTATCTTTCACCAGCCCATTTTGGACGACCATTTTTCGACGATTCCGGAGGCGGATCTTAGCCATTGGCTTATACTGCCAACTTCATATTTTTTTTGTACCCATTAGCAATAATGCAAATTTTCATCAGTTTTAATTAGACAGCGAAACCATCAAGAACACTAAAACTATTCAGTCCACTTAAAGGCTCTACGCATTAAGGATTTCTTCCGCTCACATTTTAACTAACCTATAAAGTTTAAGGGGACCTTCACCTGAATTTTTTTGAAAAAATCGATTTTTTTTTTTACATAAAATGAAAGTTCTATATGTCTAGAATATATGTACCTATAAAGTTTAAGGGGACCTTCACCTGAATTTTTTTGAAAAAATCGAGTTATGTTTTTTCATAAAATGAAAGTTCTATATGTCTAGAATATATGTACCAAAGGATATTTCGATACGACGCGTATTTCTTGAGCTAGAGCGTTTCAAACATACCCATGATAACAAGAAAGCTATCTAAAGGCAAAGTTTCTAAAAACTTTAAACGCGTCTTTCTCGAAACCATGTTTTCTGAACTCATGTCAAGCACAGGGCTCGTTCTATTGATCCGATTTCCTTCATTCAAGAAGCGTTTGAAAGTATATACTTTTTTGTATGGCTTATACCTAAAATTGACATGAAAATTGTTTATTTATAATTGTTAAACAAGATCAAAATAAAAAAAAAGGGGAAAAATGTCAATTTTTTTCAAACGCCCATAAAATTGGTTTATTTTCACCAAAATTGATTGTCGTTAGGTATAAGCTATAGGAAATTTCATAAATTTTAATAATTTATATACATTTCTAATTTCAGTTCACTACCAGAGGCCCGACACTTGACAAAGCGGAAAAAACGAGGTCGACGAGATCCGCCATTTTGAATTTCCTAAATATCGAATACTTTTTTTTATCGTAAATAAACAACGAATCAAAGTTCAAAAGCTCATGTTCGTATGTCTTTTCATTTTCCCGCAATCCATTCTCAAATTTTGCTTCATTTTCGGCCAAATCCAGGTGAAGGTCCCCTTAAAGGTATAGATTCTCTATTTTCGTAGCACACTTTTGCGCTTGGGGAAGAAACAACCGAAGCCTAGTTACCCCCTACGTCCCGATTACTGATTTAGTAGGGAAGCAAAATAAAAAGTCTAAAACTACTCTAAGCGGGCGGGAATGAGCGTGAAAAATTTTGACACAAACTTGATCTGCGCGGATACCATTCGAGTACAAGTTCCAAATCGGATAGTTCTATCTTTTATAGTCTTCGAGATCCACGCGTAAATGCAATATTAACGCGTTTGTATGAGAATATATACATAAATTATATATATATGAGTATATCTCCTCTAAAAATCGGTCGATTTGGATGATATTTGTTTGTCAGATATAAGTTCATAAATAGAAATATCGACATCAAAAGTTTTTCAAAAACCCTTCCTGTGTTTGCGCTACATTAATTATGCGATTTATAGTGGCGGAAGTGGAGTGAAACAGGGTACATAAGCATAACGCACCGGACAAATAAGACTGCAGCGATAAGAGATGCGTCATCAAAAAAACCGCTGTCGTTAAATTAATAAAATTTTATATATTCAATGAAATTTAACTTAATAAATCCAATATTATATATTAAATACAACATAACTAAGTATATACAATATTAAAGTAAACTTAAAAAATAAATAAAATGTTTCAAATTTACAATATTAGCTGCTCACACAAGACCAAACAACGATAAAGAAGTCAAAAATCAAATTGATTAATATACAAATTTATTTTCTGTAATCCTATTTTGTTTTATAGTACCCAGGAAAATGGATGCATGTGGCATTTCGAAATTACGCATGCCTCTTGATTTCTGAGGACTCAATGAAACAATTAACTAAACAAAATAGGAAAACGTACAATATCTAACAACTTTAGATCTAGCAAACAAATCTTCATAAAATTAAGATTCACCCAAGATCAACACAAAAAAGGTATTTTCTAAATAAAAAGGTCAGCCGGATTTTAATCCACGTTTTCGCAAATTTCTTAACCAATGGCTCAATGACTTTAATAACTTAAAAGTTTAAATGACTTTAAATAACTTAATAACTTAAAAGCTTGAAAAAAGTTCTAAAAACAGTGGGTATGAAACTGACCTCCAATCTCCACCTCTTCTTTGTCTACATATTCGACCAAACTAATCTCGTCACAAACACCTACCTATCAGAAAACTAGGCGGCTACGTAGCAAACTCCCTGAACTATATTCTGATAAATTTATCTTTGTGTCCCATATTATAGCCTTGACAGAAACTTGGTTAAAGCCGGATATCTCTAGCTCCAAAGTTTTTCTAAGTAATTACACCACTTTTAGACGTGATCGACCTATAAGAAGAGGGGGTGGAGTCCTCATTTCGGTAGACTCCCAAGGTAAAATCCAGGGACCGTAAATACGGATTATTGTTATTGTTATGATTTTGAAATTTAAATCACAAAAAATCATAAATAATCATTATTCTCTTAAAGAAAAAGAATCATAAAATAAGTATTTTTTATTTTAATTTCTTTTCGCTGAAAAATATCACTCAGATCATGATTGCGGTAAAATTATTACATTTTCTGGGCATTTGACTGAATATCTTCTTAGACCACATATACAGGTACTATAGTACCATTATTTTTTCACTTAAAGCCTCCGTACCACTAAAAATTGGAAAAAACGGAATACCATGTTAGAAATGGATGTTTTGATGAAATGATGAAATTGATGATGTTTAAGAACTGTTTTGCGTCTGATCCTGATGGTATCACTCTCTCTAGGGCTTTCCCCCTTTTAATCCCAGAGGACCCATATCACCATACGCTTGAGATTTCAATCAAAACAATCTCTGTTATCGATCAAAAGTTTCTTTTCGTGGGAAATAAAATTCGCTGAGATTTTCGTAAGGCTGATTTTTTTTCCAAAAAATAACATGCATTTGATTGACCCGACATTTTGGCATGGACCGATATAAATGTCGGAAAATTTTTATATAATTTAAACACATTTTTTGACTCATGTGCGCCTTAGAAATATCCGTCCAAATTCAAACAAATATCCAAACTTTCTAGTACTCATGTATGCAGAGTATGAGTAGCCGTCAATAATGAGAAGTCCACTGCCTCCACATTTTCTCTCTACAAAGGCAACTGCCCTCCTGTTAACCTTAACGGCTCTCCAATCCCACAGGTAGACAATCCCAGGTACCTGGGATTCACCCTAGACAGGAGGCTCACCTGGAAGCCCCATCTGATTAAGAAGAGGAAACAGGCTAATCAAAGACTTCGATCCTTCTACTGGCTTATGGGTAGGAGATCGAAGCTGAGAACTTCCACTAAACTCCTCATCTACAAGGCAATAATACGCCCTATCTGGACGTACGGCATACAGCTCTGGGGAACTGCGAGCAAGACGAATGTCCGAACTATGCAAGCTTTCGAAAATATAGCCCTTCGAATCGCCACTGGGGCCCACGTCTATCATGACAATCGCACCATCCACGAGGTTCTCAATTTCCCTTGGGTCAAGGACGAGATACAAAGAAGCAGCGCACGTTACATACAGAGGCTTCATAATCACCCGAATCGGTTGGCCAGCTCCCTGCTGGACAGCAGCGAGCAACCCAGAAGACTTAAAAGGACACACCCACATCATCCTAAATTGGGTCGGAAGCTCAGCGTAGTTTAATATGGCGACGTCAAAGGTAAGAAGTTAAGCAAAACACTCTCGATCGACAAATACGATTTTCAGCGGACATAGTCAGAATGATTCGTCCAATTGATCGATTGATTTCAAATGATTCCAATTTTGTCACGGTGACGATGATATGTATATCATGTGCACCATTCTTAGCAGTTCGAGACTGGAGCAACAGGCTGCTGACCACCAGTAAAAGTTTCCAATAACAGAAAAAATCTTGATGGAAGACTTCTTTCTGAATGACGCACCCAAAGGTGAGAATGACCTGCTGCGCAATTGGACGAGCTCGTGAAATTGATGTCCTGTACTAGAGCTTGGAAAATGGGTATGGAATACCAAATGCATTGAATTATCGGTAAAGGTTCTTTGCATTGGTACCCTAAAAAGAACACATTATCGTCCTAAAGAGTCCTACCTGCATCAAGAGGCAAATGCTGTCGAATATCACGCGCATATTCGACATGCCAATCGTAGTCCAATTCAAAGTACTGTTTCAGCAACTCTAGGTGTTGAAGTCGAATTGGGACGACGAACTACCGAAAAAATTAGACGACAAGTGGCTCAGCTAATTTGGACAGCCTTCTCGAAACCCTTATGCTCGTTTTATACAGATAGCCACTATCTTTCACCAGCCCATTTTGGACGACCATTTTTCGACGATTCCGGAGGCGGATCTTAGCCATTGGCTTATACTGCCAACTTCATATTTTTTTTGTACCCATTAGCAATAATGCAAATTTTCATCAGTTTTAATTAGACAGCGAAACCATCAAGAACACTAAAACTATTCAGTCCACTTAAAGGCTCTACGCATTAAGGATTTCTTCCGCTCACATTTTAACTAACCTATAAAGTTTAAGGGGACCTTCACCTGAATTTTTTTGAAAAAATCGATTTTTTTTTTTACATAAAATGAAAGTTCTATATGTCTAGAATATATGTACCTATAAAGTTTAAGGGGACCTTCACCTGAATTTTTTTGAAAAAATCGATTTTTTTTTTTTACATAAAATGAAAGTTCTATATGTCTAGAATATATGTACCAAAGGATATTTCGATACGACGCGTATTTCTTGAGCTAGAGCGTTTCAAACATACCCATGATAACAAGAAAGCTATCTAAAGGCAAAGTTTCTAAAAACTTTAAACGCGTCTTTCTCGAAACCATGTTTTCTGAACTCATGTCAAGCACAGGGCTCGTTCTATTGATCCGATTTCCTTCATTCAAGAAGCGTTTGAAAGTATATACTTTTTTGTATGGCTTATACCTAAAATTGACATGAAAATTGTTTATTTATAATTGTTAAACAAGATCAAAATAAAAAAAAGGGGAAAAATGTCAATTTTTTTCAAACGCCCATAAAATTGGTTTATTTTCACCAAAATTGATTGTCGTTAGGTATAAGCTATAGGAAATTTCATAAATTTTAATAATTTATATACATTTCTAATTTCAGTTCACTACCAGAGGCCCGACACTTGACAAAGCGGAAAAAACGAGGTCGACGAGATCCGCCATTTTGAATTTCCTAAATATCGAATACTTTTTTTTATCGTAAATAAACAACGAATCAAAGTTCAAAAGCTCATGTTCGTATGTCTTTTCATTTTCCCGCAATCCATTCTCAAATTTTGCTTCATTTTCGGCCAAATCCAGGTGAAGGTCCCCTTAAAGGTATAGATTCTCTATTTTCGTAGCACACTTTTGCGCTTGGGGAAGAAACAACCGAAGCCTAGTTACCCCCTACGTCCCGATTACTGATTTAGTAGGGAAGCAAAATAAAAAGTCTAAAACTACTCTAAGCGGGCGGGAATGAGCGTGAAAAATTTTGACACAAACTTGATCTGCGCGGATACCATTCGAGTACAAGTTCCAAATCGGATAGTTCTATCTTTTATAGTCTTCGAGATCCACGCGTAAATGCAATATTAACGCGTTTGTATGAGAATATATACATAAATTATATATATATGAGTATATCTCCTCTAAAAATCGGTCGATTTGGATGATATTTGTTTGTCAGATATAAGTTCATAAATAGAAATATCGACATCAAAAGTTTTTCAAAAACCCTTCCTGTGTTTGCGCTACATTAATTATGCGATTTATAGTGGCGGAAGTGGAGTGAAACAGGGTACATAAGCATAACGCACCGGACAAATAAGACTGCAGCGATAAGAGATGCGTCATCAAAAAAACCGCTGTCGTTAAATTAATAAAATTTTATATATTCAATGAAATTTAACTTAATAAATCCAATATTATATATTAAATACAACATAACTAAGTATATACAATATTAAAGTAAACTTAAAAAATAAATAAAATGTTTCAAATTTACAATATTAGCTGCTCACACAAGACCAAACAACGATAAAGAAGTCAAAAATCAAATTGATTAATATACAAATTTATTTTCTGTAATCCTATTTTGTTTTATAGTACCCAGGAAAATGGATGCATGTGGCATTTCGAAATTACGCATGCCTCTTGATTTCTGAGGACTCAATGAAACAATTAACTAAACAAAATAGGAAAACGTACAATATCTAACAACTTTAGATCTAGCAAACAAATCTTCATAAAATTAAGATTCACCCAAGATCAACACAAAAAAGGTATTTTCTAAATAAAAAGGTCAGCCGGATTTTAATCCACGTTTTCGCAAATTTCTTAACCAATGGCTCAATGACTTTAATAACTTAAAAGCTTGAAAAAAGTTCTAAAAACAGTGGGTATGAAACTGACCTCCAATCTCCACCTCTTCTTTGTCTACATATTCGACCAAACTAATCTCGTCACAAACACCTACCTATCAGAAAACTAGGCGGCTACGTAGCAAACTCCCTGAACTATATTCTGATAATTATATCTTTGTGTCCCATATTATAGCCTTGACAGAAACTTGGTTAAAGCCGGATATCTCTAGCTCCAAAGTTTTTCTAAGTAATTACACCACTTTTAGACGTGATCGACCTATAAGAAGAGGGGGTGGAGTCCTCATTTCGGTAGACTCCCAAGGTAAAATCCAGGGACCGTAAATACGGATTATTGTTATTGTTATGATTTTGAAATTTAAATCACAAAAAATCATAAATAATCATTATTCTCTTAAAGAAAAAGAATCATAAAATAAGTATTTTTTATTTTAATTTCTTTTCGCTGAAAAATATCACTCAGATCATGATTGCGGTAAAATTATTACATTTTCTGGGCATTTGACTGAATATCTTCTTAGACCACATATACAGGTACTATAGTACCATTATTTTTTCACTTAAAGCCTCCGTACCACTAAAAATTGGAAAAAACGGAATACCATGTTAGAAATGGATGTTTTGATGAAATGATGAAATTGATGATGTTTAAGAACTGTTTTGCGTCTGATCCTGATGGTATCACTCTCTCTAGGGCTTTCCCCCTTTTAATCCCAGAGGACCCATATCACCATACGCTTGAGATTTCAATCAAAACAATCTCTGTTATCGATCAAAAGTTTCTTTTCGTGGGAAATAAAATTCGCTGAGATTTTCGTAAGGCTGATTTTTTTTCCAAAAAATAACATGCATTTGATTGACCCGACATTTTGGCATGGACCGATATAAATGTCGGAAAATTTTTATATAATTTAAACACATTTTTTGACTCATGTGCGCCTTAGAAATATCCGTCCAAATTCAAACAAATATCCAAACTTTCTAGTACTCATGTATGCAGAGTATGAGTAGCCGTCAATAATGAGAAGTCCACTGCCTCCACATTTTCTCTCTACAAAGGCAACTGCCCTCCTGTTAACCTTAACGGCTCTCCAATCCCACAGGTAGACAATCCCAGGTACCTGGGATTCACCCTAGACAGGAGGCTCACCTGGAAGCCCCATCTGATTAAGAAGAGGAAACAGGCTAATCAAAGACTTCGATCCTTCTACTGGCTTATGGGTAGGAGATCGAAGCTGAGAACTTCCACTAAACTCCTCATCTACAAGGCAATAATACGCCCTATCTGGACGTACGGCATACAGCTCTGGGGAACTGCGAGCAAGACGAATGTCCGAACTATGCAAGCTTTCGAAAATAGAGCCCTTCGAATCGCCACTGGGGCCCACGTCTATCATGACAATCGCACCATCCACGAGGTTCTCAATTTCCCTTGGGTCAAGGACGAGATACAAAGAAGCAGCGCACGTTACATACAGAGGCTTCATAATCACCCGAATCGGTTGGCCAGCTCCCTGCTGGACAGCAGCGAGCAACCCAGAAGACTTAAAAGGACACACCCGCTGGACCATATTAATATTTAAAAATATCTATACGTGAAGTTTACGTGATAAAATTTAATGGTTGTCCCTAATGGACAGTTTTAAATAAACATTACCCTGCTATTACAAAAAAAAAAAAAAAAAAAAAAAAATGTATGCAGATGATATTAGGCTTTGTCTTCAATAAAAATCAGCTTCTATTCAATGCAAACTTCAGTCCGAGTCTTCTCTTTGCGAGACTAGGTGTATCAAATCTTATATTTTTAAGATGTCATGTTTGTTGCTTGCGTTGTGCATCTGGAGCGACTAAGAATAGCAGTATCGTCGACGTATGTTGACGTTGTAATTTATGCATTCGTAGGAATATCCGTCGTATACAAAACATATAGACATGGGCCGAGTGCGATTTCTTGTGGAACTCCGGCTTCGATGATGTAGTCGCCCAAAGTAGCTGCGTTGCATCTTACTGAGAATACCCTATTGTAGAGGTATGATTCCAGTAGCTTGTGGGTGCCATACTCCGTCGAATGCTTGAGATACGTCAAGAAAAATAGCGCTACAGTATTCTCGCTGTTTGAGGGCTGAGAGTATTTCGGATGTTAATCTGTTCACTTGCTCGATGGTTCTGTGGTTCCTTTGGAAGCCAAATTGGTGTGCCGGGATAATATTGCAAGCTTCCAGATGTGGTATTATGCGAGTTAACAAGCATTTTTAAAATAATTTATAAAAACAAGATAAAAGGCCTGTTTGGTCTGTATGATGACGGAATTGTGTGGTCTTTTCTAGGCTTCGGTATCATTATAATGATGGATTTGTTCACCACCGGGAGCCTCGTCGCTGCGAGCCCATCATCCCGAAGAGTTACTTATCGGGTGGTCGCTTTAATTGGGGTGCTAAGATTTGGGTGGGGCCTCCACAGGGGATACTTTGTGGTTGTTGGCGAGAGATTTTGGATGTACCTCAGCTGTGCCTTTTCTTCCTGTTGGTGAAGAGCCTGGTCGAGTGATCGGGTTGCGACCTTAAGGCGTTGCTTTGAAGCTGGTGATCTGCTGTTTTGCCACGCACGAGCTGATCGATTTGCTGATTAGATTTGTAATATTTGTTTTGGTCTACTTCCTTCCCATGAGGAGTAAAGATTTAAGCTGCCGCAATGAGTACTTCTTCCAGGGCGCTCGTAGTGAAGTCAATGTCCGATTCCATGTTAAGCTCCGGGGGAGTTCTATGTGGGCACTCACGTACTTTTTGTATTTTAGCCAGTTAGTTTTTGGAGTCGTCAGGCTGAAGGGGTGTTCGGTTATTTCTGGGCTTTGAAGAAGCGTTAGAAGAACAGGCGAGTGGTCTGATGATAAGTCCGAGACTGTTTTGGCACTTATTAGATGGCGAGGTATGTTTTTTGTCACCGCAAAATCAATAAGGTTGGCCCAATGTAGTCGCCCGATGTAGCTCACATTTTTAATTGTTGTTACGTGAGTAAACGGCAGCGATTGAAAGGATTCCGTTACTTGACTGAATTTGTATCCATTTGGCCTGCAAGAAGTTTTTTGCAAACCTTTTCTGAAAATGGTGTTTAATGCTTTCTCTGAATATCTATTCTCAGAAATTCCTGTTCCGCCGTGGGCTTTCCCATCTGGATGATCTGTGCGGTAGATTGTATAGCCTCTTATTTAAAATTTGTACGTGCTTGTAAGATGCGTTTTCACCAGTAGTATAACGTCAATATTGTTTTCGGTCAAGAATTGTGACAATTCTAGTTTATGCCCTGAGACACCATTGGCGTTCCACATTGATATTCCATTGATGGTAGAGCCTGCATAATTTATTTAGACTGTTGGGCTAAGAGCGCAGTTTTACCTGGTTTTAAACATTCTGGTTTTAAGCAATCTCACTAAACTCATGCCTTTCAAAAATTCTGGACAAAATTATTGCCAAACGACTGTGGTGGTTTGTATTAAACGACAAACTCATCCAAAACAGCCAAACTGGTTTCCGAAAAGGTAAGTCAGCTATGGACAGTCTACTGCTCGTAGACCATCTATTAGCAAGAGCTATCTCAAGAAGAAACCATACCTCCATCATATCCCTAGATTTCGCAAAAGCATTCGACAGAATTGGAATCCACTCCATACTCAACCAACTTGCCATTTGGAAAACAGGACCAAAAATAACCAACTACATAAAAAATTATATGACAAATAGAAAAATAATAGTACGTATCAACTCCGATCCTTCTTCCTTTCAATCCATCCAAAACGGCATACCTCAAGGCTCTCCACTCTCCGTGATCCTCTTTGTTATAGCATACAACAAACTCGCAGAAAAACTCACCCTTCATCGCAATATTAATCTAAGCGCATATGCGGATGACTTTAACTTGATTGTAAAACTAAAAAACAGAAAAAATATAAACACAAATCTCAACCCCATTATCACTACCATACTAGATTGGACCGAGTACTCAGGCGCCCAGCTTTTAACCACAAAATGCAAACACTTGCACGTTTGCAGAAAACCTAACTGCAACTGAACCCTATCCACTGGCAACATACAAATACAAAACGTAACATCACTTAAAATACTCGGCGTACATTTCAATAACAAATACAGATGGAAAACACACACAGAACAACTCTCATACAACCTCAAACAAGCAATAAACATAATAAAATGCCTCGCAAGCCCAAAATTCAACTGCAACACATCCACACTTCTAAACGTCACAAAAGCGACTATCACCGCAAAAGCAGACTATGGTCTCCCAATCTACGAATATTGCCCACAAACAAACCTACGGAAGGTAAGAGCAACAATAAACACCGCTTTCAGAACTGCTCTTGGCGCAATCCGAACTACACCTATTAACAACATCCTGTACGAAGCACGCGCAGACGCTCTAGAAGACAGACGTGACCTCCTAACAACAAAAATAATCAAATCCTTAATGAATGCCAAAAACTCCCCACTATTAAAAATCCCTAAATCATACCTACCCCCAAAGCGACCACAATACAAATCAACAATAGACCGCACTATAGAAAAATCCGAAGCACATAATCTCCCACTTAAGCTGACTAGTCAACACTCACAGACCACACCACCCTGGAACACTGATATTTTAAAAATTACCACAACATTAAGCACGTACAACAAAAAAACACAACACCACAAACATTCCGGACACTATTCACAGAAATCAAGACCAAAGACAATCACAAATTCACCTACATTTATACAGATGGATCTCACGCAAACTCAATCACCAGTCTCGCAATCACGAACGAAACAGAAGTCATAAAAATATGCCTTTTGCCACACTACTCCTCAGTATTCTCCGCCGAGCTTCTAGCAATAATAGAGGGAATCCAACTGCTAAAAAATAAAAGAGAATAAAAGAAAAATAATAAAAATTATTTTTTAAATAAAAAAAATAAAATTTTGCATATGCTCCGACTCTCTCTCCGCAATCGATGCAATAAAAAACCCTAACAACAACGAACACTACACCTCACACGCACGGAACCTGCTCCAAAAATTCAAATCTGAATTCAAACTACTTTGGATACCCGGCCACGTTGGTATTCCAGGTAACGAACTGGCGGACACCCTAGCCAAAAACGCAACCACGCAACCACTTCTAACAGTTGAAAATCTAAACACAAAAGATACACAAAAATATATAATAAAGACCCACCAAGAAAAACACTATCAAACATAACGAAGACATCAATTTGGTACCAATCAATCAACCAACTCCAACTCAACAGCTACCTCATCACCAAAAACAACCACCCAGCCATCTCACGTCTTGACCAAATAAAAATAACAAGACTCAGACTTGGACACACCAAATTAACCCACACACACTACATCGATCCAAACTACAACAACACTTGCCCTTTCTGCAACGATACTGTAACAATAACACACTTACTTTCCACCTGCAACGCGCTTAACATCCAAAGACAACAAATGTTTCAAAACGCCAACCCACTGGAAGCACTTTCAAACCCCACACCACCAAACATTTCAACAATCCTACAATTCCCAAAAAACACAAATTTATACCACCGCATATAACTTTATTCTATCTTAGCCGATCATATAAATAAATACTTATAAGAAATCCTAAAAATATTATGTACATATCAAGCTGAAGGCCCAAGTTGCCATCGCTCAAAATTATTGCTAGCCCATAATTTTAATTATCTGCTAGCCCCTTATAAATAAAAAAATAAATAAATAAAATAAAAATTACTAATATTAATATCTGATGAATAAATTATAATAAAGAAGAATAAAATAGAATATTATATATTATATGAATAATAAAGATGAATAAATTAATATCTGATAAAAAACGGGAAAAAATTAATTAATTAATTCATACAGGGCAAAAATAATAAAAAAAAAAAATTGTTGTAAGACATAATTATTTAAATTTAATTAATTAAAAATATTTTATATTATTAAAAAAATTTATCTTATAACTAATTAATAAAACAAAATTATTTAAAATAAATATATAATAATAAACAGAAACCAAAATCCGCGACCCTTGATGACTTAAGAAGAATATAAAATGCGAGAGTAAAAAGCATTTGCCGGCTAGAGGAATGTTTGGAAGATGGGTCAGTTACTTTAGTAAAGACCGAGCTAGAGTGCAGGCTTCAGGTCTTAAATGAGACAATTTTTAAGGCAAATGAGTTGCAACACCAGATCGAGTAATGAGATGGGGAAGATGAATTTGGAGTCGAGCTAGAAAAATTAGAAATAACAACTAAGGAAAGGGTGATGTCATTATTAAATACCTTTACGGTAGCTTAAAATTCCCCTCCAGCTACTGCAATTTCTGCAGCCCCAACTCGAGCTCGACTTCTCCAAAATTCCAAAATTGCCAACATTCACTGGAAACTATTTGGAGTTTACAAATTTTATAAGTCTCTTTAAGACATTAGTAGACAAGGATGTGAACATTCCTGTTATCGAGAAATTTAACCATTTAATTTCTTGCCTCTTTGGTGAAGCCTTAGGAACTATCAAGGCATTCCAAGTCACCGAGAGTAATTATGACAAAGCTATCGTTAGTCTAAAAATAGTTTACGATAACGAATATCTCATCTTTGCGAACAAAATAAGCAAAGTAATCAGTCTTCCGAAAGTTTCCCTGCGTCGTTGTTGAGAGGTCTTATCTACATAGTGTCATCGATTTACGGGTCATTGTTATCAATAGGAGATGACACTAAAACTGCAAATTCCATGAGTAGATCCAGTGACTTAAGGAATATTTATTTTGAATTTATGGAAGAATACGAGTCCTTAGGTCCTACGGCTTCAAAGCCCATCGACCAAGCTAAGAGTCTTTTTTGACTCATCTTATAAGACATCAACACAGAAGTGCGTAAACGATTTTTTCATGTTTTTAAAAAAGATGTATCGCCAAGTAATAGTAAATAAAGCCGGTAGGCGATACCAGTTGATAGTGTGGAGGAAAGACCCATCAGAATTCTTCAAACTGGGCAAGCTCAAGCTCATTATTTCGCAGCTGTTTGACCCCCTTGCCTTATTTAACTTTGGTTAAATAAACTAGATTGGGATGACTCAATTGCACTGCACTTGGAAACAGCGTGGAACATTATACAGATTGCCTTGTCGCAATTAGAGGACATCGCAATTCCGAGAATCGTTTTCACTGAGCCGATATCACCTATTCAAATTCATGCCTTCTCTGACGCATCGATGAGAGCCTATGGAGCATGCGTCTATATTCGTTGCGAATCTGCAAAAGGTATTAAAGTTTCGTTGTTGACAGCAAAGTCTAAAGTAGCGCCATTCAAAACAAAGACGCTTGCCCATCTTGAGTTTTGCGCTGCTCCCCTTCTTGCAAAGATCTCTGCAAAGAGATAAAGCCTCTAATCAAAATTCCGAACGAACGAAAAGTATTTTGGTCGGATTCAAAAATTACTCTTCTTTGGATTCGTTCCCATTCATCGTTGTTGATAACGTTCGTATCAAATAGAGTTGCTGAATTTCTGAATAGAGTATTTGCTGAATATATTTGCTGAGTTTCACGTGGCGCCATGTACCAACTAAACAGAACCCGGCAGATATAGTGTCCAGAGATGGAGACGTAAATGAGACTGAAGAATCAATCTGGTTTACAGGTCCATCGTTTTTAAAGGAACCGGAAGATAAGTGGCCGTCGGGCCCCCGACTAGCTAATGCTCCTATATCGAACGATGCCAAGTTTCCAGTATTGTTGACGAGTGAAATAATCTCGATAAACAACCCCATCATTGTCAGCGTTGAGACGAGAGTATCACAAGCATGGAGTATTCTTTGGCAATAATAAGTATAAGATAGGAATTTTCAAACCCATTTTCGAAGTAAAATAAATGCCGTTACTCTGGATCACCTATAAGATGAAGTTTCGGACTTAGAGACGGAGAATAAGAATGTGTTTGCAGTAAAGGCAACTACCACAAAGTGCTGGTATTCTAATGAGGTGCCAGGTCACAGTTATTTAGATTGTCATAAAGCTCGGCAAGTTTTTTGGATGTGGAGCTTTAGGTACCTATAGACTAAAATGCATTAAATGTAATCCGCATTCGGGAATTGGTTCATCCATCCAAGGATATCCATCCGTAATGCACACAAGTGGGATGTCCGCAATTAGATTCAAACGAAAATAAAATCCTACTTTCAAATCCAAACACACCAGAACTGTTAGACAAATAAATTAGTCCTTATATGTGTAAGACAGTGGAAGATGTGTACGGCAGCAGCAGTATACCAGTAGGAAAGCAGAAGTATATCAGCAGTATAAAAATCAGCAGTTGGCAGCAGTATGAATATCAGCAGGTATGTAAGCAGTATGAATATCAGCAGATATGGCAGCAGTATGAATGTCAGCATTATGGCAACTTAAAAAAAAGCGGCGGGAAGGCAGTATCGAAACAGCAGAAAGAACGACGAAAAGCAGCAGCAGATAAGAAGGACCCAATTTTAAAAAACATAAGAAAACAGAACTTGTAATATTCAATACACATAACAAATACTACATAACTATCTATAATAAAATTGAGTAAAGTTAACAACTCTCGTCACAATTGGGGGCTAGTCTTAACATGAGTCATACAAGTGATGCCGTCCCAAAGAGTCTTACAAAGTGACGCCGTCCCGATAAGTCTTACAAAGTGCCGCCGTGCCGAAGAGTTACAAAGTGACGCCGTCTCAATATCTTAAAAAATGAAGTCATCGTCCCGCATTGTCACAAAAGGGAAATAAGAGCAAATGAGTGAAAAGGCCAGACAGCAGGAGGCTTCTAGAATAACGATTGCGAAAGGGAAACAGCCGTACTACACAAGGTCAGTTGCCGCAACAGAGAAAAATCGGAGAAAACAAGAATGGAAAGCTAACTTCGGACGGAACCGAAGTTGATACCGAAGTCCAGCTTTCTATCTTAACACGAAAGATGGATTATTACCGATCGTTCAGTTATATGGCAGCTATAGGATAAAGTCGGCCGATCCTTATAAAATTTGGTAGGTCGGATAAACTAACCAAAAATATAATGTGTACTAAGTTCCAGTTTTCTATCTTTAAAAACACGAAAGTTGGGTCATTACCGATCGTTCAGTTATATGGCAGCAATAGGATATAGTCGGCCGATCCTTATGAAATTTGGCATGTCGTAATTTTTTGCCAAAAATAGCTCTCGTGTCAAATTTGAACTCTCTAACTCAAAAAACACTAAAGTTATACCATTTCCGATCAATCACTTATATGGCAGCTATATGATATAGTCGGTCGATCCCGGCCGTGAGTGAGTGATTGACTGAATCAAATGCTTTGCAAAAGTCTGTGTAAATATCATCTGTTTGAGATCTCTTTCGAAAGCCATCTATGACAGAGGATGTCAACTCCAGTATATTTGTGGTGGTGGAGCGACGTTTAATGAAGCCATGCTGACATGGAGAAATGATCGAAGCGCAAAGGTGTTGCAAATGAGGAGTAATTAATTTTTCAAATAAATTTGGAATTCCTTCCACTTAAGGGGAAACATCGAGATTTCCAAAGAAAAGTTTAAAAGTCTAAGAGCTTTGCACAGAGCCCTGGCACAGTATTTTAGCACACAGACTGGTACTCCATCGGGGTCTGGCGAATAAATTGGTTTGACCCCTATAAGTTCAGATAATAAGCTATTCTGGGAGAAAAACGGACAGAAAATAAGATTTGCTGATTGAATGTTGTATGCGTAAGGCTGATCTGTCAATTTAGGCGGAGAATAAGAAAAAGAAAAATTCTGCGAATAGATCGCCAATGGCCTGATCAGAGGCCGCAGATGAATTTTTAAACGTAAGCAGTGGTGGGAAATTACATGTTTACGCTTTGTGTTTACAAAATTATAAAACTGCTTTCATCCTTAGTAAATTGTATCCGGCCGCGGCGAATATTATTCCTGTAACATTCAGCGTTATGCACTGTAAAATTTGACCGAGATAGTAGATAACTTGAAAAATATATACCACTGCAGGCTTTTTTATATTTTAGTAAGAGCTTATTTTCAGTATTTTTTTGGTTAGTGAGGCACCTTGTGGATTGCGGGAAAATGAAAAGACATACGAACTTATGCTTTTGAACTTTTGATTCGTTGTTTATTAACGAGTAAAAAAAATATTCAATATTCAGGAAATTCAAAATGGCGGCTTCAAAATGGCGGATCTCGTAGACCTCTATTTTTCTGCTTTGACGAGTGTAGGGCCGCTGGTAGTGAACTTAAATTAAAAATGTATTTAATTTATTAAAATTGATGGAATTTCCTATGCCTTATACCTAACGACAATTAATTTTGGTAAAAATAAACCAATTTCATAAACGTTTAAAAAAAAACATGACATTTTTTCTCTTTTTTTTTACTTTGATCTCGTTTAAAAATTATAAATAAACAATTTTTTATGCCAATTTTAGGTATTAGGCACACAAAAAAGTATGTACTTTTAAAAATTTTTTGAATGAAGGAAATCGGATCAATAGAACGAGCCCTGTGCGCGACAAGAGGTTTGAAAACATGGTTCCGAGAAAAACGCGTTTAAAGTTTTTAGAAACTTAGCCTTTCGATAGCTTTCTTGTTATCATGGGTATGTTTGAAACGGTCTAGGTCAAGAAATAGCACGTATATTCTACACATATGTAACTTTCATTTTATTAAAAAAAAAATAGATTTTTTCAAAAAAATCCAAAAGAAATCCCCTTAAGCATACTCCGGATAAAAAAAACTGTTTCCAAAAAATTTGTAAAAGCTGCAATTTGAATTTCCCGCTCAAACAAAGTCAGCGGATTGATTGCTAGTGTTTGTAGGGGGGCGTGGTTGCCGCAAAAGATTCCAGGATGAGGGATGAAATGATAAATAAAAAGTCGGGGGCGTCTTCCACTGGATATAACGCGGTCAGCTTTATTGGGCTGCTTACATCGAATACTGACTTAAAAACTAGTACAAAAAGAGACGATCGACAACAACCAACGAGCGAGAGAGAAGGCACAGAGGGGCGAGTGTGGATGCGCTCTTCAGCGCGGGTGCGCTCTTTAGCGCGGGTGCGCTTTTCAGCGCGGATGCGCTCTTCAGCTGAGCGGTACAACGGCCCCTCACCTAAACATTCTCCCCCCCTTGCAATCGCTCGGGTTGCAACAGATCCCTCGTCGCTAGCTATGCGTCATTGCAGCTAAAGGGCGTACACGGGTCGATGGAGGCCCCCGTGTCGAAGATCCGGGTCCCGATGTTGACGCTGTTCCGGTTCAGCAGCGACGATAGGGTGGGCGCAGCGACCGCGTCCTGCGGGGGCCCTCGAGAAGAGGCGGAAAGTAGCCTAGGCGCGGATGACGCGGGTGGAAGAGCGGTGGACGGCACCCGATGGCAGGCGGACGAATGCAGTGGAGCACTTGACGGCTGCCGGCCAGTGGCGGAAGAATGCCGAGGAGTTATCGAAGAGTGCCGGGAAGTCGTCGGCCGTGGATCGGTTTGGGAATGCCGGAAAATGGCGGACGCAGGGCGAGAAGCACCCGAAACGCGCCGGGAGTTGGCGGATGACGGCCGACGAGAGAGCGAGACACCCCGTGTACTGTCTCCCGTGGGCGGTGATCGCTGCTACATCTGCTCTCCAGTGATGGGGCGTTGCGTGGGCGTGGCGACATCGTGCTGAATATGACCTTGGAATCTAGAATTAGGCCCGGATCAGTCGGATCCTCAGCTGATTGCCACCGTGCAGCGTGATGCGATGTGTAAATCGAGGAAGGAGTCGTAACAGAATTATGCTCGCATCCTGAATCGAAACCCTGAACCAGTGACACACCGAGGCTGCGGGCAACTCGTGCGGAAAAAACAGACACTCTGCGGGGGTTGGCTGGAGATAATGGGCCTGTCAGCACACATTCGAAAATGGTCTCCTGACCGAGAAGCGACCCGCAGATGTTAGCCTTGGAATTACCGAGGAGAATGGACGGAAGAATGTCAGCTCCTAATAACACATCGACTTGGGAGCTCTCAAAGAAGTTGGGGTCCGCCAGGGTAATATTGGGCAGCCCCTTGAGACGATCTTGCGAAATCGGATATGATGGCAGATTTCCTGCCAACTGCGGAAGAACGTAAGCCGCAGTCTCTAATTGTAGCCCGGGTCTTGACGGCGACCGAATAGAGAAATGGCACAATTTAGTAGACTGCGCGGAAATGGTTTGATTAAGGCCGGAAACTTGGGCTTGAATCGTCTTGAAGGGAGGCTTGACGAGGTTGAACAGTCGTTCCGTTATGAACGTCGCTTCGGAGCCTGAGTCTATCAGTGCTCGTGCTTGGACGGTGCATCCCAAATGGCACACGTTGATAAGGGCCGTGCCCAATAGGACGGCTCCTGACCCGGAAGCGAAACACACCTGCACATTCGACTGATCCTCGGAGCCGTTTGTTGACGTAGGCGGACTTGGAGCGGTAAGCTGCGTAGGCGGACTTGGAGCGGTTGCGAATGGATTGCCGCGGTGCAAGAGGGTGTGGTGTCTGCTGTGGCATGTGGAGCAGGTATGGGCGCTCGTGCAGTCTCGCTGCTGGTGCCTTCGGGCAAAACAGTTTAAACATAACTGCTTCCTCCTTATGTAGTCAGAGCGCCCATTTACATCCATTTCTAGGAAACGCGGACATAAGCGAATGGGGTGGTCCTCCCTCGAACAGAGATCGCAGCCCTTTTGGCGCGGAACCACTCCAGTCTCGTATGAAGTGAGCCTCCGAGCAGGGGCAGTAGGAAGTCCCGACCTTGGCGGAAATTGCACGGAGCCACTAGGCCTGATGTCGTCGATGGCCTTCAGAGTGCGATGGCGCTCTGTCAGGAAGTTATCCAATTCCTTCCATGTTGGAATCTCGGCCTTATTATGTACGGATTGCTCCCAAATAGAAAATGTGACTTTGGGGAGCTTTGACGAAGTCATATATACCAGGAGACAGTCCCAAGCCTCAACATTAACGGAGGACATTTCTAGGGCTGTCAGACAACTCTGAATGGTAGCTTGCAGCTCCTTCAGCGCGACCCTGGACTCTTGAGAAATAGCCTGGATGTTGAAAAGGATCTTCAACTGGCTGTTGACCAATAGCCGCCGGTTCTCAAAGCGGTCTGTGAGGCTTTGCCATGCGGCGACAAACCCCTCATGGGTAAGCGGAGCCTTAGAAACAATGGCGTGGGCGTCACCATTTGTTTTGGACAATAAGTGGAACAACTTCTCTACCGGGGTGAGCCGCGTGTTTTGGATGTAAATGGCCGTGAACAAGTCTCTGAAGGTGGGCCACCGAAGATAATCACCCGCGAATACCTCGGTATCCACCGGAGGTAACCGGCAGCCTGTAGGCGCGGGCGTGTGGACATTGACGGGAGCCTGAGTGGATTGGGAAGCAATTTTCTCCCGAAGCTGGGCAATACATCTCGAATAGACGGAGTAACAGTAGCTGTACTTCGCTTCCAGCACTGTCGAGGCGGCCGCATTGTCGTCGGACACGGCTAGAAAATCGGAGCAGCTCTCATAGCTCTTCTCCACCTTCTCCCATAGTGCCCGAATTCGGTCCCGATGGACTTCGCACATGTATTGGGAGCCTATTTCCGTTTCTGGGGCACCCGGAGTATTTATGTTAGCCTCAAATTGGCTAATTCGATCTGTTGTGGCGATTAACTTTTCAACGCCACTTCGACCGCACTTGGAGCCATTTTTCCAACGGAGCAAGTCTGCCTCTGTGAAGGACCGGGAATTGTATTGACGGATTCGTCACTCTTTGCCCTTGGACTGGCACTGGTAGCCTTAGGCTTCAAAAGAGGCGTCCGCGGAGATGCGGATTGAGATCTGTCCAAACGGATGGCTGGGATCGAACGCGGCTTTTTGTCGTCTCCCGTGGGCATTCTCAGAGTCCAATTCGCTGGTCAGCGCTTGTCGACTGACTTGCGCAAACGGGTGCCTCGTACGAAGTGGTGGCCGGACGCACTAATGTGATGAGAACGGTGAGATCGCGGATGAAATGCAATTACAAGGAGCAAGTGCGAACTAGTGGCGCCGATGTCGAAAGGAAAGTGGTGTGCGGCACAATTCGAATGTGGAAAGAAAAACTTCAAGCACCAGAAAAACCCAAAAGGAGACAAGGTTTGCTCAGATTGTAGGCGGATGTTGCCTGATGCGGAGTAGACGCAGCGTTGGAGGCCCGGATAATGGAAAAATTCGTGCTCGTTCGAAAAACAAATTGATGACGAACTATATATGTATATATGTATATGTATACAAGTGTGGTTCCTACGTAGATATTGAATCCTTAACTCTTTTCGAACTCGCGGAGTCGGAAAGGTGGACTTGACCTTGGATTGTATTTAACAAAAAAAAAACAAATATTCAATAATAATTAATTTTTGGCTAATTGTCGGATTTAATTATTATGGAAGGGTGGATTTGAAACCTTAATCTTTCATTAATTGGATTTAATTATCCCGAAGCCGGAAAGGTGGAACTGAAACCGCGGCTCTATTCGGACAGAAGGTTTAAATTAAATTATTAATAATTTTCGATTATTAATTTTTTTTAAATAATTTTAATTGTTGAGTGGCCGAAAAGGAGACTTAAAACAAAAATGGCCCTTCGCTCGAACGGAAATATAAATTAAATAAATTGTGGTGGTTATAATTAAAAATATATAAATTTATAATTAATTTATTTTTTGGTTGAAGTGAGTTGTTACGCAGCCGGTTATGCCGTCGGCACCCTGTACGTACCTCAAAGGAAAAAAAAACAGCAGCAAAAAAACACAACACGGCTTCTAAGGCGCCTAGCTCGAGAATTTGCGCGACACAATCGCGGATTTGTAGTGAAATGGCGGTATAAAATTGTGGGTTTTAGGAAATTAAAGTTTTTTTTTTTTTGAATTTTATCGGTTATATATTTCCTGAAATTGGAGACAGAAAATATTGGGAAATATATGGACATGCATGCAAGTAGGGCAAGGGCATGTGGGGCATATGATGACACAGTGAAACGTCGATAAGTGGACTGTATATGTTAAATTTTATGGGTCATATATTTCCTGAAATTGGAGGCAGTGGAGCGTTGATAAGTGGACTGTATAATTGGGGGAACAGAGAAGTTATGTGGTGTAAAAAATGACACTGATTGGGGAAGATAAAAACAAATATTACGACAGCGGCGGACTGTTCGGTGAATATTAGGAAATACGGGTGGAAAAATTTGAAGAAAATCTCAAACTGCCGTTGTCCGAAAACTCGGACTTGGAGTTGACACGGAGGAAAAAACAAACTTGTAGCAGTGTGAACGAAATTTAATGTTCGGACCACTGCTGAAGACCGGCAGAGAGAAGAAGACGGAAAAATGTAATTATCTTTTGGCGGAACAATGCCGGGAACTGCTGGCAGAAGAACATCCAAGAATTATCCGGCTCGAAGGACCAAAAAGTGTAGGGGGGCGTTACTACCGCAAAGGATTCCGGAAATGTTGAATTAAAAAGTCGGGGGCGTCTTTCAGTGAATATAACGCGGTCAACTTTTTACTGGGTGGGCTCCAAGCTGTATTGGGCTCCAAGCTGTAGGCTGGTGAACATGAGGAGCAGCCACATAGACATCATACAGCGCGCACAATCAAAAATCTTGAGAACTATGTTATGTATGTTCGCAAAGAACACATCTACCAGGATCTGGGCATCCTTGCAATGAAAGAAGAAATCCAGAAGCAAAAAAAGTCCTGACGAATTGTTCACCCGTTTTTGGCCAGAGAACACTTTTGTCCAAGTAAATCAGCCTAGTTCCGTAAAAAAAAAGTTTAGGCTCAGTGGGAGTGAAATTTCTTCATATCAGAACCAAGGACCAACCTTCAACCTCTTCTTTGTCCACTAACCCAAAAAACTAATATCGTCACTAACACTTACTGTTTATGTGAGGGGCCGTTGGGCCGCCGCTGAAGAGCGCACCCGCGCTGAAGAGTTCATCCGCGCTCGCCCCCCTATGCACGCTCGCTCTCTCGTCGTCCACCATCGATCGTCCGTTTTTTCTTCTAAGTTAAGTGGTTAAACTCTTGTAAGTAGCGAATAAAGCTTAATGCGTTTTGAATTCAACCACGACGTCCTCGACTTCTTTCTTTCGTTTCACCACTTCTGGAATCTTTTGTGGCAGCAACGCCCCCCTTCAACACTTACCTATCAGAATACTATGGCGCTATGCAGCAAACTCCCTAAACTATATTCTGATAGTTCTTTCTTTGCATCCCATTTTATAGCCTTTACTAAACCTTGGTTAAAGCCGGAGATTTTTAGCTCCGAAGTTTTTCCAAGTAAGTACACCACTTTTAGACGTGATCGACCTCAGCGAAGGGGGGTTAGAGTCCTCATTTTGGTAGACTCCACTCTTGCTTCTGAAGAGGTGAAATCACAAGAGGTGACATCGAATTTATTTGCATCAAAATCTTTTTGTCCCCTAAAAATTTATACATTACATGTTCATATATACCGCCTTAGACTGAACCGCCCACATATTGGCATAATTTGTCAGCTATTCAATCCGCTTGTGACCAGCTTGTAGCTGTGACTTTTTTATGACTGCGAGGTGGAACCCCAGATAATATCCCAGAATAAAAGTGGTCCAACGTCGATAACTCACCATCTTTATCACTTATCACGCACCATGACTTTACCGCGGGCATGTTTGACATGCCTAGGGACAAATTAACCATGTTAGAAATTCGTTAGGTCAGCTTTTAGTAGACATATGTTTTGTATCAGATCTTGATGGCACCACTCTTTCCAGAGCCCCCCCTTTCAACCCCAGAGGATCCATATCACCCCACGCTGGAGGTCTCAATCGAAACGCTGTTTCCAGCTTATAGATTCGCTGTTTCCGTAAAGCTGATTTTTACAAACTTAATTGCCTTATCGATATATATGATTTGTCCGATATTCTGACATGCACCAATCTAAATTTCACCTTAGAAAAATTTTACTGTACTTTAAAAACATTATTTAACTCATGTGTTCCATGGAAATTTCCGTCCGCTTTAACAAATCCCCCTTGGTTTCCAAGGTGCCTCACGAACTTAAAGAATGCTAAAAATAGGCTCTTACTTATATATAAAACAAGAAAGCAAAGCTAACTTCGGGCGGAGCCGAAGTTGATATACCCTTGCAGCTAAAACCGGATATATATCGCAAACATCGGATATAGTCGTACAGTTATATGTCAGCTATAAGATATAGTCAACCGATCTTTATGAAATTTTGTAGATCGGATTAACTGACCAAAAATAGAATGTGTACCAAGTGCCAGCTTTCTATCATCAAAAACACGAAAGTTGGGTCATTTCCGATCGTTCAGTTATATGGCAGCTATAGGATATAGTCGGCCGATTCCGGCCGTTCCGACTTGTATACTGCGTGCAAAGGAAAGAAGGGTGTGTGCAAAGTTTCAAGACGATAGCTTTAAAACTGAGAGACTAGTTCGCGTAGAAACAGACAGACAGACAGACGGACAGGCGGACAGGCGGACAGACGGACATGCTCATATCAACTCAGGAGGTGATCCTGATCATGAATATATATACTTTGTTGGGTCGGAGATGTCTCCTTCACTGCGTTGCACACTTTTGGACAAAATTATGATACCCTCTGCAAGGGTATAAAAACATCAGAACAGAAAAACAGAAAACAAATTTCGTATGCAAATCATGAAGTAAATTACTCCACTATCGAACAAAATTGTGAAAAATTAGAGCTATATATAGTGTGGTATACTCAATATTTCCATCATTATTTATTTGGAAAAAATCAAAATAGCGTCCGATCATAAGCCACTGGTTTGCTTGATAAATATTAAACCTAACGTAAAATTGCAAAAATGGAAAATTTATCTTAGTCAACATGATTTTGGTTAAAATTGTTTAAAAGGAAAAGAAAATTATATTCCAGACGCCCTATCTAGGTTAACTAAAAACGAATAAGCTTTTTTTTACAATTAGAAGAAACATTTCAAAATGAAGATGATGTTCACAGTAATGAAGCTACCATACACAACGCTGAAGAAGACAATAGCTACTGTATTCAGATTACAGAAGCCCCTATTAAATTTTTTAATCATCAAATAATATTTAATTCTTAATTTTACTTATTAGGGAAATTAGGGAAATTAGTTAACAAACTATGTCGATACTTTAATTAAACTATTATTACTACACATAATATCGATTTATTTATTATTATTAACAATGATCTGTTATTTATAGATTATTATAACTAAAAGTAAGGATAAATTAAGTTAAAAGATGTTCCATAATTTTGGATTTAATTACATAGTTCAGGGTATAATAGATAGTTCAGGGGATAATATATGGGACAATGAGTTATAATTTTTACAAATAACGCGAAATGGATCGTGTTCCGCAAAATTAGACCTAGAAATCGGTAACCAAAGGGGTCGGAAGGATCTAGTTACTCTATTAGGAACAGAAAACATTAATTTTTCAAGAAGTACTTGTGAGTCAACCTGTCCAAGAATAAGCACAGGAAGTAGCATAACCCCAGCACAAGTACGGGGCTCTTTTAAAGGAGGTAGGTTTAGCAGTTTTAACCGGCAATTATACGACGGGAGGGAAGTGGTAGTATCCCAGTTTAAGCTTTTTAACGCAAATAGCAGAAACTGCTTTTGGACAGATTTAATCGTCCTTTGGTGAACAAAGTATTGCGGACTCCAAACGCTAGAACAGTATTCCAAGATAGGACGAACCAACGATACGTATAGAGTTTTAGTTGTGAAAGGATCATCAAATTCTTTAGACCAACGTTTAATAAAAGCTAGCACGCCTCTGGCTTTATTCACTATTAGTTATATGTGGTCGTTGAAGGACAACTTATTGTCAAAAATTACTCCAAGATCGTTAATTAGGAAAACACGATCTAAGACGTTATTCCCAAGAGAGTACGAAACGATGTGAGGCACACTGCGATTGAACGTCATAACCTTACACTTAGAGCAGTTAAGCAAAAGGAGATTGTTTGAGCACCACAAGAAGACTTCGTTAAGGTCTAGTTGCAAGTGTCTATGAAGGAAATGGTCTGAGAAAGAAAGACATAACTTGACATCATCAGCATACATAAATGTAGTAGCATAGTTTACAACACTAGGTAAATCGTTGACAAAAAGAACAAACAGAAGAGGTCCTAAGTGACTACCTTGTGGGACACCAGATGAAACATTTATAATCTGTGATGAACTGTTTTTAGACAAAACACGCTGCGTGCGGTTCGATAGATAAGAGGTCAACCACTGTACTATATGAGGAGAAAACCCCAAAAGACACAGCTTATGAAGGAGGAGATGGTGGTTCACAGAGTCAAACGCTTTACTTCAGTGTATACACATCAGTTTGCATGCGGCTCAGAAAACCTCTGTGGATAAACGAAGTGAATTCAAGAAGGTTAGTTGTAGTAGAGCGATGCTTGACAAAACCATGCTGTGAAGTGGAAATAATGCTTTTACGAAAATGTTGCAGTTGGAAAGTAACCAGTTTCTCAAGCCGTTTGGGAATCGCAGATAGCTTAGCAGTCCCCCGGTAGTTCTCAATAAGTGCTTTAGAGCCTTTCTTATGAAGCGGAATAATAAAAGATTCATTCCATCTCTTGGGGAGACATGCCAGCTCCAAGGATAAGTTGAATAAGATAGTGAGAGTATAGCAAAGGATATCAGAACAGTAACTTAGAACACAGCTAGGAACATTGTCAGGACCAGCAGAGAATGATATATCTATTGTTGAAAGAGCTTCGAACAGATCCTGAATTCGAAATTTTAAAAAGTAAATGTTGTTTATACATATGTGGTAATTTATAAAGATAAGAAGAATTGTGGTTATATGAATCGGACGAATAGGTGGTTTAAAAAAATGACGCAAAGAGATTAGCAATACCTTGCTCAGAAGAATGTGAAATATTTGGAGGAGCTTGGATCATTACGAAAGTTTACCTTACAATTCCTGATATACTGCTTATAAAGTTGATCGTTGAGAATAATAAATTGCGAACATAAAGAAAGTTTGACTGGTGGCACATCGATCCTGACTTAAGAAACTTTTTGTAAGCTCTGGATTTCCTGTTCTTAAGACGAGAAAGGTGTTTATTATACCAAAGTGGTTTTGTAGACAATGATACTGGGACTTCCGGAACAAATTTGTTCAAGGCATTATGAATTATTTCGTAAAACGAATCCGTAGAATCTGCTTCAATTGTGTTTATAGATAAAAGAACATTTCAATCGGTTTCAGCTAAATGATTCCGAAGGGCCATAAAATCAGTCTTTCTGAAGCATTTGAAACGAGGTTGAACATTAAAGCAAACTTCATTGTGAGGCACATCAATTAACACCGATGCTAATAGTGTAGAGTGGTGAAAGTCTTCAGGAAGCGATAGCGGCGGGGAATGCGAATGTCACAGTGAATGACACATTGGAAAAAATAAGGTCCAGAAATCTGCCATGAGTGTTATGAATTGGATTAATTTGGAGCAGGGGAAGATCGGTTAAGCCATCGATAAAGTCGTTATGACAATTTGAAAGCAAGGAATTGTCTACCTCAGACGGGATCCAGGAAATGATGGGAAGGTTGAAATCTCCCATGATTAGGATTAAATCACGGTCCTTGACCAACGAAAAAACAGACTTAATGGCATCAAGATGGTGAAAGTACACAATATCTTCAGCCATGGGAGGAATGTAGGAACAGGTCAGGAAAATATGAGACGAGCCAGTTAAAATTTTCACCGCAATGAACTCAATTCCGAACTCGATCGTGAAAGGAATAATTTCAGAAGGGTACTCATTGGTAACAGCAATGAGGACACCACCTGCAAAAGTTGGACGATCCAATCGAAACACTATGAATTTGGAAACAAGAATTTCATAATCAGAGGCAGAGGAGTTAAGCCAAGTTTCAGTAAGCACGATAGCATCAAAATCAAAAGAAGCACTCTTTGTAAAAAATTGGCTCAGCTTACCCAGAATACTTCTAAGTTAGAAGTTCTAACGTTTTAATAGCTGCAGGAAAATACTATGTTATTCAGTTTTTTGAAGCAGTTTCTGCAGGGCTAGGATTCTGAGCGTCTTTTGCTAGGAATTCATGAATGATACTGTGCTCAGGCCAAGGTACAGGATCAAGTGCTTTTTCAAGTTAGGAATCAGGTAGAACTATTTTAAAAGAAGAAATAGAACGCTTATGATTAAAGTTAAACTTAAAAACAGCTATTTCATTAGAAGCTACCTTAAGATGGTTTAACAGGTGACTCCTGACATCATCAACAGTAGCATCCGGCATAAGCCGAGAGACAAAAAAATATGACAGAACAGCAAAAGACCCTTATGTGTATGTTGTTAAAATGTACGTTATGTACGTTTCATGTTGAATGTACGTTAAAAATGACGAAGATTTCGCAACCTTTTAAACGACCTTTACAGATTTAATAAAACCAAACTTGGAAACCAAACTAATGAAACCTTTGGTTATAATTTTTGAAAATCATTGCAAAATTGTTTGGAAAAAGAAAACATTTAAACAGAAGTAACTACTAACTACTTAAAATTCTAATATTAAGAATATTAAGAAAGCCACTTGTGGCTTTCTGGTGAATAATTATATTTATTTTTGGTTTTGGATCCTATTAAATATGTAAACAAGAATGGAAACCTAACTTCGGGCAGAGCCAAAGTTGCTTCACCCTTGCAGTTAAAACCGGAAACATCGGATATAGTTGGCCGATCCTTATAAGAATATCATAACTGAGAGACTAGTTTGCTTAGAAACAGACAGACGGACAGACAGACGAACAGACTCCGTCTCTATGCTCATATGAACTCAGGAGATGATCCTGATGATCAAGAATATATATATTTTATAGGATCGTAGTGTATCCTTCACTGCGTTGCACACTTTTGACCAAAATTATAATACCCTCTGCAAGCTTATAAAAAAGATATGAAACGTACGCCAAAACTTGTAAACCCTTTTAAGCAGACAGAATAATAATAATTCTCATCTTGAAACTGATAATAACAGCACCATGAATAACATTACTATTGATAACTTAAGCAGTTATCTAAGTACCCCAGGTTCAATAAAATAATCACTGCTCGGTGCGGGAGCACTGCTGCTGATATACTCGGTGCGGGAGCAGGGGTCGACGACGATAGTCCAAACGGCGCGATAAGCTTGAGATAAGTTCAGCTTTCCGTGGCTTAGCGGTCGAATGCATTCTTAGGACTAGAGGACTTAACTAATGTGGTCTGCGCTGCAGCAGACATTGACGTAAAAGAGCCAAGGTGTCAATTCCTTCACGCTAGCATCGACCACGATCAGGATGTGGAACAGGAAATTTGCCGAAGCAGTTTTCCAATGTGTGAAGACAGTGGATCTGGACAACATGCCATTTGGAACTGCCAACGGTTCATCGGAGTCACACTTACGGAGAGGTGGCATCTCGTGAGAAGACATCGGCTATGCTTTACGTGTTTGCGACACGTAAGCACGTCATCACCAAGTTCCTCATGAATCAAGCAATGAAGGATTCAGAGACCATCACAGCGAGGAGGAAATTGTAGAAGCGCTAATCGGGTCCAACAGGCAGTTGGACCGAGGGAAGGTGCTGACACCTGAAGTAAACGATGGATCATCGTCATCTGTGGATGGTCAGACGACGCCGAAAAGGAATTTGAGCAGCGTCGACGAGGACGGAGAACGACTTCGGTTCTGTGTATTGCCGGTGACGCTATACGGAGGTGGGAAGCAGGTGGATACGTACGCGCTGCTGGATAAAGTTTCCTCTGTGTCGGGAGTAAGGCGTCAGCTGAATGGTTTCGAGGTATAGCCAGTAGTGAAGCAGGTGCGTCCACCCGACATGTGTTAAGAAACGTGATTGCCGTTTCGAACTTCACTTTGCCGATACAAAGTCTACATCGAAGAGATGTGAGAAGCGCCAACAAGGACGCTCGACTCCGGATGAAGCCCTGCAACAATACAGTACCGAAGCTGGTTATTGGATTGGGAATGAGCATTGGCATTAAGGATTGCTATTGAGAACGAGACGAACGAGATTTCGGTGTGAAGTTGGCGCCAGCAGTTGCAGCCAGCGACGACGCGAGGGCCCAGCAAATCTTGGAGGACACTACGTTGCGAGGAGGACGTTGGTACCGGATGGGGTTATTATGGAAGAAGAAGCACATTTTGTTGCTACGTAGTTGTGATATGTGCAACGATTATGACCTTTAAACTGCATGCTCACCGAGTGCGGCGCATCATGTAAAGACTGTGAATGCCAGACGATTCCTGGACTCAGAATTCAGAGCGGTCAAGGCTATCAAGGCCAGTGACGCATCGCGAAGATGTTGAGGAAATGATTGTGGCGGAAAAGAGTCGTGGAGGAAACCTTTGCTGGAGTGGATGAATACATCAGGCGAGCCAAATTGGAGCGCGTTATGAGTTTGTTGATAAGAGTTATGGAGTTAGGAGGTTAAACTGCGGTAAGCATTTCCTAGATTAAGTTTGAACTATAGTTGAATTTTCAACCCCCCCACAGAATAAAATATACATGCATATGTACCTATACATTATACGTTATCCTTTAAATATACAACTCGGCAGTGTGGTCACTGGCGCGTCTGCGTGTATTATAGCACTAACCATACAGCATATAACCCATTTCATACAATGAAAATGGAGGCAAATTTCTTGCGACAGGCCACAGAGTGAGTTATTACTCTCCTTCTTACGCTCTTCGTTCGTTCATCTTACGCTCATATTCTCATTGCATGCTTTCTGTTTCTCAGTCTCTGAAAGGAGCCCATTGAAGAAGGTTGGTTTGCGCTTGGATTGTTTTTTGTATGTATGCGTGTCACACATTCACATAAACGGGGACATGTGTGCGAATTATAAATATCGTACCGAAGTTTTATAAAAATATATATTTTATTGAAAGTACTTTTGCAATTGTCGTACAGATAAACTTAAGGCTAATTTACGACTGCCCAAGCTTGAGTTAATTGTCTTCCTTGTCGTCTCGGGATTGAAGCTTTCCAAGCTTCCCTAAGAACTTTCCGAAGTTAATTCCGAAGATAATTCCGAAGTTAGAACCCGAATGATTTTGCTGCGATCAGCATGGAAAATTTGGAAGCAATTGGAATGCCAAAAAGGGGAATCGCGGTGGCATGATTCCAGCGGATGTTTAGTCTAATATTGTTTTGCTGGTGCCGACCGAATAGGGGGAGTTTGTTTATGTTTATGAATGACTCAAGCTTGGCTTGCCGTTTATGTTGTAGGTGCGAGTGTGGGGATAAATGTGTAAGAGCTCGTGGGAACTCACTGCTCGTGGGAAGTGCAGAAATAATTGTTTATAATATTAATATAGATTAAACTTCTAGTTAATTCTCCCCCTCCTAAGATGAATCGTCCCGATTCATTACATTTGTGCGGTGAGGGAGGATATTCTATTATTAAGTTCTGTAAATGTTATTTCAATATTTCTTTCAGTTTCGTTTTCTGTTACAGTTTCAGTTGTGATTTCAGCTTTTGGAATTTCTATTTCTTTTTGGGTTTTGGTACATTTTATTTGAATTTGTTTTATTATTTTGGGTATGATTTTGCGTGATTTATATATGATTAAAAGGGTAAGTATAAAAATTAACAATATTAATTCCAGGGATATTTTTGTTTTTCCTAATTTTACAAATGGGTTAATAATGTTTATATTATCTAGACTTAATTCGGAATCATTAGAAAATATGTAATCCGTTATTATATAATTATTGTATTTGTATTGGGATATGTAATCTAACATTTTCTGTTTTTCGTTGATGTAATTTATATTATTAATAATTATGCTTTCATTAAATAAAATCAGAAATGCGCCCTTTAATTTGATTTCGTTTACAGTATTTTCTCCGGTGATGAGAATAGCGCCATCATCTAAGTTTTCCAATTGTTTATTTTTTTCTCGTATTTTTGAACAGTTTGCTTTTTTTCCATTTAAGAGATTTGTGAAACAAGAGCTCTCGTTTGAAAGTTTACAATAATTATTGAATATTTCTTCTTTAAAGTTTGTTATTTTATAAAATATTCCATTACAGTGTGCTGTCTTATCGTCTATTATTAATTTTCCGTTTATTTGGGCAATTGCCCTTGATGTATATAAGCTACAGATGTTATTTATAATTGGATATCTTATATATATTATAAGTAGGTCTTGGTTTTTTATTATTTTAAAAGTGGAGATGTCTAACAGATCTGTTAGTACAACTGGTTTATTTTCGTGTCTAAATATTTCTTTAATGTCTTTTTCATTTAATATTTTTGTGTTTAAAATGTTTGCTTTTGCCAAAGTGATTGTATCGATTAAATTTTGAATATCAAGTGTGATTAATTGTAGTCGGTGTTGTCTTACTTTTGATTCTTTTTTAACAACGATTGTGTTAAGAATTTTTGTCATAAGCTGTACTTCTTGAAATATGCGTGAATTTATTGTAAATTGTTTGTTATTGTTTTCTGTCAGTTCGTTAATTTTGTTTTCGATTCTTGTTAAGTCGTCATGGTCTGGTGTACCTGAGAGCCATTTCCATGCTGTGCCCAATTCATTAATACCTCTTTTATTTCTGGATGGTAATAGTTGGGACATAAGGATTTTGATAATGTTTAGGTTTTGTGAAATATCCCATTCTAAGTCTGAGTTTTTGCTGCTATTAGTAATGTTATCTTCAACTCTAATTATTTCTCTATAAAAACTAAGGTTCGTAATGTGGAATAGGTCCTCAAATGAATTGTATGTCATTACATCTTTTTCGTCTTTTAGCAATAAGTATTCATTGTTTGTGTAGTCAATAATTTCCGAGTGACAAATGGTGATTAGAATGGTGAGTACGAATGTGATTTCCATCGTCTGTAAAGTATAGATTATTTAATATTATCTTTATGGATAACTCTCTTTCTATTATTAATTATTACTTTATTGGGTAAATTTTCCTGAACGACTTGTTTTTTATATCTGGGACCTAATTTGTTTCTTTCTCCGTGTATTTTTTCGTAAACTACTTCTCCTACCTGATAATTTTTTTCTAATTTATTTTTGTTATGATAATCTAATGTTTTAGATTGTGCTATCTGTAATTGTAGCGGTATATCGCTGTGATCTATTTTGTTAAATAGGATATCATAGGGTTTTTGATTTGTTACTGAGTGGATTGTCATGTTATAATTTTTTGCAGCTCTTATAATAATTTCAGAGTAATCTAAGAGGCGGTATTCGTCTTTAATACAGCGAGCTATTTCAGTTAAGGTTGAATGGACTCTTTCGACTTGTCCGTTCGAAAGGCTATGTCTAGGGTCTGAATAATGAATGGATATACCTGAACGTTTTAGGAATGATTTAAATTGTGCCGATGTGAAACTCGGCTCGTTGTCAGTCATAATTGTTTTTGCTAATGGGAATGTTTGTAAAATTTCATATACTTTGCAGTCAATGTTCTTTTTGTTAGTGATTTCTTTTACCACTAGGTATTTGGAGTAGGAATCAATGCAAGTTAAGAAGGTAAGACTTTGTGCGTAGTAAATGTCAATATGTAAATGCTGCCCTTCTGATTTGGGAATGGGAGTTTCTCCAATAGGAATTTGTATTGGATTTCTGTTATATTTATTTGTGTTGCAAATTTCGCAATTTGTGATATATTCTTTTAATTTTTTGTATAAATTTGGCCAATAATACAGTCTGGAGATTTGTTTATAATTTTCCTCTAATCCTCTATGAGCTCGACAGTGGGTTTCTTCTATTATTATTGCTTTATCATCATTATTAATTATATCTTGAACAAAAATTTTTGTATATAGAAATTTATTTAAAAAATTGTTTTTTAATGGAATTTGTATTTCGTATAATACTTCAGGGGTGCAGTAAATTCCTGTGCTAATATTGGGTTGCAGATATTCTTTTAGAATTGTAACTAAATTTTCTGGTTGGTCGTATTCGATGATATGGCGTCTATTTTCGAATACATTTATTTGTTCATGTATTGTAAAGTTTCCTTTTGCTATTAAAAGTTGTTGTTTAAATTGGTTAAGGGGCTTTTTTGTTTCACTTAAAATGTTATCGAAGCTACTTTCGGCTGAGTGCTGAGTACCGGTAATATCTGCATCTTCTTCGGAAATATTATTTATTTCGATTCGGGACAATGCGTCTGCTACTACATTGGTAGTACCAGGCTTATAATGAATTTTTGGGCTGAAGCTTTCTATGTAATTAAACCAACTTTTTAATTCTACATTTGGGTTTTTATCTGAAATGGCGTACGAGAGTGTTTGATGATCCGTATGAATTTCTAGTCCTGATACTCCGTATAAGTAATTTCTTAGGTTTTTTAATGCCCATACTATTGCCAAAAGTTCTTTTTTGTTAGTCGCGTAATTTCTTTCAGTTTTATTCAACGTTTTAGATATAAAAGTGATTGGATTTCCATCTTGAGACAGTACTGCTCCTATAGCTACATTTGAGGCGTCGGTCGTTAATGTAAATTGTTTCGAATAGTCTGGTTGGACTAATTCGATCTGGCAAATTAACTGTTCTTTGAGTTCGTTAAAGGCTTGAATAGCAGGTTCATCAAGAGTAATTGAGACATTTTTAGACATTCGTTTAGAAATTTTTCCATTGGAGCCTTCTAAAAATCTATTTAATGGCTTGGCAATGGTTGCATAATTTTTTACGAATTTCCTATAGTATCCAGTAAGACCTAGGAAACTACGTAGCTCTCTGATATTTTTAGGAATTGGATATTTGGAAATGGTTTCTATTTTTTCAGGATGGGTTTTAATAATATTTTGTGCTACAACATATCCAAGAAATGAGGTTTCTAATTTAAAAAATTTTGATTTTTCTAATGAAATTTTCATGTTTGCTTTATGTAGAATGTTAATAACTGAGTTAAGATCATTAAAATGTTGTTTTAGAGAGTGGGAAAAAATAATTATGTCGTCCATGTAAACATGGCAAAATTTTCCCACATGTTCCCTAAGTATATCGTCCATTGCTCTCTGGAAGATGCGAGGCGCGTTTGTTAGCCCAAATGGCATTCTTATGAATTCGAATTTTCCATTGTTAATGGAAAATGACGTTTTTTCGACGTCTGATTCTTTCATGAGGATTTGGTGGAATCCTGATTCTAAGTCAATGGTACTAAAATATTTTGCTTTTCCTAAGTTAGATAAAATAACTGAAGGGTCCTGCATGGGATATCTGTCTGGAATGGTGCTGAGGTTCAATTTTCTAAAATCAATGCAAAGTCTGTGTTTGGGGGTGCCGTCCTCGTTAGTACCTTTTTTTGGTACTATGGTGACTGGTGAATTGTACGGACTTTTGCTGGGTCTAATAATTTGATCTTCGATCATGCGACTTATTTCTTGGTTGACAAACTCGTTTAGTGCTTGAGAGTAAGGATATTGCCTTGAGTAAATGGGTCTATCATTAACTGTGTCTATTTCACAGCGGACATCGGTTCGAAATGGTAGATTCGTGTTTATATCAGAATGTACCTTTTTAATAGTATTTATAATTTTTTCAGTGTAGTTTGCTATTTCGGTTTCAGCGTTTTCAAATGTTTTGATGTCGGCGCTTTTTTTAACTACGCTGTCTTTATTTTCGTATGCCAAATTGTTTATTTCATTTATGTCGGATTTGGCTTCGACGAAATGCTCGGGATCTGAATGTCCCAAACTATTTGATTCATAATTGTCAGAATTGTTGCTGACAGTGCTTTTGGAATCGAAGTGTTCCAAGCTATTTGTGTCGGTATGAACATCGACGGCGTGTTCGGGGTTTATGTACCCCAAACTTTCTGTTCCAACTGTGTTTTTCATTAGAACACTTGTGGAATTTAAGTATTTATCTAATATAAATTTTTTTAGAGGAAGTAGTGTTATTTCCTTTTTCATTTCTAATAGATTACATTTTTCCTCATAATTTAATTTTTCAATTTTTCCTTTAAATTTTAATGTGTCATTGCTCATGTCAATGACCGCTCCTATTTTTTTTAGTAAATTGTACCCTACTAATAAATCTGCCTTCAATCCGTCTATTTCATAAAAAATGTGTTTTGTGTCAAAAATTGTTATGAAATGGAATTTTTTAATTACTGAGTACCCGTTAACTGTCGAGACTCTTTTATAAATTGGCAATTCTATTCCATTTTTGTAAATACCTTTTTTTATGTAGCAAGCTGTGGCTCCTGTATCTATTAAAATATTAAATTTTTTGTTTATTTTTTTATCAAATCGAAAAATGTGTGGAAGCCCTACTGTTCTCCTAAAAAATGGTCTTCTTCAATATTGTTTATGCGCATTTGTTTGTTTTTCGGTTGAGCTGATGACTCAATTTGCGAGCGTTTGGCTGCCTGCTCTGGTTGTTGAAAAGGTTTCCTTTCCTGATTAAAGGAATTATTTTGGAAACTATTTTTGTTTTGGTATTGCCCACCATTAGGTGCTGCTTGATTATACTGGTTTTTATTTAGGGTTTGGATGCTGGTGTCCAGTTCCATTGGTTCGCTCTTGTTTTGAAAAGTATTATTCCCTTGTGTCCAAACATTATTATTTGGATAATTATTGGAATAAAACCGAGCATTATTGTTTTGATAGTTATTTGCGTATTGATTGCTATTATTTTGGAAAGTATTAGTTTTGTTTTGAGAAGCATTGTTATGAAAATGGTTGGGGTTGTGGTAATTGGAATTTTGTCTATTAAAATTCTGGTGGCTATCATAGTTTTTATTCAGGCGCAATTGATTGCCTTGATTATAACCATCAAATTTATAATTGGAATCATTGGGAGTTCGTAAGTTGTCGTTAAAATGACGCTGATAAGGTGCGCTGAAACGATAAGCGAACTGTGCCCTCATCTGGTTACTTTCCATTTCTTGCACTCTGGCTAAAGCGTTTGGCAAGTCTGGAGGACTGAGGGAAAAGAGCATACCGGAAATTGGGCCGTTCAGGCCAGTTATAAATACTCTTAAGGCATTTTGTCTGTGTCTGAGAGTTGTTTCTGTAGTTATGGGATTATCTTTCCCATAAGTCATTATGGTTTTATTTATTAATAAGGTTAACTTTTTATTAACCAAATTATAAAAGTCCATAACTGAGAATTTGTTTTGTGTCAGGACACTTAATTCTTGTTCGATAATGTGAATTGGCCTCTTATCGCTGAAAACGAAATCTAGCCTGGCCAAAATTGCATCAAAGTTTAGAACAGTTCCATGATTTGTTAAAGCATCATTTGCTTTGCCTGTTATTTTGTTTCTTAAAATAGTTAAGGCTACAAAGTAGCGTCGGCTTTTGCGGACATAAAGTCCCATCGCTGTTTCGGCGGCTTCCCGCCAGGCTACATAATTTTCTAAATTTCCAGAGAATGTGGGCATGGATTTGACGACTTCTAATGTTTCGTCGCATGGAATGTTGTCGTCGATCGGTTCTATTTCGTATTCTGTCACTAAGTTGGATCTTGAGTCTAGAAGGGTTCGTAAGTTTTTAATTTCGTCTTGTAACGGTGATACGTTACTGGCAATTAGTCGGACAATTAAGTCTGTTGTTAGCGTTTGTTCGGGGGCTTGTTTGTTGATGTTAGCACTGTGGCTAGTAGACGGACCGTTTGTATCTGTCATTTTGAAGTTTAGTAAAGCATTTATTAGTTCGTCCAGGATTATTTACTTGCGTTTTTGCGGAACGACCTTTCTTATTTTTGTAGATTGGTTTCACAGTTTTTTTTATTTTATATTTTTTTATGTTCTTATTCATCTAGGTTTTTCAAAAAAATTTGACATAATATTTATTTACTAATACGAATATATATATCCGCATATAGGTTTTGAAAAAAGAAAAAAAAATTGTTCATTATCTAAATATATAATATATATAAATTATATTGGTAAATCTATCCTCACGGTGTACTTTAAAATCCTGAAGAAGAGTCGATAGTTGTATCCTATGAGGTTCCTCAAATGGTCCGTTTAGTCTTCCTTCCTTCCTTGTCTTGTAGGACTTCTCTCTTTTTTTTTTTTTGTTTTACTTAAAGTTTTGTGCGTTTGCGTTCGTTTAAGTTGGTTTTTTTTTTTTTTTTTTTACGGTTATTACTGTCAATACACTTTTTTTTTTTTTTTTTTTTTTTTTTTTTTTTTTTTTTTTTTGTTTTATATCAGGATTTTTTTTCTGATATCAAAATGATTTTGCGAAATGTTTTATTGATATTATTTTGTATTTTTTAATAAAGTGAATATAACTTTATTATTAAAATGTTTGTATGGAATTGATTTTGTTTTTTGTAACCGTTTTATTTTCCGGTTTATTTTGTTGAATTTTTATTCTTTTTTTTTCTCTGAGTCACTGAGTCTGGATTTTTATACTTATATATTTATTTTTATTTTTATATCAGGGCTTTTTACTGCTATCAAAATGATTTTGAGAAATGTTTTATTGATATTATTTTGTATTTTTTTAATTAATGGATTGCCTTATTTTTGCACTTTCTTATATATTTTTTTTCTTTCACTGGTACGATTTTTTATATTTTTTACATAGAAGCCTTTTGTAAATTCAGGCCTATGATTTAATTTTTAGGGCACTCGCGAATATCTTTTTTAATTTCGATATTTTTTTTAAAAGACGCGTGCCCCACGTTGGGCGCCAATTATAAATATCGTACCGAAGTTTTATAAAAATATATATTTTATTGAAAGTACTTTTGCAATTGTCGTACAGATAAACTTAAGGCTAATTTACGACTGCCCAAGCTTGAGTTAATTGTCTTCCTTGTCGTCTCGGGATTGAAGCTTTCCAAGCTTCCCTAAGAACTTTCCGAAGTTAATTCCGAAGATAATTCCGAAGTTAGAACCCGAATGATTTTGCTGCGATCAGCATGGAAAATTTGGAAGCAATTGGAATGCCAAAAAGGGGAATCGCGGTGGCATGATTCCAGCGGATGTTTAGTCTAATATTGTTTTGCTGGTGCCGACCGAATAGGGGGAGTTTGTTTATGTTTATGAATGACTCAAGCTTGGCTTGCCGTTTATGTTGTAGGTGCGAGTGTGGGGATAAATGTGTAAGAGCTCGTGGGAACTCACTGCTCGTGGGAAGTGCAGAAATAATTGTTTATAATATTAATATAGATTAAACTTCTAGTTAATTTGCGTGCGATTTTGTTTCGAAGTCAGCGCACAAAATTTTGATTTTTATAACTTTTCAGGCTTGCTAACCTAACAAAATTCCGGTATTCCTTATTGGGTAAATTCAGGCTTGCTAACCTAACAAAATTCCGGTATTCGTTATTGGGTAAAATGACGAATAAAATTATACTAAATTTTTAATATTTCAGCAAAAATTTTAAATTTATTTAGGAATAAGATTATGTGTTAGTTTCGGATATACATATATATTTTTACGAATCATTAAAAATTAATATACTGAGAAAGAAACAGAAATGACGACCATTTCAATCGACATCACTTAAAACGCCGATTGCTTTTAAGTTTTTGTTGTTCTGCATGTGAATTGTGCTTGCATACCCTACCGATGAATGATTTGTAGAAAACATGTGGATTGGAAACAGGCGATGACAGAACAGCGACGACAGACTCGAAAGTAGCCGGAGCTGCAGCATCAGCAGCGGTCAGCGTAGATGGGTTAGCTTCCCGACGGCGAATAGATCAACTGGCAGTAATGGCGAAAAACTGCCAGAGGTACATCATCATATAGATCTAAAAACGCACAGAACCTACGACTGCCGATTTCCTCATAATCGAGCTTCTCCAGCGCTTTTGCACGGTCCAGAAAACGCAAAAGCGGCTCACTCTGCCGAAGCTTTTCTTAGCGTTCAAATGTACTTTAAAAGAGGTGACGAAAGAATAAGATAGGTACAAGGAGCATATATCGCAAATACTATACGAAGAACGCCCGAGCATGTCCAGTGCACAGAGGGTGATTAGGTCTCTCCAGCGGCATTTAATTCAAATTTTCAAATTTAAAAAAGCGTTGATATTCTTACAAGTCGATCACAGATGCTTTGATTAGCTGTATCGAAGCTTTTTAAAAGCTCTTCTATCAGCTGAATATCAGCTGTGAACGAACAAACACACTATATGATTTTGCAAAGATCTTTACAAAATTCTTTCTTTCTGCGCGCTTTAATATTCTATAACTCAATACTTTTATTGATTTAATTAAAAGTTTCGCTTTTAATTATCTTCAAGGTATTTATTACAAAAAAATTTATGTTTGTGACCTGTCTATAAATTTGTAACTCATAAAACGTAGTGGCAATTCAGTGTATTGACAACGAGCCCGGATAAGCGAATACTTGTCTTTCGTGGAGTCGCACTTACCGTATTCAAGTGGATTCAGTCTATAGTCAGTCTCTTTGGATATGAACTGTGTATGTGTAATATAAACTGTTTTTACCTGCTAGATTTCATACTAGCAGGTACTTTGGTCATCCAAACCAAAAAGTTTGTTGTCATAGAAAACTTTGTTACTGTTGTGAAAAACCTTAAATATATTCTGAAAGAGCAGTGCGAAACTGGCAAAAAAAGGTTACTAGAACGCTCATAGTATAGTGGAAAAACGGTGTAAGAAATAAGGATTTTTTCGAAACCGGCAGCCAAAAATACTTCCAATAGAGATATCGTCTTGAAATTTTGTTTGCACCTAAATAATTCCAAAATAATGATATTTTTATAATATTGGTACATATAAGGTTGTCAAAAAAGTCTTGCAGTATTTTTATTGAATTTTCCATTGTTCATAAAATTGGTTACAATAATGCGATTCACGTCAAATTTTTGCCGTTTTGTTCGATGACGCGTTCCCAACGAGATGCCAACTTCATAATGCCCCTCTTATAGAAGCTCGCTTCCCTATTGGCAAAAAACTCGGAGAGGCAATTTTCACAGGACTCTCTTGTGGCCAACTTCAGACTACCAAGCACGTTCGCCATGGACAGAAACAGGTGGTAATCACTTGGTGCGAGATCCGGACTATACGGTGGATGCAAAAAAACCTCCCATCAGAGCTCCCGGAGCTTCTGGTGCGTCACTAAAGATGTGTGTGGCCTGGCGTTGTCCTGGTGGATGACAATTCGGCCTCTGTTGATCAAAGATGGCCTCTTCTGTATTCGTTCTGTCTTCAAGAGGTCCAGTTGTTGGCAGTACAGGTCCGAATTGAGCGTTGCCCATAGGGGAGCAGCTCATAGTGGAATATTCCCTGCCAATCCCACCAAACACACAGAAGAACCTTCCTGGCCGTCAATCCAGGCTTGGCCACCGTCTGGGCCGCTTCACCGCTTTTCGACCACGACCGTTTGCGCCTTACGTTATCGTTATCAGTCACCATAGTCTTCAAAAACGGGTCGATTTGGTTTCGATTTATAACCGATTCGCATGCGTCGATATGGTCAAAGATGATTTTTTGCGTCAATTCGGCACCCATACATCGGGCTTCTTAGTGAATTCAAGCATCTTCAAATGGTTTATAACGGTGTGATGACTCATGCCCAGCTCTTGACCGATGCTACGGCTGCCACTATGCCGATCTCTTTCGACCAATTGACCGATTTTATCGCAATTTTCGACGGCAGGCCTTCCGGATCGTGGCGCATCGTAGTAGTACTGTAAAATATGCTGTATTTTCTCTTTATTTTGCTCCATGATTGCGACGCTATAACTCACGAACGACTTAAAAGTAAAGCGCGTGAATCAATCAAACACGTGTTAGCGCGTGAATTGAGCTTTTCAAAAAGGTATAGTATGACCTGATGCGACGAATAAAACAAGAACTACGCGCTTTCAGCGCCAACTAGCGAAAATACCGCAAGACTTTTTTGACAACCTAATATATATACGAAAATTTAAAAGATCAAATTAAAGCAGACTATTAAGGTTGTGCAACAATATTCTTGTATTTACTTTCAACGTGAATTTACTAAGCGAAATTACTTACTTAAATTTAAAAAAAAATATTAATAATGCAATACAAAAAAAAAATATTATATGTATATTCAAAATATAATAATACACCATTAAATAAAAAAAAAAATACAAGAATTATTTTATTTTATTTTTTATTTATTATTAACAATGAACTGTTATTTCTATATTATTATAACTAAGAGTAAGGATAAATTAAGTTAAAAGATATTCCATAATTTTGGATTTAATTACATCTAGGGATAGTTCAGGGGACATTAAATGGGATAACGAGCTATAATTTTTACAAATAACGCGGAACGGATCGTGCTCCGCAAAATTAGATCTAGAAATTGTTAACCAAAGGGGTCGGAATGATCTAGTTACTCTATTAGGCACAGAAAACATTAATTTTTCAAGAAGTACTTGTGAGTCAACCTGTCCAAGAATAAGCACATGAAGCAGCATAACCCCAGCACAAGTACGGTGCTCTTTTAAAGGAGGTAGGTTTAGTAATTTTAACCGGCAATTATACGACGGGAGGGAAGTGGCAGTATCCCAGGTTAAGCCTTTTAACGCAAATAGCAGAAACTGCTTTTGGACTGATTCAATCCTCCTTTGGTGAACAAAGTATTGCGGACTCCAAACGCTAGAACAGTATTCCAAGATAGGACGAACCAACGATACGTATAGAGTTTTAGTTGTAAAAGGATCATCAAATTCTTTAGACCAACGTTTGATAAAAGCTAGCACGCCTCTGGCTTTATTCACTGTTAGTTATATGTGGTCGTTGAAGGACAACTTATTGTCAAAAATTACTCCAAGATCGTTAATTAGGAAAACACGATCTAAGACGTTATTCCCAAGAGAGTACGAAACGATGTGAGGCACACTGCGATTGAACGTCATAACCTTACACTTAGAGCAGTTAAGCAAAAGGAGATTGTTTGAGCACCACAAGAAGACTTCGTTAAGGTCTAGTTGCAAGTTTCTATGAAGGAAATGGTCTGAGAAAGAAAGACATAACTTGACATCATCAGCATACATAAATGTAGTAGCATAGTTTACAACACTAGGTAAATCGTTGACAAAAAGAACAAACAGAAGAGGTCCTAAGTGACTACCTTGTGGGACACCAGATGAAACATTTATAATCTGTGATGAACTGTTTTTAAACAAAACACGCTGCGTGCGGTTCGATAGATAAGAGGTCAACCACTGTACTATATGAGGAGAAAACCCCAAAAGACACAGCTTATGAAGGAGGAGATGGTGGTTCACAGAGTCAAACGCTTTACTTCAGTGTATACACATCAGTTTGCATGCGGCTCAGAAAACCTCTGTGGATAAACGAAGTGAATTCAAGAAGGTTAGTTGTAGTAGAGCGATGCTTGACAAAACCATGCTGTGAAGTGGAAATAATGCTTTTACGAAAATGTTGCAGTTGGAAAGTAACCAGTTTCTCAAGCAGTTTGGGAATCGCAGATAGCTTAGCAATCCCCCGGTAGTTCTCAATAAGTGCTTTAGAGCCTTTCTTATGAAGCGGAATAATAAAAGATTCATTCCATCTCTTGGGGAGACATGCCAGCTCCAAGGATAAGTTGAATAAGATAGTGAGAGTATAGCAAAGGATATCAGAACAGTACCTTAGAACACAGCTAGGAACATTGTCAGGACCAGCCGAGAATGATCTATTGTTGAAAGAGCTTCGAACAGATCCTGAATTCGAAATTTTGTAAAGTAAATGTTGTTTATATGTGGTAATTTATAAGGATAAGTAGAATTGTGGTTATATGAATCGGACGAATAGGTGGTTTGAAAATATGACGCAAAGAGATTAGCAATACCTTGCTCAGAAGAATGTGAAATATTTTTATATGATAGGGAAGGAGGAAAAAGATTTGATTTACGTTTCATATTGACAAAAGAGTAGAAGGAGCTTGGATCATTTCGAAAGTTTACCTTACAATTCCTGATATACTGCTTATAGAGTAGATCGTTGAGAATAATAAACTGGTTGCGAACATAAAGAAAGTTTGACTGGTGGCACATCGATCCTGACTTAAGAAACTTTTTGTAAGCTCTGGATTTCCTGTTCTTAAGACGAGAAAGGTGTTTATTATACCAAGGTGGTTTTGTAGACAATGATACAGGGACTTCCGGAACAAATTTGTTCAAGGCATTATGAATTATTTCGTAAAACGAATCCGTAGCTGCTTCAATTGTGTTTATAGATGAAAGAAAATTCCGATCGATTTCAGCTAAATGATTCCGAAGGGCAATAAAATCAGTCTTTCTGAAGCATTTGAAACGGGGTTTAGCATTAAAGCAAGCATCATTGTGAGGCACATCAATTAACACCGATGCTAATAGTGTAGGGTGGTGAATGTCTTCAGGAAGCGATAGCGGCGGGGACTGTTACAGAGGATGACACATTAGAAAAAATAAGGTCCAGAAATCTGCCATGAGTGTTATGAATTGGATTAATTTGGAGCAGGGCAAGATCGGTTAAGCCATCGATAAAGTCGTTATGACAACTGGAAAGCAAGGAATTGTCTACCTCAGACGGGATCCAGGAAATGATGGGAAGGTTGAAATCTCCCATGATTAGGATTAAATCACGGTCCTTGGCCAACGAAGAGACAGACCTAATGGCATCAAGATGGTGAAAGTACACAATATCTTCAGCCATGGGAGGAATGTAGGAACAGGTCAGAAAAATATGAGACGAACTCGTTCGTGAAAGGAATAATTTCAGAAGGGTACTTATTAGTAACAGCAATGAGGACACCACCTGCAAAAGTTGGACGATCCAATCGAAACATTATGAATTTGGAAACAAGAATTTCAAGAATCAGAGACAGAGGAGTTAAGCCAAGTTTCAGTAAGCACGATAGCATTAAAATCAAAAGAAGCACTCTTTGTAAAAAACTGGCTCAGCTTACCCAGAATACTTCTAACGTTTTGATAGCAGCAGGAAAATACTATGTTATTCAGTTTTTTGAAGCAGTTTCTGCAGGGATAGGATTCTGAGCGTCTTTTGCTAGGAATTCATGAACGATACTGTGCTCAGGCCAGGCTACAGGATCAAGTGCTTTTTCAAGGTAAGAATCAGGTAGAACTTTTTTAAAAGAAGATATAGAACGCTTATGATTAAAGTTAAACTTAAAAACAGCTATTTCATTAGGAGCTACCTTAAGATGGTTTAACAGGTGACTCTTGACATCATCAACAGTAGCATCCGGCATAAGCCGAGAGACAAAAATGGCCTTACGAGGAGCAACCGCCCTCAGCGTAAGTCCAGAAGATCTAACTTCAGGCGCCACACCAACCAGAGGCCTTGGAGACATCACAGCTAGAGCAGAGGGTAGGTTGTCCAACGATGGGGGTTGTCCAACGATGTCCAACGATGGAGGCTCCAAGATGAGAGGTGGCTCGAGATTTGTACTTGGTACGCTGATCGCTTCTTGCAAGGAATGAATATTAGAGTGCCCTGAAGGAAGGCTCATCAAGTCCCTTGGTACTGGAACAGCATAAGTAGGTAGACTAGTAGGCGACGGTAAAATGTTTGGTGTTGAAAATTCATCGACTTGTACAGCATGGGATGTAGGGGTATTCAATAATTTAGCAGTCAGCAGGTTGTTGTTCGGAATTTTTCGTCTGGGGGATTCACTTAACAACTTTAGCCCAAGGAATTGAGTTTCAAGAGCGAGGAATTGCTCATTAAGGGCCGAGAATTGCTTGCGGACATCTAGGAAACCATTTCTCGTCTGTTTCATAAAAGTCCGCATCTCTGACTCAATTTCTCTACAAGCGATGCAAGACCATGTCAGGCCAATTTTCTTGTTGATAAGGTCACTTATCCGTCCATTGTGTCCTCCTCCAGCACATTTAATATGTGAGCAGTTATTGCAGAGCCAACAAGACAGGTATGAGTCACCCGTGATGGTTCCACCAAATTCACATTTATTTGCTGTGCAAGTAAGACTCATTTTTGGCTTCTTTTTGACGGAATGCAGACCACTGTAATAGCGTGTAAAGAATTTAGGCTCTCTGAAGCACTCTGTAGCCGAGAGTGGACGATCAGATCGGATGTAAGAGATGACGTTACAAAAGAGATGTGCAACGAAGGTTCGGCGTCGTGAAGAACAACAAACTCCACAGTAACTATGAATGTAACGGGTTACGTACGGAGAGTACAGCTCGGAGAGACTTATGTTGGAGAATATAGTTAAAGCGCAACAGGAATAACTTTAACCGATTAAATGTATAAATTGGAAATAAATAGTTCAATGAACTTATTAAGTCGAATTTATTTTTAGGGATTAATTGTTGTATTTCAACTTGTCGCAGAAGGAGAAAGCTTGAGTTCAAGATCGAAAATAATTGCAAACTGGCAAGAGCGATCGAAGAAACACGTCCGGGTACGGTAAGTGAATATACAGAAATACAGAATTATTACTAATTATTATTTATTAATATAATATTATTATTAATTATTAATACAATAAGTTGATTATTGTGAATCGAATTTTGAGAAGCTTCAGTTTTAACTTAAGCCGTATCGATTCGCGTGAGCTATATTTTATTGAGTAATGCACCAAAATATCAACTATACAATCGGTGTCTATATGTGTCTTTTGTCGGTGAGCTATATTTTATTGAGTAATGCACCAAAATATCAACTATACAATCGGTGTTTATATCGTCTTTTTGTTTGGATTTAAGATCTTAGTGGTGGGTGTGATATGATTTCAGAGTGAAGAGTCAGTGGTTTTGGCATAGCTCCGCTCAGTTTCCTCCTTTTATTTTATTTTTTCTTTCGTGTGCAATAAAGGTCTTATCTCTTTTTCTGAAATTTCCCTTTGCTCCCGCTTTGCCCCCGCTTTGGCTCCTATTTGGCACAGTGGTTCAAGGTATAATGTTTTGTAACTTTTTACATTTTTAATTTTTTAAATGGAATTTAAACTCGTCTGTTCGATGAAGTCTTGTAACAAGACAACCTCCTCATCCCAGCCCATCATCCATTGCTGGCTATGTGAAAACGTCGTACACGCCAAGTGTGCCGGGTTCACTGCCTCAGTTTCGGATGCCATTTCCCGTAGGTCTCCGTTGTGACAATTATCGTGCTGTCCAAGACGAATTGTGGACGTTCATGAGACAGACTAAGCATAGATCTAAAGAGTTGATCACTGGTTTTCGTAAAATCAATGACCAGCTCTGTGCACTTGACACTCAGTTTAGCAGCCTTCAGCTGCTGAATGAGTCCCCTAAGCGTAAGAAATCCGCTGTTTGTGATCCGCCTCAGCCTGCTCAGCCGATAATAACGCAGGCGCTCATATCATTGGCCACAAGGGCTAGAACTGAGAACAATTCTGCGTCCAAATTTCTCAGTACAAATGAGCAATTGTCCAACATGTCGGTGTCCTCGGTGGCATCTCTTCAAATGATACCACAGGTCCTAGTAAATAAAACCCTCGATAGAGTCACCTAACAGGGTATTCCACAGTTCGGACCACCGGTACCGACTGATGCTGCAGTAACCCAATATAAGCGAAAAGACGCTGAACTACAATTTACTAAAAGCAACAGACAAGCTTTTTATAACAGTAGTGATGTGCAAAAACCAAAACTAGTGCATTGTTAAAAAAAAAAGTAAGAGCCACGCAATGAGCTCATTGAGCAACGATCAAAAGAACGAGCGTAGAACCAAAAGAAACGGTTTGGTTCAGTGAACCAAAGAAACGGCTTCTACTCTTACTTTTCAACCCGCGATACCGAAGTGGAAAAATCGGCGATTATAAGCAACCCGGCTTTACTGACCGTTGAAACCCAAAGGGCACGGTTTTGCTCACCCGCTCAGCTCACTCCGACTCCCGCGTCATGGAGTTCGCAGTGTAAAACCCCCCCTCCAATATCGGAAACAAATTTCGCACCAACAACTGGCAGCGCTACAACTTCTGCAACAACAGCGAAAACCTCTGCAACTCAAAGTACCGCGACGTCAACGACTACAGCGAGTACAAAAACAACAACTTTAGAAAGTGCCAAAGCGGCCACGGCCACACGGACTGGAATGGATCGCTACATCCAAATTAAGCGCAATTACTTAGCAGAGTAATCCGGCAGAAAATAAAACAAAAATTAACCGTGTCCTGAAGATCGATAAAGATACTGGCGGAGGTTGAGGAAAACCAACCAGCCCAAGAAACCGCAAAAAAACCCAAGCCTCCTCCAATCTATATTAGGGAGAAAAGCTCGAGTGCCCTGGTCAACAAAATTGCGTCGTTGATTGGGAACGGTGACAACTTTCATGTTGTTCCGCTTATCAAAGGGAACATCCATGAAACAAAGGTGTAAACCAAGACTGAAGAGCACTTCCGAATCGTGTCAAAATATCTGGACACTGTACAGAAAAACTATTACACGTATCAGCTGAAAAGCAGTAAGGGCCTACAAGTGGTAGTAAAGGGAATAGATCCGGATGTTACCGCCGCGGAAATAAAAACCGCCCTTAAAGAAAAGGGCTTCGGCGCCAAGAATGTTATTAACATTCTAAATAAAGATAAAAAGCCACAACCACAACCACAACAAGGTCGAGCTCGAGCCAGAAAGCAGGTCGCTGAAGAAGAACGAAGTCCACCCAATCTACAACCTGCAATATCTTTTGCACCGGAAAATCACTGTTGAAGAGCCACACAAACGCCACAGTGCAATGCAATAATTGTCAAGAGTATGGACACACAAAGTCTTACTGCAAACACCGGGCTATCTGTGTACGGCTTCTCCTATGCCGATGCTCTACGATCTGGAAGGGAAATTCCAATTCAGCCTAACTCTCAAAGCGCTCAACAGGCCCCAGAACAGCCACACAGCAAAACGGAAACTATGATGCTTACCCTCCAACAAAGTATGATGGAGCTTATGTCATTCATGAAAACGACCATGCAAACGCTTGTTCAAAACCGTAACATCCGCACCAGCCGCACCTTCATTCCGGCCGAACGAAATCGAAAAAGTCAGAAGAGGGCTAAAACCAAAAAAGGCTCCCGGTGGTGACCTATTGACCCCAAAGATGCTGATCGAACTTCCAAATGCGCTATAGAGGTCGTCTGCAAACTATTTAATAGAATCATTAATCTGGGCTATTTCCCCAAAAAGTGGAAAAAATCCATCATTATAATAATACCGAAGCCTGGAAAAGACCACACAATTCCGTCATCATACAAACCAATAAGCATTCTATCTTGTTTGTCTAAATTGTTTGAAAAATGCTTGTTAACTCGCATAATACCACATCTGGAATCTTGCAATATTATCCCGGCACACCAATTTGGCTTTCGAAGAAACCATGGAACCATCGAACAAGTGAACAGATTAACATCCGAAATACGCTCAGCCTTCGAACAGCGAGAATACTGCAGCGTTATTTTCCTCGACGTATCTCAAGCTTTCGACCGAGTTTGGCTCATCGGACTCATGCACAAAATTAAAACGTATTAAACAAAAATCTTGAGAACTATCACAGGGGCACCTTGGTATGTTCGCAACGAACAAATCCACCGCGATCTGGGCATCCTCGCAGTGAAAGACGAAATCCAGAAGCAAAAAGAGTCATACAAAGAAAAACTGTCTCTGCACCCAAATTTTCTCGCTCGGGGATTGACTCGGGTTTCTAGCGTATCCCGCCTTAGACGCAACGACCTCCCAACCCAGCAATCGATTTTTAGGGCCGTCTAACTCCGTCTAACTGTTAGTTAAGTTAAAAATATAAGATTTGATACACCTCTTGTAGTCTCGCAAAGAGAAGATTCAAGAAATAAAAGCAACGTTAAAAAAAAAGCTTAATAAATTATAAATAGCTTATTAAATACTAATAAATCGTTTCTCGAGCGCTCCTTGGTCGTCTGGGCCTCTAAGCTTTATGATAAATACAGGACTGCTAGCTGATGCTCTAACTGATGCACAAGCCCTTTCCCAATTTTCTATAAAAAACGCGAAAAAAGCACACTCGAAATTTTACGTGTGTGCTGGCTTAAGAATCTTTTTACGTTCTTTTTTTTTTTGATTTAGCAGCTTTCCCCGAAAGTTCGCCAATAGAAACTTAAGCGTTTTCAATTATATCAGGCCCGTGTATCAAGACTTTATATACTGGAAGATAGTACCACGAGTACTGTTTTGTTAATTGCTCAACTGTATCTAATGCGTAGTTTTTAAACATTTTTGGATTCATTCGATAGCCTGATGACAAAGCTCTCAATATTGTGCCATATTTATCCATCAAGTGACAATCTTACCCTGTTATTTCGGGCGGCAATGTACTGTTTTGAAAAAATTCCCGGGCTGTGTTCGATGATCGCTTCCTCCAAGTTTTGGTTTATCGATGAGTCCCATTTTTTGTCGAAATTGTTTCTGAATTACACTTTTTGGCTCCCGCACTGTTGCTTGTCCTTCATTTGATCTCATTTGCCATTGTTTTATTCAATAGTGGGAAAACAAGCATGCAGCGGAGGTAACCGTATGGGATATGGGCCTAGTGTATAATTTACAATTATTTACATTAGTTTCCAATATTATTGAACAACACGGGAAGACAGATCGCTGGGGTGAAATCTCTTTAAACGCCTAAGAGTTTGCGGGTCAGCCAGCCTGCTAGCCAGTGGATTTGGGTGACTCGTTAGCCTGTCCGAGTACCGTCGGATGTGTTGGTTTAGGAGGTCGCGCACCGGGACAAGGCGTAGGTCGTTTTGGATGGCCTGGCTTGTGACATACCAGGGAAGTCCGGATTCCCGTCGAGCAGCACGTGCCTGCACTACCCTCAGCCTGTTTAGCTGGTGCTTGGATGCGGGCAATGTTCCATTGTTTGGTCCAGCGCTCCATCGCACTCAGCCAATCCTAAACAGCAGCTGAGGCTGATAGCTGAGACGAGTGGGATGCAAGCAGGGCCATGTCGTCGGCGTAAGTAGCCAGAAGCGTCTGTGGTGGGCGACGGAACTGGCATATCACTCGTGTACGTCGTGTATAGGAACGGACCAAGTACACTTCCTTGGGGCACTCCTGCGTGAATGTGTGCCAAGCTGGATCTTGAGTCCCTTACTGCTACAACGAAGATTCCATGGGCAAACTTTCTAAGCAGAAATGAATGACACATTCGGGCTGGTTTGGCATCACAAATATTGGACGACGATTGGGAAAGTGCGTTACAAACTTTACCGTCAACCATTGTCAACTGCAGCAAATGAGTAAAATTTACAACTTTATTCTTTAGTTTTTACTGGGTGGGTAATAGGTTGTGGTAATAGAATAAAAATATTCATATTCATCCATTGAGATCTGAGCGGATTCTTTTATACATTGAAATCTTATAAGGCGGGAGAATCGTGTCGATAATGGGCGAGGATTTTTCCAAATAATTTTGTTGTTGGTCAGATCCGTGCTTGTTACAAGTTGCAGTGGGACATACGATGGAACAAACGAATTTGCCTTTTCCAAATTATTATTTTCGACTTTCTGCTTATACTCGCTATTTCCCGAGCTACCATTGAATACGCATTTTCCAATTAAAGTCAACTCATTTACTAAGTCCCCATCAAATGCCTCAATAACTTTAGTCTGCAGTTCTAGAATTTTTGTGAATGTATGGTTTAATAAGCTCTGGAGTTATACTTTAGCAGCAGATTCTGTGACAATTATTTTTATCGGAACTTTTCTTTTTTTCGTCTACAATCCTGTCATAACATATAAAAACTAACATGGTTGTTATATTAATAAAATTTCTTATTAGCATATACAGATGTTTCGTTTAATTTGCATCTGTTATAAGATCTATTACAGCAGAAAATTTGGCTGGTAATATTAATAGCTGCTCTTGTTGTCTTGCGAAAAGTAAGTCATCGCCTGCGGACGCATTTAGTTTTTTAATTTCTACAATATAACAACGTTTTTTCCTTTGAGAACATTCTGTATAAAAATAAAGTTTTCAACTATCCAGTTGAGTTGAAAAGTAAAAAAAAGTTACGTCGAAGGGCGTCATTGCAAAACAACTTTTACTTCATGAGAAAATAAATTTTTTTTAGGTTGCAGGAAAAATACCATGGAAGATGTGTTAAATGTCTTATTAGTTTCTTCCAACTCCGATTATTTGAAACATGACATAATGATTGGTCGTGAAATCTTGGCACAAGGCTTTGGCATAACGAAAAAAAAAACAAGAAAGGAAAGCTAACTTCGGGCGGAGCCGAAGTTTATATACCCTTGCAGTTAAAACCGGATATATATCGCAAACATCGGATATAGTTGGCCGATCCTTATGAGAATATGATAATATAACCCAATTTATTATAATACAAAAACCAAACCTAAAAATGTCCCAAACTTCTATCTTCAAAAACACAAAAGTTGGGTCATTTCCGATCGTTCAGTTATATGGCAGCTATAGGATATAGTCGGCCGATCCTTATTTGGCATGTCGTAATGTTTTGCCAAAAATAGCTTTCCTGTAAAATTTGAACTCTCTAACTCTAAAAACACAAAAGTTATACCATTTCCGATCAATCAGTTATATGGCAGCTATAGGATATAGTCGGCCGATCCGTTCCGACTTATATACTGCGTGCAAAGGAAAGAAGGGTGTGTGCAATGTTTCAAGACGATAGCTTCAAAACTGAGAGACTAGTTCGCGTAGAAACAGACAGACAGACGGACAGACAGACGGACAGACAGACGGACATGCTCATATCAACTCAGGAGGTGATCCTGATCAAGAATATATATACTTTATAGGGTTGGCGATGTCTCCTTCACTGCGTTGCACACTTTTGGACAAAATTATAATACCCTCTGCAAGGGTATAAAAAGTTGAAGAACATTATTGATTCATACACTGAACATTTTATTAATGGAATAATGGTTATAGTACAAATAGACGCACTCACTAAATTTGTTCTTTTATATCCTACTTTGTATTTAGATTCAGAAAACTGCATTAATGCAGTAAAATCAACAATATTGGATCCTAAGTTCAAAGGACCTTTTGTGGTTGCCGAGTTCTTGGAATCATAGCAGATCAAGGTAGGAGTTTTGCTTGTGAAAAATTTCGTGGGTTCTGTTTAATGCACAAAATTGAATTACGTTTGATAGCAACAGGTGCAAGTAGGGCCAATGGACAAGTAGAAAGGGTCATCAGCACAATGAAAAGTATGTTGACAGCGGTAAAAATAGGTGAACGTTCCTGGTAGGATGCACTTAGCGAGGTCAGTTAGCCATAAATTGTACGCCGAACAGGATGACAAAGTATAGCCTGTTAGAATTAATGATTGGAAGAGAGACCAGGCCAATAGGTTTATTGCCAATAAATGAAGAAACTAAAATAGATTGTAAGCAAGCGAGGGCTCAGGCCAAAGAAAAAATTTAAGTGAATGCGAAATTTGAAAAAAATCGAGTTGATAAGAATAAGGACAAGATTGTAAAACACGAGGTTGCGGATTTTGTCTTGCTTAGAAGTGAAAAGCGGCATCAGACAAAATTGGATCCTAAGTTCAAAGGACCTTTTGTGGTTGCCGAGTTTTTGGAAGGTGATCGATACCTATTGAAATCCTTGAATAGCAGGCGAACATAAACTTTCACACGAGAGTTTGAGAAGGCTGCCGAGCAGATCTCTGATGAGACTCTGATGAGTCTCCTTCACTGCGTTGCACACTTTTGGACAAAATTATAATACCCTCTGCAAGGGTATAAAAAGTTGAAGATCATTATTGATTCATACACTGAACATTTTATTAATGGAATACCGAGCATGCGTCTTACGACTGGAGAATTAGAAATTCGTTTGTTGGATGCCAACAAGACTGTGCAGAGACGCCCATATCGACTTGGCGTAGATAAAAAGGAATTAGTTTGAGATAAAATCAAAGAAATGTTGGCGGCAAACGTAATACGTCCAAGTTATTCTCCATTCGCGAGTTAGTGAAAAAGAAAAATGGCAGTGACCGTTCGTGCGTAGATTATAGAGAGCTAAATTCAAATACAGGGGCTGACAAATATCCTTTGCCACTGGCATCACGTAAATAGATTGCGTGAAAGACAATACTTTTCTTGCTTAGAGGCAGGATCCATAGAGCGAACCGCGTTTGTAACTTCTGAAAGCCAGTATAAGTTCCTATCTATGCCATTTGGGCCAAAGAATGCCTCTTCGATTTTTCAGCGATTTTTCGATTTTTCAGTTATAGCGCGAGCACTATGTGACTTGGCGTACTCCTATGCAATTGTTTACATTGATGATGTAGTGATAGTAGCGAGGTGAAACGAAGAAGCATTAGAAAGATTGACAGTCGTGCTAGGGTCTCTATGGGATGCAGTATTTCCATTTAATATAAAAAAGTGTTTTTTTCTGAAGACTGAAATAGAATATCTTGGCTACTTGGTCAAGGACGGTAGTATTGAACCAAATCCGCGAAAAATACAAGCTCTGGCTGGACTATCTCAACCAAATAATGTATCAAAGTTGAGAAAATTTACAGGTTTAGCGTCGTATTTCCGTAAGAAACCCTCGCAGTATACAACGCTGTAAAAAGTTTCCGCCATTACCTTTACGGTTGAAGTACTACAAACGTATTTACAGATTGTAATATATTGAGAGCAAGTCGAACCAAAGTAGAATTAACGCCGAGACTACACCTTTGGTGGGCATATTTACAATCATTTGACTTCACTGTAGAGTACCGCAAGGAAAATCGCATGGAGCACGTGGACTTTTTATCCAGAAATCCGATTGTTACTGAAGGTGAGACAATAAATAGTATACCTGAAGTTCGCATCGACTTGACAGAGGTGACACACAACTGGCTGGTAGCTGAGCAGCTGCGTGATTCGCGCTTACGGGAAATTATATCCCAGTTGAATGATGGAAAGATGCAGGAAAGCTTAGCGAAGACGTATGTGTTAAGGACAGGAATTCTATATCGGAAAATTCAGAGAAATGGAAAGACATGGAAAGACATGAAAGTCTACCTGTGATCCAAAGAGCCTTTAGGTGATCTGTAGTAAATTATGTCCATGAAGCAACCATGCATTTAGGGTGGCAGAAAACTGTAGACAAGGTATACGAACAGTATTGGGTTGAGCATATGTCAAAGTATGTACGAAAATTCACAAAGAACATGCAAATTCAAAGTAGGGTTGTTGGTTTTTGAAAAAATATCGTATTGATGATATTTGCTGTGAAAAAAATATCAATCGATAATATTAAGAAATATCACCAAAAAAAATCGATATATCGAGTATTTTTGATATTTTTTATGGTCAGCAAAAATTGAAAAAAGGTGGTTTGTAAATTTAAAAAAAGGTTTTAATATGTGTTTTCATCCGCCATGAACTGCAAATAAGAGCTATTTTTTATTTAAAAAGTGAATTGAAAAAACAACAAATATTTATACCCACTCTCAAGCAACTTTTATTTAAGTTCTTTGAAATAAAAAATAACAAAATTATTAAGGACATTGTATTCAAATTTATTTATAAAAAAAACTTAATACACAAAAAAAAAAGTTTCATGGAATTCATGGAATATGTATTTAATAATGCTAATTACTTAATTTTCCTTTTTAATGCTCTTAATTACTCTTAATTACAAAATAAATCTTTCTTCAATGATTTAAAAAAAACTCTTTCGGTTATATGCTGGTCTGTCAACCGTTCAGATGGAACCGAACTTCCAAGATAACTTAATGCCAATTTCTGGCTTAAGAGTGACCAAACATAAAATATCGGAAATACCAACTCAAAAATATTATTATCGACTATTTTTGCCCAAAAAATATTCCGATAATAATATTTTTTTTAAGAGAAAATATATCGATATATTGATATTTTGATATATTTCCGACATCCCTAGTTCAAAGTAAGATCCTAAGTTGGGTTCTGTTTAACTCACAAAATTGAATTACGTTTGATAGCAACAGGTGCAAGTAGGGCCAATGGACAAGTAGAAAGGGTCATCAGCACAATGAAAAGTATGTTGACAGCCGTAAAAATAGGTGAACGTTCCTAGCAGGATGCACTTAGCGAGGTCAGTTAGCCATAAATTGTACGCCGAACAGGATGACAAAGTATAGCCTGTTAGAATTAATGATTGGAAGAGAGACCAGGCCAATAGGTTTATTGCCAATAAATGAAGAAACTAAAATAGATTGTAAGCAAGCGAGGGCTCAGGCCAAAGAAAATATTGAAGTTAATGCGAAATTTGGAAAAATTCGAGTTGATAAGAATAAGGACAAAGGACAAGGATCGTGGCGCTAAAGGTGCGAAGCGTCGGGTGAGATAGCAAGAGCCCGAAACCGTGGTTTGATAAACCGCCAAATGGGCGGGTTTGCGCAGAAGAGTACGAGCTGCTGAGAAAGAGTTATACCAGGTCAAGCCGAAAGCACAAGTGAAGAACCAGGAGTGTTCTGTCATGGCGTGTGGCGCGGTTGACTGGTGTGCCAAGTTTGGAATGACTCACTGTATGATGTGAGAAAGGGAGATATACTGCGAAACCGACATTTGGTGACGCAATTTATAAAGTTGTGTGTGCGGACTATTTGTTTTGATAAGGAGATATTGAGAGAATGATATTGAGAGATGAAAAGATTAAAAGAGAAATGAAGCAATGGTATGGAACCAACCTAGTGTTACAGTAAGCACACGAGGACGTGTGAAAGTCAGAATGGCCGTGTCGGAGATTTATATGATTAGGAAAATGTAAATTTAGCTGTAAATCGTTCAGAAAGAGAAAACAATATAGAACAAAAAAAAATAAGAAAAGAGTTATTTTTGTGGTTCCTTTTACTTGCATAATTGCTGAAAGCGTGAATTGAGAACGAGATAGATTGTCGTCTCAACCGAGTGTGGCGCGGTCGGGTGTCGGTTCTCTCAGAGAAATCAAAAGGAATGGACAAAATGTATATATTAGAGGTCTGCAGGAATTCATTCTTATTGCCTCAGCCATAGAATACATACGAATGAAATAGGATGAATGAGTGCAAGAGACACAAAAAATTGAGTGAAAGGGAGTGAGAAAGTAAGAGAGGATTCTAACTCATGGGCGTGGGAAGTAAGAAGAGTGCTTTTGGAATAAGGAATGCAGCCGAATGTCTCGAATGGTTTTTAACGCACTCTATGCATTCATTTATTTTCTTCTGTTGAGCAAAACGCTTCTTTTAATACTTCTTTTATAATGAGGGATTTGAACAAAAGGTAATGTTTCGCCTCATGTGGAGTTGCCTTTTAACGGCTCCCCACACGCGTAGGTCCAAAAGAAAGGGTAACATAACGCGAGTTATGGAGTCGAAGCTCTAATTCTCTTTTACATTTTACAAGAGAGAGAGAGAGATTACAAGCTCTCTCGACTACAAAGAAGACCCAAACAAAACTTTTAATCTGACTTGGCGAGCAGACGCGAACAAGAACACAACGTGAAGAAAATAAACTGATAAACAATAATAAAAAAAAACAATAATTTTATTTAATTAAATATTAACAGAACTATGTTAACAAAACTGGCGCAATCGACGGAGTAACCGAAAACATTAAATACCCACTTAAGTGCAGTGTTGAGTGAATTGGTGCCATACATACATACTTACCTTGTGCAAAAGACACATAACCTGAAAAGGCACGTTTTGTCAGAACATATTGGCTTCGACAAAGACTCAAACAAGTGTGTACAACAAAAAGCAACAAAGTGTCTTTGTACATTGGATATTTACTGTATCACAACATTCACGAGTACAGAAGAGACCATTCAAGAGCTCTATCTTTATTCATTCGTGAAGTAGAGATGATATTTTCATGATTACCTCCCACATCTTCTGCAGGAGCCTGCGTGTTTCGCCGTGTCATACTCAACAAAATCCAAGGCGGAGCTCTACATGTTGTGAAAACCATCGAGAATTCCGAGCCGTCGTGGGATGACATCAATAGGATTCTTATTCGGAAAATCACTTCCCTTAATTAACTTAACTATAAACAATGAAATAATCACAGTTTTGATTGATACTGGTTCAACAACTTCCATGTTAAATAAAAATAAATTGTTACAATATCCTCGAAGAACTTTGCTTCATCCAATAACATTTTCATCTCTTAATTCAAAATCGCTAATAACGCAAGAAATTATAACTGATTTACTTCTTGAATTTAAAGAAAATGCCACAATGAGTTGGAAATTGGCCACATTTAATAACAAATCGTTCGATGCTATAATAGTTCAAAATATTCTCAAGCCATTAAATGCCACAATATAATTACAATTAATAATAATATTATCCAATTTCAAAATAGTTCACCATACTCTGATGAGGTAAATCAAATTGAACCAATCGAAATAGATGATAAAATAAAGGAAATTCTTTTCAATGATTTAACTCAAAAGGAAAACAATGCTCGTACTAAAATTTTAAGAAAATTTAAAACATTAATATTTCTTGAAGGTCAGGGTCTTAGCAATACAAACATTATCGAGCATCAGATAAAAACAGTAGTGGATAAACCTGTATATTGTAAGATTTATAGATATCCTCAAGAACATGAACAGGAAATTTATAAGCAAATTGAAGAAATGCTACATCAGGGAATAATACGTAAAAGCAATTCTCCATATAATGCCCCTCTATGGATTGTACCAAAAAAAAGCTGATAACATTGGAATAAAAAACTGGCGTATAGTTATTGATCATCGCAAATTGAATAAAAACACAGTAGATGATAAGTTTCCTATCCCAAATATAGAAGGTATATTGGATAAGTTAGGAGGAGCGCAATATTTTTCTACTATAGATCTCGCGAGAGGCTTTCACCAAATTCTTGTTCAGGAACAAGATAGGGAAAAGACAGCGTTTTTTACTCCTCACAGGCATTACGAGTTTAATGGGATGCCATTCTGGCTCAAAAACGCTCCTGCCACATTTCAACGCCTTATAAACGCAGTCTTAAAAGAAGAAATAAATAGAATTTGTGTGGTCTATCTTGACGACGCTCTTATTTTTTCTACTAGTTTTTCAGAACATGTTGGCCAAATTCATACAATTTTTAAAAAACTCTCTGAATGCAAGATGGTCCGAACTGCTCCACGCCCAAAATAATGGCGAAGACATCGGAACTCTCCCACGGCGTCCATCTCTCTGCGCCAGGCAGCAAAGGCTCTGCCTTTCTCCTCCGGCAGTGGTTCGACCCACTGGATCTTCTGCCTCTAGATCTCCCGCAGCAACAGCTTCGATGTAATCATCAGGCAGCACAGGAACCCCAATGGGTCGAACGTTGACATCAACAGTCTCAAATACTCCCTCTTTGGAGGGACTCAATCTCCACTTAAAACGCTTTTTGGCACTCAATGATACTCCACGTTGAATCTGAAGTCATCCGTTGCTACCTGCCAACGCATTCCAAGGATCTTCTGCTCAGCCTCACCCCATCCGACGCTCTTGACTTGTCCAGGTGGTCCCAACGCCGCTTCCACAATGGGTGAGCTGGATGAAAACTGGCATAATTCGAATCCAGCCTCCGCATGTATCTCCTTCACTCTGGTAGATACCTCAATAGCTTCGCTCTCCGTAGCGAAACTGTATACATAGTCATCGACATAATGGTGGTCGATGATGGCCTTGACTGCCCTCGGATCTGAGTCCCGAAACTTCAGGGCATTCATCGTCTTCACGTAATGCGCAGTGCTCGACGAGCAGGCTGCTTTAAACGTCATTACGTTCATCTCTTACACAACCGGATCTCGATCGTCGTTACCATCTCTTCAAAGGAATCGTTGGGAACATCGATCCTCGGGTCGGATCAGCACTTGGTGGAACATCTCCTTGATGTCACCGCAGAATCCGACTACTCCTTCCCTGAAGTGAAAGAGCACGACTGGTAAGGGTTTGTAGTGCTGAGGCCTCTTGACCAGCGCCGAATTTAGCGAGGTTAGAGGCAACATTGGCTGCAGCAACAAACACAAGACGGACCTTACCAGGCTTGTTCGGGTTTTCGACACCAAAATGTGGCAAATACCACTGCTTGTCGCTCTTCACCACGCCCTCATCCGGCTGCAGCTTCCTTGCATATCCTTTGGACACGTAATCCTTGATGATCCGATCGTATTCCAGCGCCAACTACCTGTTGGGCTTCAACTTGTTCTCGACGTTGATCAGCCGTCTGTGCCCCATCTCGTAGCTACGTGGCAGCACACCGTGTTCGTCCTTCCAGAGCAATCCCGTCTGGTAGCGACGCCCCATTTTTACCGTGGTGTCTTTGAGGATCCTTTGGGCCCGCGCGTTGTCGCTGGGTGTGACTGGTGGCGCGAGCTTCACACCAAAGCTTTCCATCTCGAAGTAGTCCTCCACCATCTTTTCCTTCGTATCGTCCATTGAAACGGCTAGAAGGCAGGACCTCGGTGACGGCGTAGTCGATTGTCCCACTTACTGGCCCAAACACAAACCATCCAAGCTCGGTTGCGGCAGCATACGGTCCCTCTCTGGCAAACCGACTCGTCCTAAGTGGCAATCCCAAATGTCCATGGTCCAGTCCGATGAGCAACTTCGGCACCACGTTGCTGTAGGGCTTACCCCGCAGTCGCAAATCCTTATGCCCGCCCTGGACATCTCGTCGACATAATGTCTGCATCGGCAGGCGTGTCTCCACGGGTGGCGAGTGGGCTTCCCAGCTTGTCGCTCTTCACCGCGCCCTCATCCGGCTGCAGCTTCCTTGCATATCTTTTGGACACGTAATCCTTGATGATCCGATCGTATTCCAGCGCCAACTGCCTGTTGCGCTTCAACTTCTTCTCGACGTTGATCAGCCGTCTGTGCCCCATCTCGTAGCTCCGTGGCAGCACAGCGTGTTCGTCCTTCCAGAGCAATCCCGTCTGGTAGCGACGCCCCATTTTTACCGTGGTGTCTTTGAGGATCCTTTGGGCCCGCGCGTTGTTGCTGGCTGTGACCGGTGGCGCGAGCTTCACACCAAAGCTTTCCATCTCGAAGTAGTCCTCCACCATCTTTTCCTTCGTATCGTCCATTGAAACGGCTAGAAGGCAGGACCCCGGTGACGGCGTAGTCGATTGTCCCACTTACTGGCCCAAACACAAACCATCCAAGCTCGGTTGCGGCAGCATACGGTCCCTCTCTGGCAAACCGACTCGTCCTAAGTGGCAATCCCAAATGTCCATGGTCCAGTCCGATGAGCAACTTCGGCACCACGTTGCTGTAAGGCTTCACCCGCAGTCGCAAATCCTTATGCCCGCCCTGGACATCTCGTCGACATAATATCTGCATCGGCAGACTCAAGCTCGAAACGGCGTACACGTTCCTCAACGGGTGGCGAGTGGGCTTCCCAGCTCCACTTATCTCCAGCCTCACCACGTTGGTGGGCTCCCTGCTCCCCTGCAAACACGATGTTTGCGTACTCCTGCAGCCACGCGCTGAAGTGCGCTACAGTGGGAAAGGGCTCGATCGATGCAGCGTGCCTGGCCCAACTCGCTTGCTCGTAGGCTTTGCCACAAGCTCCTCCATGAGGGTGGCGTTCCCCAGATGGTGCTCCGCCTTCGCCGACTGCAAGAAGGCCATGAGGTTACTCACTCGTGTTGCGAAGGGAACGATCCTCGCCAGGTGCTGCTCCGAAATCGACGGCACCTATCGCACGCTGTTCAGCTGGCTGCGTATAAGCTGCTCCGCTCGGCCAAACCTAAAGCGCAGCTGCTCCATCACGGCGCTGACGTGCCCAGGATGAATCAGCAGCGACTTCACTGTCTCGCGTGCTTCATCCTTCAGTTGTTCTCCAGGTCCGTGCAGTTGTACAGATGGGCCACTCCTCGTGCTGCCCTCCAAATACAGGCAAGTCCGGGAGCCTCCTTGGCCCATTCGCTCCTTGGGCTCCATTCGGCGTCATCGAGGTGTAGGATCCAACAAATGGCGATGCAGTTGCCACGTTGTGGATGCTCCCACCCGGCACCGGCCCGACCTCGTTAGTTGGGGCCTCACCGTTCGATTTTGCTAATGGCGGTTCGCTCCAAGATGGCGGCCGCCCCGACGCTCCACTGTGGGCGCCATTTGCGCTTGGGCCAACTGCGGTTGGGGCGCGATTGGCGGTGCTCACACTTTTCAAGGCTTTAACCTTCTTCAGCTCGTTCTCCAACGCCGTAATCCTTTCCAACAGGTACGACGTGAGTGGCTGGCGCACCTCCGGCTCTGAACTCGCAGCTGTGACAGCAGTACTCCTAGGTTGGGACGCTACTGTAGTCACCGTAGTGCCAGGGAGGAGAATTGGCCGTCGCCGTGGTTATGTTCACCAGCGGCCGGTTTTCTGCTCCACCACTCGCTGGCTGCTGATCCGCTCGCGTTGTTGTAGGGGTGGCTTCCCCTCCGTTCAGCGGGGAACTCCTGGGGGAATAGTGCATCTTAGGTCCAAATAAGGCGCAGCCCCAGCGCTCCAAAATGGCGGACCTGTGCCTTCTGGCTGCCGCCGCTGATGCTTGGCGCTCCTTGCGCCTCCTGACCGCTGGCTGAAGTCTCCTTAACTGACGCTGGCTGCGTCTCCCTGTCGCTGGCTGCGACTCCGTCCGTACACAGTGTTCGGCGATGGCTGCGCCCTCTATATCGCTGGCTGCGACTCCTCTACTGGTACGTGAAACTGCGCTCCGTGCGGTCTTGGCAACTCTCTAGCTGGTCGTCAAGCCGTCCTCCAGCGCCCTTGCCCATAGTCTTCCTAGGACTGCGAATAAAGGGCTGCGCCCTCTATATCGCTGGCTGCGACTCCTCTACTGGTACGTGAAACTGCGCTCCGTGCGGTCTTGGCAACTCTCTAGCTGGTCGTCAAGCCGTCCTCCAGCGCCCTTGCCCATAGTCTTCCTAGGACTGCGAATAAAAGGAGTTGTCTTGCCTCATGTGGAGTTGCCAACGGCTCCCCACACGCGGAGGTCCAAAAGAAAGGGTGATAGTTTAAGGGCCTATGGCCGTTGCGATTGGGACGTTTTATTCTGAAATTGCTTAAATTAGTCTCACAATTCAGTCTTAATCTTACCGCGCACAATTAATCTTAATCTTACCGCAGTGTGCCCTCCTACAATTCACAAGACCATGAAAAATCACTTTTTCGGCGGCATTCACATTACAGATCAGTAAGCCCGTACTTCAAAGGGTCAAGAAATCCTCCCAAGATCGGATAACTTAAGAAACACAACATTTTCCTACCAATACTGATTCTACCTATCGATTACAATGCTCGACCGTCGACAATGCTATTGATATTCATAATACTAGTCCTGATATCACAGATCTCGAGTAAAATCTTGTCGTATTGTTAAATTCCAGTTGTTTTTCTTAAAAACTCGATGTTTTTTAAAAACATCGATGGATGCACACATCGATGTTTCTGCATCCCTAATTGAAGACCGAATGAAGAAGTAAAACGGTGCGGTTCAACTGCTCAGCGACGGTTTCAAAAGCGATAGATTGCCGACACGGCCGGTTTGGGGTCAATAAATTACAGATTTCCGGCGGCTGCATGACCCGACATTTTTCTTCGTATCTAAAGTTCAGCTAAAGTTCTTAAGTTCAGTTTAGGAATTGCTCTTTCATATGTACGTGTGTTGCTCCCAGCATAGGCAAAGCCCAAATACAAAAACAATTTTTGGTGTTTTCCCTATTCTCCTCTATCGTGCTAATCCGAATGCATTTTGTTGTTGGATTACCGAAAACTATTTACTGCAAGAAGGATTACTATTTACTCACTTCCCTCTCTTTCTCTTAAGCAAACGGTCGTGTTTTTTTTGTGCGCACTGCGTTTATGATAAATATTGCTAAATATTAAATATTAAATCTTGTGAATCTTAACAATCTTAAAGCCTAAACCGTATCGCTTCGCGAGTGCTGTGGTATATTTGGAGTCGAATTAATAAATTGAACAATTTCAATTCCAAGCATAGCTGAGCTCTGCTTCTTCCCCGGCTTATCTCTATTTCTGCATTTCTCTTTTGCACTCTCCAAAGCTCCCGCTTCGGCGTCCTATTTGGCACAGTGGTTCAAGGTATCGTGTTTTTTAACTTTTTATATATTAAATTTTGTTTTATAAATTAGAATAAAAATGGTGGTGGAGAATAAAAAAAACAATGAAAACAAGAAAGGAAAGCTAACTTCCGGCGGAGCCGATGTTGATATACCCTTGCAGTTAAAATCGGATATATATCGCAAACATCGGATATAGTTGGCCGATTCTTATGATTACATCATAATAAAACAAATTAATTACAATAAAAAATCTAAAAACAAAGTCCCAAGCTTCTAACTTTAGCAATACCAAAGTTGGTATTTCTACCAAAAACCATTTCCGATCGTTCAGTTATATGGCAGCTATAGGATATAGTCGGCCGATCCTAATAAAATTGGGTAGGTTGGATCAACTGACCAAAAATAAAATCTGTGCCAAGTTCCAGCTTTCTATCTTCAAAAACACGAAAGTTGGGTCATTTTCGATCGTTCAGTTATATGGCAGCTATAGGATATAGTCGACCGATCCTTATGAAATTTGGCACGTCGTATTATTTTGCCAAAAATCTCTTGTAAAATTTGAACTCTCTAACTCTAAAAACACCAAAGTTATACCATTTCCGATCAATCAGTTATCAGAAAACAGACAGACGGTCAGACGGACAGACAGACGGACAGACAGACGGACATGCTCATATCAACTCAGGAGGTGATCCTGATCATGAATATATATACTTTATAGGGTCGGAGATGTCTTCTTCACTGCGTTGCACACTTTTGGACAAAATTATAATACCCTCTGCAAGGGTATAAAAATGGTGTAAGTATATTGGTGATTTTTTGCACTGGTATTGGAGTTTGGTCTGCCATATCACTATAAGGAATTTGACCAGTTTTTGTGACATAAATTAAAATCTCAATATCGGAGCAAGATATTTGACTTCTGTTTTTTGCATGGGGTTATATTGAACTGGCGTGGCACCGCCCCTTTTTTTTTAGCTAATGTAAACTTCTGCAGGCTTTAAGAGTACTTATTAACTAGTTCTGTGACAGTTTTTTGTTTTATTCATAGAAAATAGTGGGCGTGGCACGCCTTTAACAATGTATTACAGTTTTAAGAAGAAAATCCATCTAATGCATTGTGTGCCCCTGTAATGAAAGACAATTAATAATGTATAGAAGACATACATTATTCCTACACACCTCTTAGAAAAAGTCCAGCTCTTTGTTCGCCAACTTAATACTATATTGATGTTCAAAATGCACAATATCAATAGAGCTTTTATCCTCACCCGTGTCATCGGGATTTGATGAGCCCTCTAATAGGTCCAAAAGCTCTAATGGAAGACACATTTTTTTCTGTCGCAGTGTTGGCCTACTGGCTTCTTGGTTTTCGGAAAGAGAAAGAAGAGAAAATTCACTCCTGAGATGGAATCTTTAATAAAATGAAAGAAAGAATTCTCCTTTGCGACTTTTCCCTTTGTTTCGAAACACTTCGTAAAAAAATCTGTGTTTGCCAAATTTTGGTTATTTCCTAAGAATAAAAAATTATTGCAATTCTCGAAGAAAAATTTAATACTCTACAACATACAATACATTTCGAGGATTGACTCTTCTGCACTCACTTTAAATGCCTTATGGAATATGAGACTTTATCCAAAATATGCATTGAGAAGGCTACCTTCATTTTTTCTCGATTACGGGGACAACACGATTTAATTCTACAAATGACGATCACATAAATATAATACAAGCCACAAAGATTAAAATTCATTTCAAAAAATGTTGTAATATTGTTTAGCTTTTTACTTCTGCCCGTTCCAACTTTGTAAACAATACTTAATATTTCTGTGTTTGTCAGCTGATTCCTTTGTTGTGGCGCCCTCTATCAAAATTTCTGTTATGCACCACTGAAGATTGGTGAATTCGGAATGCGTTACACTGAAACTTATTTTAATTTTCCGACTTTCAGAAAATGGAATACCCCATAGTGCATATGCTGAGCTTGAGCACCCCTGAACTAAATATTATTATTGGTCTTGAGAATTACTCATTTACAGCCATTGGAAAAGCTTAAAATCTCAACATTGGGGAAGCCCGTGGCTTTTACCATAGTAGTATAGTTACTATAGTAACTGTAATTAAGTAACTTACTAATTTTACTATAATAACTATTTTAGGGATATAACGAAAGTTTACAGCTAACATATACATATAATAAGTAGCAATCTTGCTACACTATTGTTAATTCGTATGGATTAGTTTCAGCAATTAGTAAATAAACCGATTGCTGGGTTATTGCCGTGAAAAAGAAGTATGTAAACTGAAATATTTATAGCTAAGCTAATATCTTGGTAATGCTTAGGTGGTAAACAACTAAAAAAAATTTTATCAATTGGAAACTAAGTAATACCTGGTCAAGCTGGTAGGTTGTTGGTGTTATAATTAGTTATCATTGTCGGGTCATGCAGCAAGCAACTAGCAAAATAATTTATTATTAACTTAAGTATTGTTGGTCGTACGCCGACTCCCTTTCGACCGCTCGCCATTAACTAATTCGGCATCTAAAGCTAGCGGGCATCCGCTCAGCCTATTATGGAAGGTTGGCGTCACTCTCGTTCGTTGTTTTATTGCGCTCGCACCCTAAATTGGATTTAACACATAAATATAAATCCCAATTTCATATGGGGACAAGGGGATTTATAGCGTTTAATTTAATACAAGTGGCTTTTTATTTTACTGGCATTGAAAATTATCAATGATCAAAACTTTAATGTTTTGGGGTATTTCATGACTTTACCATTTGGTTATTATTTACAATATTTTATAATTTTGTATCAAAAGCTCTTTTTATAAATTTTCCCAGCCGTTAAACTGGTGTTGGACATCGTCCAGATCTTTGGTTAAATGCCTTGGGATAGGCTCCGAAGTGGTTCTTCTTTTGGTACCTTTAATTTTAGAAGTCCTCAAGATAAACACATATTAGAACCAGAATTCTGATTTATATGGTCGGTGCTGCGAACGAAATTGTTGTCTGACGGTCAAGTTGATCCAGTTGGTGAAGTTTTTCCTCTCATCATGGCTAGTCGATGTGGCAGAACCTCTATTTCTGGGTCGTCTATATTTTGTGATTGGGTGTGACACCATTGGTAGATTCCGCTATTATGTCTATGGTAGTGGTGGATGCAAACTCTTATTTTTCATAGCACGCGTGCATAGGGTGAACGCGTTCGTCGCAGCGCTCCCGGCACACTGACAGTGTGAGCTCAGCGGTGTTTAACAATGTCTGTTTTAAATTTTTAGTTAAAAAAAAACAAAAAAAAAAACAAACAGCACGTGCTTGCGACAGAAACTGCAAAAAGTCATTTTTTTTCTTGGCCGCTTAAAGGTTAAAGTTTCGGAAAAAAAATCACCTTTCAGTTTGACAGTTTGAAATTAAGGGACCATAACCCGAACGATTTTCCGCCGAATGGGCTACCTTGTATAATTGTATCATGGCTCACGTTATGGCACCCTCTCTTGGCAGATCAATTTTAACAAAAAATATTTTTTCACTGAGAAAAAAATTTTTTTCAGACAAGTTTCAGAAATTTGGCGAAACAAGTTTTTCCCATAGAAAATATAGATAAGGACTCTCAATTTTTCAATTGTTTATGAATGTTGCTAGAAAAGCTTTTTTTATATATAATATAAAAAGTCACTTTTAAAGTACCCATATTGAAGTATTGATATTATGAAAAATTATTAATGAAAAAAGAAAAACCTCGGTCTCCCGGTTTTTGTCATCCCGCTCTAACGCATCATTATTGTTTAATATATTAACACAAAATAAAGATCATAATTTTATTTATTGTATTTGTGGTGTTATAATTGGATTATCCGTTTTTTGTAAACAGCAGCTTAATACTAAAAACGCTCAGCAAATCCATTGGTTTACCATATACCAGGATGTGATTCGGCGCTCCAACTTGTTAAGCACTCATAATATGCTGGCAAATTCGACTTCTTCCCCGAATTTCGACCAATCCTTCGGAAGGAGCTTCCAGTCATTGCTTCCTTTGCAGCTCCCTACCATTAGAGGAGGTTATTCTGAGGGACTGGAGTTCCAATCACTTTTTTCAACGATGATGGACACCAACCCCTTTATCAGTAGAGTAGAAGAGCTGCAGCACATGAGATCTTTGCGCGATTCCGCCCTCGAAACTTTAATGAACAGCAACGAACGGAATTATAATAATGGAATTATCTCTATTTAATTCTCATATTCTCGCGTTCCATACCCAGAATGGGCACCACGAGCCAAATTGCAAACTGCATTATTTCATTGGTGCTTTTGAAAAAGCTTTACCGCCCTACCCAGATCTGGGGGACAAGAGATCCGCCCTACCCAGAAGTAGAAGAAGATACAGGTGACGCTGAGCCATAGGACCGCGTTCCAACGTGGGAGTCAAAGGTTAGCTTTCTGCAGTAATGATGCAGGAAATTGGAGATCCTTGAGTGGTCGAATCTAATGCTCAGGCTGGACCGCGCTGGAATTTCAATCAAGAAAAATCATCCATCATCGTTACAAATACATCTACTGCGGCGTGCCGGGTCTGTGGTGGGCACTTTCCCATTATCAATTCTTGTTCTAAGTTTTTACCAACCTAGGGTTCTTGTCCTTGAATCGCCGCCAACGATAAATGTCTAAAAAGTATCACAGATGCGGTTCTATTGGCTCATCTATTCCTTAAAGTACCACTGGCCTTATTGTATGTTGTTATGTGGTATGTGATGCTTCAAAAAAAATAAATAACATCGAACAAACTACAAAACGTACGATGTGAATCACTCTTAATTTATGAAGCCATCAAATACTTCCAACAATGCGACGAGGGTCAACCATTTCGTCTATGGTTTAGGCAGCGGCCAGAAAAGACGTCACCGAGGCAACTTCGTAATTTTTGGTACATTTCGTAGTTTACGACTCAAATCGTCCATGTCAAAGGATCAGATAATGTAGTAGGATGTAGGATGTAGGATGTAGGATGTAGGATCTGATAAAACGCGGATGCGTTTTCCAGGCTATGTGCAATCACCATGCCAGTATCTCCAGCAAATCGTGGAAGCACAATCAGCTGATTCCGAACTTTCGAGCCAAATGAAAGGAGCCACATTGCTTCAGCTGCAACGTATTTGCTACGATGACAAAGTCTTCCAGTCAAGACAGTTGTGACGTTTCAATCAATTTCGTTCGTCCATAGGTATGTAAAACTTCCTCTTAGTAACCAAATTTTTTCTTTCTTCCACCACCTCGAGTGGTGCAGGAGCTGCCTCCAATGCAAACGTGCTGAAATATGCAGGCATTATCATCTTACGCCAGAGAAACTCACTCCTCCAAATGATACAAGATTCCGCAACGTTCATCTGTACATCGTTATCATGCCTGTTAGCTGCCAAGCGGCTTACAGCCTCGAATTTAATAATAAAAATAAATAACTAATAAAAATTCCAAATTAAAACTGAACTTTATTTAGGGTTAAATTCACACCTACTCCTTTCAGTGGCTCAGCTCAGCATCGATTCTCAGTGCATCGATTATTTTCGATTTTTCAAAACAAATCGATATAAATCGATAAATTGAAAAAAATGTTTTTTTTTATATATATTGAGACTTCATATATATATTAATAAGATTTATTTTATTTATTTAGAAAACCAAACAACAATTTTTTTTCCTTGAAATCAAAAATACAAGTTTCAACAAAATACAAACGGGCGGAGCCGAAGTTTATATACCCTTGCAGCTAAAACCGGATATATATCGCAAACATCGGATATAGTTGGCCGATCCTTATGAAATTTGGTAGGTTGGATCAACTGACCAATAATATAATCTTTACCAAGTTCCAGCTTTCTATCTTCAAAAACACAAAAGTTGGGTCATTTCCGATCGTTCAGTTATATGGCAGCTATAGGATATAGTCGGCCGATCCTAATAAAATTTGGTAGGTTGGATCAACTGACCAAAAATAGAGTCTGTACTAAATTCCAGCTGTCTATCTTCAAAAACACGAAAGTTGGGTCATTTCCGATCGTTCAGTTATATGGCAGCTATAGGATATAGTCGGCCAATCCCTATGAAATTTGGCATGTCGTAATGTTTTGCCAAAATAGCTCTTATGTCAAATTTGAACTCTCTAACTCTAAAAACACCAAAGTTATACCATTTCCGATCAATCAGTTATATGGCAGCTATAGGATATAGGCCGATCCCAGCCGTTTCGACTTACATATATACTGCGTGCAAAAGAAAGAAGGGTGTGTGCAAAGTTTCAAGACGATAGCTTTAAAACTGAGAGACTAGTTCGCGTAGAAACAGACGGACAGACGGACATGCTCATATCAACTCAGGAGGTGATCCTGATCAAGAATATATATACTTTATAGGGTCGGAGATGTCTCCTTCACTGCGTTGCACACTTTTGGACAAAATTATAATACCCTCTGCAAGGGTATAAAAATATATAACATAACATAAAAAAAATTAAATTTCTGCAATTCTTAGGTTCTTATTGCAAAAAAGTAAAGCTTGTTTACTGTTTTACGTTTGAGAGCGGCTTGTATGGGACCAACTGCACGGTATAGATGCTTGACTGTTTTTACTGCCCCTCTTGGTTCCCAGGGAATTAGTTACGTTGTCCGACCTAATCTGCCTGGGCCTTCGGCTGGTCCTAATAAGTCTTTTCGGGGCGCCAAGAAAAAGACGATAGTTAGACCCTTGATCAGCTTCAGATGCACGGCTTTAGTAGTAAAGCATATACCTCCCCGATAATGTAACATTTTATGGGAGCCTTATTCCAGCGGTTTGGTGCGGAATAGGGCGGGTCATTAAACATTTTTTTTTCGACTTTGAAACGCTAATAGGGCTTAAAAGCTGTGTACACATGTCCAGAATACGCGTGCAAAATCCGATTGCTGTGCGACGATGTCTTCCGTCTGCGCATTGACGACAAAAATAAAAAAAATTTTGGTATATTTACAAAAAATTTCAAATTCTAGCAATTTTTCTCTACTTACATATTTCCAACTTTTAGTAGTCAAAAGCGGTATTCCCAGACACTAAAATACGTATGAATTGTTGTCAAACCTATACCTATTCTAGAGAACTCTGTCAAAAAGTCGGAAAAAGTAATCGAATCGGACCGTTTTCGAAATCCGCTGTTTACTCACTTTACCTTGTTGAAAGTTAATGTCGAAAAATTGCGTGTTCTTTAAATTTATTTCTCGAAAATTATAATTTTAAATTTGCATCTCTTCGCCACCTTACATTTACTTGTGTGAATCGTTAGGGCCCAATATTAACTTCTGCGTGTCAACGTAGAAAGTGTGTATGTAGACCTGTTGTTCTACAGTTGCTTAGTTTGTGTATCTCAAATAATTCACAAGTGAATCGTAGTAAATCTGTTTACCAACCCATCTTTTAGAGAAGCACTAAAGAAAGTGCTGAAACCCGTAACCGACGTCTGGTTATCGGCTTCCATTCCTGTGGTGAGCGTTACAAGAATGGAGCAACTGTTAAAAAATTACGTTTCTACCTATCAACAGCTAAAGAAGTCATTTAAAAGAGACAGTGAGAGTGATGCTTTCAAAAAAAAAGTTTCTGTTTTTCATGCACAGTTTAGAGTGTTGTTTGATGTAGCTGCCTGCAAGTGCCACCACTCCATCTGAAAATGCTCTTTGCAAAACAAAGTGCCAGCAGCGGAAAGGGAGTTTTTGCAAGATCAGCGTACAAATCGGAAAATTATCATAGGTAGATAAGAAAACTACCGCTAAGCTGCGTAAACGAGAAGGAAAGCCATCGAGGATAACAGAGTTAACAAGAGACCAATTGAAGATTCCAGTGGTTCCTTGTATGCTAGTGACGATGAAACAAGTGACAGTGATATAAAAGACGCTGACTTTAGTGTACCCGCTTTATCTGCTGATAGATCTAGAGTGAAACTGCCTAGATTGACCTCTTTTGCCAGCAAGTGTGACAGATTTGGAATCGGAGACAGAGCTGCAGCATCTCTTGCATCATCTCTTCTCCAGGATCTTTCACGGCCAGAGGTTTCCTCTGGCAAAACAATGCCATATACATCGAAAGGCCCACTTATTATTGACAAGAGCAAAGTAAGACGTGAAAGGACGATGTAACCATTGAAGCTTTATTTTTTGACGGCCGCGAAGATAATGCTCTTACGATTGAAACTACGAGTGATGGCCGTCAACACCAAAGAGTTGTTAAAGAAAACCATTTATCCCTCGTAAAACAACCCGGTGATGAATATTTTGGTCAGGTTGTATCAGAATCTGGGGCTGAAGAAGAGTTTAAGTCTATCTGGACTTATCTTCAAGAAGAGAACTATGGTGATTTGTTGACGCTAAAACTCGTGGGATGTGACGGTGCTCCAACAAATACAGGAATACACAACGGCATTATCCGCCGTATGGAAAAGGAACTTGGGCGGCCTCTGCAGTGGGACATTTGTCAATTGCACACTAACGAATTGCCATTGCGTCATGTAATTGAGGCAATAGACGGTCCAACTACAGGACCTACTGGATTCTCGGATATTTTCTACAAAACTGTGAAAGTTTGCCCATAAAGAGGTTCAAAGCAATATCCTGTGAGCTTCCTGAAGTTGAGAAAAATAAGCTCAGCACTGACCAACTCTACCTATATGATATGTACAAAGCCGTATCATGTGGTGTAGTCTCTCATGAGCTTGCTAACAAAAAACCTGGGAAAATGCATCACGCAAGATGGCTTACCACAGGTAGCCGTATACTTAGACTATACGTTTCTACTCCAAAACCTTTAGCCAATTTAAAGAATCTTACAATGTTCGTGGTGACAGTGTACTCTCCCTCATGGTTCCGTATCAAACGTGAGGGCACTTTAAAAAACGCTTCTAAAATCCTATGGCATACAATGATTGCTATACGTACTATCCCCAAGCAGTTGAAAGAAGTAGCACAAAAGGTTCTCCAAGATAACGCTTTCCACGCGCACCACGAAAATATTTTGGTGGCAATGTTACACGACGAGAGGATAGAAGTGCGGCAACAAGCAGTTCGTCGAATTTTGCAGGCCCGCAAACGCAGCAACCCTACTATCGTCCGGAAATTCATCCCACCGATCCTGAATTTCTATGCAAATGATTATACAGAGATGATCGAATGGCCCGAGGAAAAAATTTCCGAACCACCGTTAACCACCAACTTGACGGAAATCGAAATACAACGCATCATAGAAGCTCCGCTTGCCCAAATGCCTGACGCCCGATTAGCCAACGTTGCATCGCATACGTAATCTGTAGAGAGGGTTGTCAAAGAAGTAACAGTGGCTTCGAGTAAAAAATGTGGACACACAGCGCGCGACGGATTCATACGCGTTAGACTCCAAGATCGAAACCTTATGCCCAAGTTTGAAAGCAAAAAAGACTTTAAAACGTAAAACTCGTCCCGCACGAGAGGGTGGTTGGCTGGGTGTGGGACGGGAGGGACTCGAATTGCAGCCACCGCCAAGAGGTGAGTCCTGGACCCTTATGATTCACATATGTAAGTGAATCTAAGGTGGCAAAAAGCTGCAAATATCATAAAATTATTTCTAAACAAGAAAGCAAAGCTAAGTTCGGGCGGAGCCGAAGTTGATCTACCCTTGCAGTTAAAACCGGATATATATCGCAAACATCGGATATAGTTGGCCGATCCTTATGAGAATAGGAATATATAATCCAATTTATTAAAATACAAAATCTAAAAAAAGTCCCAAACTTCTATCTTCAAAAATACGAAAGTTGATATTTCTACCAAATACCATTTCCGATCGTTCAGTTATATGGCAGCTATAGGATATAGTCGGCCGATCCTAATGAAATTTGGTAGGTCGGATCAACTGACCAAGAATATAATCTGTACCAAGTTCCAGCTTTCTATCTTCAAAAACACGAAAGTTGGGTCATTTCCGATCAATCAGTTATATGGCAGCTATAGGATATAGTCTGCCGATCCTTATGAAATTTGGCATGTCGTAATGTTTTGCTAAAAATAGCTCTCATGTCAAATTTGAACTCTCTAACTCTAAAAACACCAAATTTATACCATTTCCGATCAATCAGTTATATGGCAGCTATAGGATATAGTCGGCCGATCCGGGCCGTTCCGACTTATATACTGCGTGCAAAGGAAAGAAGGGTGTGCGCAAAGTTTCAAGACGATAGCTTCAAAACTGAGAGACTAGTTTGCGTAGAAACAGACAGACGGACAGACAGACGGACAGACAGACGGACAGACGGACATGCTCATATCAACTCAGGAGGTGATCCTGATCAAGAATATATATACTTTATAGGGTCTGAGATGTCTCCTTCACTGCGTTGCACACTTTTGACCAAAATTATAATACCCTCTGCAAGGGTATAAAAATGAAAAAAAACAAGAAAGGAAAGCTAACTTCGGGCGGAGCCGAAGTTTATATACCCTTGCAGTTAAAACCGGATATATATCGCAAACATCGGATATAGTTGGCCGATCCTTATGGGAATAGGAATATATAATCCAATTTATTACAATACAAAATCTAAAAAAAGTCCCAAACTTCTATCTTCAAAAATACGAAAGTTGATATTTCTACCAAATACCATTTCCGATCGTTCAGTTATATGGCAGCTATGGGATATAGTCGGCCGATCCTAATGAAATTTGGTAGGTTGGATCAACTGACCAAGAATTAAATCTGTACTAAGTTCCAGCATTCTATCTTCAAAAACACGAAAGTTGGGTCATTTCCGATCGTTCAGTTATATGGCAGCTATAGGATATAGTCGGCCGATCCTTATGAAATTTGGCATGACGTAATGTTTTGCCAAAAATAGCTCACATGTCAAATTTGAACTCTCTAACTCTAAAAACACCAAAGTTATACCATTTCCGATCAATCAGTTATATGGCAGCTATAGGATATAGTCGGCCGATCCGGGCCGTTCCGACTTATATACTGCGTGCAAAGGAAAGAAGGGTGTGTGCAAAGTTTCAAGACGATAGCTTTAAAACTGAGAGACTAGTTCGCGTAGAAACAGACAGACGGACAGACAGACGGACAGACGGACAGACGGACAGACGGACAGACGGACAGACGGACAGACGGACATGCTCATATCAACTCAGGAGGTGATCCTGATCAAGAATATATATACTTTATAGGGTCGGAGATGTCTCCTTCACTGCGTTGCACACTTTTGACCAAAATTATAATACCCTCTGCAAGGGTATAAAAAACTACAAAAACTTTCAATATTAACTTTTTCCACGAAGAAGTGAGTAGGCGGATTTTATGGAAATGAGGTCAAATTTGATTACTCTTTTTGACGTTTTGACAGAGTTCTCTAGAACAGGTATAGATTCTACTACAATTTTAACGTGTTTTGGTGGCCAAGACAACCGTTTTTGGCTAGTAAAAGTTTATTTATTTATTTCGCCAACGGACAAATCCTTACATGGCTACATAATAACAACTTACACCTAATAAATAAAACTACAAAATTAACAAAAACTTAATAAATGCCTGATTAACTTGCGTTTTAACAAACCCTTATCAGAGCCCCACTCAATTCGGAGGCTAGGCGGCAAAGAATTAAAATAAGAAAGAGCCCGCTCAATCGGCTCATTTAAAAGATAATTGGCCCTATGACACTTGATTCGAAAGGGGGCAAAGGTACGAAGATCCCTTTGAGGAACATTGAAGTTAATGAGTCCCAATAAAAAAGGACAATCAATGTTATCAACGATTAAATTATTCAAAAAAGTTAAAGCGGCCAGTTTACGCCGATCCTCCAACGTGCAAACACTCAGAAGAAGGCAACGGCTCTGGTATAAAGGAACAGGATCCTGAAACCTTAGAGGCAGAAATGCAAATTTTAAAAATTTTTTCTGGAGTCGCTCAATTCTGTTGGAACCAACTTTACAATCCGGATTCCAAATGATTGAGGCATATTCCAGCCTCGACCGAATAAAAGCAGCATAGACGCTGAAGCTTGAGTATGGACTTTTGAACTGGTTAACGTGCCTCTTAACAAAGCTCAGCATAGCATACGCTTTAGGTAGGATATAGTCTTAGTGACCAGAAAATTTAAATTTGCTGTATAATTACTGATGGAATAACCCGTACAGATTTCAAGAGACCGCCTACTGTAACGGGTAAACATACACTTAGATAAGTTTAATGGAAGAAGATTGCGGGAGCACCATGAGTAAACTTTGGATGTATCCTCCTGTAACAAGTAACTGTCACTAATGCAGCTAATGGATTTATAGATTTTAAGAATATCCGCATACATTAAAAAGTGCGAATGACGAAAGCATGACGAGATGTCATTAATGAAAATGATAAATAGAACAGAGGAGGTGACAAATGGACTTGAGATAGCGTCTCCAACAGTAACGTGGCAAGGTCGGTCAGCCAGATAAGACTTGAACCAACTTAATAGGCAGGAATGAATACCTAATTTATATAATTTGGCCAGAAGGGCAGCATGACACACTTTGTCGAAGGCTTTGGAGAAGTAGGTGTAAATGGCATCAACCTGAAATCGGTTTTCAAAAGCTTCAAAGCAGTGCTTAGAGAAGACAGCTAAATTAGTGGTAGTGGACCTCCCAGGCAAAAAACCATGCTTGTTGGGGGATATGAAATTGCGAGCCAGAAAAGTCAATTTTTTAGTTACTATCCGCTCCAGTATCTTAGTGACGTTGCAAATTTTGGCTATAGGTCGATAGTTGGTAACATCACACCTACTGCCACCTTTGTGAATAGGCGTTATAGAGGTCATCTTCCACCGGTGGGGGAATCTACATGATGAGAGCGAAAAGGAGAACAGCAGTTGAAGGGGAGTAGAAAGAGAAGCGATACTCCTCTTAAGAAAGAATGGGGAGATACCGTCCACGTCAGGTGTGAGCGACTCGGTCAATGTCCAGTGGCTTCAACTAGGTCACCATCCAAAACGTCCATGTTACTCACATTAAGAAAAGGCTCAATGCTAAGAAGAGTTTCATGATCACTCTAAGGAACCTTCGGCTCCAAGTTAGAGGCAAAGTATTTTGCAAAAAGATCAGAAACGCCCTGATCCGAGTCGGCTGCTAAATTACAATAACATATGGTTTTGATTTTGACTTTTTGCTGTTAGATTAGATCGAAGGCTAGCTTCAACATCGGATATATACTGATTGTAGAGGAACTTATTAAGGAAATCAAATTCCCGCTTAAATTGCCAGTACAGCTCTCCTGCTCGAGTCTCACCTGTCATTATAAATCGTTTGTAGTGCTTATCCCTTCTGTTCTTTAAGTTTTTTAAACCTTTTGTATACCAGGGAAGCCTATAGGATCTTCGTACCCTCACAGGGGCATAAGTATCAATAATATTAAAAAGGGCAACCAAGAACTTAGTATACCAATCATCGATTGAGCCATCCGAAAAAAGGGAAACCCAATCAAAGGCTGAAATGGAGGCGTTAATAAGTGACAAGTTAGTGTCATTCAGATGATAATATGGAATGGGAGAAGCAGAAGGCAAAAAACTATAAAACTCAATATTAATTACCAACGGCTTGTGGTGCATATCACAAGGACTTAATGGTACATTGCATAATTCTACTTTACTATTAACCAAATTTTTTAAAAATATATGATCAAGAATTTTGGATAAATCATTAAAAAAATTATTTACTTGGGAGAGGCCCAGACAAAAATATCATCTAAAACTACAATGACTCTGGTGAACGTTGCTAGGTAGCATGCAGGGAGATTCCGGGTCCCAAGACCAGACAATGGAGCTCAGGTTGAAATCGCCAGCTACCGTCAAAGCGGTAGGGTCCGACGTTCTAGCACAGACACTAGTGATGTTTTCCATATGCGCATGATATATACTAAATGCGCTGTTCGGAGGGATGTATGATGCAATGATGCAAACGGGCCATGGACGCCCTGGATTGAAACCGCAAGCTGATCCAGTAGAGGGTCGGCCACCGGAAGGCGCAGTGGTGTAGCCTGAAGAGATCGACGGATAGCGATGATCACACCTCCACCTCGCCCACACTGGGTACTAAATGCATCTCGGTCCTTTCGTAATACATGGTACAAATTAGGCTCGAAGAACTCAGAGGAGCTGAATTTGTCATTGAGCCAAGTTTCCACAAGGATGATTACGTCAAAATCGCAGGCAGAAGAATTGATGAATACCATCCGGGCCTTGGTTCTCATTCCCGATATATTTTGGAATAGAACTTTTAGGCTTTTAATAGGGTCCGAGGACGACGAGTAGCTACAGTCCGAACTGGGAATTGGACGGCAAGGCGGTGATGATGAAAGTGCACTCCTGGTACTGGTGCATATCCAATACGCATAGCTTGCAAAATTGCCGACAAGGACACATAGAAATTTCCATTAGACTCATCAGTAGACCTGCGAGAGTCCCGTTGCAAGGCAGATCCAGTGCCAGGTGAAAACATTGAGCGTTCATAGTCAGGGACATCCAAACGCAGCAAAGATCCACCCACACGTCCAAAACGTAAATAAACATCTTCCATCGGCGAAAAGAAAGCACCAGCGAGTGGCCCAGCGAAAAGACATAAGATAAGCGATGCGCTGCAAACGTCTCGATTACCATCGTCTTGTTGTTGCTGGGCATCCACAAGTGAAGAAAAGAAATAAACAACTCGCCTTGAAAAAAGTTGTTGTTGTTGAAGAATATCGATCAGCAAACGAAGCCAATTATTGGAGGAATTGAAGACAGCGTCAACCGTTACCATGAACGCCCACACCGATTGTTGTTGGTAACGCAGCAGAGAGCAAACGGGGTGACGAACTGCAGCTTGAGAAGAATAAGAGGTAACGGCGCCAGCGGCGCCGCTTACTGGGGGTTTTTTGAAGATCGCGAATGAGGCAAAGGTAGAATCGCCGGGAGGTCAATAACCTTGGCAGGCTCTCTATGAACAAACCGGCTGACTTTTACCGACATAGGCCAAAAATCCCCAGAGTAGCCTTTATGCTCCCAGTGGTGGTGGGCATAGCAGGGGGAGCAGCAACATGCACCCCAGCCGAAGAGGCGCGTCGAGCGGGCACAGCCGCTCCATTTACCAGGGCAAGGTCAACTTTGGCATTAAGGCTTTCGAAGCGGGACTCCAGATCTAGAACTTTATGATTTAGCTCATCAATTTTGGAATGCGAATCATTTCCAATGACGCAGCTATCACATTGCCACATTAAGTTCGGAATGTTAATAAGTAGTTTTATAGCCTCCGAGGGCAAATCAACACAAGCGGTGTGATAGGCACGCCGGCAGATCGACGCGCACCGAACGGCCTCACACCCACGAAGTTGGGTAGCAGTAACTTCTGCACTGCACTCGGTGCAAACGAGAGGCGACATGAGCGAAAAAGTAGACGTCCGAACTCAAAGAAAGCTAGATGAAGACTATGAACATTAAACATTGATACAGAAAAAAAATTACCAAAATTCCAAATTTTCCATACATTCACCTAAAATTTTTTTATTTTTGCCGTCAATGCGCAGACGGAAGACATCGTCGCACAGCAATCGGATTTTGCACACGTATTCTGGACATGTGTACACAGATTTTAAGCCCTATTAACGTTTCAAAGTCGAAAAAAATTTTTAATGACCCGCCTTAGTGCGGAAGCTTGATACACTTACTGACCACCTTGAAAACAGCCTTCCCCCATAAGACAATACTGCGTGAAATTTTAGCCAACAAAAATAACGGACCGGAATGCATTTTGTGAAAGTGCGTTATGATGGCTGATCTTATTTGGCAATATGATCGGATGTTGTCCATCAAAGCCTAGTCCGAAGACCCCATCAATGCGAAGCAAACCAACCTTGTCGATAAATGGAGACAGTGAAGCGAGTGGAATAGACGGAGGCATCAACCTTTTTGATTTCAACAATTTGATGTCATTCCAACGTATCGCAAATCCATTTTCTTGGTAAGCTTTTGAATGACGGCATGCGACTGGGGAAAAAATTTTGAAGCGAGCCGACTTATCTCGTTGGGTCATAGAAACGCGAAATGCATTTAAGGATACTATCGTCGGAAGCCACACAGCAGTACATCGTACAGAAGTCTTCAGAACAGCGAAAAGGAAATACAAGGCTGCCTCCTAGTGCAAATCCTAGTCCAGAAGCTGGATCCTTTAACCCAGGCCAAGTGGGGGCAAACTTAAGCTGCCCTCAAGGAAGATACGATTCCAATGTGGGAATCCATGGCCCGGTTTTTGAAGCAGCGGTGCCTCCCATGCGCCAACGAACCAGGTGGTTAGACTAACTAACAATAGATCGTGCATGGTAATTAACACCCCTATCCCTGCGTGTCCTATGTGAGGGGCGTCAACCCACGGAATATTCGCCTGTCCTCGTTTAAGTGCACTATCGGTTGAAGGGCGATGGAGGGAAGCAACAAGACTGTCTCTTTGTTTTCTGTGTTTAAGGATAAAACCACTTTGCTCGTGGATGAAGCTAAGCCCACTGCCGAATTTCTCGCCGCAGCCATCACATATTTCTGCACGCCCGGGACTCTCCACCTATTCACATAGCATCCTCGTTTTCGGCTCCATAAGTATCCTCCCCGCCTTATCAGAATGCTGACCCAGCCAATCTACTCTTTCCGCCAATGCACTTCTGACACAGGATCCGAAGTAGCTTTGCTACCTACCGCCAGTGTTCTAGTGCGAAGTCGTTCTGGTGCAATGCTCCCTTACCGGGCTATTTTAGATTCTGGTTCTCAGGTACATTTTATTACGACCAGGCTAGCCAGTAAGCTTCAGTTTCATTAAATCTAGTACATAATAGATCAAGAGCCACAGAATAGTTCGCATCTGAAATTTCCAACGCTCGGAGAGCTTTTAGCGCAGAGTTTCGCAAGCAATAAAAGCCGTGCTAGCCTTAGCTCCAGAATCCATGTTGTAACCAAAACGTAAATGTAAGCATTTGCAACAATCGATAACAATCGATAGCGCGATTGTAACAATCGATAGCGCGGATCACGACGGGTTCACGGGTTGACCAAAAGATAGCTGTCATGCCCCCAATTTAATAATAAAAATAAATTGACAATTCCAAATCAAAACTGAACTTTATTTAGGGCTCAATTCACACCTGCTCTGCTCAGTGGCTTAGCACAAGACAAGTGCAAGGGAGAAACGTATTCCACCGAACCGAGAGCGAGAAGCTAACGGCTTGCACAATAAATGCATTTCGCTATGTACATGTAGCTTGGGTGCAGCAATAAAGTCAACATAATCCAGGAGCGACGCTGAGTGAAAGCGAGATGGAGCGTAGAATAGTGCAGAAAAGTTAAGAACCGACAAAAGATAACAATGTTTATGTTTAGATGCACATTAAGCGCAGCTGCTTAGTGTATATATATACAATATAAATCTTTCTACTTCTGCTTATTCCAACAATGCCATTCTTTCAAAAATGTTGTTACAGACTCATTATGATAGATAGATTTACTCGCTGGCCGGAAGCTAACCCTATCACAGACATCACGGCCGAAACAGTGGCTAAAGCTTTTTGGTCACAGTGGGTCGCAAATTTTGGAATACCCAAGGTAATAATAACAGACCAGGCCAACATATCACTAATCGTTCAAGGGTGCAATGATGTGTCACCCAAAAACTCCTTGGCCAGAGCTACTACTTGTCGTCTTGTTGGGACCTCAAACATGAATAAAATAGGATCTAAAAAATCCTAAATCCGTGAAAATGCTTCACAAAACAACGATACGCTTGCCAAATAAATTTTTTGGAGACATCGACACAGGTTAATGCCGTTTTTCTAGAGGACTTTTGTAACTTTTTTTTTTTTTCTACCTTTTTTTTATACCCTTGCAGAGGGTATTATAATTTTGGTCAAAAGTGTGCAACGCAGTGAAGGAGACATCTCCGACCCTATAAAGTATATATATTCTTGATCAGGATCACCTCCTGAGTTGATATGAGCATGTCCGTCTGTCCGTCTGTCTGTCCGTCTGTCTGTCCGTCTGTCTGTCCGTCTGTCTGTTTCTACGCGAACTAGTCTCTCAGTTTTATAGCTATCGTCTTGAAACTTTGCACACACCCTTCTTTCCTTTGCACGCAGTATATAAGTCGGAACGGCCCGGATCGGCCGACTATATCCTATAGCTGCCATATAACTGATTGATCGGAAATTGTATAACTTTGACGTTTTTAAAGTTACAGAGTTCAAATTTGACATGAGTGCTATTTTTGGCAAAACATTACGACATGCCAAATTTCGTAAGGATCGGCCGACTATATCCTATAGCTGTCATATAACTGAACGATCGGAAATGACCCAACTTTCGTGTTGTTAAAGATAGAAAGCTGGAACTTGGTACAGATTATATTCTTGGTCAGTTAATCCGATCTACCAAATTTCATAACGATCGGCCGACTATATCCTATAGCTGCCATATAACTGAACGATCGGAAATGGTTTTTGGTAGAAATACCACTTTTGGTGTTTTTGAAGATAGAAGCTTGAGACTTTTTTTAGATTTTGTATTGTAATAAATTGGATTATATATTCATATTTCCATAAGGATCGGCCAACTATATCCGATGTTTGCGATATATATCCGGTTTAAACTGCAAGGGTATATAAACTTCGGCTCCGCCCGAAGTTAGCTTTCCTTTCTTGTTTTTTTTTGAATCTTCTCTTTGCGAGACTAACAAGAGGTGTATCAAATCTTATTTTTTTAACTTAACTAACAGTCATATCGACTGATACAGAGTTAGACTGACCTAAAAATCAATTGCTGGTGTGGGAGGTTGTTGCGTCGCAGGCGGGATCCGCTAGAAACCCGAGTCAATCCCCGAGCGAGAAAATTTGGGTTCGAAGACAGTTTTTCTTTCGCAACAACAACAAGCTTTTACAGCTCTGAAGTCCCATATTATCAACGCGACTCAGCTAGCTCATTTAGATGAAAATCTACCACTAATCCTAACGACGGATGCAAATTCTTTTGGTATAGGTGTAGTCCTTTTACATATCCAACATGATGGCAAGGAGAGGCCTCTTGTTTTCGCATCCAAAACGCTTGACAAGCATCAGGTAAAAAACAGCCAAATCGAAAAAGAGGGACTTTCTATAATATTCGGAGTAAAACGTTTTCACCAATATTTGTAAGGCCGAAAGTTTACCTTACGAAAGATCACAAGCCACTTGTAACGATTTTCAATCCAGGCAAGCATCTACCTTTAATGACGTCAAACAGGCTACAGCTCTGGGCCATCATTCTCATGGCCTATATTTTTGAGATTGAGTATCGTTCTACATCTGCTCATGGCAACGAAGATGCGCTATCGCGCCTTCCCGTGGGCATGGATCCGGATTTCGACAGAGAAGAAGAAGCCTGCCACATTGAAATGGAACTGTCACCACCGATCAACTCTGAGATCATTCGCAACCACATCGAAAAGGACAAACTTCTCAAACAAGTCTTACGGTATGTTACTATAGGATGGCCAGAAAAACTTCAGCAAGACGAGTAAGCATTATCACCATACTTTAATCGAAAATTTGCCCTCACAACCAACAAAAAATTGCATTGCCTACACACAGATGTCAGTCGTGTAGTAATCCCAGTAACTTTTCAAGCGTGTATCCTGAATCTGTTACACGAAGGACATTGGGGCATTGTTCGAATGAGGCAGCTAGCGAGACAACATGTTTGGTGGCCTACAATCGACGCAGACATTAAAAGCCTTACTCAGTCATGCAGCATCTGCAAGTGCAACAATCCTGCTCCTCCAAAAGAGTACCAAAGTTGGCCTGCAGCTACAACAGCGTGGGAGCGAATCCATATCGACTTCGCCGGCCCAATATTCAATTCCATGTGGCTAATCTGTGTAGGCTTACTCGCAGTTCCCATTTGTAGTTCAAATGTCGTACGACCGCTAACACGATCGCTGCACTATAATCGATATTCGCCATCGAAGGATATCCAAAAACCATGGTCAGCGACAACGGTCCGCAGCTTACGGCTGACGCCTTTGAGGAATTCTGCAAACATTATGGAATAAAACACATTACCACAGCACCGTTCCATCCAGCATCCAATGGATTAGCAGAGTGTTTTGTTCAGACGTTTAAATTCTCTGTCAAGAAAAACCTCAAAGACGGTATACAAGTCCGAGCAGCAGTTACTAAATACCTTGCTTCCTACAGGTTCACTTCAAATTCCCACGGAAAATCTCCCGCCGAGTTAATCCATGGTCGTCCAGTCCGTACCGTACTAAGTCAACTTTTCGAGCAGCCTGTCGAAGCCAAGCAATCGGTTACCAACTACGTCCCAAATTAAATGGACTACGCTCGTAATTATGCAAGGGGAGAAAAGTGGATTGAAGGCTCTATTGACCGTCCAATTGGAAAAATGCTTTTCTTGGTTCGCACCACAAATGGTTATATCAAGCGCCATTTCAACCAGCTAAAACCGAAGTTCTCAGCAAGCAGCTCCATCGAAAAACCTCCAGAGCTCTTTTGGATCCCGGATATTCCGCCCTCTTCAAATCATCCACTACAACAACAAGATCAACCACTACAACAACAAGAAGATGAAGATGATGAACAAGATGAACCAGTAACTCCGTCAACCGTTCAGCAACGTCATTCTGAACCTGAGGCACCCGAGAGCTCCACATCATCGAACCAACACCCAAGGCAAAAACAACCAGCACGACTTTCATCCGGCACACAAGTTCGCCAAAGTAGTCGTGTTCGCCAAGAAGTAGATCGTTTTACCTAAAAACCTAAAACCTAAAAATCGTATTTGTTCTAAATTAAAGGAGGAGATGTGTTATATATTGTCAATCTCACATCTGTTCTTAACTCCTCCATTCTATACACTTATACACCAAAATAGTACTTAAAGAATCTGGTAACTCTGTAAGCTTCGCATACAATAAAGCAGTCTAAAATAGAATTCAACAAGAACACAACAGTATATAAATGCCAATGTCAGGTCAGGCACCAGCAAAGCGGTTTAATGTTAATGTTTAAATAATGTTAATGTAATGTTTAGTGTAATGTTTATTTATTTATGCTTAAGTTTGTCCAAAGCACTTAGTTGGTCGCAAGCTGACTCTCTCTCGGCCGCTCGACTTAAAGGGCCTTTCTTTAGGCCATTCTCCATTATCGAGAGCTTTAGCCTCGCGTATGACGAGTCGGGCCGCCCTCTCTGTACATTACTTGAGTCTCTGCAGGCACCCTTAGCTGGTCTATCTGCTGATCATCCGGCTTCATCTGCATGCAGGAATAAACATTTATAACGTTTTTAAAATTACATAAATTCGGCTTTTTATTTTGGTGCGGATTACGGCATTGAAAACCCTCAATGACCAAACAATAATATCAATTTTTTTCCATTTTTTGTAGGCTGCAAGGGTGTTGAGATTCCCTCTGTTTTATAGCCTAATATTTATTTATAATTTTATTACAAATATTTAATAATATTTATTACAAAGCACTATAGGGAAAATAGTGCATAATGCATCCCCATAGTGCGTTGTACTCTACCAGTTCCGGGTATACAAATTTCGGTGGAGAATAAAAAAAATCAATGAAAACTAGAAAGGAAAGCTAACTTCCGGCGGAGCCGAAGTTGATATACCCTTGCAGTTAAAACCGGATATATATCGCAAACATCGGATATAGTTGGCCGATCCTTATGATTACATCATAATAAAACAAATTAATTACAATAAAAAATCTAAAAACAAAGTCCCAAGCTTCTATCTTTAACAATACCAAAGTTGGTATTTTTACCAAAAACCATTTCCGATCGTTCAGTTATATGGCAGCTATAGGATATAGTCGGCCGATCCTAATAAAATTTGGTAGGTTGGATCAACTGACCAAAAATAAAATCTGTGCCAAGTTCCAGCTTTCTATCTTCAAAAACACGAAAGTTGGGTCATTTTCGATCGTTCAGTTATATGGCAGCTATAGGATATAGTCGGCCGATCCTTATGAAATTTGGCACGTCGTATTATTTTGCCAAAAATAGCTCTCATGTCAAATTGAACTCTCTAACTCTAAAAACACCGGCAGAGAGTTAGCAGAGAGAGTTATATGGCAGCTATAGGATATAGTCGGCCGATCCGGGCCGTTCCGACTTATATACTGCGTGCAAATGAAAGAAGGGTGTGTGCAAAGTTTCAAGACGATAGCGTTAAAACTGGGAGACTAGTTCGCGTAGAAACAGACACACAGACGGACAGACGGACATGCTCATATCAACTCAGGAGGTGATCCTGATCAAGAATATATATACTTTATAGGGTGGGAGATGTCTCCTTTACTGCGTTGCACACTTTTGACCAAAATTATAATACCCTCTGCAAGGGTATAAAAACTACAATAAAATAATTTTTTATTTAATCTCTTAATCTTACCTTTAAAAAGGCATTTGTTATGTTATTATTCCAAATTCGTATGCTTTGAATAGTTGGATCATCGGGCAGGATAATTTCATTTGGCGTTTGCAGTTTAGATATTATAAAACACAATGAGTATGCAGGTATAGGTAAAGTTGTGTTAAATGCATCCAATCGATAACCTTTAAGCATTGGACTAAAATAAATTACCATTAAAATGATTACAAAAATTATTGTTAGGCTATCAATAACTATTTATAGTAAAAACCAACCAAAAATATAGTATAGTATTTATAGTAACCAAAAAAAAATACCGTTAATGCATTAGCTTAATAAATTTCAGTTACATGCCAACGACTAAAGCTTTGAACGAGAATAGACGAGAAGGACGACAGAAGAGTGAGGAGCAATGAGGCAAAAGAAAATAAGAAACAAATAGTAAAGTCGAGTTTTCCGACAATATTACACGCAAATCTAAATTTTTGTTGTATATCCAGCAATTCGTCGATACCACAGGAGTCCAAGTTCCAAATCGAATAGTTATAGTTTGACATCAAAAGTTTTAAAAAAAAGACTTCCTGTACTGGCGCTGCAGAAATTAGCGACTTGAGAGAGCGAGAGTTGGCATGGCATTTTAAATAAACTTTAACTGCGTTGGTATTATAGGAGTCTCTATAGTTGTTAGATCGGCGTAGGTGACAACCCGGGGGCGGGGGAAAAGGCAACCTATGTGGGAGCCCTTTGTCGTAGTAGGACCATAAAAAGGTGACATGTGTTGCCGGTGCCTGGTGATCTGGCAATCGGTATAAAACTGTTATTGGAAGCTGGAAGCAAGATTTCGAAATCCGGGTGGAAATAGCATTTTCTTTGCATTTCTCGCGCTCAAGAAGGTTCAAGAAGGTTCGTCCAGTACAAGGCGGAGATTTCATGCGAAGAGTGCAGGTGACTGGTGACCACAGCGAGACCGAAGCGGCAACAGGTCGCGAGTCGCTGTGGCGGTGAGTGAAGCGTCGAACGGGGTTCCCAGCGGATTAGTCCACGGCATAAATGACCAACTTTGGTATTGTCGGGTCAGGCAGCAAGAACTGTTAGGTTTAAATAATTAATTAATAATATACGCATTGTCTGAATCTCAAGCTAGCGAGCCTCCGCACAACCTATTATCCAAGGTTGGCGCACTCTCTTTCGTTATCTCTTTGCGCTCGCACCCTGAATTGGCGTTTTATTGTATATTCCCAATTTTATATGCCGCCAACCAAAGATTACGTCACAAACCTAAATACATTTTGTCTTTTTATTTACAGTCATTGAAAAACATCAATGACCAAACAGGTATTTTTGAAGATAGAAGCTTGGGACTTTTTTTTTACATTTGGGGTTGTAATAAATTGGTTTTATTATCGATATTCTCATAAGGACCGATATTCTATGGGTTGGAAGGTCGTAGCGTCTCAGGCGAGATCCGCTAAAAACCCGAGTCAATCCCCAAGCGAGAAAATTTGGGTGGGAAGACAGTTTTTCTTTGTTGGACTCTTTTTGCTTCTGGATTTCGTCTTTCACTGCAAGAATGCTTTAATCCCGGTGGATGTTTTCGTTGCTCATATACCAAGATGCCCAAGTGATAGTTCTCAAGCTTTTTGATTGTGCATGCTGTATGATGTCTATGTTGCTGCTGCTCGTGTACCCCCCACGTCCAGATTGAACTTAGGACTGAATTGTAGGGTTGTACCTTGTAGTTCAGGCATAATGGCGATCTTAAGTTTATGTTTACACTTTTCTTCGTCTATTTTAATGCGCCAGTCGTACCTTTTCACAACTCTAAGATGGTTAGTGAGTTTGTTTGTTGCTTGGTTTCGGCATCTGAAGCGACTAAGGATAGCAGTATCGTCGGCGAACGTTGACGGGGAATATTGAGAATATCCGCAGTATAAAAAACATATCGACAAGGTCCGAGTGTGCTTCCTTGTGGAACTCCAGCTTCGATGATGTAGTCGCCTGAAGAAGCCGCGTAGCGTCCCTCTGAGAATACCCTATTGTAGAGGTACGTTTCAAGTAGCTCGTGGGTGTATGTTGGCAAATACGTTTTAATTTTGTGCATGAGTCCATTAAGCCAAGCTCGGTCAAAGCTTGAGATACTTCGAGAAAAATTACGCTACAGTATTCTTGATGGTTTCGATGGTTTCGATGGTTTCTTCGTAAGTCAAATTGGTGTGCCGGTATAATAATGCAAGCTTCCAGATATAGCACTATGCTAGTTAGCAAGAATTTCTAAAAAAATGTACACAAACAAGATAGAAGGCTTATTACTTTATACGATGTAGGAATTGTGTGGTCTTTTCCGAGCTTCGGTTTTTTTTTAGGGGGCATGGGTTTTTTTTCGGTGACTTGCGCTGGTCGGTTTTACTTAATCTCCGCCAGTAGGGGAAATCTGTTGCTTTTGAACAAGTGATTGCATGGTCGTTTTCATGAGTGACATAAGCATTATACTTTGTTGAAGGGTTCTGGGGCCTGTTGGGCGCCTTGTGAGTTATGCTTTATTGGATTTTCCATTCCAGATCATAGAGCATAGGAATAGGAAAAGCCTTTGGTGGTGTTTCGGACCTCGCAGCTTTAGCAGAAGACGTCATGCGTATCTTTTGACGCAATGTACACATTCTGTGGTTTTTGGTTGCACGTTGCGGTCGCTTGTCGCATGCGACTCTTCAAATCCTTGTACACATTACATCCTCTATAGTTTTCAGTATGGTTGCCTTTGAAGTTTCTTCACGGTACTGTCCTTTTATGTAGTGCAGTAAGCGGAGTTGCTGGCGTCCCCGCAGACTACACCGAAGCCCGACAGCCCGTAATATGCTGTATGACCTAGTTTGTTCATACTCTTGGCAATTAGTGCATTGCATTGGACCGTTGCGTTTATGTGGCTCTTCCACAGTGATTCTCCGATGCAAGAGTTATTGAAGCTTGTAAATTGGGTAGACTTCGTTCTTATTTAGGGACCTGCTTTCTGGCTCGAGCTTGACCTTGAAGAGCGGTTGTAGCTTTTTATCTTTATTTCGAATGTTAATAACATTATTGGCGGCGAAGCCCTTTTCTTTAAGGGCGGTTTTATTTCCGCGGCGGTAACATCGGGTGCGATCCCTATACTACCACTTGTAGGTCCTTACTGCTTTTTAGCTGGTACGTGTATTAGTTTTCTGAGCATTGTCCTGATGTTTGGACACGACTCAAAAGTGCTTTTCAGTCTTTGTATGCTCCTTTGTTTCATGGATGTTCCCTTTGATAAGGCGGACAACGTGAAAGTTTTTACCGTTCCCGATCAACGCCACAATTTGGTTGACCAAGGCATTCGAGCTTATCTCCTTGATATAGATTTGAGGGGGCTTGGGTTTTTTTTCGGTTACTTGCGCTGGTCGGTTTTACTTAATCTCCGCCAGTAGGGGGAATCTGTTGCTACTAGATTTGCCTGGTTCTTCGTCGATTTTCTGGACGTGGTTAATTTTTATTTATTGCCTGCCGAATTACTCTGCGGGCTAAGCTTACTATTACTTATTACTCTGATCCAGTCTGTGTGGCTGGGGCCGCTTTGGCACTTTCCGAAGTTGTTGTTTTTGTACTCGCTGAAGTCTTTGACGTTGCGGTATTTTGAATTGCAGCGGTTGTTGCTTTGGTTGCAGAAATTGTAGGAGGAGGGAGAAGGAGGGAGGGGGCTTAACACTGCAAACTCCATGACGGGGGAGTCGGAGTGAGCAGAGGGGGTGACCAAGATCGTGCCCTTTGGCTTTTAGCCGTCAGTAGAGCTGAGTTGCTCTTAATCGCCGATTTTTCCATTTCGGTTTCGCGGGTTGAAAAGGAAGAATAGATTTGGTTCGTTTCTTTGGTTCACTGAGCTTCTACGCTTGTTCTTTTGATTGTTTCGCAATGGGCTCATTGCATGGCACTTGTTTATTTAAAACAACTATGCACTACTTTTTGTGTTGGCACGTCACAACCGTAATATAAACCTTTTCTATTATTGTTTTGGTACTTTGATAGAAAATTTAAAATTTTGAGTTGACACTTACTGTTGAAGGGTTTCATTCAACATTGTATTAAAAACAGCAACATATTCCTCTGGTCTGGCGATTGATACCTTAAACGGAACCTATAATAATAATAAAAATGTTAAAAATAATTAATATTTACATATATAATTATTCCATATTAATAAACAAAAATGGATTTACAAAAAAAAAAAAATTATTTAAAAGAAAGGAAAGCTAACTTCGGACGGAAAGTTGAAGTTGATATACCCTTAAGATCGGATTAAATCGCAAACATCCTTATGAGAATATCATAATAAAACAGATTTATTACAAAAAGAAATATAATCAAGAAAGAAAAGCTAACTTCGGGCGGAGCCGAAGTTGATATACCCTTGCAGTTAAAACCGGATATATATCGCAAACAACATAATATAACCGAATTTATTTTAATAAAAAATCTAAAAAAGTCCAAAACTTCTATCTTCAAAAATACGAAAATTGGTATTTCTACCAAAAACATGGCAGCTATAAGATATAGTCAGCCGATCGTTATGAAATTTGGTAGGTCGGATTAACTGAACAAAAATATAATCTGTACCAAATTCCATATTTCTATCTTCAAAAACACAAAAGTTGGGTCATTTCCGATCGTTCAGTTATATGGCAGCTATAAGATATTGTCGGCCGATCCTTATGAAATTCGTATCGTATTAATTTGCCAAAAATAGCTCTCGTGTTAAATTTGAACTCTCTAACTCTGAAAACACAAAAGTTATACGACTTCCGATCAATCAGTTATATGGCAGCTATAGGATATAGTCAGCCGATCCGGGCCGTTCCGACTTATATACTGCGTGCAAAGGAAAAAAGTGTGTGCAAAGTTTCAAGACGATAGCTTTAAAACTAAGTGTTCAAGCATTGAACACTATTTTGTATAGAAATTCTTAAGTTAGAGTTTCAAGGGATCGGACCCATGAAATATGAGTCAAACAGATGGTTCAAAACCGATCCCCTGCAGCCTAACACAAACACATACATAAGTGGTGCGCTTATCGCACTTGAGAAAGGGTCGCATAGCAGGTCAGCGTGCAGTGCGTTGACAAGTAGTTTTACATAGATTTAAGAATTTCATGTATCGTACTTATAAGAGAACTTTGACGAATAAAATCAGTTTCCATAAGGAGCTCATTGGAGTAAGACCTATTTATTTAGGGCTCCTCTTAACATTTGGTCCATCGAGGCACCCTGACGTTTTCCCCCCTGTGGTAAGAGACTCAGGTTTTAAACTGGCACCTATAAGTGGCTGTAGAAAAATAAAAATTCTCAGCCCAAGGTAGCTAAAAAATAAGGCTGCGATCTGGGTAAAAAAGAGCCCAGTTTAAAAACCGTAGTCCTCTGTTGTTTCCCCCCAAGAGGTAAGGAACACAGCGAATAAAATTATTTAAGTGCCAATGAGCATAAAACTGTGTGTTTTTATTTCGGAACAATACCGAAATAAAAAATTATATGCAAATATATGAAAAATTATTTGTGTATTAGACTGTCCGAGGCTTTACATCGGAAAAGTAAAAAAAATTACGTTTTTTCGGCACAACACCGGAAATTTATAAATATTGAAAATAATGTACTGCGTGTTCGAGGTCAAATATCGATCAAAAATAAAAAGTCGGGTTCCTGGGAACAACGACAGCCAAAGTCTTTGGCATTTTATGCGGCGGGACCAACGTCTGCGGCAGGACCACCGGCGAGTAGAAGAACATCAGCGGCAGAAAAAACAACGAGCTACACCATCAGCAGCATCAAGGGCGAATCCTTTTACATCATTTGCAGGAGGAACACGCATCAAAAAAGAAAATTTTAAAAACTGTATGGTATGGTAAAAAAAAAATTACAATTTAAAAAATAATGATTATAAAAAAAAATTGACAAAAAAGGTAATAATTATCAATTAAATTTCAAAAAAAAAATTAAAATTTTAAAAGAAATTAGCCCTCAGTAAAACAAAAATTTTAAAATTACAGTCCACTAAAAAATCGAAGCAAAAATAAATTTTTCAAAGTTAATCTAAATGAAAAAAAAATATATATACATACTAAGGCACTTTTTTGGCCCCTTGGATGTTGTTCAAACATTAGGTTGAACATAACAAATAAAAGATTAAATAATTTTAAATATTCTTAAATAATTCTTTCACAAATTATTAAAAGAAAAAAAATGTATTAAAAAAATACAAGAAAAAAAATAGACATTTATACAGTCCACTAAAAATTATAATCGAAGAAAAGGTTAAATTAACATCAAATTTATTCAAAAAATATTAATCCAAAACACATAAAATTTACGCCTCTTTTTGTGGCCCTTTCCAGAATGTTCAAGCATTGAACACTATTTTGTATAGAAATTCTTAAGTTAGAGTTTCAAGGGATCGGACCCATGAAATATGAGTCAAACAGATGGTTCAAAACCGATCCCCTGCAGCCTAACACAAACACATACATAAGTGGTGCGCTTATCGCACTTGAGAAAGGGTCGCATAGCAGGTCAGCGTGCAGTGCGTTGACAAATAGTTTTACATAGATTTATGAATTTCATGTATCGTACTTAAAAGAGAACTTTGACGAATAAAATCAGTTTCCATAAGGAGCTCATTGGAGTAAGACCTATTTATTTGGGGCTCCTCTTAACACTAAGAGACTAGTTCGCGTAGAAACAGACAGACGGACATGCTTATATCATCTCAGGAGGTGATCCTGATCAAGAATATATATACTTTATAGGGTCGTAGATGTCTTCTTCACTGCGTTGCACACTTTTGACCAAAATTATAATACCCTCTGCAAGGGTATAAAAATAGTCCCAAGTTTCTATCTTTAAAAATACCAAAGTCTGTACTTTACCAAATACCAAATACCATTTCCGATCGTACAGTTATATGGGAGCTACAGCATATAGTCGGCCGATCAAAAATTATCCAATTTGGTAGGTCAGATCAAATGACGAAAAATATAACCGTTATGCCATTTGGTAGGTCGGATCAAACGACCAAAAATGTAATCTGTACGATGTTCCGACTTTCGATAAACCGTTCAGTTATATGGGACCTTTAATATATAGTCGGCCCGATTGCTCAGCTATATGGGAGCTATAGGATGTAGTCGGCCGATCCTTATGAAATTTGGTGTGTCGTATTATTGTGCCAAAAATAGCAATCGGGCCGTTCCGACTTATTTACTGCGTGCAAAGGAAAGTGGGCAAAGTTTGCAGTCGATAGCTTTTAAACTGAGAGACTAGTTTGCGTACAAACAGACAGACAGACTGACAGACAGACGAACGAACGGACGACGAACCCTGGGCTGACGGACAGCTGAATACTGGCACCTGAGTACGCGGAGTGAACTTCCGCTGAAATGGCTGCCAGGCTTATGCAGCTTCTGCCCCCGTCCCGCTAAAATTTGGCAAGTCTCCAGAAAACGCTTCTTAGATGTCGCCACTAAGCTGGCCGTGCAGGCTCAGATGAACCATACCTGACCGACGCGAATCTGGCTCTGAACTCTACACCTCGTAAGGGCTAGGATCAACCATAGAATAGACCTCACTGCACGCAAAGGTAACCATGGGATCAAGGACGCGACTGCACAAACCTAAGGACAACGGCTCAGGAGTTGGGACCCAATAATATGAGCAACTTTACAACAAAATTCAGTTGGAGAGTCGGCTTTCGTGAAAAGCTGCAAATTAACAAGCTCTGGATGCAGCAGCAAGCTGGATGATACCCCTCCTATTTCAGAGATCCGCGTGGAGCAGAACAGGAGCAAAACTCAGAAGTCAGGAAACTTAACAATACTGCAGGACCTCGGGAAGGGGATCGCGCAGCTAGTGGAGTTGCTGGAGGATGGAAAAAGGAGGTCCATCCACCAGCCAATGAGGGACGCCATAGAGAGCATCCGAGCTCTCTTCGAGCGACTGGCCGCACAGAAAGACGAACAGGGACACAAGGAAGCGCCTAAATCCCACCAGGCGTCACAAACATCGCTTCTATTTCGGTAGCGGAACCCAGAAGGAAGGGAACACTGGTCATCATGGCTAATGGTCGATGGGCGAATCAAGGTACGCCGATATCCTGCGACGGGTGAAGCAGGACAAGAAGCTGCAAGGACTAGGCGAACCAGTATCGGGGATTAGGACGACCCAGAAAAGAGAGCTACTGCTCCAGCTGAAGAAGTCAGGGGAGAAAACAGGAGCATTCAAAGCTCTGGTCTCGGAATCGGTAGGTGATCAAGTAGAAGTACACTCCTTGTCGCACAAGATCGAGATCTAGTGTAGGAATCTGGACGAGATCACCACAAAGAAAAAGGTTTCTGAAGCCATGGGAAAGCTTGTGGAATCCCTAGGGGTGCCAGTAACCGATATTATTTTAAGGAAGGGTTTAGGCCAGACGCAGACAGCCATAATTAGACTGCCTGCAGGCTGTCTCGGAAGGCACTGAAAATAGACTGGCTAAAGGTAGGCTAGGTGCGGTGCAGACCCAGGGAAAGGACCAGAGTCACTAAGTGCTTCAGATGCCTCGATTTGGACAGATGGCGAAACAATGCCAGAGCACCATCGAACGCTCGCGAATGTGCAGGTGATGTGGCAAGGACGGCCATATGGCAAAAGACTACGCGGAAGAACCAAAGTTTGCGTTCTGCAGCAACGCCGGGAAGGAAGCCTGACACATAGCAGGAAGTGGAAAATGTCCGATGTTCAGGAGCGCCCTCTCACAAAGGAAAAACTAATGAATGAATAACTAATGAACTAATGACGGTACAGTCGCTGCTTAGACAGGCGCTCAGAGTCGAGCAGACACAGGTAGCCCTAATCTCGGAACCATATAGCATCACAGGAAACGGATGGCTGGCAAGTATCTGCAAGGGAGCGGCTCTGTGGTCAACGGAGAGGGCCTTAAAACTGGCTATAAAAGCCGGCAAACGCGATTGGGGTACAGCATACAAGGTCGTCATGAGAAGGATTAAAGACCAAGAACACCTTAGAACACCGTGGAAGCTCCGTTCCCGAAGCACCCGCCAAAAAGGGAGACTATAGCAGCCGACGATGGGGAGACGTTTACGCCAGTTACTGAGGAGAAGATGCGGAACTGCGCAAAAAAGATTAAGGCTAGAAAGACTCCAGGACCGGACGGAGTGCCAAATTCCGTCCTCAGGCAGGCCATGCGGGAGAAACCGGAGGTCTTGGCTTGGACCTTCAACAAGTGTCGTCAGCACGGCACTTTTCCAAAAAGCGGAAGAGGCAGAACCTCATTCTGCTGCCGAAAGGGAAAAAGGCGACAGACGACGCATCAGGATACAGGCCCATATGTCTCCTAGGCACGGTCCCTACCATCGAGAAAGCCTCGATATGGCCATTGCTACTCGCGTCTCGAAATTCGATAAGGTGACGCGGCGGAAGCAGGCATCGCGGGAACTCGGTGGAAATGGGGAGAAAAGGAGTATTGCGCGATGGTAACACTATACATCCGCAACGCCTTTAACTTAATTGGACACGTATCCAACGAGACTTGTTCTTGGCAGGCACTCCTAGATACCTGCAACTAATAATATTCAGCTACCTTTCAGATAGGACACTGCTTTACGACACGGACGAAGGACCAAATCCTATGAAGTGACTAAGGGGGTGCCGCAAGGATCGGTCCTCGGGCCGCTTCTTTGGAACATCATGTAAGACGAAGTACTCAGGACCAAACTAACGACGGGATGCAAACTCATCGGCTTTGCGGACGACCTGGCCCTGCTCGTGGTGGCAAAGGAAATCCAGGACGTGGAAACCAAGGCGAATGAAGCAATACGAAGAGTATCAACATGGATGTCCGACTCTGGAGTGGACCTGGCAGCACATAAAACGGAGGCAGTTCTCTTCACGAAAAAATGTGGAGTACATTACCATCCAGGTGGGCTGCATCACGTCAAAGGAGGCAATAAAATACCTGGGGGAAATGCTGGACAACAGGATGCCCTACGATGCGCAAGTGGAGTACTCCACCATAAAAGGATCCAAGGAGCACTCTCAAGGATGCTGCCAAACGTGGGAGGCCGAAAGGAAAGCAGGAGACGCCTTCTAGCCAGAGTCGTCACATCGGTCTTGCTGTACGCAGCGCCGATATGGGCTGCTTCAGTCAGAAGACAACAGGGGCTTAAGAACAATATTGGAGGAAGCCGCCCTCGTTCTAGCCGGAATGATTCCAATTGATATTCTGGCAAGTGAAGCAGATGAAATCTATGCAATCAAGAGAGGGAAAGGAACTCATCCCGAGAGGCCATCAAGAGGTCAGCAGGACAAGCGGCATTATCCTCATCGCAGGAGAGGTGGGACTCAACGACCAAAGGTAGATGGATGCACAGGCTCCCTCTCATACCCTCTGCAAGGATATAAAAATAACACAGTGTGACAAACAAAAAACTTTAAACTTTAAGTATCTTTAAAAGTGACATAGTTGGAATTGTTTATCAGGTAAAATATAGCACAAAACCGTGTTTGAAATATTTGTAACACCGTCAAACTCGATTTATTTAGAACATTTCGTTTTCCGATTTTTAAATTTCCTACGTTTTTTGAATACGTAGTTGAATGCTGTAGCTTGTGATAAATAAAATACATCGCCCGGAGAAGCTTCTCGTCACTCGCTGAATGACCAGTTCTGTGCGTTGTCAATCAGTTTGACGTCGTAACATTCCCCTCTTTGCAAGAGCCATCATTATAGGCTGTGTGCGTGTCTGCCCTTCCTTCGGTGTGTAACAAACTCTTTTTTTGCGTCCCGCACCAAAGAAATGCCGCGGCTAGCTCACAAAGTTTGTGGGTCTGTTCCAATGAATTTATGGCTCCACGTGATTGCCCAAGCCCAGAAATAATACAGATAGTATAAAACTTATACTCCTTATAGTAATACTTATACTCCGTCCTTCCAACCTTTCGGAACACACCCTTGGGTCTTCACCCAGGTGTTTTCAGGAAACACCGCACATACTCGCTAGCGAGTACGGATCGGGAGTTGGCCACCAAAGACCGTGCTTCACGTGAATTCGGGTCGGGAGTTTCTTGACTGGTGAGCTAGGTGTTCCCGAGATTTCCCGGTTTCTTTACTGGGCGGGAGTTCACGAGCCGGCCTATCATTGTCTCGCAGGATCACGCCTGTTCGTCCCAATTCAGGAGTAGTTAGGACCTTCGCCAGTCGGTCCCTCACTCGCTTTGTGCCAAGGCTACGTGCTGTGGTTGAGAATGTCCCAACTCGACTATGATACCCTGGGCTTAAGTGGAAGCCCGGTCCTCCAACTCAACGCTACAAGCTTCGTAAAGAGACTCTTCCCGATTCGCTCCAATGGGCCTTCTTATATACTTTTCAGAGCGTCCGTTAATCCTCCTGTATTCTGCTCCTGCCGGATTAACGGATTCAAAAATCACGCCATCTTCGTGACTTTTTATATTCTTACTTTTTAACTTTTTATAGTCCTGGTTAAGACAACAATTATAAACAGTAATGAAAACAGTCACAGTCAACCGAACTACCGAACTGAGTGGACGTGCTTTGTCCGAGCTCCGGGAAAACTGCACCATAATACAGCTAATCAAAAAACTGTGGTAACCCAATATAAGCGAAAAGACGCTGAACTAGAATTTATTAAAAGCAATAGACAAGCTTTTTATAACAGCTGTGATGTGCTAAACCAAAACTAGTGCATTGCTTAAAAAAAAGTAAGTGCCACGCAATGATCTCATTGAGCAACGATCAAAAGAACGAGCATAGAAGTTCAGTGAACCAAAGAAACGGCTTCTACTCTTACTTTTCTACCCGCGATACCGAAGTGGAAAAATCGGCGCTTAAAAGCAACCCGGCTTTACTGACCACTGAAGCCCAAAGGGCACGATCTTGCTCACCCGCTCTGCTCACTCCGACTCCCGCGTCATGGAGTTCGCAGTGTAAAACCCCCCCTCCAATATCGGAAACAAATTTCGCACCAACAACTGGCAGCGCTACAACTTCTGCAACAACAGCGAAAACCTCTCCAACTCAAAGTAACTACAGCGAGTACAAAAACAACAACTTTGGAAAGTGCCAAAGCGGCAACGGCCACACGGACTGGAATGGATCGCTACATCCAAATTAAGCGCAAGCTTAGCCCGCAGAGTAATCCGGAAGAAAATAAAACAAAAATTAACCGTGTCCTGAAGATCGATAAAGATACTGGCGGAGGTTGAGGAAAACCAACCAGCCCAAGAAACCGCAAAAAAACCCAAGCCTCCTCCAATCTATATTAGGGAGAAAAGCTCGAGTGCCCTGGTCAACAAAATTGCGTCGTTGATTGGGAACGGTGACAACTTTCATGTTGTTCCGCTTATCACAGGGAACATCCATGAAACAAAGGTGTAAACCAAGACTGAAGAGCACTTCCGAATCGTGTCAAAATATCTGGACACTGTACAGAAAAACTATTACACGTATCAGCTGAAAAGCAGTAAGGGCCTACAAGTGGTAGTAAAGGGAATAGATCCTGATGTTACCGCCGCGGAAATAAAAACCGCCCTTAAAGAAAAGGGCTTCGGCGCCAAGAATGTTATTAACATTCTAAATAAAGATAAAAAGCCACAACCACAACCACAACAAGGTCGAGCTCGAGCCAGAAAGCAGGTCGCTGAAGAAGAACGAAGTCCACCCAATCTACAACCTGCAATATCTTTTGGACCGGAAAATCACTGTTGAAGAGCCACACAAACGCAACGGTCCAGTGCAATGCACTAATTGTCCAGAGTATGGACACACAAAGTCTTACTGCACATTCCGGGCTGTCTGTGTACGGCTTCTCCTATGCCGATGCTCTACGATCTGGAAGGGACATTCCAATTCAGCCTAACTCTCAAAGCGCTCAACAGGCCCCAGAACAGCCACACAGCAAAACGGAAACTATGATGCTTACCCTCCAACAAAGTATGATAGAGCTTATGTCATTCATGAAAACGACCATGCAAACGCTTGTTCAAAACCATAACATGGTGATACAGCTGCTCGTAGCACAACACTCTAAATAATCTATGCAGGCGCTACGAATATCAATGTGGAACGCCAATGGTGTCTCACGGCATAAACTAGAATTGTCACAATTATTGACCGAAAACCATATTGACGTTATGCTACTGGTGGAAACGCATCTTACAACCAAATACAACTTTCATATAAGAGGCTACACAATCTACCGCACAGATCATCAAGAAGGGAAAGCCCACGGCGGAACTGGAGTTCTAATCAGAGAACGCACTAAACATCATTTTCACAAAAGGTTTGCAACAAACTTTTTGCAGGCCACATCGATAAAAATTTAGTCAAGCAACGGAATCCTTTCAATCGCTGCCGTTTACTGCCCTTCTCGTTTCCCAATCTCGGAAGGACAATTAATGGACTTTTACAATTCACTACAATTCGTTTTATAGCCGCAAGAGACTACAACGCCAAACATACGCACTAGGGATCACGTCTAGTGACTCCCAAAGGAAGCCAATTGTACAATGAAATTAAAAATGTGAAAAATACACTGGACTACGTTTCCCCTGGAAGTCTCACATACTGGCTAACAGACTCACGAAAGCTCCCAAACCTTATTGATTTTGCAGTGACAAAAAACATACCTCGCAATCTAATAAGGGCCAAAGCAGTCACGGACTTATCATCAGACCACTCGCCTGTGCTTCTAACGCTTCTTCAAAAACGAACTGGCTAAAATACAAAAAGTACGTGAGTGCCCACATAGAACTCGCCCCGGAATTTAGCATGGAATTTAACTCGTTGCGGCAGCTAAAATCTTTACTCCTCATGGGAAAGAAGTAGACCGAAACAAAATCTTCAGATCTAATCAGCAAATCGATTAGCTCGTGCGAGAAAAGAGGCGCACGCGTCGTGATTACCAAAACAGCAGATTACCAGCTTCAAAGGAAGCCTTAAGGAAGCAACCCAATCACTCGACCAGGCCCTTCACCAACAGGAAGAAATTGCACAGCTGAGGTACATCCAGAATCTCTCGCCAACAAGCACAAAGTACCCCCCTGTGGAGGGCTCACCCAAATCTTAGCGCCCCAATTGAAACGACCACCCCGATAAGAAACTCTTCGGGATGCTGGGCTCGCAGCGACGAAGACCGAGCTGAAACATTCGCCACATTCCAAAGTGTCTTCCAGCCAAACCGAGCCTCAATTTCAATCCTCCTGCCAATAATTCAGCCAGAGCCCTCCCATCAGGCAGCCGCACCTTCATTCCGGCCGAACGAAATTGAAAAAGTCATAAGAGGGCTAAAACCAAAAAAGGCTCCCGGTGGTGACCTATTGACCCCAAAGATGCTGATCGAACTTCCAAAATGCGCTATAGAGGTCGTCTGCAAACTATTTAATGGAATCATTAATCTTGGCTATTTCCCAAAAAAGTGGAAAAAATCCATCATTATAATGATACCGAAGCCTGGAAAAGACCACACAATTCCGTCATCATACAGACCAATAAGCCTTCTATCTTGTTTGTCTAAATTGTTTGAAAAATGCTTGTTAACTCGCATAATACCACACCTGGAAGCTTGTAATATTATCCAGGCACACTAATTTGGCTTCCGAAAAAACCAAGGAACCATCGAACAGCGAGAATACTGCAGCGCAATTTTCCTCGACGTATCTCAAGCTTTCGACCGAGTTTGGCTCATCGGACTCATGCACAAAATTAAAACGTATTTGCCACCATACACCCACAAGCTACTTGAATCATACCTCTACAATAGAAAATGTGAGATGCAACGCAGCTACTTCGGGCGACTACACCATCGAAGCTGGAGTTCCACAAGGAAGCGCACTCGGCCCGTGTCTTTACGTTTTGTATACTGCGGATATTCCTACGAGCATACAACTAACAACGTCAACGTTACTAATCAACTGGCTAATCATCTCATAATAGTGGAAAGGTGGCTGTCCGATTGGCGCATTAAAATAAACGAACAAAAGTGTATACATAGAACGGCATGTAGACAAACATGCCCTCCGCTTTTACTAAACGGTATGCAGATCCCTCAAGCTAACGAAGTAACGTACCTTGGCGTCCACCGTGATAGACGACTAACCTGGCGTAAGCACATCGAATGCAAAAAGATGCACCTAAAACTGAAAGCCAGCAGCCTCCACTGGATCATAAACTCACGATCGCCACTGTGCCTGGACTAAAAGTTACTACTGTACAATTCAGTCCTAAAGCCAATCTGGACGTATGGCTCCCAGCTATGGGGGAACGCGAGCCAGTGGCGGATACAAGCCCCCCAGCGTCCGACTCCTCAGGAAACGCGTGAACGGAGTGAACTGGCGTGATCTTTGGAAACCTGCGTGTTACAGCAAGTCGCCAATCCTTCCTTGCCCCACTTCTTTCCTTGTCTATCCCTTCTCCTATCTCTTCGCCCGCATGATTGGCAAGGAACATGCATGTGAAACACACTTTGTTTTTGTTTTTTATGCACCGTAACTGTGTGACCACTTTCTTTACCTCCTTTCTTCTTTACCCACTTTCTTTACCCTTGTAAGAATGATTTGTAGGTAATAAGTAATATTTAATATTTAGTTCATTCAGAAACAACAAAAAAAAATTTGAAGTCTCCTAATTAAATAAAAATTAAAAAATTAAGCTATTTTAAATTTATTTAGTAAATATTTAATCGTCGTCTTCAAATAAACTCAAGTTGGCGATCGCATTATCTAAGTGTGTTGAGTTTAGGCGAACAAGGCGTATATTTTCTAATGTGTCGTGGCTTAAACGATTTCACGACTGTACATTACATTAATAAAAATTTGCATTTATGAATAGCGTTAGAATTTTAGTTATATATATGTTCCTTAGGTATCGAATGAGGTTATGAATAAGACACTGAATAAGACAAAACACTTATGTGAAATGTACAGTGTGTTTTGAATAAAACTATGGAATCACTTTATTGTTTGAAACTGCGTATAATTTTTAACTATTTGGCACCTAATACTATTTGCCAACAAGAAAGGAAAGCTAACTTCGGGCGGAGCCAAAGTTTATATACCCTTGCAGTTGAAACCGGAAATATATCGCAAACATCGGATATAGTTGACCGATTCTTATAAAAATATCATAATAAAACCAATTCATTACAATAAAATATCTAAAAAAAATATATAAATATAAATAAAAAAATATAAATAAAAAGTATATATAAAAAATATAAATAAAAAAAATATAATCTGTGATAAGTTCCATTTTTCTATCTTCAAAAACACGAAAGTTGGGTCATTTCCGATCTTTCAGTTATATGGAAGCTATAGGATATAGTTGGCCGGTCCTTTTGAAATTTGGCCTCCTGTAAAGTTTGAACTCTCTAACTCTAAAAACACCAAAGTTATACCATTTCCGATCAATCAGTTATATGGCAGCTATAGGATATAGTCGGCCGTTTCCAGTCGTTCCGACTTATATTTTACTACTGCGTGCAAAGGAGAGAAGGATGTGTGCAAAGTTTCATGTCGATAGCTTTAAAACTGAGAGACTAGTTCGCGTAGAAACCGACAGACAGGCGGACAAACGGACATGCTCATATCAACTCAGGAGGTGATCCTGATCAAGAATATATATATAAGCTGAACTCGTTGTTTTGATTTTACCAAACACGCCCCCGACTTCTCGTTTAATTCTTACTCCTGGAGTCTTTTGCGGCAACAACGCCCCCCTACAACATTTTGGTCCTTCGAGCCGGATAATTCCTGGATTTTCTTCTGCCAGCAGTTCCCGGCATTGTTCCGCCAAAAGATAAGTACATTTTTCCGTCTTCTTCTCTCTGTCGGTCTTTAGCAGTGGTCCGAACATTAAATTTCGTTCACACTGCTGCAAGATTGTTTTTCCCTCCGTGTCAACTCCAAGTCCGAGTTTTTCGACACAACGGCAGTTGGAGATTTTCTTCAAATTTTTTAAATTTTTCCATCCGCCTCCGTTTTGTGTGCTGCCCATATTCCTCGCCGTTTTCGGCCTCTCCGTTATCCATTCGCTTGCCAACGGTCGAGGCATACGTACATATTTTTTTGGTGCAACTAATCCGCAAAAAATTCGCAAGTGAACAGTGAAATTGTGTGGTGACAAAAAGAAGGCATAATTAATATTGGCCAGCCGGTGTGAATTAGTTCCGGAATTTCAAAATTCACCGAACAGTCCGCCGCTGTCGTAATATTTGTTTTTTATCTTCCCCAATCAGTGTCATTTTTTACACCACATAACTTTTCTGTTCCCCCAATTATACAGTCCACTTATCAACGCTCCACTGTGCCAACATATGCCCACATGCCCTTACATACATATATCCTTACCTGCATGCATGTCCATATATTTTCTGCCTCCAATTCCAGGAAATATATAACCAATAAAATTTAACATATACAGTCCACTTATCGACGTTCCACTGTGCCAACATATGCTCACATGCCCTTACATATATCCGTACCTGCATGCATGTCCATATATTTTCTGCTTCCAATTCCAGGAAATATATAACCGATAAAACTTAAAATATTCAGTCCACTTATCGACGTTCCACTGTGCCATCATATGCCCCACATGCCCTTGCCCTACTTGCGTGCATGTCCATATATTTTCAAATATTTTCTGCTTCCAATTTCAGGAAATATATAACCGATAAAATTAAAAAAAAAAATTTTTCTAATTTCCTAAAACCAACATTTATAAACCGCCAATTATAAAACGCCATTTCACTCAAAATCCGTGATTGTGTCGCTTAAATTCAGACCTAGCCGTGTTGTGTTTTTTGGTGCTGTTTTTTTTCCTTTAGGTTACGTACAGGGTGCCGACGGCATAACCGGCTGCGTAACAACTCACTTCAACCAAAAAATAAATTAATTATAAATTTATATATTTATTATTATAACCACCACAATTTATTTAATTAATATTTCCGTTCGAGCGACGGGCCAGTTTTGTTTTAAGTCTCCTCAAAATTAAACCACTCAACAATTAAAATTATTTAAAAAAAATTAATAATCGAATATTATTAATAACTTAATTATCAACCTTCTGTCCGAATAGAGCCGCGGTTTCAATTCCACCTTTCCGGCTTCGGGATAACTAAATCCAATTAATTAAAGATTAAGGTTTCAAATTCACCCTTCCATAATAATTAAATCCGACAATTGGCCAAAAATTAATTATTATTGATTATTTTTTTTGTGTTAAATACAATCCAAGGTCAAGTCCACCTTTCCGACTCCGCATGTTCAAAAAGAGTTAAGGATTCAATATCTACGTAGGAACCACACTTGTATACATATACATATATATATATATATATATATATATATATATACATATATAGTTCGTCAACAATTTGTTTTTCGAACGAGCACAAATTTTTCCATTTTCCGTGCCTCCAACACTGCTTCTACTCCGCATCAGGCAACATCCGCTTACAACCTGAGCAAACCCCGTCTCCTTTTGGGTTTTCTGGTGCCTGAAATTTTCCTTTCCACATTCGAAGTGTGCCGCACACGAGTTTCTTTTCGACATCCGCGCCACTAGTTCGCACTTTCTCCTTGTAATTGCATTTCATCCGCGATCTCACCGTTCTCATCACATTAGTGCGACCGGCCACCACTTCGTACGAGGTACCTGTTGCGCAAGTCAGTCGACAAGCGCTGACCAGCGAATTGGACTCTGAGAATGTCCACGGGAGACGACAAAAAGCCGCGTTCGATTCCAGCCATCCGTTTGGACAGATCTCAATCCGCATCTCCGCGGACGCCTCTTTTGAAGCCTAAGGTTACCAGTGCCAGTCCAAGGGCAAAGAGTGACGAATCCGTCAATACAATTCCCGGTCCTTCACAGAGGCAGACTCGCTCCGTTGCGAAAATGGCTCCAAGTGCGGTCGAAGTGGCGTTGAAAAAGTTCATCGCCACAACAGATCGAATTAGCCAATTTGAGGCTAACATAAATACTCCGGGCGCCCCAGAAACGGAAATAGGCTCCCAATACACGTGCGAAGTCCATCGGGACCAAATTCGGGCACTATGGGAGAAGGTGGAGAAGAGCTATGAGAGCTGCTCCGATTTGCTAGCCGTGTCCGACGACAATGCGGCCGCCTCGACAGTGCTGGAAGCGAAGTACATCTACTGTTACTCCGTCTATTCGAGGTGTATTGCCCAGCTTCGGGAGAAAATTGCCTCCCAATCCACTCAGGCTTCCGTCAATGTCCACACGCCCGCGTCTACAGGCTGCCGGTTACCTCCAGTGGATACCGAGGTATTTGCGGGTGATTATCTTCGGTGGCCCACCTTCAGAGACTTGTTTACGGCCATTTACATCCAAAACTCGCGGCTCACCCCGGTAGAGAAGTTGTTCCACTTACTGTCCAAAACAAGTGGTGACGCCCACGCCATTGTTTCTAAGGCTCCGCTTACCCATGAGGGGTTTGTCGCCGCATGGCAAAGCCTTACAGACCGCTTCGAGAACCGGCGGCTATTGGTCAACAGCCAGTTGAAGATCCTTTTCAACATCCAGGCTATTGCTCAAGAGTCCGGGGTCGCGCTGAAGGAGCTCAAGCCACCATTCAGAGTTGTCTGACAGTCCTAGAAATGTTCTCCAATAATGTTGAGGCTTGGGACTGTCTCCCGGTATTTATGATTTCGTCAAAGCTCCCCAAAGTCACACTTTCTATTTGGGAGCAATCCGTACATAATAAGGCCGAGATTCCAACATGGAAGGAATTAGATAACTTCCTGACAGAGCGCCATCGCACTCTGAAGGCCATCGACGACGTCAGGCCTAGTGGACTAAGGTCGGGACTTCCTACTGCCCCTGCTCGGAGGCTCAATTCACACGAGACTCGAGTGGTTCCGGGCCAAAAGGGCTGTTATGTTTAAACTGTTTTGCCCGGGGGCACCAGCAGCGAGACTGCACGGGCGCCCATCCCTTCTTCACATGCCACAGCCGACACCACACCCTCCTGGACCGCGGCATCCGTTCCCCACAGCTCCAAGTCCGCCTACGCAAGCAATCGGCTCAGAGGATCAGTCGAATGTGCAGGTGTGTTTCGCTTCCGGGTCAGGAGCAGTCCTACTGGGCACGGCCCTTATCAACGTGTGCCATTTGGGGTGCACCGTCCAGGCACGAGCACTGATAGACTCAGGCTCCGTAGCGACGTTCATAACGGAACGACTGTTCAACCTTGTCAAGTTTCCCTTCAAGACGATTCACGCCCAAGTTTCCGGCCTTAATCAGACCATTTCCTTGAGTTTGTTTGGTTTTTATTTGGAAGGAGCAGCTGAGGTGCCGCTCCAACGATCAAAATGTCTCTGTTCTTTAATATTCTCAATATTTCTTAAGTCTAAGTAAGGCTAAGTCTCGTAGCAGCGCTGCTCGCCGGCGGCGGCAGAGAGACGGCTATGTACTTATGTATAAAGGAATATAATAATATACGTTGTTATGCGCTCTCAAGTGGAGGCGCGAGGGGTATGCATATGCTGACCGTTTGTTACGATTATGCTGACACTAGCACTTTCTGTGTGCGGGCTAAGCCATAACGATCGGTTCATATTTCGGCCACTTAGGGTTTATGACCGGGACTTTGAATTATGTAAACACTGCAACAAAGTGTTACAGTGCGCACCCTTTAAGTACTTTCGGAACAGTGGGTATTCAATATATGTGCATACTACATCTCCCTCCTTTTGAAAAATAACGTAATATAATGAAGTTATTTTTATAATAAAAATTTCTAATTAATACATCTTTTTTTTTTTTTTTTTTTTTTTTTTGAGTTTATGTTAGAACCATAGAAAATGAAATTATTAAAAGAATGTGTGTATTTATTTATCTATGTATGTGTGTCTTTGTATGGCCATACTAAGTGCAATTTATGAAATAAAGATTTTTAATCTATCCTTATGAACTGTTTGTTTTTTATGTTTATTATTTGTTATTACTATGTTATCTCTATCTCCTATTTCCTTTACTATATACGGACTTGTATATTTAGGATCTAACTTATGACCTGTCTCGTTTTTTAATAAAACTTTGTCACCTACTGATATATCTATATCCCTTACTTTATGATCGTATAAAAGTTTATTTCTATTCTTATTTGCTTCTAACATAACTCTAGCTTTTTTATAGGCTACTTCTAATCTATACTTACTCTCCTTAGCATAGTCATCTATATTATATAGTGCTTCTACACTATCTATGCTATTAAAATGTTTTGGCAAATTACTTGTTTTACCGAATACTAGCTCATATGGACAATATGTATGTGCCATAGAGGGGGTCGTGTTGAAACAGAAGACAAAATATTGAAGCCATACGTCCCAATCAGTTTTATCAACCGATATGTAAGATCGTATGTATTTATTGAAAGTTCTATGACTTCTTTCTATTGTTCCAACTGTCTGGTGGTGGTGTGCTGTGGATGTAATACTTTCAATGTTTAAATATTTGCACAAATCGTCTATAATTGAATTCTTATATTCTGTTCCCATGTCCGTAATGAACGTCTTCATTGGACCGTACTTCAGGATAAAAGATTCAAATATTGCTTTAGCGACAGTATTGGCATTTTTATTCGGAACAGGTATGGCAACTAAATACTTAGTTAAATCACATATTAAAGTGACTGCATACTCATTGCCATTTTCTGATTTTGGCAGTGGACCAATAGTGTCCACTATCACTCTGTCGAAAGCAATTATTGGTGTGTCTGTAATTGTTAAAGGGGTCTTTGTGTGTTTAGTTATTTTTGATTTCTGGCATTTTTGACATTTTCTTACGTACTCAGTTATATCTTTGGACATGCTTTTCCAGTAGTAGTGCCTTTTTACTTTGGCCAAAGTTTTTGATATGCCAGTATGACCTCCTTGATATGGATCATCATGAAATGTAGACAAAATTGCTTCTTTTTCTTTTAAGTTTGTTATTTGGGTCACCGGGTTGAGTAGCGCTACTCTTAATGTTTTCAATATTTTATTGCCCATTAATTTGAATTTATCTATTGAAGTATATTCAAAGATATTTTCCCACGGTGCCACATTGAGTTAACTGATTTTATGTATACCGGCTTGCATTTCAAGCCTTTGGAAAAATTGATCTAAATAACTCCATTAGTATATAAATCGCTAACATCATGTCTTGCAGTAATTTTTCTGCCTTGTTTAAATAAACATAACATATTTTTTATCTGCAAGGTCACTACTTTACGTACTTCATCATTGTTTATGACGTCGTATACGTTGGGCTTAGAAGCTTTATTTAAAGATTGCCTTGGCAATTCTTGTTCTTGATTTTCCGCGCGGAATTTTAGTCTACTTTGATATCTAGTAGTGACTTTTAATACATTTCTAGTTATATTTTGTAGATCTTTGATGGTTATACTTGATAACGCATCAGCTACATGATTATATTTTCCCATTAAATATTCGACTGTAAAGTCGTATTCTTCTAGTTCAAGCCTCATACGTGTCAGTTTAGAACTGGGATTGGTCATTGAGAAAAGGTATATTAAAGGTCTATGGTCTGTTCTTATTAAGAAATGTGTTCCATAGATATATGGTCTAAAATATAATATCGCCCAGTGAATTGCAGCTATTTCCTGCTCAGTAGTACACTTGTTACTTTCACCTTTTGTAAATGCTCTTGATGCGTATGCAATGGGAAGTTGGAGACCATTATGATTTTGAGTTAAAACCGCTCCACATGCTTGCTTACTTGCATCTGTTATTATGCAGAATTCTTAAGTGAAATCTGGGTATTGTAGCAAGGTAGGTTCCATAAGTTTTGTTTTTAAGTATTGGAATGCATTTTCACACTCATCCATCCATTTAAAAGGAACATTCTTTTTACAAAATCTTGTTATGTGCCGTGAATAATCGGCGAAATTTTTTATAAAGCGTCTATAATAGTTACAGAATGCTACAAAACGTCTAGCACTGTCCGCGTCGTGCGGAACTGGGTAGTTCATAATGACATCGTATTTCTTGTCATCTGGAAGTATTCCTTTATCAGTGCATTTATGACCTAGAAAAGTCACTTCATGCATAAAAAATGAACATTTTTCTGGATGTAGCTTTAGGTTTAATTTCCTACATTTCTCAAAAACATCTGTTAAGTTTTTAAGCGTATGTTTTTCGGAACAACCGATTACGATTAGTCATCCATATAAAGATACGCTTGAGAAGGTTCTAGACCAGAGAACGCAATAGTCATCATTCTCTGAAACGAATTAGGAGCTATTTTTAATCCGAACGGTAATCGCGTGAAGCGATATGAGCCGTTGCTCGTTGAAAAAGACGTTATATCTCTTGAACCTTTTTCTAGTTCAATTTGATGGAATCCTGACATTAAGTCAAGACATGAAAAGTATTTTGCTCGACCTAGTTGATCTAAAATATCATCAATTCTAGGTAATGGAAATTTATCAGATGGTAATTTTTTATTAATCTGGCGATAGTCAATTACTAATCGCCATTTCTTCGCATTTGATCCGGTGGATGATTTCTTAGGAACAAGTAACAATGGGCTATTATATTCGGATACTGACGGTTCGACAATCCCGTCTGAGATTAATTTTTCTACTTGTTTTTTGTACTTGTTTTTTTGTACTTGATTATCTGTACTCACTACTTGGTTGGTATTTTTTGTGTTTAATAGTCTTATGAAGGCATTATTGGATGTTGCTATGGTATTTGCAACGTAAATACCATGTTGAATTTCCTGATTTGGAATTAATATACTGTCTGCTGTTGAATTAAGTTGAATTTTCCGAATAACTTGGGATCTTGCTGGCAGAAGTATTGAATTATTGCCAGAACTATGAGCTATTGGTACTTTAATTGGGAATTTTAAATTATTGGGTCTAATTATAAGCCAATCTTCAGATGGCTTGAAGTCTAATTGACAGTTGTATTTTTTTATAAAGTCGATGCCTATTATTCCATCGCATGGAATTGGGAAATGTGAATTTAGGATATGAAAATCGTGTGGAATTATGTAATTGGTGGTCTGTATCTCTATAGAAACTAAACCTTGGGATTTTATTATTTCTTGACTTATGCCTTTTATGTCTATGATGTAATCATTTTGGACGTTTCGGAAATAATCCAAAGTTTCTTTTAGAATGGAAATGTCTGTGTCTATTAAAAATATAAGTTCTTTCCCAGTAGCTACATTAAAAAATGAAACGAATATATTTTGGCTGAGATTAATAGTGTGAACTCTCACTTCATTTATTGTTGAATATTTAAAGGGTTTTGGGAGTTTTCCGATGTGTTTTGGTTATTATTCTGTGTCATTCTTACATTGCCTTGGTTATTGCTATTGTGGCCTCGGTTTGAGTTACCACTGCCTTTATAGTTTCCTCTATTAGGGCCTCGCACTCTATTGTTATTCTGATAATTGTTGGTATAATTATCGTTGTTGTAGTTATTGCGATTGTAGTTATTGTGATTACCACGAAAACTACCTCTATAACTGCCACGTCCGCGATTTGAGCCGCGCTGTGGATAATTCTTATAATATAGGACAGTGTTTGACTGCCCAGTTGCTTCAGTGCAACTATTAACAAATTTGGAAACGGCTTCGTTCATTGCACTGAATGTGCCAGCTTGCATGATAAGTTTTACCTTATCGATTGTGCAGTTTTTAGTCATTGCTTTGACTGCATGCTGCATGGAATAATTCCTGGCAAGCTCTAAAGATAAACCATCTGATATATATGCACCTTCTAAGGCTTTCGTCATCTGCTCAATTTCTTGTGTGTATTGGTTAGCAGTTTTATTGCGCTGCTGTAGATTCATCAGCTTCGCTGATAATACCTCAACAGTTTCGGCTGTGACGTTGCTTCTTAGTCTAGCAATCACCTCAGTAATTGTTGTTTCATTACCGATTAGATTCCTGGCGACACCTTTTAGCTTTGTTTTAATAATGGAAATAGCTAATTCTTCGTGCTCGCCTTTTATTGATTGTATTATTTGTAAAGCATCAATGAAACTTGTTAAATTTTCAGCCTTACCATCAAAAACTGGTATAAGCTTAGATGCTGTATTAATAAAATCAATATTTGATTGTGCCATTGTGATGGATTTATCTATTTTGTATTCTATGACACTCGAAGTATCTGAATCTGTAGAGTTATCCAGATCAGTGTATACCGCCGGAATAGTAAGATTATTCAAATCTTCATCTTCTATTTTGGGGTTTACTTTGGGAAACTCTTCTGACTCAGATTCGTTCGTTTCTGTTGATTCCGAGTCAGGTGCAGTGTCAACTGCTATTGGAGTGTTTAGAACGGTTGGTAATGATATTTCTAAACTGAACTTTTGTTTAATAAATATTAAATTAGATCGTAGTCGTATCAAAAGTTTCGATACCTTTGACCAATGATCTTGATTTAATCTTTCCCTATGATCATGTATTAGCATACGCGCTTCATTAAAGCACTCTACTAATATTTCAACGTGCTTCCTAACCGTATTCTTTTGAATGGGTCTATTCTGAGTTAGAGACTTGTACGATCTGTCAAAATTATTTTTAATTATTGATAACTCCTCGTACAATTTATTCCAATTCATGCCTTTAGATTAGCCATACTTTTGTAAAGAGAATTACGTAATATATTTTAATATTTATTTTCTATTATTTCATTTTCTTAGATTTTAGGTGTTTACATTTGTGTATAATACTTTTTGTTTTTTCTGGGTTTTTTCTTAGATTTTGTCCAGGTCATTTGCTTGACTCTGGAATTTTTTCTTTAAACATTTGTTGTGTAATTTATATAATTTTAGCAATACGCTTGCTAACATTATAATGACGATTATCATTAACAATATTGTAATTGTTTGAAGATCGATTTTTTCGGATTCAATTTTATTAACGACATTTGCCGTGAAATCTACAACTTTCGTGTATATGTTTTGTGTAATCTACAAACCCATTTTAGATATTGTATATGTTTTTATTTTTTCACTTTCTATTATATTTTTCTTTGAGTCATATTTTGTAATGTTACTTAATTTTTCTGGGAAGTAATAATCAGAATCATTTATTTGATCTGTTTTACTTATGCTATTACTCTCATTAAAAAAGGATTAAAATGTTCCATAAATTTTAGGAATTTATGCTATTTTTGAATTTATTTATTTTTTTCATTAGAAAGGAATTAAAATTTTACATAAATTTTAGGAATTTATGCTATTTTTTCCTTTGAATTAAAATTTTTTTTTTAAATCTTAGTTTTTATCTAACATTTTTCCCTACCTATTATTTGTGCAGCTATACGGGCCATACTTTCAAATTGGGCAAAAGAGGTTCCGCTCAATTTTTCAAAAAATATTATATTATATAAAAAAAATATGCATCGCAGTGCAATAAAAAAATTTATGCAACGCCGTGCGTGGGTTAAAAAAATGTTTCTCCTCAGTTGATTTCCTTTTTTTTTCTCCACGTCAGCTGGTCGTCGCCGGTTTGGCTACGCTGACGTTCCCTCGGTGGCGCAGGAGGTGGCGTATTCCCGCACTCTATTTGCTGCTGCTGCTGTCCGGGGCCTTTTGGGACTCAGGCGTTACCGGTGCCGGTCCTCGCTCAGGTGTGGTTGCAGTGGGGGCTGTCCAGTGGTCCAGGGCAATCCTTCGGGCACGTCTTTTTTAGTTTCGGTAATGGCTTGGGTGATGGAGGTTTTGTTATTATTTTTTCATTAATTTTCCTTATCGGTACTGAGTGAGTGGCTGACCGTTTGTTACGATTATGCTGACACTAGCACTTTCTGTGTGCGGGCTAAGCCATAACGATCGGTTCATATTTCGGCCACTTAGGGTTTATGTTCGGGACTTTGGATTATGTAAACACTGCAACAAAGTGTTACAGTGCGCACCCTTTAAGTACTCTCGGTACAGTGGGTATTCAATATATGTGCATACTACAATTTTGCCATTTCTCCATTCGGTCGCCGTCTAGACCCGGGCTACAATTAGAGACTGCGGCTTATGTTCTTCCGAAGTTGGCAGGAAATCTGCCATCATATCCGATTTCGCAAGATCGTCTCAAGGGGCTGCCCGACATTCCCCTGGCGGACCCAAACTTCTTTGAGAGCTCCCAAGTCGATGCGTTATTAAGAGCTGACATTCTTCCGTCCATTCTTCTCGCAGCATCTTCGAGTTCCCCGCAGCATCGGTGACTCACTGGATCAGGGAGAGGTGCCCACACGGATCAGTTCGGAATCGGATTCAGGTTGCGAGCACAATTCTGTCTAGACTCCATCTTCAATTTACGCATCGCATCACACTGCACGGTGGCAATCAGCTGATGATCCGTCTGATCCGGGCCAAATTCTGGATTCCAAGATCATATTCAGCACGATTTCGCCACGCCCACGCAACGCCCAGTCACTGGAGAGCAGATGTTCTCGAGGTACACAATCCTATCGATGCCGAGTCTGCAATGGGAACCATCCATTGAAAAAGTGTCGGCGCTTCCTACGCCTTAGTGCCGAGGAGCGGCTCCGTGCGGTTCTCGTGCCTGGCCCACGAACACTCCGACGGATCATGTCGTCGTGGGGACGGCTGTAAGACGTGTGGTCAGGATCACCACACGCTGCTGAACCCCGTGACCAAGGAGCACCGGTCACGGAGCGCGGGAGACACTCCCGGCGCGGTTCGGGTACTTCTCGGCCTTCGTCCGCCAGTTTCCGGCACTCACAAGCCGATCCACGGCCATCGACTTCCCGGCGCTCGTCGGCACTTTCCGGCGCTTCTTCCGCCACTGGCTGGCAGTCGTCAAGCGCTCCACTGCTTTCGTCGCTGCTGAACCGGAACAGCGTCAACATCGGGACCCGGATCTTCGACACGGGGGCCTTCATCGACCCGTGTACGCCCTCTAGCTGCAGTGACGCATAGCTAGCAACGAGGGATCTGTTGCAACCCGAGCGATTGCAAGGGGGCCAGGATGTTTAGGTGTGGGGCCGTTGTGCCGCTCAGCTGAACTTAAGAGCGCATCCGCGCTGAAAAGCGCACCCGCGCTTAAAAGCTCATCCGTGCTGAAGAGCGCATCCGCGCTCGCCCCTCTATGCATTCTTCCTCTCTCGTCGGCCGTCGTCGATCGTCCGCTCTGGTTTATATTTACGTTTAGCGTTTATGCTTTCTAAGTTAAGTTCAGTACCATGTAAGCAGCGAAATAAAGCTGAACGCGTTGTTTTGATTTTACCAAAGACGCCCCCGACTTCTCATTTAATTCTTACTCCTGGAGTCTTTTGCGGCAACAACGCCCCACTACAACATACTTTATAGCGTCGAAGATGTCTCCTTCACTAAGTTGCACACTTTTGATCAAAATTATAATACTCTCTGCAAGGGTATAATTATGATCGCCCTCCCCCAGGCAGATACCTGTATCCGCCCCTGACGAGAGCAGCAGCAACATTGACATCATACAGCGCGCACAATCAAAAATCTTGAGAACTATAGGAGGGGCACCTTGGTATGTTCGCAATGAAAACATCCACCGGGATCTGGGCATCCTCGCAGTAAAAGACGAAATCCAGAAGCAAAAAGAGTCATACAAAAAAAAACTGTCTTCGCACCTAAATTTTCTCGCTCGGGTATTGACTCGAGTTTCTTGCGTATCCCTCCTGAGACGCAACGACCTCCCAACCCAGCAATCGATTTTTAGGGCCGTCTAACTCCGTATCAGTCAATATGACTGTTGGTTAAGTTAAAAATACTAACTTAAAAAATTCTTTAAGTTAAAAAATAACTTCGGGCGGAGCCGAAATTTTTAATACCCTTTTAGTTAAAACTGGATATACATATGTCGCAAACATCGGATATAGTTGGCCGATCCTTATGAGAATATCATAATAAAACCAATTACTTACAATAAAATATCTAAAAAAAAGTCCCAAGCTTCTATCTTCAAAAATACCAAAGTTGGTATTTCTACCAAAAACCCTTTCTGATCGTTCAGTTATATGGCAGCTATAGAATATAGTCTGCCGTTCCTTATGAAATTCGGCACGTCGTATAATTTTACCTAAAATAGTTTTAATGTAAAATTTCTTATGTAAACTCTCTAACTCTAAAAACACCAAAGTTATACCATTTTCGATCAATCAGTTATATGACAGCTATAGGATAGCTGTCGGTCGTTCCAACATATATACAGCGTGCAAAGGAAAGAAAGGAATGTGCATAGTTTCAAGTCGATAAAACTAGTTTTCGTAGAAAGTGACAGACGGACAGACAGACAGACGCACAGACGGACATGCTCATATCAACTGAGGAGGTGATCCTGGTCAAGAATATATATACTTTTTAGGGTCGGAGATGCTTCCTTCACTGCGTTGCACACTTTTGACAAAAATTAGAAGGGTATAAAAATGTTTCAAATGAATCAAAACTATAAAATTATTTGGCCTACTGCATCCAAGTATATTGTAATGTATGCTCGCTAGTGTTCCATTCCTTTAGTGTTTAAAAAAATCCTAATTTTACCAATCTAACTTACGTAACTAAATTAATTACGTTTTATTTTTTTTACCGCTGTTTAAATTTAACATTCCTTATGGATCAATCAAACTTTTTACATAAAAACTATCAGGCATGCTCCGGTTTTCACTTTCGGTTTTCGTTTTCGTTTTGAAAACGAAAACTAAAAAATTGGTGCTCCCATTTTCATTATTATTATTATTCCATCGCATGGAATTGGGAAATGTGAATTTATGATATGAAAATCGTGTGGAATTATGTAATTGGTGGTCTGTATCTCTATAGAAACTAAACCTTGGGATTTTATTATTTCTTGACTTATGCCTTTTATGTCTATGATGTAATCATTTTGGACGTTTCGGAAATAATCCAAAGTTTCTTTTAGAATGGAAATGTCTGTGTCTATTAAAAATTTAAGTTCTTTCCCAGTAGCTACATTAAAAAATGAAACGAATATATTTTGGCTGAGATTAATAGTGTGAACTCTCACTTCATTTATTGTTGAATATTTAAAGGGTTTTGGGAGTTTTCCGATGTGTTTTGGTTATTATTCTGTGTCATTCTTACATTGCCTTGGTTATTGCTATTGTGGCCTCGGTTTGAGTTACCACTGCCTTTATAGTTTCCTCTATTAGGCCCTCGCACTCTATTGTTATTCTGATAATTGTTGTTATAATTATCGTTGTTGTAGTTATTGCGATTGTAGTTATTGTGATTACCACGAAAACTACCTCTATAACTGCCACGTCCGCGATTTGAGCCGCGCTGTGGATAATTCTTATAATATAGGACAGTGTTTGACTGCCCAGTTGCTTCAGTGCAACTATTAACAAATTTGGAAACGGCTTCGTTCATTGCACTGAATGTGCCAGCTTGCATGATAAGTTTTACCTTATCGATTGTGCAGTTTTTAGTCATTGCTTTGACTGCATGCTGCATGGAATAATTCCTGGCAAGCTCTAAAGATAAACCATCTGATATATATGCACCTTCTAGGGCTTTCGTCAACTGCTCAATTTCTTGTGTGTATTGGTTAGCAGTTTTATTGCGCTGCTGTAGATTCATCAGCTTCGCTGATAATACCTCAACAGTTTCGGCTGTGACGTTGCTTCTTAGTCTAGCAATCACCTCAGTAATTGTTGTTTCATTACCGATTAGATTCCTGGCGACACCTTTTAGCTTTGTTTTAATAATGGAAATAGCTAATTCTTCGTGCTCGCCTTTTATTGATTGTATTGCCAGTTCTGTATATTCACTTGCCGTACCCGGACGTGTTTCTTCGATCGCTCTTGCCAGTTTGCAATTATTTTCGATCTTGAACTCAAGCTTTCTCCTTCTGCGACAAGTTGAAATATAACAATTAATCCCTAAAAATAAATTCGACTTATTTAGTTCATTGAACTATTTATTTCCAATTTATACATTTAATCGGTTAAAGTTATCTCTGTTGCGCTTTAACTATATTCTCCAACATAAGTCTCTCCGAGCTGTACTCTCCGGACGTAACCCGTTACATTCATAGTTACTGTGGAGTTTGTTGTTCTTCACGACGCCGAACCTTCGTTGCACATCTCTTTTGTAACGTCATCTCTTACATCCGATCTGATCGTCCACTCTCGGCTACAGAGTGCTTCAGAGAGCCTAAATTCTTTACACGCTATTACAGTGGTCTGCATTCCGTCAAAAAGAAGCCAAAAATGAGTCTTACTTGCACAGCAAAAAAATGTGAATTTGGTGGAACCATCACGGGTGACTCATACCTGTCTTGTTGGCTCTGCAATAACTGCTCACATATTAAATGTGCTGGAGGAGGACACAATGGACGGATAAGTGACCTTATCAACAAGAAAATTGGCCTGACATGGTCTTGCATCGCTTGTAGAGAAATTGAGTCAGAGATGCGGACTTTTATGAAACAGACGAGAAATGGTTTCCTAGATGTCCGCAAGCAATTCTCGGCCCTTAATGAGCAATTCCTCGCTCTTGAAACTCAATTCCTTGGGCTAAAGTTGTTAAGTGAATCCCCCAGACGAAAAATTCCGAACAACAACCTGCTGACTGCTAAATTATTGAATACCCCTACATCCCATGCTGTACAAGTCGATGAATTTTCAACACCAAACATTTTACCGTCGCCTACTAGTCTACCTACTTATGCTGTTCCAGTACCAAGGGACTTGATGAGCCTTCCTTCAGGGCACTCTAATATTCATTCCTTGCAAGAAGCGATCAGCGTACCAAGTACAAATCTCGAGCCACCTCTCATCTTGGAGCCTCCATCGTTGGACATCGTTGGACAACCCCCATCGTTGGACAACCTACCCTCTGCTCTAGCTGTGATGTCTCCAAGGCCTCTGGTTGGTGTGGCGCCTGAAGTTAGATCTTCTGGACTTACGCTGAGGGCGGTTGCTCCTCGTAAGGCCATTTTTGTCTCTCGGCTTATGCCGGATGCTACTGTTGATGATGTCAAGAGTCACCTGTTAAACCATCTTAAGGTAGCTCCTAATGAAATAGCTGTTTTTAAGTTTAACTTTAATCATAAGCGTTCTATATCTTCTTTTAAAAAAGTTCTACCTGATTCTTACCTTGAAAAAGCACTTGATCCTGTAGCCTGGCCTGAGCACAGTATCGTTCATGAATTCCTAGCAAAAGACGCTCAGAATCCTATCCCTGCAGAAACTGCTTCAAAAAACTGAATAACATAGTATTTTCCTGCTGCTATCAAAACGTTAGAAGTATTCTGGGTAAGCTGAGCCAGTTTTTTACAAAGAGTGCTTCTTTTGATTTTGATGCTATCGTGCTTACTGAAACTTGGCTTAACTCCTCTGTCTCTGATTCTTGAAATTCTTGTTTCCAAATTCATAGTGTTTCGATTGGATCGTCCAACTTTTGCAGGTGGTGTCCTCATTGCTGTTACTAATAAGTACCCTTCTGAAATTATTCCTTTCACGAACGAGTTCGTCTCATATTTTTCTGACCTGTTCCTACATTCCTCCCATGGCTGAAGATATTGTGTACTTTCACCATCTTGATGCCATTAGGTCTGTCTCTTCGTTGGCCAAGGACCGTGATTTAATCCTAATCATGGGAGATTTCAACCTTCCCATCATTTCCTGGATCCCGTCTGAGGTAGACAATTCCTTGCTTTCCAGTTGTTATAACGACTTTATCGATGGCTTAACCGATCTTGCCCTGCTCCAAATTAATCCAATTCATAACACTCATGGCAGATTTCTCGACCTTATTTTTTCTAATGTGTCATCCTCTGTGACAGTCATTCGGTCCCCGCCGCTATCGCTTCCTGAAGACATTCACCACCCTACACTATTAGCATCGGTGTTAATTGATGTGCCTCACAATGATGCTTGCTTTAATGCTAAACCTCGTTTCAAATGCTTCAGAAAGACTGATTTTATTGCCCTTCGGAATCATTTAGCTGAAATCGATTGGAATTTTCTTTCATCTATAAACACAATTGAAGCAGCTACGGATTTGTTTTACGAAATAATTCATAATGCCTTGAACAAATTTGTTCCGGAAGTCCCTGTATCATTGTCTACAAAACCACCTTGGTATAATAAACACCTTTCTCGTCTTAAGAACAGGAAATCCAGAGCTTACAAAAAGTTTCTTAAGTCAGGATCGATGTGCCACCAGTCAAACTTTCTTTATGTTCGCAACCAGTTTATTATTCTCAACGATCTACTCTATAAGCAGTATATCAGGAATTGTAAGGTAAACTTTTGAAATGATCCAAGCTCCTTCTACTCTTTTGTCAATATGAAACGTAAATCAAATCTTTTTCCTCCTTCCCTATCATATAAAAATATTTCACATTCTTCTGAGCAAGGTATTGCTAATCTCTTTGCGTCATTTTTTCAAACCACCTATTCGTCCGATTCATATAACCACAATTCTACTTATCCTTATAAATTACCACATATAAACAACATTTACTTTACAAAATTTCGAATTCAGGATCTGTTTGAAGCTCTTTCAACAATAGATATATCATTCTCTGCTGGTCCTGACAATGTTCCTAGCTGTGTTCTAAGGTACTGTTCTGATATCCTTTGCTATCCTCTCACTATCTTATTCAACTTATCCTTGGAGCTGGCATGTCTCCCCAAGAGATGGAATGAATCTTTTATTATTCCGCTTCATAAGAAAGGCTCTAAAGCACTTATTGAGAACTACCGGGGGATTGCTAAGCTATCTGCGATTCCCAAACTGCTTGAGAAACTGGTTACTTTCCAACTGCAACATTTTTGTAAAAGTATTATTTCCACTTCACAGCATGGTTTTGTCAAGCATCGCTCTACCACAACTAACCTTCTTGAATTCACTTCGTTTATCCACAGAGGTTTTCTGAGCCGCATGCAAACTGATGTGGTGTACACTGTATTTAGTAAAGCGTTTGACTCTGTTAACCACCATCTCCTCTTTCATAAGCTGTGTCTTTTGGGGTTTTCTCCTCATATAGTACAGTGGTTGACCTCTTATCTATCGAACCGCACGCAGCGTGTTTTGTTTAAAAACAGTTCATCACAGATTATAAATGTTTCATCTGGTGTCCCACAAGGTAGTCACTTAGGACCTCTTCTGTTTGTTCTTTTTGTCAACGATTTACCTAGTGTTGTAAACTATGCTACTACATTTATGTATGCTGATGATGTCAAGTTATGTCTTTCTTTCTCAGACCATTTCCTTCATAGACACTTGCAACTAGACCTTAACGAAGTCTTCTTGTGGTGCTCAAACAATCTCCTTTTGCTTAACTGCTCTAAGTGTAAGGTTATGACGTTCAATCGCAGTGTGCCTCACATCGTTTCGTACTCTCTTGGGAATAACGTCTTAGATCGTGTTTTCCTAATTAACGATCTTGGAGTAATTTTTGACAATAAGTTGTCCTTCAACGACCACATATCACTAACAGTGAATAAAGCCAGAGGCGTGCTAGCTTTTATCAAACGTTGGTCTAAAGAATTTGATGATCCTTTCACAACTAAAACTCTATACGTATCGTTGGTTCGTCCTATCTTAGAATACTGTTCTAGCGTTTGGAGTCCGCAATACTTTGTTCACCAAAGGAGGATTGAATCAGTCCAAAAGCAGTTTCTGCTATTTGCGTTAAAGGACTTAAACTGGGATACTGCCACTTCCCTCCCGTCGTATAACTGCCGGTTAAAATTACTAAACCTACCTCCTTTAAAAGAGCGCCGTACTTGTGCTGGGGTTATGCTGCTTCATGTGCTTATTCTTGGACAGGTTGACTCACAAGTACTTCTTGAAAAATTATTGTTTTCTGTGCCTAATAGAGTAACTAGATCATTCCGACCCCTTTGGTTACCAATTTCTAGATCTAATTTTGCGGAACACGATCCATTCCGCGTTATTTGTAAAAATTATAACTCGTTATCCCATTTAATGTCCCCTGAACTATCCCTAGTTGTAATTCAATCCAAAATTATGGAATATCTTTTAACTTAATTTATCCTTACTCTTAGTTATAATAATATAGAAATAACAGTTCATTGTTAATAATAATAAATAAATAAATAAAATTATTTGTAAAGCATCAATGAAACTTGTTAAATTTTCAGCCTTACCATCAAAAACTGGTATAAGCTTAGATGCTGTATTAATAAAATCAATATTTGATTGTGCCATTGTGATGGATTTATCTATTTTGTATTCTATGACACTCGAAGTATCTGAATCTGTAGAATTATCCAGATCAGTGTATACCGCCGGAATAGTAAGATTATTCAAATCTTCATCTTCTATTTTGGGGTTTACTTTGGGAAGCTCTTCTGACTCAGATTCGTTCGTTTCTGTTGATTCCGAGTCAGGTGCAGTGTCAACTGCTATTGGAGTGTTTAGAACGGTTGGTAATGATATTTCTAAACTGAACTTTTGTTTAATAAATATTAAATTAGATCGTAGTCGTATCAAAAGTTTCGATACCTTTGACCAATGATCTTGATTTAATCTTTCCCTATGATCATGTATTAGCATACGCGCTTCATTAAAGCACTCTACTAATATTTCAACGTGCTTCCTAACCGTATTCTTTTGAATGGGTCTATTCTGAGTTAGAGACTTGTACGATCTGTCAAAATTATTTTTAATTATTGATAACTCCTCGTACAATTTATTCCAATTCATGCCTTTAGATTAGCCATACTTTTGTAAAGAGAATTACGTAATATATTTTAATATTTATTTTCTATTATTTCATTTTCTTAGATTTTAGGTGTTTACATTTGTGTATAATACTTTTTGTTTTTTCTGGGTTTTTTCTTAGATTTTGTCCAGGTCATTTGCTTGACTCTGGAATTTTTTCTTTAAACATTTGTTGTGTAATTTATATAATTTTAGCAATACGCTTGCTAACATTATAATGACGATTATCATTAACAATATTGTAATTGTTTGAAGATCGATTTTTTCGGATTCAATTTTATTAACGACATTTGCCGTGGAATCTACAACTTTCGTGTATATGTTTTGTGTAATCTACAAACCCATTTTAGATATTGTATATGTTTTTATTTTTTCAATTTCTATTATATTTTTCTTTGAGTCATATTTTGTAATGTTACTTAATTTTTCTGGGAAGTAATAATCAGAATCATTTATTTGATCTGTTTTACTTATGCTATTACTCTCATTAAAAAAGGATTAAAATGTTCCATAAATTTTAGGAATTTATGCTATTTTTGAATTTATTTATTTTTTTCATTAGAAAGGAATTAAAATTTTACATAAATTTTAGGAATTTATGCTATTTTTTCCTTTGAATTAAAATTTTTTTTTTTAAATCTTAGTTTTTATCTAACATTTTTCCCTACCTATTATTTGTGCAGCTATACGGGCCATACTTTCAAATTGGGCAAAAGAGGTTCCGCTCAATTTTTCAAAAAATATTATATTATATAAAAAAAATATGCATCGCAGTGCAATAAAAAAATTTATGCAACGCCGTGCGTGGGTTAAAAAAATGTTTCTCCTCAGTTGATTTCCTTTTTTTTTCTCCACGTCAGCTGGTCGTCGCCGGTTTGGCTACGCTGACGTTCCCTCGGTGGCGCAGGAGGTGGCGTATTCCCGCACTCTATTTGCTGCTGCTGCTGTCCGGGGCCTTTTGGGACTCAGGCGTTACCGGTGCCGGTCCTCGCTCAGGTGTGGTTGCAGTGGGGGCTGTCCAGTGGTCCAGGGCAATCCTTCGGGCACGTCTTTTTTAGTTTCGGTAATGGCTTGGGTGATGGAGGTTTTGTTATTATTTTTTCATTAATTTTCCTTATCGGTACTGAGTGAGTGGCTGACCGTTTGTTACGATTATGCTGACACTAGCACTTTCTGTGTGCGGGCTAAGCCATAACGATCGGTTCATATTTCGGCCACTTAGGGTTTATGTTCGGGACTTTGGATTATGTAAACACTGCAACAAAGTGTTACAGTGCGCACCCTTTAAGTACTCTCGGTACAGTGGGTATTCAATATATGTGCATACTACAATTTTGCCATTTCTCCATTCGGTCGCCGTCTAGACCCGGGCTACAATTAGAGACTGCGGCTTATGTTCTTCCGAAGTTGGCAGGAAATCTGCCATCATATCCGATTTCGCAAGATCGTCTCAAGGGGCTGCCCGACATTCCCCTGGCGGACCCAAACTTCTTTGAGAGCTCCCAAGTCGATGCGTTATTAAGAGCTGACATTCTTCCGTCCATTCTTCTCGCAGCATCTTCGAGTTCCCCGCAGCATCGGTGACTCACTGGATCAGGGAGAGGTGCCCACACGGATCAGTTCGGAATCGGATTCAGGTTGCGAGCACAATTCTGTCTAGACTCCATCTTCAATTTACGCATCGCATCACACTGCACGGTGGCAATCAGCTGATGATCCGTCTGATCCGGGCCAAATTCTGGATTCCAAGATCATATTCAGCACGATTTCGCCACGCCCACGCAACGCCCAGTCACTGGAGAGCAGATGTTCTCGAGGTACACAATCCTATCGATGCCGAGTCTGCAATGGGAACCATCCATTGAAAAAGTGTCGGCGCTTCCTACGCCTTAGTGCCGAGGAGCGGCTCCGTGCGGTTCTCGTGCCTGGCCCACGAACACTCCGACGGATCATGTCGTCGTGGGGACGGCTGTAAGACGTGTGGTCAGGATCACCACACGCTGCTGAACCCCGTGACCAAGGAGCACCGGTCACGGAGCGCGGGAGACACTCCCGGCGCGGTTCGGGTACTTCTCGGCCTTCGTCCGCCAGTTTCCGGCACTCACAAGCCGATCCACGGCCATCGACTTCCCGGCGCTCGTCGGCACTTTCCGGCGCTTCTTCCGCCACTGGCTGGCAGTCGTCAAGCGCTCCACTGCTTTCGTCGCTGCTGAACCGGAACAGCGTCAACATCGGGACCCGGATCTTCGACACGGGGGCCTTCATCGACCCGTGTACGCCCTCTAGCTGCAGTGACGCATAGCTAGCAACGAGGGATCTGTTGCAACCCGAGCGATTGCAAGGGGGCCAGGATGTTTAGGTGTGGGGCCGTTGTGCCGCTCAGCTGAACTTAAGAGCGCATCCGCGCTGAAAAGCGCACCCGCGCTTAAAAGCTCATCCGTGCTGAAGAGCGCATCCGCGCTCGCCCCTCTATGCATTCTTCCTCTCTCGTCGGCCGTCGTCGATCGTCCGCTCTGGTTTATATTTACGTTTAGCGTTTATGCTTTCTAAGTTAAGTTCAGTACCATGTAAGCAGCGAAATAAAGCTGAACGCGTTGTTTTGATTTTACCAAAGACGCCCCCGACTTCTCATTTAATTCTTACTCCTGGAGTCTTTTGCGGCAACAACGCCCCACTACAACATACTTTATAGCGTCGAAGATGTCTCCTTCACTAAGTTGCACACTTTTGATCAAAATTATAATACTCTCTGCAAGGGTATAATTATGATCGCCCTCCCCCAGGCAGATACCTGTATCCGCCCCTGACGAGAGCAGCAGCAACATTGACATCATACAGCGCGCACAATCAAAAATCTTGAGAACTATAGGAGGGGCACCTTGGTATGTTCGCAATGAAAACATCCACCGGGATCTGGGCATCCTCGCAGTAAAAGACGAAATCCAGAAGCAAAAAGAGTCATACAAAAAAAAACTGTCTTCGCACCTAAATTTTCTCGCTCGGGTATTGACTCGAGTTTCTTGCGTATCCCTCCTGAGACGCAACGACCTCCCAACCCAGCAATCGATTTTTAGGGCCGTCTAACTCCGTATCAGTCAATATGACTGTTGGTTAAGTTAAAAATACTAACTTAAAAAATTCTTTAAGTTAAAAAATAACTTCGGGCGGAGCCGAAATTTTTAATACCCTTTTAGTTAAAACTGGATATACATATGTCGCAAACATCGGATATAGTTGGCCGATCCTTATGAGAATATCATAATAAAACCAATTACTTACAATAAAATATCTAAAAAAAAGTCCCAAGCTTCTATCTTCAAAAATACCAAAGTTGGTATTTCTACCAAAAACCCTTTCTGATCGTTCAGTTATATGGCAGCTATAGAATATAGTCTGCCGTTCCTTATGAAATTCGGCACGTCGTATAATTTTACCTAAAATAGTTTTAATGTAAAATTTCTTATGTAAACTCTCTAACTCTAAAAACACCAAAGTTATACCATTTTCGATCAATCAGTTATATGACAGCTATAGGATAGCTGTCGGTCGTTCCAACATATATACTGCGTGCAAAGGAAAGAAAGGAATGTGCATAGTTTCAAGTCGATAAAACTAGTTTTCGTAGAAAGTGACAGACGGACAGACAGACAGACGCACAGACGGACATGCTCATATCAACTGAGGAGGTGATCCTGGTCAAGAATATATATACTTTTTAGGGTCGGAGATGCTTCCTTCACTGCGTTGCACACTTTTGACAAAAATTAGAAGGGTATAAAAATGTTTCAAATGAATCAAAACTATAAAATTATTTGGCCTACTGCATCCAAGTATATTGTAATGTATGCTCGCTAGTGTTCCATTCCTTTAGTGTTTAAAAAAATCCTAATTTTACCAATCTAACTTACGTAACTAAATTAATTACGTTTTATTTTTTTTACCGCTGTTTAAATTTAACATTCCTTATGGATCAATCAAACTTTTTACATAAAAACTATCAGGCATGCTCCGGTTTTCACTTTCGGTTTTCGTTTTCGTTTTGAAAACGAAAACTAAAAAATTGGTGCTCCCATTTTCATTATTATTATTATTCCATCGCATGGAATTGGGAAATGTGAATTTAGGATATGAAAATCGTGTGGAATTATGTAATTGGTGGTCTGTATCTCTATAGAAACTAAACCTTGGGATTTTATTATTTCTTGACTTATGCCTTTTATGTCTATGATGTAATCATTTTGGACGTTTCGGAAATAATCCAAAGTTTCTTTTAGAATGGAAATGTCTGTGTCTATTAAAAATATAAGTTCTTTCCCAGTAGCTACATTAAAAAATGAAACGAATATATTTTGGCTGAGATTAATAGTGTGAACTCTCACTTCATTTATTGTTGAATATTTAAAGGGTTTTGGGAGTTTTCCGATGTGTTTTGGTTATTATTCTGTGTCATTCTTACATTGCCTTGGTTATTGCTATTGTGGCCTCGGTTTGAGTTACCACTGCCTTTATAGTTTCCTCTATTAGGGCCTCGCACTCTATTGTTATTCTGATAATTGTTGGTATAATTATCGTTGTTGTAGTTATTGCGATTGTAGTTATTGTGATTACCACGAAAACTACCTCTATAACTGCCACGTCCGCGATTTGAGCCGCGCTGTGGATAATTCTTATAATATAGGACAGTGTTTGACTGCCCAGTTGCTTCAGTGCAACTATTAACAAATTTGGAAACGGCTTCGTTCATTGCACTGAATGTGCCAGCTTGCATGATAAGTTTTACCTTATCGATTGTGCAGTTTTTAGTCATTGCTTTGACTGCATGCTGCATGGAATAATTCCTGGCAAGCTCTAAAGATAAACCATCTGATATATATGCACCTTCTAAGGCTTTCGTCATCTGCTCAATTTCTTGTGTGTATTGGTTAGCAGTTTTATTGCGCTGCTGTAGATTCATCAGCTTCGCTGATAATACCTCAACAGTTTCGGCTGTGACGTTGCTTCTTAGTCTAGCAATCACCTCAGTAATTGTTGTTTCATTACCGATTAGATTCCTGGCGACACCTTTTAGCTTTGTTTTAATAATGGAAATAGCTAATTCTTCGTGCTCGCCTTTTATTGATTGTATTATTTGTAAAGCATCAATGAAACTTGATAAATTTTCAGCCTTACCATCAAAAACTGGTATAAGCTTAGATGCTGTATTAATAAAATCAATATTTGATTGTGCCATTGTGATGGATTTATCTATTTTGTATTCTATGACACTCGAAGTATCTGAATCTGTAGAGTTATCCAGATCAGTGTATACCGCCGGAATAGTAAGATTATTCAAATCTTCATCTTCTATTTTGGGGTTTACTTTGGGAAACTCTTCTGACTCAGATTCGTTCGTTTCTGTTGATTCCGAGTAAGGTGCAGTGTCAACTGCTATTGGAGTGTTTAGAACGGTTGGTAATGATATTTCTAAACTGAACTTTTGTTTAATAAATATTAAATTAGATCGTAGTCGTATCAAAAGTTTCGATACCTTTGACCAATGATCTTGATTTAATCTTTCCCTATGATCATGTATTAGCATACGCGCTTCATTAAAGCACTCTACTAATATTTCAACGTGCTTCCTAACCGTATTCTTTTGAATGGGTCTATTCTGAGTTAGAGACTTGTACGATCTGTCAAAATTATTTTTAATTATTGATAACTCCTCGTACAATTTATTCCAATTCATGCCTTTAGATTAGCCATACTTTTGTAAAGAGAATTAAGTAATATATTTTAATATTTATTTTCTGTTATTTCATTTTCTTAGATTTTAGGTGTTTACATTTGTCTATAATACTTTTTGTTTTTTCTGGGGTTTTTTTTAGATTTTGTCCAGGTCATTTGCTTGACTCTAGAATTTTTTCTTTAAACATTTGTTGTGTAATTTATATAATTTTAGCAATACGCTTGCTAACATTATAATGACGATTATCATTAACAATATTGTAATTGTTTGAAGATCGATTTTTTCGGATTCAATTTTGTCGGGTCAAGCAGCACGGCGTTTAATGTTTATGTTTAAATAATGTTTAAATAATGTTTATGTAATGTTTAGTGTAATTATTAGTGTAATGTTTATTTATTAGGCTTAAGTTTGTACAAAGGCTTTGTTGATCGCAAGCCGACTCTTTCTCGGCCGCTCGACTCAACAAGCTTTCCATAGAGAGTTTTAGCTCGCAGTGTCTAGGTCGGGCCGCCCTCTCCATTATTCGAGAGCTTTAGCTTCGCAGTGACCAGTCGGGCCGCCCTCTCTGTACCTTACTTGAATCCCTGCATGCACCATAGCCGGTCTATCTGCGGATCATCCGGCTTGATCTGCATGCAGAAATAAACATTTTTATAACGTCATATTAAATACAAATTCTTTTATTTACGGCATTGAAAACGCTCAATGACCAAACGACATTTGCCGTGGAATCTACAACTTTCGTGTATATGTTTTGTGTAATCTACAAACCCATTTTAGATATTGTATATGTTTTTATTTTTTCAATTTCTATTATATTTTTCTTTGAGTCATATTTTGTAATGTTACTTAATTTTTCTGGGAAGTAATAATCAGAATCATTTATTTGATCTGTTTTACTTATGCTATTACTCTCATTAAAAAAGGATTAAAATGTTCCATAAATTTTAGGAATTTATGCTATTTTTGAATTTATTTATTTTTTTCATTAGAAAGGAATTAAAATTTTACATAAATTTTAGGAATTTATGCTATTTTTTCCTTTGAATTAAAATTTTTTTTTTAAATCTTAGTTTTTATCTAACATTTTTCCCTACCTATTATTTGTGCAGCTATACGGGCCATACTTTCAAATTGGGCAAAAGAGGTTCCGCTCAATTTTTCAAAAAATATTATATTATATAAAAAAAATATGCATCGCAGTGCAATAAAAAAATTTATGCAACGCCGTGCGTGGGTTAAAAAAATGTTTCTCCTCAATTGATTTCCTTTTTTTTTCTCCACGTCAGCTGGTCGTCGCCGGTTTGGGTACGCTGACGTTCCCTCGGTGGCGCAGGAGGTGGCGTATTCCCGCACTCTATTTGCTGCTGCTGCTGAGCCTTTTGGGCTCAGGCGTTACCGGTGCCGGTCCTCGCTCAGGTGTGGTTGCAGTGGGGGCTGTCCAGTGGTCCAAGGCAATCCTTCGGGCACGTCTTTTTTAGTTTCGGTAATGGCTTGGGTGATGGAGGTTTTGTTATTATTATACCCTTGCAGAGGGTATTATAATTTTGTCCAAAAGTGTGCAACGCAGTGAAGGAGACATCTCCGACCCTATAAAGTATATATATTCTTGATCAGGATCACCTCCTGAGTTGATATGAGCATGTCCGTCTGTCCGTCTGTCTGTCCGTCTGTCTGTCTGTCCGTTTCTACGCGAACTAGTCTCTCAGTTTTGAAGCTATCGTCTTGAAACTTTGCACACACCCTTCTTTCCTTTGCACGCAGTATATAAGTCGGAACGGCCCAGATCGGCTGACTATATCATATAGCTGCCATATATCTGATTGATCGGAAATGGTATAACTTTGGTGTTTTTAGAGTTAGAGAGTTCAAATTTAACAAGAGAGCTATTTTTGGCAAACCATTACGACATGCCAAATTTCATAAGGATCGGCCGACTATATCTTATAGCTGCCATATAACTGAACGATCGGAAATGACCCAACTTTCGTGTTTTTGAAGATAGGAAGCTGAAACTTAATACAGATTATATTTTTGGCCAGATGATCCAACCTACCAAATTTCATTAGGATCGGCCGACTATATCCTATAGCTGCCATATAAGTGAACAATCGGAAATGACCCAACTTTTGTGTTTTTGAAGATAGAAGTTTGGGACATTTTTAGGTTTGGTTTTTGTATTATAATAAATTGGGTAATATTATCATATTCTCATAAGGATCGGCCAACTATATCCGATGTTTGCGATATATATCCGGTTTTAACTGCAAGGGTATATAAACTTCGGCTCCGCCCGAAGTTAGCTTTCCTTTCTTGTTTTTTCATTAATTTTCCTTATCGGTACTGAGTGAGTGGCGTCAATTTTTGGGCTTTTATTTTTGTCACTCAATAATTTTTCTTTCAGAAAATATAGTTCTGATTGAAGTTTTTGGGCTGTAGCCCACGCGGGAGGTGGAGTGTTTACGTAGAGTAGCCACTTTAGGTGTGCTTCTCTTTTTTTTTATTTTTTTCGCAACTCCTCCGCGATTGCCCATTGCTTTCACTGTACTCACTCAGATTTTTTGTCGATTTTTTTTTCATTTTCGATTTTCCAGTAATTTTCCAGTTTATCCAGTTTATCCGGCTTTTTTTTTTTTTTGCTTATGCGAATCCTCCTGGGTATATTTTTTTTTTTTTTTTTTTCGCGGTCTTTCAGAATTTGGAAATGGCTTGTGCATCAATAAGAGCATCAGCTAGCATTCCGGTATTCATCATAAAGCTTAGAGGCCCAGACGACCGAGGGGCGCTCGAGAAACAATTTGTTAGTACATATTAAGCTAATTGAAATTTGTTAAGCTAAGAGGAGTTAGTAAGGAAATTTAAAATATTATTATATTTTAAATTAGAGGGACAGGAAAGAGATGTAATAGAGTAGAGACCATTGTAGTTCGAACATAATACCCTAAAAGGGTCATGCAGTGCATATGTCGAACTACAACGGCTAAGGAACAGAGGACTAAAGTTTCGAGTCCTTCTATTAGGAATGTTGAAATTTAAGCGTGTTAGTAAATGCTGGCTATCTACATCCCCGTTAATAAGGTTATGCAGAAAAACTACACCAAGCATTGTCCTACGATTTGTTAAACTAGGTAAGTTTATAAGTAAAAGTCTGCTACTGTAGGATGGAAGCTGAAGATTTGCATCCCAGTATAGACCTCTATGTGCAAATATTAAAAAGTTCTTTTGTACGGATTCTATGCGGTCCTTATGTACTCCATATTGGGGACTCCAGACACATGAACCGTACTCTAGTATCGGACGGACCAAAGAAATGAATAATGTTTTAGTTATATAGGGGTCATTAAATTCTTTTGACCACCTTTTAATAAAACCAAGGACTCCTTTAGCCTTATTAACCATTAAGGAAATATGGTCGGCAAATTTAAGTTTTATGTCTAATAGGATGCCGAGATCATTAACCTGGGTTAATTTTTCTAAGGCAATCCCATTAATGGAATACGTAGCTTGCAGAGGGCAAGAACGATAAAAAGACATATGCTTGCATTTTGATCCATTAAGTATTAGATCATTAGCCAAGCACCATTTTTGAAAGTTATCAAGGTCAGACTGAAGACTGCATTGGGCAGAGATGGATTTGTACTGAAGACAAAGCTTTACATCATCTTCATACATAAGAACTAGAGAGTTCGTTAAAGCAGGGGGCAAGTCGTTTATAAAAAGCGTAAATAGTAACGGGCCAAGATGACTTCCTTGAGGGACGCCGGATGTAGCGCGGACCAGACGGGACTGTATGTTTTTAAATAAGACTCTTTGTGTCCTTCCATCTAGGTAGCTGGAGATCCACGTTAAGAGGTCTTTAGGAAAACCCAGCATATTCAGTTTACTCAACAAAAGTGAGTGATTAACTGAATCAAATGCTTTGCTGAAGTCTGTGTAAATTACATCGGTTTGATATCCCTTACAAAAGCCGTCTATGACAAAGGATGTCAACTCCAATAAGTTTGTGGTGGTGGAGCGACGCTTAATAAAGCCATGCTGACAAGGAGTGATAATCGAAGAGCAAAGGTGTTGCAAATGAGGGGTAATTAATTTTTCAAATAACTTTGGAATTGCCGACAACTTAGAGATGCCTCTGTAGTTGGCAGCCTCGGACTTTTTCCCTTTTTTATGTAGGGGAATTATGAATGATTCCTTCCACTTAAGGGGAAAAATCGAGGTTTCCAAAGATAAGTTGAAAAGTCTTAGAAGAGGTTTGCACAGAGCCCTGGCGCAGTATTTTAGCACACAGCCTGGTACTCCATCGGGGCCTGGCGAATAAATGGGTTTGACCCTTAAAAGACCAGATAATAAGTTGTTCTCAGAAAAAGACGGACAGAAAATAAGATTTGTTGCTTGAATGTTATATGCGTAAGGCTGATCAGTCAATTTAGGAGGAGAATAAGTTGTTTGAAAAAATTCTGCGAATAGATCGGCAATGGCCTGATCCGAAGTCGCAGAAGAATTTTCAAACGTAAGCAGGGGTGAAAAAGATACGTGTTTACGCTTAGTGTTTACAAAATTATAAAACTGCTTTGGATCCTGAGTAAATTTTATCCGGCAGCGGTCAATATAATTCCTATAACATTCAGCGTTATGCACGGTAAAATTCGACCGAGCTAGTAGGTATCTTGAGAAATCAACACTACTGCAGGTTTTTTTATATTTAAGTAAAAGCTTATTTTTTTTATTTTTTAGGTTAGTGAGGCACCTTGTAAACCAAGGAGGATTTGTTGAAGCGGACGGATATTTCCAAGGCACACATGAGTCAAAAAATGTATTTAAAGTAAAATAAAATTTTTCTAAAGTGACATTAAGATCAGTGCACGCCAGAATATCAGACCAGTCAAATGTATCGATAAGGCTATTAAGTTTGTGGAAATCAGCTTTACGGAAACAGCGAATCTTATTTACCACGCTCGGAGACATCTGATCGATACCAGGAGTGGTTTCGATTGAGACCTCCAGCGTGGGGTGATATGGATCCTCTGGGGTTGAAAGGGGAAAGGCTCTGGAGAGAGCAGTACCATCAGGATCAGATACAAAACATAAGTCTAAGAGCCGACCTAGCGAATTTCTAACGTGATTGATCTGACCTAGGGACATGTCAAACATGCCCGCGGTGAAGTCATGGTAAGTTATAAGTGACAAAGATGGTGAGTTATCGACGTTGGACCACTTTAATTCTGGGATATTAAAGTCGCCCACCGCTACGAGTTGGTCACGATCCGTCATAAGATTAGAGACGTATCGAATAGCGGACAAATGCTGCCAATATGTGGGCGGTTCAGACATAGGAGGTATATATGAACATGTAATGTATAAAGCTTTCACGGACATAGTGATTTTAACGCAAATAAATTCTATGTCACCAAACTCTTGGGATTTCACCTCTTCAGAAGCAAAAGTAGAGTCTACCGAAATGAGGACTCCACCTCCTCTTCGCTGAGATCGATCCCGTCTAAAAGTGGTGTACTTACTTGGAAAAACTTCGGAGCTAAAGATCTCCGGATTTAACCAAGTTTCTGTAAATGCTATTATATGGGATGCAAAGAAAGAACTATCAGAATATAGCTTGGGGAGTTTGCTACGTAGCCCCCTAGTATTCTGATAGGTAAGAGTTAGTGAGGAAACTAGTTTTTTGGGTTAGTGGCCAAAGAAGAGGTGGAGGGTTGGTCAGTGGTTCCGATATTGGGAAGTCTCACTCCCACTGGTTTATTAACTTTTTTTTTACGGAACTAGGTTGATGTTCTTGGACGAAAAGATTCTCTGGCCAAAAACTGGGAGAACAAATCGTCTTGAACATCAGCGCGGGCACACGAATCTTGAAAGAAGACGTGCGCCTTGTATAACTATATTTAAATTTTTGTATGTCCTCCACCTTTATATCGGCTTTAGTTTTGGCTTTGATATAAGCCGAGATATCAATCTCTGAAGTATCAGGGGCAAGCCGAGAAACAAATATATGTTTCGATGGAGGAATCTAAGAATGTAAGGGTTTTGGTGTCGCAGGTACAAGAACTGCAGCATCAGTCGGTGCCGGTGGTCCGGACTGTGGAATACCCTTTTGGGTGACCCTAATGGGGGTTTCGTTCCCTAGGACCTGTGGCATCACTTGAAGGGATGCCATGGCGGACATATCGGACAATTGCTCATTATCCCTGAGAAATTCTGACGAATTTTTCTCAGTTCTAGCCCTTGGGGTGGCCAGAGATATAAGCGGCTGCATTAATGTCGGCTGAGCAGGCTGAGGCGGATCAGAAACAGCGGATTTCTTACGCTTAGGGGACTCATTTAGCAGCTGAAGGCCACTAAATTGAGTGTCAAGCGCACAGAGCTGGTCATTGATTTTACGAAAACCAGTGATCAGCTCTTTAAATCCATTTTTGGTCTGTTTCATGAACGACCTCATTTCGCCTTGCACAGCACGACAATTTTCGCAACAATAATGTATCCCAGACCTACGGGAAATGGCATCCGAAACTGATGCGGTAAAACCGGCACACTTGGCGTGCACGACGTTTTCACATAACCAGCAATGGATACTAGGCTGGGTTGTGGAAATTGTCTTGTTGCAAGACTTAATGGCACAGACCAGTTTAAATTCCATTTTATTTATTATTTTTTTTTTTTTTTATTTAATAAGACAAAAATTAATATTTAAAAAGTTAAAAAACACAATACCTTGAACCACTGTGCTAAACAAGAAGCCGAAGCGGGAGCTTTGAAAGAGTGCAAAAGAGAAATGCAGAAATATAGATAAGCCGGGGAAGAAGCAGAGCTGAGCTATGCTTGGAATAGAATTTAGACAAATTATTAATTCGATTCCAAATATACCACAGCACTCGCGAAGCGATACGGTTTAGGCTTTAAGATTGTTATGATTCACAAGATTTAATTCACAAAGTATGTAAACACCGGTTTACCAATATTTGTCAAAAACGCAGTGCGCACAAAAAAAAAAACACGACCGTTCGCTTGAAAGAAAGAGAGGGAAGTCATATCCCTTTTAATCCCTCGATGTCCTTCGATGTTCCATCGCTGTCACGGTCGCCATGTGATCAAAGGATATTACTAAGAGTTAAGTTTGGTTGGTTCTTATTTGGAAGGAGCAGCTGAGGTGCCGCTCCAACGATCAAAATGTCTCTGTTCTTTTACAATATTTCTTAAGTCTAAGTAAGGCTAAGTCTCGTAGCAGCGCTGCTCGCAGGCGGCGGCAGAGACGGCTATGTACTTATGTATAAAGGAATATAATAATATACGTTGTTATGCGCTCTCAAGTGGAGGCGCGAGGGGTATGCATATGCTGACCGTTTGTTACGATTATGCTGACACTAGCACTTTCTGTGTGCGGGCTAAGCCATAACGATCGGTTCATATTTCGGCCACTTAGGGTTTATGTTCGGGACTTTGGATTATGTAAACACTGCAACAAAGTGTTACAGTGCGCACCCTTTAAGTACTCTCGGTACAGTGGGTATTCAATATATGTGCATACTACATCTCCCTCCTTTTGAAAAATAACGTAATATAATGAAGTTATTTTTATAATTCTAATTAATAATCTTTTTTTTTTTTTTTTTTTTTTTTTTGAGTTTATGTTAGAACCATAGAAAATGAAATTATTAAAAGAATATGTGTATTTATTTATCTATGTATGTGTGTCTTTGTATGGCCATACTAAGTGCAATTTATGAAATAAAGATTTTTAATCTATCCTTATGAACTGTTTGTTTTTTATGTTTATTATTTGTTATTACTATGTTATCTCTATCTCCTATTTCCTTTACTATATACGGACTTGTATATTTAGGATCTAACTTATGACCTGTCTCGTTTTTTAATAAAACTTTGTCACCTACTGATATATCTATATCCCTTACTTTATGATCGTATAAAAGTTTATTTCTATTCTTATTTGCTTCTAACATAACTCTAGCTCTTTTATAGGCTACTTCTAATCTATACTTACTCTCCTTAGCATAGTCATTTAAGGAGAAAAAATAGTCTTTTTCTCGGAAAATTTTACAGGTTATGAATTTGTTCATTCAAAGTCAAATACTGTTGATAGTTTCTTTACTAACAAAAAGCTGTCGTCTATGACCGCTGAACTTTTAGCCTTGGAAAAAGCCATTGATTTTGCAATTTCTAACTGCTTCTCAAAGATAGCCATACTGACGGATAGCCTTGGCGCTATACAAACTCTACAAAATAACGGCTCCAACAATTATATTGCCCAGGAAATATTCTCCAAAATCGAAAATTGTCCCACGCTCTCAAAGGTTGTAGTTCACCACATACCCAGCCATGCAAATATTTGGGAAAACGAAATTGCTGATAGAGCAGCAAAAAACGCTTCTATACACGGCTCCTTCAAATATGTTAGATGGACATTGAGTGATGCGATCAACTATATTTTTCATTATATTCAAGATGATTGGGAAAGAGACTATAACGTTTTCTCTATGGAACGTAATAAAGGCTATTCAAACTTTAGGCCTTTCATCACCAAGAAACCCTGGTTCTATAAAACGGATATTTTCGACCGTTTAGACACAAAACAATTAAATAGAATCCTTAGCGGACATGCGTTCGATAAGTTCACTTTATCCAAAATGAATATTTTTGACAATGCTCTTTGCGACACATGCAATGCAGTGGAAAATATTTCACATCTTATTTTAAATTGTACAAAATACTCAAGCATTCGCCGCCATTTTCCAACACTTTTAAAATATAATGATATTTATCGCTTCTTTGTAAATGAACCAATCGACAACTACATATCGATAACGTCGTTCTTAAAGCAAGCCAAAATTAATTTATAAAAATTATTGTCTTTAATGCAAGCGCAATTTTTTAGATCTCCTGAAATAAGATTTCATACATTGGCTGTGGCGTTAACCCGTCTAAACGGGGAGGCCAAATAATCCTTCCACTACAGGAAGTAACTTAATATAAAAAAAAAAAAAAAAAAAAGGAGAGGGAAGAGAAAACTGCGGTACGCTAGCCAATTAAGTAAATGTAAGAACTAAATAGATACTGTAATTATTCCAGAATAAAACGAACGAATCGAACTACAACTATTTGTCCGTTTGTTAAAGGCATTCCCCGTGATCGGCCAAGCGGCGACATTAACTTTTATTCGCACTCTGCATGATGCCCACGAAGCACTCGCCCCGGCAGAGCAACGTAGGAGCCATTATGGAGCAGCTTCGACACGGACTCTGGAGCCAAGGAGCAACCAAAGCGAAGGATCCTTCACGGTATGCTGACCACCGCAGATGTTGCCCTATATGGGAGGGACAACACCAGATCAGGGACTGCAAGGAGTTCAACAGCGCTGCCACAACGACGCGGATCGAGTCCACGAGGATGCTGAGGCTATGCTTCTCGTGTCTGGAGCCCGGACACATGTCCCGGTTCTGCAGGAAGAGCCGCGGATGCAACGTGAGGCATCACTACCTTCTCCACGAGTCACCTGGACATCCCAGACGGCCGCCAGTCGCAGATGGAGGAAGCAGGAGAGAATGCCACGACCAGTGGATTCCAACGAGAGGAGCCGTCCTACGTTAGCTGCAGTTATAGACGCAGGGCGTGAGCAGGATGAAAGGCGATCGACGTGTGACCGCCAGGAAGTGAGCTGCGTGGAGTCGATTGGATGCCATCAACTATTCCGGATTCTTCCCGTAACGCTGAACGGTGAGAATATGCAGATCGACACCTATGCACTGCTGGATGAAGGATCGTCTGTCAGGCTCATCGACGACGAACTCATCCTAAACCTGAAAGGTGAGAGTCGCCAACTGAACGTGCAGTGGTTTGGTGGGAAATCTGCCAAAGAGCACACGAAAGTGGTCAACCTGCAGATCAGTGAGGCGGGCAAGCCAAAGCGCCATGGGCCGAAGAACGTGTACGGAGTAGCCAACTTGAACCTTTCGATGCAGAGCCTGAGTCGGGAGGATGTAAGGGCAGTGAAGGCGAATGCGCGTCTACCTGAGAAACCGTACAACAATGCGACGCCAAGGATCCTAATTTGACTGGATTATGCTCATCTTGGAACAACTCTCAAAACAAGAAGCTATGGATCTAGAGGACCATTCGCAGCAGCCACCGCACTTGAATGGGTGGTGTATGGACCGGTAAACGGAAAGGCGATCTCATCGCTCCAGAGTTCGTGCCTCCTAGCCGTGCCCCAGGACAATCTTCTAAAGCAAGAACACGGTGTGGCGATCAGCAACTGCGTGTTATGGACGGACTCAAAAACTGTGTTGCACTGGATAAGCAGCACCCAACGGAGAAACAAACAGTTCGTCGGCAACCGGGTGGCAGAGATCTTGGAATCCACGGAGGCGTCCCAGTGGAGATGGACGCAAGTCTGCCGAAAACGTGGCAGATGACGCGACGAGGTCGCGCAAGGCCGTGGACCTCAGCATCGATTCGCGATGGCTAAGTGGTTCACCATTTCTACAAGGACCAGAGGAGAGCTGGCCAAGATCGAGCGAAGGATGGATCCCTCCGACGATGGACGAAGAGGAAATGAAATGTGAGCTTGCCTTGGTGATGGTAAACTTCCTTGCAGAGGTTTTCAAATTACAATCGATGTAGCAGATGAGCGTGCAGCATCACCACGAAAGGATGTGCCACCAAAACACGGAGGCAACCATCGGAGCGATCCGGCAGAAGTTCTGGATCACGAACTTACGGAGGCTGCTACGAAAGGTGGGGAGCAAGTGCAACGTTTGCAAATTGCGAAGAGCATGACCAACTCAGCCCGAGATGGGACCCCAGCCAGAGGACCGGCTGGAGGCCAACGGATGGCCCTTTAAGTTCACCGGTTGGACTATTTTGGACCACTACCAGTGACGGTGGACCAGGAGGCTCCACTGACACCCAACGATTTGCTATAGGGAGCACCCGATGTCCAGATCTTCCCAAGGATGACGGACAGGAGCCCGAGAAGTGCGCTACCAGTAAGCAGCGGCGCATAGCGAGGATGATGCGGGATCGATTCTGGAAGCGATGGGTGCATGAGTACCTGCCGACTCTTGTGCGCAGGGAGAGATAGTGCAAGCTCGTCGAGCCCATTCGTCGAGGAGACCTGGTGTTCGTCTGTGATCCAGCCATACCACGAAGGGAGTGGAAACGAGGCTTCGTGGAGGAGGTGTTCACCGACAGAGATGGAGTACCTCGTTGAGCGGCAGTGAGGACTAACGATCGAGCCATGACAATTCGTCCCGCTTCGAAGCTAGTTGTCCTGGACGTGGTGAATGCGGCTGCTTCACGGGGGTAGGGATGTCGCGGAACGGATCAGGGCTATCGATAGTCAGGATTTTTATGAAGTCAGTATTATTATGAAGTTTGGTATTTTAGTTTAGGTTATTTGGCCGCACTAAAATCGGGTAAAAAGGAAAACAATATTTGGCGATCAATTACACCGATTTGCGCCATCACAAGGAGAGGGAAGAGAAAACTGCGGTACGTTAGCCGTAAATTATGTAAATGTAAGAACTAAATAGATATTGTAATTATTCCAGAATAAAACGAACGAATCGAACTCCAACTATTGGTCCATCGTTTGTTAAAGGCATTCCCCGTGATCGGCCAAGCGGCGACAATACTAGTAAATGTCAACGCAGTGAAGTACGTTCGGTAGATTAGGACATTGAACGCAAGCCTCAATTGCTTTAAAATCCAAAGCGATGATGAGGTAAGTTTATTAAATGTCGAGTGGGTGGGCGCGAACTATCATTAGTAACTGACTCAGAAGTGGTCACTTCTTCAGATAAATAAAGCAACCGTTTTCAATGTTCGATCAAATTTAGCGAATCAGTTCAGAGGATATGCTTTACGCGAATTTCTGCAAGTAATTTGCGTTTCCGAGGCTCCTATATCAATAATTCAGAATCCGGAGGTGTTTGCTTCATTTTTCGTAATAAAAAACGGAACGCAATCAGTACTCGGAATGTCTCGAGTTTTACGTCTCGGGCTCAAAGTCAGGGAAATAGGAAAATGTACGTTTCCAAGGTGGAAAGAATAACCGGTGAAGTTATCAATAAATTCAAACGCTAAACCAATTCAGTAACCAAAGAGACGAATACTAATTGGACTGGAGGATAAAGTAACATCAAAATTGAAAGAAACTCTTGCTCTTGAAATCGTTGAACGAGTAACAGGCCATTCTTCCTGGATATCGTCTATGGCCATTTCATCTAAAGAGAATGGCAACGTCAGAATATGCATAAAGCGCCAAATATTTCAAACGACTAGACCTCAAGAGGGCATGTTACCAGTAAGTGTTAGATTAGAGCATAACCACTTTCATTACCCTACTTGGGCTATTCAGGTGCAAAAGACTTATGTTTGGCGTTTTTAATTTTTCAAAGAAGGCTTTGGGAACTCTAAGCATAATGTAAGAATGTAATGAACGATATCATTATTTTTTAAACAAGTGAGAAGGACCATGACAAAGCTGTTCAGAAAGTCAAAGATGCTCCAGGGAAAATAACTTTACGTTAAACGAGGGAAAATGTGTTTGGAAAACACAAGAAGTTAAATACCTAGGTCATATACTGACGTATAAAGGCATCGAGGTAGATCCTTAAGGGGTCCAAACGATCCTCTCATTTAGAGATCCCAAAAACAACGAGGAGACCCGAAGTAGTTTTTTAGGGCTTGTTACTTATGTTGGTAAATTTATACCCGACCTGTCGAATTTCACAGAGCCCTTAAAGAAACTGTTGAAAAAATAGAGCAAATTCAATTTGAGCAAAATAGAAAAGAAAGCTTTTGAAAATTTAAAGCAACATTTGGCTAGAATACATAGTGTATCATATTTCGAGCCCTGTAGCCCTAGAGTACTAATTCAATTTGAAACAACCGATGAACTTAAAATAATTTCTTTTGCAAACCGTAGCTAATCCGAGGTAGAGAAACGGTACTCTCAGACCAAACAAGTCTCGATTTAGTATGGGCGGTTTAAAAGTTATATTTTTGTTTAGCCGGATTAGAATTCGAGTTGGTGACCGATCACAAGCGATTAGAAACTATTTTCAAACCAACCTCATAACCATTGTCACGAATAGAACGTTGGCTGTTGCGTTTCCAAGCGTTCAAATTCAATGTGATTTATAAAGCTTTATGTTAGGAAAGATCCTGTTACCGGGAACACGACCAGTTATCCCAAAAAGTTTGCGGAAAAGATTCCTAGAACTAGCTCACGAAGGACACCCCGGTGAGTCGGCCATGAAGCGTCGATTGAGAGTGAAAGTGTAGTGGCTACGCATCGATCGAAATGTGGAAAATTATTTGTAGTCATGCAAAGATTGTGTGCTAGTATCTCAACCAAGGCCGGTTCCGATGCAGAGAACTGTTTACCCAACAAGCCCATGGAGCTCCATAGCAAGTGACTTACTAGGTCCAGTCCAAAATGGCAAAAATGTCCTAGTGTTCGACTATTATTTCAGGTATATGAAAATCAAATTTTTACAATTATCGGGGCCATGAAAAAAATATTTTGTCGATTGGGTTTCCCGAGCTATCTACGAACGGATAGCGGTAGACAAGACATCATTTCGATATTCGAAAAATATTGCGGTATAAATGGCATCATTTTAATTAGGACTCCACCACATTGGGCTCAGCCGAAAAACCACCGGCACGGATAGAACTTTGGCTATTAGAATTTGAAAATATGAACCGATCACTGATGAATGCCAGCCACTTAAAAAAAATAAAAAAAAAAAAACCCGTGTATGTGAATGTTTGACACGCATACATAGAAAGATCAATTCAAGCGCAGGTCAACCTTCTTCAACGCGCTCCTTTTAAAGACTGAGAAACAGAAAGCGTAAGAACGATGAGCGTAAGAAAGAGAGTAAGAGCTCGCTCTGGGGCCTGTTGGGGCAAGAAATTTTTGCGTCCATTTTCATTGTATGAAATGGGTTGTCTATATGCTGTATGGTTAGTGATAGCAATTATAGGATTGTCCCAAAGTAGAATCTGTAGGAAGTCCCAGACCTTCTATCTTCAAAATCATAAATGTTAAGACATTTCCGAGCGACCAGCTATAAGGGAACTATAGGATATGATCGGACGAAATTTATAAAATTTGGTAAAAAAAAAAGCAATTGCCGTAAAAAAAAAGCGCTAAAGGATAAAGTCGCAAACCCCAGCCGATTACAATTATCCTCCTCCTTATAGTCAAACTCTAACCCTCAGCGGAGAACCCTCTACCAGGAGAAAGTCAGACAACCGCGAGAAAGGTGGCTTCCCAAAAAAAAACCGTCCCTACGTACTGATATTTGCTGCAAATACGGGAAGCCAAATCGGGAAGCTAAAGGAAGTTAGGAAAGGGTTAAAAAAGTTTAGACGGACGGCCAACGGAGACCTCCTCTTTCAGCTAGATGCAACCGAGGGAGAACCGAAAATACCCAATGCGTAGCGCTAAGCCTAATCGAGCATTGCGAGAGAGCGAGAAATGTGTAGACTTAGCATTGATTTAGTCCGTTCAAGAAAGTAAGGAGCCAAACCAACATCCTGGACTCCTAGCAAACTGCGCTAATCTGGGTTCCCGGCAGCCAACCTTAAAATTTATCTTGCGAAAGTCTCCCTTTCGTAGACTGCGAGCTCAATAGGCGGAGTTCGCTGAGAAAAGGAATTTTTCTTTAAAAAAAACTATGCTTTCTGGAGATGAGCGACGCTGCGGAACAGGGTCCGTGGGGAAAAACATACCAGAAAGTTGTTAAAAATGAAAACGAATGAAGCCTTTACCACCTAATGAAACCTAGACTAAGAATCATATCGTTAAGCACCTGTTGCCGACGCTAAACTATGCAGCCCATTTCGATAAGAACAAGGCGGCGGTGTCAGCCTCGGTTGAGGATAAAACTATCCTGGAGATAGCGCAGGTCACAACCCCGATGAAGAGCGGCAAAGCACCCGGTACCAAGCTAGAACTTTTAGCAAATGCTCAAAACAGGGCGTCTTCCCTCAGAGGTGGAAGGTACAAAGCCTTGTGCTCCTACCGGAAAGATCGGCCTAAAAATCCGTCCCATATGCCTATATATACAAAAGTTAATTAAATTATGGGGTGGTATATTATATTATGGTGTATCCCTCGCTGATGGCGGAGTCGTCACAGGTGTAAGAGATGAGTATAGTGTAGTAGGGTGAACTAGGGTGTAGTCGCCCCTGGCAGTTGCCGAGGGGGTTGCTTCTCCTTGTACGTAGTAAGCGATGATTGGGTCCCTGGCGGTTACCTATGAATGAATTTACTATTTAACGGCTGTGCCGGAGTATGGGAAAAATGCCTTCTTTATCGAATGAAGCGCAAGTAAAAACTGAAACTTAAAGCTAACAAAAATGTATTTCATAGCGGCCACGCAAATATGCAGTGTTCGCCGGCTATGCATGGCCTCCGGCCAGACGCTGTGTCAGCATTTTGGCCAGAGCGAGCTCTTAAATAATCGGACATTGCCGTTGCGCGGTTAACTTCAGTTAACTACTACTCTTCAGGAATGAGGCCGTCGTCGGCCGACCCTATTTGGGCAATCATTTCTTTTAGCTCGGGCCTGAGTGACTCGCCGATAGGTCAAGCCGATGCAAATCAAAGCGCAGCATCAATTGTTCCCGCTATGAATATCATCTGATATAATTGATGGTGGTCAATCTTCTCCCTGAATTCCTTTTTTGTTCCAGATTACGTTCTCTCAGTCGGTGAAGGTAAGGAAGACTGAGAACGTTACGTTCCATAGTGACGTTCAGGGAAGGCGAGCTGGCCACTCCTGGATCCCTCTTCTGGGCTGCATCATGATTGACCAATCGGGTTTCGTTGACGATGGCACCTTCTGCAAAGGCGACAAGACATGGACACAGGTGCCATTATCCACACACACGTGAGCCGAGCGATCATTTATATTTACAATCCCCTCATCAACGTAAGTAATGGAGTGTAAATCGCTTTAATGAATCTCGCAATGCGCCATGCCTTCAGCGTGGAGTCTTTGAGCGCATGATCTTTTTCGCGCCAGCTGGCAAAATGTAGCCCCTGATGTCGCAGAGCAATTTCTTACTGTATTGATGGTACATTCAGCAATTACGTTGTCTTCCAATCTGAGTAAGGTGTCGTGATGCAACATCGGGAAACAATGATCTTGTTGCAGGCCGACTTGATTTTTGGAAACTTAATAATAAAGTGTATGATGTTATCGGATTGTAATATCTTAAGGGACGATACGGAACAAAACATCCCTAATCTCGGTCTCGGTGCGCTCTTCTATCCACACACCCTCTAGGTCTACATGATCTAAGATGGTAGGGCTAACAACATTAACCTTGGCAAGTGCTACTGCCAGCAATAAACCCTGCAGCTCCATTGTGATCATCCTATTTCCTATTTGCATTTATTAATTGGAATTCTTAAATTTAATTTTTTCAAAGAGTTCCACGTCCGGCGTTCCTGCCACTACTTTCATCGCGGTCCCTAGGAAGTCTAAGCTCCTTGCTACCCTATGATGGATGCTTAACGAGTCGAGCAGGTCGCGCAGATGGGCGACATCAACAACTAAGAGTTTCTGCGTGAGACTGAGGGAACATGTTGATCATCCCATTAGTTTCTTTTATGACACGCCTATATTCTGAGAGATTCGCTGAGTGTTTTACGAATGCGTATTCCTCCCATACTAGAATCCGGCCATCCACGATGGGAATGTATTTGGCTTTGGAGTAGCCCGTGACGCGTGCCGATGTTGCGGCCAAAAGGAAAATCAGGTATATGGCTGTAAACCTGCAATTTGGATGTGCTGCAAATTTTGTTGGAATTGGGTAGCCCACCACCAAAGCGTGATTAAAAATAAAAAATGGTAGTAAAAACTTATACCAAGTGGCTAGAAAAAAAGTACAATAAAAGATGGAAAATTATCAGGCGAGCAATAGTATAGTCATGCTCGGCCTATCTAAGGTTGTCTTTGTGGACCACCCTCCCCTTAATGAGGACTGTGGTCCCCATATCCGCTTCAAAGGTTTTTTTTCACATAACGGTAAGAGTTCGTTTCCGAGGCGTATGTTGGACTTCACTATGACTTTTTCGCCAACCTCAAACACTCTGTTTTGGGTTTTCCCTGTCTCGGAGCTTGTCTTGGACGAGTTTTATCTTATCCTGTATTTCGTATCGAGGCACATTCGATTGTGTCTGAACCACGTAGGCTGGCCTCTTGTCGATAACCGAATGGATAGATTTGTTATATCTGGCAGAAGCCAGTAGGATCAGCTCTGCGGTATCGCTAATGCCTTTATCGATTTTCTACCAGAGTTCTACCAGAGTGCTGTGGAAGCGTTCCACTGGTCCGTTTGAGACACTGTGGAGGGGCGGCGCATTTGCTAACGCCGAAGTGCGTTTTCCAGCATGGCCACGATGGAGAGCGAGTTTAACGATGGGTCGTTGTCGCAATATATGACATTGGCCTTAGGGAAAATGTTCATCAGCTGCAGTAGCGCTGGTTTGAGGTGCTCTATAGTTCTAGAGGGAATTGGTTGGACGACGGCAAGTTTCGAGAATTTCTCGATCCATGTAAGGAAATACTTTTTATCCGTGGAGAAAATGCCTATGTGCAACATTTCTCCTACATGAGATGGAATTGGCGTTTCGCCAAGCTTATGTTTCATTGGATGTCTGCCGTATTTAGCCTTAACGCAAGTTTTGCAAGTAGCGACTATTTCGTTCGCTAACTTGGTCATTTTCGGGAAGTAGTACTCGGAGAGCCTAACAGCTCCCTTTCGTTGGTATCGTAGTTAACCTCTCTGTCCTTTAAGTTTCTAGAGATCATAGTGATGGGTCGTCTCTCTTGGGAAAGCACTGCGCCAATGCCGTATTCTGAGGCATCTGTCGTTAGATCAATTGCCTTTTTATAATTGGGGTACCTGAGGATGACATACTCAGAGGCCACGATGTTACGCAGATTTTCGAAAGCTAACCGTTGCGGCTCGGTAAATTTGACCTGGATGTTTCTGGATCTGTGTCTGCTGACATTTCCATGTTCCCTTTTTTAAAATGCTCTAAATTCGCTTAGCTATTAATTCAAAATCTTTAATAAAACACCTATAATAGCCAGCCAAGCCCATGAATGACCTTACGTCAAACACGTTTTTAGGCTCCGGAAATTCCTTGATGGCCCTGACTTTTTCCGGGTCTATCGTAGTCCCATCGCCCATAAAAAATAAATGACGTCCGAATCATAGTCCAGAATGGAGTCGTCGTCAATTACCTGAGCCGCGCTTGAAGCTGCGGCTGTATATTTCTCCCCGGTTTTGCCTGCGCTTTGCGGGACGCGGTTAACTCTCTGCCTTTTATGTGGGCCCGAATGATCGGACACGGCCGGCTTCCTGTTCCTGTCAATGTCCATGGGTTCGGGGGTGTCACTATTGCGTGGGGCAGAGTGTAGATGCACCATGTGTTGTTTGGTGTAGTACGGATTCTTGCCAGAGCTTGTCTGGCCATTTGTCTGCGCAGGAGCCTGTCGGTTTTCTTGCGCCTTTGGATACTGTTTTCTATCCTAATCCTCTTGGCTTCTCGCAAACGAAGCCGCGAAGGAATATCTCTCGTGGTAAGATTTCACTTCTTGCGCCAAAGCGATAGCTGATGGCATATCTTTCGGCGTTTCTGAAAAAAAGGACATCTGTAAGGCTGCGCTTGAGTCCCGAGATAAATACTTTGAGTGCGGCATTCCAGAATTTGTCGCATACTACCTTTGCCGCAGAGGCTTCGTACGACATGGTAGCCTTATTGGTGAGCAAGGTGAGTTATTTCTCGACCTCGTCGTAGTATTGCAGGAGGGTCAGATGCCTAAGAGTACCCATTTCCTGCTCGATGACGTGAATCTGGCGCTTGTCACTGTACCTAAAGTCGAGTCAATTTATAATCGCGTCGAAATTTAGCACAGTGCTGAACGAGGATAGCACGGAATCGGCAGGGCCTCTTATTTTACTCCTAATAATAATTACTGCCTGGTGAGGGCGCGAACTATTTACGAAATTTCTAAAAATATAATATGCGGTTACTGCCGCTTGCCACCAGGAGACGAATGCTTCCTGTGCTCCTGTGAATTCGGGCAGGCACTTAACGGCATCTAGGGGCTCGTCACATTTGACATTATTACCTTGATCTGGGGCGCTTCCGCTTGGGCGGGAGAAATTTGTACCGCCAGGCGCAGTTTGTTTTCCCTACGTTGGCCTTTGATATTGGCTTCTTGAACGGCATGGTGAACTACCGCCTGTATAGTGGCCGTCATTTGCTCCATGTTGAAAGCCATGTTCGCAAATGTGACAGCGCTAGCGTTTGCGCTTTTTGGTGTGGAAAATCTGGGCGGCCCTTCGGTCTCGGACTCAGAGCCACTGTGAGAATTGCCTCGTATTCCTATACTGGCGGAAGGGATTGCTCATGTGGAGCTGTAGCTATAAATCGCCTAAAGCTGGAGAGCCAGTACCAAGAATTCTTGTATAACAAAAGCGACATATAAAAGCTGAATTAAATGCACACAATTATATGAATTATATTGGATTGGAAATTAAATTTGAGCTAGCGATTCTTTTGCCCTGGTTAGGAACTTTTTAATTCCGCAACTCGGTGTTGTTGTATTAAAATAATTATTTATTTATTCACACAAAAAAAATGAAATGCAAACAATAATGGGAAGAAAATATCCCGAAAATGGTTTATAAAAATTTATATAAAAATAAAATAGTCACATAAAATTTAACGTGTTAATGCTAAGCCGTCAACCAAATTTAGGGAATAAATTTATGTGAAAACGTTAGTAGGGCTGCAGATTTTATCTACCAGTGTAAGGAAAAAATTTCACTTCTTTTGTCTTCTTTTTTTTTTTATTTAAAAAAAATTTTATGCAGACATAGAGGGTATTTAAATAAAAGTACATGATTTTTTTCGTTGGGCGGGTGGTATATTATATTATGGTGTATTCGGGTATCCCTCGCTGATGGTGGAGTCGTCACAGGTGTAAGAGATGAGTATGGTTTTAGTAGTAGGGTGTAGTCCGTCCCCCCTGGTAGTTGCCGAGGGGGTTGCTTCTCCTTATAGGTAGTAAGCGATGATTGGGTCCCTGGCTGTTGCCGAGGGAAATTCCTCCTATGACAGGAATTACGGTTGGAGCACTTGCTCCGTTATCAAGTAAAAACTGAAACCCAGTACCACTTCGACCTCCGAAGAGACAAGTCGTATTAGAACACTATCGATCCCGCGTTCGCAAAAAACCCATTGAGCTTATCAGCAAAAGTTGAAAAACAAATATTAAACACAAAACAAAACTAAAAAGACAACAACAAAAAACACACCATTTCTTACCACTCGGGCGCAAGCCCTTTACAAACAACCATGCACGAACCACCAGACAAAGCTAAATACACTACGAGACGGTACCAACTAGGAGAACCCAAATTTATTGTCATCAAAAGCAAAAATGAATCCTCATTTAAAACTGTTTCATCTTTCATCATCGAGAAATCTGTGGATTTCGCCTGCGGAGGAAGAGTTGATTCTGTGAAAAAAAACCAGAGACGGCGGAGTTTTGATAAAAACAAAAAACAACACACAAGCCACAAAACTCCTAAAACTTACCAAAATCGCAGATATGGATATAACAGCTACCGAACACAAGACACTTAATTTTTCAAAAGGCGTTATCTACTGTAATGACCTTAGATACATAGACGAAGAAACAATCCTCCGAGAACTAAAACCACAGAAAGTAATTGAAGTAAAAAAAATAATGAAGAGACAAAACACCAACAATAACACCAACACCAACAACTACAGCAACACCATCAACAACAAAAACACCAACAACAAAAACACCAACAATAACAACAACAACAACCCAAACAATAACAACAACCTAATAGAAACCGGACTCATAATAATTACATTCGAAACCCATCAACTCCCTGAAATTCTCCGAGTCGGCTATGAAACTGTTCGCGTACGCAACTATATCCCTCTGCCACTCCGTTGCAGAAAATGCCTCCGCTTCGGACATCCTACACCCATATGCAAGAGCACCGAAAAATGTTTAAACTGCTCAGATGAGAAACACACCAGCGAAGGAGAACTCTGCAAAAACGAAAAAAGATGCCTAAATTGCGTAAACAATCCTGAAATCGATCCCCAACACAGCCCTTTGGACCGCAAGTGCCCCACATTCCTCAAACAACAAGAACTCACTGCCATAAAAACCATCGATAAAGTCGATCATAAAACTGCTCTGAGAATCTACTTTGAGCGACACGGATACAAAACAAGAAACTCTTATGCAAACACACTTACAAACACCACAACCACAATAAGAACTCGATCTCCAAATACGCTCACATCACATCACGAACTACATCCACATCCTGCGATCACCGGCACCGGGAAAAATACTCCAAAAACACAACCAACACGACCAGGACGTCACCGAAGCCATGGAAACGGACAACATGAACCCCACCAGAATAACAACCTCATACGGATCTCAGCTCACAAAGGACCTTAAACTAAAAATGTTCCCTAAAGATAAGTCAAACCTTCTGTGTACTAACTTCAAGCCACCTAAATCAAAAGCCAAATCCTCTAACAAAAACAAACATTTCACTAACAGCGACAGCGAATCGGTTTAAAAGCCACTGATCTCCTATACTTTAAGGTTCAACCATAGAACTTTTTACACCACCAGTATGTCACTAATCAATGGAACATTCAAGGATATACAAATAACTATAATAATCTCCTTATCCTGATTAAAAAATACTCTCCGCATATCATTACACTTCAAGAAACTCACATACAATATACTAATAATATACCAACTCCAATAAATTATACTCTACTAACAAACATAGCCACCAATAGATTTGGCGGCGTAGCGCTATTAGTCCACAAGTCAATTCAATATTCCATAGTAAACATTCCAAACGACCTTGAAGCTCTAGCAATACACATTAAATCCAAGAAGAACATGCACATAAAGACAACATACATTGCCCCAAACAGAACTGTCACAAACAAAATGCTTGAAGACACTTTGTAAAATAACCAAACACCATCACTAATTCTAGGAGACTTTAACGGATGGCACCCTGCCTGGGATTCCCCGAAAGCAAACTCTCGAGGAAAAACAATACAACAATTTATTGACAACACACAGCTAACCTTACTAAATGACAAATCCCCCACACATTTCACAACACACAAAACATACACGCATATCGACCTTTCACTTTGCTCAGCAACACTAGCCCCACACACAAAGTGGGAAATACTTAATGATCTCCATGGCAGCGACCATTTTCCGATAGTTATCTCTTTATTCCCTCCAAACACTATAACCAAATTCTCAAAACCATTTTTTATATTAAAAAAAGCCAACTGGGAGCAATACGAGACTCTCACACAAAAAAATAACGGAATTTTCCCCACTTCACTAAACGTCAACAAAGAAGCCGCACAAATTAACAAAACTATATTACATAGCGCAAACATTTCCATCCCACAAACCTCAGTAAATACAAAGCCCTACAAGGTTCCCTGGTGGAAAAAAAATCTGGCACAGTTAAAAAAAGAAAAACAATTAGCTTGGAAAGCACTTAATCGCAACATCAACCTTACAAATGTTATAAACTACAGACGCTTAAACGCCAAGTACAAGTTCGAAATCAAAAAAAGTAAAATCAAAGCTTTCAGATCCTTTACATCCACCATACAACCAGAAACCCCTTCATCTAAAATATGGAGCAACATAAGACGCTTCTGCGGTCTTAACCCAAGCAAACAAATCCACGCCATACATAATCCCAAAAACAACACTACAACAACAGATACTCTCGAAATAGCCAACTCCCTCTCGCAACACTTCTCAGAGCTCTCAAGCGACCTAAACTTCTCAGACGAATTCCGAAATAACAAATATAAAATCAACACAACCAATTATACACCGACCTCAACAGCCAAAACTATCGAGGAAAACATAAGTCACCTTGAATTAATTGCAGCACTACAAACACTTAAAGGATCCACTCCAAGATTAAACAGAATTTCGTACGAAGTGATACGCAACAGCTCCCTTACCACTAAAAACAGAATTAAAAACCTCTTTAATCAAATTTTCGACAGCCACATACCTCAAGCCCACAAAATAAGCTTAATCATACCAATACTTAAACCAAAAACCGACAAAACAAACTTCTCCTCGTACAGACCCATTTCCCTCAATTGCTGTTTAGCAAAAACACTGGACAAAATCATAGCGAAAAGACTTTGGTGGTTTGTGACCCACAACAAACTTTTAAATACAAACCAATTCGGCTTCAAAAAAGGCAAATCGACTTCGGATAGTCTCCTATACGTAGACCATCTCATAACGAAGTCGAAACGGCACACCTCCCTCGTCACTCTTGACTTTTCAAGAGCCTTTGATCGAGTAGGTGTGCACACTATAATTGATCAACTCCAGGAATGGAAAACAGGCCCTAAAATAATCAATTATGTCAAAAATTTTATGCTCAAACGTAAAATAATAGTCAGAGTCGGTCCGCACTTGTCAAATTCACTCCCATTATCCAACGGTATCCCACAAGGATCACCTATATCGGTAATCCTATTTCTCATCGCATACAATAAACTCTCAAACGTAATATCTCTACACAAAGAAATTAAATAAAGAAATTAAAGAAACGCTTACGCCGACGATTTTTTCCTTATTATAAACTTCAGAAACAACAAACACCTTAATTTTAACCTAGACAACCTTTTACATGATATAAGCAACTGGTGCTCATATTCAGGGGCATCTCTATCCATAGCTAAATGCCAACACCTCCATATATGCCAAAAACACAATTGCACTAGCACCATAAGCTGTAGCAATACACCAATAAAACAAGTAACAGCACTCAAAATCTTAGGGATAACCATAAATAGTAATTACAAATAGGAAACACACATAAAATCACTTCTTCCATCACTACACCAAAAATTGAATATCATAAAAAGCCTTTCCAACCTCAAATTCAATTGCAACACTCAAACACTACTCCACGTCGCGAAAGCAACAGTCATAGCAAAAATCGAATATGGCCTGTTTCTATACGGACAGGCTCCGAAAAGCGTGCTTAACAAATTAAAAACCCCCTTTAAATAAAACCACACTCATAAATAACTTGCTATACGAAGCCATCATCCTCCCATTAGAGCAAAAACGTGACCTTCAAACAGCCAAACTCACAAAAAATCTTATATTTTCCAAAGATACACCAATACACAAACTTGTCAAACAAAGTAAATCAAAAAAGAATACATCAACCATAGACCGCACAATAAACCTCAGCCAAGCACTAAACCTACCCTACGAACCAGTTAAACGACACAAATACCAGCCACCTTGAGATCTCCCAAACCTCATAGACACAATATTTAGAGCAAACAAGAAACAAACCACAACACTAGACACATAACTATACGAACATACCACACAACTATACGAACATACCAAAGACAGCCATAAAACACACAAATTCATATTCACGGATGGATCAAAAATGAACTCCACTATATCATATGCTATCACAATAGATACTTATATTATTAAATATGGTATCCTACCCCCCGAAATAATAGCCATATTAGTAGCGATCGACCAAGTCAAAAGCACAAGGGGAAAGTTCATGATCTGCTCTGACGCTCTCTCAGCAATTAACGCCATAAGAAACACAAATAACAGCAATTTTTACCCCAACAAAATTAGATCACTCCTTACAAAACTAGAATATTAAAAAAAAATATTAAAATATTGTGGATCCTTGGTCATGTAAGCATAGCAGGCAACGAGCTAGCCGACCAAACAGCAAAATCGACATGCAGCATGCCCCTTATTTACACCCCAAACATAAATTTTACAGACATAAACAGACCCTTAAAACTAGAATTCCGAACAAGAAATAAACTAAACATAGAACACTGCAATCAATGGTATAAAAACATTAACAAAGACAATTCAAACATCGACAATTATTGCAGATCCTTTCATCCCAAATCGAGCAGACTCGATAAAATTAAAATAATACGCCTTAGACTAGGCCACACAAAACTTACACACGAGCACTATTTCAATCAAAACCAAACCTCACCCTGCCCCTTCTGCCAAGGCGACAATACCTTACCCCACCTATTAAATTCATGCCCATCACTCCTTCCTACTAAACTATCTATCTTCAAAAATACAAACCCATTAAGTCTCCTTAACGAACTCAACACTGATAATTTAGAAAAAATCTTAATTTTCTTAAAAACTTCAAACCTATACCACAAAATTTAATAATACCCAAAATGTACATAAACAAAATTTACCAACTAAGTAGCCTAAATACAACGAACAATATGTAGTTAAAATAATAGACTTAAATAGCATTAACCTTAAAAGCCGAAGGCCTCGCTGCCAGCGCTTTACCAACTAAGTTAGTCTAGTTTTGCAAACTCCTCTATCTTTAATAATAAATAAATAAATAAATAAAAACTGAAACTTAAAGCTAACAAAAATGTATTTCATAGCGGCCACGCAAATATGCGGTGTTCGCCGGTTATGCATGGGTATCTGGCCAGACACTGTGTCAGCAGTTTGGCCAGAGCGAGATCTTTAATAATCGGACGTTGCCGTTGCGCGGTTAACTTCAGTTAACTTATACGTCCCAGCCATTTATGACTTGTTGACCACGCCGAAAAAACCGTGGTGCGCTGCGTCTGCCGAAGACTGCAGGAGGCCATAACCCTCGCGGAATATCTCTCCCCATTGCAGTTCGGGTTCAGGGAGGGGAAGTAACGACATTACCATAATGAAGCAAATTGCAGCCAAGGACTTCAAAGAACCCAGGTGGAGCCGGAGGAGGCATAGAGTGCTCCCAGATCGCAACGCTTGACATGAAGTCCATACAGCTCAAGGGGATGTTACAGTGAAAGCGCTGCGCAACCTGAACATCCCCGCAACCATAGTTGTAATCATTAAATATGATCTAATGATAGCCTAATGTCCCCTCAGCGACTGCATCCTTAGGTACGACATCACTGCCGGCATTCAGGAGCACTCCTGGGTCGACCCGCAAGGCACTCTCCTAGGTCCCGGAACATCATGTACGATGGGGTGCTAAAATTAGAGCGCCCAGAATGGACGCATATCATAGGGTTTGCCGATGAAATTTCGATAGAAGTAGTAGCAAAGACTCTAGGCCGCGAAAACGACGCCATTGCAAAATTAATAGCGTGGCTCATACGAGGAGGCCTGAACCTCATGCACCTCAAAACGGAGGACATGCCGTCAGGCATATAGAAAATCGTGCAGACCAATCAAGTACCTGGTTATGATGATCGACACAAAGCGTCTATTCCGTCTACTGAAGCAAAATGGCCGAGACGCAGACATGGCTAGACGGCAAGTTCCGTGCTATGGTCCACTTAGGGACGATGGATACAAAGAATGGTCCCTAATTTGTGGACTGGATGCAGAGGAAGCATAGAGAAGAAAATTTTTGGTCGTAATCAATAATTGCGACGGATCTACGACAAAGGCAACAGGTAATAGCCCGGAAAGCTTAGAAGAATAATTCTTATTACATATGTATTTTGAAATAAACTTAATAAGAAAAATATGAAAGGAAAGCTAACTTCGGGCGAAGCTGAAGTTGATATACCCTTGCAGTTAAAACCGGATATATATCGAAGACATCGGATATAGTTGGCCGATCCTTATGGAAATATTATTAAATAACCAATTTATTACAATACAAAATCTAAAAAAAAAGCCGCATGCTTCTTCTATCTTCAAAAATACTAAAGTTGATATTTTTAAAAAATAAGAAATACCATTAATTATAGTACGTTATATTTTATTTATGCTGCAGGCAGATGAAACTGGGATCAACCATTGTGATCATCCAATTTATGGTGCTAAGCAGTGACTAATAATATGGACAGAGAGTGCGGCTCGACTAGACATACGCGAAGCTAAAGCTCTCGATAGTGAAGAGGGCGGCCCGACATAGTGATTGCGAAGCTAAAGCTCTCTTAAAATAGGGCCGTTAAAGTCGAGCGGCCGAGAAAGAGTCGGCTTGCGACCAACTAAGGCGATATATCCATACTTTAGCTTAATAAATAAACTATAACTAAATTATTACACTAAACATTACATAAACATTATTTAAACATAAACATTAAACGCCGTGCTGCTGTTTGACCCGCATAAATATATTTTTTCGCGGCGAATACGATCTGTCCCACTGTGCGCTCAGAACCGCAAGCAGCGATGTGGAACTCATATATGTATGAAGGCGTTATGCGCGGGCCATTGCACTTGCAAGTGGATCGTATGTATATATGTTTTTAAATGTTATTTCGCGGGTCAATAGTTTTTTAAATTGTTAATTATATTAAGTAAAATCACGTCGGGAAATGAAAAACGAATTTAATTATAGTACGTTATATTTTATTTATGCTGCAGGCAGATGAAACTGCCGGCCGAAACGGCCGATCTCGGCCGTTCCGACTTACATATGTACTGCGTGCAAAGGAATGAAAGGAATGTGCCTAGTATCAAGTCGATAGCTTTAAAACTGAGAGACTAGTTTGCATAGAAAGGGACAGACGGACAGACGGACGTCTGACTGTCCGTCTGCCTGACCGTCTGTCCCTTTCTATGCAAACTAGTCTCTCAGTTTCTCAGTCGGACAGACAGACGGACATGCTCATTTCAACTCAGAAGGTGAGCCCGATCAAGAATATATATATATACTTTATAGGGTCGGAGATTTCTCCTTCACTGCGTTGCACACTTTTGGACAAAATTATAATACCCTCTGCAAGGGTATAATGCGTTACATTCGCATGTTACGATCTTGCTCGTTGACGTTCTGACTTTCGTAACTAGTATTTTACCTTGTCAAAAGGTTTTTTGTTTGATATCTTATATATTTTATATCGGTATATGTCAGTCATATAACCATCAAATAAACTTCGGTTCCCCCCTAAGTTATCTTTCGTTTCATGATTAAATTGAAATTAAATTTATGTATTTTACCTTTATTTCAGGCTCATCAAAGCAGGGAAGTAATCGTCGCGCGTTGTTTGGTTTTAAATTTGTAGCCAAAAAAGATTCTTGTGCAAGACTTGACGAATTTTTGTAAAAACCTACGAAAACGCCTTGAGCTGTTTTTAAGATTTTTCCTTTAAATGGAATTTCGATTATTCCCTCGGATCCTTTTCCAACTACTTCTTTAAGGTGCACAACATATATTGTTTTCTTTGGAAGCCGGATACATCTTAAAACTGGAATATTTTTTAACGAAAGGCTGTGTAAAATTTAAATAAGAAACTAGTTATTGTGGTTGAATAGATAAAATCACTTCGATACATAACGCTAATTATAGTAGTCTACCCCATTCAAAATAATCTGTATTAACATTTAAATTCAAAGATATTAAATATCATTTTATTAGATATAAGATATTATATATGATATTAGATACTATTCCCCGTTATTTGGTTATTGCTATCTTCAAAAATACCAAAGTTGGTATTTCTACCAAATACCATTTCCGATCGTACAGTTATATGGCAGTTTTAGGATATGGTCGGCCGATCTTTTTGAAATTTAGTAGGTCGGATCAACTAACCAAAAATAGAATCTGTACAAAGTTTTAACTTTCCATCTTCAAAAACACGAAAGTTGGGTCATTTCCGATCGTCATTTCCGATGGCAGCTATAGGAAATAGTCGGCCGATCCTTATGAAATTTGGCATGTCGTATTATTTTACCACTCCAAAATTACCACTCATCCGAAATCCGAACTATCTAACTCAAAAAACAACAAAGTTACAGCATTTCCGATCAATCAGTTATATTGCAGCTATAGGATATAGTCGGCCGATCTCGGCCGTTCCGACTTATTTAATGCGTGCAAAGGAAAGAAGGGTGTTTGCAAAGTTTCAAGTCGATGTTTCAAGTTCAACTGAGAGACTAATTTGCGTAGAAATAGACGGGCGGACGGACATGCTTATTTCAACTCAGGAGGTGATTCTGATCAAGAATATATATATTTTATAGGCTCGTAGATGTCTTTTTCACTACGTTCCACACTTTTTACCAAAGTTTTAATACCCTCTGCAAGGATACAAATTGAAAAGGTAACTCGAGTGGAACGGATCTGATACTTTTGCAGAAAAAAAGGTTATATATCGAAAGCACCTGATATTCATAACAACACCAATTTTTATACCCTTGCAGAGAGTATTATAATTTTGTCCAAAAGTGTGCAACGCAGTGAAGGATACATCTCCGACCCTATAAAGTATATATATTCTTGATCAGAATCACCTCCTGAGGTGATATGAGCATGTACGTCTGTCCGTCTGTCTGTTTCTACGCAAACTAGTCTCTCAGTTTTAAAGCTATCGATTATTGAAACTTTGCACACACCCTTCTTTCCTTTGCACGCAGTATATAAGTCGGAACGACCGGGATCGGCCGACTATATCCTATAGCTGCCATATAACTGATTGATCGGAAATGGTATAACTTTGACGTTTTTAAAGTTAGAGAGTTCAAATTCGACAAGAGAGCATTTTTTGGCAAAACATTACGACATGCCAAATTTCATAAGGATCGGCCGACTATATCCTATAGCTGCCATATAACTGAACGATCGGAAATGACCCAACTTTCGTGTTTTTGAAGATAGAAAGGTGGAATTTAGTACAGATTCTATTTTTGGTTAGTTGATCCAACCTACCAAATTTCATTAGGATCGGCCGACTATATCCTATAGCTGCCATATAACTGAACGATCGGAAATGACCCAACTTTCGTGTTTTTGAAGACAGAAGTTTGGGACATTTTTAGGTTTTGTATTATAATAAATTGGGTTATATTATCATATTCTTATAAGGATCGGCCAACTATATCCAATGTTTGCGATATATATCCGGTTTTAACTGCAAGGGTATATAAACTTCGGCTCCGCCCGAAGTTAGCTTTCCTTTCTTGTTATACCCTTGCAGAGGGTATTATAATTTTGTCCAAAAGTGTGCAACGCAGTGAAGGAGACATCTCCGACCCTATAAAGTATATATATTCTTGATCAGGATCACCTCCTGAGTTGATATGAGCATGTCCGTCTGTCCGTCTGTCCGTCTGTCCGTCTGTCTGTCTGTCTGTTTCTACGCGAACTAGTCTCTCAGTTTTAAAGCTATCGTCTTGAAACTTTGCACACACCCTTCTTTCCTTTGCACGCATTAAATAAGTTGGAACGGCCGAGATCGGCCGACTATATCCTATAGCTGCAATATAACTGATTGATCGGAAATGCTGTAACTTTGTTGTTTTTTGAGTCCTTTCCTTTCCTTTGCACGCAGTATATAAGTTGGAACGACAGGGATCGGCCGACTATATACTATAGCTGCCATATAACTGATTGATCGGAAATGGTATAACTTTGGTGTTTTTAGAGTTAGAGAGTTGAATTTGAATTTGAATTTGACATGAGAGCTATTTTTGGCAAAACATTACGACATGCCAAATGTCATAAGGATCGGCCGACTATATCCTATAGCTGCCATATAACTGAACGATCGGAAATGACCCAACTTTCGTGTTTATGAAGATAGAAAGCTGAAACTTAGTATAGATTCTATTTTTGGTCAGATGATCCAACCTACCAAATTTTATAACTGATCGACTGATATCTTATAGCTGCCATATAACTGAACGATCGGAAATGGTTTTTGGTAGAAATACCAACTTTGGTATTTTTGAAGAGTTTGGGACATTTTTTAGATTTTATATTATAATAAATTTGGTTATAGTATCATATTCTCATAAGGATTGGTAAACTATATCCGATTTTTGCGATGTATATCCGGTTTTAACTGCAAGGGTATATCAACTTCCGCTTCGCCCGAAGTTAGCTTTCCTTTCTTGTTTAGAATACAAAATATAAAAAAAGTCCCTATCTTCCCTAAAGAATAGAAGTTTTAAATCGAAAGCTTTCAAAGGGCAGGCGTAGACTGAATAAATGTTAAGTATGCTCGATAAATAAAATGTAAAGTTTTGGTGGGTTTTTAGTGGCGAAACGTATGAAATTTAAATGGCATAAGAAAAAGTTCTTTTAATCAGTCTGCCAAATTTTTATACCCGGTACTTGTAGAGGGTATATTGTACAAGGGGGCAAAGGTACGAAGATCCCTTTGAGGAACATTAAAATTAATGAGTCCCATAAAAAAAGGGCAAACAATGTTATCAGCTATTATATTGTTCAAAAAAGTTAAAGCTGCCAGTGTACGCCGATTCTCCACCGTGCAAGCATTAAGAAGAAGGCAGCGGCTCCGGTATGAAGGTAGAGGATCCTGAAACCTTAGAGGCAGAAGGGCAAATTTTAAAAAAATTTTCTGGAGTCGCTAAATTTTGTTGGAACGAACTTCTGTTGTGTGGACTTTTTAACTGGTTCACGTGCCTCTTCCCTTCTATTATTTAAGTTTTTTTAACCTTTTGTATAAAAGGGAAGCCTATAGGATCTTCGTACCCCCACAGGAGCATATATTTCAAAAATATTAGAAAGGGCAACCAAGCACTTAGTATAACAATCATCGATTGAGAAATCCAAAAAAAAGGAAACCCAATCAAAGGCTGAAATAGATTGATAAGTGACAGGTTAGTATCATTCACATGATAATATAGAATGGGTGAAGCAGACGGCAAAAAACTGTAAAACTCAATATGAATTACTAACGGCAAAGATTATAAAGTACATAGATGGGACATCTCATACAAAGAAAAATTTTCTTTGGAGGGTTCCAGCAGTGGAACCCGCTGGAACGAGCGGGTTCCATTGCGCGACAAGTTAAGTTTGAGAAATTTTTCGCATGACAACGAACGAGGAATAGCCGAGTGGTAGAGTGCTTGGCTGGTGTGCAAAGTAAAACGAGTTCAAACCAAGCTCGGGAAGTCCATTTTTTTAATTTTAAATCTATTTATATTATTGTTTTATTATTTTAATATGTTTTCCTAAATTTATAATCCAATAAAAAAAAATACAAAATTGAAAAATAACCTTAACATCGTCTCAGTTCGTAGTGGAACCCGCTGTAAAAATGTCAATAAGTGCGGGTTCTACGGCATTTTGGTAGGCCGCGTCATGGAACCCGCTCTCAAATGTTTTCATTTTTTCCGTCGTGGAACCCGCTGTAATAATGAAAACATTTGAGAGCGGGTTCCACGACAAACAACTGGCAGATGAGAGCGGGAAAGAGAGAATTCTATTTTTAGATCGTAACATCTTTGGAACGATGAAAGTTTGAAACGTTGTAATCGAACCAATGTAAGAGTAAAGAGATCAGAAATATCTTTTACTATCCTTACTCGTCAACTCTGTTTTGGTATATATTCTAGCGCCTCCTTTAACACCAATTTTAAGTATCATAAAATCGACTTCGAGGGTAGCTTAGATGGATAGTGCGCGGTCCTTATTCATGGGGCTGGGTTCGATTTCATTAGCTGGCGGTTGTTTCAATTTTGATAAAGTTTTAGTTTTATGATTCTTTTTATATTTACTTTTATTACGAGGATTTGAACACAGAAAAATTGCACATAGAGTAACTACAGAAACGAGAAATTGAAATGGAAATTTGGAAGCCAAAACATTTTTACTCCGTCGTGCGAGCAGTCACACATACATGCATAGGTTCACATTTTTGTTGACGGGTACATGTAAAGAGTTCTAAAAATAAAATCGTATGCATGTGCGTTTCCCCCCTCACCAACAAGCTCGACGCAAAAAGTTGACCGTTTTGGGCCCTGATATCCCATCTATGTACTTTATAATCTTTGCTAACGGCTTGTGGAGTACATAGTCTGTCTGTAGTCTGTGCACATAGTCTGTGGTCACATAGACTTAATGGTACATTGCATAATTCTACTTAACTATAAAGCACGGTATTTAAAATATAAGATCAAGAATTTTGGATAAATCATTAAAAATATTATTTACTTAGGAGAGGCCCAGACTAGAAATATCATCTAGAGCTATAATTTCATGACTTTGGTGAACGTTGCTAGGTAGCATGCAGGGAGACTCCGGGTCCCGCGACCAGACAATGGATCCTAAATTGAAATCGCCAGCCACCATCAAAGCAGTATGGTCCAACTTTCTAGCAGAGACACTAGTGATGTTTTTCATATGTACCTGATAGATACTAAATGCGCCGTTTGAAGGGATATACGACGCAATGATGACGAACGGGCCATGGACGCCCTGGATTGACACGGCAAGGTGATCCAGTTCAGGGTCGGCCACTGGAAGGCGTAGCGGTGCAGCCAGAAAAGATCCCACACACTGGGTTCTGGGGGCATCTCGGTCTTTTCAAAATACATGAAACAAGTTGGGTTTAAAGAACTCAGAGGAGCTAAAGTTGTCATTGAGCCACGTTTTCACAAGGATGATTTCATCAAAATCGCAGGCAGAAGAATTCAGGAATAGCATCCGGGACTTGGTCCTCATTCCCGATATATTTTGAAATATAACTTTTAAGCTTTTATTGGGGTCCAAGGACGAGTAGCTACAGTCCGAACTGGGCATTGGACGGCTAGGCGGTAGTAACGAAAGTACACTCCTGGAACTGCTGCATGTGGGGGCATAGCCAATACGCAAAGCTTGCAAGACAGCGGACGAGGACACATAGATCTTTCCATTCGACTCAACAGTAGACCTGCGAGAGTCCAGTGGCAAGGCAAATCCAGTGACAGGTGACAACAACGAGTGTTCATGAAAATATCCGTTCGCATCAACAAATCTTCCTTGGTTTACAAGGTGCCTCACTAACCTAAAAAATACTAAAAATAAACTTTTACTTAAATATAAAAAAAAACCTTCAGAAGTATGGATTTTTCAAGATAACTACTAGCTCGGTCAAACTTTATCGTGCATAACGCTGAGCGTTACGAGAATTATATTCGCCGCTGCCGAATACAATTTACTCAGGATCCAAAGCAGTTTTATAATTTTTTTTTTTTTTTTTTTTTTTTTTGCGGTTTTTCAGAATTTGGAAATGGCTTGTGCATTAGAGGTCTGCATGAATACAGTCAAAGCAGCATTTGGCACTCTCACTCAAAGTTCTGACTGACTGAGTGAGACATTGAGTAAAACGGATTTGGCAAATGTGGTAAAGGCATGAGTAAAAAATTTACTCTATCCGAATGGCGACGCAATAACCAAATGAGTTTTGTAACCGAGTACTCGGTTAGTTGTGCGTCGCATTTGTGACGTCAAATTTATTTTTTGTTTTTGTTTTTGTGTTGCTTTTCAATACAAGAAATAGAAAAATATAAAGGCATGGATTAATTATAATATATACATATATATGTCATTTATTTAATTTTTTATAACAGAATGCAAAAACATAATTTTTTTTATTGTATCTGCATTGTTAGCAATAATACATCGCTTTTCAGAAATTAAATTTCTAGCATCTGAAAAGGCTCTTTGCAGGTAGCTGCTTGCTACCTGCTTGCCGAGCTGCTTGCAGGTATACAAAAAAATGTGCAACTAGTTTTAGCTTCTGCTCTACTTTCCATGAATGACGAGAATGCCAAAATTTTATCCGAGTACTCGAAGCATTTACTCTGCATTCACTCATTCTATCCATTCCACATTGGTTTGACTTTCACTCATTTTACATACAACGAAAACAACCCTTACCAATCCGCAATTCACTTTGTTGAAATGGTTTGGCACGCTCAATTGCGACTTAAACTTATTGTACTCAAATAACCGAAACTTTTGAGTGCAATCATGCAGACCTCTATTGTGCATCAATAAGAGCATCAGCTAGCATTCCTGTATTCATTCATATTCATATTAAGCTATTTGAAAAAAAATTTTAAAATTCTATATTTTAAATTAGAGGGACATGAAAGAGATGTAATAGAGTAGAGACCATTTTAGTTCGATCATAATACCCTCAAAGGGTCATGCAGTGCATATGTCGAACTACAACGGCTAAGGAGCAGAGGACTAAAGTTTCGAGTCCTTCTATTAGGAATGTTAATTTTTAAACTTGTTAGTAAATGCTGGCTATCTACATCCCCGGTTATAAGGTTATGCAGAAAAACTACACCGAGCATTGTCCTACGATTTGTTAAGCTAGGTAAGTTTATAAGTAAAAGTCTGCTACTGTAAGATGGAAGCTGAAGATTTGCATCCCAGCATAGAACTCTAAGTGCAAATATTAAAAAGTTCTTTTGTACGGATTCTATGCGGTCCTTACGTACTCCATATTGGGGACTCCAGACACATGAACCGTACTCCAGTATAGGACGGACCAAAGAAATGAATAATGTTTTGGTTATATAGGGGTCATTAAATTCTTTTGACCACCTTTTAATAAAACCAAGGACTCCTTTAGCCTTATTAACCATTAAGGAAATATGGTCGGCAAATTTAAGTTTGATGTCTAATAGGATGCCGAGATCATTAACCTGGGTTAATTTTTGTAAGGCAATCCCATTAATAAAATAAGTAGCTTGCAGAGGGCAAGAACGATAAAAAGACATATGTTTGCATTTTGATTAATTAAGTATTAAATCAATAGCTAAACACCATTTTTGAAAGTTATCAAGGTCAGACTGAAGACTGCATTGGGCAGAGATGGATTTGTACTGAAGACAAAGCTTTACATCATCTGCATACATAAGAACTAGAGAGTTCGTTAAAGGGGCCCATCCACAGGAGAGCATGTTCGTCAACATGCTCGCCTACTTGAATTTCATTTTCCCCACTAACTAGAGCCAACATTCGTGCGAACATCATTTTTCGATAAATTTTCAAACTATCAATATGTCAACGGACAACTATAGCGGCACTCTAATTGCACTTATGGCAATAAGTATTTGCCATAAATAATATTGCAAAATAATATTGCACTTTTTATTCATTTTTCTCTACCAAAACGTTTTTTCAAACTGACGTTCGTGCCAACATTGCCATCCATTGGCGAGCATGTTGTTGCAAACGTTGTCAAAATAGAACGATTTCAATTCCATTCGAACATTTTGACAAACACAAAATTTGACAATGAACACTACCATCCACAGGAAAAATTTCGTCGAGCACAACATGTTCGCCGAACATGCTCGCCTGTGGATGGGCCCCTTAAAGCAGGGGGCAAGTCCTTTATAAAAAATAATAACGATCCAAGATGACTTCCTTGAGAGACGCCGGATGTAGCACGGACCAGACGGGACTGTATGTTTTTAAATAAGACTCTTTGTGTCCTTCCATCTAGGTAGCTGGAGATCCACGTTAAGAGGTCTTTAGGAAAACCCAGCATATTCAGTTTACTCAACAAGAGTGAGTGATTAACTGAATCAAATGCTTTGCTGAAGTCTGTGTAAATTACATCGGTTTGATATCCCTTACAAAAGCCGTCTATGACAAAGGATGTCAACTCCAATAAGTTTGTGGTGGTGGAGCGACGCTTAATAAAGCCATGCTGACATGGAGAGCACAGGTGTTGCAAATGAGGGGTAATTAATTTTTCAAATAACTTTGGAATTGCCGACACCTTAGAGATGCCTCTGTAGTTGGCAGCCTCGGACTTTTTTCCTTTTTTTATGAAGGGGAATTATAAATGATTCCTTCCACTTAAGGGGAAAAATCGAGGTTTCCAAAGATAAGTTGAAAAGTCTTAGAAGAGGTTTGCAAAGAGCCCTGGCGCAGTATTTTAGCACACAGCCTGGTACTCCGTCGGGGCCTGGCGAATAAATGGGTTTTACCCTTAAAAGACCAGATAATAAGTTGTTCTCAGAAAAAAACGGAAAGAAAATAAGATTTGCTGCTTGAATGTTATATGCGTAAGGCTGATCAGTCAATTTAGGAGGAGAATAAGTTGTTTGAAAAAATTCTGCGAATAGATCGGCAATGGCCTGATCCGAAGTCGCAGAGGAATTTTCAAACGTAAGCAGGGGTGAAAAAAATATTATAAAACTATATTAGATATTATAAAACTAGATTAGATAATTTTATAATAAGATATTATAAAATTATAAAACTGCTTTGGATCCTGAGTAAATTGAATACGGCAGCGGTCAATATAATTCCTATAACATTCAGCGTTATGCACGGTAAAATTCGACCGAGCTAGTAGGTATCTTGAGAAATCAACACTACTGCAGGTTTTTTTATATTTAAGTAAAAGCTTATTTTTTTATGTTTTAGGTTAGTGAGGCACCTTGTAAACCAAGGAGGATTTGTTGAAGCGGACGGATATTTCCAAGGCACACATGAGTCAAAAAATGTATTTAAAGTAAAATAAAATGTTTCTAAAGTGACGTTAAGATCAGTGCACGCCAGAATATCAGACCAGTCAAATGTATCGATAAGGCTATAAGGTTTCTGAAAATCAGCTTTACGGAAACAGCGAATCTTAGTTACCACGCTCGGGGACATCTGATCGATCCCAGGAGTGGTTTCGATTGAGACCTCCAGCGTGGGGTGATATGGATCCTCTGGGTTTGAAAGGGGAAAAGCTCTGGAGAGAGCAGTACCATCAGGATCAGATACAAAACATAAGTCTAAGAGCCGACCTAGCGAATTTCTAACATGATTGATCTGACCTAGGGACATGTCAAACATGCCCGCGGTGAAGTCATGGTAAGTTATAAGTGACAAAGATGGTGAGTTATCGACGTTGGACCACTTTAATTCTGGGATATTAAAGTCGCCCACCGCTACGGGTTGGTCACGATCCGTCATAAGATTAGAGACGTATCGAATAGCGGACAAATGCTGCCAATATGTGGGCGGTTCAGACATAGGAGAAATACATGAACATGTAATGTATAAAGCTTTTACGGACATAGTGATTTTAACGCAAATAAATTCTACGTCACCAAACTCTTGGGATTTCACCTCTTCAGAAGCAAAAGTAGAGTCTACCGAAATGAGGACTCCACCTCCTCTTCGCTGAGATCGATCCCGTTTAAAAGTGGTGTACTTACTTGGAAAAACTTCGGAGCTAAAGATCTCCGGATTTAACCAAGTTTCTGTAAATGCGTTCTGTAAAAGTGGTTCCGATTTTGGGAAGTCTCACTCCCACTGGTTTATTAACCTTTTTTTTTACGGAACTAAGCTGATGTTCTTGGACGAAAAGATTCTCTGGCCAAAAACAGGGAGAACAAATCGTCTTGAACATCAGCGCGGGCACACGAATCTTGAAAGAAGACGTGCGCCTTGTATAACTATATTTAAATTTTTGTATGTCCTCCACCTTTATATCGGCTTTAGTTTTGGCTTTGATATAAGCCGAGATATCAATCTCTGAAGTATCAGGGGCAAGCCGAGAAACAAATATATGTTTCGATGGAGGAATCACCTGTAAGGGTTTTGGTGTCGCAGGTACAAGAACTGCAGCATCAGTCGGTGCCGGTGGTCCGGACTGTGGAATACCCTTTTGGGTGACCCTAATGGGGGTTTCGTTCCCTAGGACCTGTGGCATCACTTGAAGGGATGCCATGGCGGACATATCGGACAATTGCTCATTATCCCTGAGAAATTCTGACGAATTTTTCTCAGTTCTAGCCCTTGGGGTGGCCAGAGATATAAGCGGCTGCATTAATGTCGGCTGAGCAGGCTGAGGCGGATCAGAAACAGCGGATTTCTTACGCTTAGGGGACTCATTTAGCAGCTGAAGGCCACTAAATTGAGTGTCAAGCGCACAGAGCTGGTCATTGATTTTACGAAAACCAGTGATCAGCTCTTTAAATCCATTTTTGGTCTGTCTCATGAACGACCTCATTTCGCCTTGCACAGCACGACAATTTTCGCAACAATAATGTATCCCAGACCTACGGGAAATGGCATCCGAAACTGATGCAGTGAAACCGGCACACTTGGCGTGCACGACGTTTTCACATAACCAGCAATGGATACTAGGCTGGGTTGTGGAAATTGTCTTGTTGCAAGACTTAATGGCACAGACCAGTTTAAATTCCATTTTATTTATTATTTTTTTTTTTTTGTATTTAATAAGACTAAAATTAATATTTAAAAAGTTAAAAAACACAATACCTTGAACCACTGTGCCAAACAAGAAGCCGAAGCGGGAGCTTTGAAAGAGTGCAAAAGAGAAATGCAGAAATATAGATAAGCCGGGGAAGAAGCAGAGCTGAGCTATGCTTGGAATAGAATTTAGACAAATTATTAATTCGACTCCAAATATACCACAGCACTCGCGAAGCGATACGGTTTAGGCTTTAAGATTGTTAAGATTCACAAGATTTAATTCACAAAGTATGTAAACACCGGTTTACCAATATTTGTCAAAAACGCAGTGCGCACAAAAAAAACACGACCGTTCGCTTGAAAGAAAGAGAGGGCTCTGATATCGGAAGCAATACCGTGCATAACGCTGAATGTTACAGGAATTATATTCGCCGCTGGCGGATACAATTTAATCAGAATCAGAAGCAGTTTTATAACTTTTTAAACCCTAAGCGTAAACATGTATCTTTTCCACCTCCTCTTATGTTTGAAAATTCATCTGCGACCTCTGATCAGGCCATTGCCATCTGGAGTAGAATAGATTTTTCAAGATATCTACTAGCTTGGTCAAATTTGACCGTGGATATCGCTGAATGTTAAAGGAATTATATTCGCCGCTGCCGGATTATTCAGGATCCAAAGCAGTTTTATAACTTTGTAAACACTAAACACATCTTTACCACCTCTAGTTACGTTTGAAAATTCATCTGCGACCTCTGATCAGGCCATTGCCGATCTATTTGCACACTTTTTTCAAGCAACTTATTTTCCGCCTAAAATGACAGATCAGCCTTGTACATACAACATTCAATCAGCAAATCTTATTTCCGTCCGTTTTTTCCCAACCCGTTTATTTGCCAGGCGTCGATGGAGTACCTGTGCCACTGTGGAGTACCTGTGCCGATTCTGTGCCAGGGCTCTGTGCAAACCTCTTCATAGATTTTAAAACTTATCTTTAGAAACCTCAATTTTTCCCCTTAAGTGGAAGAAATGTTTCATGATTTTCTTACATAAAAAAGGGAAAAAGACCGATGCTTCCAACTAAAGAGGCACCTCTAAATTTTCGGCAATTCCAATATTATTTAAAAAAAATAATTACTCCTCATTTACAACACAAGTACCATCGAACTACCGAAATAAGCAGACGTTCATTGCCCGAGCTCCGGGAAAACTGCAACATAAAACAGCTAATTAAAAAAAAAATGGGGCAAGCCAATATAAGCGCAAAGACGCTGAACCACAATTTATTAAAAGCAATGGACAAGCTTTTTATAACAGTTGTGATGTGCTAAACCAAAGCTAGTGCATTGTTTCAAATAAATAAGTGCCACGCAATGTGAGCAACGATCAAAAGAACGAGCGTAGAAGTTCAGTGAACCAAAGAAACGGCTTCTATTCTAACTTTTCAACCCGCGATACCGAAGTGGAAAAATTGGCGATTAAGAGCAACCCAGCTCTACTGACCACTGAAACCCAAAGGGCACGATCTTGCTCACCCGCTTTGCTCACTCCGACTCCCGCGTCATGGAGTTCACAGTGTAAAGCCCCCACTCCCATATCGGAAGCAATATTTCGCACCAACAACTAGAAATGCTACAATTTCCGCAATCACATTGACAACCGCGACGTCAACGACTACAGCGAGTACAAAAACAACAACTTCGGAAAGTGCCAAAGCGGCCCCGGCTACACAGACTAGAATGGATCTCTACATCCAACTTCCATCCATCCATCCAGTCCGCAGAGTAATCCGGCAGGCAATAAAACAAAAATGAACCGTGTCCTGAAAATCGACGAAGAACCAAACAGATCAACAAGTAATAGATTTGCCCTACTGGCGGAGGTTGAGGAAAACCAACCAGCCCAAGACACCGCAAAAAAACCCAAGCCACCTCCAATCTATATTAGGGAGAAAATCTCGAGTGCCCTGGTCAACTGTATTGCGGCGTTGATCGGGAGCGTTGACATTTTTCATGTTGTCCCGCTGACCACAAATGTTGACCAAAGGAAACAAAGGTGCAAACCAAGACTGAAGAGCACTTCCGAATCGTGTCCAAATATCTGGACACTATACAGAAAAACTATTACACCTACCAGCTGAAAAGCAGTAAGGGCCTACAAGTGGTAGTAAAGGGAATAGAACCTGATGTTACCGCCGCGGAAATAAAAACCGCCCTTAAAGAAAAGGGCTTCTCCTGTGTATTCTGCGGGGACGCCCACAACTCCGCTTACTGCACTACAAACAAGGATAGTACCGTGAAGAAATGTGGAAACTGCGGAGGCAACCATACGGCAAACTATAGAGGATGTATTGTGTACAAGAAGTTAAAGAGTCGCATGCGTCAAGGTCCTCATTCGGTCCACTAAACACCACCAACGGCTTCTCCTACGCCGATGCTCTACGATCTGGAAGGGAAATTCTAATTCAGCCTAACTCTCAAAGCGCTCAACAGGCCCCAGAACAGCCACAAAACAAAACGGAAACTATGTTGCTTACCATCCAACGAAGTATGATGGAGCTTATGTCATTCATGAAAACGACCATGCAAACACTTGTTCAAAACCAGTACAAGGTGATACAGCTGCTCGTAGCACAACAGTCTAAATAATCTATGCAGGCGCTACGAATATCAATGTGGAACCCCAATGGTGTCTTACGGCATACACTAGAATTGTCACAATTCTTGACCGAAACCCATATTGACGTTACGCTACTGGTGGAAACGCATCTACAAGCAAATACAACTTTCATATAAGAGGCTACACAATTTTTCAGATGAGAAAGCCCACGGCGGGACTGGAGTTCTAATCAGAGAACGCATTAAACACCATTTTCACAAAAGGTTTGCAACAAACTTCTTGCAGGCTACATCGATACAAATTCAGCAACGGAATCCTTTCAATCGCTGTCGTTTACTGCCCTCCTCGTTTCTCAATCTCGGAAGGAAAATTTATGGACTTCTACAATTGACTAGGGGATCGTTTTATAGCCGCAAGAGACTACAACGCCAAGCATACGCACTGGGGATCACGTCTAGTGACTACGAGCGCCCTAGAAGAAGTATTCGTTGCGGCAGCTGACATCTCTACTCCTCATGGGAAAGAAGTAGACCGAAACATATACTTTAAATCTAATCAGCGAATCGAAAAGCTCGTGCGAGAAAAGAGGCGCACGCGTCGTGATTGGCAAAACAGGGTGATCTGCTGTTCAAAACAACGCCTCGCCAACAAACACAAAGTAACCCTGGTGGAGGGCCCACCCAAATCTTAGCGCCCAAATTGAAACGACCACCTCGATAAGAAACCCTTTGGGATGCTGGGTTCGCAGCGACGAAGACCGAGCTGAAACATTTGCCACACATCTCCAAAGTGTCTTCCAGCCAAACCCTGCCTCAAATTCGTTCCTCCTGACAGTAATTCAGCCAGAGTCCTCCCCTCAGCCAGGTGCACCTTCATTCCGAAATCGAAAAAGTCATAAGAGGGCTAAAACCAAAAAAGGCTCCAGGTGGTAAACTTTTGACGCCAAGATGCTGATCAGTCTTCCAAAATTCGCTATAGAGGTCGTCTGCAAACTATTTAATGGAATTATTAATCTTGGGTATTTCCCAAATAAGTGGATCATTATAATGATACCGAAGCCTGGAAAAGACCACACAATTCCCTTTTATCTTGTTTGTCTAAATTGTTTGAAAAATGCTTGATAACTCGCATATTACTACATCTGGAAGCTTGCAATACTATCCCGGCACACCAATTAGGCTTCCGAAGAAACCACGGAACCGAGTTTTCGACCGAGTTTGGCTCATCAGACTCATGCACAAAATTAAAACGTATTTGCCAACATACAACCCCAAGCTACTGGAATCATACCTCTGCAATAGGTTCTCAATGAGAATACAATTCTCAGTGAGATGCAACGCAGCTACTTCGGGCGACTTCATCATCGAAGCTGGAGTTCTACAAGAAAGCGCACTTGGCCCTTGTCTAAATGTTTTGTATACTGCGGATATTCTTACGAACGCACAACTAAGAACGTCAACATTCACCGACGATACCGCTAACCTTAGTTGGTCCAGATGCCCAACGCAGGCAACAACCCAACTGGCTAATCATCTTAAGATAGTGAAAAGGTGGCTGTCCGACTGGCGCATTAAAATAAACGAACAAAAGCGTAAACATATATCGTATATGTATCTTACTTACTATGTAACAGTCAATATGACTGTTAGTTAAGTTTAAAATATAAATATTAAAAATACACCTCTTGTTAGTCTTGCAAAGAGAAGATACTGGAAATAAAAGCCACGTTTTAAAAAAAAAAATTTGCAACACTTTTGCTCTTCGATCATCTCTCCATGTCAGCATGGCTTTATTAAGCGTCGCTCCACTACCACTAACTTAGTGGAGTTGACATCCTTTGTCATAGATGGCTTTCGAAAGGGATGTCAAACAGATACTATTTACACAGACTTAAGGAGAGCATTTGATTCAGTCAATCACTCCTTCTTGTTGAGTAAACTGGTTATGTTGGGACTTGTTCCAGACCTCTTAACGTGGATCTCCAGCTACGTAGATGGAAGAACACAAAGATTCTTATTTAAAAATATACATTCCCGCTTGGTCCGTACTACATCTGGCGTCCCTCAAGGAAGTCATCTTGGGATGTTATTGTTTACTCTTTTCATTAATGACTTGCCCCCTGCTTTAACGAACTCTCTAGTTCTTATGTATGCATATGACGTTAAGCTTTCTCTTCAGTACAAATTCATCTCTGCCCAATGCAATCTTCAAACAGATCTTAAAAATTTTCAAAAATAGTGCTAGCAAATGATTTAGTACTTTATGGATCAAAATGCAAGATTATGTCTTTTTATCCTTCTTGCCCTCTGCAGTCTACGTATACACTCTATGGGATTTCCTTAAAAACATTAACTCAGATTAAAGATCTCAGCGACCTATTAGACTCTAAACTTAAATTTGACTACTATATTTCCGCAATGGTTAATAAGGCTAAACTTGGTTTCATTAAAGAATTCAAAAGATTTTAACGATACTGGTGTACGGTTCATGTGTCTGGAGTCCCCAATATGGAGTACATAAGGATCGCATAGAATCCGTACAAATGAATTTCTTGATATTTTCTCTTAGATGTCTTAACTGGGATGAAAATCGTTATCCTACTAATAAACCTACCAAGCTTAACCAATCATAGGACAATGCTGGGTGTAGTCTCTTAAATTTCCTTACTAACTCCTCTTAGCTTAATAAATTACAAATAGCATAATAAATACTAATAAATCGTTTAAAAATCGCCAAGATTCTCGTTCGTGGGCGAAAAGAAGCCTTTTTTTCCGTGCCGAGTAGGCCCCATCTAGGCACTAGGCACCATCCTACAAGTTCATCTCTTCACATCGCGGCTGGCTAGCCAACTTCACTTCATCGGCCTAAATGGTCAGTACTACGCATGGGACCTTCGTTAATGTTTGCTTGAAGTTTCCCCTTTCCAGGTATTTCACATATGAAGAAGCAGTTGTTGGCGTCTCACGTACCAGAAATTCTTTTTTTTTTTTTTTATTATCAATCATTCAAAAGTTACATTTAAAATCTGTCCGGAATTATGAACAATAATTACATTTTTTAATGATACTTTAGCTTCTTTGGGGAAGGGGAGGTTCTTTGGATTTTTTTGAAAAAATCGATTTTTTTTTTTTACATAAAATGAAAGTTAAATATGTGTAGAATATATGTGCCAAGGGTTATTTCGATGCGACGCGTATTTCTTGAGCTAGAGCGTTTCAAACATACCCATGATAACAAGAAAGCTATCGAAAGGCTAAGTTTCTAAAAACTTTAAACGCGTTTTTCTCGGAACCATGTTTTCAAACCTCTTGTCGCGCACAGGGCTCGTTCTATTGATCCGATTTCCTTCATTCAAAAAATGTTTAAAAGTACATACTTTTTTGTATGCCTTATACCTAAAATTGGCATAAAAAATTGTTTATTTATAATTTTTAAACGAGATTAAAGTAAAAAAAAAGAGAAAAAATGTCAATTTTTTTTTTAAACGTCCATGAAATTGGTTTATTTTTACCAAAATTAATTGTCGTTAGGTATAAGGCACAGGAAATTCCATCAATTTTAATAAATTATATACATTTCTAATTTAAGTTCACTACCAGCGGCCCTACACTCGACAAAGCAGAAAAATAGAGGTCTACGAGATCCGCCATTTTGAAGCCGCCATTTTGAATTTCCTGAATATTGAATATTTTTTTTAATCGTTAATCAAAACAACGAATCAAAAGTTCAAAAGCATAAGTTCGTATGTCTTTTAATTTTCCCGCTATCCATTCTCAAAGTTTGCTTAATTTTCGGAAAAATCCAAAAGAACATCCTCTTAATGGAATATTGAGTAATATGTTATAATGTACAAATATGATTTTTGCTTGTCCTACGAACTACTTTTAACTTTAATTTTTGTTTAAGCCTTGACGTTTCAATTAGAATTTTATGGTGAACCCTTTAGTGGGCGTGGATAAATCTAGAAATGCAGCTCAGTCCCATTCGTTCGAGTGGCAAAGGTCCAGTGGGTGAGTCCGTTTCAGCCTCCTAGTGGTGTAGCTGTTGTCTAACAGGTTGATGGCCTCAGGGTTGGGATGTCGATCCAGTCTCTCCACGTATCTGTTGGCGAATCGCTGAACTTCTGCTTTCACGGATGGGACTCCCAGTTGTTGCGTTATCGTGGTACAGGTGAGCTCCGGTTATAGCTCTTAAAGCTTTGTTTTGGGCGATCTGGATGATATTTTGGCTACTTAGACACGCCGTTCCCCATAGCTGGATACCATAGGTCCAGACTGGCTTTACAATGGCTTTATATATAAGAAGCTTGACCCTTTGCTTCAGCCTGGACCTCCGTCCAATGAGCCAGTTGAGCTGACGTAGTTTGATCCGGATTTGCGTCCGTTTGCGCAGCAAGTAAGTTTTCCAGGTGAGCCTTCTATCCAGGGTCATACCCAGATATTTGGGTGTAGGGCTGGCTGGAATTGGGGTGCCTCCGAGACTGACTCCAGGACAGTCGCCTCTCCTCATTGTAAACGTCGTTTGGCCTGACTTCTCATGGTTGACGGCGATGTTCCACCTTCGAAGCCACGGGTCGAGGATGTCCAGCTGGCGTTGGAGTCGTGCAGAAGCCTCCTCTGGCAAGATTGAAGAGGCCAAAAATGCCGTGTCGTCGGCATATGTAGCCACTAGAAGGCCCTCTTCTTCAGCGACAGGCATGTCGGCTGTGTACATGGTGTACAGGATGGGACCAAGTACACTGCCCTGCGGAACTCCAGATTCAATGGGCCTGTACTCCGATGTCGCATTTCCGCTTCTGACCCTGAACTTCCTGTCGGTCAAGTACGAGTTAAGGAAATCGTAATACTGTTGTGGCAGGTTCCTCTTGAGCTTCGCTTTTAGACCAGGGTGCCAGACCCTGTCAAACGCCTGCTTGACATCCACGAAAGCAGCACAGCAGTAATGTTTTCTTTCGAAGCTGTCCAGGATTTTTGCCACGCTCCTGTGGCATTTCTCGGGGATGGAGTGGGAGCGCCTGAAACCAAACTGGTGATCTGGGATCAAACAGTTAATTAAAAGTTAATTAAATTAACAGTTAATACATTTGACATGTAGTACAAACCTGTGAAAACAGTCTCCATTACTATTTTTCTTTTTAAATGGAGTTTTAAACAAATAATCTAATTTTACAGATCACTATGTGAAAATTGCAAACTTAGCGCACGTGCTTTCGGATGCAACAGCTGACTTTGCAGCTGTTATGCTAGCATATGGTGCTAATAATTAATATTTTGAGTATGAGGCATAATAATTTGATGTTCTCTTAATACATTCCCATTAATTTTTTTTAAATCAGAGAACTTTCAAAATATGATTAAATGCCACATAAAGAGGTCAAAAACCCCATAGTGCATTGGAAAGCTGCTGGAATCTCTAGGGGTGCCAGTAACCGATATTATTTTAAGGATGGCTTTTGGCCAGACGCAGACAGCCATAATTAGACTGCCCGCAGGGTGTGCTTGGAAAGCACTGAAAATAGGCTGGCTAAAGGTAGGCTGGGTGCGGTGCAGACTCAGGGAAAGGACTAGAGTCACGAGTTTGGACACATGGCGAAACGATGCCATAGCGCCATCGACCCTTCACGAATGTGCAGGAGGTGTGGCAAGGTTGTCCATATGGCAAAAGACTGCGCGGAAGAACCAAAGTGTGCGTTCTGCAGCAACGCAGGGAAGAAAGCAGGACACATAGCAGGAAGTGGAAAATCTTGGATGCCCTCTCACAAGGGAAAAACTAATGAAGTGCACCCAGCTCAACCTTAACCATTGCGAGGCGGCACAGTCACTGCTAAGGCAGTCGCTCAGAGACAAGCAGACACAGGTAGTCCTCATCTGCTGCCGAAAGGGAAAAAGTCGACAGACGACCCATTAGGATACAGGACCATATGTCTCTTAGACACGGTAGGGAAAGTCCTTGAGATGGCCATACCTACTCGCGTCTCGAAATTCGCTGAGCCCAAAGGAACGCTCTCGGTCCGCCAGTACGGTTTCCGTAAGGCGCGCTCCACTGTGGACGCCATCAAAGCCGTGACCGACACGGTGGAAGCAGCCATCGCGGGAACTCGGTGGAAATGGGGAGAAAAGGAGTATTGCGCGATGGTAACACTAACACACATCCGCATCGCCATCAACTCGGCTAATTGGACATGTATCCAACGAGCCTTGTCGGGTCAGGCAGCAGTGCGGCGTTTAATGTTGATGTTTAAGTAATGTTAATGTTTTGTTTAGTGTAATGTTTATTTATTAGGCTTAGTATGTACAAATAGCTTAGTTGATCGCAAGCCGACTCTCTCTCGGCCGCTCGACTCAACGGGCATTCTTTAGAGAGTTTGAGCTCCGCAATGTCTAGGTCGGGCCGCCCTCTCCATTATTGAGAGCTTTAGCTTCGCAGTGACTAGTCGGGGCCCCCTCTCTGTACGTTACTTGAGTCCCTGCATGCACTATAAGCTACTACATCTCTGAGCATCCGGCTTCATCTGCATATAGGAATAAACATTTCTTACGTTTTAAATTACTTAAATACGTCTTTTTATTTTACTGGCATTAAAAACTATCAATGACCAAACATATAATTTTGGAGCATCGGATAATTTTCCCATTTGAAAAGGAAAATTTTATTAGGGCTATATTAAGAAGAGGTTTAAACAAAGCCCTGGCACAGTTCTTTAAAATATTTTTTCATATCGTTTTATATAAATTTTGTGTTAAGCCAGTGCTTACCCATTTTTTCTTGAAGCTAAAGACACCTTTCACTCAATACAAAAAAATTTTATTGCTTCGCGTGTGCTATAATATATTTAAACCAAATTAAAATGAATACAAATTTTATTGTAATAGCTCGGCATAATAGCAAGCATAGCTCGGCCCAGCTTATTTTCCTTTTTTTGCGTTTCGACTTTTTTCTTGTGCAATAAAGGTTCTTATCTCAATTTCTGCATTTTTCTTTTCCTACTCCCATCGCTCAAGGTACATTGTTTTAGAAAATTGTTCCGATATTTGTCGTGCTGTCCTGGACAAAATTAGATTGTTCATGAGATAGGCTAAGAGCGGACTTAAAGATCATCCGCTCGCAAAATCAATGACCAACTCTGTCCGCTTGATCCTAAGTTAAGCAGAATTTATCTGCTAATTGAGTCACCAGGGCATAAGAAATTCACTTTTAGGGATCCGCTTCAGCCTGCTGAGCCGTCAATTACTCACCCGCTCATATCTCTGCAATTGTCCGATATGTTCTCTATATGTTCGATATATGTGGCATCACTTCAAGTGATACCACGGATAAAACTAAACGAGTCCCCCGTTAGAGTCACCCAACAAGGTAAACCACCGGCCGGACAAACGATTCCAACTGATGTAGCAGATATAGTTCCTGCGACACAAAAACCTCAACAAGGTATCACACCTCCATAGGAACATATATTTGTTTCTCGACTGCGGAAATTGATATATCGGCTTACATCAAAGCAGAAAAAAAGCCGATATAAAAGTGGAGGACATTAGTTTATACAAATATAAATATATTAGGCACACGTCTTCTTTAAGGATTTATTTGCTCGCGCTGATGTGCAAGACAATTTGTTTACCCAGTTTTTGGACAAATAACTTTTCGTTAAAGAACCGTCAATACCGTCAAAAAAAAATTGTATACAAGGCATTTATTAAATTTAAAGAAATTTAAAATATTCACTTTTCACCTTTCCGTATAAGGTTTACACTAATAATATCCAAGCAGTCAACCTAATTTTTCCCCATTGTTTTTTAAAATTTTATAAGTTTTGTTATCAGATATAGTCCCCATGCACCGATAAGCACCAGACTTTGTTATGAAGAACTACGCCGAGGCCCTGGGCAAGCCTCTTCTTAAACTCTTCTACCTATCCCTGAAACCTTCGACATTTACCCTAATGTGGAAGAAATCTTACAATATTCCTGCGCATAAAAAAGGGGGAAAATCAGACGCTGCATATTATAGAGGCATATCTAAATTTTAGACGTTCCAATGCTTTTTGAAAAATAAATTACTCCACATTTACAACATATTTGTACCTCCACAATTTCTCCTTGGCAGAATGGTTTCATGAAGCGCGGCTCCACTACCATGTTGGTGGTTAGTTGGAGCAAACTTTTTTTGTCATCGATGGATTCTGGAGTGGTTTACAAGCAGATGTCATTTACACTGACCTTGTTAAGGTAAAATTAAAGGAACCATTAAAAATTCCATTAAAGGAACCTAAAACCTCCTTTAAGGGGTACCTTTTATATACCTTTTTTATTTTCAAAAATCGAAAATTTTTTTATTCTTTTATCTTGAAGAACAACTCCTTGAGAACATTTTCCCAAATTTTCATTTTCATAGAGATTGGAGCTGTAAAAAAAAAAGTTACAGCGCTCCTAACCGCGCGCCTTGTCGCGACCTTGAACTGAACTTGAAACTTTAAACGCGAATATCTCGAAATGGTGTTTCTTGAAAAATGACTTTGCGGTGACATGGATTGGCGGAAAACTACTGAACCGATTTACTTCAAATTTTTTTTTAAATGTTCATAATGAAATTCTTCTGTGCTTGAACGATCGACTTTTCACGCACAAATTTTTTTTTCGCCGAAATGAATTTTTTAGTGAAATTTCTAGAGACCAAAAAGCATAAATTCATTTTTAAATAAAATCATTCAATTCATAAAGCATTTTTAGCATAAATCGTTCCCGTATGCATAAAAACAAAAAAAATTTTAAAATCGATCGTTCAAGCACAAGGAATTACACTAAACTAATGATATTTTTTTACTTTTATGGTTTCAGTTGACCTGTTCGATTTGGGGAACTGTCACCGCAAGGCTCTAAAAAAAAAAGCCTCTAAGGGAAACAGGGTATATAACCTCTTAAGTGAATTCATTCCTATGGGTTTTCCAACCAATCTCTTCAATTGTGCTTCGAGATACCTAACTTGAAGAACCCAACATGTCTTTTTAAAAAAAACCTTACCCGCGCATGGTTCAAGTTTTTATGTGACTTTGCAATGGTTTAATATAACTAAATGCATTCTTGTTCAGCTTTACTTAGTGCTAATGGTACCTAACAATTTATGAATTAAACATTTTGTCGTATGAACTTCAAGTGGTCAAAATCAATGACCAACTCTGTCCGCTTGATCCTAAGTTAAGCAGAATTTATCTGCTAATTGAGTCACCAGGGCATAAGAAATTCACTTTTAGGGATCCGCTTCAGCCTGCTGAGCCGTCAATTACGCACCCGCTCATATCTCTGCAATTGTCCGATATGTTCTCTATATGTTCGATATATGTGGCATCACTTCAAGTGATACCACGGATAAAACTAAACGAGTCCCCCGTTAGAGTCACCCAACAAGGTAAACCACCGGCCGGACAAACGATTCCAACTGATGTAGCAGATATAGTTCCTGCGACACAAAAACCTCTACAAGGTATCACACCTCCATAGGAACATATATTTGTTACTCGACTGCGGAAATTGATATATCGGCTTACATCAAAGCAGAAAAAATATAATAAAAGTGGAGGACATTAGTTTATACAAATATAAATATATTAGGCACACGTCTTCTTTAAAGATTTATTTGCTCGCGCTGATGTGCAAGACAATTTGTTTACCCAGTTTTTGGACAAATAACTTTTCGTTAAAGAACCGTCACCGGTATTGACCGTCAAAAAAAAAAATTGTATACAAGGCATTTATTAAATTTAAAGAAATTTAAAATATTCACTTTTCACCTTTCCGTATAAGGTTTACACTAATAATATCCAAGCAGTCAACCTAATTTTTCCCCATTGTTTTTTAAAATTTTATAAGTTTTGTTATCAGATATAGTCCCCATGCACCGATAAGCACCAGACTTTGTTATGAAGAACTACGCCGAGGCCCTGGGCAAGCCTCTTCTTAAACTCTTCTACCTATCCCTGAAACCTTCGACATTTACCCTAATGTGGAAGAAATCTTTCAATATTCCTGCGCATAAAAAAGGGGGAAAATCAGACGCTGCATATTATAGAGGCATATCTAAATTTTAGACGTTCCAATGCTTTTTGAAAAATAAATTACTCCACATTTACAACATATTTGTACCTCCACAATTTCTCCTTGGCAGCATGGTTTCATGAAGCGCCGCTCCACTACCATGTTGGTGGTTAGTTGGAGCAAACTTTTTTTGTCATCGATGGATTCTGGAGTGGTTTACAAGCAGATGTCATTTACACTGACCTTATTAAGGTAAAACAAGAAAGCAAAGCTAACTTCGGGCGGAGCCAAAGTTTATATACCCTTGCAGTTTTTTTTTTTTTTTTTTTTTTTATAGCTTTGCTTTTATTTATTGAATCTACTCTTAATTTTGAGACTAACAATAAGTTGACGAATCTTAACATTAAAATTTAACTAACAGTATACTAAGACTGCATTCTGGTTGCGCGTCCCTCAGGTCGGTCGCTGGGTGGGTAAGTCATTGCGACGAAGGCGTGATTGGTTGCTCAACCTTGTTAGACCTCTCGCCAGGTGGTTAGGGTGCACCGATAGCTTGGTAAAGTACTTTACCTTCTGTTCTGCGATCGCTTCTTTGACTGGTCGAATGTTTAAGTCGCGGTGTATGTTTTCGTTGCGAACTTACCACGGTGCCCCGGTGATTGTTCTCAAGATCTTCGACTGAACTCTTTGAATTATGTCAATGTTGCTATTGCTGGCGTTCCCCCATAACTGGGAGCCGTACATCCATATAGGTTTTAGTACCGAGTTGTACAGCAGGACTTTATGTTCAAGGCTAAGAGGTGACCGAGCGTTGATAAGCCAATGAAGACCGCTGGCTTTTAGCTTTAGGTGTGTTCTTTTGGCTTCAATGTGCCGGCGCCATGTGAGTCTTCTGTCGAGATGTACTCCTAGGTATGTTACTTCGTTTGCTTGTGGGAGTAGAGTGTTGTTTAGTGTTATCGGCGGGCAGTTTTGCCTGTTCAGAGTGAACGTAACATGCTTGCATTTTAGTTCGTTCACTTTAATTCGCCAGTCTGACAGCCATTTTTCGACATCGACCATATGATGAGCTAGCTGCGCAGTTGCTTGAATCGGGCATTTTGAGCGGCTAAGAATAGCTGTGTCATCGGCAAACGTGGATGTTGTTAGACGTGTGCTTGTCGGGATATCTGCTGTGTAGAGGACATATAATATTGGCCCTAGCACGCTGCCTTGAGGAACTCCAGCTCCAACAGTGTACTCATCGGATATAGCGGTATTGCACCTCACGACAAATTTTCTGTCGTGAAGGTAAGACTCCAAAATCTTGTGGGTGCTGTAGGGGAGCATTGTCTTGATCTTGTACATTAGACCTTCCAGCCAGACTCTATCGAATGCTTGAGAGACATCTAAAAATATGGCAGTACAGTACTCTCGTTTTTCGAACGCGTTCCGAATTTCGGATGTTATCCGGTTGACCTGCTCAATTGTTCCATGCTTTTCACGAAACCCAAATTGGTGTGACGGGATTCCTTCCTGGATTCTCAGGTATGTGTTTATCCGAGTCATTAGGCATTTTTCAAAGAGTTTAGATAGGCAAGAGAGTAGGCTTATAGGTCTATACGACGTGGGGATAGTGTGGATAGTGGGGATAGTGTCTTTTCCCGGCTTTGCTATCATTATTATAATTGACTTTTTCCATCTCACTGGAAAGTGGCCAAGTTTTGCGATGGCATTAAATAGCTGGGTGAGAGTGCAAACGGCACAGTATGGGAGCTCAATGATCATTTTGGGAGTTATGAGGTCGCAGCCCGGGGATTTTTTCGGATTCAGTTGTCGTTTGATGATGTTAACGATTTCGTTTGGGCGAAACTCAATCGGCTCATGTTGAGGCTGGGGCTCATCTGATAGAGTCGGCAGAGTAAACGCATTGGTGGCAGGATTTGGTTGGAAGACATTTTTAAGGTGTTTGGCAAACGTACTGGCTCTGTCTGCGTCGCTGCGCGCCCACCCGCCTGTGGAATTTCTAATAGGCATCACGGTTTCTTTCGGTGAGCTCAGAGTTGGGTGAGCTCTCCATAGTGAGTGTTTCGTACTGTTAGTTGACAATTGCTCTATGTAGCGGTGGTGGACATACGTTTCTTCTTGCTGTAGAGCTTGATCAAGTTGACGTGAGGCATGTTTGAAGCGTTGCTTAGCAGATGGCGATCTGTGACATTGCCATTCTCGACGTAAGCGTCGCTTTTCGAGGACGAGCTGTTCGATTTGTAGATTTGTCTTCTTTTGATTGCGTTGTGTGTTTATAATTTGAGGTGTTGAAACTCGAGCTGCAGAGACGAGTACAGACTCCAGCGATTTAACAAAACTGTCTACGTTGGCTTCGTCGCTGAGGTGAGGACTCAGCTCAATGTGTGAGCTGATGTACTTCCTGTACTTAACCCAATTGGTTTTATGCGAGGTCAGATTTGATGGTTGATCCCATGTTCCTGGGTGTTGGAGTAGAGTAAAAAGGACAGGCGAGTGATCAGATGAAAGATCCGAAAGGCATTCGGCGCATATCAGATTTTTAGGAATGTTTTTGGTAATCGCAAAGTCAATTAAATCGGGAAGTTTCTTTGGGTCTGCCGGCCAGTATGTTGGTGTGCCAGAAGAAGCATAGTCTAGCTTGTTCTTAGCTTTGATAATTGCATTATAGAGCTGCTTTCCTTTTGGGGTCACAAGACGAGATCCCCAGTGTGTGTGCTTGGCATTGTAGTCTCCTGCTGCTATGAAGTGGTCTCCGAGTGAGTTGAAAAACTGCATAAACTCATCTTCGGCTATGGTGAAGCGTGGGGGGCAGTATACGGCAGCTAGAGTTAATTGCTTGCCAGTATTTAGGTGTATATTTATTGATGTGGCCTGTAGGTAGTTTTTTGCAAATTTCGTATGATAATGGTGCTTGATACGGCTTCTGATTAAAATTCCAGTCCCGCCGTGTGCTTTACCGTCTGGATGATTTGTTCCATAGAATGAATATCCTCGTAGTTGGAAATTGTATCTGTTCGTAAGATGTGTTTCTGAAAGCAGCATTACGTCGATTTGATTGTCTAGTAGGAATTGCGCTAACTCGAGTTTATGCTGCGAAACGCCGTTAGCGTTCCATGTAGATATTCGTAGGGAAGTCATTATTTGGATTGTTGTGAAACCAGCATTTGTATTAATAGATTTTGGTTTCGCATTAGATCTTGCATAGTTGTACGCATAAACGACATGAACTCCGTAAGGCTTTGTTGTAGACTGCATATCATTGCTTCAAAGTTACTTTTTGACTGCTCCGGAAGTTGATACTGCTGAGCCGTGTTCGGTTCTTGGTGTGCTGATTGCGGCAGTGAGCTTTTTGAGGCTGGGGTAGCCAGTCCTGATTTTAAAGCGCTTGCGTATGTGACATTTTTGTCAGAGTTTGTAAGTCCTAGTGAGGATCTGGCTGCGGTCGAGAAGAAGACTTCAGGGTTTGTCCTGGAGGCTATGAACTGATTATTTTGGGTGCGGGCCCTCTGGTGGATGCGACTTTTCAGCTCCTTATAAACTGGGCAACCTCTATAGTTAGCAGTGTGATTTCCACCGCAGTTGCCGCACTTTTTCGAGTTTTGGTCATCTTTGCTCGCTGGGCAGTGTGCGGAGTCATGAAGCTCACCACAAACTACACAAACTGGGCGCAGTTTACAGTAAGACCTTGTATGGCCATATTCTTGGCAGTTCGCACATTGTACCGGGCCATTGCGTTTGTGCGGCTCCTCAACTGTAATTCTGCGGTGCAGCAGGAACTGAAGATTGTATATAGGGTGCACTTCGTATTTCTTGAGGGGCTTAGTTTGTGGTTCGAGTTCAACCTTAAAGAGTGGCTGCGGCTTTCTATCCCTGTTAGAGATATTGAACACTGTCTTAACGCTAAATCCCTTCTCTTGTAGCGCCTTTGTTATCTCTGCAGGCGGTACTTCGGGCTCTATGCCCTTAAGTACGACTTGCAAGCCCTTGCTGCTTTTTAGCTGATACGTATAAAAGTTCTTTTTTTTGTCGGTGAGGTATTTTGATAATACTCTGTAATTATCTTCAGACTTCGTTTGAACTTTTGTTTCCTGGATATTGCCCTTTACGAGTGGTATTATGTGAAAGTTGTCCTTGCCAATGAGCTCTATAATTTTGTTGACAAGAACGTTGGAACTTTTTTCTCGTATGTATATTGGCGGGGGCTTAGGCTTCCTTTTTTCGACTTCTGTAGATTCGGCGTCATCCTCATAGTCTGCCAAGATTTTAAAACGGTTTGAGTTCGTGGGCGTTTCTATTGCGGCTATGTTAGCATTGCCACGGGTTATTTTGCGTTGGGAGTTTAGGGGGCTCAGCTTCCTTTTGATTTGGATGTAACGATCCATACCAGTCTGCACAGCCGGCTTAATATTTTCTTTGTTTTTGTTCTCTTTTTCGGGCAGCACAGCGGCTGAAGTATCAATGTTTGCGTTGCTAGCTGATGACGTCGTTAAACGCGCTGTCGTTACAGTAGCGGTTGTTGTTGTTGTTACGGTTGACGTTGTCAAAGAGGTTGCGGTGCTAGTTACTGCGCTCTTTGGCTGCAGAGACATCGATGGTAGCGAGGGGGAGCAAGAACGCGCTCTCACGCTCTCTACGTTTAAGAATTCGGCCAAGTTTGGGGTAATTGACCGTGTTTGGGATGAGCTTGCATTACTTTCGGTTGCTTTGAAAGTGAAGTAAGCGTTGTTTCTTTGTACTGAGAGCCGTCTCTCGTCTTGCTCACGTTGACGTTGTGTGCTAACGTCGTTTAGACTCATTGCAATCGAAATTGATATTGTTCGAGTTTTAAATGTTATGTTTTATATTAATTAATTAATTAATCAATATAAACATTAGCGATTTCATCGCTGAAAGCGTCTTTTCGCGTTGTTGTTGATTTACGAAACCAGTCACTGCACTTTTTGATATTGATGAATGTTTTTTTCCCGGAGCACAATAAATACACGTCTGCATGCGACGACGATTTGAACTGAAAAAAAAAAAAAAAATAAAAAATAAAAAAAAAAACCGGATATATATCGCAAACATCAGATATAGTTGGCCGATCCTTATGATTACATCATAATAAAACTAATAAACTAAAATAAAAAATCTAAAAAAAGTCCCAAACTTCTATCTTCAAAAATACGAAAGTTGATATTTCTACCAAATACCATTTCCGATCGTTCAGTTATATGGCAGCTATAAGATATAGTCGGCCGATCCTAATGAAATTTGGTAGGTTGGATCAACTGGCCAAAAATAGAATCTGTATTAAGTTTCAGCTTTTTATCTTCAAAAACACGAAAGTTGGGTCATTTCCGATCGTTCAGTTATATGGCAGCTATAAGATATAGTCGGCCGATCCTTATGAAATTTGGCATGTCGTATTATTTTGCCAAAAATAGCTTTCATGTCAAATTTGAACTCTCTAACTCTAAAAACACCAAAGTTATACCATTTCCGATCAATCAGTTATATGGCAGCTATAAGATATAGTCGGCCGATCCCGGCCGTTCCGACTTATATACTGCGTGCAAAGGAAAGAAGGGTGTGTGCAAAGTTTCAAGACGATAGCTTTAAAACTGAGAGACTAGTTTGCGTAGAAACAGACAGACGGACAGACAGACAGACGGACAGACGGACAGACGGACAGACGGACATGCTCATATCAACTCAGGAGGTGATCCTGATCAAGAATATATATACTTTATAGGGTCGGAGATGTCTCCTTCACTGCGTTGCACACTTTTGGACAAAATTATAATACCCTCTGCAAGGGTATAACAAGAAAGGAAAGCTAACTTCGGGCGGAGCCGAAGTTGATATACCCTTGCAGCTAAAACCGGATATATATCGCAAACATCGGATATAGTTGGCCGATCCTTATGATTACATCATAATAAAACCAATTAACTAAAATAAAAAAATCTAAAAAAAATGTCCCAAACTTCTATCTTCAAAAACACGAAAGTTGGGTCATTTCCGATCGTTCAGTTATATGGCAGCTATAGGATATAGTCGGCCGATCCTATTGAAATTCGGTAGGATGGATCAACTGGCCAAAAATAGAATCTGTATTAAGTTTCAGCTTTCTATCTTCAAAAACACGAAAGTTGTGTCATTTTCGATCGTTCAGTTATATGGCAGCTATAAGATATAGTAGGCCGATCCTTATGAAATTTGGCATGTCGTAATGTTTTGCCAAAAATAGCTTTCCTGTAAAATTTGAACTTTCTAACTCTAAAAACACCAAAGTTATATCATTTCCGATCAATCAGTTATATGGCAGCTATAGGATATAGTCGGCCGATCCCGGTCGTTCCGACTTATATACTGCGTGCAAAGGAAAGAAGGGTGTGTGCAAAGTTTCAAGACGATAGCTTTAAAACTGAGAGACTAGTTCGCGTAGAAACAGACAGACAGACGGACAGACGGACATGCTTATATCAACTCAGGAGGTGATCCTGATCAAGAATATATATACTTTATAGGGTCGGAGATGTCTGCTTCACTGCGTTGCACACTTTTGACCAAAATTATAATACCCTCTGCAAGGGTATGATTAAAGGAACCATTAAAAATTCCATTAAAGGAACCAAAAACCTCCTTTTAAGGGGTTATATACCTTTTTTATTTTCAAAAAATCGAAAATTTTTTTATTCTTTTATCTTGAAGAACAACTCCTTGAGAACATTTTCCCAAATTTTCATTTTCATAGAGATTGGAGCTGTAAAAAAAAAAGTTACAGCGCTCCTAACCGCGCGCCTTGTTGCGACCTTGAACTGAACTTGAAACTTTAAACGCGAATATCTCGAAATGGTGTTTCTTGAAAAATGACTTTGCGGTGACATGGATTGGCGGAAAACTACTGAACCGATTTACTTCAATTTTTTTTTTTAAATGTTCATAATGAAATGCTTCTGTGCTTGAACCATCGACTTTTCACGCACAAATTTTTTTTTCGCCGAAATGAATTTTTTAGTGACATTTCTAGAGACCAAAAAGCATAAATTCATTTTTAAACAAGAAAGGAAAGCTAACTTAAGGCGGAGCCGAAGTTTATATACCCTTGCAGTTTAAACCGGATATATATCGCAAACATCGGATATAGTTGGCCGATCCTTATGGAAATATGAATATATAATCCAATTTATTACAATACAAAATCTAAAAAAAGTCTCAAGCTTCTATCTTCAAAAATACGAAAGTTGATATTTCTACCAAATACCATTTCCGATCGTTCAGTTATATGGCAGCTATATGATATAGTCGGCCGATCCTAATGAAATTTGGTAGGTTGGATCAACTGGCCAAAACTAGAATCTGTATTAAATTCCAGCTTTCTATCTTCAAAAACACGAAAGTTGGGTCATTTCCGATCGTTCAGTTATATGGCAGCTATAAGATATAGTCGGCCGATCCTTATGAAATTTGGCATGACGTAGTGTTTTGCCAAAAATAGCTCTCATGTAAAATTTGAACTCTCTAACTCTAAAAACACCAAAGTTATACCATTTCCGATCAATCAGTTATATGGCAGCTATAAGATATAGTCGGCCGATCCGGGCCGTTCCGACTTATATACTGCGTGCAAAGGAAAGAAGGGTGTGTGCAAAGTTTCAAGACGATAGCTTTAAAACTGAGAGACTAGTTCGCGTAGAAACAGACAGACGGACAGACAGACGGACAGACGGACAGACGGACAGACGGACATGCTCATATCAACTCAGGAGGTGATCCTGATCAAGAATATATATACTTTATAGGGTCGGAGATGTCTCCTTCACTGCGTTGCACACTTTTGACCAAAATTATAATACCCTCTGCAAGGGTATAATAAAATCATTCAATTCATAAAGCATTTTTAGCATAAATCGTTCCCATATGCATAAAAACAAAAAAAAATTTAAAATCGATCGTTCAAGCACAAGGAATTACACTAAACTAATGATATTTTTTTACTTTTATGGTTTCAGTTGACCTGTTCGATTTGGGGAACTGTCTCCGCAAGGCTCTAAAAAAAAAGCCTCTAAGGGAAACAGGGTATATAACCTCTTAAGTGAATTCATTCCTATGGGCTTTCCAACCAATCTCTTCAATTGTGCTTCGAGATACCTAACTTGAAGAACCCAACATGTCTTTTTAAAAAAAACCTTACCCGCGCATGGTTCAAGTTTTTATGTGACTTTGCAATGGTTTAATATAACAAAATGCATTCTTGTTCAGCGCTACTTAGTGCTAATGGTACCTAACAATTTATGAATTAAACATTTTGTCGTATGAACTTCAAGTGGTGGCATAGGTATTTTGACAAGTGCCGTTTAATATGCCGTTTACATTTAAACTTAAAAAAAAACTAAAACAAATAAAAACAAGAAAGGAAAGCTAACTTCGGGCGGAGCCGAAGTTTATATACCCTTGCAGCTAAAACCGGATATATATCGCAAACATCGGATATAGTTGGCCGATCCTTATGAAATTTGGTAGGATGGATCAAAATTTAATCTGTACCAAGTTCCAGCTTTCTATCTTCAAAAACACGAAAGTTGGGTCATTTCCGATCGTTCAGTTATATGGCAGCTATAGGATATAGTCGGCCGATCCTTATGAAATTTGGTACGTTGGATCAACTGACCAAAAATAGAATCTGTATTAAATTTCAGCTTTCTATCTTCAAAAAAACGAAAGTTGGGTCATTTCCGATCGTTCAGTTATATGGCAGCTATAAGATATAGTCGGCCGATCCTTATGAAATTTGGCATGTCGTAATGTTTTGCCAAAAATAGCACTCGTGTCAAATTTGAACTCTCTAACTCTAAAAACACCAAAGTTATACCATTTCCGATCAATCAGTTATATGGCAGCTATAGGATATAGTCGGCCGATCCCGGTCGTTCCGACTTATATAATGCGTGCAAAGGAAAGAAGGGTGTGTGCAAAGTTTCAAGACGATAGCTTTAAAACTGAGAGACTAGTTCGCGTAGAAACAGACAGACAGACAGACGGACAGACGGACAGACGGACAGACGGACATGCTCATATCAACTCAGGAGGTGATCCTGATCAAGAATATATATACTTTATAGGGTCGGAGATGTCTCCTTCACTGCGTTGCACACTTTTGGACAAAATTATAATACCCTCTGCAAGGGTATAACAAGAAAGGAAAGCTAACTTCGGGCGGAGCCGAAGTTTATATACCCTTGCAGTTAAAACCGGATATATATCGCAAACATTGGATATAGTTGGCCGATCCTTATAAGAATATGATAATATAACCCAATTTATTATAATACAAAACCTAAAAATGTCCCAAACTTCTGTCTTCAAAAACACGAAAGTTGGGTCATTTCCGATCGTTCAGTTATATGGCAGCTATAGGATATAGTCGGCCGATCCTAATGAAATTTGGTAGGTTGGATCAACTAACCAAAAATAGAATCTGTACTAAATTCCACCTTTCTATCTTCAAAAACACGAAAGTTGGGTCATTTCCGATCGTTCAGTTATATGGCAGCTATAGGATATAGTCGGCCGATCCTTATGAAATTTGGCATGTCGTAATGTTTTGCCAAAAAATGCTCTCTTGTCGAATTTGAACTCTCTAACTTTAAAAACGTCAAAGTTATACCATTTCCGATCAATCAGTTATATGGCAGCTATAGGATATAGTCGGCCGATCCCGGTCGTTCCGACTTATATACTGCGTGCAAAGGAAAGAAGGGTGTGTGCAAAGTTTCAAGACGATAGCTTTAAAACTGAGAGACTAGTTCGCGTAGAAACAGACAGACAGACGGACAGACGGACATGCTCATATCAACTCAGGAGGTGATCCTGATCAAGAATATATATACTTTATAGGGTCGGAGATTTCTCCTTCACTGCGTTGCACACTTTTGGACAAAATTATAATACCCTCTGCAAGGGTATAAAAAGAATTTAGGAAACATTTTTTTTTTAAGTTTTAAAAACTTTTTTCAGTCGTCCAGGTACTTAATCGATTAAATTTTGGATGATCTCTGGAGATATCTTTTTGCAAAGAGAAGTGACCTAAGAAATTTTCTCTTCTCTGTTTGTGTTCATTTATGTTTCATGAGAAACCAGGATTAAATCTGGAAATCTGGAAAATGTTGTAATAATTATGTCTTTGTGGCATGAAGCGTAATCCTGCTGCGAAAAATATTTTATTTTTAATGAATTATACTCAAAGGAGATTTCATCTGTCCATAGAACGCTCCTCCATGGCTTATGGATATGTTCCTTTGTGAAAGAGAGTCTCTTGAGCTTTATTTTTGTTATATATGGTACCTTCTTGACTTTAAAAATTTCTTTTTTAAAAGAATCACGTTCTTTTAATCGTCGACGGACTGTGGGCTTACCAATTGATTTCTTAGCTGTCAAATTTAATATATCTGCTGCGGATTGGAGCTTTAGAAAATCATTTTTTTTTAAATTCCCGTACAAGGACTCGGTTTTCACTGTGCTTGGAATCTAATTTTTTAAATTACGCATGTCGTCATGCTTTTTTATTGAGCGGCAGAATTCGAAGCCACCAAAATCAGAAAACCGTGTTTATGCTTCGGAACTTTATTTGTGACTAAAAATGTATGCAAAGGAAAAATTAAAAAGTTGGTATACATAATTTCTTATTCTCTACTTCTTAGAGAGGGACAATTATGACTACTTCAAGATCTCTATCTTTTTCCTATAACTATACAAGCGTGCATTGCATCATACTAATAATGTACAGGGTACTTTATTTTTCTACACCCTTCTTCAATGCAAGCTTGATTACAAAAAAATTATTTTCAAAACATATTAACCACTTTTGTTAACTCTTCGTGTTTCGTTTTAGGAAGATTTTTTGTCAAAATATCTGCAATCATTTCAGTGGTACATTTGTATTTCAACAAAACTTGCCCTTTCTTTACAACTTCTCTAACAAAATGATAACGTATATCAATGTGCTTCGTTCTGGAATGATGAACAGGATTCTTGTCGTTGTCTCCGCAACCGATCCCCATAATCAGCCTTCGCATGACTATCGCCTCCTTAAATGCCGCCGATAGTGCCATGTACTCCGCCTCGGTACTGCTTAACGCCACACTTCGCTGCTTTTCCGAACGCCAAGAAATCGGACCACCTGCTAACAGGTAGATGTAACCAGTACATGACTTCCTGTCAAGCCTATCGCCTGCCCAATCCGCATCTACGTATCCACAGAACGATTGACCACATTGCCGATAATGTAGTTTCATGTCAATCGTAGATAGATGATGATGATTGTGAGATGCTGCTCTTGATTTTCAGCAAATCCTCGTGCGATTGGCAAGCTATAATTATATCGTCAACATATACAAGGAATAGTACAAGATTACCTTTGCCACAATGTTTGTACAAACATGGTTCTTTATCAGAGGCAACGAATCCCATATTAACCAATACGACATTTAGCTTCGAGTTCCAGGCCTTTCCTGATTGTTTGAAGCCATATATTGCTCTCTTCAAAAGCAATACGTTGTCAGGATTTGATTCATCTGAGTACCCTTCCGGCTGCTTCATGTAGACCGTCTCACTCAGATCGCTGTTGAGATACGCGGTGCATACATCAATTTGATGAAGATGAAAGCGAACACTCTCCAATCGGCATACTGGCAAAAATGTTTCTTGGTAATTTACGCCAAACTGCTGGGAGCATCCTTTTGCTACCAGTCGAGCCTTGAATCGTTCTATTTGGCCATATTTATCAAGCTTCACATTGAACACCCACTTGCATCCAATGGCTCGCTGATTTTTGGGTAAATCAGTGACTTGCCAATTCTGGTTGGCAACCAGAGAATCATATTCTCGTTCCATGGCTTCACGCCACTCCTTTGCATTTGTACTTCCAGCGCCTCTTTGCAAGTTAACGGAATCGGAACATTTTCCGAAACAAGAGCGCCTAGGATATTGTACTGCTTCTTTGGACGTCCAGGTTTTCCAGTCCGAATGATCTTAGGGCGGCCGGGGGCCCTGCATGCCTCCTCCTCGACATGCTCACCCTTTTCTTCCGCTCTCTCGTACTCATCTGTGCTCTCATCGGAGCTGTCGGCGTCGATGGATAAGTCAGAAACGACTTCTGCATCTCCGAGTCCCTGCTGCTGACGGGCCTCCTCCAGTTCCTCCACCTCGATCGTCACAGTATCATCCTTGGATGCCACGTCATGATGTCAATCAAATAATACATACCGTTTTTCGACAAATTGTCCAATTGATGGGTCATATAGTCGATAACCTTTGGCTGCCACAGAGTATCCAACCATAATGTACTCCTTTCCCTTAGGTTTCCCTTCCTCGGACCCTTGTCCAGAGCAACTGCAAGAGATCCAAAAACATTTAGATGTTTTGCATAAGGTCTCTTACCCGTCCACGCTTCCATAGGAGTCATACTCTCTAATGCGCTGGTAGGGGAACGATTTCGCAGATAAGCCGAAGTGTTGACAGCTTCTGCCCAAAAACGATCTCCCAGTCCCGCCTGGACCAGAAGGCATCTTGACATCTCCACTAGCGTACGATTTGCCCGCTCCGCAACTCCATTTTGCTGGGGAGTATACGCTATTGTTAGCTGTCTGCCGATTCCATGCTGCCTCAGACATTCGTCAAACTGTTTATTGACATGTTCTCCGCCATTATCACTCCGCAGGCATTTCAATCTTCTTCCTGTCTGCCGTTCCACCAGATTCTTGAATACGATGAATTTGGATAGCACCTCGTTCATTCCACGCAGGAAGTAACAAAAATCCTCCTGGACTTATCGTCAATGAACGTCAGAAAATACTTGGAACCACCGAGGGACGGTGTTGGAAAAGGTCCACAAACATCTGCGTGTATCAGATCCAAAAGCTCCTTAGCCCGATTACTTGTTGCAGATGGAAAAGGTTGAACATGGATTTGGCCAACCATACACGTTTTGCAATTAATATTCTCTGGCAACCGAATATTATCTATTCCTCAAACTATCCCTTTGGATACCATCTCTTTCAAGCTAGAGAAATTAATATGTCCGTATCTCTTGTGTAGCAAGATTCCATCAACAGCTGACATGGCAAAACATTTATTTCGGCCACCTTCAAATAAGTAAAAATTGCCAATCTTTTTGGCTTTCACTATGCATTCTCCATCTTGCATCACTTTGGCATTCTCTATGTCAAAAATCACCTTGCACCTGTTCTGGACAGCACTGCTAACGGAATAGAAATTTCCGGTCATCTTCGGAACGTAGAGAACATTTTCTAGTGTGAACATGCACTGGCCTGTCTGTATCTTGACGTCACCTATACCTTCTGCTTGAAGGAAACCAGCATCGGCCAATCCGATCTGTTAAGTGTGCTTCTCAAACTTTGTAAATAGCTATCTTGCCCAACACATATGGCTTGTTGCGCCACTATCCAAGCACCATGTTGAATTGTCAATTTTGTTGACGTCACAGGCGTGCAACAGGCTGCTTTGTCGATTCACCATACTTCTGGATGCCATACGATGAGCTCCCTCACCCTCACTTCGACACTGGGACTTAATGTGCCCTTGTTCACCACACTTGAAACAAACGATATTTTTTCGTTTCTTCTGTCCATAACTGAAGGTAACTGATCTCGTGTCTCCATAGCGACCACGAAATGTTCAAATTGCTCTGGAAGACTTAGCAAAACGAAGATAGCAAAACGATAGTACGAAGTTCGTCGTTTATCTCTATTTCAACTCCAGTTAGACAATCCAGAATTTCCACAAATTCACTTATGTAGGTCGTCATGCTCTGCCCTTGCTTCATCCGTTTATTAAGCAGTTTCTTGTATAACTGTACTTTTCGTACAGGTCCGCTTGGCTGATGAACTTTCTTCAACTTGCCCCATGCCTCCACAGCCGTTAAGCAATTCTTGATTTAGGCCATTGAGATGTCTTGACACTCAATGTTATTGTCGCCAACGCCTTACTGTCCAAGGCCGCAAGCTGTTGTCCTTCCGGAACATTCGTTTCAGTTAGCTCTCCAGACGTCACACTCCACAGACCGGAATGCACTAATACAGATCGCATCTGTATTTTCCATGTGTCATAGTTTGTCTCCTCTAACTTATCAATTTGATAAAGAACACTCATTGTTCTTAATCTTGAGTCACACACCGAATAACTTGAACTCTCCAGTGCCTGGGCCCATAACCTATTGAGCGGCAGAATTCGAAGCCACCAAAATCAGAAAACCGTGTTTATGCTTCGGAACTTTATTTGTGACTAAAAATGTATGCAAAGGAAAAATTAAAAAGTTGGTATACATAATTTCTTATTCTCTACTTCTTAGAGAGGGACAATTATGACTACTTTAAGATCTCTATCTTTTTCCTATAACTATACAAGCGTGCATTGCATCATACTAATAATGTACAGGGTACTTTATTTTTCTACATTTTTAAACTTTTAAATGTGGTTGTGTACAGTTTAACGCGACACATTAAACTTATTGGCAATGTCCTTGACTGCTATCCCAGCGTTAAATTATGCTACCATTCTGATAAATCTGATCTGATAACCAAACTTAGCTCAGCCGTACCCATGTTATCTAATAATTTTTAATAATATTCTGTTTTAATTTACATCGTTTCATATTGCTCAAAGTTAAACACATAAGTTCTTTGATTCTCGCATGCTTAAAGATGTGAAAATATTTCCAAAAAGATGCTGTCAAAATAGTTGTGCCACTCAAAAACAAGTTGCCTGCATGCATTCTTATCAGCAGAAAGATATTGCATAAGGTCAACGAAATCAAAATTAGCTTACACGTAGCTAAAAATACCTTCATTGTTTTGCGCCTCATTTTAATCCGTTATTTGACGATTTCAATCAAAGCTAAATTCAATAGTCAAAAAATAATGCCGACTATTGTAGTCCTCGCCAGACTCTGTCACTTTTTCTATGGGTGCACCTTAAGAGATTAAACTCCAACCAAAGACAACCTCCTCCAACCATATTTCCACTGTGGCTTATACAGAAAAGGGTGTGCTTGGACTTATTAAGAGATAGTCAGAAAAATATATAATTATAAAAATCTTATCCGTATATTTTGTCCGTCCAATACGGAGTACACCGGGATAATACCAAATCTGTACAAAAAAAAACTCTTTTTTTCTCATAGAAGTCTGAATTGGGATTCAAATTTTTACGTTTGCTCCTACCACATTAGACTTTTATTAACAAACTTCCCTAACAAACCGGAGAACAATAATGTTTGTTGTTTTCTTAACCATGACCTTATAAATGGTGATGAAGACAACCAGCAACTACTAATACGCTTACAAATTTAACGTTAGTAGTAGATTATAAGTAGATTAAAGATTATAAACTTTTTATACTTTTTAGGATTTTTTGTCAACTCTTTTTTAACTCTTTAAAAAAATCTTTAAGAAACGTCTTTAAGAACTATACGAACTACCGAACTGAGCGGACGTGCTTTGTCCGAGCTCCGGGAAAACTGCACCATAATACAGCTAATCAAAAAACTGGGGTAACCCAATATAAGCGAAAAGACGCTTAACTACAATTTACTAAAAGCGACAGACAAGCTTTTTATAACAGTTGTGATGTGCTAAACCAAAACTAGTGCATTGTTAAAAAAAAAATAAGTGCCACGCAATGAGCTCATTGAGCAACGATCAAAAGAACGAGCGTAGAAGTTCAGTGAACCAAAGAAACGGCTTCTATTCTAACTTTTCAACCCGCGATACCGAAGTGGAAAAATTGGCGATTAAGAGCAACCCAGCTCTACTGACCACTGAAACCCAAAAGGCACGATCTTGCTCACCCGCTTTGCTCACTCCGACTCCCGCGTCATGGAGTTCACAGTGTAAAACCCCCACTCCCATATCGGAAACAATATTTCGCACCAACAACTAGAAATGCTACAATTTCTGCAATCACATTGACAACCGCGACGTCAACGACTACAGCGAGTACAAAAACAACAACTTCGGAAAGTGCCAAAGCGGCCCCGGCTACACAGACTAGAATGGATCTCTACATCCAACTTCCATCCATCCATCCAGTCCGCAGAGTAATCCGGCAGGCAATAAAACAAAAATGAACCGTGTCCTGAAAATCGACGAAGAACCAAACAGATCAACTAGTAACAGATTTGCCCTACTGGCGGAGGTTGAAGAAAAACCAACCAGCCAAAGACACCGCAAAAAAAACCCAAGCCCCCTCCAATCTATATTAGGAGGACTGGTCAACCGTATTGCGGCGTTGATCGGGAACGTTGACATTTTTCATGTTATCCCGCTGACCACAAATGTTGACCAAAGGAAACAAAGGTGCAAACCAAGACTGAAGAGCACTTCCGAATCGTGTCCAAATATCTGGACACTGTACAGAAAACCTATTACACGTACCAGCTGAAAAGCAGTAAGGGCCTACAAGTGGTAGTAAAGGGAATAGAACCTGATGTTACCGCCGCGGAAACAAAAACCGCCCTTAAAGAAAAGGGCTTTGCCGCCAAAAATGTTATTAACATTCTAAATAAAGATAAAAAGCCACAACCACAACCACAACAAGGTCGAGCTCGAGCCAGAAAGCAGGTCGCTGAAGAAGAACGAAGTCCACCCAATCTACAGCCTGCAATATCTTTTGCATCGGAAAATCACTGTTGAAGAGCCACATAAACGCAACGGTCCAGTGCAATGCACTAACTGTCAAGAGTATGGATACACAAGGTCTTACTGCACACTTCGGGCACAATTCCGCTTACTGCACTACAAACAAGGACAGTACCGTGAAGAAATGTGGAAACTGCGGAGGCAGCCATACGGCAAACTATAGAGGATGTATGTAGAGGACGGCATAAACTACAATTGTCACAATTCTTGACCGAAAACCATATTGACGTTATGCTACTGGTGGAAACGCATCTTACAAGCAAATAAAACTTTCATATAAGAGGCTACACAATCTACCGCACAGATCATCCAGATGGGAAAGCTCACGGCGGAACTGGAGTTCTAATCATAGAACGCATTATGCACCATTTTCACAAAAGGTTTGCAACAAACTTCTTGCAGGCCACATCGATACCAATTTAGTCAAGCAACGGAATCCTTTCAATCGCTGCCGCTTACTGCCCTTCTCGTTTTTCATCCTCGGAAGGACAATTTATGGTATTCTACAATTCACTTGGGAATCGTTTTATAGCCGCAGGAGACTACAACGCCAAACATACGCACTGAGGATCACGTCTAGTGACTCCCAAAGGAAGACAATTGTACAATGCAATTATAAATTTGAAAAATAAACTGGACTACGTTTCCCCTGGAAGTCCCACATACTGGCCAACAGACTCACGAAAGCTCCTAGACCTTATTGATTTTGCAGTGACAAAAACCATACCTCGCAATCTAATAAGTGCCAAAGCAGTCTCGGACTTATCATCAGATCACTCGCCTGTGCTTCTATCGCTTCTTCAAAGCTCAGAAATAACCGAACACCCCTTCAGCCTGACGACGCCAAGAACGAACTGGCTAAAATACAAAAAGTACGTGAGTGCCCACATAGAACTCGCCTCGGAATTTAACATGTAATCGGACATCGACTACACTACGAGCGCCCTGGAAGAAGTACTCGTTGCGGCAGCTTAAATCTCTACTCCTCATAGGAAAGCAGTAGACCGAAACAAACACTTCAAATCTAATCAGCAAATCGAACAGCTCGTGCGAGAAAAGAAGCGCACGCGTCGTGATTGGCAAAACAGCAGATCACCAGCTTCAAAACAACGCCTTAAGGAAGCAACCCGATCACTCGACCAGGCTCTTCACCAACAGGAAGAAATTGCACAGCTGAGGTACATCCAGAATCTCTCGCCAACAAGCACAAAGTAACCCCTGCGGAGGGCCCACCCAAATCTTAGCGCCCCAATTGAAACGACCACCCCGATAAGAAACTCTTTGGGATGCTGAGCTCGCAGCGACGAAGACCGAGCTCTTACATTCGCCAAACATCTCTAAAGTGTCTTCCAGCCAAAACCAGCCTCATTCCTCCTGCCAGTAATTCAGCCAGAGTCCTCCCCTCAGCCAGCCGCGCCTTCATTCCGGCCGAACGAAATCGAAAAAGTCATAAGAGGGCTAAAACCAAAAGGTACCCGGTGGTGACCTATTGACCCCAAAGATGCTGATCGAACTTCTAAAATGCGCTATAGAGGTCGTCTGCAAACTATTTAATGGGATCATTGATCTTGGCTATTTCCCAAAAGTGGAAGAAATCCATCATTATAATGATACCGACGCCTGGAAAAGACCACACATTTACGTCATCGCACAGACCAATAAGCCTTATATCTTGTTTGTCTAAATTGCTTGAAAAATGCTTGTTATCTCGCATAATACCACATCTGGAAGCTTGCAATTAGAGATGGACATGGCCTGGGTCAGGCCTGAGGCCCGACGGGCCTCGTCAAAAAAATGCTGGCTCGGGCCTGAAACTAAAAGCCGGAAAGGCCCGAAAATCCCAATAAGCCCAAACTGATTTTGTAATTGCAGAGATAAATAGACCAAACTACCGATATTTTTTTTACCGATACTTTACTGATTTTACCGATAGAAAATTTACCGATACTACCGGCCATATTTAGAATTGATCATTGCACCCCTCTAATTTAATTACGCGCTTTTTATCTCAAAAATGTCGAAATTAACAATTCAAAATGCTATTCGGGAGAATAGTGAGAAAATTATATTAACAAAAAACGAGAAAAGAAGTGCGGTGTGGAAAAAGTTCCAATTAATAAAGTACGATAAAGTCTTAGTCGAATATGTTTGTTGCATGGATTGCAAAAACGTTTTGGCGTACTAGCAGGGCAGCGGCACAGGAACCGGCACAAATAAGTTTCACTACCTGAGTCTGCGACTAGCAACCAACCAAAAATTACAGCCAAAAAGTGCCAAAGATAACCTTTCTCGTAAGCAACTGGCCCAAGTGGCAAAAGATTTGCATTGTGTGACTGGAGGTCAGTGTACTAAATATTTTCAAAACTCGTCTTTGAAAAAATTTAAAGTACATAAGATCCATTGTTTTCCAGGTTGTGGTTTTCAAGAATATGCTCAGGCCTTAATAAATATTGGCGCAGATTATGCCAGGCACAGTGTCACGGACTTGGTTTTTTCGCGTAAAACCCATAGTACAATAATTATGATGTATGAATATATAAAACTGAAAGAAGAACTTATAAAAGACATAAAAGAACAGCAATTGGCCTTCACCACTGACATGTGGACAGACGAGTACCCTCAAAGAAGTTTTATTTCACTAAGCACTCATTATATAAATGAGGACTTTGAATTGACAGTTAAACTTTTAGGTGTACAAGAATTTTCAGAGGACAAAAAGACAGGTGAAAACGTTATAATAAGAGCATAATTGAGGAATTTAATATTTTAAATAAAATACAATCTTCTGTATTCGTTACGGATAACGGCTCTAATGTCGTAGCTGCCTTTAAGCACTGTAAAAGGCTTTCTTGTGCATGCTATAACTTAAACCTTGTAATGGATGATGTTTTAGAAAAAAAATCCAATTGCAGAAATCAGATCACTGATTGATTGTTCCAAACAGATTGTTAAGTTCTTTAAACACTCTAACCTTAATAGTAAGATGAGGAAAACACTAAAGCAGCACGTTAAAACAAGATGGAATTCAGTGTTTATAATGCTGAGTTGCATAAACTACGTACTGAATGAAATTAAACTTATTTTATTACAACGCAATGAAATTTATAGAATTGCCAACCTAGACTTTCATTGACAATTCTGGTATATTAAAGTCGCCCACCGCGACGAGCTGGTCACGATCAGTCATAAGATTAAAAACGGATTGAATAGCGGACAAATGCTGCCAATATGTGGGCGGTTTAGACGAAGGCGGTATATACGAACATATAATGTATAAATATTTCTCGGACAAAATGATTTTAAGACTCCAACCCCCCCTTCGCTGAGGTCGATCCCTTCTAAAAGTGGTGCACTTACTTGGAAAAACTTTGGAGCTAAAGATCTCCGGCTTTAGCCAAGTTTTTGTAAAGGCTATAATATGGGATGCAAAGAAAGAACTATCAGAATATAGTTGGGGAGTTTGTTACATAGCCCCCTAGTATTCTGATAGGTAATTGTTAATGACGATACTAGTTTTTTGGGTTAGTGGACGAAGAAGAGGTGGAAGGTTGGTCAGTGGTTCTGATATCGGGTAGTTTAACTCCCGCTGGTTTTAACACTTTTTTTTCAGGGAACTAGGCTGATGTTCTTGGACGAAAAGATTCTCTGGCCAAAAACTGGGTGAACAAATCGTCTTGAACATCGGCGCGGGCACACGAATCTTGATAGAAGACGTGCGCCGTATATAATTATATTTAAATATAGCTATGTCCTCCACCTTTGTATCGGCTTTTGTTTTGGCTTTGATATAAGCCGAGATATCACTCTCTGAAGTATCAGGGGCAAGCCGAGTAACAAATATATGTTTCGATGGAGGAATCACCTGTAAGGGTTTTGGTGTCGCAGGTACAAGAACTGCAGCATCAGTCGGTGCCGGTGGTCCGGACTGTGGAATACCCTTTTGGGTGACCCTAATGGGGGTTTCGTTCCCTAGGACCTGTGGCATCACTTGAAGGGATGCCATGGCGGACATATCGGACAATTGCTCATTATCCCTGAGAAATTCTGACGAATTTTTCTCAGTTCTAGCCCTTGGGGTGGCCAGAGATATAAGCGGCTGCATTAATGTCGGCTGAGCAGGCTGAGGCGGATCAGAAACAGCGGATTTCTTACGCTTAGGGGACTCATTTAGCAGCTGAAGGCCACTAAATTGAGTGTCAAGCGCAAAGAGCTGGTCATTGATTTTACGAAAACCAGTGATGCCGCTTTAAATCCATTTTTGGTCTGTTTCATGAACGACCTCATTTCGCCTTGCACAGCACGACAATTTTCGCAACAATAATGTATCCCAGACCTACGGGAAATGGCATCCAAAACTGAGGCAGTGAACCCGGCACACTTGGCGTGTACGACGTTTTCACATAGCCAGCAATAGCAATGGTAGGCTGGGATGAGGAAATTGTCTCGTTACAAGACTTCATAGAACAGACCAGTTTAAATTTCATATTTTTAATTAATAAAACAAAATTAATATATAAAAAGTTCAAAAACACTATACCTTGAACCACTGTGCCAAATAGGAAGCCGAAGCGGGAGCTTTTAAGAGTGCAAAGGAAAAATGCAGAAATAGAGATAAGACGGGGAAAAAGCAGAGCTGAGCTATGCTTGGAATTGAAATTATTCAATTTATTAATTCGACTCCAAATATACCACAGCACTCGCGAAGCGATACGGTTTAGGTTAAAACACAAAATTCTCAATAGATTCGATTCACAAGTAAGTTAACACCGGTTTACCAATATTTATCATAAACGCAGTGCGCACAAAAAAAAGACACGACCGTTCGCTTAAGAGGAAGAGAGAGAAGTTTCTTCACTGTTAGAGTGCCTAATAATATTTTTAAAGCCTTCTAAAGACTGCTCGGAAAAAATAAGTAGTAATGAGAAATGAAAAACGAAGTAACGTAACTTGGCGTTTACCTTGATAGACGGTTAACCTGGCGTAAGCACACCGAATGCAAGAAGATGCACCTAAAACTGAAAGCCACCAGCCACCACTGAGTCATAAAACAATGATCGCAATGATGTTAGTTAAGTTAAAAATAAAAAAAATTCAACACCTCTTGTCAGTCTCGCAAAGAGAAGATTCAAGAAATAAAAGGAACGTTAAAAAAAGGGTTCGAAAGTCGACTTGTTTTGCTTTCATCGCTCGGAGGCACAAATTTTGCTGCTCAAATGAGGGAAAATTGTAAGCATTAGCCGTGCCTACACTGTTTATGTACCGAAAACGCTGCAGCAGAATTTCTAATCCTTTGCACGCGGGCAAAGGAAAATTAGAGTTTGCCCATCACTGCGCTAGATAGAATGAAGGGTACTGGTATATTAATAGCCTTATATAAATTCCGATTCAAAGAACCTCTCAATAAAAATTATAGGTTGGCCCGCTAAATCTAGCCCCTGATGTATCAGAAGAACGTGGAAGACGTGAAGGTTGGATAAAATCAGCATCAGCTGGTTATCAGAGTATTCACGCAGCACTGGCAAGTCGGAAAAAATTCTAAGCAAATGGACTCAGCCGACAAACATGTTCTGCCGCTGATGCAGGGACGAGAATAAAGAAGACACAGTGATTCAGGGTGGGGGAGCTTCTAGTCCAGAAAATTCTTCCACACGAGAAGGAAATGAATTTAATAATTAACAAAAACGGACGCTTAATTATACACGCTACTAATTTTTTCCACTCAAAATTTAACTATCCTTCGAGGTCAAGGTAGCCATGCTATCGGCAATTAGACTACACGAGGCGGGTTTATGGAAAAGGACTAACTATAGAATCACCAAGTTAGGCTTATGCCGTTTCACGCCTTCGAACATCCCACCTCGAACTATAAGGTCTTCATTCCATCGAGGTAGGAATGGGCTACACAAATCCCGGATGGTTCGAAGTTAAATGGCCAGGTGGGAGGTTTTCACTGCGAGCGTCTTTGTCTAAATGAGTCCTTCAGACTCCCCGACCACTTTAGTGTGTTCCAAGCTAAAATAATACCTATTATGGAAGCACTTAGATCCCCAGCACTTGCTGGCAATCAAGAAACTACTTATATCTTCTCAGATAGTAGTACTCAAGGCTCTTGCCGGATTTTCATCCAACTCTATGTTAGAGAGTGACTGTCACAGATCTCTTAACGAGATGGGAGAGCAGCATGACATCCATCTCATATGGGTGCCCGGACATAGGGACCACGACAGAAACTGACAAATTTAGCAAGGCAGGTACTACCAACCCTCTCCTCCCGGAGAAAGGGCATTCCCAGACACTCCCTTAGCAACGTGTAGGCTAAAATTCAGGGATCACTTCGACAGCACTGGTCGACATCTACCTCATATGGGCGCCGGACATAGGGACCACGACGGAAACTGACAAATTAGCTAGGCCGGTACTACCAACCCTCTCCTCCCGGAGAAAGGGCATTCCCAGACACTCCCTTAGCAACGTGTAGGCTGAAATTCAGGGATCTCTTCGACCTGGTAGCAGAAAATGGAGGAATCTCCAGAACTGCAGAAATTCACCCATGATATGGCCCATCCGCTCTAGGCAAAAGATTAATGATGATCATCTCCCTTTATAGGAAGGACTGCAGTTTAGAGATTAAGGCCATCACGGGGCACTGGTTAATAAGAACGCAAGCGGCTAGACTATCGGTACCTTACAACGATTACTGTAGGAGCTGCAAAGATGTGGGAAGGAGGAGACAGTCACACACGTCTTGTGCGACTTTATCCAAAAAGCTGGATGAGACCGCAAGCCGCCTCAGAATGAATAGTCTTCTTTGGGCAGTTTAGTAGATAGGATGGGGTGAGGTCCCCTTGCAGGACGCCTTGCCCTTGCGGTATCACAAAGGGCCCCAGCGGATTCCAGTGGATTCAGGAGGTCAGTGACTGGCCCACCGCATCGTCACCTCCACCTAACCTAACCTAGGAGTGCCAGTTCCAAATCAGATTGTTCTATCTCTTATAGTCTTTAGGGTGGGAATCGACGTTTAAAACAAATTTGAACTGTATGGGTATTTTAGAAGTCTCCATAGTCCATCTCCTATAGTTTTTGACATCCACGCATCCACTACGGACAGAAGGACATGGCTATATTGATCAAATCATGGCTATATGATGCTGATGAAGAGTATACATATATTATATACTATAAGGGGTCAGAGATGCTTTCTTCTCTATGTTACATAGATTTAAACAAATAAATTATAGCCATGTACTCTACGAATAATAAGAGACAAACTAGGAAAAAAACTCAAAAACTTGTACGCCTTTCTTGATTAATTTGCGACTCTTTTAGCGTCTCTGTGCCATTAACCTTGTAAAGGTTCTCGTCGCTTGTCAAAGTAGGTAATCAGTTTTGCGTTGACAATTTGTATAACAAAGTACTATCGCACCATAAATGCAGTACAATAAGGTCAAATTGCAATTGTCTGTGCAGAAAAAGATAAATGAAGAAAAGGCATAACTTTACTTTAGTTGCATATATTTTTAAAGGCACTGAGGTGTTGTTCGGAGTTTTGCGATTCATTCAACAGTTTAGAGCGAGATACTGTGGCTCTAGGACTAAAAATTGTTTAATGAGCGTCACTACTTTACTTTGTTTAAACATCGATCATTGTGACCACCATCCGCCATTTAATATGCGCACAGTTATGACATAGACAATCAGATAAGTATAAGCAAAGATTATAAAGTACATAAATGGGACATCTCATACAAAGAAAAATTTTCTATGTCGGGTTCCAGCAGTGGAACCCGCTGGAACGAGCGGATTCCATTGCGCGACAAGTTAGGTTTGAGAAATTTTTCGCGCGACAACGAATGAGGAATTGCCGAGTGGTAGAGAGCTTGGCTGGTGTGCAAAGTAAAACAAGTTCAAACCAGGCTCGGGACATCCATTTTTTTTTTAATTTTAAATCTATTTATATTATATTTTTATTCTTTTAATAAGTTTTCATAAATTTATAATCCAATAAAAAAAATACAAAATTGTAAAATCACCTTAACATCGTCTCAGTTCGTAGTGGAACCCGCTGTAAAAATGTCAATAAGTGCGGGTTCTACGGCCCTTTGGCTGGCCGCGTCGTGGAACCCGCTCTCAAATGTTTTCATTTTTTCCGTCGTGGAACCCGCTGTAATAATGAAAACATTTGAGAGCGGGTTCCACGACAAACAACTGACAGATGAGAGCGGGAAAGAGAGAATTCTATTTTTAGATCGTAACATCTTTGGAACGATGAAAGTTTGAAACGTTGTAATCGAACCAATGTGAGAGTAAAGAGATCAGAAATATATTTTACTATCCTTACTCGTCAGCTCTGTTTTTGGTATGGATTCGAACGCCTCCTTCAACACCAATTTTAAGTATCATAAAATCAACTTCGAGGGTGGCCTAGATGGATAGTGTGCGGTCCTTATTCATGGGGTCCTGGGTTCGATTTCATTAGCGGGCGGTTGATTCAATTTTGATAAAGTTTTAGTTGTATGATTCTTTTTATATTTACTTATATTTTTTTATTAATTTTTTTTTTTTACTTTTAATTTTTACGTTATTATTATTATTTTTAATTGTATTCTATTACAATTGTTGTAAAAATAAGTGACGGACGTGTCGGATGACAAAATTCCGGAGGGACTCCCTTGAAATTTTATTAGCATTTTATTAAAGGGACATAATGAAGAATAAGACAATTTACCAATTGTAAAATTAAAGAAAACTGTTACAATTAAAGAAAAAAAAAAAAAAAATAATAATTATAGAAGAAAGAAAAAGTTCAAAGTCCTTACGAGGATTTGAACACAGAAAAATTACACATAAAGTAACTACTCTATGTATTACGCTACCATCCTGTCTCGATCTGTAGCGATCAAAAATACTATTTGTTCTACCAAATACCACGTCGGCGCATCGAAAACAGAAACGAGAAATTGAAATTGAAATTTGAAAGCCAAAACATTTTTACTCCGTCGTGCGAGCAGTCACACATACATGCATAGGTTCACATTTTTGTTGACGGATACATGTAAAGAGTTCTAAAAATAGAATCGTATGCATGTGCGTTCCCCCCTCACCAACAAGCTTGAGGAAAAAAGTTGACCGTTTTGGGCCCTGATGTCCCATCTATGTACTTTATAATCTTTGGTATAAGTCACCAGGGATTAGAAAGAGTCAAATCGTATTTCATCTCAGCAAAAATGAGGCTCATGTTTATTAGAAAAATTTAATATTATTGGTATACCAAAACTCTACTTAAAGCTTTAATAAGAATGTAGATTAAGCAAACACCTTTTAAGGGTGGCGCAAAAAGTTCAAGTCTTTGAAGGTGGTTTTGAAAAGTGGAGATCACAAGAGCATGTCAGCATCTAAAGGTGCGTAACTCCGATGTCGATAAGCATAAAGCGAGACGGCGAAGAGAATCGGGCGATGCTTCCAAACAATGTGGCAGCCAATTTTAAAACACAATAAATGATCTAAATATTTCACATAAATTTAAAAGCGGCACAATGGTATTAAAAACAGCTCAAGTCGAGTTTTCCGACTATATTATAAACGGTAATTATCTCTTTACCCCACAATTGAACTAACCTTTAAAAGTAGAGATTCGTAGAAAAAAAAACGAAAAAAGAGGTATATATAAAATTTTAATTTTTTCATACTGTTCGTCCTTAGGGCGTTATGCGCCTCTATGATATTAGGGGTCCTGCTGGCGGTTACTCTGACGGGAGCAACATGGCTATTGTACTCAATAATAAACCTTGTTTGGATGTAATTCGAGACCGTCTTTTTTCTGCAGAAAATGATCTTTTATAAGATGCCCAATGTAACAGTTTTTAGCTTAAATGATGATAAGAGGATCAATGTTCAATAAAGATTCACTTCGTATCGCTCGCTTAGCTCGGCCGGGTCAATAGAACAGTCTAGCTGCTGATATTGCTGAATTCTTTCGGGGAAAAATTTGGACACAAACTTGCTCTGCATGTATACTATAGGACTCCAAAGTCTAAAATAAATAATCCATTCCTTATAGTCTCCGAAATCCACGCGTTCAAAGTTGTAACTGAATGGAAATACTGGAAACTGTAGTCCTCTAAAATCGGTCGATTTTAAATTTTTTTATTAAATTTGTTTCTGAATTTTCATTTCAATATATAATATATAAGTTTTAAATAAGCCAGTTTTAATATTTGTATACATAGTCAGGAAAATCGACTAATCGACTATAATAATTAACAGTTCTTGTTAATTATTAAATTCCTTTCCTTCTCGTGTGGAAGAATTTTTTGGACTAGCAGCTCCCCCACCCTGAATCACTGTCTTCTTTATTCTCGTCCCTGCATCAGGGGCAGTAGTTGTTTGTGGGCTGAGTCCATTTGCTTAGAATTTTTTCCGACTCTTCAGTGCTGCGTGAATACTCTGATAACCATTCTGATGCTGATTTTATCCAACCTTCACGACTTCCACGTTCTTCTGAGACATCAGCGGCTAGATTTAGCGGGCCAACCTATAATTTTTATTGAGAGGTTCTTTGAATCGGAATTTATATGACGCTGTTAATATACCAGTACCCTCCATTTCAGATTTCAGAGGTGTGAGAGTGCCCATACAAGCTAGTTCGTATGCCATGCAGTTGCCTAATATGTTCCTGTTACTTGGGTTCAGATGGGGCTGATATTAAACTGCTAAGCCATTTCGTCCGAAAGAGATCTGTAGTTCGGGACTGTTTTTAAGTTGCTATATATCGAGCCGATCGATTTAATGGCTTTTTGGCTTTCACTGAAGTTTTAGTGATTTCTTCATCACCCCAGACTAGAAGACTCTGCCGTGATCGGAAAGTCTAAAAGAGGCTCTAATGCCTAATTGTCCGAAGTGAACTCTTCATCCACTTTGTTTTCTAATTCTGTGTAATCTTCTGGGACAGGGGGGCTTTAATTCCTGCCTTTCGGGAATATTGGCGCTGGAAGGCGGTTAATGTTTGTTAGAGTGTTAGACTTTATGTGTTAGGAGTAAGTAGTAGTAGCAGTAATAGTCACTACTGGTAAGAACTAGGGGATCGTTCAGTCAAATAGAGAAGTGTACAGTGTTGTTGAGACTCCATTGATATCTTTCCCTTTGTCTTATTTATGTATTTTTTGCCTGTTTTATTAGTTCTGGGCTGAATGCTTCGTTTGGAATGGTTCGGAGAGCATCGCTAATAGTGCTGCCGCTCTATGAATTTTTCCCAGCTTTTTTTTATTGGTTTTATATTTTTGTGCTGGCTACCATACCAAAACGCCATCCAGTAGTAAGGATTTGACTATCGCTCTTAAAATTCAGCTTACAATGCAGGGATATATTTCTCATTTGCAGAACCTTCAATCTTTTTAGATTAGATTTTACCTTAGCTTTCTATCTAGCCCAGAGATGGGCAAACTCTAATTTTCCATAGCCCGCGTGCAAAGGATTAGAAATTCTGCTGCAGCGTTTTCGGTACATAGACAGTGTAGGCACGGCTAGTGCTTACAATTTGCCCTCATTTGAGCAGTAAAATTTGTGCGATTTGAGCGATGAAAGTGACAACAATCGAACCCTTTTTATACCCTTGCAGAGGGTATTATAATTTTGTCCAAAAGTGTGCAACGCAGTGAAGGAGACATCTCCGACCCTATAAAGTATATATATTCTTGATCAGGATCACCTCCTGAGTTGATATGAGCATGTCCGTCTGTCCGTCTGTCCGTCTGTCCGTCTGTCTGTCCGTCTGTCTGTCTGTCCGTTTCTACGCGAACTAGTCTCTCAGTTTTGAAGCTATCGTCTTGAAACTTTGCACACACCCTTCTTTCCTTTGCACGCAGTATATAAGTCGGAACGGCCCAGATCGGCCGACTATATCATATAGCTGCCATATAACTGATTGATCGGAAATGGTATAACTTTGGTGTTTTTAGAGTTAGAGAGTTCAAATTTAACAAGAGAGCTATTTTTGGCAAACCATTACGACATGCCAAATTTCATAAGGATCGGCCGACTATATCTTATAGCTGCCATATAACTGAACGATCGGAAATGACCCAACTTTCGTGTTTTTGAAGATAGGAAGCTGAAACTTAATACAGATTATATTTTTGGCCAGATGATCCAACCTACCAAATTTCATTAGGATCGGCCGACTATATCCTATAGCTGCCATATAAGTGAACGATCGGAAATGACCCAACTTTTGTGTTTTTGAAGATAGAAGTTTGGGACATTTTTATACCCTTGCAGAGGGTATTATAATGTTGGTCAAAAGTGTGCAACGCAGTGAAGGAGACATCTCCGACCCTATAAAGTATATATATTCTTGATCAGGATCACCTCCTGAGTTGATATGAGCATGTCCGTCTGTCCGTCTGTCCGTCTGTCTGTCTGTCTGTCCGTCTGTCTGTTTCTTCGCAAACTAGTCTCTCAGTTTTAAAGCTATCGTCTTGAAACTTTGCACACACCCTTCTTTTCTTTGCACGCAGTATATAAGTCGGAACGGTCCGGATCGGCCGACTATATCCTATAGCTGCCATATAACTGATTGATCGGAAATGGTATAACTTTGGTGTTTTTAGAGTTAGAGAGTTCAAATTTTAGGTGAGAGCTATTTTTGGTAAAATAATACGACATGCCAAATTTCGTAAGGATCGGCCGACTATATCCTATAGCTGCCATATAACTGAACGATCGGAAATGACCCATCTTTGACCCAACTCGTGTTTTTGAAGATAGAAAGCTGGAACTTGGTACAGATTATATATTTGGTCAGTTGATCCGACCTACCAAATTTCATTAGGATCGGCCGACTATATCCTATAGCTGCCATATAACTGAACGATCGGAAATGGTACTTGGTAGATATATCAACTTTCGTATTTTTGAAGATAGAAGTTTGGGACTTTTTTTAGATTTTGTATTGTAATAAATTGGATTATATTTTCCTATTCCCATAAGGATCGGCCAACTATATCCGATGTTTGCGATATATATCCGGTTTTAACTGCAAGGGTATATAAACTTCGGCTCCGCCCGAAGTTAGCTTTCCTTTCTTGTTAGGTTTGGTTTTTGTATTATAATAAATTGGGTAATATTATCATATTCTCATAAGGATCGGCCAACTATATCCGATGTTTGCGATATATATCCGGTTTTAACTGCAAGGGTATATAAACTTCGGCTCCGCCCGAAGTTAGCTTTCCTTTCTTGTTTTAACGTTCCTTTTATTTCTTGAATCTTCTCTTTGCGAGACTAACAAGAGGTGTTGAATTTTTTTTATTTTTAACTTAACTAACATCATTGCGATCGTTGTTTTATGAGCCATTGGAGGCAGCTGGCTTTCAGTTTTAGGTGCATCTTCTTGCATTCGATGTGCTTACGCCAGGTTAGTCGTCTATCAAGGTGGACGCCAAGTTACGTTACTTCGTTTAGTGAAAGCGGAGGGCATGTTTGTCTATTAACAGTAAACGTTACGTGCTTACATTTGTGTTCGTTTATTTTAATGCGCCAGTCGGACAGCCACCTTTCTCTACTATTAGATGTTTAGCCAATTTATTTATTGCTTGCGTTGGGCATCTGGAGCAACTAAGGATAGCGGTATCGTTGGCGTTGACGTTGTTAGTTGTGCGTTTGTAGTAATATCCGCAGTATACAAAACATATAAACACGGGCCAAGTGCGCTTTCTTGTGGAACTCTAGCTTCGATGATAAAGTCGCCCAAAGAAGCTGCGTTGCATCTCACTGAGAATACCCTATTGTAGAGGTATGATTCCAGTAGCTTGTGGGTGTATGTTGGCAAATACGTTTTAATTTTGTTCATGAGTCCATTGAGCAAAACTCGGTCGAAAGCTTGAGATACGTCGAAAAAAAATAGCGCTACAGTATTCTCGCTGTTCGAAGGCTGAGCGTACTTTGGATGTTAATCTGTTCACTTGCTTGATGGTTCCCTGGTTTCTTCGGAAGCCAAATTGGTGTGCCGGGATAATATTGCAAGCTTCCAGATTGCAAGCGAGATTACAAGCATTTTTCAAGCAATTTAGACAAACAAGATGTAAGGCTTATTGGTCTGTGCGATGACGTAATTATGTGGTCGTTTCCAGGCGTCGGTATCATTAAAATGATGGATTTCTTTCACTTTTTTGCGAAATAGCCAAGATCAATGATCCCATTGAATAGTTTGCAGACGACCTCTATAGCGCATTTTGAAAGCACCGCGAGCCTTTTTTGGTTGTAGCCCCCTTATGACTTTTTTGATTTCGTTCGGCCGGAATGAAGGTGGCTGAGGGGAGGACTCTGGCTGAATTACTGGCAGGAGGAATGAATTTGAGGCAGGGTTTTAGCTGGAGACACTTTGGTTTCAGCTCGGTCTTCGTCGCTTCGAGCCCAGCATCCCAAAGAGTTACTTATCGGGGTGGTCGTTTAAATTGAGGTGCTATAATTTGATTGGGCCCTCCACGGAGGATACTTTGTGCTTGGTCTAGGGATCTAGGAGCCTGATGGTGACCTGCTGTTCTGCCAATCACGACGCGTGCGCCTCTTTTTAAGACATGTTAAGCTCCGGGGCAAGAGCTATGTAGGCATTACGTTTATTTAAGCCACTTTGTTTTTGGCGACGTCAGGCTGAAGGGGTGTTTAGTTATTTCTGGGCTTTGAAGAAGCGTTCAAAGCACAGGCGAGTGGTCTGATGATAAGTATGAGACTTCTTTGGCACTTATTACATTGCGAGGCATGTTTTTTGTCACCGCAAATCAATAAGGTCTAAGAGCTTACGTGGGTCTGTCGGCCAGTAAGTGGGGCTTTCAGGAGAAACATAGTCCAATTATTTCTCACATTAATAACTGCATTGTAAAATTGCCTTTCTTTGGGAGTCACTAGACGTGATCCCCAGTGGGTGTGTTTGGTGATGTTTTCTCCTGCGGCCAAAAATTGATCGCCAAGTGAATTTTAGAAGTCCAAAAATTGTCCTTCTCAGAGTAAGAAGCAAAGAGGGCAGAAAACGGCAGCGATTGAAAGGCTTCCTTTACTTGACTGAATTTGTGTCGATGTATCCTGCAAGATGTTCAGTGCAAACCTTTTGTGAAAAAGGTGTTTGGTGCGTTTTCTGATTAGAACTCCGGTTCCGCCGTGGGCTTTCCCATCCGGATGATCTGTGCGGTAAATTTTATAGCCTCTTGTATTTGCGTATTCATCAGAAGCATAACGTCAATATAGTTGTCGTGCATGAATTGTGATAAATCTAGTTTATGCCGTGAGACACCATTGGGGTTCCACATTGATATTCGTAGATTCTGCATAGATTATTTAGACTGTTGTGCTGCGAGCAGCTGTATTATCTTTTTCAGGTTTTTATAAAGTGTTTGCATACTTTGTTGGAGGGTTAGCAATCATAGTTTCTGTTTTTCTATGTGGCTGTTCTGTCACTTGATGAGAGCTTTCTGAATTAGTCTGAATTGGATTTTTCCATCCCAGATCGTAGAGCATCGGCATCGGCAAACCTTTTGAAGCAATGTACACTTTCTGTGTATTTTGATTGCGCGTTGCTTGCGGTAGCTTGTCGCATGCGACTCTTCACCTAGTTTGCACAAATCCGTATGGTTCCCTCCGCAGTTTCCACATATCTTCACGGTATGCAGTATGACCTTTTGTGTCCATACATAAAATTAGTTAATTGCTCAAAAAATAACAATTTACTTATATATACATCAAAATTCTGAAAGACTGTGAAAAAAATACAGATAAGAAGATTGAATTTATCCGCAACTGAGGCTAAAAACTTACTTCTTGCATTCATGAAAATCTGCCAATAACCACTTGTACTGGACCCAACATCAACCAATGAATATAATTTTTAAATTTAAATATATACTTACTTTTTTTTGTTATGAGACATTCTAAGCTTAATTTTTTTGTCATCTATATATAAATCAGTGTGTGAATGAAAATATATTTTTTTTGAGTCCGTAATCCATTTGAGGTACATAAGCACCATTCCATTAAAATCCATATTGTTTTTTTTTGTCTCAATGAAGACTTCATAGCTTAAAGGAATCACATCTTTCGAAATGCGATCTTCTGATTTAACGTTGTTTGAAGAAACATCTATATAGCACTCTCCGAATTCCTGTGGACAAAAATCTTTCATTAATATATTTTTTATACCCTTGCAGAGGGTATTATAATTTTCGGTAAAAGTGCGCAACGCAGTAAAGGAGACATCTCCGACCCTATAAAGTATATATATTCTTGATCAGGATCACCTCCTGAGTTCATATCAGCATGTCCGTCTGTCTGTTTCTACGCAAACTAGTCTCTCAGTTTTAAAGCTATCGACTTGAAACTTTGCACACACCCTTCTTTCCTTTGCACGCAGAATATAAGTCGGAACGGCCCGGATCGGCCGACTATACCCTATAGCTGCCATATAACTGATTGATCGGAAATGGTATAACTTCGGTGTTTTTTGAGTTAGATAGTTCAAATTCAAGTTCAAACTCGCGAATCGTCGTCGCATGCAGACGTGTATTTATTGTGCTCCGAGAAAAAAAAAAAAAAAAAAAACTATTCAACAATATCAAAAAGTGCAGTGACTGGTTTCGTAAATCAACAACAACGCGAAAAGACGCTTTCAGCGATGAAATCGCTAATGTTTATATTGATTAATTAATTAATTAATATAAAACATAACATTTAAAACTCGAACAATATCAATTTCGATTGCAATGAGTCTAAACGACGTTAGCACACAACGTCAACGTGAGCAAGACGAGAGACGGCTCTCAGTACAAAGAAACAACGCTTACTTCACTTTCAAAGCAACCGAAAGTAATGCAAGCTCATCCCAAACACGGTCAATTACCCCAAACTTGGCCGAATTCTTAAACGTAGAGAGCGTGAGAGCGCGTTCTTGCTCCCCCTCGCTACCATCGATGTCTCTGCAGCCAAAGAGCGCAGTAACTAGCACCGCAACCTCTTTGACAACGTCAACCGTAACAACAACAACAACCGCTACTGTAACGACAGCGCGTTTAACGACGTCATCAGCTAGCAACGCAAACATTGATACTTCAGCCGCTGTGCTGCCCGAAAAAGAGAACAAAAACAAAGAAAATATTAAGCCGGCTGTGCAGACTGGTATGGATCGTTACATCCAAATCAAAAGGAAGCTGAGCCCCCTAAACTCCCAACGCAAAATAACCCGTGGCAATGCTAACATAGCCGCAATAAAAACGCCCACGAACTCAAACCGTTTTAAAATCTTGGCAGACTATGAGGATGACGCCGAATCTACAGAAGTCGAATCTACAGAATCTAGGAAGCCTAAGCCCCCGCCAATATACATACGAGAAAAAAGTTCCAACGTTCTTGTCAACAAAATTATAGAGCTCATTGGCAAGAACAACTTCCACATAATACCACTCGTAAAGGGCAATATCCAGGAAACAAAAGTTCAAACGAAGTCTGAAGATAATTACAGAGTATTATCAAAATACCTCACCGACAAAAAAAAGAACTTTTACACGTATCAGCTAAAAAGCAGCAAGGGCTTGCAAGTCGTACTTAAGGGCATAGAGCCCGAAGTACCGCCTGCAGAGATAACAAAGGCGCTACAAGAGAAGGGATTTAGCGTTAAGACAGTGTTCAATATCTCTAACAGGGATAGAAAGCCGCAGCCACTCTTTAAGGTTGAACTCGAACCACAAATTAAGCCCCTCAAGAAATACGAAGTGCACCCTATATACAATCTTCAGTTCCTGCTGCACCGCAGAATTACAGTTGAGGAGCCGCACAAACGCAATGGCCCGGTACAATGTGCGAACTGCCAAGAATATGGCCATACAAGGTCTTACTGTAAACTGCGCCCAGTTTGTGTAGTTTGTGGTGAGCTTCATGACTCCGCACACTGCCCAGCGAGCAAAGATGACCAAAACTCGAAAAAGTGCGGCAACTGCGGTGGAAATCACACTGCTAACTATAGAGGTTGCCCAGTTTATAAGGAGCTGAAAAGTCGCATCCACCAGAGGGCCCGCACCCAAAATAATCAGTTCATAGCCTCCAGGACAAACCCTGAAGTCTTCTTCTCGACCGCAGCCAGATCCTCACTAGGACTTACAAACTCTGACAAAAATGTCACATACGCAAGCGCTTTAAAATCAGGACTGGCTACCCCAGCCTCAAAAAGCTCACTGCCGCAATCAGCACACCAAGAACCGAACACGGCTCAGCAGTATCAACTTCCGGAGCAGTCAAAAAGTAACTTTGAAGCAATGATATGCAGTCTACAACAAAGCCTTACGGAGTTCATGTCGTTTATGCGTACAACTATGCAAGATCTAATGCGAAACCAAAATCTATTAATACAAATGCTGGTTTCACAACAATCCAAATAATGACTTCCCTACGAATATCTACATGGAACGCTAACGGCGTTTCGCAGCATAAACTCGAGTTAGCGCAATTCCTACTAGACAATCAAATCGACGTAATGCTGCTTTCAGAAACACATCTTACGAACAGATACAATTTCCAACTACGAGGATATTCATTCTATGGAACAAATCATCCAGACGGTAAAGCACACGGCGGGACTGGAATTTTAATCAGAAGCCGTATCAAGCACCATTATCATACGAAATTTGCAAAAAACTACCTACAGGCCACATCAATAAATATACACCTAAATACTGGCAAGCAATTAACTCTAGCTGCCGTATACTGCCCCCCACGCTTCACCATAGCCGAAGATGAGTTTATGCAGTTTTTCAACTCACTCGGAGACCACTTCATAGCAGCAGGAGACTACAATGCCAAGCACACACACTGGGGATCTAGTCTCGTGACCCCAAAAGGAAAGCAGCTCTATAATGCAATTATCAAAGCTAAGAACAAGCTAGACTATGCTTCTTCTGGCTCACCAACATACTGGCCGGCAGACCCAAAGAAACTTCCCGATTTAATTGACTTTGCGATTACCAAAAACATTCCTAAAAATCTAATATGCGCCGAATGCCTTTCGGATCTTTCATCTGATCACTCGCCTGTCCTTTTTACTCTACTCCAACACTCAGGAACATGGGATCAATCATCAAATCTGACCTCACATAAAACCAATTGGGTTGAGTACAGGAAGTACATCAGCTCACACATTGATCTGAGTCCTCACCTCAGCGACGAAGCCAACGTAGACAGTTTTGTTAATTCGCTGGAGTCTGTACTCGTCTCTGCAGCTCGAGCTTTAACACCTCAAACTATAAACACACAATGCATTTAAAAGAAGACAAATCTACAAATCGAACAGCTCGTCCTCGAAAAGCGACGCTTACGTCGAGAATGGCAATGTCACAGATCGCCATCTGCTAAGCAACGCTTCAAACATGCCTCACGTCAACTTGATCAAGCTCTACAGCAAGAAGAAACGAATGTCCACCACCGCTACATAGAGCAATTGTCAACTAACAGTACGAAACACTCACTATGGAGAGCTCACCCAACTCTGAGCTCACCGAAAGAAACCGTGATGCCTATTAGAAATTCCACAGGCGGGTGGGCGCGCAGCGACGCAGACAGAGCCAGTACGTTTGCCAAACACCTTAAAAAGGTCTTCCAACCAAATCCTGCCACCAATGCGTTTACTTTGCCGACTCTATCAGATGAGCCCCAGCCTCAACATGAGCCGATTGAGTTTCGCCCAAACGAAATCGTTAACATCATCAAACGACAACTGAATCCGAAAAAATCCCCGGGCTGCGACCTCATAACTCCCAAAATGATCATTGAGCTCCCATACTGTGCCGTTTGCACTCTCACCCAGCTATTTAATGCCATCGCAAAACTTGGCCACTTTCCAGTGAGATGGAAAAAGTCAATTATAATAATGATAGCAAAGCCGGGAAAAGACCACACTATCCCCACGTCGTATAGACCTATAAGCCTACTCTCTTGCCTATCTAAACTCTTTCAAAAATGCCTAATGACTCGGATAAACACATACCTGAGAATCCAGGAAGGAATCCCGTCACACCAATTTGGGTTTCGTGAAAAGCATGGAACAATTGAGCAGGTCAACCGGATAACATCCGAAATTCGGAACGCGTTCGAAAAACGAGAGCACTGTACTGCCATATTTTTAGATGTCTCTCAAGCATTCGATAGAGTCTGGCTGGAAGGTCTAATGTACAAGATCAAGACAATGCTCCCCTACAGCACCCACAAGATTTTGGAGTCTTACCTTCACGACAGAAAATTTTTCGTGAGGTGCAATACCGCTATATCCGATGATTACACTGTTGGAGCTGGAGTTCCTCAAGGCAGCGTGCTAGGGCCAATATTATATGTCCTCTACACAGCAGATATCCCGACAAGTACACGTCTAACAACATCTACGTTTGCCGATTACACAGCTATTCTTAGCCGCTCAAAATGCCCGATTCAAGCAACTGCGCAGCTAGCTCATCATATGGTCGATCTCGAAAAATGGCTGTCAGACTGGCGAATTAAAGTGAACGAACTAAAATGCAAGCATGTTACGTTCACTCTGAATAGGCAAAACTGCCCGCCAATAACATTAAACAACACTCTACTCCCACAAGCAAACGAAGTAACATACCTAGGAGTACATCTCGACAGAAGACTCACATGGCGCCGGCACATTGAAGCCAAAAGAACACACCTAAAGCTAAAAGCCAGCGGTCTTCATTGGCTTATCAACGCTCGGTCACCTCTTAGCCTTGAACATAAAGTCCTGCTGTACAACTCGGTACTAAAACCTATATGGATGTACGGCTCCCAGTTATGGGGGAACGCCAGCAATAGCAACATTGACATAATTCAAAGAGTTCAGTCGAAGATCTTGAGAACAATCACCGGGGCACCGTGGTACGTTCGCAACGAAAACATACACCGCGACTTAAACATTCGACCAGTCAAAGAAGCGATCGCAGAACAGAAGGTAAAGTACTTAACCAAGCTATCGGTGCACCCTAACCACCTGGCGAGAGGTCTAACAAGGTTGAGCAACCAATCACGCCTTCGTCGCAATGACTTACCCACCCAGCGACCGACCTGAGGGACGCGCAACCAGAATGCAGTCTTAGTATACTGTTAGTTAAATTTTAATGTTAAGATTCGTCAACTTATTGTTAGTCTCAAAATTAAGAGTAGATTCAATAAATAAAAGCAAAGCTATAAAAAAAAAAAAAAAAAAAAAAAAAAGATAGTTCAAATGCGCTATTTTGGCAAAATAATACGACATGCCAAATTTCGTAAGGATCGGCCGACTATTTCCTATAGCTGCCATATAACTGAACGATCGGAAATGGTTTTTGGTAGAAATACCAACTTTGGTATGTTTGAAGATAGAAGTTTGGGACTTTTTTTAGATTTTGCATTGTAATAAATTGGATTATATATTCATATTCCCATAAGGATCGGCCAACTATATCCGATGTTTGCGATACATATCTGGTTTTAACTGCAAAGGTATATAAACTTCGGCTCCGCCCGAAGCTTTCCTTTCTTGTTTTAGCGTTAAAATAAGTTGTTTGATGAAGTCTAGCCTCTTTGTCCCTAACAAAGGAAACTTTTTTCAACTACATCCTCCCAAATGGGCCACTTTGAACATTTTTATATCCCTTTATAGACCGCAACGATAAAAAATAAGCAAAACTTCGAGTTTTTGAAAAAAAGGTTGGGATTATATTTTGCGACGTAGAAGGTTGTCAAAAAAGTCTTGCGGTATTTTTATAGATTTTTCAATTATTTAAAAAATTGATTTATACGATGACCAGTTTCCAAAGAGATGACAACTTCATAACAATGCCCTTCACAATTCCCTTATCGCTTCCCTAATGGAAAAAAACTCGAAGAGCCAATCCGCAACGTGGCGCTTCTTCGATCACCTCTAACCAGAACAAAAACGTCGAAACCTTTGTTATGCGGTTAAAACAGAAACTGAATGGGGGGAAACTGAATGAAACTGACATTTTCGCTTTTATCGTAGTAGTATGTAAAACATTTTTTTCCTTTATTCGACGATAAAACCCTCGAAAACATGAACCAAAAAACAGCATGTTTAAGCATAATACGTGTCGGGTCAGGCAGCAGCGGTGTAATTTTAATGTTTAAATATGTTAGCGTAATGTTTGGTAATGTTTATTTATGGCTTAAGTTTATACAAAAGCTTAGTTGATCGCAAGCCGACTCTCCCTCGGCCGCTCGATTCAACGGGCTTTCTATAGAGAGTTTTAGCTCGCAGTGTCTAGGTCGGGCCGCCCTCTCCATTATTCGAGAGCTTTAGCTTCGCAGTGACCAGTCAGGCCGCCCTCTCTGTATTTTACTTTCGTCCCTGCATGCACCATAAGCGGGTCTATCTGCGGATCATCCCGTTTCATCTGCATGCAGAAATAAAAATTTTTTATAACGTCATATTAAATACAAATTCTTTTATTTACGGCATTGAAAACGCTCAATGACCAAACATTGGTGACCCCAACGTGATTTAGTTAATATAATTAACAATTTAAAAAAACTATTGAGCCGCGAAAAAACATTTAAAAAACATACATATTTACGTTCCACAAAGCAAGTGCATTCGCCCGCGCATAGACTTCATATATATATACGTTCCACAATTCCGCTACGTTTCTGAGCGCACATAGGACAAGTCGTGTTCGTCGCGGGCAAATAAATTTGGAGCAAAAAAAAAAAAATTTTTGGCGCCGGAATTATTTACTTCGGGTTGGTCGGAACTTAATAAATCAACCATGAACTCCAGCGCTGCAGACACAGGAGCACCCACTCCAACCCGTAGTGCTGTTCTAAAGTGCAAGGCCCTGGGTATTCTCCAGGACTTGCAGAGGATCCAAAGAGCTCTTCAGCCTGTTTCCAAGGTGGACGATGCCATGCTCAACGTGCGTCATGGTCAGATAGTCGCCATGTTCAGCGACTTCAAGGCCATCCACTGGGAGCTTGAGGATTTGGACATTTCGCAGATCAGTAGTGAGCTCCGATGGACTGTCTCGGAGCTGGTAGTGACAATGCAGGCCGAAATTGAGCACGAGACGACCCTTCGCTCTTCCCGAATTGCTGCCCACTCCACCCTAGCTAACGGAATGTCCACCATGCAGGTTGACTCGGGGTCAGGTCAAAGGTTTCAAGCTTTGCCTCCCTTGCCTCTTCCTACCTCAGCGGTGGATACTCTGAATGGCCTGAGTTTTACTCGATTTTCTGTACAATCGTCGGCGGTAATCCGAGCATCAGTAAGGTGGAAAAGCTGCAAAGGTTGCGATCTTGCCGTCAGGAGTCCGCTTTCGAAGCAGTTCGCTCCTTGGAAGTTTCCGATGAGAATTATGATGTTGCGCTGAATTTGTTGGAGAAACGATTTAATAGCCGTCGTTTAATATTTCAGGCTCATGTGAACGAGATTCTTGGCCTCACTCTAGTGGAAGGTGATTCACTAACAGGTCTTCGAGGGTTATCCGACAAATTCAATGCCCATATGAGAACTTTGAAGAATTTGGGTTCAACGAATGAGATAGCCGGCTGCATCATTGTCCAGGTGCTTCTTCAACGGTTGGACCCAGCTACCCAGGTTAAGTGGGAAGAGAGTCTAAATTCTTCAAGTTCCGACGCCATCCCTACTTGGGAGTCGCTGGCAGAGTTTCTGGAGCAGCGATGCAGGACTTTAGAGGCTATGGATGTGGCCGCTGGGCAGAGCTATGGAGCGGATCCCTCTTCGGGTTGGAGTGCTTCGCTGGGAGCTGATTAAGGTGTACCTCGCCCCTTACGAATATAGTTGGAGGACAGGCCCCAACGGAGGGGGGAATGTCGGGTCAGGCAGCAGCGGTGTAATTTTAATGTTTAAATATGTTAGCGTAAAATTGGTAATGTTTATTTATGGCTTAAGTTTATACAAAAGCTTAGTTGATCGCAAGCCGACTCTCCCTCGGCCGCTCGATTCAACGGGCTTTCTATAGAGAGTTTTAGCTCGCAGTGTCTAGGTCGGGCCGCCCTCTCCATTATTCGAGAGCTTTAGCTTCGCAGTGACCAGTCGGGCCGCCCTCTCTGTATTTTACTTTCGTCCCTGCATGCTCCATAAGCGGGTCTATCTGCGGATCATCCCGTTTCATCTGCATGCAGAAATAAACATTTTTTATAACGTCATATTAAATACAAATTCTTTTATTTACGGCATTGAAAACGCTCAATGACCAAACAATACGTTTCCAACAAAATATATTATGTCTTGATGTGACAAATACCACTAGAACTAGGCGCTTAAAACGACAGCTGTCTGACAAAACCTAAAAGTAAAGTGCTCCTGTGTTCAATTTCGAAATTCCCTTTTACTTTTCAAAATGACAGTTCTCGTTAAAGTGCAATGAAAAATAAACATCTTTTTAACCCCTACAGATTACTTATTAGGGTATTGACTTTTAATGTGCATTATGTTTTAGAAAAACATAAAAAAAAAATTTTTAACCCCTTTTAATTTTAAATTTTAAAAGGTAGTCACTGCCATTTTCACTTTTGGTTTTAAGGGTGTGTGTAGGAGATTCAATAGGTTTTACAAAAAATGTTTAAATCTTCTTAAATTTTTAAAATTTAGCCTTCTTTTGTCTTCAAAACAAGTAATTTCAAGTAATTTTTGTTGTTTTGTTTCTCAGATACGAGGGAAAATGTTGTAAATTTGACAACAAAAAGGTTTGAAACTGTATCGAAATTCACTTAGTAAAAGTAAACACCGGACCCTGCCTGATCAAAAGTTTTCCAAAATAACTGATGTTATTTAACATTAAACATTGAACTATACATTCACTCTATGTTACATAAATTTACTCGAAAACAAAATACCCTTCAGATGATATTTGACCTCAATGCTGGGACCTCTTTGAGGACCCCTGCAATGATCCTCTGGTAGCATACGCGTAACTGCTTGCCTTATCCTTTTATCACGTTATGAGCTTACGAAGTTGGTACCATTGTCCCTATAAAGATGCTGCATCATTCTTCGACGGCCCGTGAACTTGACGCACGCCAGCAGAAAGTGCTCTGTGGTAAGCCCGGTCACCAGTTCCACGTGAAAGGGCTTTCTCGCTAGACAGTTGAAGACGGACACCTCATTCGTGCTCCGGTGGACCCGGTGTAATCGATTCCCGTTGTGACCAAAGGTCTGTGGGGCGGATGTACCCGGTGGTGCGGTAGATCTTTCTTGAGCTCTGACGAGACTGTTTCGCGCACCCGCTGATCAACTGGACAAAATTAAAGGATTGCGTCTGTCAGATGGCAATAAGAAACACCAAAGACACAAACAGCTTTTCGAGCCGCATGGTGAATCCTAAGCCTATCCTCTTTGACTTCCAACGCTGGTTCGAATGGTAAGATTATGCTCATGAACGGCACTGCAACACGAGTATGGGACAACCAGCTTGGTCCTGTTCATCATAGCATACCACGGTGTCAGACCTCTGGCTTCACAGTCTGCAAACATACGATCCATCTCAGAATACCTGAAATTGCAGAGAGACTAAAATACAGTTTCAACAGGGCGACAAGGATATATAGCAACGGTGCCCGGCATAGGCAGAGCCTCATCCTACCCTCCACTTCTCTGTGCCTTTACTCCTTCATGGGTAAAAACTCCGGGCACGGCGCAGAATGTGACCACCGTAGTAGTGATCGCACTTGAGGAAAGCACATCCTGAGTCATCAGGCACCTTATGCACTCGAATCCGGGGAGTGGAGTCTGACGATCGGGGTCCAATACTGGTGTCATACGAAGAGCTTCGGTTCTTGATCCGATGCATGATTACCAATCACTCGCTAAGATGGGGCTGTCACTGTACTACCTTTTTTTGGGAAACTGGAGCGGTGTGATTATCAGGCTATCATGATACGGCTTCCCTTCTAAGACATTGAAAAAAAAAGGAAAACCAGACTAGGATTGTTGTAGCGATTAAGCACCAGAGACTAAGCCGCGGCGAAGTTTTTATAGGTGAGCTGAATCTGACAAATGTCATTATCGCGTCCGACAGGAAGCAAATCTATTAAACAATAATCTGGCCAGTTCACTACAACACCTGAAAACTTGGGTACGGACATATGCGGCATCGCCAAATGCACTTCCGAAGCCTGCAGCCTCCTCAGGCACAATTGGCTGAGGTACAGAAGGTACAAAGTTTTGGAGCCATAGTTGGATATCCGCCTTTATTGATGTTCTGCATTTTCGAAAGTTTTGACCACCAGCACCGCATTTTGTAAAAATGTGGTAGTAGTAGAAAGGAAAGGTAAGTAATCGAAAGGTATTGCTTTGAACTGATTGATCGAAAATAGCATACCTTTGGTGTTTTATACACGGTTTTTTTTTTTTTTTTTTTAAAAGGTATATATTTATTTAACATTAACGGGTATACTGCTACCTTTGTGGCAGCTTGAACAGGTTGTAACATACCCGGTTTTCGTATTCTTGTGAATGTTTGTAATATAGAGAAGGAATCATCTCCGACCCCATAAGGTACATATATTCTTGATAAGCATAAAAAGCCGAGTCTATATAGTCCGTCTTGGTTGTTTGAGTTTTCCGTCATTCCGTACGATTGTCCGTATGAACACTTTGATCTCAAAGACTATAAGAGATAGAGCTATAGAATTTGGCATGGAAACTCCTATAATGCCCCCGTTGTTCAAGTTTCTTAAAAATTTTTGCACTACCCCCTTCCGCTTCCAAAAATTGATTTTTTGAAAAACCTGATGCTAAACTATTTTTATAGTTAACTTATATCCGAAAAAAAGAATAAATAATTCGGCTACAAAAGTACTTTGGTTTGGGAGAAATTTATTAAAAAGTGAAATGATTTTGATTCACTAAATTATGGTTAGTGAAAACGCTGTAGTCTCCAGACAAAATATAAATAATTTTTTTATTAAAATTTCTTAAGTACGCCTTAACTATTGCGATCCCATATTTCTTTCAAATGTTATTGAAGAAATACAATTTTTCCCAAATTAAGGTCATGAAGGAAATTATTCTACTATCGACTATTTTTGGAAAAACTAATTAACAAGAAAGGAAAGCTAACTTCGGGCGGAGCCGAAGTTTATATACCCTTGCAGTTAAAACCGGATATATATCGCAAACATCGGATATATTTGGCCGATCCTTATGAGAATATCATATTAAAACCAATTAATTACAGTAAAATAAATTAAAAAAAAGTCCCAAGCTTAGGTCGGATTAACTGACCAAAACTATAATCTGTAATAAGTTTCAGCTTTCTATCTTTAAAAACACGAAAGTTGGGTCATGAAATTTGGCATGTCGTATTAATTTGCTCGTATTTTATTTTGTCGTATTTTATTATTAATAGCTCCCATGTAAGGTTTGAACTCTCTTACTCTAAAAACACCAAAGTTATACTATTTCCGATCAATCAGTTATATGGCAGCTATAGGATATAGTCGGCCGATCCCGGTCGTTCCGACTTATATACTGCGTGCAAAAAAAAGAAGGGTGTGTGCAACGTTTCAAGTCGAAAGCTTTAAAACTGAAAGACTATAATTTATAGGGACGGACTCTTAAAAATTCCTTAAGGGATTTTTAAATTTCCAACGTTTTTTAATAGTTAAATGTTGTAGCTTTTGAAAAAAATAGATCTTTAATTAATTAAAACAAAAAGAACACAATTTTTACACAAGAAACTGACGTTTTTGAATTTTTGTCGTTTTTTTGGACTTTGGCGTCATTTTTTCGGTACAACTTCTAAAAAATGGTATCATTTTTGACACATATCAATATTGTCTTATTAATCCTGAATAAAACGAGACCAATTTTATTAGGAAATTATGAATATTGTTTAAGTTGTTTCGCTTTCCCCATAACTAGTCAGTGTAGTCTTGTTTTTTCAAATAAATCAAGATTTTGAGGGTGTTACAAATATTTCAAACACGGTTTTGTGTTATTTTCGACCTAATAAACAATTCCTAATAGGTCTCGTTAGAAGTTCCTCCAATTTATTGTTTTTTTTTGTCACACTGTGAAATATATGAACACACATATATATGTTATATATGAATATATGCATGTATAGAACATAGAAAAGTAACATTACCCTTTAAAAACACTCCAAAAAGTAAAACTATCCGCAAAAATACGTAATTGACTACTGCTTAATTGACCAGAGATAATTTTTAACTTGTATTGACATTTATTGCAAACTAACTGCCCAGCCCGGCTTCGCTCGGGTTGTTTCGTTTTAGGATCCGTAATAGTATTTAAGTGTTAGTAGTATTTTTTTTCTCAAGGCTGACCCGGCGAACTTCGTACCGCCTTAGCGTAGCTTTGATGCATTACTTTATTTTGTATAGCTAACCTATATTATGTATGAGTCCCTATTCAATTTGAACTGGAATCTACAATATCCTCCATATAAAAATGAATCCTTATTTCCCTGGTCTCGCCATACCTGAGGACTTTACTAATTTTTATACCCTTGCAGAGGGTATTATAATTTTGGTCAAAAGTGTGCAATATTGTGCAAAGTGAACAATATTTATTTTATTCGAATTCTCCTATCTTCAATTATGCCGATTATCAAGCTCCTCCATCAAATCCTCGCTGATCTGCTCGCTTGCGCCCGTTTCCTCCGTTGGCGCTTTCTCTCCCGTTGCTCCTCAGACGCCGTTCCGGGTTGGTTGCCCAGATCTCCACTTCTCATGATTTTATGACTGAGGTCAGCTTGGTCCCTGGCAGCCTTAATTTTTTGCCTACGCTTCTTTTTCATTACAACAGGGCACCACTGTGCATACCGTCAAGTGGCTCTGCATCAGCCCTTTCGGCTTCTTCTGTGGCCTTGAGTTCATGGGCCGACGCTCTTCACTTTGCTGGATTACTTCTTTTATCTCGGTCTCTTTTATCTCGTTTCTCTTTTATCTAGATTTTTTATCTCGGTCTCTTTTAGGACTCTCCACAGGATGACGTCTGACTCGGCCTCACTAAACGTGGGCGCGGACTAACTCCACAGGCACTGCGTTGTACTGCCTTATGTAGACTCCAGGGGACCCATTTATCCTTCTGTTTTATGAACATTACTCCTTCATCAATCGATCGGTTCTCTCGGTGGTCCTGTACTTTCTGCGATCCTTCCACAGTTTCTTTCATTTTTCGTTTTCCCCTTTTATTTGATACGAGAGGTCTTACCGTTCTCTCGAATTCCATGGCGTTTTTTGCTTTCTCCTCCTTTCAATCCACCTTACAAAACCCAACGCCTTGTATTGGTCATGTTTACTTTGAGGTGGAAACGCTTTATAAGGCTGGTAGCACACTTCACTCTTTCGACTCATGCTTATGTGGCTCATCTCATAATTTGCGAGCACTGTAATTTTCTGATGCTAATTATGATAGCATCAGATACATGTTTATCGGGTCCTTGATATATTACGTAATTGTTTTAGTAATCAATGCATAATACTTCTGGCTGACATCATTGAGAATCTTCAAATTTGGGTTGTTATCTATTCGATTTTACGCTCGGTTAGCTACCACACGTTTTTAACTATTTCCTCCAACTGGTACATATGTATGTATCACCCACTTCTGTTCTTAGGGAAAAGACTCGTTTGATCCATGAAAAAGGACGACTTAACCCCTATTCTTAAGGGAAAAACACATTTGTTTTTGCTTTTAAATATATTCAAAGACGCACGTTTGAGTCGATACAGAGATCAAAGAAGAAGAAATGGAAAAAGGGAGGACTATGAAAAGAAATATTTATATATTGACTTATAAATACCTTCAAAGTGTCGTCGGTAGTTTTCAGATTAATAAACATCATAATACATAATACATCATCATAACCCCTCCTTCGTTTTTTGCCAAACAAAATAGTTAAATTTAGTGCAGCCAAACATTTATTTATATACGAATATATGTAGATATATAATACATATTTACGTACAAAAAATAATTTGGCGTACATACAAATATATGCAGCGGTAAAATTCTCGTTTTCGCTTCAACCGTTGACCGTTGCTATATATGTATGTATGCATAAGTTTGGCGCATTTTATTGTAACGGACCGCCAAGTGAGGCGCTACCCTACAATTGGTTGGGTACACACTTTTTTCGGTTTCATTGGCAACCAACTATTTTTTTGGATACTCAGTGCCTCGACTTATTCGACTATTAATTAATTAGTTTATTCTTTCATCTTTTCGCCATATATTAAATAATTATTCTGTCGTTTTTCTCCAGATATTAAAATAAATATCTTTTCATTTTTCGCCATAGTTATTAATTTATTAATTTAAAAATTAAAAAACTCATTAAAATAAAAATTTTTTTTTTTATTATAAGAAATTAGTAATTTAAATAATAAAGTGTTGTAAAGTGTTGTATTTAAAAATAAAAATAATACATTTTTAAAATTTTTATCGTTGTCTGTTTATTAAAAAATAAATAAAATCAGAAAATGGATAATAATAAACAGAATTTAAAATCCGCGACTTTTGATTACAAGATAAAGATTAAATGTCAGAGTAAAAAGCATTCGCCGATTACGGCTGGGAAGCTGTGTCAGTTCCTTTAGCAAAGACCGAGTTAGAGTGCAATGAGGTTTTAAATGAGACAATTTTTAAGGCAAATGAGTTGCAAGACCAGATCGAGCAATTAGATAAGGAAGATGAATTCGGAGCCGAGTTAGAAGAATTAGAATCTTGGCCGTCAGCCAACGGATACAACAGCGGGACCTACACGCAAGGATGCTGGCAAATTGTAGTCGGGTGGGGAGAAGAACACTCCTTTTCTTAAATCACCCCAATCCAATGTCGAACAGCATTTGCCAAAGGATGCGTGCCCGAAGGGGGGATCGGACGCTAATATGCGAACTCTGGAGGACCGGCCGACCTCTCCGTTTTAACCAGGCTTATCGTAACAAGCGCCTACTCGAGGGTCCAAAAATGAATTCTACCTTATAAAAGAAAGACCAAAGCGGAGAACGGAACTTCCGGAAATGGGGTCATTGACCCGTCAAACTCCAAGGCCCTCAAAACCCAAGGAGTTGCTGAGATGGAGAAGCCCTCCACAGAGGAGCAACATCTGGAGGTGGGACGAGCCGGTGCGAAGGAGGATGCCAAGGCATCTTCTTCCAAAGCAGGGCAAGCCAATGGACCACCGAACGGCGTGGAGAGGAAGACCCCAGGGTCAACCTCTTAACCAACCGGCGGGGCCCCTAAGGCTAACGCTGGTCCGGGACCGTCTCACTCGACGTAGCGGAAGGGCTCTTATAAAGATAGGAGGAGAGCAGCCGCATCGACCGAAGCCAACCCGGACCAGGCCGAGATTATTAAGTAGGCAAGGGAGGTCCTGCCCGACTTCAAACCGGAAAAGGCGGGTGTGAGGCTAGAGCCGAATAAACTCGCTGGGTCATATCCTGCCAAGGAGATCGCGCAAAGCCCGAAAAGGCAGAGATCTACGGAGGGAGAAGCCCCCCAAGCCAAAAAGAGGAAGACCCTGCCGCAGTCGTCCAAACGCTCGTTCGTCGAAGTGACGAAGGGAAGAACCCCCATTGGAGTCCTGACCAAGGGATCCAAAGATGGGTTCATCCCCAAGGACCTTTGGCGACGTGTGGTTAACGAGTTGCATGGGCGCTTCGTGAAGGAGATGCTACAGAACGGCGGACCCCCACTAGAATGCGAATACATAGTAAGGTATCAAGGTAGCGTCAAGGTAATTGGCTGCCAAGACGCGCGATCTGTAGAAACCTACAAGCGAATGGTAGCATCGCTTGCAGAGATCTCCTGCGGGGCAAAGCTGGTGGCGGTTGACTGGGAAGAGATCCCAAGTAAACCAAGGACGCGAGTATGACTCACAGAAAAGCCAGCCGACCATAACACCAACATGACTATGCATAGGATGTGCAATCCGACGCATCTCATGGCCGACTGGAGAGTCGCCAAGGTCGAGGAGGCGGTAGGACTGCGGAGGCAGGACGTCCTCACGCTCAACGAGGAGACCGTGAAAGCCCTGGAAAGGTCAGAGCACCGGATAAAGTACGGATTCGAGCATGTGAGGGTCCGTATCTAAAAATCTGATGCAAAGAGCAAACAGGAGGTATCGAGCTGAACTATCGAGGACTACACCTCAGAGGAAAGCGACTTGGCAAGGGCACTTAGACGCGTCGGAATGAAGGAGGATTCTCTGTTGAGCTCCAAGACGGATGCAGAAGTTATTGTGGTGAAGAATTGTAAGAATGTCCCTGACAATCTTGAAGATAAACCTCCACCACAGTAAAGCGGCGTCAGCTGCCCTCCTACTCCACCTCGCCGAGAGTGGAGCTGATGTGGCGCTCATCCTGGAGCCCTGGATCATTGGAGACAGGATTCTTGGGTTGGGGGCGTCGGAGTATAGGCTCTGCAAAGCCGATAAAACAGGTAAAAGGCGAGCCTGCATCCTCGCAAAAAAAACCCTAACTCCTTTTTGCTACCCAATTTCAGTAATGAAGACCACGTAGCCATAGAGAGCCAAAGGGTTTTCTAAGGCCACGACCGGGAAGCCCTCCCCCCGCACCCGCTACTCAAACAGCTGGTGAAAGACAGCAGGAAGCTTAAGATCGACCTGATCATAGGTTGCGATACCAACGCCCATCATCATCAGTGGGAAAGCACTGACACGAACGAGAGTGGTGAGTCAATCTTCGATTTATCCTACGCTCCAATCTCCTGGTGGGTAATAGGGGTACAGAACCCACCTTCATAGTCAAGAACAGAAAGGAAGTACTTGACATTACTCTTTACTCTGACTACCTAGCTGACAGGATTGTTGCATGGGGAGTCCTAGAGAAACACTCTTTCTCGGACCATAGAACAAGAATTAGTGATCAATTTCGAAAACCTTAATCGACTAACAGAACGCAACCCGAGAAAAGCAAACTGGGAGTTATAAAGGAAAAAATTAGAGAGATCCTTGGGGAAACCTCCAACAAGGAACGTTGAAAGCAGGGAAGATCTGGATGCTATGGTGGACACGCTAACGGCGGCGTGCGCCAAAATGAAGGATACATTAAAACCTCGGAAGATAGCTGGACCACGTCCAGTAAAAAAACCCTAGAGGCTCTCACAAATGCACATTTCCCGGGATCCTTTTTAGGTACAATTGATCAGAAGCCGGACCCAATCTGAGGTCATGGGTCAGGAAAGCTTTCTAAGCAATTTTCAGAATAGGCAACGTGCCCGCAATGTGGTTTTCCCCAAAGCGGGAAAACCAACACACTACACCCCTAAGGACTTAAGATCTATAAGCCTGGACTTCAACCTGTCGTCCTTCCTCCTCAACACAATGGAGAGACTAATCAGTCTCCACATTAATCTTACCATCAACCCAGATGATATCTCGGGATCACAGCATGCGTATAGGAAGGGCCGATCCACGAAGACGGCACTTCACGCGATCACTACGTCCGTCGAAAAGCCACTTAGCGACAGGGAACACGCACTCATTGCTTTTCTAGACATAGAAGGTGCGTTCAACAACATCCTACCATGCTCGATAATCAATGCGCTGACGAGACTAGGAATAGACGACCAATCGTAGGCCTTTTAAGGCAGATCTTGGAAAACAGGACTGTTGAGGCGTCATTAGGAGGAGAATCTATTCAAAGATACGTCAGAAGAGGCACTCCGCAAGGTGTAATTTCCCCCATACTGTGGAACGTGGCGGTTAATAGCCTACACGATCCCTAGAAGGTGGTGGATGCAAGGTTATCGCTTATGCGGATGATGTCGCAATTGCCTTCTCTGGAAAATTTCCCCTGACTTTATGCGACCGCATGACTTAGGGTTCTCTCAATATGGGCAGTTAGGAACGGACTAGGTGTAAGCCCATCCAAAATCGAACTTGTTCTCACTAGGAAGTACAAAATACCTGTGATGCACTATAGGCCACTTTTTCTGGCCAAAAACCCATTTTTCGAAAGTTCTTATAATTAAGATTTTATGACGTCATTACATTAGTATAATATCAGACTTCAATATTACGCAACAGAAATTTTGAAAGAGGCACGCTCCGTTAAGTTATCGGCTTTCAAAAACAGCTGTTTGGAAAGAAGAGTCCGTTTAAGCCAACCGTATCAAACAACAAAATAGATTGCTTCTTCCAAAAGAAGTATTAGAATTGCTCGACAGTCCCTTAAGGAGCGCTGATAATCAGTTTGAAAATATTGAAGACGATCCACTTGAGTTCAGGGATATATAACTTTCCTACTTTCTGCTATTCGTTACTAACACTAATGCGGTAAAATCATATCAATGTATTGGGGTGCCGATCATTGGTTTAGATTATATTTTACCTTTTTAATAATAATTACTTTAAACGGTTCGGGCGTAGCAACTGTAGAAAACATGTCCCTAGTCCTGCCAAAAAGAGTCGGCGGCTAGAATAGCGGTGCCACACTATGATTACTGCAGGAGCTGTGGGGATATAGAAGAGGAAGAGGCAGTCGCACACCTCCTGGTCATTGGGGTGCAACTGACTCAAATTCTTGGATGCAGCAGCACTCACGGACCTAACAGACCTCGCGGTGATCGCTACACGCAGACTCGTAGCCTTCATCCGTAAATCTGGATGGGACCGCGAGCCGCCACAGGAAGGATAGCACACTCTTGGGCGCATTAGTAGATAGGAGGGGGGAGGTCCCCTTTTAGGACCCCTTGCCTTTGCGGTATCACAAGGAGCCCCAGCAGCTCAAGTGAATGGAGGTGTCAGTGACTGGCCCCGCATCGCCGTCTCAACCTAACCTTACCAAGAAGAATTAGAACTAACGACTAAAGGCAAGGATGATGTCATTATTAAATGCCTTCTCTATAGCTGAAGAGTCCCCACCAGCTACTGAAATTTCTGCAGCCCCAACTCGAGCTCGACTCCCAGTTTGGCATTGCCAAAATTCAGTGAAAACTATTCGGAGTTTAAAAATTGTATGAGTCTCTTTGAGACTTTAATAGACAAGGATGTGAACATTACTGTTATCAAGAAATTTAACCATTTAATTTCTTGCCTGTCTGGTGAAGCCTGAGGAACTATCAAGGCATTCCAAGTCAGCGAGAATAATTATGACAAAGCTATTGCTAGTCTGAAAAGAGTTTACGATGAAAAATGTCTCATCTTTGTGAACCAAATAGGCAAATTATTTAGCATTCCGAAAGTTTCATCGACAGAGTGTCATCGATCTGCGGGTCACTATTATCCATAGGAGACGATAATAAAACTATTGCAAACTAAATGATCATTCGTTTAGTTTTGAGTAGAGTAGATCCGATGATAAAAGAAAAATGGGAAGAGTCACTGGATTATGAAAAATTGCCGCTGTGGTCCGATTTAAAAAAAAAAATTTAGTAAAATAATATTTCAAATTATTTATTACCAGCACCTGTACGCTGAAGAGACTGGCAAGACAAAACAGGTAAAAACTGGGTTCGGGAAGCAGCACAATAGAAGTTCGTTTTCTTGCTCCGTTTTCAACAAAAAAGTTTGCAGTTATTGCAACGCAGAAGACCATAGTCTTTCCCAGTATAGTCCGTTCGCTCGTGTTGCTGTAATGCAACGGTTTGAGTTTGTCAAGTTAGCCTCATTATGTTTAAATTGTCTGCGAAAAGGTCACACGGTTGCGAAGTGTAAATCGACTAGGTGTCAAATTTGTGCAAGATCGCACCACAAACTTCTGCACCGATTAACCGAGACGTTTTGGCGTTACCACCACCAAAAGAAAATCCTCCTCCAGCGCTACATCTTGATGACCCTTCTACGACACATGCTTTGCATGCGTCATCCCTAGAAAGGGTTTTGTTAGCCACGTCGATCGTAAGCGTTAGAACTAAAAATGGCGAGCACATATTGGCCCGAGCATTACTTGACTCTGGGTCACAAATGAACATCATTACTAAAGATCTTGCTTAACTCTTTCAGATCCGTAGGGAGGAATTGTGTATTAACTTGCTTGAAATAAGTCAATCTAATTCCCAGGTTAAGAAAAAGATACACACTGTGGTGAAGTCAACAATTAATGGTATTGAGTTTCCGTTCGACTTTTGGATTTTGAGAACTATCTCGGGTTATCACCCTGACCTGTCAGTGAACGTGAAAGATTGGGACCTACCAAAGAACTTGCCGCTAGCAGACCCATATTTCTACAAACCTCAGCGGATAGACTGAAGATCCTTAGTTAATTGGAGCTGAGTCATTTTTCGAACTGTTTTCCGTTGGCCAAATAAGCCTGAATTGCCAAGAAGAATTACTCGAGTCGATAGATGGAAAAAATTAAAAAACATGGGTCCCAATTCAAACCAAAGAGCAGACCCTTTTTTTATAAACCTCAGCGGATAGCCGACTGAGCAGACTCATTTTTCGAACTGTTGTCCGTTGGCCAAATAAAACAAGGTCCAAACCATCCCATCGCCCAGGATGGTTTGTTTTGTGAAACTTGTTCAAGGAATTTTCCCAAAACGCCGTTTTTTGTCGCTCGATAGAAGATTATCTCGAGATCCGAATTTAAAGAAAATGTATGTAAATGTAGAAAAAGCACATCGACCAAATTACGAGTCGTGTTTGACGCGTCTAGTAAGGCATCAACACAGAACGGCCTAAACGATCTGTTGATGGTTGGTCCTACAATCCAGGAAGAGTTGTATTCAACTCTTCTTCGGTTCCGGCTGAAAAGACTCGCTCTGCTATCCGACATGAAAAGGATGTTTCGCCAAGTAATGATAAATTAAGCCGATAGGCGATACCAGTTGATAGTGTGAAGGAAAGACCCATCAGAGTCCTTGAAACTGTGCAAGCTCAACACCGTTACATATGGCACTGCACCAGCCTCATTTCTGGCCATAAGGTGTTTGAAGATGTTGAGTGAATCTGTGAAGAATACATTCCCTCGAGTTGCCGAAGTTATTGGGTCCGACTTTATGTCGACGGCATGTTAACGGGTGCTGGTTGCACTAAGGAGCTAAAGACAATTAAGTCTGAAGTAACTCAGATTCTACAAAACGCTGGGCTTGAATTGACCAAGTTGTTTTCAAACTCGTCTGAAGATACTGCACTCGAGAGCACGGTTAAACCAATAACACTTTCGGACTCAAAACTGACTAAAGCATTAGGAATCGCTTGGGTTCCTAAAGAACATATATCTAAATTTGAAATTGATGATTCAGTCATGGGTCAAAGGGCGACCAAGCGGAACATTCTTTCGGTGACATCGAAGCTGTTTGACCCCCTTGGCCTACTAAGCCCAATACTTATAAAAAGAAAGATGCTGTTGCACGAACTTTGGCTACATAAGCTATATTGGGATGAGTCAATTCCACTGCACTTGGAAAAAGCGTGGAACAAAATACAAATTGCCTTGTCGCAATTAGATAACATCTCAATTCCGAGATTCGTTTTTACCGAGCCGATGTCACCGATTCAAATTCATGCCTTTTCTGAAGAATCTATGAGAGCCTAGGGAGCCTGCGTCTATATGCGTTGCGAATCTGCAGAAGGTATTAAAGTTTCGTTGTTGACGGCAAAGTGCAAAGTAGCGCCGCTCAAGACAAAGACGCTGCCCCAAGATAAAGCCTCTAATAAAAGATCCGATCGAACGGATTCATTCCCATCCATCGTCGTTATCAACGTTCGTATCGAATAAAGAAGGTAAAATTCAAGAGTGGTCAGATGATAGCACGTGGCGGCATGTATCAACTAAACAGAACCCGGCAGATATAGTGTCCAGAGGTGGAGACGTAGAGGAGACTGTAGAATCGATCTGGTTTACACGCCCATCATTTTTAAAGGAACCGGAACCATAATTGTAACATGGCTGCGAGTGTTCGTTTGTATGATCCGCTTTATAAGGAAATCAACGAAATTAGTGGTGAATTCTGATATTGTTCCCTCACCTTTCGAATATAATAAAGGCTTTAAGAAAATAGTCGAAATAGTCCAAGAGCACGAGTATCAAGATGAAATAGAAAAGATCCGAAAAAATGTAACTGTTAGCCCTAGTCTACAAAAGCTAAATCCCTTTTTACACAAATCATCAGAGGCTGGGCTTACGATGTCAAGTTTCCAGTATTGTTGACAAAACGCTCTCAATTTGTTCAGAGCTACGTTCAATACTTGCACGAGTCGAATTTTCATGTGGGTCCACGAGCACTTGTGAGGCTTTTGCGACAGCGCATATGGATCGTAAATGCGCAGGAAATCTGCAGCCAGACAGTACGGTCAAGCTTACGCTGCTTTAAATTCAAGCCTCCTCTGATGAGTCAAATCATGGGAGATTTACCCTTAGATAGAATTCGTGCTCTCCGCCCATTCTCCTTATGTGGTGTTGATTTTTGGTGGCCCTATTGATACGACATTGAAAATTCGTCGTAGGCCACCCTACAACATGTTGTGCTCGACAAAATTTTTCCTGTGGATGGTAGTGTTCGTTGTCAAATTTTGTGTTTGTCAAAATGTTCGAATGGAATTGAAATCGTTCTATTTTGACAACGTTTGCAAAAACATGCTCGCCAATGGATGGCAATGTTGGCACGAATGTCAGTTGAAAAAACGTATTGGTAGAGAAAAATGAATAAAAAGTGAAATATTATTTATGGTAAATACTTATTGCCATAAGTGCAATTAGAGTGCCGCTATAGTTGTCCGTTGACATATTGATTGTGGATGGGCCCCTTTATTCACTTATTTGTATGTCATTTCATTTAGAAGTAGTTTCCGACCTTTCAACTGATTCCTTTTTGTTTGGCTCTTCAAAGGTTCGTTGGGCGCCGAAGCTGTCCGCAGACCGTGCACTGCGACAACGCGACTGCGCAATACGCATCAAGAAAAGGATGCGTATTTGCGTTCATACCGCCGCGGGCTCCGCACATGGGTGGACTATGAAAGGCAGGTGTGAAGTCTGCAAAACACCTACTCCTACGAGCGGTAGGGAACGCCAGGCTCACCGCGGAAGAGCTGCAGATCGTCCTCGTTGGAGTCGAGTATGAAAGGCAGGTGTGAAGTCTGCAAAACACCTACTCCTACGAGCGGTAGGGAACGCCAGGCTGACCGCGGAAGAGCTGCAGATCGTCCTCGTTGGAGTCGAGGCCTGGGCGGCTCTGAGTCAGGACCCAAGCGACGGCGAGGCGCTTACTCCCGGGCACCTGTTGACAGGCGAGCCGCTCATCGCCCCACCAGCCCCGCCAACCCCGGACCAGCAGGTTCTAACGTGCTTGTGGCGATGGCGGCATCAAGCAAACGTTTTAGCAGCGATGCATAGTGGTTCCGCCCATTGGCAAAAAATAAAAAAGTCATAACAACAAAAATTTACGAAAAGTAAATAAATCGTTACTAAAATGTCCAAGCTTCTTCATTGCAAACTAGATTTTTCTAGAAATTTAACGTTTCTTTTTAAAAATGGAATTGAAACTGTGAACACGTCTTCATTTGCAAAGTGCATCTGCACGCATATATTTCACAACAAAAGCGAACTTCAAAGTGTTTGGTCAACTAATTACGCTGCCCAATTTATAAAATTGATTTTGAAGTTCAAGGTATTATTTTTAAGTTTCAATATTAATAAAAGCTAACATGTGTTGTCGTTATTATAAAATTAATTCTCATTTTGTTATGTTTTTAGTATCTTTTTTTTTTTTTTTTTTTCGCGGTCTTTCAGAATTTGGAACTGGCTTGTGCATCAATAAGAGCATCAGCTAGCATTCCTGTATTCATCATAAAGCTTAGAGGCCCAGACTAACTAAGAGGAGTTAGTAAGGAAATTTAAAATTCTATAATTTAAATTAGAGGGACAGGAAAGAGATGTAATAGAGTAGAGACCATTGTAGTTCGAACATAATACCCTAAAAGGGTCATGCAGTGGATATGTCGAACTACAACGGCTAAGGAACAGAGGACTAAAGTTTCGAGTCCTTCTATTAGGAATGTTGAAATTTAAGCGTGTTAGTAAATGCTGGCTATCTACATCCCCGTTAATAAGGTTATGCAGAAAAACTACACCGAGCATTGTCCTACGATTTGTTAAGCTAGGTAAGTTTATAAGTAAAAGTCTGCTACTGTAGGATGGAAGCTGAAGATTTGCATCCCAGTATAGACCTCTAAGTGCGAACATTAAAAAATTCTTTTGTACGGATTCTATGCGGTCCTTATGTACTCCTGTTGGGGACTCCAGACACATGAACCGTAATCCAGTATAGGACGGACCAAAGAAATAAATAATGTTTTGGTTATATAGGGGTTATTAAATTCTTTTGACCACCTTTTGATAAAACCAAGGACTCCTTTAGCCTTATTAACCATTAAGGAAATATGGTCGGCAAATTTAAGTTTGATGTCTAATAGGATGCCGAGATCATTAACCTGGGTTAATTTTTCTAAGGCAATCCCATTAATAGAATAAGTAGCTTGCAGAGGGCAAGAACGATAAAAAGACATATGTTTGCATTTAGATCCATTAAGTATTAGATCATTAGCTAAACACCATTTTTGAAAGTTATTAAGGTCAGACTGAAGACTGCATTGGGCAGAGATGGATTTGTACTGAAGACAAAGCTTTACATCATCTGCATACATAAGAACTAGAGAGTTCGTTAAAGCAGGGGGCAAGTCGTTTATAAAAAGCGTAAATAATAACGGGCCAAGATGACTTCCTTGAGGGACGCCGGATGTAGCACGGACCAAACGGGACTGTATGTTTTTAAATAAGACTCTTTGTGTCCTTCCATCTAGGTAGCTGGAGATCCACGTTCATATTCAGTTTACTCAACAATAGTGAGTGGTTAACTGAATCAAATGCTTTGCTGAAGTCTGTGTAAATTACATCGGTTTGATATCCCTTACAAAAGCCATCTATGACAAAGGATGTCAACTCCAATAAGTTTGTGGTGGTGGAGCGACGCTTAATAAAGCCATACTGACAAGGAGTGATAATCGAAGAGCAAAGGTGTTGAAAATGAGGGGTAATTAATTTTTCAAATAACTTTGGAATTGCCGACAACTTAGAGATGCCTCTGTAGTTAGCAGCCTCGGACTTTTTTCCTTTTTTATGTAGGGGAATTATAAATGATTCCTTCCACTTAAGGGGAAAAATCGAGGTTTCCAAAGATAAGTTGAAAAGTCTTAGAAGAGGTTTGCACCGAGCCCTGGCGCAATATTTTAGCAAACAGCCAGGTACTCCGTCGGGGCCTGGCGAATAAATGGGTTTTACCCTTAAAAGACCAGATAATAAGTTGTTCTCAGAAAAAAACGGACAGAAAATAAGATTTGCTGCTTCAATGTTAAATGCGTAAGGCTGATCTGTCCATTCACGCGGAGAATAAGTTGTTTGAAAAAATTCTCCGAATAGATCGGCAATGGCCTGATCCGAAGTCGCAGAAGAATTTTCAAACGTAAGCAGGGGTGAAAAAGATACGTGTTTACGCTTAGTGTTTACAAAATTATAAAACTGCTTTGGATCCTGAGTAAATTGAATCCGGCAACGGTCAATATAATTCCTATAACATTCAGCGTTATGCACGGTAAAATTCGACCGAGCTAGTAGGTATCTTGAGAAATCAACACTACTGCAGGTTTTTTATATTTAAGTAAAAGCTTATTTTTTTTATTTTTTAGGTTAGTGAGGCACCTTGTATACCAAGGAGGATTTGTTGAAGCGGACGGATATTTCCATGGCACACAGGAGTCAAAAAATTTATTTAAAGTAAAGTAAAATTTTTCTAAAGTGACGTTAAGATCCGTCATAAGATTAGAAACGTACCGAATAGCGGACAAATCCTGCCAATATGTAGGCGGTTCAGACATAGGCGGTATATATAAACATGTAATGTATAAAGATTTCACGGACATAGTGATTTTAACGCAAATAAATTCTATGTCACCAAACTCTTGGGATTTCACCTCTTCAGAAGCATAAGTAGAGTCTATGGAAATGAGGACTCCACCTCCTCTTCGCTGAGATCGATCCCGTCTAAAAGTGGTGTACTTACTTGGAAAAACTTCGGAGCTAAAGATCTCCGGATTTAACCAAGTTTCTGTAAATGCTATTATATGGGATGCAAAAAAAGAACTATCAGAATATAGCTTGGGGAGTTTGCTACGTAGCCCCCTAGTATTCTGATAGTTAAGAGTTAGTGAGGAAACTAGTTTTTTGGGTTAGTGGCCAAAGAAGAGGTGGAGGGTTGGTCAGTGGTTCCGATATTGGGAAGTCTCACTCCCACTGGTTTATAACCTTTGGTTTTTTTTTTTTTTTTTTTTTTATATATTCGTCTTTTTTACTTTTACGTAAAGTTTTAATTGTGATCCCCCAAAATTCCCCGATTTTGGGGGAATTAGGCCATCCTTAAAATGGCTTTCATGTACTTTCTTGAACTTTCTAACTCTAAAAACACCAAAGTTAAAGTAAACATTTCCGATCAATCAGTTATATGGCAGGTATATCATATAGTTATCCGATCTGGCTGATTTTAACATATTATTTTAGAACAAAAATAAAAATATTTTGTGCCAAGTTTCAAGTCCCTACTTCAACTAGAAGTATTTTTGGCCGCTCTCTCCAAGTGGCAGCACCAGGAGGACGACATCTGGACGGGCGAGCTGGTCCTGATCGCAGAGGATCACCAGCCGCCACAACAGTTGCTCACAGGAAGGGTAGGATCAACGTACGCCGACTGACAAAACTGACGGAAGAGCCAGGGTCGCTGTCGTCAGGACTAGCTCTGGACCGGAATATAGGAGAGCAGTCCACAAGCTGGCGCGGCTGCCAGTGAGTTGAAGCCGGCCTCCATCCGGGGCCGGTGTTAACGGATTCGTCGTGGTTGATTAGAATTGATATTAATTTGAAGTTGTTGTTAATTTGAATTGTTTTTTGTAGTTGAATTGATAGTATCTAAATGTAGGCTAAGATATCTTAGGGCGAAGCGGGAGAGAAAGCTCATATTCGCTCTTGGGCGAATTCGCCCTGCTTCGCCGCAATAAGCGGTTAGGCTTAAGATTAGAGAAAATATAGATTGAATTATAACGTTGATGAGGCGACATCTTGTTCGTTTTCTCTTTCGTAATTTTGTATATTTAGCAGCCACCCTTATTTTTTATTTTTTATGTTTCATCGTAATATACAAACTAATCTCATTAAACAGAATGATTGTCAGCTTTTTACTGGTGGAATGGTACTGATGGACTATAATGTGAATTTTACAGGGGTTAAGAAAAGGGATAAAAAATGATTTTGAAATTAAGCAAATTCCAGCAAGAAGCAAGTCCTTCATTGATAATCAAAAAATCGATTTATTCTTGAGAAGAATGTTTTATAATAAATAATAAAGATACAAATAATTAAATTCTTACCTTTAGTTTCATCAAAAAAACCACCATTACGATGAATGTTCGAAAAACATTAACATATACCATATTTCTAGGAAGTATAAAAAAAAAAGCTTTAGCAAATACTTTGTGAAAATGGTATGTGTATGTCAAGTATAATAATATCGTTTTTAGAAAAGAACAAGATGAGGCATTCTTTTTATTGCAATGTAGTCGATTAAGAAAATAGTTAACAGAATTTCCTTTGGTAGGCTTAGGCTGATGTCATAGTGTACGCGAGATGCGATGAGCAATGCGAGAAGATGGCAATGTGAGTGCTTTGCGAGAAGCGAGCTACATTGTTCTACTTTTTAGTTATTACTGTGATCTTGATGGATTTGGACAAATATATTTTACTTCACTTAAGTGCAACACTTAACTTTGTGTTAAAAAAACATTGGCGTCCATCCGCCTAACTGCGTAAGGAACAAAAAAAACAATTTATATAATGACTTGCGAAACCACCCAAAAAATTAGTTTCACTATTCACGGATTTCTATTTCGAATTTTTACTATGTCGGGTCAGGCAGCAAACAACATGTTTAAATAATTAATTAATAATGTACGCATTGTTGGTTGAGCATTGAGCATCCGCTCAGCCTATTATCTAAGGCGCGCGTACTCTCGTTCATTATTTCTTTGCACTCGCACTCTAAATTGACGTTTTTTTATATATTCCCAATTTCATATGCGGCAAAATAAAAATTTTTATAACGTTGTAAAATGGAATGCATTCGAACCTTTTATTTAACGTCATTGAAAATTATCAATGACCAAACATTGGTGACCCCGAAGTGATAGCTATTATATTCAACAAATTACCCAAAAGTCACGAAGACCCGCCAAGCCATATGTGGTGTAAAACAAACATTTGATAAATAAAAATTTGTGAACAATTTTTATACGTAGCTAAAAGGCAAACAGTTGTTCGTGTTCGCCGCGAGCAAATAAATTTTGAGCGATAAAATATTGGCGCCGGAATTGTTTACTTCAGGTTTGTCGGAATTTAATATAATCAATTAGGAACTCCAGCGGCTCAGTCACAAGATCACCCACTCCAACCCGTAGTGCTATTGTGCAAGGTCGTAGGTGTTCTCCAGGACTTACCTCTTAGATCCTCTCCAAGGAGCTCTTCAGCCTGTTTCCGAGGTGGATTATGCCATGCTCCACGTGCGACATGCCCAGATAGTCACATTATTCAGCGACATCAAGGCCATCCACGGGAAGTTTGAGGATTTGGACATTTCGCAGATCACTAGAGCCCTCCGATAGACTGTTTCGGAGCTCGTAAAGACGATGCATGCCGAAATCGAACCTTCGCTTTTCTCGAACTTCGCCCACTCCGCCCACGAGAATTATGATGTCGCGCTGAATTTATTGGAGAAACGTTTTAATAACAATCCCTTAAAATTTTAGGCGCATGTGAACGAGATTCTGGGCCTCAGTCTGTTGGAAGGTGAGAACCTTGAAGAATTTGGGTGCGACAAATCAAATAGCCGGCTGCATCTACCCAGGCTAAGTGGGAGGAGAGTCAAAACTCCTCAAGTTCAGGCGCGATACCTACTTGTGAGTCGAAATGGCCAAAATTTGGAGCAGCGATGTAGGACGCTGGAGGCTATAAACGTGGCCATGGCTGCATACGCCCCGGGCGCTCAGGTGGGAAGGCGTGGAGGTGCAAATAAGAGTAGATCATCTTTTAATGATCATTGTTAATGATGATCATCATCATCTTTGTTACTAATTCGCTTCTCCCTGCCTGTATTTTATGTGGTGGATGGTCCCATGTAATGTCTGCATGCCCCCGATTTCTGTCAATGTCTCCTGAGATCCGGCTTGGTAAGGCTAGGCGACTCGAGCTTTGTCGGAAGTGTCTCCAAACGGTCCATCACATAAGTGAGGGTCATTACAGCCTGCTGACTAAGAAGGACACACCCGCTGGACCTCCCCTTACTACTCTAATTTATTTCTACCATATTAATATTTAAAATTATCTATAAGTGAAGTTTATGTGATAACATTTAATGGTTGTCCCTAATGGACAGTTTTAAATAAACGTTACCCTGCTATTACAAAAAAAAAAAAAAATTACAGCCTGCTGCATTATCTGAAATAGCAGTCTTCTAGCGGCCAGCCTTTGGTTGGTCCTCCCACATCAGCAAGTTGCTCAAGGTCGCACCGGTGATATATCTTTGCGTGCTACACCGAGCATTCTTGTTCGTCGTCGCTCTAGAGCCATTGTTCTTATCGGAGCCTGTCTTTTTTATGAGCTGCTGTGTGTTAAGCAAATTCAGCCATCAGCCGGCCTTCCGTTCCTGCAGAAATCCCGACTTCGTTGGGTCGTGCGTGTCGGCGGTACACATTTCCCGAGAAGATCGCGGAAATGCCCACAAGGATGTTCCGAAGAGCGCAACTATGCTGGATCATCAGTTGGATTCTGTGCTCCACCGATTTTGGGAAATCAAAGACTATTGTGAAGTCTTTGCACCACCGTTAGAAACCGAGCCTATTGTGAAGCGGACGGAGGAGGAATTAGATTGCGATGCACATTTCGTGGAACATGTTGCTCGGCTGGATTCGCTCGCTTACGCTGTGAGACTTCCATTGAAATGCTGTTCTAAGTGGCTGGAAAAATCTTACTCACAAGCCTTTCGCCGTTCGATCAAAAGGAAGCTCTGCTGCCGTTCTCAATCGAAGGAGCAATATGCTGCCTTCATAAAGGAGTATTTGAAGTTGTCTCTAGTCCTTGCTGCTACGAACGTCACTGGCCAGAAATTCCTGCCACATCATTGTGTCTTAAAGAAGCACATTTCAACAACCAAGCTCAGGGTTATTTTTGATGGATCTGCTGTCACCACTTATAGATATTTATTGAATGACGTGTTAATATCTGGCCCCAAAGTTGCTGCATATTCTGTTAAGGTTCCGATGCCATCAGGCGGCCATTACTGAAGATATTTGCATTATGTATCGTTGCGTCAGGGTTTTTCCTGAGGATAGCAATCGGCAGTGCATTCTTTGCCGGGATTTCACCCAGGATGAGTGAATAAGCTGGATACTGTCACCTATGGAAAGAAGCCTGCCTCATTTTTAACAGTTCGGGCGAAGCATCAGTTGGCAGAGGATGAGCAATCAATATTTCCAAAAGGGGCCGAAATTCTGCGTCGCGACTTTTATGTGGATTATCTACTTTCCCGAGGCGACTCTATAGATGAAGCTATTAACATAATGCAGAAAACATCCGGAATCCTCGCCAAAGGTCAATTTCGGTTAAGGAAGTGGTGCTACAATTACTGAGCGCCATCATTGAGACGTATGGTTTAGGGCACGAATCTGCAAGCTATTTAGTCTGCTCGAAGTCTTGAGTTGCGCCTTTAAAGACTGTTACGGTGCCGAAGCTTGAATTATAGGGAGTCGAGTTGTTGGCTCGACTTATGTCGGAAGTATCGCAATTGAAGGTCTACGTTGGGAAGTATTTTTGCTGGTGCGATTCTGCTGTAGCTCTGTCTTTGATTCGAGAAGAACCCTATCGGTTTAATATTTTTGTCGCCAATCGAGTTTTGGCTATTCAGAAGCTAACTAGAGCAATGGAGTGGCGGTATGTTACCAGTATCCAGCTTGAACCCAGTAGATATCCTATCGCGTGGTGCTCTTCACAATGAACTGATTGAGAATAAGCTAACGGTCCTCCGTTTCTTCTTGGAGATCAAGATGAGTGGCCAACCGCGGTCCCATCTGAGAGATTGGACCTGGAGTTACATGCAAGGGTCCTGCTCATTCAGGCTCCGTACGTGGATACAACAGCGGTTTATAAGTGCTCTAATTCGTTTCCAGCACTGCAAAGGGCATTTGCTTACGTATACAAGTTTTCTCGACGAATTCGCCACAAAAGTGTCACGGCTAGCGATATCAAGTCTGGAACGCAGCTTTTATTACGACTTGTGCAGCTTGTGCATTTATGGGAGGGCATAAAGGTTCTTGAAATGGAAAAGAGATAGCGGTATTCAGCACACTTGCCACATCCTCTCCGTAAACGGTCGCCCAAATAATTTAGATAGTCAGCATCCAATTATACTTCCTAGAAGCCATCCAGTTACGCTGTCCATAATTGTCGATTTCCATGAGCGGAATTTACATACGGGACCTTGCGAGCTGTTGGCGATCATTCGGTCCCAACATTGGCCTATTGGGGGGAGAAAAACGGTGTCGAAGGCATCATTTGTTTTGCCACCAAAGCCGTCCACCTGGAGCTTGTACGGGATCTGTCCACAGCTCCTTTTCTGCAGGCCCTAAAGGGTCTGACAACACAACTAACTTTGTTGGAGCCAAGAACGAGCTAAAGGAGCTGCTCCAATTTTTTATAAGCGATGAGCATCAACGGGCTCTGCTGGAGTTTTGCTCAATGAAGTCAATCGAATGGCATCTCAAGCTATCGAGCATCCAATCAGCCTATTATCTAAAGCGGGAGCTAACATGCCCCTCTCTACGGCCACATGGAAACAAAGCAGATTCGGCAACTGCAAGCCTAGTGCAACAACAACAACACCGCCAACATGGAACGAATTCACACATCCATTTGCACTCGTAGATATACACTCATACATACACTCATACGTACACACACACTCATACTTTTTATAATAAATACTCAGTCTTATTAGCAGTCTTATTCTGTTTTCCACACAACACAGCCGTTTTGTTCGTAAGCTTCCTTCTAAAATCTTCTAGGATAACTCGCATACGAGACATCCTCTATTCTCTCGATCACTGGACTGTAATGGATCACTGGATCATTATATCTTTGGGCTTGACCCTAAATTGGTGTTCTTTTGTATATTCCCAATTTCATACGCTGCCAAATAAAGATTTTTATACCGTTACCAAGTTAAATGCATTCGGACTTTATATTTATCGTCGCTGAAAAATATCAATGGCCAAACAGACTACATATTAAAAAAAAATTAGTATTCGGTTGGAGAAACGTTGGCCAAATTTTGCAACATAAAATTAAATTAGAAGTAATTAAATCACAGAAAGCAACAAAACAATCGTACGCTCTGAACGAGTTGAAGCGATAAAGCTTAAACTCGCTTCGCTGTCGCATCTTTCGAGCGATTGCATATGAAAAAGGTTGCAGTGGTTTATCGCTCGATCTCACCCAATATTTTCGCATCGCTTTTCGCGCGCACTCTGACATCAGCCTTAAGATAGGCTTTTTCATGATTTTTTAACAGTATTTTACCAATATAGAATTTTTTTTGCGTAGGCTTTCACACACAAATCCTTAGAATTAGTGGTCAGTGTCATAAAACAATACCTTTACTTTAGTGTATAATTTATTCAGATGGGACGAACAGAAAATTTGAACGCACAGTCATTTTTTAAAAGAAAACTTAGATGCAAATTTAATTCTTTTCAAGAATAACAGGGGCGTCTGTTTTACAGATACAGCTTATACAGTGGCACAGTAACATTACAACTATTGATATGAAACTATTGTTACAGACAAGGGTAACATTTTATTTTAAACACCCTTCATTACGTAAACTTGTTTAATATTTGGTTCATATTTATACGAAATTCATAAACTTGACAAATGACATTGTTTCTGGTTTGCCAAGTTATTATTAAAGATATCCGCTATCATATCTTTCATTGCGACTTATTTTAACTCGCTTTTCTCCATGATTTTCCGTTTGAAATGGTGTCTTGAACTCCGAATGGAATACAGGATTTTTTTTCCAAAGCCTGTGCGCTTTGATTGTTCCCGTAAGAAACTGTTGATAACCAAACGTCTAAGGTGCAATGCCTCTTTCGTCGCCAATATCTGTGCCAGGTATTAAGCTTTCGTGTTGCTAAGTGTCACGTAGTCTTTCTTCTCAGACTTCAAATACAAAACCGCTGTATTACTTACTCTTTCCAACGTCTCCAGCCCAGAATCCGCATATCCAGTCAAGTCATATCCTTTGATAGCTTAACTTTATGTCCAACGTGCCTGCTAAATACCTTATTAAATATTGACCGTAAATGTTCATGATGAGGCTCCTTATTCATTTGTGTCGATTTCCCAATATCGATAAAAGTATCGCTAATTGTTGATTGATACATCTCTAGATCCTCCCACTTTCCCCACTTCCCTACCTGGAAGCCTGGTTCCAACAGTGTTTGTACTGTTCTACTGTCTTGCATGTTGTGCCTCTTTAACATGTCCAATATATATGTCGTCTGGTTCATCAATATCCTACCGATCTCGACGTCGCGTATAATCTCCACTTGCCAAACCAAAGAACACTTGGCAAGCTACAAGTGTTACAAATCGTCAACATATAGTAGATTAAAACCATACAAAAATTACCTTGGATAGCCATTACAATATATATAAACATGTTCATTCTGGCATGCCTCGAATCCAATACTACAAGCTTTACATTCCATTTCCTTTCTGCTTTGCTTTAATACATATATTGCTTTGTTCAATTGTAACACACAATTTTTACCAGCCTTGTCAATGTAACCCTCGGGATGCTTCATATGAACAACCTTCATTGCCTCACTCTTTAATTATGCTGTACCTACAGCCATCTGATGTAAATGTAACTCTTGATCTGATGCCTTGGGTAAGCTTTCTGATGAAAGCATTGTGTGCAACTCATCGCATCCTCGTATGTCAATGGATCAACGAGCTCCTCGTAGACGACCTGGTTTTCCCTCCCTAACTATTTTAGGTCTGCTTGGTCCAATACGATCGTTTTCCACCTGCTGTTGCTCAATAACATCCAGAGGTACATCATTATGACCATCCTGCGACTCGATGCCTTGTTCCTCGGAGCTTTCTTACTTCTTTCCTTGATTATCATCCATAAGCAGCTCCACTGGCGACTTTGCAAACGCAATCGTTCTCCTGATCTCCTGCTTAGATACTGTGAATGATTTTGGTGAAACTTCCTTGAACAGAAAATCTCGTTTCTTAACCACTTTTCTAGCTTTCTTATTGAAAAGCCTGTTTGCTTTTGACACCAAGGAATAGCCGACTAATTTATATGCCTTTTCTTTTGGCTGGAACTTTCCATGTCAAATTTTTTCCAAAGAGATCGTTGTTGATCCAAGTGTCACACTATGGGGCCTGACCACTTTTTGTTGCCATAAGTCATTTTTTAAAAGTCGTTAAAATAAGGATCTAATGACGTCATTACCTTAAGATAAAATCAAGGTAATTCATGTAGAGGACATTTCGGATGATCAATTTGTAAGTCATAAGTCATTTTTTAAAAGTCGTTAAAATAAGGATCTAATGACGTCATTACCTTAAGATAAAATCAAGGTAATTCATGTAGAGGACATTTCGGATGATCAATTTGTATTTTCCTTTGATATGGAACTACAAACCGCAGAATAAAATGACAATAGAATTAAGGTTCTTAGACACAATATTGAAATTATTCTACATGAATTTTAAAAATAAACTCTTTACACCTAATCAAGCCTGTGATAAATGCAAATGGATATTTAAAAGCGTACTATTGCCTTTTTTTCTTGTTCAATAAATTAAAATAGACAAATAAAAATATATTTTTATGAGTTTTTTACGGCATTTTATGGTGAAATACTAAAATAGGTACATTTTCTCAAAACATATTAATTTTTTTTATTATGAACCTAAATCCGAAAACCACACCCTAATATTTCAATTTTTTGATAGAGATATTAATTTCAGCCACAAAAAGTGGTCGTTGGTTCCATAATGCATCGCCATTACGTCTGACTTCTTGCAAAACCATGCTTCAGAAGGAGTTTCACCCACTAAAGCGGCTGTTTATGATCGATTCTTCATGTAACCAGCCGTTTGAATTGCTTCTGCCCAAAGCGACTCGTCTATTTAAGTCCGCATGTGCGCGCATTCTTCTCGTCATTTCCACAAGTATATGATATTCCTCCTGTGGAGTATATGGTATATGGAGTATGATTCCATTGGTCCTGAGAAATTCGTCGAAGCGCCTGAGGCTTTTCCCGTTTCCCGTTCATCAACAGTGGCGCAGTAACATTAAAACTAATGATATAAACTATCGTTCCGAATAAGTTCATATTGTATTTTTAACAAATTACAGGTTTCTATCGCTACCACTCAGGAGCCTTGGCTGCTTTTTGATGCCGTTCAAACCATCGTAGCTCCTTTATTGTGGACTGTGCTCCTTTAATGTTAAATACACCCCAGACATCAGCGTCCTCAGTCATCCTTCTTCTGGAACTCCGCAGTTGTCATTCTCCGAGGAATTCCTCTCTCGCTCTGGTGAAACGAAGGCAACTAAATCTCTTTAGTTAGGTAGCTTCAAAAACTGATGCGACGAATGCTTTTTTTTACAAAATTTTTACCAAGTTTCAAAAGGATGGGACGACTATATCATATAGCTGTCATATAATTAATTGATCGACAATGTTATTAATTCGGTGTTCTTAGAGTTCGAGAGTTCGAATTTTGTAGGAATGCTATTTTTGGCCCACATAATACGACCCAACAATGGATCGGCCGACTTTATTATATAGCTGCCATATTACTGAACAATCGGAAGACAGAAAGTTGAAACTTCGTATAGATTCCTTCCTATTCGAAGGGCATATGAAATTTCTCTGCCCGCACACTGTATAAACGTCTAGGCCTAGCCCTACTAGAGGCCTACTATATCATTATTTCAATGTATTTACTGTATTTATAACACAGCAGAAAAAAATTTAAAGCGACACGGAGCAATAACTGAAGCTAAAAAATATTTTCGCGCAACACCGTCTCGGTAATATCCGTCTAGGTAAAATCTCGGTAATTGCGGTAGAGTTTTTGGCTGATGTGTAAAGGGTTCGAGCTGAGCTGGAAAAATATTACTAAAATAAAGCTATTTTTGTAATAGCTTTATTGAAATATTTAATACCTTTATTGGTTATTGAAATATAACCAATTAATTTCAATAAAAAATCTAAAAAAAAAAAGGCCCAAGCTTCTAAAAATACCATAGTTGCTATGGTATAGTAGAATCAAAAATAGAATCTATACGAATCCCAAATTTCTATCTTCCAAAACACTAAAGTTGGGTGATTTCCGATTGTTCACTTATATGAAAGCTAAAGGATAGGATTTGGTGGGTTATTTTATTTATTAAATACCGCTGATGCAAAATCCGAACTCTCTAATTCGAAAAACCAAAGTTATAGCATATCCGATCAATCAGTTATATGGCAGCTATAGAATATAGGAGGTATCTCAGGAGGTAATCCTGATCAAGAGTATATATACTTTATAGAGTCGGAGATGTCGCCTTCACTGCGTTGCACACTTTTTACCAAAATTGTAATACCAAGGGTATAAAAAATATGTAGAATTTCCTTTCAAAATTAACATTTTCTCTAAATTTGTTCATGTTTATCCATTTATCATCAGATTCTGGATTTTTTTAGATTTTTAGTTATTCATTATTTCTTTGACAGAAAAGTACCTATTACTGTGGGCTTAAGTGGCAAAAATCTTAAAGGAACCAGTATCACACCTAAATCAATTTTTTTTAATTTTACAAATTTTTGTTTAAATAGAGTATGATCTCAAAAGACTGACTTTTTGAATTATATATATTTATATTATTTTTATATATTTATATTATTTACAAACAATTTACACACAAATCCTTAGAATTAGTGGTCAGTGTCATAAAACAATACCTTTACTTTAGTGTATAATTTATTCAGATGGGACGAACAGAAAATTTGAACGCACAGTCATTTTTTAAAAGAAAACTTAGATGCAAATTTAATTCTTTTCAAGAATAACAGGGGCGTCTGTTTTACAGATACAGCTTATACAGTGGCACAGTAACATTACAACTATTGATATGAAACTATTGTTACAGACAAGGGTAACATTTTATTTTAAACACCCTTCATTACGTAAACTTGTTTAATATTTGGTTCATATTTATACGAAATTCATAAACTTGACAAATGACATTGTTTCTGGTTTGCCAAGTTATTATTAAAGATATCCGCTATCATATCTTTCATTGCGACTTATTTTAACTCGCTTTTCTCCATGATTTTCCGTTTGAAATGGTGTCTTGAACTCCGAATGGAATACAGGATTTTTTTTCCAAAGCCTGTGCGCTTTGATTGTTCCCGTAAGAAACTGTTGATAACCAAACGTCTAAGGTGCAATGCCTCTTTCGTCGCCAATATCTGTGCCAGGTATTAAGCTTTCGTGTTGCTAAGTGTCACGTAGTCTTTCTTCTCAGACTTCAAATACAAAACCGCTGTATTACTTACTCTTTCCAACGTCTCCAGCCCAGAATCCGCATATCCAGTCAAGTCATATCCTTTGATAGCTTAACTTTATGTCCAACGTGCCTGCTAAATACCTTATTAAATATTGACCGTAAATGTTCATGATGAGGCTCCTTATTCATTTGTGTCGATTTCCCAATATCGATAAAAGTATCGCTAATTGTTGATTGATACATCTCTAGATCCTCCCACTTTCCCCACTTCCCTACCTGGAAGCCTGGTTCCAACAGTGTTTGTACTGTTCTACTGTCTTGCATGTTGTGCCTCTTTAACATGTCCAATATATATGTCGTCTGGTTCATCAATATCCTACCGATCTCGACGTCGCGTATAATCTCCACTTGCCAAACCAAAGAACACTTGGCAAGCTACAAGTGTTACAAATCGTCAACATATAGTAGATTAAAACCATACAAAAATTACCTTGGATAGCCATTACAATATATATAAACATGTTCATTCTGGCATGCCTCGAATCCAATACTACAAGCTTTACATTCCATTTCCTTTCTGCTTTGCTTTAATACATATATTGCTTTGTTCAATTGTAACACACAATTTTTACCAGCCTTGTCAATGTAACCCTCGGGATGCTTCATATGAACAACCTTCATTGCCTCACTCTTTAATTATGCTGTACCTACAGCCATCTGATGTAAATGTAACTCTTGATCTGATGCCTTGGGTAAGCTTTCTGATGAAAGCATTGTGTGCAACTCATCGCATCCTCGTATGTCAATGGATCAACGAGCTCCTCGTAGACGACCTGGTTTTCCCTCCCTAACTATTTTAGGTCTGCTTGGTCCAATACGATCGTTTTCCACCTGCTGTTGCTCAATAACATCCAGAGGTACATCATTATGACCATCCTGCGACTCGATGCCTTGTTCCTCGGAGCTTTCTTACTTCTTTCCTTGATTATCATCCATAAGCAGCTCCACTGGCGACTTTGCAAACGCAATCGTTCTCCTGATCTCCTGCTTAGATACTGTGAATGATTTTGGTGAAACTTCCTTGAACAGAAAATCTCGTTTCTTAACCACTTTTCTAGCTTTCTTATTGAAAAGCCTGTTTGCTTTTGACACCAAGGAATAGCCGACTAATTTATATGCCTTTTCTTTTGGCTGGAACTTTCCATGTCAAATTTTTTCCAAAGAGATCGTTGTTGATCCAAGTGTCACACTATGGGGCCTGACCACTTTTTGTTGCCATAAGTCATTTTTTAAAAGTCGTTAAAATAAGGATCTAATGACGTCATTACCTTAAGATAAAATCAAGGTAATTCATGTAGAGGACATTTCGGATGATCAATTTGTAAGTCATAAGTCATTTTTTAAAAGTCGTTAAAATAAGGATCTAATGACGTCATTACCTTAAGATAAAATCAAGGTAATTCATGTAGAGGACATTTCGGATGATCAATTTGTATTTTCCTTTGATATGGAACTACAAACCGCAGAATAAAATGACAATAGAATTAAGGTTCTTAGACACAATATTGAAATTATTCTACATGAATTTTAAAAATAAACTCTTTACACCTAATCAAGCCTGTGATAAATGCAAATGGATATTTAAAAGCGTACTATTGCCTTTTTTTCTTGTTCAATAAATTAAAATAGACAAATAAAAATATATTTTTATGAGTTTTTTACGGCATTTTATGGTGAAATACTAAAATAGGTACATTTTCTCAAAACATATTAATTTTTTTTATTATGAACCTAAATCCGAAAACCACACCCTAATATTTCAATTTTTTGATAGAGATATTAATTTCAGCCACAAAAAGTGGTCGTTGGTTCCATAATGCATCGCCATTACGTCTGACTTCTTGCAAAACCATGCTTCAGAAGGAGTTTCACCCACTAAAGCGGCTGTTTATGATCGATTCTTCATGTAACCAGCCGTTTGAATTGCTTCTGCCCAAAGCGACTCGTCTATTTAAGTCCGCATGTGCGCGCATTCTTCTCGTCATTTCCACAAGTATATGATATTCCTCCTGTGGAGTATATGGTATATGGAGTATGATTCCATTGGTCCTGAGAAATTCGTCGAAGCGCCTGAGGCTTTTCCCGTTTCCCGTTCATCAACAGTGGCGCAGTAACATTAAAACTAATGATATAAACTATCGTTCCGAATAAGTTCATATTGTATTTTTAACAAATTACAGGTTTCTATCGCTACCACTCAGGAGCCTTGGCTGCTTTTTGATGCCGTTCAAACCATCGTAGCTCCTTTATTGTGGACTGTGCTCCTTTAATGTTAAATACACCCCAGACATCAGCGTCCTCAGTCATCCTTCTTCTGGAACTCCGCAGTTGTCATTCTCCGAGGAATTCCTCTCTCGCTCTGGTGAAACGAAGGCAACTAAATCTCTTTAGTTAGGTAGCTTCAAAAACTGATGCGACGAATGCTTTTTTTTACAAAATTTTTACCAAGTTTCAAAAGGATGGGACGACTATATCATATAGCTGTCATATAATTAATTGATCGACAATGTTATTAATTCGGTGTTCTTAGAGTTCGAGAGTTCGAATTTTGTAGGAATGCTATTTTTGGCCCACATAATACGACCCAACAATGGATCGGCCGACTTTATTATATAGCTGCCATATTACTGAACAATCGGAAGACAGAAAGTTGAAACTTCGTATAGATTCCTTCCTATTCGAAGGGCATATGAAATTTCTCTGCCCGCACACTGTATAAACGTCTAGGCCTAGCCCTACTAGAGGCCTACTATATCATTATTTCAATGTATTTACTGTATTTATAACACAGCAGAAAAAAATTTAAAGCGACACGGAGCAATAACTGAAGCTAAAAAATATTTTCGCGCAACACCGTCTCGGTAATATCCGTCTAGGTAAAATCTCGGTAATTGCGGTAGAGTTTTTGGCTGATGTGTAAAGGGTTCGAGCTGAGCTGGAAAAATATTACTAAAATAAAGCTATTTTTGTAATAGCTTTATTGAAATATTTAATACCTTTATTGGTTATTGAAATATAACCAATTAATTTCAATAAAAAATCTAAAAAAAAAAAGGCCCAAGCTTCTAAAAATACCATAGTTGCTATGGTATAGTAGAATCAAAAATAGAATCTATACGAATCCCAAATTTCTATCTTCCAAAACACTAAAGTTGGGTGATTTCCGATTGTTCACTTATATGAAAGCTAAAGGATAGGATTTGGTGGGTTATTTTATTTATTAAATACCGCTGATGCAAAATCCGAACTCTCTAATTCGAAAAACCAAAGTTATAGCATATCCGATCAATCAGTTATATGGCAGCTATAGAATATAGGAGGTATCTCAGGAGGTAATCCTGATCAAGAGTATATATACTTTATAGAGTCGGAGATGTCGCCTTCACTGCGTTGCACACTTTTTACCAAAATTGTAATACCAAGGGTATAAAAAATATGTAGAATTTCCTTTCAAAATTAACATTTTCTCTAAATTTGTTCATGTTTATCCATTTATCATCAGATTCTGGATTTTTTTAGATTTTTAGTTATTCATTATTTCTTTGACAGAAAAGTACCTATTACTGTGGGCTTAAGTGGCAAAAATCTTAAAGGAACCAGTATCACACCTAAATCAATTTTTTTTAATTTTACAAATTTTTGTTTAAATAGAGTATGATCTCAAAAGACTGACTTTTTGAATTATATATATTTATATTATTTTTATATATTTATATTATTTATTTATTTATTTATATTTATATTAGAATTATTATTATCACCATTAATTTGCAAGATTTATTAAAATATATTTATTGAGGCACCGAATTTTAATATACCTACATAGGAAAAAAAGTGTGAAACGTATATATAAACAAATACATTTTTCAATGTGACCCATCTTCTTTTACTAGTCATTTCTTTAAGTTTATTTGATAATAGTTAGTTGGTCTAGGCATTAGCTTCACAAAACAGAATAAGCAATTAAAAAAAAAAAGTTCAATTAAATGGAATTGAAATACTGATTGTTTTCGCTAAGGTCAAATTATTATAATTAATAAATTACTCACTCTTATAGAAGTTTATAAGACTTTTACATTTTTAAGCGTACTTTTTAAGATGGATTTTATTTTATTCAACTGTGCGTATTAAATTTTATTTTTATGCAAGGTACAACTTTTCTTAATCTTGTTAGACACAACTGCAATAGCAAACTAATGTATAACTGTGAAAATAGATTATGTCGTTAGATTATTTAAATTAAACGACAAAAGACTAATTTGTTTGAACTTTGTATTCCTACTGGTCATTGCTAAAGCACTTATAAAGAACTAATATTTATAAAAAAATGTAATAAACACCCTTATACAACTTTATGCAATAAGTATAATATATATACTTATTATACTTACTTATTATAAATATAATTTTACATTATATACCTGTCTGCATTTAAGTTTCACGACTATTTTTTAAACGAAAATGTGTTGCATACTTTTAAGGTGCCGGTTAGGCAGTTTGAAAACAAGAAAAGTTCCCGTCTATAATATAGTATACTCTGTACTAAACTCTTCAACTCATTATTAAACTAACCTTTAAAAGAATGTACTCCAAATCACAAAAATTTTGACACATACTTGATATGCGTGTACTTGATAATATACGAGACTAAGACTGATGTCAGAGTGCGCGCGAGAAGCGATGCGGTAATATTGGGCGAGAACGAGGGCTAAACCCCTGCAACCTTTTTCATATGCAAATCGAGTTCAATCGCTCGTGTTTTAAAGCTAATATGCTAATTTTGTTAAGTTAGGAATTCATCATTTTTTTAGGAATCCGGTAGGACTATTTTAAAGGAATATATAGAACGTTTATGCTTAAAGTTAAACTTAACAAGAAAGGAAAGCTAACTTCGGGCGGAGCCGAAGTTGATATACTCTTGCAGTTAAAACGGATATATATCGCAAACATCGGATATAGTTGGCCGATCCTTATGAGAATATGATAATATAATCCAATTTATGATAATATAAAATCTAAAAAAAAGTCCCAAACTTCTATCTTCAAAAGTACCAAAGTTGGTATTTCTACCAAAAACCATTGCCGATCGTTCAGTTATATGGCAGCTTTAAGATATAGTCAGCCGATCGTTATGAAATTTGGTAGGTCGGATCAACTGTATATATAATCTGTACCAAGTTCCAGCTTTCTATCTTCAAAAACACGAAAGTTGGGTCATTTCCGATCAATCAGCTATATGGCAGCTATAAGATATAGTCGGCCGATTCCTGTCGTTCCGACTTATATACTGCGTGCAAAGGAAAGAAGGGTGTGTGCAAAGTTTCAAGTCGACAGACAGACGGACAGACGGACATGCTCATATCAACTCAGGAGGTGATCCTGATCAAGAATATATATATTTTATAGGGTCGGAGATGTCTCCTTCACTGCGTTGCACACTTTTGACCAAAATTATAATACCCTCTGCAAGGGTATAAAAATAAACTTTTCTCTAACAGTAGCTCATCATCTGATGAGAAATCCATTGCGACTAACAGCATAAAATCGCAACAAATTCTTCTTGCACTATGCAACCTATTAGCTTACTAGCAAGTATTAATAAAGACGTAAGATTATGAGTAAGACGAGTTAGCTTACCAATTCGTCTTCAGCTTCATCAGCTTTGTATTCGTCTCAGCGCGCTCTATGTTTGCAGCCTTAATGTTGGAAAATATATTTAAAGCGCAACAAGTTTTTTTTATAAAAAGCTACAAAAACAGAAAAGATGCTGAAACAAAGTGGCTGAAACTGTAAATAAGCAAATGCATTTCAAATTTGATATGAATAAAAACATATAACCTCCTTACTTTTTTTTGTAGGGGGGCGTTGCTGCCGCAAAAAATTTCAGAAGAAAATCAAATAATAAATCGGGGGCGTCGTGAGGTTATACGCATTCAGCTTTATTCGCTGCTTACATGGGACTAAAAATTTATCTTAGTAGAAATAAATGTTAAAAAAAAAATAAAATTCCACGCAATGAGCTCATTGAGCAACGATCAAAAGAACGAGCATAGAAGTTCAGTGAACCAAAGAAACGGCTTCTACTCTTACTTTTCTACCCGCGATACCGAAGTGGAAAAATCGGCGATTAAAAGCAACCCGGCTTTACTGACCACTGAAGCCCAAAGGGCACGGTCTTGCTCACCCGCTCTGCTCACTCCGACTCCCGCGTCATGGAGTTCGCAGTGTAGAACCCCCCCTCCAATATTTGAAACAAATCTCGCACCAACAACTAGCAGTGCAACAATTTCTGCAATCACAGCGACAACCACTGCAACTCAAAGTACCGCAACGTCAACGACTACAGCGAGTACAAAAACAACAACTTCGGAAAGTGCCAAAGTGGCCACGGCCACACGGACTGGAATGGATCGCTACATCCAAATTAAGCGCAAGCTTAGCCCGCAGAGTAATCCGGCAGAAAATAAAACAAAAATTAACCGTGTCCTGAAGATCGATACAGAACCAGACAGATCCACTACTAACCGATTTCCCCTACTGGCGGAGGTTGAGGAAATACAACCAGCCCAAGAAACCGCAAAAAAACCCAAGCCCCCTCCAATCTATATTAGGGAGAAAAGCTCGAGTGCCCTGGTCAACAAAATTGCGTCGTTGATTGGGAACTGTGACAACTTTCATGTTGTTCCGCTTATCACAGGGAACATCCATGAAACAAAGGTGCAAACCACGACTGAAGAGCACTTCCGAATCGTGTCAAAATATCTGGACACTGTACAGAAAACCTATTACACGTACCAGCTGAAAAGCAGTAAGCGCCTACAAGTTGTAGTAAAGGGAATAGAACCTGATGTTACCAACGCGGAAATAAAAACCGCCCTTAAAGAAAAGGGCTTCGCCGCCAAGAATGTTATTATCATTCTAAATAAAGATAAAAAGCCACAACCCCTCTTCAAGGTCGAGCTCGAGCCAGAAAGCAGGTCGCTGAAGAAGAACAAAGGCTACCCAATCTACAACCTGCAATATCTTTTGCATCGGAAAATCACTGTTGAAGAGCCACATAAACGCAACGGTCCAGTGCAATGCACTAATTGTCAAGAGTATGGACACACAAGGTCTTACTGCACACTTCGGGCTATCTGTGTAGTCTGCGGGGACGCCCACACGTCCGCTTACTCCACTACAATCAAGGACAGTACCGTGAAGAAATGTAAAAACTGCGGAGGCAGTTTCCTATGCCGATGCTCTACGATCTGGAAGGGACATTCCAATTTAGCCTTACCCTCAAAGCGCTCAACAGGCCCCACACAGCAAAACGGAAACTATGATGCTTACCCTCCAACAAAGTATGATGGAGCTTATGTCATTCATGAAAACGACGATGCAAACGCTTGTTCAAAACCAGAACATGGTGATACAGCTGCTCGTTGCACAACAGTCTAAATAATCTAATGATGTCTCACGGCATAAACTAGAATTGTCACAATTCTTGACCGAAAACCATATTGACGTTATGCTACTGGTGGAAACGCATCTTACAAGCAAATAAAACTTTCATATAAGAGGCTACACAATCTACCGCACAGATCATCCAGATGGGAAAGCCTACGGCGGAACTGGAGTTCTAATCAGCATTAAACACCATTTTCACAAAAGGTTTGCAACAAACTTCTTGCAGGCCACATCGATACAAATTCAGTCAAGCAACGGAATCCTTTCAATCGCTGCCGTTTACTGCCCTCCTCGTTTCTCAATCTCGGAAGGATAATTAATGGACTACAGCGCCAAAAATACGTACTGGGGATCACGTTTAGTGACTCCCAATGGAAGACTATTGAACAATGCAATTATAAATGTGAAAAATAAACTGGACTACGTTTCCCCTGGAAGTCCCACATACTGGCCAACAAACTCACGAAAGCCCTTCTTTTTTTTTTTTTTTTTTGTAGCTCCCAGACCTTATTGATTTTGCAGTGGCAATAAACATACATCGCCTGTTCTTTGAACGTTTCTATAAAGCCGAACATACAGAAATAGCCGAACAGAAATAACCGAACACCCCTTCAACATGACGTCGCCAAAAACGAACTGGCTTTACATAGAACCAACTGGCCCACATAGAACTCCTTAAGCTTAACATGGAATCGGACATCGACTTCACTACGAGCTCCCTCGAAGAAGTACTCGTTGCGGCAGCTAAAATCTCTACTCCTCATGGGAAGGAAGTAGACCGAAACAAATACTACAAATTTAATCAGCAAATCAAACAGCTCGTGCATAAAAAGAGGCGCACGCGTCGTGATTGGCAAAACAGAAGATCACCAGGAAGAAAATGCATAGCTGAGGTACATCCAGAATCCCTCGCCAACAAGCACAAAGTACCCCCTGTGGAGGGCCCACCCAAATCTTAGCGCCTCAATTGAAACGACCACCCCGATAAGAAACTCTTCGGGATGCTGGGCTCGCAGCGACGAAGACCGAGCTGAAACATTCGCCACACATCTCCAAAGTGTCTTCCAGCCAAACCCAGCCTCAAATTCATTCATCCTGTGGTGGCTCCCGGTGGTGACCTATTGACCCCAAAGATGCTGATCGAACTTCCAAAATGCGCTATAGAGGTCGTCTGCAAACTATTCAATGGGATCATTAATCTTGGCTATTTCCCAAAAGTGGAAGAAATCCATCATTATAATGATACCGACGCCTGGAAAAGACCACATAACTACGTCATTGCACAGACCAATAAGCCTTACATCTTGTTTGTCTAAATTGCTTGAAAAATGCTTGTTATCTCGCATAATACCACATCTGGAAGCTTGCAATATTATCCCGGCACACCAATTTGGCTTCCGAAGAAACCATGGAACCATCGAACAAGAGAACAGATTAACATCCGAAATACGCAAAACATCCGAATAAAACGTATTTGCCAACATACACCCACAAGCTACTGGAATCTTACCTCTACAATAGGGTATTCTCAGTGAGATGCAACGCAGCTTTTTCGGGCGACTAGACCATCGAAGCTAGAGTTCCACAAGGAAGCGCACTCGGCCCGTGTCGATACGTTTTGTATACTGGGGATATTCCTACGAGCGCACAACTAACAACGTTCGCCGATGATACCGCTATCCTTAGTCGGTCCAGATGCCCAACTGGCTAATCATCTCATAATAGTGAAAAGGTTGCTGTCCGACCGGCGCATTAAAATAAACAAACAAAAGTGTAAACATATAACGTTTACTCTTAAGGGGGGACATCTGAGTAGAATTTTGAAAAAATCGAAATTTTTTTTTTCGCTTAAAAAATTCTTTAGGTTCTTAAAAATGACATATCAAAAGATAGAGTCCGGCAAAAGTGTCTAAGTGTCGAAATTTTTCATTCTGCGGCGATGCCTCACAGGTATATCCCACAGTACTTAAAACTTTAAACGCGTTTTTCTCGAAACCACTTTTTTTGAGTTGGCCGAACACCTAACTCGAACAACTCTTAACCTATCGATCTAAAATTTTGACAGTATACTCAGAATACCTATGTATTTTTTTTTTATCAACAATTTTGTGACGTTTTTTGTTAGTGAAAATTGAAAATTTTGTTCAATCACTTGCCATTTTGGAAAAAATCAATATATCGAAAAAATCCTACGTGTGTCGATAGCCGTTGAGATAAAGAAACTAACCAAACTTGATTTTTTGTTCTACATCAAAAATTAAGGTCGTTAGGTGTTCGGCCATGGACCCCCTTTAAAAAAATAGGGCCTACGATTAAGGGCTGCAGGGCCGCCATTTTGTTTTCGATTTATTAAAAAAATTTTATTGTGTAGTTTAAATATGATATAATAAAACCCCATTTACAAATTTTCGATTAGCTGTTTTGATTTGGCCAAAAAAAATTCGAGAAAAACCGCTTTTTTTTTGCCTGTTACTCAGATGTCCCACCTTAATAGACAAACATGCCCTCCGCTTTTACTAAACGGTATGCAGATCCCTCAAGGTAAAGAAGTAACGTACCTTGGCGTCCACCTTGATAGACGACTTACCTGGCGTAAGCACATCGAATCCAAAAAGATGCACCTAAAACTAAAAGCCAGCAGACTCCACTGGATCATAAACTCACGATCGCCACTGTGCCTGGACTACAAGTTCCTACTGTACAATTCAGCCCTTAAGCCAATCTGGACGTATGGCTCCCAGCTATGGGGGAACGCGAGCAGCAGCAACATAGACATCATACAGCGCGCACAATCACAAATCTTGAAAACTATCACAGGGGCACCTTGGTATTTTTGCAACGAAAACATCCACCGGGATCTGGGCATCCCCCTCCAATATTTGAAACAAATCTCGCACCAACAACTAGCAGTGCAACAATTTCTGCAATCACAGCGACAACCACTGCAACTCAAAGTACCGCAACGTCAACGACTACAGCGAGTACAAAAACAACAACTTCGGAAAGTGCCAAAGTGGCCACGGCCACAAGGACTGGAATGGATCGCTACATCCAAATTAAGCGCAAGCTTAGCCCGCAGAGTAATCCGGCAGAAAATAAAACAAAAATTAACCGTGTCCTGAAGATCGATACAGAACCAGACAGATCCACTACTAACCGATTTCCCCTACTGGCGGAGGTTGAGGAAATACAACCAGCCCAAGAAACCGCAAAAAAACCCAAGCCCCCTCCAATCTATATTAGGGAGAAAAGCTCGAGTGCCCTGGTCAACAAAATTGCGTCGTTGATTGGGAACGGTGACAACTTTCATGTTGTTCCGCTTATCACAGGGAACATCCATGAAACAAAGGTGCAAACCACGACTGAAGAGCACTTCCGAATCGTGTCAAAATATCTGGACACTGTACAGAAAACCTATTACACGTACCAGCTGAAAAGCAGTAAGCGCCTACAAGTTGTAGTAAAGGGAATAGAACCTGATGTTACCAACGCGGAAATAAAAACCGCCCTTAAAGAAAAGGGCTTCGCCGCCAAGAATGTTATTATCATTCTAAATAAAGATAAAAAGCCACAACCCCTCTTCAAGGTCGAGCTCGAGCCAGAAAGCAGGTCGCTGAAGAAGAACAAAGGCTACCCAATCTACAACCTGCAATATCTTTTGCATCGGAAAATCACTGTTGAAGAGCCACATAAACGCAACGGTCCAGTGCAATGCACTAATTGTCAAGAGTATGGACACACAAGGTCTTACTGCACACTTCGGGCTATCTGTGTAGTCTGCGGGGACGCCCACACGTCCGCTTACTCCACTACAATCAAGTGAGGTTGAAAGTGCGGGTCGAAGAAAGCGGACGTGCCGCGCGGGCGCTCCCCAGTGACGCGCCCAAGCAGCGCAGAATCTGGAAAAGGAGTGGGTAATGGGTGACCGGACAGCTGGGGACGGACTCACCTGCCGAGTGAACCAAAAACACTCCCTGGATAGGTCACTAGATGGCCTCCGTGAAGACTCGGATAGCCGCCAACCGCCGAGGTAAGAGGCGCGAAGAGAGCTTTCTCTTATAGGATCTCTCTTTGCGACACCTTTCTCCGAGTTGTAGCAAACGTGGCTGCCCCCACCAGAATTGCGCAGGTCATGGCAGCTGATCGCAACCAGCTGGCGGGCAGTGTTGGGTAACGCCCTAACAGTGTCTGCCGGTAGAGGGCGCTAGACCCGGTTCAAGGGCACCAGGGCTGCCGAACGTCGCAATGACGCGACTACAGGAGCCGCTAGAGGTCGCCAGCGGCCCAAAGCAAAGGAAAAGGGTAGCATACCTTTCAGGGCTGCTGCCTCAGGTCCTTTGACCAACATAAAGCGGAAGGGGCTAGAAAACTCTGGCCTGCCATGAGGTGACAAAGGTCATGGAGCCGACCAACTGCCAACCCCTCCGCTACGGCGGTTCACCCACAAAAGGGGCTCTGGCGACCGAGCAGGAGCGGTATAACTCCCATCGGTCCCGCCAGGAGGAAATTCCAGGCGCACCGTTGGAAGGCAGTGCTGAAACCCCCAAACCACAGCATGCATTAGCCATGCTCTATCCACTTTCCCCACCCCCCCCAACCCCCTATCGAAGAAGGCTAGCGCTCAGCTGAGCCGGAGAATAAAACCCTCGCAGCGTCTGTCCCACATTGGGCGGCTGCGAGGTCTGCGTCTGTACCAAAGTGGTCGGCAGCTTAGACACCTGGCAGTAGGTATAAAATGCGCAACCCCCCCCCCAATTTGGAATGTCGTCGAAAAACGAAATTACTCCAGGTGGCAGCCACAGAAGTGGAAATCCACCCGTGGGAGAGACCACGGCTAGGGCAAGGATTCTGGAGGCCCTAAACAACATCCCAATCATACCTGACAAGGCGGTGCCTCACTTGGCCGCCCTGGAAAGGAACACTACAAGTGCAGAAGAGCTAAAGAGTGCGAAAACGGGTGACCCGTTCAAAAAGAGCAACAAAATGCGGCGCTCGCCGCTATTGGCGCCACAGGCTGGCAGCTCAGCCGGCTCTGGCAGCCCAGCAGCGGTAGAGAAGGAAACGCCAAAGAGGCCACGTGAGATGCTTAGCCCGGACAAGGACCAGAGGGCGGCTCCCCCGAAGAAAAATAAGGCTGGCAGCCCACCGGCAAAAAGCGAAGAATGCCTGACGGAGCTGGGCACGATAGTGAACGAGCTGCTATCGTGGGTCACCGAAAAAAATAAGAGGCATATTTCCGCAATGCAAAGGAGCCTGATAACCAGATTGAAGGACATCCACTCCATTCTGGTCGGAAGTGTTCCAGAGGAGCATGCGCGACCGGCCATCATGCCCAAGCCAGTGTGCCCCAGATGCGAGAGAGCCGGCATCGATACCGCGGAGAAGGAGCAGCAGACCCTTCCGACGAAGGTCTGGACCCAGGACCAGGCTGTGCAGACCGGCAGCATCCCGAACAGCACGGGCCCCTGGAGTGCACGCCGGGACCCGGGCGCCAAAGTAGCAACGGCCAACAAGGCGGCAAGGTCCAAGCCAGCTGTTGCGAACCCGGGTGCCGACAAAGGAAGCGACGGCGAAGCAATCAGGAGAAGGTCCGAATGGACGAAGGCCAAGCCGAGAAATCCCGAGAGGAGACAAGCCAGACCCGACGCCATAGTGATCCAAGCAGCAGGCATGACGTACAGTCAGATCCTAAGCATGGTAACTCGCAGGGAGGACGGGAAGCTTGACGACCTTGGCCCGTGCGTCAAGAAGGTGAGGAAGACAGCCAAGGGCGGGCTGCTACTGGAATTGGCCAGGAAGAAGGAGAACTCCACAAAGGCCCTTAAAGGTTGCATCGAGGAGGTCCTAGGGAGCAAGGCAGAGGTGCGTGCGTACTCGGAGGAGACCAAGGAGTCACTCGTCGAGCTACGAGGACTCGACGCACTAGCTACTTCAGAGGACATCGTCGGGGCTATCGCGCAGCAGGCAGCGGTGGACCAAGGCGCCTTAAAGGTAAAGAAGCTGAGAAGCAGTTATGGCGAGACGCAGACCGCTATCGTGGCTTTCCCCGCGAGCCTTGCCAAGACCATCATTGCTGTGGGCAAGGTGAAGGTTGGGTGGTCGGTTTGCCATATGAGGGAAAAGGAGGTCGTGGCTCGCTGCTACAGGTGTCTTGGGATGGGGCACATCGCAAGCGCTTGCAAGAGCTCGAAGGACAGGAGCGACTGCTGCTTCCGCTGCGGAGACTCGGACCACAGGGCGGCCTCCTGCAAAAAGGACCCACGATGCTTCTCGTGCGAAGATAAGGGCCGGAAGGATGTGAGGCATCAGACTGGAAGCAGAAGTTGCCCCATGTCAGCGAAAGAAGGTGGACCTAGGACGACAGGATGTTAGTGCTTCAGCTGAACCTGAACCACTGTAGGGCGGCCCAAGATGTGCTGTCGCAGACGGCGAGGGAGACGAAGGCGGACATAGCGCTCCTAAGCGAGCCCCATAGGACTGGCTCGGACAACCGCTGGGCAGTTGACCTTTCGGGGAAGGCCGCCATCTGGAGCTGCGGCGCAACCGGCGCGACAATGCACTCAGTGCACAGTGCGGAGGGATTTGTAAGGGCTCGGATAGGTGGGGCATGGCTGTACAGCTGCTACATGGCACCTAGCCTAACCACCATTGAGTTTGAGCGCATGATGGACTGCCTAGGAAATGACATCAGAGGCCGTTCTGACGTCCTTGTAGCAGGGGACTTCAACGCATGGGCGCAGGACTGGGGCTGCCCGAGGACGAATGCGAGAGGGAGAGTGGTCAGAGAAACCTTTGCCACACTCGATCTCGTCCTGCTGAACGAAGGAAACCAGCACACCTTCAGCAGAGCCGGAGCAGGTTCCATCATAGACCTGACGTTCGCAAGCCCCTCGCTAGCGAATGGCGCTAACTGGAGGATAAGCGGCAGCTTTACGGCCAGCGACCATGAAGCAATATTGTGCTCAATTGGTAACCCTCAAGAACGACCGAGGGACCCGAAACCACGAGGCTACAGAGTCGGTACGCTCCAAGCGAGGATCTTCACCGAGGCAGCGCGCGACATTGGCAACATCTTACCAAGCGGAGCCAACGAAATGGCTGATACCCTAGCTGCTAAGCTGGAGGCAGCGTGCATGGCGAGCATGCAGCGGAGAAGCCGCTACCGCAGGAACCACGCTCCCGTTTACTGGTGGAGCGTCGAGATCGGCTCCATCCGAGCTGAGTGCATGAGAGCAAGGAGGCTCATGCAGCGTGCGAGAGGCAGCGACGCCTTTGAGGAGCGGCTCTCAGCCTTCAAGGACCGGCGCAAAGCATTGAAGGTGGCCATCCGAGACAGCAAAAGGAAATGCTTCCTGGAGCTATGCGACTCGGCGGAAGAAAATCCATGGGGCAACGCGTACCGGATAGTGGTGAAGAGGCTGCGCGCAGGAAACCAGTCCCCCACGGACCCGAACGTGCTAAGGACCATAGTGCAAGCACTGTTCCCAGCCGGCAACCAGGTCACCCAGCTTCCCACCCCCCCAGCAGACAATGAAGCGAATGAGGAGGTAACGGAAGAGGAAGTACTGGCCATAGGGAGAGGCCTGGCCCCGAACAAAGCACCCGGCCCGGACTCGGTTCCTAACCGAGCCCTGAAGCTGGCTCTAGCTCTGCAGCCGGGCAGCTTTGCGGAGCTCTACAATAAATGTATCCGCGAAGGCACTTTTCCCACCAGGTGGAAGGTACAGAAGCTCCTGCTGCTCCTCAAGCCAGGGAAACCAAGGGAGGAGGCGTCGTCCTATAGGCCAATCTGCCTGCTGGACGCAACGGGCAAGGTCTTCGAGAGGGTGATCGCGGCGAGGCTCGAAGCTGCCATAGAGGAGGCGGGAGGGCTGTCTCCCAAGCAGTATGGATTCCGGAAGGGAAGGTCAACGGTGGATGCCATAGCAGAGGTGGTCGGCATTGCTCGCAACGCAATATCGGGAACCAGGTGGAAAGGTGGCTCCAAGCAATACTGCCTGATAGTCACCCTGGACATCAGGAACGCCTTCAACACGGCGGACTGGAGCAAAACACTGGCAGCCCTAAGGCGGTTCAACGTTCCCAGTGCCATAATGAACGTCGTCAGTAGCTACTTTAGCTCCAGAGTGCTACTGGTCGACACGGACATGGGCACGGAGTCCTACGACGTTACGGCGGGTGTGCCCCAAGGATCGGTCCTAGGACCGCTGCTGTGGAACATCATGTATGACGGAATCCTGAGGCTGCAGCTCCCAGCGGGATGCGACGTCGTCGGCTTCGCAGACGACGTAGCGTTGGTGATAGTGGCCAAGCACAGGGAGGAAGCGGAGAGAGCGGCGAACAAGGCTATCGAGACAATGGAGATGTGGCTCCAAAACGCCGGTCTAAGCCTAGCCCCGCAAAAGACCGAAGCGGTGCTGGTCAGCAGCCGCAAGGTGCTGGAAACGGCGACAATCCGGGTTGGTGGTATGGCCATAACCTCCCAGCGGGCCATAAAATACCTGGGCGTGATGATCGACGCCCGGCTCACCTTCCGCGAGCACCTTGATTATATCCAGGGCAAGGCTGCAGCCACTAACAGGGGCCTTGCCAGGATCCTTCTAAACACCAGAGGCCCCAAGCAGAACAGGAGAAGGCTCCTCGTGAGCGTTGCCTCGGCGCAAATTTTGTATGCAGCACCCATCTGGGCTGAGGCGATGAATACGCCCAGCTACAGGAGAGGGGTAGATGCAGTCTACAGGCTGGGTGCTATAAGAGTCGCGTCCGGCTTCAGGACAGTCTCCGACGACGCCATTCTGGTCATTGCGGGGATGGTCCCGCTGAAGGAGCGCGCTCGTGAGCTTAAGGAGCTCAAGGAAACCCGTGCTCGCAATGAGGGTGCGGGCGGCACCCCCAATACAGCTGCAAAGGAGGACGCCAAGGAGAGGTCGCTCACAGCCTGGCAGGAGTGCTGGGACGCGTCGACGAAGGGACGTTGGACACACACCCTCATTCCTAACCTTAGAAGGTGGGTGCTGCGAAGCCATGGGCAGGTCGACTTTTACCTGACCCAGGTCCTGAGTGGACATGGCTGCTTCCGGCAATACCTGAAGCGTTTTGGCCACACGGAGGATGACTGGTGCCCGGAGTGCGGGAGTTCGATAATCGAGGACGCCAGGCACGTTGTCTTTGAGTGCCGGCGGTTTGCACGAGAGCGCCACCGACTGGAGATGACGGCGGGTAGATCAATCCACCCGGGAAACCTAGTGGAGGTAATGCTGGAGAACCAGATGCTCTGGGACGCAGTAGCAACTTTTGCTGCAGCATTAATGCAGAGGCTCAGGAGCATCGAGCAGGAGAGGCGGTAGGGTGGAGAGTTGGGGCCTGTGGCGGGCGAAGCAATGCCTAGCGGTCGTCCCGCCCGCACTCAATCCCTCACTATCCATCATCTATGAACAACCACCTTTCCCCCCCCCCCCCCTTATTATTATGGTTATACTTATGTATGTATGTATGTTAAATGTTGTTGATATTAATAAAAACAAAAAGTAAAAGTAAAAAAAACTACAATCAAGGACAGTACCGTGAAGAAATGTAAAAACTGCGGAGGCAGTTTCCTATGCCGATGCTCTACGATCTAGAAGGGACATTCCAATTTAGCCTAACCCTCAAAGCGCTCAACAGGCCCCACACAGCAAAACGGAAACTATGATGCTTACCCTCCAACAAAGTATGATGGAGCTTATGTCATTCATGAAAACGACGATGCAAACGCTTGTTCAAAACCAGAACATGGTGATACAGCTGCTCGTTGCACAACAGTCTAAATAATCTAATGATGTCTCACGGCATAAACTAGAATTGTCACAATTCTTGACCGAGAACCATATTGACGTTATGCTACTGGTGGAAACGCATCTTACAAGCAAATAAAACTTTCATATAAGAGGCTACACAATCTACCGCACAGATCATCCAGATGGGAAAGCCTACGGCGGAACTGGAGTTCTAATCAGAGAACGCATTAAACACCATTTTCACAAAAGGTTTGCATCAAACTTCTTGCAGGCCACATCGATACAAATTCAGTCAAGCAACGGAATCCTTTCAATCGCTGCCGTTTACTGCCCTCCTCGTTTCTCAATCTCGGAAGGATAATTAATGGACTACAGCGCCAAAAATACGTACTGGGGATCACGTTTAGTGACTCCCAAAGGAAGACAATTGAACAATGCAATTATAAATGTGAAAAATAAACTGGACTACGTTTCCCCTGGAAGTCCCACATACTGGCCAACAGACTCACGAAAGCCCTTCTTTTTTTTTTTTTTTTTTTTGTAGCTCCCAGACCTTATTGATTTTGCAGTGGCAATAAACATACATCGCCTGTTCTTTGAACGTTTCTATAAAGCCGAACATACAGAAATAGCCGAACAGAAATAACCGAACACCCCTTCAACATGACGTCGCCAAAAACGAACTGGCTTTACATAGAACCAACTGGCCCACATAGAACTCCTTAAGCTTAACATGGAATCGGACATCGACTTCACTACGAGCTCCCTCGAAGAAGTACTCGTTGCGGCAGCTAAAATCTCTACTCCTCATGGGAAGGAAGTAGACCGAAACAAATACTACAAATTTAATCAGCAAATCAAACAGCTCGTGCATAAAAAGAGGCGCACGCGTCGTGATTGGCAAAACAGAAGATCACCAGGCTCTACACCAACAGGAAGAAAATGCATAGCTGAGGTACATCCAGAATCCCTCGCCAACAAGCACAAAGTACCCCCTGTGGAGGGCCCACACAAATCTTAGCGCCTCAATTGAAACGACCACCCCGATAAGAAACTCTTCGGGATGCTGGGCTCGCAGCGACGAAGACCGAGCTGAAACATTCGCCACACATCTCCAAAGTGTCTTCCAGCCAAACCCAGCCTCAAATTCATTCATCCTGTGGTGGCTCCCGGTGGTGACCTATTGACCCCAAAGATGCTGATCGAACTTCCAAAATGCGCTATAGAGGTCGTCTGCAAACTATTCAATGGGATCATTAATCTTGGCTATTTCCCAAAAGTGGAAGAAATCCATCATTATAATGATACCGACGCCTGGAAAAGACCACATAACTACGTCATCGCACAGACCAATAAGCCTTACATCTTGTTTGTCTAAATTGCTTGAAAAATGCTTGTTATCTCGCATAATACCACATCTGGAAGCTTGCAATATTATCCCGGCACACCAATTTGGCTTCCGAAGAAACCATGGAACCATCGAACAAGAGAACAGATTAACATCCGAAATACGCAAAACATCCGAATAAAACGTATTTGCCAACATACACCCACAAGCTACTGGAATCTTACCTCTACAATAGGGTATTCTCAGTGAGATGCAACGCAGCTTTTTCGGGCGACTAGACCATCGAAGCTAGAGTTCCACAAGGAAGCGCACTCGGCCCGTGTCGATACGTTTTGTATACTGGGGATATTCCTACGAGCGCACAACTAACAACGTTCGCCGATGATACCGCTATCCTTAGTCGGTCCAGATGCCCAACTGGCTAATCATCTCATAATAGTGAAAAGGTTGCTGTCCGACCGGCGCATTAAAATAAACAAACAAAAGTGTAAACATATAACGTTTACTCTTAAGGGGGGACATCTGAGTAGAATTTTGAAAAAATCGAAATTTTTTTTTTCGCTTAAAAAATTCTTTAGGTTCTTAAAAATGACATATCAAAAGATAGAGTCCGGCAAAAGTGTCTAAGTGTCGAAATTTTTCATTCTGCGGCGATGCCTCACAGGTATATCCCACAGTACTTAAAACTTTAAACGCGTTTTTCTCGAAACCACTTTTTTTGAGTTGGCCGAACACCTAACTCGAACAACTCTTAACCTATCGATCTAAAATTTTGACAGTATACTCAGAATACCTATGTATTTTTTTTTATCAACAATTTTGTGACGTTTTTTGTTAGTGAAAATTGAAAATTTTGTTCAATCACTTGCCATTTTGGAAAAAATCAATATATCGAAAAAATCCTACGTGTGTCGATAGCCGTTGAGATAAAGAAACTAACCAAACTTGATTTTTTGTTCTACATCAAAAATTAAGGTCGTTAGGTGTTCGGCCATGGACCCCCTTTAAAAAAATAGGGCCTACGATTAAGGGCTGCAGGGCCGCCATTTTGTTTTCGATTTATTAAAAAAATTTTATTGTGTAGTTTAAATATGATATAATAAAACCCCATTTACAAATTTTCGATTAGCTGTTTTGATTTGGCCAAAAAAAATTCGAGAAAAACCGTTTTTTTTTTGCCTGTTACTCAGATGTCCCACCTTAATAGACAAACATGCCCTCCGCTTTTACTAAACGGTATGCAGATCCCTCAAGGTAAAGAAGTAACGTACCTTGGCGTCCACCTTGATAGACGACTTACCTGGCGTAAGCACATCGAATCCAAAAAGATGCGCCTAAAACTAAAAGCCAGCAGACTCCACTGGATCATAAACTCACGATCGCCACTGTGCCTGGACTACAAGTTCCTACTGTACAATTCAGCCCTTAAGCCAATCTGGACGTATGGCTCCCAGCTATGGGGGAACGCGAGCAGCAGCAACATAGACATCATACAGCGCGCACAATCACAAATCTTGAAAACTATCACAGGGGCACCTTGGTATTTTTGCAACGAAAACATCCACCGGGATCTGGGCATCCTTGCCGTGAAAGACGAAATACAGAAGCAAAAAGAGTCATACAAAGAAAAACTGTCTTCGCACCCAAATTTTCTCGTATCCCGCCTTAGACGCAACGACCTCCCAACCCAGCAATCGATTTTTAGGGCCGTCTAACTCCGTATCAGTCAATATGACAGTTAGTTAAGTTAAAAATAAAAGATTTGATACAACTTGTGTAAGTCTCGCAAAGAGAGGATTTAAAAAACAAAAACGTTAAAAAAAAAAATAAAAAAGAAATAAATGCTAAACGTAAATATAAACCAGAGCGAACTCTGGTTCCGATTCTGAACTGATTTGTGTGGGAACATCTCCCTGATCCAGCGAGTCACCGAGGCAGCGGGCAACTCGTGTGGAAAAAACGACACGCTACGAGGGTTGGCTGGAGATAATGGGCCTGTCAGCGCCCATCCAAAAATGGTCTCCTGACCGAGAAGCGACCCGCAGATGTTAGCCTTGGAATTACCGAGGAGAATGGACGGAAAAATGTCAGCTCCTAATAACACCTCGACTTGGGAGCTTTCAAAGAAGTTGGGGTCCGCCAGGGGAATGTCGGGAAGCCCCTTGAAACGATCTCGCGGAATCGGATATGAAGGCAGATTTCCTGCCAACTGCGGAAGAACGTAAGCCGCAGTCTCTAATTGTAGCCCGGGTCTAGACGGCGACCGAATGGAGAAATAGCACAATTAGTGACTGCGCGGATATGGTCTGATTAAGGCCGGAAACTTGTGCGTGAATCGTCTTGAAGGGAAACTTGAAAAGTTTGAACAGTCGTTCCGTTATGAAAGTCGCTTCGGACCCTGAGTCTATCAGTGCTCGTGCATGGACGGTGCACCCCAAATGGCACACGTTGATAAGGGCCGTGCCCAGTAGGACTGCTCCTGACCCGGAAGCGAAACACACCTGCACATTCGACTGATCCTCTGAGCCGTTTGCTGGCGTAGGCGGACTTGGAGCAGTAGGCGGCGTAGGCGGACTTGGAGCGGTGGCGAACGGATTGCCGCGGTGCAGGAGGGTGTGGTGTCGGCTGTGGCATGTGAAACAGGTACGGGCGCTCGTGCAGTCTCGCTGCTGGTGCCCTCGGGCAAAACAGTTTAAAAATAACTGCTTCCTCTTAATGTTGTCAGAGCGACCATTTACATCCATTTCTAGGAACCGCGGGCATAAGCGAATGTGGTGGACCTCCCTCGAACAGAGATCGCAGCCCTTTTGGCCCGGAACCACTCGAGTCTCGTATGAATTGAGCCTCTGAGCAGGGGCAGTAGGAAGTCCCGACCTTGTCGGAAATGGCCCGGAGCCACTAGGCCTGACGTCGTCGATGGCCTCCAGAGTGCGATGGCACTCTGTCAGAAAGTTCCTTTCATGTTGGAATTTCGGCCTTATTATGTACGGATTTCTCCCACATTGAAAGTGTGACTTTGGGGAGCTTTGAGGAAATCATAAATACCAGGAGACAGTCCCAAGCCTCAACATTGATGGAGGATATTCTAGGGCTGTCAGACAACTCTGAATGGTGGCTTGCAGCTCCTTCAGCGCGACCCCGGACTCTTGAGAAATAGCCTGGAGGTTGAAAAGGATCTTCAACTGGCTATTGACCACTGGGTTCTCAAAGCGGTCTGTGAGGCTTTGCGGCGACAAACCCCTCATGGGTAAGCGGAGCCTTAGAAACAATGGCGTGTGCGTCACCACTTGTTTTGGACAGTAAGTGGAACAACTTCTCTACCGGGGTGAGCCGCGAGTTTTGGATGTAAATGGCTGTAAACAAGTCTCTGAAGGTGGGCCACCGAAGACAATCACCCGCTAAGACCTCGGTATCCACTGGAGCCTGTAGACGCGGGCGTGTGGACATTGACGGAAGCCTGAGTGGATTGGGAGGCAATTTTCTCCCGAAGCTGGGCAATACACCTCGAATAGACGGAGTAACAGTAGCTGTACTTCGCTTCCAGCACTGTCGAGACGGCCGCATTGTCGTCGGACACGGGTAGCAAATCGGAGCAGCTCTCATAGCTCTTCTCCACCTTCTCCCATAGTGCCCGAATTCGGTCCCGATGGACTTCCCACATGTATTGGGAGCCTATTTCCGTTTCTGGGGCACCCGGAGTATTTATGTTAGCCTCAAATTGGCTAATTCGATCTGTTGTGGCGATGAACTTTTTCATCGCCACTTCGACCGCACTTGGAGCCATTTTCGCAACGGAGCGAGTCTGCCTCTGTGAAGGACCGGGGATTGTATTGACGGATTCGTCACTCTTTTCCCTTGGAATGGTACTAGTCGCCTTATGCTTCAACAGAGGCGTCCGCGGAGATGCGGATTGAGATCTGTCCAAATGGATGGTTGGAATCGGACGCGGGGTTTTGTCCTCTCCCGTGGGCATTCTCAGAGTCCAAGTCGCTGGTCAGCGTTTGTCGACTGACTTGCGCAACAGGTGCCTCGTACGAAGTGGTGGCCGGTCACACTAAGGTTATGAGAACGGTGAGATCGCGGATGAAATGCGATTACAAGACACATGTGCGAATTAGTGGCGCCGCTGTCGAAAAGAACGTCGTGTGCGGCACATTTCGAATGTGGAAGAAAAGGAACCCAAAAAAAAAACCAAATGAGACGAGGTATGTTGAGATTCTAGGCGGATGTTGCTGATCCGGAGAAGAAGCAGTGTTAGAGGCACGGTACATGGACAAGTACCGGAAAATTCGTGCTAGTTCGAAAAAATGATGACGATCTATATATGTATATTTATACAAGTGTGGTTCGTACCTAGATATTGAATTCTTACTTGCGGAGCCGGAAAGGTGGACTTGACTTTGGCTTGAATTTAACACACAAAAAAAATAAAAAATTAATAATTAATTTTTGACTAATTGTCAGATTTAATTATAATGGAGCCAGAAAGGTGGAGTTGAAACCTTAATCTTTAATTAATTGAATTTAATTATCACGAAGCCGGAAAGGTGGAATTAAAACCGCGGCTCTATTCGGACAGAAGGTTGATAATTAAAATATTAATAATTTTCGACTTTAATTATTGAGTGGATGGAAAGGTGAATTAAAAAACCTGGCCCTTCGCTCGAAGGGAAAATTATAATTAAATAAATTGTATTAGTTATAATTACATATAAATATAAATTTATAATCAATTGATTTTTTTGAATTTATTTGTTACGCAGGGTAAGCCGTCGGCACCCTGTACGTAGTTCCAAAGGAAGGAAAAAAAACAGAAAAAGGAAAAAAACCCCAAAGGAAAAAAACAGCACCAAAAAAAACCGCAACATAGCAACTGCGGCGGCTAGGTTAAGAATTTAAGCGACACAATCACGGATTTGTAGTGAAATGGCGTTTTATGATTGGCGGTATTAATAAAAATTTGATTTTTATTTAATTTTATCAGTTATATATTTCCTGAAATTGAAGGCAGAAAATATATGGCAATATATGGACATGCATGCAAGTACGGAGATATGTCAAGGCATGTGGGGCATATGTTGGCACAGTTGAGCGTTGATAAGTGGACTGTATAGTTGGGGGAACAGAAAAGTTATGTGGTGTAAAAAATGACACTGATTGGGGAAGAAAACAAAAACGAAAATTACGACAGCGGCGAACTGTTCGGTGAATTTGGAAATTCCGGAACTAATTGACACCGTCTGGCCAATATTAATTATGCCTTCGTTTTGTCACCACACAATTTCACTGTTCACTTGCGAATTTTTCGCGGATTAATTGCACCAAAACAAAATATGTATGTATGTATGTATATGGATGCACATATGCCTCGACCGTTGGCAAGCGAATGGATAACGGAGAGGCCGAAAACGGCGAGGAATATGGGCAGCACACAAAAAGGAGACGGATGGAAAAATTTGCAGAATTTGAAGACGAAGAAGAGTAGAAAATCTCAAACTGCCGTTGTGTCGGAAAACTCGGACTTGGAGTTGACACGGAGGGAAAAACAATCTTGCAGCAGTGTGAACGAAATTTAATGTTCGGACCACTGCTGAAGACCGGCAGAGAGACGGAGACGGAAAAATGTACTTCTCTTTTGGCGGAACAGTGCCGAGAACTGTTGGTAGAAGAAAATCCAGGAAGTATCCGGCTCGAAGGACCAAAATGTTGAAGGGGGGCGTTGCTGCCGCAAAAGATTCCAGAAGAAAATCAAATAATAAATCGGGGGCGTCGTGAGGTTATACGCATTCAGCTTTGTCCGCTGCTGACATGGGACTAAAATTTATCTTAGTAGAAATAAATGCTAAACGTAAATATAAACCAGAGCGGACCATCGACGACGGCCGACGAAAGAGAGAGAATGCATAGAGGGGCGAGCGCGGATGCGCTCTTCAGCACGGATGAGCCCTTCAGCACGGGTGCGCTCTTTAGCGCGGGTGCACTCTTAAGTACAGCTGAGCGGCACCCCAACGGCCCCTCACCTAAACACTTTTAAACATTTTTAAATTTCTATAAAGTTGAACCCGTTAATTAATTATATTATATGAAGCAACTTTTTTAATTTAATACCAACTTTTAATTTTTAAAATATGTATGTTATACATTTATTAAAGGCATATGCATAATAATTGTTGGTACATTAAAAAAAAATATATAAAACTTTAATAAAAACAGACCAAATTTAAACAATAAAAACAATTTTTTGGTGACAATTTTGAATTTTGCAACGTAGGCCTTTATTTGGTACTGAATCCATTTTTCGTGTTAAGCGATCGCCGAGTGTATATACTTTAGAGAGATTATGTCTCCTAGGAGGTGAGGTGTCTCCTTCACTGCGTTTGACACTTTTGACCAAAATTATTATATTATAAATTAAATTATTAAATTATAAAATTAAGCCCATAAGATAAGACTACATATAATATATGCTCACGAACCCTTTTAGCCCGCAGGCGCTTTATGGCTTGACAAATGTGGATAAAGTCAAATTAAAACAAGAAAGCAAAGCTAACTTCGGGCGGAGCCAAAGTTTATATACCCTTGCAGTTTTTTTTTTTTTTTTTTTTTTTTATAGCTTTGCTTTTATTTATTGAATCTACTCTTAATTTTGAGACTAACAATAAGTTGACGAATCTTAACATTAAAATTTAACTAACAGTATACTAAGACTGCATTCTGGTTGCGCGTCCCTCAGGTCGGTCGCTGGGTGGGTAAGTCATTGCGACGAAGGCGTGATTGGTTGCTCAACCTTGTTAGACCTCTCGCCAGGTGGTTAGGGTGCACCGATAGCTTGGTAAAGTACTTTACCTTCTGTTCTGCGATCGCTTCTTTGACTGGTCGAATGTTTAAGTCGCGGTGTATGTTTTCGTTGCGAACTTACCACGGTGCCCCGGTGATTGTTCTCAAGATCTTCGACTGAACTCTTTGAATTATGTCAATGTTGCTATTGCTGGCGTTCCCCCATAACTGGGAGCCGTACATCCATATAGGTTTTAGTACCGAGTTGTACAGCAGGACTTTATGTTCAAGGCTAAGAGGTGACCGAGCGTTGATAAGCCAATGAAGACCGCTGGCTTTTAGCTTTAGGTGTGTTCTTTTGGCTTCAATGTGCCGGCGCCATGTGAGTCTTCTGTCGAGATGTACTCCTAGGTATGTTACTTCGTTTGCTTGTGGGAGTAGAGTGTTGTTTAGTGTTATCGGCGGGCAGTTTTGCCTGTTCAGAGTGAACGTAACATGCTTGCATTTTAGTTCGTTCACTTTAATTCGCCAGTCTGACAGCCATTTTTCGACATCGACCATATGATGAGCTAGCTGCGCAGTTGCTTGAATCGGGCATTTTGAGCGGCTAAGAATAGCTGTGTCATCGGCAAACGTGGATGTTGTTAGACGTGTGCTTGTCGGGATATCTGCTGTGTAGAGGACATATAATATTGGCCCTAGCACGCTGCCTTGACGAACTCCAGCTCCAACAGTGTACTCATCGGATATAGCGGTATTGCACCTCACGACAAATTTTCTGTCGTGAAGGTAAGACTCCAAAATCTTGTGGGTGCTGTAGGGGAGCATTGTCTTGATCTTGTACATTAGACCTTCCAGCCAGACTCTATCGAATGCTTGAGAGACATCTAAAAATATGGCAGTACAGTACTCTCGTTTTTCGAACGCGTTCCGAATTTCGGATGTTATCCGGTTGACCTGCTCAATTGTTCCATGCTTTTCACGAAACCCAAATTGGTGTGACGGGATTCCTTCCTGGATTCTCAGGTATGTGTTTATCCGAGTCATTAGGCATTTTTCAAAGAGTTTAGATAGGCAAGAGAGTAGGCTTATAGGTCTATACGACGTGGGGATAGTGTGGATAGTGGGGATAGTGTCTTTTCCCGGCTTTGCTATCATTATTATAATTGACTTTTTCCATCTCACTGGAAAGTGGCCAAGTTTTGCGATGGCATTAAATAGCTGGGTGAGAGTGCAAACGGCACAGTATGGGAGCTCAATGATCATTTTGGGAGTTATGAGGTCGCAGCCCGGGGATTTTTTCGGATTCAGTTGTCGTTTGATGATGTTAACGATTTCGTTTGGGCGAAACTCAATCGGCTCATGTTGAGGCTGGGGCTCATCTGATAGAGTCGGCAGAGTAAACGCATTGGTGGCAGGATTTGGTTGGAAGACATTTTTAAGGTGTTTGGCAAACGTACTGGCTCTGTCTGCGTCGCTGCGCGCCCACCCGCCTGTGGAATTTCTAATAGGCATCACGGTTTCTTTCGGTGAGCTCAGAGTTGGGTGAGCTCTCCATAGTGAGTGTTTCGTACTGTTAGTTGACAATTGCTCTATGTAGCGGTGGTGGACATACGTTTCTTCTTGCTGTAGAGCTTGATCAAGTTGACGTGAGGCATGTTTGAAGCGTTGCTTAGCAGATGGCGATCTGTGACATTGCCATTCTCGACGTAAGCGTCGCTTTTCGAGGACGAGCTGTTCGATTTGTAGATTTGTCTTCTTTTGATTGCGTTGTGTGTTTATAATTTGAGGTGTTGAAACTCGAGCTGCAGAGACGAGTACAGACTCCAGCGATTTAACAAAACTGTCTACGTTGGCTTCGTCGCTGAGGTGAGGACTCAGCTCAATGTGTGAGCTGATGTACTTCCTGTACTTAACCCAATTGGTTTTATGCGAGGTCAGATTTGATGGTTGATCCCATGTTCCTGGGTGTTGGAGTAGAGTAAAAAGGACAGGCGAGTGATCAGATGAAAGATCCGAAAGGCATTCGGCGCATATCAGATTTTTAGGAATGTTTTTGGTAATCGCAAAGTCAATTAAATCGGGAAGTTTCTTTGGGTCTGCCGGCCAGTATGTTGGTGTGCCAGAAGAAGCATAGTCTAGCTTGTTCTTAGCTTTGATAATTGCATTATAGAGCTGCTTTCCTTTTGGGGTCACAAGACGAGATCCCCAGTGTGTGTGCTTGGCATTGTAGTCTCCTGCTGCTATGAAGTGGTCTCCGAGTGAGTTGAAAAACTGCATAAACTCATCTTCGGCTATGGTGAAGCGTGGGGGGCAGTATACGGCAGCTAGAGTTAATTGCTTGCCAGTATTTAGGTGTATATTTATTGATGTGGCCTGTAGGTAGTTTTTTGCAAATTTCGTATGATAATGGTGCTTGATACGGCTTCTGATTAAAATTCCAGTCCCGCCGTGTGCTTTACCGTCTGGATGATTTGTTCCATAGAATGAATATCCTCGTAGTTGGAAATTGTATCTGTTCGTAAGATGTGTTTCTGAAAGCAGCATTACGTCGATTTGATTGTCTAGTAGGAATTGCGCTAACTCGAGTTTATGCTGCGAAACGCCGTTAGCGTTCCATGTAGATATTCGTAGGGAAGTCATTATTTGGATTGTTGTGAAACCAGCATTTGTATTAATAGATTTTGGTTTCGCATTAGATCTTGCATAGTTGTACGCATAAACGACATGAACTCCGTAAGGCTTTGTTGTAGACTGCATATCATTGCTTCAAAGTTACTTTTTGACTGCTCCGGAAGTTGATACTGCTGAGCCGTGTTCGGTTCTTGGTGTGCTGATTGCGGCAGTGAGCTTTTTGAGGCTGGGGTAGCCAGTCCTGATTTTAAAGCGCTTGCGTATGTGACATTTTTGTCAGAGTTTGTAAGTCCTAGTGAGGATCTGGCTGCGGTCGAGAAGAAGACTTCAGGGTTTGTCCTGGAGGCTATGAACTGATTATTTTGGGTGCGGGCCCTCTGGTGGATGCGACTTTTCAGCTCCTTATAAACTGGGCAACCTCTATAGTTAGCAGTGTGATTTCCACCGCAGTTGCCGCACTTTTTCGAGTTTTGGTCATCTTTGCTCGCTGGGCAGTGTGCGGAGTCATGAAGCTCACCACAAACTACACAAACTGGGCGCAGTTTACAGTAAGACCTTGTATGGCCATATTCTTGGCAGTTCGCACATTGTACCGGGCCATTGCGTTTGTGCGGCTCCTCAACTGTAATTCTGCGGTGCAGCAGGAACTGAAGATTGTATATAGGGTGCACTTCGTATTTCTTGAGGGGCTTAGTTTGTGGTTCGAGTTCAACCTTAAAGAGTGGCTGCGGCTTTCTATCCCTGTTAGAGATATTGAACACTGTCTTAACGCTAAATCCCTTCTCTTGTAGCGCCTTTGTTATCTCTGCAGGCGGTACTTCGGGCTCTATGCCCTTAAGTACGACTTGCAAGCCCTTGCTGCTTTTTAGCTGATACGTATAAAAGTTCTTTTTTTTGTCGGTGAGGTATTTTGATAATACTCTGTAATTATCTTCAGACTTCGTTTGAACTTTTGTTTCCTGGATATTGCCCTTTACGAGTGGTATTATGTGAAAGTTGTCCTTGCCAATGAGCTCTATAATTTTGTTGACAAGAACGTTGGAACTTTTTTCTCGTATGTATATTGGCGGGGGCTTAGGCTTCCTTTTTTCGACTTCTGTAGATTCGGCGTCATCCTCATAGTCTGCCAAGATTTTAAAACGGTTTGAGTTCGTGGGCGTTTCTATTGCGGCTATGTTAGCATTGCCACGGGTTATTTTGCGTTGGGAGTTTAGGGGGCTCAGCTTCCTTTTGATTTGGATGTAACGATCCATACCAGTCTGCACAGCCGGCTTAATATTTTCTTTGTTTTTGTTCTCTTTTTCGGGCAGCACAGCGGCTGAAGTATCAATGTTTGCGTTGCTAGCTGATGACGTCGTTAAACGCGCTGTCGTTACAGTAGCGGTTGTTGTTGTTGTTACGGTTGACGTTGTCAAAGAGGTTGCGGTGCTAGTTACTGCGCTCTTTGGCTGCAGAGACATCGATGGTAGCGAGGGGGAGCAAGAACGCGCTCTCACGCTCTCTACGTTTAAGAATTCGGCCAAGTTTGGGGTAATTGACCGTGTTTGGGATGAGCTTGCATTACTTTCGGTTGCTTTGAAAGTGAAGTAAGCGTTGTTTCTTTGTACTGAGAGCCGTCTCTCGTCTTGCTCACGTTGACGTTGTGTGCTAACGTCGTTTAGACTCATTGCAATCGAAATTGATATTGTTCGAGTTTTAAATGTTATGTTTTATATTAATTAATTAATTAATCAATATAAACATTAGCGATTTCATCGCTGAAAGCGTCTTTTCGCGTTGTTGTTGATTTACGAAACCAGTCACTGCACTTTTTGATATTGATGAATGTTTTTTTCCCGGAGCACAATAAATACACGTCTGCATGCGACGACGATTTGAACTGAAAAAAAAAAAAAAAAAAATAAATAAAAAAAAAAACCGGATATATATCGCAAACATCAGATATAGTTGGCCGATCCTTATGATTACATCATAATAAAACTAATAAACTAAAATAAAAAATCTAAAAAAAGTCCCAAACTTCTATCTTCAAAAATACGAAAGTTGATATTTCTACCAAATACCATTTCCGATCGTTCAGTTATATGGCAGCTATAAGATATAGTCGGCCGATCCTAATGAAATTTGGTAGGTTGGATCAACTGGCCAAAAATAGAATCTGTATTAAGTTTCAGCTTTTTATCTTCAAAAACACGAAAGTTGGGTCATTTCCGATCGTTCAGTTATATGGCAGCTATAAGATATAGTCGGCCGATCCTTATGAAATTTGGCATGTCGTATTATTTTGCCAAAAATAGCTTTCATGTCAAATTTGAACTCTCTAACTCTAAAAACACCAAAGTTATACCATTTCCGATCAATCAGTTATATGGCAGCTATAAGATATAGTCGGCCGATCCCGGCCGTTCCGACTTATATACTGCGTGCAAAGGAAAGAAGGGTGTGTGCAAAGTTTCAAGACGATAGCTTTAAAACTGAGAGACTAGTTTGCGTAGAAACAGACAGACGGACAGACAGACAGACGGACAGACGGACAGACGGACAGACGGACATGCTCATATCAACTCAGGAGGTGATCCTGATCAAGAATATATATACTTTATAGGGTCGGAGATGTCTCCTTCACTGCGTTGCACACTTTTGGACAAAATTATAATACCCTCTGCAAGGGTATAATGAGGTCTCGGTGAACATCATGGCAACAAATGATTATTACTCTATAGCAGTGGGGGGCAAAACTAACACATGTTTAAAATTTGAGTGTGTGCGTAGCAGAGAAAAACAATGAGATCAGATAATTCTCTGAGCTAAAAAAAACGTATTTTTTTATTTCATTTTTCGTTAATTCAAAAGTGGGAATGGGCACTAAAATTGAGTATTTTATTTTAGAAAAAAGTTTTTCTATCAACATTTCTTAAACAAATGAAAAGCTACGCTTCCCTATCTACATTCTCCATCAAGAAAACTTTTTCCAACCTAATTTCTGAGAAAATTTCTCTCAGTGGAAAAATTTGGATTTTTAGTTTGGGCTGTCAAATAAATCAAAATGAGAGCAAATGAGAGAGCTATTAAAAAAAATTTGAGAGTGATCACACTGTCAGTGTGCCGGCAGCGCTGCGGCAGAATTTCCTACCCTATACACGCGTGCTATGGAAATAAGAGTTTGCCCATTACTGCTCTTTAGAAAAAGTGTATGAGTATTGGCAAAGATTATAAAGAACATAGATGGGACTTCTCATAAAAACAAAAATTTTGTATGGCGGGTTCCAGCGAGTTCCAACAAGAAAGAAATTAAGAAATTTTTCGCGCGACAACAAGTGAAGGATAGGTGAGTGGTAGAGTGCTTGGCTTATGTGCAGGTAGAAACGAGTTCAAATCACAAATCAGACATGCACTTTTTATACACTTGCTGAGGGTATTAGAATTTTGTCCAAAAGTGTGCAACGCAGTGAAGGAGACATCTCCGACCCAACAAAGTATATATATTCATGATCAGGATCACCTCCTGAGTTGATATGAGCATGTCCGTCTGTCCGTCTGTCTGTCTGTTTCTACGCGAACTAGTCTCTCAGTTTTAAAGCTATCGTCTTGAAACTTTGCACACACCCTTCTTTCCTTTGCATGCAGTATCTAAGTCGGAACGGCCGACTATATCCTATAGCCATATAACTGATTGATCGGAAATGGTATAACTTGGTATAACTTTTAAAAGTAGAGAGTTCTAATTTTAGGTGAGAGCTATTTTTTGCAAAGTAATACGACATGCCAAATTTAATAAAGATCGGCCGACTATATCTTATAGCTGCCATATAACTGAACGGTCGGAAATGGTTTTCGGTAGAAATACCAACTTTGGTATTGTTCAAGATAGAAGTTTGGAACTTGTTTTAAATTTTGTAATATAAAAAATTGGGTTATATTATCATATACTCATAAGGATCGGCCAACTATATCCGATGTTTGCGATATATATCCGGTTTTAACTACAAGGGTATATAAACTTCGGCTCCGACCGAAGTTAGCTTTCCTTTCTTGTTTTATATTATTTTTTAATAAGATAAAAATAAGACTAACTTTAACGATTACGATTAAGCGGTTAAGTCTCCACTTTTTTATTCTAAAAGTTCCAGAAGTTTTATTCTTGCTTAAGCCCAACACTTTAGATGTAAGAGAGATCAAATGGAGTTAATTATTTTTAGTGTGTAAGTTCATAAGATGAAGGAAATATTAATGAAATGTTTCTACCATACCATCAGCAGGACGCTGACCCAGGAGTCTTAAGTGAGGAAAGATAGTTAGGCCTGCGCTATTCGACAGGCTAAGCACGCATTCGATTAATTTCAAATTCCATGATGGATAGCAGAGACCCTGCGGAGAGAAAGAGTTTCGAGCGAACCCACCCACTAGCCGTAGAGGACAAGGCCGGCAATCACGTGCGCCTCATCTCTCACCCAGTATTTTCGAGTGCAAAGATTCCGCGGCTCTTCGTTCGATCAGCTGTTCGATAACTGTTCGTTACAGTTAAGTGAAAGATTTTTTAAATATTGTTGCAGCCCAATATTTGTAATGTAAGAAAACAAGTGTCTATAGCACGCTTTTATATTGATTTAACATTTATGTAATCAAAATTGTCGATCTTTAAAAAATCTTGTGCTTTTGTTGTTGGCTTCTTGTTGCCAATCTTGTTGGCTTCTACTGAGACTGGAAACGATTAGAAATTATATTTTGGTTCGATATCTGTTTAATTAAATATTGATGTTCTTGAGTACTGCTACCAACGGTCGTCTCGTTGAGCTAATATATTTAGTTGTAGTTGTAGTGTAGATGCTAACACAGACTCTACGAATATTAATGTGGAATGCCAATAGTGTCTTACGGCATAAACTAGAATTGTCACTATTCTTGAACGAAAACCAAATTGACGTCATGCTACTGGTGGTAACGCATCTTACAAGAAAATACAACCTTCAAATAAGAGGCTATACAATCTACCGCACAGATCAACCGATGGGAAAGCCCACGGCGGACACCCATGCAATTATAATTGTGAGACTGGACTATGTTTCCCCTGAAAGTCCCACATACTGGCCAACAGACGCAAACTCCCAGACCTAACTCTTAAAGGTTTTTTTAAAACCCAGAGATAACCATAAAACCCCTCAGCCTGACGTTGCAAACAACGAACTGGCTTAAATAAAACAAGTACGTGAGTGCCCAAATCGAACTCGCCCCGAAACTTAATATGGAATCGGACATCGACTACACTACGAGTGCCCTGGAAGGGAAGGAAGTAGACCGAAACAAATACTACCAATCCAATCACCAAATCAAACAGCTCGTGCATAAAAGAGGCGCACGCGTTGTGATTGGCAAAACAGCAGATCACCAGCTTCAAAACAACGCTTTAAGGACCAACCTGATTACTCGACCAGGCTCTTCACCAACAGGAAGAAAATGCATAGCTGAGGTACATCCTAAATGTTTTGCCAAAAAGTACAAAGTATCCCTTGTGAAGGGCCCACTCAAATCTTAGCGCCCCTATTGAAATGACCTCCCCGATAAGAAACTGTTTGGGATGCTGGGCTCGCAGCGAAGAAGACATCTCCAAAGTGTTTTTCAGCCCAACCTCGCCTCGAATTCATTCCTCCTGCAAATTATTCAGCCTGAAGCTATGACTCTGCTAACTAGAACTTCATTCCGGCCGAACGAAATCGTAAAAGTCAAAAGAGGGCTAAAACCAAAAAAGGCTCCTGATGGTGACTTACTTACGCCAAAGATGCTGATCGAACTTCCAAAATGCGCTATAGAGGTCGTCTGCAAACTATTCAATGGGATCATTAATCTTGGCTATTTCCCAAAAAAGTGGAAGAAATCCATCATTATAATGATACCGACACTTGGAAAAGACCACACAATTACGTCATCGCACAGACATCTTGTCAAGCCTTACATCTTGTTTGTCAAAATTTCTTGAAAAATGCTTGTTATCTCGCATAATACCACATCTGGAAGCTTGCAATATTATCTCAATAATGCACACCAATTTGGCTTCCGAAAAAGCCATGGAACCATCGAGCAAGTAAAGAGATTAATATCCGAAGTACGCTCAGCCTTCGAACAAAATACTGTAGCGCTATTTTTCTCGACCGAGTTTTGCTCAATGGACTCATGCACTCATAGCCAACACTGGAATCATACCTCTACAATAGGGTATTCTCAGTGGGATTCAACGCAGCTACTTCGGGCGACTACATCATCGAAGCTGGTGTTCCACAGAAAGTGCACTAGGCCCTTGTCTATATTTTTGTATAGTACCGATATTCCTACGAACGCGCAACGTTCGCGCGAAGATACCGCTTTCCGTAGTCGCTACAGATTTCCAACCCAAGGAACAAAAAAACTCGCTTATCAAAGGTGGCTTTACGCGCATTAAAATAAACGAACAAAAGTGTAAGCATGTAACGCTTACTCTTAATAGACAAACATGCCCTACGCTTGCACTAAGCGGTGTGCAGATCCCTCAAGCTATTGAAGTAACCTACCTTGGCGCCCACCTCGATAGACGACTATCCGGGCGTAAGTTCATCACGTGATCGTAAATTCACGAACGCCACTGTTCCTGGACTACAAGTTTCTATTTTAAAGTTCTAAAGCCAATCTGGACATATGGTACGCAGCTGTGGACAATGCGAGCAGCAGCCTGTATCAGTCAATATGACTTTTAGTTAAGTCAAAAGAAAAGATTAGATACACCTCTTGTGTCTCGCAAAGAAAAGATTCAAGAAATAAAAGCAAGGTTATTACAAAAAAAAATTTTTTTTTTTTGTATTTATCTCTAATCTAGTAAATAGTATAGGGCGGAGCGGGAAATAAAGTTCAGATTCGCTCTTGTAGGAATTCACCGCGCTTCGACGCAATAGATAAGTTAGCTCAAGAGAGAGAGAGAGCAACTGTTGTACATTTTTCGTTTTTAATAATTAGCAGCCGCTTATTATTTTTTATTAGTGTAAGATATAAAATAATCTCGATAAAAATACAAAAGCTAGCGCTTGTGTTGTCGTCTCCAATGAGTATCCTCACACAATTCCTATTACCACACTACAGTACCTACCCACTTCCTATCCCGAAACATCACTCGGGCAAGACTAAGATGTTACTCGACCCGTGGCTGGAGGCCCGGAATAGAAATTAGGGCCAGTCTTTATCGAAGGGCTCAAGGTACCTGGCGACCCCCTGTTCTAGGAAACCTTTCACGGGTGATCTCCGCCCGGGTGGACAATCCTTCTTCCTCAACTAGTGGGACCATCAAGAAACATCTGGCAACAAACTGGCAAGGACGAGTGAGTCTGGCCAGGGTCAAGATGTAGTGAAAGCCGTAAAGATGACGAGAGAGCCTACCTGCCAGGCCAATACAGCTAAGCAGAGTCCGGTAGTGCCCCGTACCAAATTGGGGTTTGCTAAAAGCAAGACATCCAAAACTGCCACCATGGTGTTATTTCCCGGCCAATGATGGCATCTTCAGATGCCTAAGGAAGGCATGCGTCTAACGGGCAGCGTTAAAAAACAATGGCTTGCCAAACACTGCGAATCTTCGCGAGAGACAAAACCTCTAAAAGCTCAGAGGAGTGGCTGAAGAATGTAGAGAAGGCTAGTGGGCGTGCTTCCCGCATATGTAACGACACCAAAAAAAAAGGTCCCTGCACAGGAGCCCAAAAAGGAACGACAGCAACCCAAGCGTTAACGCTCCCAAGATCCCCCAGAAGGAGCTATGCATAGCGGCTGCGCACTGGCCAAGGAACCTTGCCCAGCCCCTGTCTGTAAAGACGTGGGGTAATTGGGTAGTGTGAAGGTGAGGACGTGTGACGATAAGTGATCCGTGGAGCTCTACAAAGCTGTGGTAAGTCTATAAGGACGCCAAACTTGTTGCTCTGAGCTAGTACGACGTTACCTTGTAGGCCCCGAGCGAGAATCTGGAATCCATGCTCCAAAGATGTAATCCACACCTTCCCTCAACAGACTGGCAAATAGGAAAGGTGGAACAAATGGAGGAACCGACCAACCAAGTGGTCTTTATAATAAAGAAGGAATCGCTACCTCGCATAGATGACGCATAGAGAACGATCACGGGGAGTAAATCTTCGGTTTCAGTTCCGTCATCGTAAAGAAGTACAGATCTGACTCAGGCGATGTAACTGCAGCTAAAACCATAGAGGAACTAGCCTCACCGACAATTAATCGAGGTTTCCAAAGATAAGTTGAAAAGTCTAAAAAAAAGGTCCGTACAGAAAAGGTACAGAGCCCTACCTACAGTATTTTCGCACGCAGCCTGGTACTCCTGGATACGCCTGGCGAATAAATGGGTTTGACCCTTAGAAAATCAGATAATTAGCTATTCTCGGAGAAAAACGGACAGAAAATAAGATTGGCTGATTGAATGTTATATGCGTAAGTGATCTGTCAATTTAGGCGGAGAATAAGTTGTTTGAAAAAATTCAGCGAATAGATCGGCAATGGCCTGATCAGAGGTCGCAGAGGAATTTTCAAACATATGCAGGGGTGAAAATGATACGTGTTGACGCTTAGTGTTTACAAAATTATAAAACTGCTTTGGATCCTGAGTAAATTGTATCCGGTACAATAAAATTTCTCTAAGGTGACGTTAATATCAGTGCATGCCAGAATATCGGACCAATCTATGTATCTATAAGGCTATAAAGTTTGTGAAAATCAGCTTTCATAAAAAAACAGCGAATCTTATTTACCACGCATGGAGACATCTGATCGATACCAGGAATGGTTTCGATTGAGACCTCCAGCGGGGGTGATATGGATCCTCTGGGGTTGAAAGGCGAAAAGCTCTGGAGAGAGCGGTACCATCAGGATCAGATACAAAATATATGTCCAAAAGCCGACCTAACGAATTTCTAACATGGTTAATCTGACCTAGGGGCATTTCAAACATGCCCGCCGTGAAGTCATGGTGAGTGGTAAGTGACAAAGATGGTGAGTTATCGACGTTGGACCACTTTAATTCTGGTATATTAAAGTCGCCCACAGCGACGAGCTGGTGACGATCAATCATAAGATTAAAAACGGAAGGCGGGGCATAGCAAGCTATGAGACGGGGCAAAGCAAGCTACGAGCAAATAAAATAACCCCCAACGAGCCCGAGCTGCAAGATATCTACGTTTTTTCCTTACGCCTATGCTTGTGAGAAATATTTGAATTGTACCCCCTAAAGATATTATCGCTCTGTTGAGTACTCTTTCTTGTTACTCGCTGCGTCGCAGTTTCGAATGAAAGAAGAGAAGGAGCAGATAGAAACTAGTAATAAATGAACTTCCATTGAATTCGGTTGATGCGTTTCTATAGTTGCTGGCCTGAAACAATCATTTTCGCAGTTTGCCAATTTGGAGCAGACATTTTTTGGCGCCCCCGGGTGGACTCAGAAGGACGTATCATCATATATACATAGCAGATCAGCTATACATAAACCCGCAATCTCAGTTTGGGCTTGTACTCGACACGCCGCTGGAATTCATCGTTTATATAGCAGATCAGCTTTATATATATATACCGTGGAATCTTAGTTTGGGCATGTGCTGGACACGCCGCTGGATTTCGTTAATCGCTAAGTAACAAATATAGCATTTCAGTAAATGAAATACATACATAAGACTGCAAAATATCAGCCAAGGCGTAAGTTTTGAGGCAACACGTGTCACGATTACAGGTTGGTTCTTTAGTTGCTTGGTGCCGTTCTTTCTCTCTTCACATGCACATACCATCGCACACACCACACACACATACATACAGCAAAAATACAGTTCATTGATCAGAGGGAGCTTTGAAAATCGTTGCAGCACCTTAATTGCGCTTAGCCCGAGTTAGTGAATTCGAGCTGTTCAATTTGTCTCTCTGCTGCAGAGTAACGGCTCACGCTCGCACTTCAGCTCACATGCAATTCGGGTACAGTTATAACAAAGTTCCAAAGTTAAAATAAGTTTAATCACTAAAACCTATCGCAACACTAGATAGCTGTGCTTTCTACTTGAGAATTCATTTTCAATTAAATCAGTGGGTGGCAAAGATTCACTTATATTGACATTTTAGCGTAAAATTGCATTATGGCTCCGAAGCGACATTTAAGTCGTCAGCAAAGTTCATGTTTACATGATGTCAATGATGGCAACGATCGTGCTAATTCATTACTCTCGCGTCTTGAAAGTGTTAAGGGTGACATAGACCGTATGGGAGAGTTTAAGCAACAACAAATCCTATCCATTCGAGGTAGCGGTTAGAGTGCAGATTAGACATTTTAAACAATTACATAAATCGTGCATTTAACCTTCAGGAGGAAATCGAGTCCATTAATCCGGTATTGTCCTCTCGAGCTGAGCTTGAGGACAAGTGTGTAGCCAAAATCAAAGACCACCATTACTTAACTCGACCCTTAATACAACAAGCTCGCACAATAAAAATTTACCTCGAATGAATTTACCCAAGTTTTCCGCATGCCACTCAGAGTATAAGAACTTTATTGGTTTATTCACCAGTCTCATAGATAGCGATCCAACTCTAAGCGACGTCGAAAAATTTAATCACCTGTTGTCATGTCTGGAGAACGAAGCGTTGGGGACCGTGAAAGAATACCAAATAACTGAGACCAATTACCCAAAGGCACTGGCCGCCTTAAATCGGGTGTACGACAATCAGTGTTTAATTTTTATTGATTGTATTTCACGCCTCTTTGACATTCCCTCAATGCTGGGTCCGTCCGCCTTGTCACTGCGTCATATAATAGATACTGTCACAGCTATCTACGAATCCTTGCTTTCACTAGGCAGTGACAAGGTAATAGCAAATGCAATGCTCATACACATCGTCATGACCAAAGTGGACGCAAAAACTAGTCTAGATGGGAAGAAAGTTTAGAGTTTCAAAACATCCCCCTTTGGCAGGACTGCCAAGATGCACTCAATAAACGCTAACAACATTTAGCAGCAGATGAAGCTACGTCAAGCACGCAAAAGTCTCGCAAGCTGGGGCGGCCAAATTCTTTCTTGTCCGTTGCCAATACTACTCGAACCCAGAATCCAAAATGCTATTATTGCAAAGCTGTGGATCACTACATTCACGCGTGCAGTTCGTTTGTCGCCGCAACAGTCGCTACACGATTCAAATTCGCTAAGACATTCCCATTGTGCATAAATTGCCTAAGGAAATGGCATTTCGTGTCAATCCTCTAAGTGCCGCGTGTGTTCGAAACCACATCATTCACTGCTTCATAGATACAGCTCCGACTCTTCACCGTCCGAGCTATCTTCCACTCAAGAGCCGATTGTAACACAACCGTTAACCACCTCTGCCGTCCACCACGCGATGACAGCCGACTCAAATCAGATTGTATTAGCTACAGCCCTTGTTAACATTACAGGTAGAAATGATCAAATGCATATTGCTCGGGTGCTTTTAGATTCCGGGTCACAGGTAAACTTAATAACAGAGGAGTTATCCAAAATTCTAAAACTTAAGCGCGATCGAAAAGACACAAATTTTCTTGGAATAGGTTAATCAACTGTATCAGCTCGCCACGTAGTTCAAGCAACTATACACTCCCGAACACAGGCATTTCAATTAGAAGCTGAACTTATTGTTTTGAAGTCAATATCATCATCCCAACCAGAGAAGGCAGTTCAAGTTTTAGACTGGAACCTCCCTGACAACATAAAGTTAGCTTATCCACTGTTCCACAAACCTCAGAGAATTGACATATTGCTTGGTGCTGACGCATTTTTCGAGTTGTTAAGGGAAGGGAAATTTAAGCAGGAAACATATGGTCCAGTCCTACAAAATTCCGTTTTTGGATGGTTCGTATCAGGTCGGTGCAAGTCATCAAAAACAAATTTCAAACAGGCTACCTCAATGTTGATCGCGGTTCAAGATCATTGCAGTGTAGACATGTTGATTCGAAAATTCTGGGAAATAGAAAGTCTCCCGAGCATTGCACAGAATAAACTTTACACTCCGGAGCAAATTATGTGCGAAAAAGCATTCATCGAGAGTATTGTTCGGTTACCCTCCGATCGACTTCAAGTTTCATTGCCATTTAAGTCCAGCCCTACTAGTCTCGGCTCGTCGTTTGAAATAGCAAAAAGGCTACTTAGCACTAGAAAGGAGGATGTCTAATAACCCAGAAATAAATTCCATGTACGTTGCCTTTATGAATGAGTAAGTTTCCTTAGGCCACATGACGTTGGTCAATGATGAAAATCCGACTGAGCCTCATTTCTTCATACCTTATCAATGTGTGCTCAGACCGCAAAGTTCAAGCACTAAACTTAGAGTGGTTTTCGATGCATCGAGTAAGATAAGCTCTCAAGTGTCATTGAACGAATCGCTGATGATCGGACCAACTATACAGTCGTGTCTATACGCTACATTGCTAAAGTTTCGTCTTCGCAAATACGCTATTAAAGCAGATATCGTCAAAATGTACAGACAAGTGGAAATAACTAAATCCCATCGTAATTTTCAACTAATAGTATGGAGACAGTATAAGGATGAAAAATTACAAATCTATCGCTTGAATACCATTACATACGGCACGGCCTGTGCACCGTTCTTAGCTATCCGCTGCCTCAAGTACCTTAGTGAAATATATTCAGTTTCTCACCCTCTAGGATCCTTAGTCTTATCGAATAGCTTCTACGTTGACGATCTTTTGTCAGGCGCGGATACAATCGAAGAACTTACGTCGATGCGAAACGAAGTAGTTGAAATCTTAGGCTCAGCCGGGATTGTTCTTTCGAAGTGGGCAACCAATTGTGAGCAGCTAATAGATCTTAATCAGTCTACAGATGTATCTGTCGGGGAGCATGAAGATACAAAGGCGTTAGGGCTCGTTTGGAACACAAAACATGACATCTTTAAGTTTTCTTCGCGAGAGATGTGTACAAGCCATGCGTCAACAAAACGATCTATGTTGTCCCTTACTGCTCGCCTATATGATCCTCTCGGGCTTATCTGTCCTGTTGTCACAAAGGCCAAAATTCGTATACAACATATTTGGCTGCTTAAGATAGAGTGGGATGATCCAATTCCTGACAGCCTTCAGCAGAAATGGAAATCGATCACAATTGGTTTGGAAGAGTTGGATATATTGACAATTCGAAGGCATGTAGGTACGACAAAAAATACCGTATGTCAAATACATGGCTTTGCGGATGCCTCATTTGAGGCATACGGAAGTTGCCTGTACATCCGTGTCGAACATCCACATGGTGTGGAAGTTAAATAGCTTACTGCAAAATCAAGAGTGGCCCCTCTGAAAACAAGAGGCCCCTCGGCACCACGGCTGGAGTTTTGCGCGGCGCACTTGCTAGCCAACTTGTGGGAAGAAGTTTGATAGTGAGATTCAAGAGATGACCTCATCGCCTGACCTCATCAAGAGATGACAGCAATCAAGCGAACTTTCCATCTCGTGGTTGTACAGTTAGTGAATTAAAAAATTCATTTTGGTTTGATGGTTCGCACTTCTTGACTCAAGATCAAAGGCTTTGGCCTCAAAATACAAAAATTTAGCAAGTCGACAGTAACGAAGAGTTAGAGATTCGGAATATAACTAATAGCCACGTTACAACACAGTTCGAGCCGAATCCGATAGAAAAAATTGTCGAAAATTCATCTTCATTTCTTAAAGTAATGCGCATTGTTGTGTACTTCCTGCAATTCGTTAACGCAACAAAATCTCGCTCATGGTCGTCGCTAAATCCTACCTCGGTTGAGCTCGGCTCGGACTTTTTACTCGTTGTAAACGTCATCCAGCGAAATGCATACAAAAGTGAACTCGTAAAATTACAAAAATCAGTTAAGTTGCCAGACTCACTTCAAAAATTAAGTCCATTGGTTGTGACTGAATCAATTGGAAAGCTTGAGGTGTCTTTGTTGCGATTAGGAGGTCGATTGTTCAATGCACAGTTAAGCTACTGCGTAAAGTTTCCGCTTCTTATGCCAAGGGCAAAAAATTCGTGAGTTTATACATTTAACATCTGCATAGAACAAACTGTCATGCAGGACCCAGAGCATTGATTGGTCTTATTCGCCAAACAATATGGCTCATAAATGTTAGGCGCGAATGTAGCGCGGTCGTACGACAATGTGTACATTGCTTTCGTTACAAGCCAAAACTAGCTTCACAAATAATGGGTAACTTACCAGCCGACCGTTTGATAGGAACAAGGCCGTTTGCAATTAGTGGAGTTGACTTATTTGGGCCGATTCGAGTATCGCTAGGAATTCGTGGCAAGCCTCCAATTAAGACATATGTATCGATATTTATTTGATTCCTGTTAAAAGCCGTTCATCTTGAACTTGTAACCTCACCGCTAATACATTCATTATGTGCTTATCTAGATTTGTCGGAAGACGTGGACTCATCGAGAAATTGTATTGCGATAATGCCACGAACTTCTCGGGCTCGTCTCGCATCATACATGATCTAATGAGCCAATTGGAAACCCATAAGGACGCCATGACAGCATTTGGAGCACCTCGTCGATTTGAATTTATCTTCATTCCTCCCAGAGCCCCAAACTTTGGAGGGCTTTTGGAGGCGGCCGTTAAATCGGCTAAACACTTGTTTCTCCGAGCTGTGGGGAAAGCGTTACTAAAGGAAGACGAGCTCCAGACGGTGATCGTAGAAGTTGAAGCAGTGCTGAATTCGCGGCCGATTATCGCTGACGGCTCAAGCCTAAACGAAGCTATATGGTGAATCTATAACCCCAGGGCACCTCCTCGTCAGGACCAGCTTGGAGACCTTGTCTCCAGCATCCGCTCAGGCAAATGTGCAACCGAATTTATCGTTTCTTCAGCGCTGGCATCTGGTGTCTGCGATAAAACAACGCTTTTGACAGGATTGGTCACGAGACTACTTGTTGAGTTTACAACAACGCGTGAAATGGAATAAGGAGTCGCCAAATTTAACTGCTGGGACCGTTGTCGCAATTCAGGACGACCTGCCACCTCAGACATGGCTTTTGGGCATCATCACTGAAACGATTACAGGTGCTGATGGAAGGGTCCAAGTGGCTATCGTCAAAACTAAAAATGGAATCTACAAGCGTGCTGTCCATAGACTAGCACCATTACCTATCAATTGAAGCTCTTCGGCCATTCAACGCGGCCGATGTTTAGTCGTAACTTGTTTATAAAAATAATATGTGAGGGAAATACGTAGAACTCGCAACTTGGGCTACTTAGCTATGAGACGGGGCATAGCAAGCTACGAGCAAATAAAATAACCCTCAACGAGCCCGAGCTACAAGATATCTACGTGTGTTCCTTACGCCCATGCTCATGAGAAATATTTGAATTTAACCCCCTAAAGATATTATCGCTCTGTTAAGTACTAGTTCTTGGTACTCGCTGCGTCGCAGTTCCGAATGAAAGAAGAGAAGGAGCAGACTGGGACCTGGGACTGTAGTAGAACTGGGTTTCTACTGGGACCATAGTTGCTGGCCTGAAACAGGCTTTGTCGCAGTTTGCCAATTTGGAGCAGACAGTATTGAAGACAAAGCTTTACTTCATCTGCATACATAAGAACTAGAGAGTTTGTTAAAGCAGGGGGCAAGTCATTTATAAAAAGAGTAAATAATAAAGGGCCAGGACGACTTTCTGGAGGGATGCCAGAGCCGGAACAAGCCGGAATGTATCTAAGCAGCTAGAGATCTACGTTAGGGGGTCTACAGAAAATCCCTGAAGAATTATTTTACTCAACGGGAGTGAGTGATTGACTGAATAAAATGCATTAATAAGATCTGTGTAGTAAAATCTTAAATATTTTTTTGAATGTTTAAATATATACGTAGTAAAAAGCTGCACGGCCGCATTAAAAACGGCTTATGAGACATTCATCTGCCAATAAGTGAAATGAATTCGGCTGCGAATTCCAATGTATGCGAATGAATGTGTGCGCCGCCGCTGAACTCAACTCATCGAACTCACACATAAAAAGAGCGAATTGAATGCCGAAAGAACCTGATGAAAATAGTGAGTGCGATGAATGACGCATTGTTTCCATTTACGTGAGCTGTATTTACTATTGCAAAATTAAATATGAGACAATAATACAATGTTTATTTATTGTTAATTTTTCCTTATAAAATATTATTTATATTAGAGTGTAAAAACATTTTATTTATGCTTTCTAGATTTTTTGATACACTGCAGTGTTTTTCAGTAATTTAGTTTCTGGCATCAGAAAACGCTCTCTCAGCCGCGCTAGTTGCTGGTATACAAAAAATCTTACAACTAGTCTTAAATAAAAGGGGGAATATTTTTTTATGGTCTGTCCACCAACTAAGGCAATCAAAACTATCTGAAAAAATTACACTTGTGTTACAATAACGGTTTATTTTCTTGTCTATTTGATCTATTTTGGTTGTGGCTTTTTGGACTTCGATGAAATCAATAAATGCATCATCATGACAATTTTGGGCATTGCCATCATTTTCGTTGGAAGCCTCATCTAATGAAAAACCCACTACAATTTCTTTGCAGTCATCTATAATGGTTTTGTTCTTATTTTCTGAAAATTGGAGCAATTTATTTGTTGGTGAAAACAAAAACAGGGCCATCTTATAAAATTTTGTAATATTTTGCGAAATGGTTTCTGAAATGTGGTTTAGCACAACTAATTTGACTTTGGGTACATAGGGTATTGTCAAATGAATTGTTGGATATTTATTACCTTCCAATTTTGTCAATATCTCGGCACATGTTTCTAGAAGACACGTTATTGATCGAAGCTAATTTAAGTGAATTAGTTCTATTGTAATTGTTTCATTTTTTTTCTTTTAAAATCTTTGTGATATCAATCCAATTTTGATCTATCGACTTTAATAAATAAAATACAGTGTTCCAACACGTTGGGCTAAAGCTTTTTAAGGAAAGATTTAAATCTGAGTTGGAGCCGGATTTTTTAAAGTATTTCACCAATTTGCTGCACTCAACTACTATTTGTGATAGCTTTGGTACTGTCTTAACAGATTTTTCTACTACGTTATGTATTAAATGGTTGATGCAGTGAATTTGATCGTATGTTCCAGTAGACGATTGCCTTTGATCGATTGAATTTGATCGCCACTAGACGATTAATCAATATGCCATCCTTTACATAATGCATGGTTCAAGACAAGTATGATAGTCTTAAATGATTGTCTGTCCAAATATCGCTTGTAAGTGCATATCCAAAACATTTATATTTTTGAATGTCTGCTTTGACTAGCCCGAAGTGAGTTTCGTACAGAGACGCCACATTCCTTGATATTTTCGTTGGATTCGACAACAGTTGGTCAACGCCCACGTTAGAGCCGTAGGTACTGCCCACCTTAATCAGAAACTTACTGAATTCTTTCAGGCCTGAATCGCTGATCAACTTAAATGGACGACAATTTTGTAATATCCATTCAGTAGCAATAGTGGTTGCCTCCTTTTTTTTTATCACAATTAACATAAATCAGTGACAGGTTGTTGTTTTTACTGCAGCTCAGTAACTAAATTAGATGTGCTGACCGTATATTTATAAATGTTATAACATAACTTTCATGCCACAAAATCATTTACTTTCTTTCCATTTATGTCTATAACGCTGCCAAAAATGTCCCACATCTTACCTCGATCTCTTTTTCCATTTATGGAATATTCCCCGCTTAAAAGTTTCTCCTTTAATATATTAGGCATTTTATCAAATGTTTTAGTTTACACTTATTATGGTTTTGCGTTAAACGTTCACATCGGACAACAAACCTTTATTCACACATTCACAATTCAACTTTAAGTAACAAACAATTCATTAATATGTAAACTAAACAATCACATTGCACGCACAATAAATAATTGTTAGTACACGAACACATAAATTACTTACATTATTTCCGTCAAAATCTCTCATCTTGGCGAACGCTTGCAGAAAAGTAAAACGCAGTGCGCAATAAGCGGCGCACAAATTGTATTCTGAGTATTCAGTCAATTCTATGCTTCATTCATTCATTTATTCCGCTTTGCACACACATTCATTCAATGCCATTTCATATGAATACTCTAAATTGCGCTCAAATGAGAATACGATGCGAACTCGATCGAATGCGTTGTGCTCAAATTAGAGTACACAACTCAAGAGTACTGAGAGAGTACTTAAATTTGAGTGCAGCCGTGCCGCTCTCTAATACGTAGCAGCAAAAAACAAAGAGCAGAGTCACTGAGCGAAAAAGGCGTAGTTTTTTATTTCATTCATTCAGAAAATGGGAGTTTTTTTTGTGCTATTTATTAGAATTAAAGTAAAGTCAATGAGAAAATTGAGGGGATTCAAAGGCGTATAAGTGTGAAAACTTTACTCCGAAATTTTTTCGAAAAAAAATTGTGAAACTTGGTTGAATTCACCGTGAAATTTTGTTGTCAAAATTAGCGTCGTAAAAGTAAAATAATAACCGGATAATTAGGCCCGCCTAATACTTTTTTAATAAAAAAATATCGGTATTTTGATACCTTTCCGGCACTTCTAGTTCCTATCTTAGCACACATGTTTAAAATACAATTTTCGTTTAAAGAAATCTTGGGCCTGAAATATATGTATAATCAAAGAACATGCACGAGAACCGTGTCCATGAACCAGAATAGTAGACGACTGCGGTGGAGCATTTGCTATGGGGTGCATTGGAGGAGGGGTTTTCAAGCCATTAAAGGATAAAGAATTGGTATGTTAATATAAGAAATAAATGTATATTCAATGTCCTTATCAATGTCATTATCAAAAAAATTTTCCCCTACTCAGATTAGACAGAAATGAAATACGTAAAGGTCCTCGCGGAATAAACCAACTACGCACGCCAACCGTATATTTGTGTGCCTGATTCTCCATAGGGGTACAATACCAATGTACGTCAAATTAGCGTCGCTCAGTTAGCGTCGAAGTGGAACGGTGGAATTGGAACACAGCAACGAATATTTTGTTTTTCAATTATTTCCGTATTTAGCCACTTAGCCACTTAGCCAATTTAATCAAATAAACACTAGAATTGTTAAGAATTGAATAAACTATTGTTTTTTCTTACTTTGAGCGGGCTCTTTACTCTTTAAGTAGCTTAAAAATGGGGTTGAAAAATTGCCCCTACACTGTATTGAGCATTATCTCAGAAATAAGAGGATGCGCCAATAAGCGCGATACACCAGCTTATAGCCCATTCTTTTGAGAATATGCGCTGAAAATTTCATTAAAATCGTTCCCTACGTTTTGGAGCAAATCGACTAAAAGTGGACCAACCCGGCTAACAGCCCATACAAAAATGACCCCAAAAAATTGTTTTTAAAATTGTGAAGCTCCAAGAGGATGCGCCAATATGCACGGTAGTGGAGTCGATGTAGGACCTTTTCAAGTATATATGGACCAAAAATCATACAAATCGTTCCCACAGATTTTGAGAAAATCGAATTACAGTTTCCCATATAATTTGAACTAATAAGAGGAGCGCCAACCAGTGAACCGGACCCAGTCCGCAAAAAGTTCATTGAACTAGTTTAAAAATACTATATGGCTCTGTTAGACTTATTAAGTCCTTCACAGAGGATGCGCCATTATGCAAGGTATACCACGAGAAAGCTAATTTTTAGCCCGTTCGAATGGTACCAGTGCCATTAAAATCCTTCCCACAGATTTTTAGAAATCAAGTCCCGAAATTTTCGGGACCTAGTTTGCCAATACTGGCCATTATCATTTTTCCGTGTTTGCACGCTGCACAACACTATTTTTTTGCATTAAAAAAATAGCTCATGTACGTACATACATACATACATATGTATGTATACATATGTATGCTGCAATAAAGGTATGTATGTATGTACGTACATGAGCTATTTTTTTAATGGCGCCATGTACGTACATACATACATACCTTTATGGCAGCATACATATGTATGTATGTACGTACATGAGCTATTTTTTTAATGGCGCCATAAGTGTTGGGCAGCGTGTAAACACGGGAAAATAATAATGGCCAGTATTGGCGAACTAGGTCCCGAAAATTCCGGGACTTGATTTCTAAAAATCTGTGGGAAGGATTTTAATGGCACTGGTACCATTCGAACGGGCTAAAAATTAGCTTTCTCGTGGTATACCGTGCATAATGGCGCATCCTCTGTGAAGGACTTAATAAGTCTAACAGAGCCATATAGTATTTTTAAACTAGTTCAATGAACTCTTTGCGGACTGGGTCCGGTTCACTGGTTGGCGCTCCTCTTATTAGTTCAAATTATATGGGAAACTGTAATTCGATTTTCTCAAAATCTGTGGGAACGATTTGTATGATTTTTGGTCCATATATACTTGAAAAGGTCCTACATCGACTCCACTACCGTGCATATTGGCGCATCCTCTTGGAGCTTCACAATTTTAAAAACAATTTTTTGGGGTCATTTTTGTATGGGCTGTTAGCCGGGTTGGTCCACTTTTAGTCGATTTGCTCCAAAACGTAGGGAACGATTTTAATGAAATTTTCAGCGCATATTCTCAAAAGAATGGGCTATAAGCTGGTGTATCGCGCTTATTGGCGCATCCTCTTATTTCTGAGATAATGCTCAATACAGTGTAGGGGCAATTTTTCAACCCCATTTTTAAGCTACTTAAAGAGTGAAGAGCCCGCTCAAAGTAAGAAAAAACAATAGTTTATTCAATTCTTAACAATTCTAGTGTTTATTTGATTAAATTTAGTGGCTAAATACGGAAATAATTGAAAAACAAAATATTCGTTGCTGTGTTCCAATTCCACCGTTCCACTTCGACGCTAACTGAGCGACGCTATTTTGACTTACATACAATACCAAACGATAAGAAAATACTAAGCTAAGCTATCGGTATCGCTTTCGACCCGCGACACTTTGAATGTATGGGCTCGATTTTAAATTAATTTATTTACGTTTTAAAAAAGGTTTTATTTTTTTGCATTGAAGAGAAAATGTGTCAATGAGAGTTGCCTCTATTAACGGAGAAAACTCGGATTGAATAGAGGGGATTCGAAGAAGTATAAGGTGAAAACTTTACTTGCAGAAATTTTGCCGAAAAAAAGATTCGAAACTTGTTTGAGTTCCCGGTAACATTTTTTTCTCAAAATTTACGTCGTAATGGTAAAAAGCGGATCATTAGACCCATCTAATTATAATATTTTTTACTGAAAAAACTATCGATATTTTGATACATTTCCGGCACCCCTAGTTGCTATCTTAGCACACATGTTGAAAATACAATTTTCGTTTAAAGAAATTTAGGGCCTGAAATATAAGTATAATGGAAGAATATGCTCGTGAACCATGTCCTTACAGAATAGTAGACGACTGCGGTGGAGCATTTGCTATGGGGTGCATTGGAGGAGGGGTTTTTCAAGCCATTAAAGGATTTCGGAATGCACCCTCAGGAATAACCCGAAGATTGGTATGTTTATATAAGAAATAAATGTTTATTCAATTTCATTATCAAAAACATTTTCTCATACTCAAAGTAGACAGAAATTAAATATTTAAAGGAGCTCGCAAAAGAAACCAAATTTGTATGTGTTCGTAGGTAGGCCCGTATTCAGAAATTCGTTTCGTGCTTGGAACAAGGGAGGACATAAATCACTCAAAAATAAAGTTTAATATTTTATTAGTATCAGCTGTACAATTAACAGCTATTATAATGTTTTAAAGAAGTTAGCCTTTGTATTTAAGAAAAAATACCGGCTAATAGCAAATTTAATATTAGAATTAATTTTTCATTAATTAATTAAACGGTCGAGGACTTCCTCCGGATCAACAATTGTATACCACCAGTAAATTTTCATTTTATACATTTTTTTTATTCTCTTAATTGTTTAAAACCAGCGTTTGCATTTGCTGCTACATAGCAGCAATTTAAGTAAAAATATTGCTCTGCTCCCGCTATTGCTCTGTTTTCGATAGGCTCTGTAGCACAGCAGAGAGCACAAAATCAAAACGGCTGCTCTCTACGCTGCTCTGTAGCACTGAACGTCATGGCACGGAGCAATAGCAACAGCGAGAAAAGGCGCGACACGCTATTTGTAGTTGTAGCAGAGCCAACGAAAAGAATATTGTGCTCTCGTAGCAACTGCATAGTCGCTCTCTTGCTACGAGAGCACAATATTCTTTTCGTTGGCTTTGCTCTCATCTCGCTGTCGATGCTTGTGCTATTGCTTCAACTACAAATAGCGTGTCGCGCATTTTTTCGCTATTGCTATTGCTCCGTGCTCCGACGTTCAGTGCTACAGAGCAGCGTAGCGAGCAGCCGTTTTGATTTTGTGCTCTCTGCTGTGCTACAGAGCCTATCGAAAACAGAGCAATAGCGGGAGAAAAAAAAAATACTCAGATGTAGCATAGCATTTTCAATCACTGTCTAAAACGATATTTCGATTCTAGCCGTTTTGCTTGAAGGAGTAGCCACACTTTCAAAAGTTTTTCATACTCAAAACTTTTTAATGAAAAATCTCCAATTTAAAAATTGCCCAATGTTTACAAAACTGCAGCAATTTTCATTTCATGTGATTTTCCTTTTGCTTCTAAAAAAAACGAAGTGGCAGTTGAAGCAAAAGCAGAAAACGATCGCCGACGAAAAGCGAATCAGCAGCAGCAGACGCTTCTTAAAATACATTTTCCCTATGAAAAATTATTTCTGGTTTATTATCTTGTTGTCTTATTAGACTTTAAACTCAAATTTACCGACCACAATGGTTAATAAGGCGTTCTAAATAAAGGTGTAATAAAGGTGTTCTTGGTTTTATTAAGGGGTTATATACAGTTGTACCGTGCAAAAATATGGATTTTTATCGATTTTTTTTTGACACCATAAAAAATATTTATGAAAAATGTTTTACCGACGTTGTTTAGTACATGTTTCTGGGTACTTAATTAAATTTTTTCATAAAAAAAATATTACATAACCAAAATGTTATAGCCGAATTCCCGGATCGTCTTTTTTCGATGGTGTCTTGCGGTGGACATGATTTCTCGAAAACGGTTCATCCGAAATCCAAAATTCAAAAAAGTTTAGTTAGTATATTGTATTGTCTAGTCCGTGAACGAGGGATTTTTAAAAATTTTGATTTAAAAAAAAATGACGTTTTTAACAAAAAATATACTTTTTCAAGGTATAAGATTTTCGTTTTTTGTGCTTTAAAAAAGGAGTTTTCAAAAAAATTGAAAATCCCTCGTTCACGGACTAGCTAATATCATAATAAGTAAGTGGTCAAAATTTGGTGTTGATCGGATTAGTAGTTTTTTTAGTAATCGTGTCCACCGCAAAGGTAATTTCCCAAAAAAAAGATTCTGAGATAATCGCGTTTAAAGTTTCAAGTTTGTTCAAGTTTTATATGCAGGTAGTGCGCTATAAATAGCTACAGCTTCGGTTCTAATGCTCCGATCGTTACCAATTTTTGTCAGAGTACTCCCAATAGAATATACTTAAAGACTTAATCGATTTTTTCATATATCACAACTGTATATAACCCCTTAAAGGGGGACATCTGAGTATTATTTTTAAAAAATCGAAAATTTTTTTTTCCTTAAAAAAATTTTTTAGTGTCTTAAAAATAACATACTAAGATAGAGTCCGGCAAAAGTGGTTAAGTGTCGAAATAATTAAAACTACTTAAAAACTGAATTATACTTAAAACTTAAACCACAGTTTAAAACTTTAAACGCGTTTTTCTCGCAACCGCTTTTTTTGAAACTGCCGGAAACATAATTCGAACAAATCTTAACCAATCGATTTTGAATTTTGACAGTATATTTAAAATACCATTATCTATCGACACACGTAGGATTTTTTCTTATATTGCTTACTTTTTTTTTTATTAACAATTTTGTGACTTTTTTTTTTGCGAAAATTGTACCTTTTTTTTAATCACCCACCATTTTGCAAAAAATTAATATATCGCAAAAATCCTACGCAATACGTGTGTCGATAGCTGTTGATGTATAGAAACTAACGAAACTTGATTTTTTGTTCTACATCAGAAATCAAGGACGTTAGCTGTCCGGCCATGGACCTCCTTCAAAAAAAAGGGCAAAAGAATTTAACGACCCCTTTATTACTAAAAGTTTTTTTTATTTCTTTGGTTCACTGGAGTACGGTTCAAGTGTCTGTAGTCCCAATATGGAGTATATCAACACCGCATAAAATCCGTACAAAAAAATGTCTTAACATTTGCACTTAGAGGTCTAAAGTGGGATAAAAATCGTAGTCTTCCGTCTTATAGTAGCAGAGTCTTTCTAATAAACTTACCTAGCTTAACAAATCGTAGTTCAATGCGGGGTGTAGTTTTTCTACATTACCTCATTAATGGTGATGTAGTAGCCAGCATTTACTAACACTCTTAAATTTTAATATTCATAATAGAAGGACTGGAAACTTTAGTCTTCTATTCCTTAGCCATTGTTAATAGCGCTGCTCTGTCGTGTGGGCCTTTTAGCATGGTGATGAATGCAGGAATGCTAGCTAGTGCACTAATAGGTGCAATTCTGAAAGAGCTCGAAAAAAAAAATTAGGAGAGGACTTTTTGCAAACTCCCCGAAGGACCGTTTTAGCTGTCCTTCGAGGGTTTTCGCTTTTTTTCGGCAGCTCAGTTTTAAGGCTCTATTTATGTGGCTTCGCTCATTAGACATCGTGTCATATGCTAAAGCACACGTCTCGCCCAACTTATCAAGCAATTCGCCTAAACTTTTTGCGACCGAAGACCGCTTGTGACTTCGAAGTATTTGGCTGGCGTTTTTCCACCCCTGAAGGTGGCATCATGGTGGCCACTATGGTGGCAATTTAAGATGCCTTGCTCCCAGCCACCCCTCTTTTGAGATAGGGCCCCAATGTACGCGGCCTTAATTTTTTTTTTTAGATCTAGATCTTTTTTTTTGGTTTGTTAAAAATTTGTTAACCCGGGCGTAGATCGGTCGCATCAGGGGGTCGACAGGTACCCTGAGACCTCCATTTTAAACAGGGCAGAGCTTATATCAGCTTCAACTTAATGCTACACAGGCTGAGATGATGTTTTGGGTATAGGAAGTGGGTGAGGCTACTTTCCGCTACGACGTATATCTTTAGTAGTTTTGAAAAACTTACTCATGTGACAAAAGTTCTAAAAATTTTAATTTAAAAAATATTTTTGAAATAATTTTTTAAGTTTTATTTTACTTTCTGCCCTGACCAGAAAATTAATATTTTTATACATTTTAGGTCGGAAGTATGACGGCTATCAAAACACGCTCTCCAGTTATTGCCGGAAACTTTGCTGTATGGGGTGGAATGTTCAGTACTATAGACTGCACACTCGTGCATTTACGAAAAAAAGAAGATCCATGGAACTCGATAATAAGCGGGGCTGCCACTGGAGGAATATTAGCTGCTAGAAACGGTATGGTTCTGTAATAACCTAGACGATGTAATCGTCTAGTTCTAATCGTATAGTCATCATTAAATAATAATAACTGAACCTTTTTGGAAGTCGACTATTTGAATTATACATTTTACCCACGAATTGTCGAGGCGGCGCCAAGAGGTTTAGACATGAGATGCATTTAGCAACTTTTTATAGTTTTTATGCTAAATTTTGAACAGGTAGACCGAATCCTTTTCAACCCCATAAGAAATATATGTTATTGGTCCGTTTGTCCGATCCCTCATCCAATAAATGAATATGAAGTCTTTCTGTAAAACTAACATAAATAAAAATAAAGTCTTTTTGTAAAAATTGTTTGGAAATTATATCGAAGGCTTTAAATTTTTGGGAGTTCAGTTTTCGTACAGAGCCCGGAATTTTTAGCAGCGATTTTCCGATTTTTCAGATATATGGCAGCTATAAGTTATAGTCGGCTGATCCTTATGCAATTTACAACATCTTATTTTTATATTTTGCATAATTATGCAGAGCTTCTTACTTAAACAAAAAAAATTTATCGCTTCAGGACGACTATTTTGTCAGAAACAAAAACAAGAATAAATTCCTTGCAGTGAAATGCTTAAGGCACTCCATAAAAAAATGCATTCGGATTAGCAAAAATAAGGAGAGGGGCTGTCCATATATTACGTAATCACTTAGGGGGGGAGGGGGTGTCAAGGAAATGATTATGTTTGATTACATGGGGAGGGAGGGTCTTGGACAATGATTATGTAATCATTCATCATGTAGATGTAACCTTCGATAAAAAATCAAAGAAACCCCTTTACCGTGTGGCTGGACGGCGAAAGGGAGAATGCCTAGTAGTTCAGTCATTTGAAGGATGCGAAGACCTCAAATGGCTTGACGAAGACTATGTTGACGACGAAGACGAAGATGATACCTGCGGAGATAAACAGATTTTGACAAGCCAACTTCCAGTAATTAACAATATTAAAGATTGGCTGGAATCTCCTTTTGAAAATATAGATTAAAAGATCAAATTTGCATATTTTTTTGTGATTACGTAATCTTTGTGGGGGGAGGGAGGGTGTTCATTAAATGATTACTTTTGATTACTAGGGGAAGGAGGGGGTCAAAAATCGCAGAAAACGTGATTACGTAATATATGGACAGCCCCAGAATAGGGAAAACACGAAAAAAATTTTATTGTAATTTCCCTTTGCCTATGCTGGGAGTCACACACGTATATGAAATTTTATTTCCCATATGACAGAGCAATTCCAACAACAAAGGAGCACCGAGAGAAATGGGGCTGGGCACCCCCAAAGTATCTATACGAATTAGACATGGGTAATCATCGTTCCTTTTAGGGAATAAGTTCGTTCGTTCTTTTTTTTAGGACTGAACTAGGTAGTTCTTTTTGTTCTTTTCAAACAGTTTGGTCATTGAGGGTTTTCAATGCCATTAAAATAAAACGCAGAATTTAATTAATTTAAATCGTTATAATGTTTATTCCTGCATGCAGATGAAGCCGGATGATCAGACGATAGACCAGCTTATAGTTCATGACATGCAGGGACTCAAGTAAATACACAGAGAGGGCGGCCCGACAAGTCACCTCGAGCTAAAGCTCTCGAAAGTGGAGAGGGCGGCCCGACCTAGACATTGCCGAGCTAAAACTCTCTATAGAAAGCCCGTTGAGTCGAGCGGCCGAGAGAGAGTCGCCTTGCGATCAACTAAGCTTTTGTACAAACTTAAGCCTAATAAATAAACATTGCACTAAACATTACACTAAAAATTACAACATTAAATATTTAAGCATAAACATTAAACGCCGTGCTGTTGCCTGACCCGACAGAGACAAAAGATCTCTTTTAACGATAAAAGAACAAGAACAAAGACCAAAGAACAAAAAACAAGGAACAAAGACCAAGGAACAATGACCGATGAACAATGTTAACTAGTTCAGATCGGTTTTTGTGTGACCGGGTCTTTTTTGTTAGTTCGTTCAGGAACCACCCGACTCTAATACGAATATATAGGAAGTATATATATAGGAAGAGTTGGGATGTAAGAGGTGTTTTGTCGCTAGACGTAGCTATGTGTCAATTTAGTGTGTCTCATACAAAGTCTCATAAATTTAATGATGTCCATTCGAGAAGCTGTTCTGGTTAAGTGGTCTATTGCATTATTTTTTTTTTGGGTTCATAAGTTTGTAGTTTAGGGATGTGTGGTTTCAGGTTTAATCAAATTGGTCTTTCATATATTTGTTAATGTATTTAAGTATATCTGATGTTTTATTGTTTTTTTTTTAGTATTAGTGGAAGTTTAGTAGCTCTAGCAGCTTGGTCTGCAAGTTCGTTTTCGGTAATGTTACAGTGTCCTGGGACCCATATTAGAGAGAATTTGTTTTTATATGTGGAGATAATTTTTATATTATTATTTTATATAATTTTTATTTTATATGAGTCGGTGCATATAGCGAATTTTTCTTTCTGTTTTTCTGCGTATCTGCATGCGTAAACGATTTTCGCTATTTCGGCAGTGAATATAGAAGAATAAGGTGGGAGCATTTGTTGTGTTAAAATGGATTGTGTGGAGGTTACGCTATAGATAGAAATGTATAGAAATGTGTGTATAGACATGTGTGTTGTTTGAGGGTATGTTTTATTTCTTGAAAAGTTTGATAGTAGACTGACCCCACACAGTATTAGTTTATGTATTAGTGTATGTGTAAGTTTATGTATTAAAAGTAGGTACCCTTCAGTACCATACCTCAAGGATTTCTCAAGGAAACGTCGAGGTAATAGTATTGCCCCCCCAGGAATCCTCGGGGTATGTTTCATACAAACCATCAAGGAATTTCCATAGAAGAGTTCCTCGCATCGAGGAATTCGAACACCTCAAGGAATACTGCAGGATTCCTGCAGTTATTCGAAGAGGATTTCGAACTAAATACCCCAGGGAATCCGTGGTGTATACTCTCAGGAATCTTTGAGGAAATACCCCAGGGAATCCCTGGGGTATACTCTGAGGAATCTTTGATGAAATACCCCAAGGAATCCCTGGGGTATACTCTGAGGAATCTTTGAGGAAATACCCCAAGGAATCCCTGGGGTATACTCTGAGGAATCTTTGGGGAAATACCCCAAGGAATCCCTGGAGACTTCACTGAGGAATCTGTAAAGAATTTTACACACACACACACATTAGATATTGCTTACATTATTTGTAATTAAAATACATACCGATCAAAACTCCATAAAAATTTGGAAACGCCTTCAATCTCTTCTTCCCACTAACTCCGTCAATATTGTACTAGACGATCAGGTCCTCGACGAAAATATATTTCAAGGATTTGGTTAGGGGTCCGCGCTTCAATATATTGGTCACTGCGGTGGTCTGAAAAAATTAATAGGTATTAAACATTTTTTTATATTTAATTTATAAATATTATACTTACACATTCTTCCTTCATTCCGCGGCCTAAGGCGAATTCTAACGCTGCCAATGCCTCGTCGGTGGGAATTGGGAATTCCATAATGACAGCATTGCTGGTGGCCTTGCTAATAAATAAGTTCATTATATGCACTATTCACCAGAATTAACGCAACAAACAAACGCGTGTAATTCATATGCAACTTGAACATCAAATGCAAAGAGAAGGGGAGAGGCAAGACGAACCGAAAATTGACAACCAAAAATTCTGGCGCGTGTTAGGGTATAGTCGACCAAAGCAATGCCTTGTAATTAGAATCGCACAAGGCTAATGATCGAAAATGAACATATTGGCTTTGCCTAAAGCAAATTATTAATACATTTCAGTATACCATATGATTAGATAAGAAAAATTTATTAAATATAATCTTAAATATATAAAAATATTTCAACATATTTTAAAAAGGGTATTCTGACGTCGCTTCCATTCACTTGGTTTTCGGCACAGATTTTTTTTCTCTCCCTTCCCTCCATCTACATCTCTCTAATTGTCTCTCTGTCGCGTGCCTCTGCACCGAAAATATGACATAGAAGCTTCGAGAATCATCGTCGAAAACCGAAAACAGGTAGAAGTTTCGTTTCCCCTTTTGTTTCGGACTTGAGTAAACGAAGCCCATGCAATTTGTTTTTGTTTTTCGAACATGTCGCCAGGAAAAGTCGGGGAAGGAATTTTGGTACTGAAGGGTAATAATTTGTTTTTATTGGAGTGGTTGTAGGACCAAGTTAGTATAGTTTGTTTTATATTTGTTATGGAGACTGGGACTAGAAGTATTATTTTACAGTAGTCTATAGTTTCTTGTATTGTGGTCAGTCAGTTTTGGGCAAAGTTTTGCTTTCGTGAATTTTTTTGTAGTTTTTTCTCACAAAATCTTTTTTGCAGAAGATAAAATTTAAAATTTTTTTAATAAGGCCTGTTTGGTTTTACGTTATATTGGTTTGATGTTGGATTTGTAAAGTAGGTTATGGATTGGTGAGGAGGGAAAGGATCCGAATGATATTCTAATAGCTGAGTGGTAAATTGTTTTTATTTCATTTAGTTTCGAATGCTTTATATAGATCTATTGTTTTTTTTTAGTTTATTGGAAGCAATGGCAATAAGAATAACGGATAATGGAGATCCTTGTGTGCAATTCGATTTTCTAGTGGCAGGGGGTGTTGAGTATGTTTCGGATTTGAACTAGAGGTCTGCATGAATACAGTCAAAGCAGCATTTGGCACTCTCACTCAAAGTTCTGACTGACTGAGTGAGACATTGAGTAAAACGGATTTGGCAAATGTGGTGAAGGCATGAGTAAAAAATTTACTCTATCCGAACGGCGACGCAATAACCAAATGAGTTTTGTAACCGAGTACTCGGTTAGTTGTGCGTTGCATTTGTGACGTCAAATTTATTTTTTGTTTTTGTTTTTGTGTTGCTTTTCAATACAAGAAATAGAAAAATATAAAGGCATGGATTAATTATAATATATACATATATATGTCATTTATTTAATTTTGTATAACAGAATGCAAAAACATAATTTTTTTTATTGTATCTGCATTGTTAGCAATAATACATCGCTTTTCAGAAATTAAATTTCTAGCATCTGAAAAGGCTCTTTGCAGGTAGCTGCTTGCTACCTGCTTGCCGAGCTGCTTGCAGGTATACAAAAAAATGTGCAACTAGTTTTAGCTTCTGCTCTACCTTCCATGAATGACGAGAATGCCAAAATTTTATCCGAGTACTCGAAGCATTTACTCTGCATTCACTCATTCTATCCATTCCACATTGGTTTGAATTTCACTCATTTCACATACAACGAAAACAACCCTTACCAATCCGCAATTCACTTTGTTTAAATGGTTTGGCACGCTCAATTGCGACTTAAACTTATTGTACTCAAATAACCGAAAATGTTGAGTGCAATCATGCAGACCTCTAATTTGAACAGAGATATTTTTATTGGTCGAGAAATTGACTATGTCATTGTTTATTTTTTGTTCTAATATTCAGGTTACCAGTTCGTCTATTATCGTGTTAAAGCTTAACCTTTTACATGGTGGTGATGCAGATCTGCATCATACCGTTTAAATTCAATTGTTTATCAAACTGCGTTACAAAACTGTATAAAAACTTTTTTATGAAGTTCAGCAACTTTCGTTTTTTATATAAAAAGTGTTGATCACTCAGAATTCTGTCCAATTCTCAACATGTGATTACTTTTCCCGCCAATTTGGTGAATGTGGTAATCTGAATTGGTTGTGCAGTTTCTGATCCAAAATATAAAAAAAAAAACAAAAAAAAATGTATAGTTGATTCAATTAATGTTTAAAAACAGGTAAATATTATATTTAGTTGTATATTATTCAGTTTTTGTGTTTGTTGCAATATAATACAATTAAATCAATTATTTCGCTTAATTTAAAAAATACGCTTTTTTTTTGCTTTTTGTAAAAAAAATTAAGAAAAACCAACCTTAAAAAAAATAAAAAGAAGTGTATTTTTTATTTTGACTTATCTACCGAACAAAAAAAAAACAAAAAAAACGGAGTTATTGCCATGTAAAGGGTTAAGATTCCGATTTTGTCGAAAGCTTAAGCAAAATCGAGTGATATTAGGGATATATGGTTTTTTCTCGATAGGGTTGCGGTAGTCAGGTAGTCTAGCGATGCTAGAGAATCTGATACCGACTTTCCCTTCCTAAAGCCCATTTGACTACTATCGAGTAGCTGGCTGTTGTTAACTAGCCACCATAGTCTTTTGGAAATTATTTTATCCATGAATTTGGATAAGCAGTTATTTAAGGATATCGGTCGATAGGAGGTTCTTGTTGTTTTGTTTGAGTCTGGTTTTAAGATGGGTGTTGCATACATTAAATTGTTGTGGGATATATGAGTGCAGAATACTGTTGTGAAGTTTGAGAAGCCTTTGCAAGACTGGATCTGGTAAGTTTTTATCATTTGTTAACTGATGTGGTCCCGGCCTGGTGCTTTCCCTTTGAGTTGATTAATGGCGCTTCTCAGTTCAATCATTGAAATATCACATTCCAATTGTCAAGGATATTTCGTGAGTAAAACTATAGTTGAGGTTTTCTTTTTGGTATCTGAATGTGGGATGGAAGTTATTATTTAGAGATGCATTTGACCAATGTTCGCATAGTGCTTTTGAAATGTTGTTTTTGTTTGTATACATTTCATATGTGTTTGATGGATAAGAAAGGACGTAAATTGGAATGTGGGTTTTGAGGCGGCAGAATCGATTAATTTTTTCCATATTATGGGAAAAGGGGTATGAGGATCCATTTCTGAGGTGAAGTCGATTAAAGTTTTGCGTTTTTTTATTTTTATTTATAGTTGTGCATTAGCTTTTTTGTAATTGATTAAATTGGTTGTGTTAATATTTAATTTTTTTATTTTTGGTTTGCTTAGAATAGCTTGTACTTGTATATATAGCTTTAAGTTATGGTGAACTTGATTTTAGAATTTACTTTTACGGCTATTGAGTCAAAGCTATTCAATATTTATCGGAAAGAAAATTCAGTGTGGTTGTCGATGGAGAAAAGTCGTAAAAACGCCCAATCTCAGCTGGTGTACCCCAAGGCATTGTACTAGGTCCGAAGCTATACTCTCTGTACACATCAAATATGCCAGACTCCTGGGGCTGTACCAAAGTCGACGATGATAATATGCTGATCGCAACTTACGCCGACGACACTGCTGTTACGGTCAGAAGTCCAATCGCTCCAATCTCTTGGGCCCGCAAGAGTACGTGACACGTTTTGAAAAGTGTACTACAAAACAGTACATAGGCATCAACTGCAGAAAATGTGCTTGTGTAACATTCTTCACAAGGCCAAAAGAGTGCCCAGGCATCTCCAGGCTTGGCTCTGTACTTCGTCGCGAGGCCTCATGGCTTTTATTACCAAGAAATTAATTTTTCTTTGTCCAATAAAGTTCGAATCTATAAATCTATTCTCAGCCCAATATGGAAATATGCATTACAAGTCTACGGCATAGCGTCTATGTCAAACCTGAACAAAATACGAGTAGCGCGAAATAAGATTGTCTGATCGATTTGTAATGCCCCCTGGTTCTTGAGAACTAGAGATATAAAAATAGATATGAAAATACCAAAGATAGGCGATGTAATACGTACGCATGCAGAAAAGTTTCATGAACGCCTTGGCTCTCATTCTAACTCCCTAGCGAAGAGGCTAATATAGATACCTACAAAAAGAAGATTAAAAAGATGCCACCCACATGACCTTTCTTTAAGATACATATAACCGTTTGTAGTTTAAAAATTTTAAATTAAAATAATATATAATTAATGTATAATCATTTACACATACCTTCTTGGTTATTTCCCTGTGTTTGGTCATTAAGAGTTTTCAATTCCGGGAAATGAAAAGACGAATTTATATTTAATTGGAAACGTTACAAAAATGCTTATTTCTGCATGCAGATGAAGCAGATATGTAGATCCGCCTATGGTGCATGCAGAGACTCAATTAAAAGTACCGAGAGGGCGGCCCGACTGCGAAGCTAAAGCTCTCGATAATGGAGAGGGCGGCCCGACCTAGACACTGCGTGCTAAAACTCTCTGAAGAAAGCCCGTTGAAGGGTCGGCTTGCCCCTCTCTCGGCCGCTCGACTCAACGCGCTTTCTTCAGAGAGCAACAAAGCTATTTGTACATACTTAAGCTTAATAAATAAACATTTCACTAAACATTAAATTAATATACTTAAACATAAACATTAGACCGCTGTGTTGCTGCCTGACCCGACACCCTGTAATTTACAAACCTTACAAGAATTTACACCTTAAATAAAAAAAAAAAAAAATTTCAAGGCTATTGTTACCAATTTGGGCTTGTTGGGCCAATGAATTGTGGATTAAAAAAGCTTCTCCACCATAGGGGGTATTAGTGGTTAATTGTGATTAGGGGTTAATTGTTTGTGTTGTATGAATGAATTTTAGGGGACGATGCAAAAAGTTGCACTGCTACCACTTAATCGTATTCTTGAAAAAAAAAATTAAATGTATTATTTTAGCAAATTTTTTTTTTAATAAAAAATTTAATAAAAAAATTTTAACAAATAATATAATTTCTTTTATCATTAAACCAGAGGTCGGCACGGCCCTATCTCGGGGGCATAGGAAATTTCTCTGCCCGAGCTCTGCCACACACACACAATATAAATGTGTGAAACGTCATGCTCAAAGCCTATTTTCTGCTATTCGTTACTAACACTAATGCGGTAAAATCATATCAATGTATTGGGGTGCCGACCACTGCATTAAACCAATAATGAGTAACCCAATTTTCTGAAGGTAGCAAGCCTGAAAAGTTACAAAAATCAAAAAATTTATGCTGGGTTCCTAACGAAATCGGACGTACACATGCACATGTGTTACACGCATACATACAAAAAATAATCTAAGAACAGACGAACCTTCTTCAGAAAACATTCAACAAGAATAAGAGCGTAAGATAAACGTAAAATGGGCGTAACAAACATAGTAAGATGCTCTCTAAGCCCTGTCGGGAGATTAAATCGTTGTATGAAATGAGTAGTCTATATTTTGTATGATTAGTTGTTTCTAAAAACGCAAAGCACAAAAAATACGACCGTTTGCTATAAACGAAAGAGATAATTTAATTTGTATACCCTTGTCTCAGTTTTAAAGCTATCGACTTTAAACTTGTCATACACCCTTCTTTTCTTTGCACGTAGTGTATAAGGCGGAACAACCCGGATTGGTCGACTTTATCCTATAGCTGCCCTCCTAAAGCTAATTGTGATACTTTTATAAGGATCGGCCAACTATATAATCTATACAACGATATGCAATTATAATCATTAGAAATAAATACTTAATATATTTAAAGGCTGGCGAATGAAATTCCACATAAAATAACAGATCAGAATACTCCTATATAAATTATATGATTATCCAATACATTTTTTATAAAACTAAATTTGTTTTTTTTTTTTAGGTATTCCAGCTATGGCTGGTAGTGCTGTAATTGGAGGCGTTCTGTTGGCACTTATTGAAGGTGTCGGCATATTATTTACGAGAATATCTGCTGATCAATTTAAAAATCCCATGCCACCAACGGAGGATCCCTCTGCTCTTGGTGAACCAACTCCTAACTTTTCATTTGGAAAAAATGAAAAACAATTTCAATAATCATATTAATACTTTAACGAATGAGTTATCAAATGTTAACCACTTTATATTACATAAAAATATAAACGATGTAATTTTTAAACATGTGTTTAAAACGGAAGGGCGGAAAGTACTTCAGCTTTTTGATCCAATGGCACACCATCATTTTTAGTAAAATAATCTAAACAAACCGATTTAAATTCTATTTAAAAAAGAAAACAAAAATAATCCTTAAATCTTAAAAAAAATCGTTCATAGGCATCATTTAACTGGTATAATTTTATTTCATGTTAAGTCGCCTGTACTTTGCCGTATCCAGAAGTGTTTTTTCAATCGCTCTCGCTAGATTTTCTATATCTTCGATCTTTGAATTAAGGTTTTCACTTTTTCCGACAAGTTGAAATATAACGACCAATTCTCAAAATATATGGTAATTAACATAATAAGTTTATTTATCTATACAGGGTGACAATAAATAACCCGGACAAACATTTTTAATCATAACTTTTTAAGGAACTGCATTTAAGAAAAAATGCAACTACACAACTTTTAAATAGGTATTGTGTTAACATATATTAAGCTGGTTTCGAAGTGTTTTCCTTAGGCTGCGATGCAGAGCCCTAAACGTTTCTGGAAATTTAGCGCAATGGGCCGCAGGTCTTCTTACGATAATCGATCCCATTCTCGGAGCAATGATTGATTGAAACTTATGTGGCGTTTAGCTCCAAAATATACCACACACTGTAGTGCATCGGAGAAAGATCTGCCGAGTAAGGTGGCCATTCACTGGATGTGATACAGTCCGGAAAATTGGCTTTGCACCAATTCTGAGTCAATTTGGCTCTATGGGTTGGCGCTGAATCCTGTTGAAAAGTCCACTCCATATCACCGAAGTGCTGCTGGGTCCAAGGATGCACAACAGTTTCCAAAATGTCCCGGCGGTACACTTCCTGATTGATTTTGACCCCTCGATCGATGAAAACAAGGGGTCCCCAAACCATTAAAGACTGCTCACATTGACGGCGCTCGAAAAAAAATGTATCAAAAAATGTATGTAAAAAATCACAAAAATTTAAATATATTTGTTTCAGAAAAGTACAAGCTATCGATAAATGAATTTATTTACGGGCTGCATCATAACACATTTATATGGTAATAGATTGCATCAAAGTTTGTCCGGGTTATTTATTGTCACCCTGTATTACTAAGTTATAGAGTGCCTATCTAAAATCTTTTCACTTTACTGCAGTGGTCTCCAATCCGTCAACAATGAGTCAATGCGCAGCCAAAAAATGTGAATTTGGCGGATCCATCATGGGTGACTTATGCCTGTCTTGCTGGCTTTGCAACAACTGCTTAAGAGGGGGCATCTGAGTAACATGTTTAAAAAATCGAAAATTTTCTTTTTCTCTTAAAAAATTCTTTAGGGTCGTAAAAATAACATATCAAAAGATAGAGTCCGGAAAAAGTATCTAAGTGTCAAAATTTTCCATGCTGCGGCGATGCCTCACAGTTCTATCCCACAGTACTTAAAACTTTAAACGCGTTTTTCTCTAAACCACTTTTTTTTGAGACTGCCGGAAACATAGCTCAAACAAATCTTAACCGATTTTGAATTCTGACAGTGTATTTAAAATACCATTATCTATCGACACACGTAGGATTTTTTCTTATAATGCTTACTTTTTTTTTTATTAACAATTTTGTGATGTTTTTTTCGTGACTCACCATTTTGCAAAAAATTAATATATCGCAAAAATTCTACGCAATACGTGTGTCGATAGCTGTTGATGTATAGAAACTAACGAAACTTGATTTTTTGTTCTACATCAAAAATCAAGGACGTTAGCTGTCCGGCCATGGACCCCCTACAAAGAAAGGGCCTACGAAGAAATGCTGCAGAGCCGCCATTTTGTTTTCTATTTATTTGAATCATAACTTTTTAAGGAACTGCATTTAAGAAAAAATGCAAATACACAACTTTTAAATAGGTATTGTGTTAACATATATTAAGCTGGTTTCGAAGTGGTTTCCTTAGGCTGCGATGCAGAGCCCTAAACGTTTCTGGAAATTTAGCGCAATGGGCCGCAGGTCTTCTTACGATAATCGATCCCATTCTCGGAGCAATGATTGATTGAAACTTATGTGGCGTTTAGCTCCAAAGTATACCACACACTGTAGTGCATCGGAGAAAGATCTGCCGAGTAAGGTGGCCATTCACTGGATGTGATACAGTCCGGAAAATTGGCTTTGCACCAATTCTGAGTCAATTTGGCTCTATGGGTTGGCGCTGAATCTTGTTGAAAAGTCCACTCCATATCACCGAAGTGCTGCTGGGTCCAAGGATGCACAACAGTTTCCAAAATGTCCCGGCGGTACACTTCCTGATTGATTTTGACCCCTCGATCGATGAAAACAAGGGGTGTTTTACCGGTGGCGCATATTGCTCCCCAAACCATTAAAGACTGCTCACATTGACGGCGCTCGATTATTGCAGAGGTACCTGGAGCTTCAGCCGACCTGCTTCTATCCTTTTGGTGATTGTGCTCCTGTTGGATGGTGAATATCTTCTCGTCCGTGAGGAGAATACGCTCCCATTTTTGACCTGCGGCCTGACGCTTTAGCTGACGGCATCTTTGGAAGAAGATACACTTTTTGGAGCGTGTAGGGCTTGAGGTTAAGTTCATTTTTTGCAATCAACCGAACACTTTTTCGATTCACTCCGATTTCGCGGGCTATTTTTCTGACCGAGACTCTGCAATTCCGAGTGATCCAATTTTTCACGAGCTGGCGAATTTTGGAAGTGTTAGCGGTACATGGTCTGCCTCGTCCGGAACGGTCACCTTCATGGCCTTCACCTTCACCTCATTAAATCGCCGGATAGCGTCAGAGACCGTTTGTTTTGGTATGCCAAGCAAACGAACAATGTCGCATTGGCGATTTCCTTGTTGAAACAGTTAGACATCCCGAAACAACGATTGTTAGACATCCCGAAATATCAAATGGATGGGAATCACAAAAATGTAAATATATTTGTTTCAGAAAAGTACAAGCTATCGATAAATGCATTTATTTACGGGCTGCATCATAACACATTTATATGGTAATAGATTGCATCAAAGTTTGTCCGGGTTATTTATTGTCATCCTGTATTACTAAGTTATAGAGTGCCTATCTAAAATCTTTTCACTTTACTGCAGTGGTCTCCATCCGTCAACAATGAGTCAATGCGCAGCCAAAAAATGTGAATTTGGCGGATCCATCATGGGTGACTTATGCCTGTCTTGCTGGCTTTGCAACAACTGCTTAAGAGGGGGCATCTGAGTAACATGTTTAAAAAATCGACAATTTTCTTTTTCTCTTAAAAAATTCTTTAGGGTCGTAAACATAACATATCAAAAGATAGAGTCCGGAAAAAGTATCTAAGTGTCAAAATTTTCCATGCTGCGGCGATGCCTCACAGTTCTATCCCACAGTACTTAAAACTTTAAACGCGTTTTTCTCTAAACCACTTTTTTTTGAGACTGCCGGAAACATAGCTCAAACAAATCTTAACCGATTTTGAATTCTGACAGTATATTTAAAATACCATTATCTATCGACACACGTAGGATTTTTTCTTATATTGCTTACTTTTTTTTTTATTAACAATTTTGTGATGTTTTTTTCGTGACTCACCATTTTGCAAAAAATTAATATATCGCAAAAATTCTACGCAATACGTGTGTCGATAGCTGTTGATGTATAGAAACTAACGAAACTTGATTTTTTGTTCTACATCAAAAATCAAGGACGTTAGCTGTCCGGCCATGGACCCTCTACAAAGAAAGGGCCTACGAAGAAATGCTGCAGAGCCGCCATTTTGTTCTCTATTTATTTGAATCATAACTTTTTAAGGAACTGCATTTAAGAAAAAATGCAAATACACAACTTTTAAATAGGTATTGTGTTAACATATATTAAGCTGGTTTCGAAGTGGTTTCCTTAGGCTGCGATGCAGAGCCCTAAACGTTTCTGGAAATTTAGCGCAATGGGCCGCAGGTCTTCTTACGATAATCGATCCCATTCTCGGAGCAATGATTGATTGAAACTTATGTGGCGTTTAGCTCCAAAGTATACCACACACTGTAGTGCATCGGAGAAAGATCTGCCGAGTAAGGTGGCCATTCACTGGATGTGATACAGTCCGGAAAATTGGCTTTGCACCAATTCTGAGTCAATTTGGCTCTATGGGTTGGCGCTGAATCCTGTTGAAAAGTCCACTCCATATCACCGAAGTGCTGCTGGGTCCAAGGATGCACAACAGTTTCCAAAATGTCCCGGCGGTACACTTCCTGATTGATTTTGACCCCTCGATCGATGAAAACAAGGGGTGTTTTACCGGTGGCGCATATTGCTCCCCAAACCATTAAAGACTGCTCACATTGACGGCGCTCGATTATTGCAGAGGTACCTGGAGCTTCAGCCGACCAGCTTCTATCCTTTTGGTGATTGTGCTCCTGTTGGATGGTGAATATCTTCTCGTCCGTGAGGAGAATACGCTCCCATTTTTGACCTGCGGCCTGACGCTTTAGCTGACGGCATCTTTGGAAGAAGATACACTTTTTGGAGCGTGTAGGGCTTGAGGTTAAGTTCATTTTTTGCAATCAACCGAACACTTTTTCGATTCACTCCGATTTCGCGGGCTATTTTTCTGACCGAGACTCTGCAATTCCGAGTGATCCAATTTTTCACGATCTGGCGAATTTTGGAAGTACATGGTACTTCCATTTTTTGGTACATGGTCTTACTCGTCCGGAACGGTCACCTTCATGGCCTTCACCTTCACCTCATTAAATCGCCGGATAGCGTCAGAGACCGTTTGTTTTGGTATGCCAAGCAAACGAACAATGTCGCATTGGCGATTTCCTTGTTGAAACAGTTAGACATCCCGAAACAACGATTGTTAGACATCCTGAAATATCAAATGGATGGGAATCACAAAAATGTAAATATATTTGTTTCAGAAAAGTACAAGTCAATGGTAATCGAACTACCGAACTGAGCGGACGTGCTTTGTCCGAGCTCCGGGAAAACTTCACTTCGCTTATATTTTCGCTAATATAAGCGAAAAGACACTGAAATACAATTTATTAAAAGCGACAGACAAGCTTTTTTTTTTTTTTTTATAACAGTTGTAATGTGCTAAACCAAAACTAGTGCACTGTTGAAAAAAAAAAATACGTACCACGCAATGAGCTCATTGAGCAACGACCAAAAGAACGAGCGTAGAAGTTCAGTGAACCAAAGAAACGGCTTCTACTCTTACTTTTCAACCCGCGATACCGAAGTGGAAAAATCGGCGCTTAAAAGCAACCCGGCTTTACTGACCGCTGAAACCCAAAGGGCACGGTCTTGCTCACCCGCTCTGCTCACTCCGACTCCCGCGTCATGGAGTTCTCAGTGTAAAACCCCCCCTCCAATATCGGAAACAAATTTCGCACCAACAACAAGCAGCGCTACAACTTCTGCAACAACAGCGAAAACCCCTGCAACTCAAAGTACCACGACGTCAACGACTACAGCGAGTACAAAAACAACAACCTCGGAAAGTGCCAAAGCGGGGCCACACAGACTGGAATGGATCGCTACATCCAAATTAAGCGCAAGCTTAGCCCGCAGAGTAATCCGGCAGGCAACAAAACAAAAATTAACCGTGTCCTGAATAACGATAATGAACCAGACAGATCCACTACTAACAGATTTGCCCTACTGGCGGAGGCTGAGGAAAACCAACCAGCCCAAGACACCGCAAAAAAACCCAAGCCCCCTCCAATCTATATTAGGGAAAAAAGCTCGAGTGCCCTGGTCAACAAAATTGCGTCGTTGATCGGGAACGGTGAAAACTTTCATGTTGTTCCGCTTATCAAAGGGAACATCCATGAAACAAAGGTGCAAACCAAGACTGAAGAGCACTTCCGAATAGTGTCAAAATATCTGGACACTGTACAGAAAAACTATTACACGTACCAGCTGAAAAGCAGTAAGCGCCTACAAGTGGTAGTAAAGGGAATAGAACCTGATGTTACCGCCGAGGACATAAAAACCGCCCTTAAAGAAAAGGGCTTCGCCGCCAAGAATGTTATTAACATTCTAAATAAAGATAAAAAGCCACAACCCCTCTTCAAGGTCGAGCTCGAGCCTGAAAGCAGGTCGCTGAAGAAGAACGAAGTCCACCCAATCTACAACCTGCAATATCTTTTGCATCGGAAAATCACTGTTGAAGAGCCACATAAACGTAACGGTCCAGTGCAATGCACTAATTGTCAAGAGTATGGACACACAAGGTCTTACTGCACACTTCGGGCTGTCTGTGTAGTCTGCGGGGACGCCCACAAGTCCGCTTGCTGCACTACAAACAAGGACAGTACCGTGAAGAAATGTGGAAACTGCGGAGGCAGCCATACGGCAAACTATAGAGGATGTATTGTGTATAAGGAGTTAAAGAGTCGCATGCGTCAAGCGACCGCAACGCGCAACCAAAATCCACAGAATGCGTACGTTTCGTCAAAAACCACGCCAGACGTCTTCTTCGCCAAAGCTGCGAGATCCTCATTCGGTCCACTAAACACCACCAACGGCTTCTCCTATGCCGATGCTCTACGATCTGGAAGGGAAATTCCAATTCAGCCTAACTCTCAAAGCGCTCAACAGGCCCCAGAACAGCCACACAGCAAAACGGAAACTATGATGCTTACCCTCCAACAAAGTATGATGGAGCTTATGTCATTCATGAAAACGACCATGCAAACGCTTGTTCAAAACCAGAACATGGTGATACAGCTGCTCGTAGCACAACAGTCCAAATAATCTATGCAGGCGCTACGAATATCAATGTGGAACGCCAATGGTGTCTCACGGCATAAACTAGAATTGTCACAATTCTTGACCGAAAACCATATTGACGTTATGCTACTTGTGGAAACGCATCTTACAAGCAAATACAACTTTCATATAAGAGGCTACACAATCTACCGCACAGATCATCCAGATGGGAAAGCCCACGGCGGAACTGGAGTTCTAATCAGAGAACGAATTAAACACCATTTTCACAAAAGGTTTGCAACAAACTTCTTGCAGGCCACATCGATACAAATTCAGTCAAGCAACGGAATCCTTTCAATTGCTGCCGTTTACTGCCCTCCTCGCTTCTCAATCTCGGAAGGACAATTTATGGACTTCTACAATTCACTTGGGGATCGATTTATAGCCGCAGGAGACTACAACGCCAAACATACGCACTGGGGATCACGTCTAGTGACTCCCAAAGGAAGACAATTGTACAATGCAATTATAAATGTGAAAAATAAACTGGACTACGTTTCCCCTGGAAGTCCCACATACTGGCCAACAGACTCACGAAAGCTCCCAGACCTTATTGATTTTGCAGTGACAAAAAACATACCTCGCAATCTAATAAGTGCCAAAGCAGTCTCGGACTTATCATCAGACCACTCGCCTGTGCTTCTAACGCTTCTTCAAAGCCCAGAAATAACCGAACACCCCTTCAGTCTGACGACGACAAAAACAAACTGGCTAAAATACAAAAAGTACGTGAGTGCCCACATAGAACTCGCCCCGGATTTTAACATGGAATCGGACATCGACTACACTACGAGCGCCCTGGAAGAAGTACTCGTTGCGGCAGCTAAAATCTCTACTCCTCATAGGAAAGAAGTAGACCGAAACAAACACTTCAAATCTAATCAGCAAATCGAACAGCTCGTGCGAGAAAAGAGGCGCACGCGTCGTAATTGGCAAAACAGCAGATCACCAGCTTCAAAACAACGCCTTAAGGAAGCAACCCGATCACTCGACCAGGCTCTTCACCAACAGGAAGAAAATGCACAGCTGAGGTACATCCAGAATCTCTCGCCAACAAGCACAAAGTACCCCCTGTGGAGGGCCCACCCAAATCTTAGTGCCCCAATTGAAACGACCACCCCGATAAGAAACTCTTCGGGATGCTGGGCTCGCAGCAACGAAGACCGAGCTGAAACATTCGCCACACATCTCCAAAGTGTCTTCCAGCCAAACCCAGCCTCAAATTCATTCCTCCTGCCAGTAATTCAGCCAGAGTCCTCCCCTCAGCCAGCCGCACCTCCATTCCGGCCGAACGAAATCGAAAAAGTCATAAGAGGGCTAAAACCAAAAAAGGCTCCCGGTGGTGACCTATTGACCCCAAAGATGCTGATCGAACTTCCAAAATGCGCTATAGAGGTCGTCTGCAAACTATTTAATGGAATCATTAATCTTGGCTATTTCCCAAAAAAGTGGAAGAAATCCATTATTATAATGATACCGAAGCCTGGAAAAGACCACACAATTCCGTCATCATACAGACCAATAAGCCTTCTATCTTGTTTGTCTAAACTGTTTGAAAAATGCTTGTTAACTCGCATAATACCACATTTGGAAGCTTGCAATATCATCCCGGCACACCAATTTGGCTTTCGAAGAAACCATGGAACCATCGAACAAGTGAACAGATTAACATCCGAAATACGCTCAGCCTTCGAACAACGAGAATACTGCAGCGCTATTTTCCTCGACGTATCTCAAGCTTTCGACCGAGTTTGGCTCATCGGACTCATGCACAAAATTAAAACGTATTTGCCAACATACACCCACAAGCTACTGGAATCATACCTCTTCAATAGGGTATTCTCAGTGAGATGCAACGCAGCTACTTCGGGCGACTACACCATCGAAGCTGGAGTTCCACAGGGAAGCGCACTCGGGCCGTGTCTATATGTTTTGTATACTGCGGATATTCCTACGAGCGCACAACTAACAACGTCAACGTTCGCCGATGATACCGCTATTCTTAGTCGCTCCAGATGCCCAACGCAGGCAACAACCCAACTGGCTAATCATCTCACAATAGTGGAAAGGTGGCTGTCCGACTGGCGCATTAAAATAAACGAACAAAAGTGTAAACATATAACGTTTACTCTTAAGGGGGGACATCTGAGTAGAATTTTGAAAAAATCGAAATTTTTTTTTTCGCTTAAAAAATTCTTTAGGTTCTTAAAAATGACATATCAAAAGATAGAGTCCGGCAAAAGTGTCTAAGTGTCGAAATTTTTCATTCTGCGGCGATGCCTCACAGGTATATCCCACAGTACTTAAAACTTTAAACGCGTTTTTCTCGAAACCACTTTTTTTGAGTTGGCCGAACACCTAACTCGAACAACTCTTAACCTATCGATCTAAAATTTTGACAGTATACTCAGAATACCTATGTCTATCGACACACGTAGGATTTTTTTTTGCTTACTTTTTTTTTTATCAACAATTTTGTGACGTTTTTTGTTAGTGAAAATTGAAAATTTTGTTCAATCACTTGCCATTTTGGAAAAAATCAATATATCGAAAAAATCCTACGTGTGTCGATAGCCGTTGAGATAAAGAAACTAACCAAACTTGATTTTTTGTTCTACATCAAAAATTAAGGTCGTTAGGTGTTTGGCCATGGACCCCCTTTAAAAAAATAGGGCCTACGATTAAGGGCTGCAGGGCCGCCATTTTGTTTTCGATTTATTAAAAAAATTTTATTGTGTAGTTTAAATATGATATAATAAAACCCCATTTACAAATTTTCGATTAGCTGTTTTGATTTGGCCAAAAAAAATTCGAGAAAAACCGCTTTTTTTTGCCTGTTAATAGACAAACCTTAATAGACAAACATGCCCTCCGCTTTTACTAAACGGTATGCAGATCCCTCAAGCTAACGACGTAACGTACCTTGGCGTTCACCTTGATAGACGACTTACCTGGCGTAAGCACATCGAATGCAAAAAGATGCATCTAAAACTGAAAGCCAGCAGCCTCCACTGGATCATTAACTCACGATCGCCACTGTGCCTAGACTACAAGTTACTACTGTACAATTCAGTCCTAAAGCCAATCTGGACGTATGGCTCCCAGCTGTGGGGGAACGCGAGCAGCAGCAACATAGACATCATACAGCGCGCACAATCAAAAATCCTGAGAACTATCACAGGGGCACCTTGGTATGTTCGCAACGAAAACATCCACCGGGATCTGGGCATCCTCGCAGTGAAAGACGAAATCCAGAAGCAAAAAGAGTCATACAAAGAAAAACTGTCTTCGCACCCAAATTTTCTCGCTCGGGGATTGACTCGGGTTTCTAGCGTATCCCGCCTTAGACGCAACGACCTCCCAACCCAGCAATCGATTTTTAGGGCCGTCTAACTCCGTATCAGTCAATATGACTGTTAGTTAAGTTAAAAATATAAGATTTGATACACCTCTTGTTAGTCTCGCAAAGAGAAGATTCAAGAAATAAAAGCAACGTTAAAATAAAAAAAAAAAAAAAAAAAAAAAGAAAAGTACAAGCTATCGATAAATGCATTTATTTACGGGCTGCATCATAACACATTTATATGGTAATAGATTGCATCAAAGTTTGTCCGGGTTATTTATTGTCACCCTGTATTACTAAGTTATAGAGTGCCTATCTAAAATCTTTTCACTTTACTGCAGTGGTCTCCAATCCGTCAACAATGAGTCAATGCGCAGCCAAAAAATGTGAATTTGGCGGATCCATCATGGGTGACTTATGCCTGTCTTGCTGGCTTTGCAACAACTGCTTAAGAGGGGGCATCTGAGTAACATGTTTAAAAAATCGACAATTTTCTTTTTCTCTTAAAAAATTCTTTAGGGTCGTAAAAATAACATATCAAAAGATAGAGTCCGGAAAAAGTATCTAAGTGTCAAAATTTTCCATGCTGCGGCGATGCCTCACAGTTCTATCCCACAGTACTTAAAACTTTAAACGCGTTTTTCTCTAAACCACTTTTTTTTGAGACTGCCGGAAACATAGCTCAAACAAATCTTAACCGATTTTGAATTCTGACAGTATATTTAAAATACCATTATCTATCGACACACGTAGGATTTTTTCTTATATTGCTTACTTTTTTTTTTATTAACAATTTTGTGATGTTTTTTTCGTGACTCACCATTTTGCAAAAAATTAATATATCGCAAAAATTCTACGCAATACGTGTGTCGATAGCTGTTGATGTATAGAAACTAACGAAACTTGATTTTTTGTTCTACATCAAAAATCAAGGACGTTAGCTGTCCGGCCATGGACCCCCTACAAAGAAAGGGCCTACGAAGAAATGCTGCAGAGCCGCCATTTTGTTTTCTATTTATTTGAAAAAAAAATTTTTTTTTACTTTACATTTAATATTATAAAACCTAATTTACAAATTTTCGATAGTCTTTTTCATTTTTTCCCCTGTTACTCAGATGTCCCCCTTTAACTGCTCACCAACTGCTTGCAACAACCAGCACATTAAATGTGCTGGAGATGGGCACAATGGAGGGATAAGTGATCTTATCATTAAGATTAGCTTCATTAGAGAGAAGCTAAGAAGAAGATCTCCAGTCAGAGATGTGGACTTTTATGAAGCAGACAAGAAATGGTTTTTTTTTACGTTCGCAAGCAATTCTCGGCCCTCCTTACAAACAACAAATAAGAAAAAATATTCCTAACAATAACCTGCTGACTGTGAATTTATTGCGTTCCCCACTTCCTGTGGGGAAGATGTGGTAAAAGTCGATATATTTTCGATGCAAAATATTTTACCCCTGCAGCTCCATTGCTATCATCCTATTCCGAGTTAAAAGCATCTCGAATAGGTGCCCAGTATCAATTTGGGACTTTTTCGCTGACCTCAGAAGTTGGTTGACTGTAGCGGAAATTTTATTGATTTGGATTTGTACTTTATTGTTAATATTAATTTGCCTATTGTTTGCATTTATTTATTGGAATTCTTGAAATTTAATTTTTTCAAAGACCTCTGCCTCTGGCGTTCCTGCCACTACTTTTAACGCGGTCCCTAAAAAGTCTAAGCTTCTTGCTACCCTATGATGGATGCTTAACGAGTCGGGCAGGTCGCGCAGATGGGCGACATCAACAACTAAGAGTTTCTGCGTGAGACTGAGGGAACATGTTGATCATCCCATTAGTTTCTTCTATGACACGCCTATATTCTGAGAGATTCGCTGAGTGTTTTACGAATGCGAATTCCTCCCATACTAGAATCCGGCCATCAACGATGGGAATGTATTTGGCTTTAGAGTAGTCCGTGACGCGTGCCGATGTTGCGGCCAAAAGGAAAATCAGGTACATGGCTGTAAACCTGCAATTTGGATGTGCTGTAAATTTTGTTGGAATTGGTAGTCGTTGGTAGCCCACCACCAAAGCGTGATTAAAAATAAAAAATGGTAGTAAAAAAGCGTTTATACTATTCTGTATTTATCCTGTATGGTGGCTCATTTGATTTTGTCTGAACCACGTCAGCCGGCCTCTTATCGATGACCGAATGGATAGACTTGATATATCTGGCCGGAGCCAGAAGGATCAGCTCTACGGTATTGCTGATGCCTTTATTGATTTTAAGGCATCTAGCAAGCTCTACCAAAGTGATGTGGAAGCGCTCTACTTGTCCCTTGGAGACACTGTGTAGGGGCGGCGCATTTGAGATGGTTTTCCAGCATGGCCACGATGAAGTGCGAGTTCAGCGATGGTTCGTTGTCGCAATATATGAACTTGGCCTTAGGAAAAATGTTCATCAGCTGCAGTAGCGCTGGCTTGAGGTCCTCTATAGTTCTAGAAGAAATTGGTTGCACGACGGCAAATTTCGAAAATTTGTCGATGCATGTAAGGAAATACTTTTTATCCGTGGAGAAAATGTCTTTATGCGGCATCTCCTACATGAGATGGGATTGGCGTTTCGTCAAGCTCATGTTTCTTTGGATGTCTGTCGTATTTAGCCTTAGAGCAAGTTTTGTCATTTTCGGGAAGTAGTACTCGGAGAGTATCTCCTTCACGTTTTCTTCGCCAGACCTGTGAGCTCTGTTGTGCTCGACAGTGACAATTTCTCGCCTCTCAGTAACTGCAAAAATGTCCGTCACTCGGTTTTTTACAGAGCCCAAATTTGGTGGCGGGGAATTGCCGAACCAATTTGTCCTGTATCACTGCTAGCGTGTGCAAATCGCAATGAATTGCGTTTACGCCTTTAGGAACTATTATGTTTGCGAGCTCCTTAAGCAATGACTCCTCGCAAGTGAAGTCAAAAATATGCCGTCTCTTGTTTCCAAAGAGAACAAAGCTGCGTTTGACGGAGAGCGTGCTTCTTCCAGAGTTATCTGGTTTTGAAAGCAATTAAGAGGCTTTTCCGTGGATTGGATGGTGTGGGTTAGCGACAGCTCACTGTGAATTGTGGCCGCGCTTGAAAATGCCTCCTCCTCTTTTACAACGTTGAGTTGTTGCCTTGAGAGGGCACCCGCAACAAAGTTAGCTTTGCCAGGCATTTAATGGACTTTGGCACCTCACTCGTCGATGCGTTCTTTCCATCTTTTAATTTTTGTGTTTGGATTAGAATCCGATACCGCGTATATATCTATATTTTATATCTTTGACCCTATTTATGTAGTGACGCAGCTTTTCTAGCGCCCAAACTATGGCTAACAGCTCCCTTTCGTTGGTAGCGTAGTTAACCTCTCTGTCCATTAAGGTCTTAGAGATAATATTAATGGGTCGCCCTCCTTGAGAAAGCACTGCGCCAATGCCGCATGCTGAGGCATCTGTCGTTAGATCAAATGCCTTTTTATAATCGGGGCACCTGAGGATGACATCCTCAGAGGCCAGGATGTTACGCAGCTTTTCGAAAGCTAGCCGTTGCGGCTAGGTAAACTGTACCTAGATGTTTATCGATCTGTGTCTGCTGACATTTCCATGTTCCCCTTTTAACATGCTCGAAATGGGCTAAGCTATTGAATTCCGGGAATTCTTTGATGGCCCTTACTTTTTCCGGGTCTGTCGTAGTCCCATCGCTGATGACTATAAATCCCAAAAAGATAATGTTGGCGTCGGGCAGGCTCTTAAGAACCCAGTCTACGTGACGTATGTGGGCGTTTTCGTCTTCTGAGAAAACGATAACATCATCGACTAGACATAGCAAAATTTGTCAAAAAATTTGCCAATCTTGCAGTATGTCGTCGATGGTTCTTTGGAAGATGCTTGCAGCATTCCTCAACCCGAATGGCAGTCGGCGAAACTCGTACTTTCCTCCGTTTACGGAAAAGGAAGTTTTCTCGCGGTCACGCTCTGCCGGAGTAATTTGATGGTATCCAGACTTTAAATCGAGCGTTGTGAAGTATTTCGCTTTGCCTAAATTCCCTAGTATCATAGAGATAATTGGCATGGGGTAGCGTTCCGGTATTGTCCTCTCATTTAACTTTTTTTGTGATCGTGGTAACGCCATGAATAGAATGTACTGAAAATGGCGAATCTACTGGACTCTTTCAACCCTTCGTATGGACGGATGAAATTTTTTGACGCGCCCTTGTCTATTAAAAGCTTCATTTCTCCACCTACTACTCTTCGTCTGATGACGGGTAGCAGGGACTTTCCCCTAAAAAATCCGAATCGTAATCCTTAATGGCATCGTCGTCAATTTCTTGAGCCGCGCTTGAAGCTCCGGCAGTATATTTCACCCCGGTTTTGCCTGAGCCCTGTGCGACGTGGTTAACCCCCGACGTGCGACGTGCCTTTTGAATGGGACAGATAGATCGGACTCGGCCGGCTTCCTGCTTTGGTATGCCGGGGCTTGGGATGCCTTAAGCATCTTGGACAGCGATGGGTCAATGTCCATGGGTTCAGGGGTGCCTCCACTGTGTGGGGCAGAGTGTACCCGCGCCTTGTGCTGCTTGGCGTAGTACGGATTTTTGCCAGCGTTTGACTGTTCATTTCCTTGCGCGGAAGCATGTCGGTATTCTTGAGCCTTTGGGTGTTGTTTTTTGTCCTTGTCCTCCTGGCTTTTGGCAAATGAAGCTGCGAAGGAGTACCTTTCGTGGTTAGATTTCACTTTATGCGCCAAAGCGGGAGCTTAAGGCATATCTTTCGGCTTTGCCGAAAAAAGGACATCAGTCAAGCTGCGCTTGAGTCCCGAGATAAATACTCGGAGTGCGTCATCCCGAAATTTGTCACACAAAACTTTTGCCGCCGAGGCTTCGTACGACATGGTGGCCTTATTGGTAAGCAAGGTGAGTTTTTTCTCGACCTCGTCATAGTATTGTAGGAGAGTCATATTTCCCTGCCTAAGAGTACCCATTTCCTGCTCGATAACGTGAATCTGACGCTTATCACTGTACGTAAGTCGAGGGGGAGGAAAGGAAAAGCATAGACCTGAGGAAAGGACAAGTCGGGCGTACGCCTTACTTACTCACGCCCAATTAGAGATCAATCGAAAAAACCCCGGTCACCAGTCACGCAACTCCCAACTCCAACTCCCAATCCAGGTTCGCTAGCGCGTATGCGCGGTGTTTCCTTGGTGTAGTGGAACGGAAGAGCGCTGCGCAGTCTTTGATCAGTCGCAGACGACCCAAGGGGGTGTTCCGAAAGGTAGGAAAGCCTGCGTGTGGTCAGCGAAAGGCCGACGGTTAGGGGAACCTAAGGCAACGCAGCACGAGGAGTACCTGCGGCGACGGAGCAGCGGCAGCGACCGGGACACCCGGAACGAAAAACAGGAAGCGCCCACGACGGAGCCGGGCGGAACCAGGAGGAACAGCAAGAAGTCGGAGCGGAACCTGTTATTGAGATCAAGCTATTGTATTTTGAGAAAAGCCTCTTAATAAAGAGTTTATGAAGTTTTAAGGGGTTACGCCACCCTGACCGCGTGGAAACGGGACGGTTTTTCAGGAATTTCTTTTGACTAAACTAGTTGAGATAGGATTTTTCCACTTTTATTTCTATTCAATACAACTAATGAGCTTTATAAATTCTAAAAAAAACTTATTTTCAATGCGAAATGGCGGAGATATGAACATCGGCGATCATCGGTTTTTCCGGAGTGCTCCTTGATGGTGGGCATGATTCACGTGTCAATTTTCATCTGAAACAAGTAAACAAAATTTTTTTTTTAAAAATTATAAATTTGGAACAGAGTAACGTAGCCGTTTAAGAAAAAAAAAATAATTACGCAAATGAGAGCACTTCAAAAATTGACTCAATTTTTTGGGCAAAAAATGTATTAAAAATTGCATACAAAATTTCTATCCATTGAATCAAAAAAATCCTACGTTACTCTATGGAAAATCTATGTAAAAAGATGTATTTCAATTTTCAAGACAATCGGTTGAACAGTTTTGCGTTATCATGCCCACCGTCATGCCCAAAAGTGGTTTCGAGAAAAAAGCAAAAGAAGAGAGATTTTTTCAACTTACTAATTAATCAGCAATTCCTGGGCCATAATCCTCTTCTCCTAGAAGAGAAAATATGTCGTCTGATTCCTTTTGTTGAGATCTTTTTAATTTTCTGGCCTCCTTTGTCGCCTCTAGCGCTCTCAGGTTTGCGGAGGATACTCGGCGTTTGTCAACTTCTTCGCACATTCGCTGTGCATTAAGTCCGATTTTTAAATTTAAAACTTGCATAACCGATAGGATATTTGTATAACCATCATTGAATAGGCTGGTGGCAATCCAGGATGCAATTTCGATGATTTTTACACAGCTGGAAGTCATTTTTGGCGCGAGGGACCAAATCACAGAATTTAAATTTTCGTTATTGTTTTGTGTGAATCCTCCTAGACAACGTTCCAATAAATTATCATCACTTAATTTTTCATATACGGGTTTGATGGCATTTTGAACTACTTTAGGGAGAGGAGTTTTGTGATCGTAATTGTTTAAAGTTCTACAAGCTTTCCCCTTTTCCCAGCTGCACCAAGAGCTTTCGCCGGGAGGACACAGATGATGCTTGAATCCAAGACTACGGTTCGACCTTTCAGTAAATGTAACATCTCTATTACACTTTTTACACTTCCTGACACTACTGATCGCAGAAAAAATTGATGAAAAGTTTACAATCCGATAGCCAAAAGATGCATCAATTTCTATCTCTGCGTCAGAGAAGCTCTACAATTTTTTCGCAGATGCACTTGTACAGGCTTCTTCACCCTCCATCAAATATCGATTTGAAACACGCCTTTTCTTAATTCGAGAAGGACTTTATTAGACTTACTCGAACCTTTTCTACCCGGACACACGGACTGTGACATTTTTTTATTTGATATTGTACGTATAAAACTCAACGATGTTTACTCTGTAGCTCTGAGCTAAATAATGACGAGTTCCGTAATGTAACGGTAGCAGGTAGAAAATACCTTTAGAAACGAGTTTCTATTTCAGTAGAGGGGATAGTACGAAGAGGACCCTTTACAAATAATGAAAAGGCTCCCTAAACCATTCGAAAATGGAAGGCCAGTGACACGGCGCGAAACGACGGTGCCCTCCTGCCGCGCCGACTTCAAATGAACATAACTTCCATAATTATCAAGATATTGTCTTCAGGGACGTCTTAAAATACGCGTAAGAATATAGTCTTTTAAATTAGGTAAAAAAAAAAAAAATTGTTTGAAAATTTCACGGTGGCGTAACCCCTTAAGCTTTTTGTATTATTTCTGGGCTTGGTCAATTAAGTCAAGCTAGTATAAATTTGGTCGAACACAAACTCTGTGAGCTAGCCGCGGCAATTTATGCGAGCGGGAAGCAGTAAAACAGTTCGTTACTGGTAACTGCCTAACTGCAACAATTTTGTAAAAGCATCATTTCCACTTCACAGCATGTCAAGTTTTGTCAAGTATTGCTTTACTACAACCAACCTTTTGGAATTCAATTCGATCATCAACAAAGGTTTTCTGAGCCGCATGCAAAATGATGTGGTATACATTGATTCTTGCAAAGCATTCGATTCTGTAAACCATCATCACCTCCATCATAAGAAGTACAGTGGTTGACTTAATATCTATCTATCGAACCGTACGGAGAGTGTTTTGCTTAAAAATATTAGATCACAGATTATAAATGTTACATTTCGTGTCCCATAAGATAATCACCTAGGACCTCCTCTGTTTGTTCTTTTTGTTAACGATTGACCTAGTTCTGTAAACTATGCTACTGCATTTATGTATGCTAATGTTGTTTCATTCTCACACCATTTCCTTTATAGACACTTGCAATTGGACCTTAAGGAAATCTTCTTTTGGTGTTCAAACCATATCCTCTTACTTTACTATTCAAAGTGTAAACGTCCGATGACGTTCAATCGGAATGTGCCTCCCATCGTGTCGAACTCACATTGTCGCGTAAGCTGTCGTTTATTGAACATATATCATTGACAGTTAATAAAGCCAGAGGTGTGCTAGCTTTAATCAAACGTTGGTCAATAGAATTTGATGATCCTTTTACAACTAAGACTCTATATGTCTCTTTGGTTCGTCCTATCTTGGTAGTATTCCAAGACTCGTCCGTTTGGAGTCTGCAATACTTTGTTTGTCAAAATACTATTGAATCTGTCTAAAAGAAGTTTCTGTTATATGCATTAAACAATTTAAGCTGGGATACTGTCACTTGATTTTCATCGTATCGTTGCTGGTTAAAACTATTAAACCTATCTCCACTGCAAGAGCGATGTACTTGTGCTGGGGTTATGCTACTTCATTTGCTTATTCTTGGACAGGTGGACTCAAATTACTTCTGGAAAAGTTTTCGGTTCTTAATAGGGTAACAAGGTCCTTTCGACCACATTGGTTACCAATTTGTAGATTTAATTTCGCCGAACACGGTCCGTTTCGTTTTATTTGTAATAATTCCAACTAATGTTCCTATTTAATATCCCCTGAAAAGTCCTTAGATGTAATTAAATCTAAACATTTTGGAATCTCTTAGCTCAATTTATCTGTACTTTTAATAATAATAATTGTTATATTTTGTCAATCTCACATCTGTTTTGTATTCCTCCATTCTATACACCTATGTAGTAGGGTCGAGTAGTCGTTGATTTTCGTCAAGATGCCAACAAATGATGATTTGATTCAATCGATACGATCAATTAACAAGCAAGCATTTACAAGGGACATTGTGGAACAGCAACAAAAATGGATGCAAGCAATGATGGATAGAAACGCTTCTCCAGGGCAGGGTGATTCAAGCCACACGGGTGAATTATCCCATTCCCCCATTCCACAAATTCAACAAAGACTATCAAAACTGGGAGTCTTACCTTAAAAAGTTAAAAGCAAAAGGCTTATTTTCTTTCGTGGTGTGGCATAAACATGTTGGAATATACATACACAATATACATAATATATAATATAATATACATATACAAATGAAATCGAAACGATTGAAGCTGTAAACAGTGTTACAGATAAAGTCAAGAGTCAGCAGAACAAGATTATTATAGATCTTGAAATACACAGCAAACTGATATCATTCCATTACATACGCGCTGTTGAATAAGCCTAAATTACGTAAGTGTTCACGAGTATTACATGCGTTTGGTCATACACCAATACCCTTGCTTGGGAAGTTGCACACAATTGCAAAGTGCGAAGTGCGAAAAGAGATGCAAGTGGTCATTATCGTTGCAAACATTGAGACGTCTATTGAATTGAACAATCTATTTGGTATGGATTTCTTCAACATTTTCGGCTTTGATATCATGCAAGTATCAAACGTTGAAGAAACGTTAGTGGAAAGATTGTAGCTTCTCTCTCAGCATGCTCAAAGTGTTTACGATTTTATCAACTCTATTTTTAACAAAGGCCTCGGCAGTATTATCTATTGAAGTCCAATTTCTTAGCTTGTAAGTTTCTGTATTTTTTTTATATAACATTTTACACATCAGACAGAATCGTAAGATCAAAAAGTAATCCTTGTCTTTGAAAATTTCTAGTTAAAAAGACAAAATTGTTCATAGATTACGGTGTGTCCTTAGGATTTGTATTTATTTTTGCTTTATATGCAAATCACGACCAGTCTTCATAAACCTATCCCAACCAACCTTTTAACCAAAACGTAGAGCAATTTCTCACTTCAGTAACAATGCATCGAAAAAAAAATGCTTCTTTTTCAAGGACCAAATTGGGTACTTAGGACGAAAAATCAGCGCTCAAGAGATTCTTCTAGACAGCTCAAGCTTGGAGGCTGTTAAACTGTTGTGTCCACCTTCTAATCTGGAGCAATTAGAAGCATTCATGGGTAAAGTTAATTACTATTTCAACTTTATCCCGAATTATTCTCAGTTGGCCGCCCCTTTAAACCAACTTCGTAGAAAAAATGTAGCATACCGTTTCGGGCCGCAACAACAACAAGCTATTACAGCCCTGAAGTCCCATATTATCAACGCGACTCAGCTAGCTTATTTTAATGAAAACCTACCACTAGTCCTAGCGACGGATGCATCATCTTTTGGTATTGGGGTAGTCCTTTTGCATATCCAACAAGATGGCAAGGAGAGCCCTATTGTTTTCGCATCCAAAACGCACCCAAATTTGGTTAGGTACAGCCAAATCGAAAAAGAGGGACTTTCTATAATATTCGGAGTGAAAAGTTTTCACCAATATTTGTACGGCCGAAAGTTTACCCTTATAACGGATCACAAGCCACTTGTAACGATTTTCAATCCAGGCAAGCATCTACCTTTAATGACGTCAATGGCCTATCATTCTCATGGCCTATATTTTCCAGATTTAGTATCGTTCATATGCTCATGGATCGCGCCTTATCGCGCCTTCCCGTGGGCATGGATCCGGACAGAGAAGAAGAAGCCTGCCACATCGAATGGAACTGGAACCACCGATCAATTCTGAGATCATTCGCATCGAAAAGGACAAACTTATCAAACAAGTCTTACGGTATGTTACTGTAGGATGGCCAGAAAAACTTCAGCAAGGCGAGGAAACATTATCACCATACTTTAATCGAAAATTTGCCCTCACAATCAACAAAAAATTGCTTTGCCTACACACAGATGCCAGTCGTGTAGTAATCCCAGTAACTCTTACGGCGCGTATCCTGAATCTGTTACACGAAGGACATTGGGGCATTGTTCGAATGAAGCAGCTAGCTAGACAATATGTTTGGTGGGCTACAATCGACGCAGACATTAAAAGCCTTACTCAGTCATGCAGCATCTGCAAGTGCAACAATCCTGCTCCTCCAAAAGAGTACAAAAGTTGGCCTGCGCCAATTGAAAAACCTTCAAAGTTACAACAACAAGATTCACCACTATAACAACAAGATCAACCACTACAACAACAAGAAGATGGACCGGTAACTCCATCAACCGTTTAGCAACGTCATTCTAAACCTGAGCCACTCGAGAGGTCCACATCATCGAACCAACAACCAAGGCAAAAACAACCAGCACGACTTTCATCCGGCATACCAGTTCGCCAAAGTAGTCGTGTTCGCCAAGAAGTAGATCGTTTTAAGCCCAAGGATTTCCGAAAACCTAAAAATCCTATTCGTTCTTAATTAAAGAAGGAGATGTGTTATATATTGTCAATCTCACATCTGTTTTGTATTCCTCCATTCTATACACCTATACACCTATGTAGTACTTTAAGAATCTGGCAACTCCGTAAGCTTCGCATACAAGAAAAACAGAACTCAACGAGAACACAACAAGCACGAGTTCTATCCAAGGGTAAATCTCCCATGATTTGAGTCATCAGACGAGGCTTGCATTTAAAGCAGCGTATGCATGACCATACTGTCTGACTGCAGACTTCCTGCGCATTTACCATCCATATGTGCTGTCTCAAAAAACTCACAAGTGCTCATGGTCCCACATGAATATTCGACTCGTGCAAGTATGGGACGTAGCTCTGAACAAATTGAGAGCGTCAACAATACTGGAAACTTGGCATCGTACGATATAGGAGCATTAACTAGTCACCCCCCAACCCGCAACAACAAAAAGGTAAGCCCAGACTCTGATTCTTCGTGTAAAAAAAGATTTAGCTTTTGTAAACTAGGGCTTACAATTAAATTTTTTTGGATCTTTTCTATTTCACCTTGATACTCGTGCTCTTGGAAAAATAATCGACTAGAAAATTGATTTTTTTCTTAAAGGCTTCATTATTTTCGACAAGTGAAGGAACAATATCAGAATTCACTACTAATCTCTTCGATTTGCTTATAAAGCGGACCATATAAGCGAACACTCGCAGCAGTTTTACGTGAGAGGAATATCCTCTCAACTCTATTCGATACGAAAGTGGGCAACGACTATGGATGGGAACGAATCCAATGAATATTTACTTCTGTGTTTATGTCTTCAAGACGCATCAAACACGACTCGTAATTTGGTCGTTGTACTTTGTGGCCGTAAAACACACTGATGGGGTATGACGTAGTGTGGAGTAGCAAGAACATCATTACTTGCAGGGGGCATATGACCTAAGGATTCGTATTCTTCCATAAATTCCAAATACATTTTTTTTTAATTCGGATCTCGAGATAATCTTTTCTCGAGCGACAAAAAACGGCGTTTGGCTACCTCGAGGGAATTTCCCAAAACACTTGGATCCGATTTAAGGGGACCCCCTCCATTCTCGGTTTTAAAAAAACGATTTTTTTTTTTTAAATTTAATTCAAACTTATAACTATTCAAGAATGTTCCCTGAAAATTTCAAATAAAAATTTCAAAAACTCTTGAAGATATAGCCGATTTATGGTGGAAGCCTCAGGCGACGGCGAGAGCCGTCTCAAAACTTTAAGCGTGTTTTTCTCGAAACAGTGTTTTTACGACTGGCGCATGAGGTTACTCAAAAACTATTAATCCAATCGGCTCTCGTATGAACTAGGATAAATCAAATCGGTGATGATCTTCTTTACTTTTCAACTCGATTTGTGGCTGAAAAAAATGGAAATTTTCAAAAAAAAATTTCATAGGTCCGCCATTTTGTTAATTTTTGAGCGAAGTTAATAATTCTAGTTCATACCAGAGCCAAACATGTACTTTTTTTAATCCCGTTGGAATTTTTGGATTCAGATGTCCCAGTGAGCGGAAATCACATGCGCCGCCGAAAAGAAGGGCTTTTCTTTGATCACAAAAAACAACAACAAAAACAAAAAAAAAATTCTGTGAAATGATTTTCTTCCTTTTTGTGTCTTAATATATGTAAGCACAGTTATAACCCTAGAAAATAATTTATGTTCATTTGCCAGCCCATTGAAAATCGTCAAAATTTAAAATCGAGAATGGGGGGGGTCCCCTTAAATGAAAGCCTAACATTACATAGAACTGAAGGCAGTACAACAGTATTTTTCTGCTAGTTTTCGTCAAATAACTCTTGTTCAGGTGACAAAAGCTTTTTAGAAGTTGGTACTTCTTCCAACGATCAGAATTTTTTCATCTATCGATTCGAGTAATTCTTCTTAGCAATTAAGGCTATAGACAGTCTGTTTAAGAGTTGATGTATTAGCCTTATATTTTCCCGTTACTACCCATCCAAGGAGAGTTTTTTTGGAGGATGAGATGGTTTGGACCTTGTTTTATTTGACCAACGAACAACAGTTCGAAAAATGACTTAGCTCCAATTAACATGTCTATCCACTAAGGTTTATAAAAATATGGGTCTGCTAAAGGCAAGTCTTTGGTAGGTCCCAATCTTTCACGTTCACTGACTGGTCAGTTCTCAAAATCCAAAAGTCGAACGGAAACTCACTACCATTAATTGTTGACTGCAAGCAAGATAAAGTAATAAAGTAATTCAGTAATAAAGTTCATTTGTGTCCCAAAGTCAAGTAATGATCGAGCCAATATGTGCTCGCCATTTTTATTTCTAACGCTTAAGATCGACGTCGCTAACAAAACCCTTTTTAGGGATGACGCATGCAAAGCATGTGACGTTAAAGGCCCATCAAGATGTAGCGCTGGAGACGGAATGAAAACATTTAGTGGTGGGAACGCTAAGTTATTTTCGGACACAGTAAACCGGTGCAGAAGTTTATGGTGCGATCTTGCACAAATTTGACACCTAGTCGATTTACACTTCGCAACCGTGTGACCTTTTCGCAGTCAATTTTTTTTTTTTTTTTTTTTTATGTTTATTTATTTATTTACAATTTGTCTATTAAAAACGATAAGTAAATTTTGTAAAGAATGTTAAGTTAACAGAAATAGCAGTTTTCCAATGAGCCCTACTATTATATATTGCATATATTATATTATATTATATTATATATTTACAGTATTTTGAATTAATCTGTCGGGAAGATCGAGAATATGGTATCTTTTCAGTCTTCTTACTGTTAAGCTATTGTCCACTAGATTTACGGCTAAATTATTTTCGTGATTGTGGAGTCTGTCGATGTATTTCTTACTAATTTTATTCATTTCTTCTTTTATGGTTGGGATGTTGAGATCTTCATGAATGTTTGCATTAGTTACGTAGAATTGAGCATTGACAATTTGTCTCAACGTTTTGGATTGGTAACGCTGAAGAATCTCAATATTCGAGTTGCTAGCAGTTCCCCAGAGCTGTATTGCATAGGTTCAGACGGGCTTTAGTATGGCATTGTAGAGGCGGATTTTATTTTCCAGAGTGGTTTGTGATTTTCGTCTTAACAACCAGGACATTTTAAGTGTTTTAAGTCTTTTTTTTTTTTTTTTTTTTATTATAGCTTTGCTTTTATTTATTGAATCTACTCTTAATTTTGAGACTAACAATAAGTTGACGAATCTTAACATTAAAATTTAACTAACAGTATACTAAGACTGAATTCTGGTTGCGCGTCCCTCAGGTCGGTCGCTGGGTGGGTAAGTCATTGCGACGAAGGCGTGATTGGTTGCTCAACCTTGTTAGACCTCTCGCCAGGTGGTTAGGGTGCACCGATAGCTTGGTTAAGTACTTTACCTTCGCGGTGTATGTTTTCGTTGCGAACGTACCACGGTGCCCCGGTGATTGTTCTCAAGAATTTCGACTGAACTCTTTGAATTATGTCAATGTTGCTATTGCTGGCGTTCCCCCATAACTGGGAGCCGTACATCCATATAGGTTTTAGTACCGAGTTGTACAGCAGGACTTTATATTCAAGGCTAAGAGGTGACCGAGCGTTGATAAGCCAATGAAGACCGCTGGCTTTTAGCTTTAGGTGTGTTCTTTTGGCTTCAATGTGCCGGCGCCATGTGAGTCTTCTGTCGAGATGTACTCCTAGGTATGTTACTTCGTTTGCTTGTGGGAGTAGAGTGTTGTTTAATGTTATTGGCGGGCAGTTTTGCCTGTTCAGAGTGAACGTAACATGCTTGCATTTTAGTTCGTTCACTTTAATTCGCCAGTCTGACAGCCATTTTTCGAGATCGACCATATGATATGCTAGCTGCGCAGTTGCTTGAATCGGGCATTTTGAGCGGCTAAGAATAGCTGTGTCATCGGCAAACGTGGATGTTGTTAGACGTGTACTTGTCGGGATATCTGCTGTGTAGAGGACATATAATATTGGCCCTAGCACGCTGCCTTGAGGAACTCCAGCTCCAACAGTGTAATCATCGGATATAGCGGTATTGCACCTCCCGAAAAATTTTCTGTCGTGAAGGTAAGACTCCAAAATCTTGTGGGTGCTGTAGGGGAGCATTGTCTTGATCTTGTACATTAGACCTTCCAGCCAGACTCTATCGAACGCTTGAGAGACATCTAAAAATATGGCAGTACAGTACTCTCGTTTTTCGAACGCGTTCCGAATTTCGGATGTTATCCGGTTGACCTGCTCAATTGTTCCATGCTTTTCACGAAACCCAAATTGGTGTGACGGGATTCCTTCCTGGATTCTCAGGTATGTGTTTATCCGAGTCATTAGGCATTTTTGAAAGAGTTTAGATAGGCAAGAGAGTAGGCTTATAGGTCTATACGACGTGGGGATAGTGTGGTCTTTTCCCGGCTTTGCTATCATTATTATAATTGACTTTTTCAATCTCACTGGAAAGTGGCCAAGTTTTGCGATGGCATTAAATAGCTGGGTGAGAGTGCAAACGGCACAGTATGGGAGCTCAATGATCATTTTGGGAGTTATGAGGTCGCAGCCCGGGGATTTTTTCGGATTCAGTTGTCGTTTGATGATGTTAACGATTTCGTTTGGGCGAAACTCAATCGGCTCATGTTGAGGCTGGGGCTCATCTGATAGAGTCGGCAAAGTAAACGTATTGGTGGCAGGATTTGGTTGGAAGACATTTTTAAGGTGTTTGGCAAACGTACTGGCTCTGTCTGCGTCGCTGCGCGCCCACCCGCCTGTGGAATTTCTAATAGGCATCACGGTTTCTTTCGGTGAGCTCAGAGTTGGGTGAGCTCTCCATAGTGAGTGTTTCGTACTGTTAGTTGACAATTGCTCTATGTAGCGGTGGTGGACATACGTTTCTTCTTGCTGTAGAGCTTGATCAAGTTGACGTGAGGCATGTTTGAAGCGTTGCTTAGCAGATGGCGATCTGTGACATTGCCATTCTCGACGTAAGCGTCGCTTTTCGAGGACGAGCTGTTCGATTTGTAGATTTGTCTTCTTTTGATTGCGTTGTGTGTTTATAATTTGAGGTGTTGAAACTCGAGCTGCAGAGACGAGTACACCCTCCAGCGAATTAACAAAACTGTCTACGTTGGCTTCGTCGCTGAGGTGAGGACTCAGCTCAATGTGTGAGCTGATGTACTTCCTGTACTTAACCCAATTGGTTTTATGCGAGGTCAGATTTGATGATTGATCCCATGTTCCTGGGTGTTGGAGTAGAGTAAAAAGGACAGGCGAGTGATCAGATGAAAGATCCGAAAGGCATTCGGCGCATATCAGATTTTTAGGAATGTTTTTGGTAATCGCAAAGTCAATTAAATCGGGAAGTTTCTTTGGGTCTGCCGGCCAGTATGTTGGTGTGCCAGAAGAAACATAGTCTAGCTTGTTCTTAGCTTTGATAATTGCATTATAGAGCTGCTTTCCTTTTGGGGTCACAAGACGAGATCCCCAGTGTGTGTGCTTGGCATTGTAGTCTCCTGCTGCTATGAAGTGGTCTCCGAGTGAGTTGAAAAACTGCACAAACTCATCTTCGGCTATGGTGAAGCGTGGGGGGCAGTATACGGCAGCTAGAGTTAATTGCTTGCCAGTATTTAGGTGTATATTTATTGATGTGGCCTGTAGGTAGTTTTTTGCAAATTTCGTATGATAATGGTGCTTATTATCATAATTTTTGATAATTTCGTAATGATACGGCTTCTGATTAAAATTCCAGTCCCGCCGTGTGCTTTACCGTCTGGATGATTTGTTCCATAGAATGAATATCCTCGTAGTTGGAAATTGTATCTGTTCGTAAGATGTGTTTCTGAAAACAGCATTACGTCGATTTGATTGTCTAGTAGGAATTGCGCTAACTCGAGTTTATGCTGCGAAACGCCGTTAGCGTTCCATGTAGATATTCGTAGGGAAGTCATTATTTGGATTGTTGTGAAACCAGCATTTGTATTAATAGATTTTGGTTTCGCATTAGATCTTGCATAGTTGTACGCATAAACGACATGAACTCCGTAAGGCTTTGTTGTAGACTGCATATCATTGCTTCAAAGTTACTTTTTGACTGCTCCGGAAGTTGATACTGCTGAGCCGTGTTCGGTTCTTGGTGTGCTGATTGCGGCAGTGAGCTTTTTGAGGCTGGGGTAGCCAGTCCTGATTTTAAAGCGCTTGCGTATGTGACATTTTTGTCAGAGTTTATAAGTCCTAGTGAGGATCTGGCTGCGGTCGAGAAGAACACTTCAGGGTTTGTCCTGGAGGCTATGAACTGATTATTTTGGGTGCGGGCAGTAAGTCCCCTCTGGTGGATGCGACTTTTCAGCTCCTTATAAACTGGGCAACCTCTATAGTTAGCAGTGTGATTTCCACCGCAGTTGCCGCACTTTTTCGAGTTTTGGTCATCTTTGCTCGCTGGGCAGTGTGCGGAGTCATGAAGCTCACCACAAACTACAGAAACTGGGCGCAGTTTACAGTAAGACCTTGTATGGCCATATTCTTGGCAGTTCGCACATTGTACCGGGCCATTGCGTTTGTGCGGCTCCTCAACTGTAATTCTGCGGTGCAGCAGGAACTGAAGATTGTATATAGGGTGCACTTCGTATTTCTTGAGGGACTTAATTTGTGGTTCGAGTTCAACCTTAAAGAGTGGCTGCGGCTTTCTATCCCTGTTAGAGATATTGAACACTGTCTTAACGCCAAATCCCTCCTCTTGTAGCGCCTTTGTTATCTCTGCAGGCGGTACTTCGGGCTCTATGCCCTTAAGTACGACTTGCAAGCCCTTGCTGCTTTTTAGCTGATACGTATAAAAGTTCTTTTTTTTGTCGGTGAGGTATTTTGATAATACTCTGTAATTATCTTCAGACTTCGTTTGAACTTTTGTTTCCTGGATATTGCCCTTTACGAGTGGTATTATGTGAAAGTTGTCCTTGCCAATGAGCTCTATAATTTTGTTGACAAGAACGTTGGAACTTTTTTCTCGTATGTATATTGGCGGGGGCTTAGGCTTCCTAGATTCTGTAGATTCGACTTCTGTAGATTCGGCGTCATCCTCATAGTCTGCCAAGATTTTAAAACGGTTTGAGTTCGTGGGCGTTTCTATTGCGGCTATGTTAGCATTGCCACGGGTTATTTTGCGTTGGGAGTTTAGGGGGCTCAGCTTCCTTTTGATTTGGATGTAACGATCCATACCAGTCTGCACAGCCGGCTTAATATTTTCTTTGTTTTTGTTCTCTTTTTCGGGCAGCACAGCGGCTGAAGTATCAATGTTTGCGTTGCTAGCTGATGACGTTGTTAAACGCGCTGTCGTTACAGTAGCGGTTGTTGTTGTTGTTACGGTTGACGTTGTCAAAGAGGTTGCGGTGCTAGTTACTGCGCTCTTTGGCTGCAGAGACATCGATGGTAGCGAGGGGGAGCAAGAACGCGCTCTCACGCTCTCTACGTTTAAGAATTCGGCCAAGTTTGGGGTAATTGACCGTGTTTGGGATGAGCTTGCATTACTTTCGGTTGCTTTGAAAGTGAAGTAAGCGTTGTTTCTTTGTACTGAGAGCCGTCTCTCGTCTTGCTCACGTTGACGTTGTGTGCTAACGTCGTTTAGACTCATTGCAATCGAAATTGATATTGTTCGAGTTTTAAATGTTATGTTTTATATTAATTAATTAATTAATCAATATAAACATTAGCGATTTCATCGCTGAAAGCGTCTTTTCGCGTTGTTGTTGATTTACGAAACCAGTCACTGCACTTTTTGATATTGATGAATGTTTTTTTCCCGGAGCACAATAAATACACGTCTGCATGCGACGACGATTCGCGAGTTTTAAGTCTGAGTTGTTGACATTTTGCTTTGATATGATTTTTCCATGTTAATCTGCGGTCGAGATGCAACCCGAGATACTTTACACATGTTGTTTGTGGAATTGGTGAGCCGTTAAGTGCAACATTTGGGCAGCTGCCTGGTCTTAATGAAAAAGTGATTTGGACTGATTTTAGGGAGTTGATTCTTATTTTCCATCGAAGAAACCAGTCTTCATTTAGGCTTAGCTCACGCTGCAAGAGTTAGGATGCTTCATTTTTGGATTAGCTTGTGGCCAAAATGGCTGTGTCATTAGCATATGTTGCAACAGTGCATGTGTTTGTACCTGGCATGTCAGCAGTGTATTGGGTGTACAGAATTGGCCCCAGTACGCTTCCTTGTGGTACGCCTGCGGCAATGCGATTTAGTGCTGATGAGTCGTTTTTCTGATGCACGTAAAAGCATCTATTAGTCAAATATGATTTGATTAATAAGAAGTATGGAGCAGGTAGCCAGTTCTTTATCTTGTACAATAAACCATTGTGTCAGACTCGATCGAACGCTTGTTGTACATCAAGAAATGCAGCAGTGCAGTATTTTTTGTTTTCGAATGCGGATACTATTTCATTAATGACCCTGTGACATTGCTCTGGTGTCCCGTGACCTCTCCTGAATCCAAATTGATATTCGTGAATGATGGAAAGTTCGTCCAGAATTGGCAACATTCTCTTCAATAGTATTTTTTCAAATACTTTCGAGAATATTGTCAGCAGGCTATGGGACTGTATGATGTCAGTTCTGTTTCTGTTTCTGAGACATCGAATGCATTTTGGTGGTAAAGTTTTGAGGGTGATGCCATCTATTTTGTCAGGGCCTGGTGCTTTTATGTTGTTCAAGCATTTGATTTCTGTCTCAACTTCTTCATACTTGATGCTTTTAATAGACAATCTCATTTGACATGGTGACTCAAGAAAGTTTTCTACTTCATTCTCTGTTATTGGATTGTTGATGTCGTTTGGCTGAAACACGGAATGGAGATGTTGTGCAAATGCTTCCGCTTGTTCGTTGTCAGACCTGCACTAAGTTCCATTGCTATTACGAATTTGTGAATTAAATTTGTGAAAAGCTCCACAGTGTTGTCTATCTCCTCTCCTGTTTTTAATGAACTGTCCAGGCTTATAGCTGAATCTAAAAAGCTTTTAAATGCGTTAATGTCTGTATAGGCTGTAATGACTTTATAGTGCTTATCCAGCAAATGGGCTATTGTACTGTTAGTTGCTATTATTGGAGAATGGTCGAAGTTAAGGTCGAAGCTTCCCATTACCCTTATATGTGATTGTGGAATTCCAGAGAACAATACGCAATCAATCAAATCTGGAATTTTTCAATTATCTGTTGGCCAGTATGTAGGCTTACCAGTTGACAATGTGGTAATATTATTGTTTCGTATGCATTTGTATAGCTCCGATCCTTTCGGGTTTGTCAATCAAAATCCCCACCATGGATGTTTAGCATTGAAGTCGCCTCCCACAATGAACTTTGATCCCAATCTAAATCAATTAAGGCTAGAGACAGTCTGTTTAGGAGTTGATGTATTACCCTTATGTTGACTTCACCACAGTGTGTATCTTTTTCTTAACCTGGGAATTATCTTGGAAAATTGATACACGATTCCTCCTTACAAATCTGTAAGCGTTAAGCAAGATCTTCACTAATGAAGTTCATTTGTGACCTAGAGTCAAGTAATGTTAGGGCCAATATGTGCTCGCCATTTTTATTTCTAACGCTTACGATCGACGTCGCTAACAAAACCCTTTCTTGGGATGACGCATGCAAAGCGTGTGACGTAGAAGGGTCATCAAGATGTAGCGCTGGAGGAGGATGTTCATTTGGTGGTGGTAAGGCCAAGTTATTTTCGGTCACAGTAAATCGGTGTAGAATTTTGTGGTGCGATATTGCACAAATTTGACACCTAGTCGATTTACACTTCGCAACCGTGTGACCTTTTCGCAGACAATTTAAACATAGTGAGGCTGACTTGACAAACTCAAACCGTTTCATTACAGCAAGGCGAGCGAACAGACTACACTGGGCAAGACTATGGTCTTGTGCGTTGCAATAAGTGCAAACTTGTTTGTTGGAAACGGAGCAAGAAAACGAACTTCTATTGTGCTGCTTCCCGAACCTAGTTTTTTCCTGTTTTGGCTTGCCAGTCTCTTCAGCGGACAGGTGCTTGTACCCACGATTTAACATTTTTTCGAAATCGGACCACAGCGGTAATTCCTCATAACATAGTGACTCTTCCCATTTTACTCTGGTCACTGGATCTTCTCTACTGAAAACTAAATAAATAATAATTTGTGTCATCTGCTATGGATAATAATGACCTGTAAATCGATGACAAAAAAACTTATAAAAAAGAGACTCATAAAATTTTTAAACTCCGAATAGTTTCCACTGAATATTGGCATGCCAAACTGGGAAGTCAAGCTCGAGTTGGGGCTGCAGAAATTGCAGTAGCTGGTGGGGACTCTTCAGCTATAGTGAAGGCATTTAATATTGACATCACCCTTGCCCTAGTTGTTATCTACAATTCTTCTAACTCCGCTCCAAATTCATTTTCCTCATCTAATGGCTCGATCTGGTTTTGCAACTCATTTGCCTTAAAAATTGTCTCATTTAAGACCTGAAGCCTGCACTCTAGCTCGGTCTCTACTAAAGGAACTGACCAAAGGAACTGTCGTGGATTTTAATTTCTGTTTATTATTTTCCATTTTCTGATTTTATTTATTTTTTAATAAACAGACAACGATAAAAATTATTTATTTATTTTTTTTAAATACAAATTTTTTAATTTATTTTATTAATTACTAAAATAAAAATTTAATAATATAAACATATTTTATTTTAATTATTTAATTACTCAAATTAAATATCAAAAGCGAAAACAAACGAAAAAAAGATATTTAATGCTGTTTGGTCATTGAGCGTTTTCAATGCCGTAAATAAAAAGAAAAATTTGTTAATTTTGGAAAAAATGTTTATTCCTGCATGCAGATGAAGCCGGATGATCCGCAGATAGACCAGCTTATGGTGCATGCAGGGACTCAAGTGAATACAGAGAGAGGCCGACAAGTCACCTCGAGATAAGGCTCTCGAAAGTGGAGAGAGCGGCCCGACCTAGACATTGCCGAGCTAAAACTCTCTATAGAAAGCCCGTTGAGTCGAGCGGCCGAGAGAGAGTCGGCTTGCGATCAACAAAGCTTTTGTACAAACTTAAGCCTAATAAATAAACATTACACTAATCATTACACTAAACATTACATAAACATTACATAAACATTATTTAAACATAAACATTAAACGCCGTGCTGCTGCTTGACCCGACAAATGCAATATTTGGCGAAAAATGAAAAAATAATTATTAATATATGGCGAAAAAGATGAAATAATTAATTAATTAATTAATAGTCGAATAATGTTGATAGTCGAGGCACTGAGTATCAAAAAAAAATAGTTGGTTGCCAATGACACCAAAAAAAGTGTATACCCAACCAGTTGTAGGGTAGTGCGTCACTTGGCGAAAAAAAAATGCGTTACGCTAAAATAAAATGCGCCAAACTAATGCATAAACATACATACATATACGAGGGGACTAACAATATTATAATTTTTTTTATATATAAAAAAATTGGATACTGTTTGTTATAGTCTTACGATATATCAGTCCAATTTTCAGAAGGATCAGTCAAAATGGAGAGAAGAAAACGTAAAATTAGTGAAGCCGTCTCAGTGGTATCCCTGTACTAACGAAGCAAGAAATTCGGTTTGGTATTCTTTTTGGATTTCGGCGTAAGCTGAAGCCCTTGGAAATGGAGGGGATTAAATAAACGCGGGGATTCGCTCTTGTGTGAATTCGCCCCGCTTCGCCGCAATAGATAAGTTAGGCTTAAGATTAGAGAAATATAGATCGATTCATAACGTTGAAGAGGACACATCTTTTTTGCTTTCGACATTTTTATCTATTTAGCAGCCAACCTTATTTTCTTATTTTTCATAGTTAAAAACTAGTGAGAGATAAACTAATCTCATCCAACATGCTCCTTTCCTCGTTTCCCGACTGACGCTTCGAGCATTTCGGCAGCACGATTCCGGGAGTGCCACACTTATAGCAAAATATGTGGCGCGCCGTCGATTCACACTCCCAAAATGTGTGCCCCCGCTCGTTGCAGTTCCAGCAATTTAGTGTCGACTCATCCCTCAACTTCTCTTGCCGGTGGAGACCCTCGACTTCCCCCTTCTCATGCCAGCCGTCCTCGTGCTCCTGCTGATCTTTTAGCTCTTCCACCCTTGGACGATAGGAGAATCCGCTTTGCTGATGACCCTACGCTGACTGCCTAGACCATCGAGTGGCTAGCAGCCTCTTCGCATCGTGACACTCATGGCGTAGCTGCTCCAGGTTTGTGACATGAACGGGGTACACGATCTTGGATATCCTCTCTCTAAGGTTCATTTTTATACCATTGCAGAGGGTATTATAATTTTGGTCAAAAGTGTGCAACGCAGTGAAGGAGACATATCCGACCCTATAAAGTATACATACATATTCTTTTTCAGGATCACCTCCTGAGTTGATATAAGCATGTCCGTCTGTCTGTTTCTACGCAAACTAGTCTCTCAGTTTTAAAGCTATCGTCTTGAAATGTTGCACACACCCTTCTTTCCTTTGCACGCAGTATATAAGTCGGAACGGCCGGGATCGGCCGACTATATCCTTTAGCTGCCATATAACTGATTAATCGGAAATGCTGTAACTTTGTTGTTTTTTTAAGGTTAGGGAGTTCGGGTTTTCCATGGGTGCTATTTTTAGCAAAATAATACGCCGTGCCAAATTTTATAAGGATCGGCCTCTTACATTTTATATTCCACGTTTTCACTTCCCTCCCCCTTTTTGTATGTTCTCACTCACACTTTATTTTGGTTGATAATTTAATTTAATATTTATTGTTTCATTTTTTTTTTCTTTTATCTTTCAGTTTGATAACCCTCTTAAGGGGTTACGCCACCCTGACCGCGTGGAAACGGGACGGTTTTTCAGGAATTTCTTGTGACTAAACTAGTTGAGATAGGATTTTTCCACTTTTATTTCTATTCAATACAACTAATAAGCTTCATAATTTCTATAAATAAACTTGTTTTCTATGCAAAATGGCGGAGATATGAACATCGGCGATCATCGGTTTTTCCGGAGTGCTCCTTGATGGTGGGCATGATTCACGTGTCAATTTTCATCTCAATCAAGTAAACAAAATTTTTTTTTAAAAAGTGATAAATTTGGAACAGAGTAACGTAGCCGTTAAAGAAAAAAAAAAAATTACGCAAATGAGAGCACTTCAAAAATTGACTCAATTTTTTGGGCAAAAAATTTCGTATTAAAAATTGCATACAAAATTTCTATCCATTGGATCGAAAAAATCCTACGTCACTCTGTGGAAAATCGATGTAAGAAGACGTGTTTCAATTTTCAAGTCAATCGGTTGAACAGTTTTTGAGTTATCATGCCCACCGTCTTGAAAAAAGTGGTTTCGAGAAAAACGCAAAAGAAGAAAAAGAAGTGTCTTAGGTGCCCTCCTGCCGTGCGGACTTCAAATAAACATAACTTCCATAATTATCAAGATATTGTCTTCTTAAAATACGCGTAAGAATATAGTTGAAACGCGTAAGAAAAATTGAAATTTTTTGAAAATTTCAGGGTGGCGTAACCCCTTAAGTGGGTTAACCATGGAGACCGGAGTGGCTCTCCACGTGGGTTAAACGCCGTATTATTAAACATGGATTAACCTAACACCTAACCAAGGCACCTTGGGACGAATAAAGATAATTGATTAATTACCAAAAAAAATAAAGAATAACAAATAAACAAGAAAGGAAAGCTAACTTCGGGCGGAGCCCGAAAATACCATAGTTGGCATTTCTACCAAATACCATTTCCAATCGTTCAGTTATATGCCAGCTATAAGATATAGTCGGCCGATCCTTATGAAATTGGGTAGGTTGGATCAACTGAACAAAAACACAAAAGTTGGGTCATTTCCGATTGTTCAGTTCAGACCCTAAAATTTAGTACGTCGTTTTACGTCAAAAATATCATTCGTAAAAATTGCGAAATATTTAACTCTAAAAACACCAGAGTTTTAGCATTTCCGATCAATAAGTTATATGACAGCTATAGGATATAGACGGTCCGACTTATATATGTACTGCGAAGGGTGTGTGCAAAGTTTTAAGTCCATAGATTTAAAACTGAGAGATAAGTTTGCGTAGAAACAGACAGACGGACACACGGACAAGCTCATATCAACTCAGGAGGTGATCCTGATCATGAATATATATATTTTATAGGGTCGGAGATGTCTCCTTCACTGCGTTGCACACTTTTGGACAAAATTATAATACCCTCTGCAAGGGTATAATAATTTAAATAAATAAATATATAATATCAATTACGACAAGGACAGGGTTTCAGGTACTTTTCAAATACTTTAACCAACTCCCAAAAAAAAACCTGGAGGCCTCCCAGAAAGGGTGACCAATTTCCTTTCGTGCAGAAATTTTCGCCTTCGGGTGGCTCCAGTTGGATGATGAGCTCCAAGTTTCTTGTTTCTTCAAAATGTACTGAAGATCAATAAATCGTTATAATTGTATGGTTCCGATATTATTTATCTTCGTACTTACGTAAGAGCTCCGTAAATTGACAATTATTGACATTTTGATTTAGATTTTTCTTTTTTCTTTCCTTTCCTTCCTTTCCTTTTTTTTTGTCTATTTGATCCCTGTTTACCTTGCAATCACAGCGGTTGAAACCCGACCGGTTCGTCTTGGATTCTTCTTTCTCGGGTCCGTTCTCTAGCCATCGCTTGCAGAGACTATCGACACCTAAAACCGCCCTTAAAGAAAAAGGCTTCGCCGCCAAGAATGTTATTAACATTCTAAATCAAGGTAAAAATCAAGTCGCATGCGTCAAGCGACCGCAACGCGCAACCAAACTCTACAGAATGTGTACATTGCGTCAAAAACTAAACCAGTCGTCATCTTCGCCAACGCTACAAGGTCCTCATTCTAAAGCCCTAATAACCACCATCAACTTCTCCTATGCTGATGCTCTACGCTCAAAAAGGGAATTCGGCTTCTTCTTTCTCGGGTCCGTTCTCTAGCCATCGCTTGCAGAGACTATCGACACCTAAAATCGCCCTTAAAGAAAAGGGCTTCGCCGCCAAGAATGTTATTGACATTCTAAATCAAACGCATCTCACAAGCAAATACAACTTTCAAATTAGAGACTAAACAATCTACCGCACCGATCATCCAGATGGGAAAGCCCACGGCGGAACTGGATTTCTAATCAGAGAACGCATTAAATACCATTTTCACAAAAGGTTTGCAACAAACTTCTTGCAGGCCACATCGATACAAATTCAGTCAAGCAACGGAATTCAATTGCTGCATTTTACTGCCCTCCTCGTTTCTTAATCTCAGAAGAACAACTTATGGACTTCTACAATTCACTTGGCGATCGTTTTATAGCCGCAGGATACTACAACGCCAAACATACGCTCTGGGGATCACGTCTAGTGACTCCCAAAGGAAGACAATTGTACAATGCAATTATAAATGTGAAAAATAAACTGGACTATGTTTCCCTTGGAAGTCCCATATATTGGACAACCGACTGACGCAAGCTCTAGACCTTATTGATTTTTCGGTGACAAAAAACAAGCGATTGAAACGACCACCCCGATAAGAAAGTCTTCGCGATGCTGGGACCGAGCTAAAACATTCGCCACACATCTCCAAAGTGTCTTCAAGCCAAGACACTTCAGTCAGAGGCCTCCCCTCAGCCAGTTGTACCTCCGAAATACCTATCGAAATAGTCATAAGAGGGCTAAAACCAAAAAAGGCTCCTGGCGGTGACTTACTTACACCAAAGATGCTGATCGAACTTCCAAAATGCGCTATAGAGGTCGTCTGCAAACTATTCAATGGGATCATTAATCTTGGCTATTTCCCAAAAAAGTGGAAAAAATCCATCATTATAATGATACCGACGCCTGGAAAAGACCACCCAATTCCGTCATCATACAGACCAATAATCCTTCTATCTTGTTTGTCTAAATTGGTTGAAAAATGCTTGTTAACTCGCATAATCTGTAAGCCCGGCACACCAATTTGGCTTCTGAAGAATCCACGAAACCATCGAGAAAGTGAACAGATTAATATCCGAAATACGCTTCTATCAGCGAGAATATTGCAGCGCTATTTTCCTCGACGTATATCAAGCTTTCGACATGCACAAAATAAAACGTATTTGCCAACATACAAGCTACTGGAATCATATCTCTACAATAGGCTTAAGTCCAGAAGATGTAACTTCAGACGCGACACCAGACAGAGACTTTGGAGACAGCACAGCAGGAGCAGAGTGTAAGTTGTCTGTAGCTCTCTGTAGCCGAGAGTAGTCGATCAGATCAGGTGTAAGAGACAAAGTTACGAAAGAGATGTGCGACGAAGGCTATGCGTCGTGAAGAACAACAAACTCCGCAGTAACTACGATATAACGGGTTACATCCAAAGAGTACAGCTCGGAGAGTTTGTTTGTTGGAGAATATACTTAGTTAAAGCACAAGACAAATAACTATAAACGATTAAATGTACATATATATAAGAAATAAATAGTCCAATGAACTTATTTAGTCAAATATATTTTGAGAATTAATCGTTTCTTTAGTTCTAAAATCGAAGATATGCAATCTTGCGAGAGCGATCAATACGGCAAGAAACCCGACCAGATACGGCAAAGTGAGGCAACGAAAAAGAATTGCAACATTTTTTGTAAATTTCTTAGAAACATTTCCTTTAGAGCCTTCTAAAATTCTAGTTAATGGTTTGGCAATGGTAGCGTAATTTTTTACAAATTTCCTATAATATCCTGTCAGGCCTAGGAAACTACGCAGTCCTCTGATATTTTTTGGGGGTTGAAATTTTAGGAATATGAAATTTAGGTTTAATACCGGTTTAATAGCGGGCAGGTCTTAAGGGGTTATATACAGTTGTACCGCTCAAAAAATGGAATTTTATCGATTTTTTTTGACACCATAGAAAATATTTATGAAAAATGTTTTACCGACGTTGTTTAGTTCATGTTTCTGGGTACTTAATGAAATTTTTTTATAAAAAAAATATTACATAATAAAAATGTTACAGCCGAATTCCCGAATCGTCTTTTTTCGATGGTGTTGAGGTGGACATGATAACCCGAAAACGGTTCATCTGAAATCCAAAATTCAAAAAAATTTAGTGAGTAGTTAGTAGTTAGTATTGTCTAGTCCGTAATATCATAATAAATAAGTGGTCAAAATTTGGTCCAAAATAATCGTGTCCACCGCAAAGGTAATTTCGAAAAATCAAGATTCTGAGATATTCGCGTTTAAAGTTTCACGTTTGTTCAAGTTTTATGTGCAGGTAGTGCGCTATAAATAGCTACAACTTCGGTTCTAATGCTCCGATCGTTATGAATTTTTGTGAGAGTTTTCTCAACAGTATATACTTAAAGAATATGCAATAATCAATTTTGTATTATTATGATGATGGGTTTCTTCCACGTTTTTGGGAAATAGCCAAGATTAATGATCTCATAAATTAGTTTAAAGACGACCTTTATAGCATTTATAGTTTAGCATTGTAGTCTCCTGCTGCTATTAAACGATCCCCAAGTGAATTGTAGAAGTCCATAAATTGTCCTTCCGAGATTGAGGAGGGAGGAGGGCAGTAAACGGCAGCGATTGAAAGGCTTCCGTTGCTTGACTTAATTTGTATCGATTTATTTCAAAATGGTATTTGATGAGTTCTCTGATTAGAACTCCGATTCCGCCGTGGATTATTTGTGCGGTAAATTGTAAACCATCTTATTTGAACGTTGTATTTGCTTGAAACATGCATTGCACTAGAACGTTGATTTCCGATGCTAAAGATATTGCAACTTGTAAATTGGGTGGACTTCGTTCTTCGTGGACCACCTGTTTTCTGGCTCAAGCTCGAACTTGAAGAGGGGTTGCGGCTTTTTGTCTTTAATTAGAACAGTGGTGCTCAACCCATTGCTCTCGCTGCTCTTTTATAAGGATCCGTTGCTCACGCCACGCCAGCATAGGCAAAAGGCAATTACAAAAACAGTTTTTCGTGTTTTCCCCATTCTCCTCAATCGTGCTAATCCGAATGCATTATGATGTTGGAGTGCCGAAAACTTTTCACTGCAAGAAATTCATTCTTGTTTTTGTTCTGCGAAAGTGGTCGACCTGAAGCGCAGAAATTAAAAAGCTCTGCATTATTTGTCATAGTATAATAATAAGCTTTTGTAAAAGATGTAGGGCCTTTTTTTAATTGCTGTAATAAAATGTATTTCTTATTGTTTTGTAGGGGGGCGTTGGTTCCGCAAAAGATTCCAGGAGTAGAAATGTTGAATAAAAAGTCGGGGGCGTCTTCCAGTGGATATAACGCGGTCAGCTTTATTGGGCTGCTTTCATCGAATTAATCTTAAAAACTAGTACAAAAAAAGAGATCGAAGACAACCAACGAGCGAGAAGAGAGGGCACATAGGGGCGAGTGTGGACGCGCTCTTTAGCGCGGGTGCGCTCTTTAGCGCGGGTGCGCTCTTTAGCGCGTATGCGCTCTTCAGGTGAGCGGCACAACGGGCCCTCACCTAAACATTCTCCCCCCCCTTGCAATCGCTCGGGTTGCAACAGATCCCTCGTCGCTAGCTATGCGTCACTGCAGCTAGAGGGCGTACACGGGTCGATGAAGGTCCCCGTGTCGAAAATCCGGGTCCCGATGTTAACGTTGTTCCGTCTCAGCAGCGACGATAGGGTGGGCGCAGCGAGCGCGTCCTGCGGGGTCCCTCGAGGAGAGGCGGAAAGTTGCCTAGGCGCGGATGACGCGGGCGGAAGAGCGGTGGACGGCACCCGATGAGTGGCGGACGAAAGCAGTGGAGCGCTTGATGGCTGCCGGCCAGTGGCGGAAGAATGCCGAGGAGTTATCGAAGAGTGCCTGGAAGTCGGCGGCCGTGGATCGGTTTGGAAATGCCGGAAAATGGCGGACGCAGGGGGAGAAGCACCCGAAACGCGCCGGGAGTTGGCAGATGACGGCCGACGAGAGAGCGAGACACCCCGTGTACTGTCTCCCGCGGGCGGTGACCGGTGCTCCTTGTTCCCGGGGTGCAGCAGCGTGTGGTGATCCTGACCACACGTCTTACAGCCGTCCCCACGCCGACAGGATCCGTCGGAGTGCTCGTGGGCCAGGCAGCTCGAGCAATAGCGGTTCACGAGAACCGCTCGGAGCCGCTCCTCGGCACTAAGGCGTAGGAAGCGCCGACACTTCTTCAACGGATGGATCCCATTGCAGACTCGGCATCGGTAGGATTGCACACCTCGAGTACATCTGCTCTCCAGTGACTGGGCGTTGCGTGGGCGTGGCGACATAGTGCTGAATATGACCTTGGAATCCACTGAGTCACTAAGGCTGCGGGAAACTCGTGTGGAAAAAACAGACACGCTGCGGGGGTTGGTTGGAGATAATGGGCCGGTCAGCACCCATCCAAAAATGGTCTCCTGACCGAGAAGCGACCCGCAGATGTTAGCATTGGAATTACCGAGGAGAGTGGACGGAAGAATGTCAGCTCCTAATAACACATCGACTTGGGAGCTCTCAAAGAAGTTGGGGTCCGCCAGGGTAATATTGGGCAGCCCCTTGAGACGATCTCGCGAAATCGGATATGATGGCAGATTTCCTGCCAACTGCGGAAGAACGTAAGCCGCAGTCTCTAATTGTTGCCCGGGTCTAGACGGCGACCGAATGGAGAAATGGCACAATTTTGTAGACTGCGCGGAAATGGTCTGATTAAGGCCGGAAACTTGGGCTTGAATCGTCTTGAAGGGAGGCTTGACGAGGTTGAACAGTCGCTCCGTTATGAACGTCGCTTCGGAGCCTGAGTCTATCAGTGCTCGTGCTTGGACGGTGCACCCCAAATGGCACACGTTGATAAGGGCCGTGCCCAGTAGGACGGCTCCTGACCCGGAAGCGAAACACACCTGCACATTCGACTGATCCTCGGAGCCGTTTGTTGACGTAGGCGGACTTGGAGCGGTAAGCTGCGTAGGCGGACTTGGAGCGGTTGCGAATGGATTGCCGCGGTGCAAGAGGGTGTGGTGTCTGCTGTGGCATGTGAAGCAGGTATGAGCGCTCGTGCAGTCTCGCTGCTGGTGCCCTCGGGCAAAACAGTTTAAACATAACTGCTTCCTCCTTATGTAGTCAGAGCGCCCATTTACATCCATTTCTAGGAAACGCGGACATAAGCGAATGGGGTGGTCCTCCCTCGAACAGAGATCGCAGCTCTTTTGGCCCGGAACCACTCGAGTCTCGTATGAAGTGAGCCTCCGAGCAGGGGCAGTAGGAAGTCCCGACCTTGGCGGAAATTGCACGGAGCCACTAGGCCTGACGTCGTCGATGGCCTCCAGAGTGCGATGGCGCTCTGTCAGGAAGTTATCTAATTCCTTCCATGTTGGAATCTCGGCCTTATTATGTACGGATTGCTCCCACATGGAAAGTGTGACTTTAGGGAGCTTTGACGAAATCATAAATACCAGGAGACAGTCCCAAGCCTCAACATTTATGGCGGACATTGCTAGGGCTGTCAGACAACTCTGAATGGTGGCTTGCAGCTCCTTCAGCGCGACCCCGGACTCTTGTGAAATAGCCTGGAGGTTGAAAAGGATTTTCAACTGGCTATTGACCAATAGCCGCCGGTTCTCAAAGCGGTCTGTGAGGCTTTGCCAAGCGACGACAAACCCCTCATGGGTAAGCGGAGCCTTAGAAACAATGGCGTGTGCGTCACCACTTGTTTTGGACAATAAGTGGAACAACTTCTCTACCGGGGTGAGCCGCGAGTTTTGGATGTAAATGGCCGTAAACAAGTCTCTGAAGGTGGGCCACCGAAGATAATCACCCGCGAAGACCTCGGTATCCACCGGAGGTAACCGGCAGCCTGTAGGCGCGGGCGTGTGGACATTGACGGGAGCCTGAGTGGATTGGGAAGCAATTTTCTCCCGAAGCTGGGCAATACATCTCGAATAGACGGAGTAACAGTAGCTGTACTTAGCTTCCAGCACTGTCGAGGCGGCCGCATTGTCGTCGGACACGGCTAGCAAATCGGAGCAGCTCTCATAGCTCTTCTCCACCTTCTCCCATAGTGCCTGAATTTGGTCCCGATGAACTTCGCACATGTATTGGGAGCCTATTTCCGTTTCTGGGGCGCCCGGAGTACTTATGTTAGCCTCAAATTGGATAATTCGATCTGTTGTGGCGATGAACTTTTTCAACGCCACTTCGACCGCACTTGGAGCCATTTTTGCAACGGAGTGAGTCTGCCTCTGTGAAGGACCGGGGGTTGTATTGACGGATTCGTCACTCCTTGCCCTTGGACTGGCACTGGTAGCCTTAGGCTTCAAAAGAGGAGTCCGCGGAGATGCGGATTGAGATCTGTCCAAACGGATGGCTGGGATCGAACGCGGCTTTTTGTCGTCTCCCGTGGGCATTCTCAGAGTCCAATTCGCTGGTCAGCGCTTGTCGACTGACTCGCGCAACAGGTGCCCCGTACGAAGTGGTGGCCGGTCGCACTAACGTGATGAGAACGGTGAGATCGCGGATGAACGGCAATTACAAGGAGCAAGTGCGAACTAGTGGCGCCGATGTGGAACGGTTTGCTCGGATTGTAGGCGGATGTTGCCTGATGCGGAGTAGAAGCAGCGTTGGAGGCACGGAAAATGGGAAAAGTACAGGAAAATTCGTGCTTGTTCGGAACAAAGTGATGATGGTCTATATATGTATGTATATTTCGACTTGTGTGGTTTGTACTGAATTTAATATATACTGAAATATTAAATTCTTAACTATTTTCAAATTTGCGGAGCCGGAAGGTGGACTTAACTTTGGCTTGAACTTAACACCCAAAAATATAAATAATTAATTTTTGGCTAACTGTCGGATTTAAATATGATGGAGCCAGAAGGGTGGAGTTGAAAATCTTAATTTTTAATCAATTGAGGTTAATTATCACGAAGCTGGAACGGTGGAATTGAAACCTAAATATTTAATTAATTGAATTTAATTAACACGAAGCCGGGAAGATGGAATTAAAAAACCGCGGCTCTATTCGGACAGAAGGTGGATAATTAAATTAATTAATTATAATTTTTCGATAATTAAATCTTCGACTTTAATTATTGAGTGGCCGGAAAGGTGAATTAAAAAACCTGGCCCTTTGCTCGAACGGAAAGTAAGTATTAAATAAATTTTCGTAGTTATAATTATAAATACATAAATTTATAATTAATTGATTTTTAATCTATTGTGTTATGCAGCCGGTTATGCCGTCGGCACCCTGTACGTACCTCAAAGAAAAAATAAACAGAACCGAAAAACACAACACGGCTAGGTCGAGAATTTAAGCGACCCAATCACGGATTTGTAGTGAAATGGCGGTTTATAATTGTTGGTTTTAGGAAATGTAAATTTTTTTTAAAATTTTATCGGCTATATATTTCCTGAAATTGGAGGCAGAAAATATTTGGAAATTATATGGACATGCATGCAAGTAGGGCAAGGGCATGTGGGGCATATGATGGTACAGTAGAGCTTCGATAAGTGGACTGTATATGTTAAGTTTTATCGGTTATATATTTCCTGGAATTGAAGGCAGAAAATATATGGACATACATGCAGGTACGGATATATGTAAGGGCATGTGGGCATATGTTGGCACAGTGGAGCTTTGATAAGTGGACTGTATAATTGGGGGAGCAGAAAAGTTATGTGGTGTAAAAAATGACACTGATTGAGGAAGATAAAAACAAATATTACGACAGCGGCGGACTGTTCGGTGAATTTGGAAATTCCGGAACTAATTCACACCGGTGGCCAATATTAATTATGCCTTCTTTTTGTCACCACACAATTTCACTGTTCACTTGCGAATTTTTTCGCGGATTAATTGCACCAAAAAAATATGTATGTGCGTATGTATGTATGCGGATGCACATATGCCTCGACCGTTGGCAAGCGAGTGGATAACGGAGAGGCCGAAAACGGCGAGGAATATGGGCAGCACACAAAACGGAGACGGATAGAAAAATTTGCCGAATTTTAAGATTATTATAAATTATTAGAAAATCTCAACCTGCCGTTGTGTCGGAAAACTCGGACTTGGAGTTGACACGGAGGGAAAAACAATCTTGCAGCAGTGTGAACGAAATTTAATGTTCGGATCACTGCTGAAGACCGGCAGAGAGATGGGGACGGAAAAATGTACTTATCTTTTGGCGGAACAATGCCGAGAACTGCTGGCAGAAGAAAAATCCAGTAATTATCCGGCTCGAAGGACCATGGTTTTGTAGGGGGGCGTTGGTTCCGCAAAAGATTCCAGGAGTAGAAATGTTGAATAAAAAGTCGGGGGCGTCTTCCAGTGGATATAACGCGGTCAGCTTTATTGGGCTGCTTACATCGAATTAATCTTAAAAACTAGTACAAAAAAAGAGATCGAAGACAACCAACGAGCGAGAAGAGAGGGCACATAGGGGCGAGTGTGGACGCGCTCTTTAGCGCGGGTGCGCTCTTTAGCGCGGGTGCGCTCTTTAGCGCGGATGCGCTCTTCAGGTGAGCGGCACAACGGGCCCTCACCTAAACACTTATTATATTGATTTTTTTAAACCCCTTGTGAAGTTTACTATAATTTTATTTTTCAGTGCATGGATTGGAACAAAAATTCGCGCACCAATGTGATTTTTTGCATTGGTATGGGAGTTTGCTCTTCGTTATGCAGTGCTTGGGTACTACTGATTTAGAATGTTAATTAAATTCTTGGCGGCGAAGCCCTTTCTTTAAGAGCGGTTTGTATTTCCGCGGCGGTAAAATCGGGTTCGATTCCTTTTACTACCACTTATAGGCCCTTGCTGCTTTTCACCTGATGCGTGTAATAGTCTTGTTTTGCATCTTTGTTTCATGGATGTTACCTTTGACAAGCGGAACAACATGAAGCGGAACAACGTGTTACCCTTCCCGATCAACGCCACAATTTTGTTGACTAAGGCGTTCGAGCTTTTCTCCCTGATATAGATTGGAGGCGGCTTGGGTTTTTTTTAGGATAGCCTATCCTCGAGGGTTTTTCCTTCTTTACGAGCGTAAGACAGCGCAACAAAGCAAGACATTTGTTGAGGTCTCCTCAGTCCTGACCAAAGACGTTTCAGAAGCAACCCGAGCGCCAGTTAACATGCCCCTCTCCCCATCCTCCCCAGAGAAACAACGCCAACCCGGCACCTTGCAAGACTACCGCACCTTGCTAGACTATTCATTCTTATTTGATACTTCAATCAACACAGTCGTCTTGTTTGTAAGCTTCCTTTCAATATTTTCCATACATCAACCGCTGATAAGGCACCCAAATCGCTTGTGCGCGAAATTAAAAAAAAAAAATTTTTAATTTTAATTGGACCGCAAGCGACTTTATGTGTACATCAACCGCTTATAACGCACCGGGATTGCTTGTGGGGGACAAGTAAATGTATGTGATGTGACCGTATATGTTTACATTAAACGCTGATAAGGCACCAGGATCTTTCATACACAAAAACTAATAAAAAACAAGAAAGGAAAGCTAACTTCGGGCGGAGCCGAAGTTGATATACCCTTGCAGCTAAAACCGGATATATATCGCAAACATCGGATATAGTTGGCCGATCCTTATGATTACATCATAATAAAACCAATTAACTAAAATAAAAAATCTAAAAAAAATGTCCCAAACTTCTATCTTCAAAAACACGAAAGTTGGGTCATTTCCGATCGTTCAGTTATATGGCAGCTATAGGATATAGTCGGCCGATCCTATTGAAATTCGGTAGGATGGATCAACTGGCCAAAAATATAATCTGTATTAAGTTTCAGCTTTCTATCTTCAAAAACACGAAAGTTGGGTCATTTTCGATCGTTCAGTTATATGGCAGCTATAAGATATAGTCGGCCGATCCTTATGAAATTTGGCATGTCGTAATGTTTTGCCAAAAATAGCTTTCCTGTAAAATTTGAACTCTCTAACTCTAAAAACACCAAAGTTATACCATTTCCGATCAATCCGTTATATGGCAGCTATAGGATATAGTCGGCCGATCCGGGCCGTTCCGACTTATATACTGCGTGCAAAAGAAAGAAGGGTGTGTGCAAAGTTTCAAGACGATAGCTTCAAAACTGAGAGACTAGTTCGCGTAGAAACAGACAGACAGACGGACAGACAGACGGACAGACAGACGGACAGACAGACGGACAGACGGACAGACGGACAGACGGACATGCTCATATCAACTCAGGAGGTGATCCTGATCAAGAATATATATACTTTATAGGGTCGGAGATGTCTCCTTCACTGCGTTGCACACTTTTGGACAAAATTATAATACCCTCTGCAAGGGTATAAAAAGTCAACTGTCTTGTCACGTTGATAGCCTGGCGTCACTTTCGCGTGGTTTGTTACACACCACGTGGCTTGTTGTTAACAAAAATAAATGTAAGTTGTATGATTAGTAACTGTATAAATTAACAACCAACTCCCAGCGTAGGCTGAGCAGGCCAATTCTTATCCCCTTAATCATTATTAATGTTAATCATTATATAATGTTTTATTATTAATCATTTTTTTTTATTACTATTATTAACACACTCTTGTATGGTCCATCATAAATTGGTTTAACCTTAAACAGTATATTATACCATTATGTGCTGTGGCTTTGTCTCATTGGCTGACAGCGATCGCATTCTTAAAACTAATTCTTAAGAGCACTAGGTTAGGTTAGGTTAGGTTGAGGCGGCGATGAGGGCCGGTTCTGACCCCCATCCACTTGAGCCGCTGGGGCTCCTTGTGATACCGCACAGGCAAGGATCCTACAAAAGGACCTCTCCCTTCCCACTACTTATGTGCCCAAGGGTGCTCTATCCTTCTTGAAGCGGCTCGCGGTCCCATCCAGATTTACGGATGAAGGCTACGAGTCTGTGTGGAGCGACCTCCGCGAGGTCTGTAAGGTCTGTGAGTATTGCTGCGCCCAAGAATTTGAGTCGGATGCGCCCCAGCGCAGGGCATTGACACAGGAGGTGTGCGACTGTCTCTTCCTCTTCTTCGTCTCCACAGCTCCTGCAGTAGTCATAATGAGGCGCCGCTAGTCTAGCCGCGTGTGCTCCTATTAACCAATGTCCCGTAATGGCCTTGATCGCCAGACGACAGTCCTGCCTATTCAGGGCGATAAGCATCATTGACCTCTTCCTAGATCGGATTGGCCATATCATGCGGGAGTTCCTGCAGTTTTGGAGGTTTCTCCATTTCCGCAGTGATGCGCGGTCAAAGTGATCCCTGCATTTTAGCCTACACGTAGCTAAGGGGATACCTACTGGTTCCTTCTCCGGTAGGAGAGGATTGGTAGTACCTGCTCTTGCTAGTTCGTCGGCGGCGCAGTTACCCTCGTGGTCCCTATGCCCGGGCACCCATATGAGGTGTATGTCATGCTGCTCTGCCATCTCGTTAAGAGATCTGCGACAGTCATTCACTGTCCTGGAGTTGGATGAAAGGTGGGATTATCGACAGGTACCCAGTAGTCTGTAGACCCCGTTGGCGTGCAGTGGTGCAGATCTAACTTGGTATGTCCGTAGTCAGTCCTTTTCCATGCGCCCGTCTCTCGTAGCCTGATTGCCGATAGCGTGGCCATCTTGACTCCCACTATCTCTACTGGTAATAGGTCGAGTATGAAGTCTAGTGCGTCCGTAGGAGTGGTACGTAGGCTGCCCGTGATGCAGACCTCCGCCATCCTTTGCGTTTTCCTAAGCTTCTCCCTGATTGTGGAGTTGGTGAGAGCGGGCCACCATACCACCACCCCGTAGAAGAGGATGGGTCTTATGACCGCTGTATAAAGCCATCTTACTATTTTTGGTGACATTCCCCATTTAAGACCAATGGCTTTTCTGCAAGTAAAGAGCGCGATTGTAGCTTTGTTGGCTCTATCCATAGTGTTTGATTTCCAGTCCAGTTTCCTGTCTAGCGTAATCCCTAGGTACTTGGCGCTATCGCTAAGAGATAGTGTTTCTCCTAATAGTTTTGGAAGCCTTAAGTTTGGTATTTTGTACTTCCTGGTGAAGAGGACGAGCTCTGTTTTGGATGGGTTCACACTTAGTCCATTTCTAGCTGCCCACGTTGAGAGGACCCTAAGTTTGTCCGTCATGCGGTCACATAGAGTTTGGGGAAATTTTCCTGAGAAGGCAATTGCGACATCATCCGCGTAAGCGATAACTTTGCAACCACCCCCTTCTAGGGATCGCAGTAGGCTATTAACCGCCACGTTCCAGAGTAGGGGTGAGAGTACGCCTCCTTGCGGGGTGCCTCTTCTGACGTATCTATGAATAGATTCTCCTCCCAGTGACGCCTCAACAGTCCTGTTTACCAGGATCAGCTTTATAAGGCGTACGGATTGATTATCTATTCCTAGTCCTGTCAGCGCATTGGTTATCGAGCTTGGTAGGATGTTGTTGAACGCACCTTCTATGTCTAGAAAAGCAATGAGTGCGTATTCCTTATCACTAAGTGCCTTCTCGACAAAAGTAGTGATTTCGTGGAGTGCCGTTTCCGTGGATCGGCCCTTCCTATACGCGGTACGTAGGCTGTTGTGATCCCGAGATATCATCTGGGCTTATAGTAAGATTAATATAGAGGCTGATTAGTCTCTCCATTGTCTTGAGAAGGAAGGACGACAGGCTTATTGGTCTGAAGTCCTTGGGGGTGCAGTGAGATGGTTTTCCCGCCTTGGGTATAAATACGACTTTCGTCCGCAACCACATTTGGGGTACGATGCCCATCCTGAAGATGGCTGAGAAAGCTATCTTGACCCAAGGTTTCAGGTTGGGACCGGCTTTAGTTAGTTGAGCCGGAACAATGCCATCTGGGCCCGGGGATTTGAAGGGCTTGAAGCTATTTATTGCCCAGCTGAGATATCTATCATTCAATAGGTATTCAAGTGGATTAGTGGTGGGTGGGCTATTCCCCTGTGTCTGCATTTCTAGGGTTGTGCCTTCTCGAGAGCATCCCGGGAAATGTGTCTCTATGAGAGCCTCTAGGGTTTCTTTGCTGGACGATGTCCAATTGCCCTCTGAGGTTTTAATGTATCCTACATTTGGTGCAGTAGTTGCAAGGACCTTCCTGAGTCGAGAGGCCTCTGATGTTTGCTGAATGTTCGTGCAGAACTCGGCCCAGGCATTCCTTTTTGCCTTGCGAAGCTCTTTGTTATATCGCCTAAGGTCCGCTTTGTACGACTCCCAGGCTGTCTCCGAGTTTGTTTTTCTGGCAAAATTGAAGGCCTTGCGGGCCCTGGTTTTAAAGGGCGCAAGTGTTTGCAACCACCATGGTGGTTTCTTTGACTTGCTTTTGCCCGATCTGATTTTGGGACAAGCTTTATTGAATGCCCTGGCGCACGCTGCCGTGAGCGTGTCCACCATGGCATCCAGGGCTGCCCTACTATCCACATTCCCTGTTGGAGGATTTCCCAAGGAACTATCTAGCTTCTTTCTATATAACTCCCAGTTCGCTTTTCTCGGGTTGCGTACCGTTAGTCGATTAAAGTTCTCGAAGTTGACCACTAATTCTATGTAACGGTGGTCTGAGAATGAGTGTTTCTCTAGGACTCCCCATCTAACAATCCTGTCTGCTAGTGATTCAGAGTAGAGAGTGACGTCAAGTACTTCTCTTCTGTTCTTGACTATGAAGTTGGGTTCTGTACCCCTGTTACCCACCAAAAGATTGGAGCCTAGGATAAAATCGAAAATTGACTCACCCCTCTCGTTTGTGTCAGTGCTGCCCCACTGATGATGATGGGCGTTAGCATCGCAACCTATGATCAGGTCGATCTTGTGCTTCCTGCTGTCTTCCACCAGCTGTTTGATCAGCGGGTGCGGGGGAAGGGCCTCCTGGTCGTGGCCCATATACGCCGAACATATCCTTAGAGGGCCATTTGGGCTCTCTACGGCTGCGGCTACGTGGTCTTCATTGCTGAAATTGGGTAGCAAAAAGAGGTTAAGGTTCTTTTTTGCGAGGATGCAGGCTCGCCTTTTACCTGTAGTGTTGGCTTTGCAGAGCCTGAACTCCGACACCCCCAGCCCAAGAATCCTGTCTCCTAGGATCCAGGGTTCCTGGATGAGGGCCACATCTGCTCCACTCTCGGCGAGGTGGAGAAGGAGGGCAGCTGACGCTGCTTTACTGTGGTGGAGGTTTATTTGTAAGATCGTCAGGGACATCCTTACAAACCTCCACCACAGTTATCTCTGCCTCCGTCTCGGAGCCCAGCAGAGAGTCCTCCTCCATTCCGACACCACCAAGCGCCCTTGCCAAGTCGCTTTCCTCCGAGGTGTACCCTTCTAGAATGTCCTCCTCCTCATCCGACATTCCCTCCGGGTGCCCCTCTTCGGTCGGCTCCTCCAAGTCTGGCTCTTGTGTGTCTGCCTCCAGACCGATACCTCCTGGCTTGGCCTTCGCATCAGATTTATATATACGGACCGAGACATGCTCGAATCCGTACTTAAGCCGGTGCTCCGTCCTCTCCAGGGCTTTAACGGTCTCCTCATTTAGTGTGAGGACGACCTGCCTCCGCAGTCCCACCGCCTCCTCGACCTTGGCGACTCTCCAGTCCGCCGTGGGGAGCGTCGGGTTGCACATCCTAAGCATTGTCAGGATGGTCTTAGGGTCGGCTGGCTTTTCTGTGAGCCACACTCGCGCCCTCGGTTTGCTGGGGATCTCGTCCCAGTCAACCGCCACCAGCTTAGCTCCAGGGTAGACCTCTCCAAGCGATGAAATCATCCGCTTGTAAGTCTCCACCGATCGCGCGTCTTGGCAAGCAATCACCTTGACGCTACCCTGGTACCATCCTGCGTCTTCGCATTCAGGTGGGGGTCCTCCACTTCGCAGCATCTCCTCCACGAAGCGCCCATGCAACTCGTTTACCACTCGTCGCCAGAGTTCCTTGGGGATAAGCCCATCCTTGGAGCCCTTGTCCAGGACTCCAATTAGGGTTCTTCCCTTCGTCACCTCAGCGGACGAGCGGTTGGGCGGCTGCGGCTGGGCCTTCCTCTTCTTGGCCTGGGGGGCTTCTCCCTCTATGGACCTCTGCCTCTTCACGCTTTGCGCGGCCTCCTTGGCAGGGTCTGACCCAGTGCGTCTCTTCGGATCCAGCCTTTCTCCCGCCTTTTCCGGATTGAAGTCGGGTAGGATCTCCCTTGCCCACTTAATAATAATAAGAGCACTAGCTCGATTATAAAACTCCGGCTTTAGCCGTTACATTTATTCTACTTATTGAAATGGGTTATTGTGCCTTAAGGGGCGTAACAACGGAGATAAGTATCTCCCGCCGTAAACTTCGGAAGAAGGAAGGAAGTCAAAGCGACCACCCGACTCTCCAGTGGCTGCCAACCTTGGTGGTCACCAGCTATAGGGAGCTATAGCGACGAGGGCCACCAGCGGCAGCAACCTACCGCCGACCCCCGCCACGGATATTCAACCAGCCGGCTCTACCCCTACCACGGAGGCACAGCCAGCCGGCCCAGACTATTAAATAATTGACGCCCAACGGATTAATATTACTATTAATATTCAAACTCAACCCCTGAAGTTATACAATATGTAAGTAACTGAGCGCCAACAATAGCCAAGGTCTACACTTACACACATACACATATAATAGTGCATATAAATTCCTATGCCCGGCAATAGGAACTTTCAACGAATAAATATATGTGACTCGATTTTAGATTTTTGGTTCAGATTTTTTTGAGTGCGTTACAAAAAAAAACATACAACTCAAATAACGCACACTGGTGCCAAAGCAATCAATATTTACATGAATTAATTATACAAAGAAATATTTTATTTCTTTATTAGTGTTGGTCTCTATACACATTTTTCGCTATAATTTTATCCACTGTGTATATATTAAATTTTTTACTAAAGTTATCCAGTGTGTCTGTGCTAATAATACATCTAGTCGAATTGACCAATACCTGTTGTTTCGCTCTCTTACCGTTCTGTATTTTAGTTGTGTTTTTGTGTGTGTTTTTGGGACAAATTATTCTAACATTTTTGTGTTTTAGGTAACGATTCAGTTTTTTTCGGCTTTTATATCGCAAAAAAGTGGCCCATCGAAACCTTTTGCCTTGTGTCCCGATCGTTAAACACCTCGTATCTGCCCAGTATAGACACCACTAACCTACCCAGCTCCCCTTAGCTGCCAATGAGTTGGGAGTATAGAAAAGTGGAACAGGAAATTGATAGCGACGATAGCGAAGAAGTAGGATTCCGCCCCGAAGTTAGGAACATACATCAACCAGAAATGAACGCGAAGATGATCCAAGCGCTTGTCGCAAATGCGGTCAGCACCGCTCTCGCCGCTCAGGAAGAGCGTTTGAGAAGCCAATTCGCCTCAGAATTAGAAGCGGTTAGAACACAGGTCGGCGCTGACAGTGCAAGCGCCGCAAGTAGAAGTCTATAAAAGAGCAGTGCCGAACCCGGAAATAAAATGCGATGTCAAGTTAGACATAGTAAAATCTCTGCCGACGTTCAATGGAAGCCACAATGAGTACGTTTCGTGGAGGCAGGCTGCATCAGATGCATACAAAGTATTAAAAAAATACGACGGCAGCGAAGCCCACTACGAGGCCGATGTTATCATTAAAAACAAAATTTGCGGTCCCGCTCGGTCACTCCTTACGTCCCACAACACCGTGCTGAATTTCGATGCAATTCTAGCCAGACTAGATTGCACATACGCGGACAAAACGTCCCTAAGAGTGCTACGGAAAAATTTGGAAATGGTTCGGCAAGGAGATGCCGACCTTATATTATTATGACATATTATGACGAGGTCGAGAGGAAACTCACCCTCGTCACCAACAAGCAAGGGCGTAGCAAGGGAGGGGCAGGGGGGGTCACTTGCCCCCCCCTGATCAGCCGAGGAAGTTGATGAAAATCAATAAAAATGAATCAAAATATTTTTTGAAAGGTTGAATTACTTCAGCGCATTTTATATATATATATGTATATACTTTAGATCATAGATGGGCAAGGCCATGGCTCCTCGAGCTCGCCCTGTGAAAAATTCTGACTGAATCTGAATTTTTGCCCCCCCCTGTGAAAAATTCTGACTACGCTCTTGCCAACAAGATAGTCATGTCTCATACTATGGACACGGCAACGATCTTGAATAAGGAGGTTAGGGATGACGCCCTTCATGCCTTCATTGCAGGGCTAAAAAGACCTCTCAAATCACTCGTGCTGCCAGGACCTAAGGACCTTCCGTCCGCACTAGCTTTAGCGCGGGAGGCTGAGAACAGCATTGAAAGAAGTGCGTTCGCGGCATCCTACGCGAAAGCCATACAAGACAAGGCCCCTTATTATGAGGGCAATAGACGCAACAATAAAGGTCAGGGAAGACAATGGAAAGCTGAGGATAAAAATCCGCACTTCATTCCTAGGCAGGGCCAAGGTAAGTCTCACGAGGATAACCTATTCCCGAAATGCGAGGTTTCTGAAACCATGCACCAGAATAAAGTTCAACCCATGGAATTAGACCCCTCGACGGCCAAGTTCAGACAGGAGACAAGCTGGAGGAAGCCGCAATGTAATAATAATTACAAAAGGCAGAACTCGTCCCAGCGTCAATCGGGCCAAAGACGCCAACGCGTTAACAATATAGCCCAACCCCAACAGGAGGAAAGTTACTCCGCCACAGCGGAAACGGAAGTGGCCGACTTTGAAGAAGACGTTGACACTGCCGAACTTAATGACCTCCTTTAGGGAGCGCTCCCGACTGCCGTTCGTCGAGCGACAGTTGGCTAGTAGAACACTAAAAATACTCATAGACACGGGGGCGGCAAAGAATTACGTTAAGCCCGTAAAGGAGCTAAGGAATGTAATGCCGGTCAATACCCCCTTCACTGTGAGCTCTATTCACGGCTCCAGTGACGTCAAGAACAAGTGCATAATGCGCATTTTTGGGTTAGATGCCCCATTTTTTTTGTTGGACACACTGAGCACGTTCGATGCTATAATAGGGTTCATAACTCGCTAACACGAGCAGGAGTGGCATTGGACTTAGGCGACAGCGTAATAAAATACGGAAACGTTACTGAAAAGCTCAAGTTCTTTGACTGTGAAAACGTTAATTTCACCAAAATTGATGACATAGTGGTACCAAATTCGGCGAAAGCCGAATTCAAAAAAGTTGTTCTGAAAAGAATAAAGGTGTTTTCGACCTCTAACGAGGCGCTAACTTTCAACACCTCTGTCATCGCCACTATTCGAACTAAGAGTGACGAACCCGTCTACTCCAGATTATACCCCTACCCCATGGGGGCAGCAGACTTTGTTAACAACGAAATCAAGGAGCTGCTGAGCAATGGCATAATCAGGCCTTCCAGATCCCCGTACAACAGCCCTGCTTGGGTAGTTGACAAAAAAGGGACTGACGATAATGGCATCAGGAAGAAGCGTTTGGTAATCGACTTTAGGAAACTAAACGAGCAAACAATTGCCGATCGCTACCCTATGCCAAGCATTCCCATGATTCTGGCGAACTTGGGGAAAGCCAAATACTTTACTACCCAAGACTTGAGGTCAGGGTACCATCAGATATACTTGGCTGAGTAAGATCGGGAAAAAACCTCGTTCTCAGTTAATGGAGGGAAATACGAATTTTGCCGACTGCCTTTCGGATTAAAAAACGCAGGTAGCATTTTCCAAAGAGCCATCGATGATGTGCTGCGGGAAGAAATAGGCAAGATATGTTACGTCTACGTCGATGACGTTATCATTTTTTCCGAAAACGAAACCGAACATGTTAAGCACATCGATATAGTGCTTAAGCGGCTTATCGATGCCAACATGAAGGTGGCACGAGAAAAGACTAAATTCTTTAAAGAAAGCGTAGAATTTTTAGGTTTTATAGTTACTAGAGGGGGAACAAAAACAGACCCTGAAAAAGTCAGGGCAATACAAGAGTTCCCCGAACCCAAAACTCTGTTTAGCCTCAGGTCCTTCCTCGGCCTGGCGGGCTATTACAGAATCTTTATCAAGAATTTTACCTCCATTGCCAGGCCCTTTACTCACATTCTCAAAGGGCAAAACGGATCGGTCAGTAAAAACATGTCGAAAAAACTTCCTATTACGTTGGATGAAACCCAGCGCAATGCGTTTGACCATCTGCGTAATATCCTGGCATCAGACGATGTCATTCTGATGTACCCCGACTTCAAATTACCATTTGACCTAACCACCGACGCTTCAGCCAGTGGAATAGGCGCGGTATTGTCCCGAAACAAGAGGCCCATTACAATGATCTCGCATACGCTTAAAGATCACGAACTAAATTACGCCACCAACGAAAGAGAATTGTTGGCGATAGTTTGGGCCATAGGCAAACTACAGAAACAAAGGGAAGGCGTTTTACATGCCTGGGAAACAAAACATTGTAGCCGATGCACTGTCTCGGCAACACTTGAACAACCTAGAGGATGAGGCTCAGTCCGATGCTGCCACGGTGCATAGTGAGCTTTCGCTCTACTACGGATAAACCTCTAAACTGTTTCAGAAACCAAATTATTTTGGAAGAGGCAAACCAAACACTTCGGCGAGACTTCATTGTTTTTGGCAATAGAACTCGCCACGTTATTCACTTTAATAACAAAACCCTACTTGTCGAATCTGTAAAAGAAATCATCAACGCCAACGTCGTAAACGCGATCCACTGCGACTTTCCGACACTAGCTTGTATTAAACACGCCTTGAGGCAGGAGTTCCCTGCAACGAAATTTTGGCACTGTAAAAACTTTGTAACTGACATTACAAATACCAATGAACAGCTGGAAATCGTGCATGCCGAACACAACGAAAACGCCAAGCAAATTCTTCGTGACTACTATTTCCCGAACATGTCAAAACTGGCCAGCGAAGTTGTCGCGAATTGCAAGGTCTGCAATAAAGCCAAATACGATCGCCACCCCAAGCGACAGGAGTTAGGAAGCACCCCAATTCCTTCATATGTAGGGGAGATGTTACATATTGACATTTTCTCTACCGAAAAAAAGACCTTCCTAACTTGCATCGATAAGTTCTCAAAGTTCGCCATTGTACAGCTCTTATCTTCTAGGGCAATAGTTGATGTAAGGGCCCCTATACTCCAATTGGTAAATTTCTACCACAAAACTAGAACCATCTATTGTGATAATGAGGCTTCCTTCAATTCTGAAACGATTACGTCTTTGCTGAAGAACCAATACAGCATCGATGTCATTAATGCGCCACCGCTTCACAGTAGCTGCAATGGCCAAGTGGAAAGATTCCACAGCACTTTGGCAGAAATAGCCAGGTGCCTCAAAATCGAAAAAAAAATTGACGACACTGTGGAATTAATTTTGCGGGCTTTTGCGGGTAGAATACAATAGATCGCTGCACTCAGTCATGGATTGTAGGCCAGCGGAAGTTAACCATGCCAGCAGCGACGAAGTCAACTCGGCTATTAGAGCCAAGATTGACAAGGCGCAACAGATCAACCTCGACAGAATCAACACTTCAAGACAAAACAGAGTATTTGAAGTTGGGGAAAAGGTTCTCGTGCGCAATAATAAGAGACTCGGAAATAAGGTGACGCCGCTCTACTCAGAAGAGCGTCGGTTCTCATTAAAGGGAGGGTGGTCCATAAGGACAATATAAAATAAATATCTACACCATCCTTACTCGCCCTTATGTAATACAGAACTCGATACTACCGCAATCCCCACAGGCTTGCCGTGATACTAATCTTACTGCTGTCTATAGCGAGCACGCTAACCCCCGACTCTCTCACGCAAAGTATATTCCGTTATTGGATAGAATGGCCAGGAGCTTAGATTTCCTGGACTAGGCACTCTAGGTTGTGGTAGGCACGGCTGACGCGGAGGACCTCTATAATATTAAAACAAAGGAAGCAGCGCAAGCAATAGGCAGGTTGTAATCAACACAGAAACACATTAACTAACTTACAGATTTAGTAAATAAAATTCTCAAGGAAAAAAGGGACGGGTTAGTTGACGACGGCCACCTTTTCGAAACACTTCTAGCCAGGAAGAGAATCCTTATTTCAGAGTTACAAAATTGCATGCTCGCACTTGTCAAGAACATTATTATAAATATATTTAATCACAACGACCATAAATCTATCTTTGACGAACAGCTCACGGAGGTCCCCATAGTTAGCCTTATGGCTGTATCTAACATATAAATTTTTTCAATCTAATGTTTTTACATAGATCAGTATCCTAGAGTTAAGCTTATCTGTAAAAAAGTTCTGCTCTCGCCTGTCGCACACTACCATACTATGCTACAAATAAGAGACAACATCGTGGCGAAATGCGACTACGGAGTCCTAGCAGTCTCCGATTGCTCTTCTACCAACTTGGCCACATTTTGCAAAAGGCGTCCCACGACACTAACCCACAACTAAACCTTGCGCCAGGCATTACGTGCAGGCGAGGTTTCAGCAATCTGAAACCCCTTACAATCGTGGACGACGGAGTAATAATCGTCAACGAAAAACTTACGAGGATTACCATCGATGACGGTCCCACAGCAACCATGATAGAGACCCACCTTTTTACTTTTGAAAGGATTTGAACCTCAATTACTCTGTGGAAAAGAGCCTGGGAATCGCGGCCTCTCCCTTAACTAACTTCACGGGACACGATCACATACTAAGTCAGCCACTACCACAACGAATGAACGAGCACAACCTCGCACAACGAGAGGAGCTCAAAGACGACGCGTCGGCTGGAGGTGCACCAAGGATTTGGTTCGCCGCGGGAGTTGCCGTCAGCCTCACACTATGTGGCTTGGTCCTGCTCCAACAACACTGCAGGCGCAAACGAAAGGCATCCCAATTACGATAGTCCATCGACGAATTGGCTGTCACCGAGGACGGTGTCCAATTTAAGGGGGGAGTAGTTAACAACCAACTCCCAGCTTAGGCTGAGCAGGCCAATTCCCTTTATAAATATTTACCATTTTTTAGTATAATTATTATTATTACTTATTATTAGTATAATTATTATTATTATAATTATTATTATTATAATTATTATTATTCTGCAAAAGTCCATGGTTAGCGGTCTGACACGGGCATGCGGTCTTGCATGAGCTTTTGTTAAGTCTTAAGTTAGTTCATATTTTGTATTCAATAAAGCAAGAGCACCAGCTCTTACTAATGAAACTCCGGCACTGAGTCGTTAAATTCTTTATTAACTAATATACCGACTGAGTCTCTAGGCCAGCGGTATCGAAGGACAGTTCCCTTCCACCATATCTCCTTATCTCAGCATAGGAGCAGTACGGCCAACCGGCTACTAATTATTGGAGACAGCGGCGAGGGACACCACTTCGACCGTTCCCCTCCCCTCATACCCGTTAATTTACATACCTTAAAAAAAAATCCGAACTTTCCTCTTTTTCTTCGACAAAGAAGGTATATAACACCTTAAGTCGCCATTTTTATTTGGTAAAGATAGGAATTAGTTAGTAAATATATAGGTTAAGAGAGAAAACTGGATTATTAGCAAAAGTAAAGGAATTAAAGATGGCGTTTTAGTAGTCATTTAAGTAGGTAAATAATTTAATTTTATTAAATAAAGATTAAGTTTGTAATAAAGTACAAAAGAAAATAATTCGCATCGTTTGATTCGCCGCCGTCTTCTGCCACCCTGCCATTGAGAAACATGAGAGGAGACGTTGTTTGACCTTCGCAGTTCGCACGCTTTCTTTTATCGGTAAATTTAGGATCATCGAAGCGAACATCAGGTAGAGAGAAAGAAACCCACCCATTAGCCGACGAGATCTGGCCGGCAACCGCTTGCAACCCCTTTTCTCACCCGATAGCCCAGTGATACCACCTCCAATAGTTATCTATTTGTTACAACGGTATGCAGATCCCCGAAGCTAACAAAGTAACGTGTTTTGGCATCCACCTGGCATAAGCACGTCGAATGCAGGAGGATGCACCTTCAACTAAAAGCAAGAAGCTTCTATGGATCATAAACTCAAGATCGGCACTGTGCCTGTCCGAAAACCAATCTGAACGTAGACATCATACAAAGCACACAATAAAAAATCTTGAGATAGATTTTTAGTTCCATCTTACTATGTATCAGTCATTAAGACTATGTAGTTAAAAAATAAAATTTTGATACACTTCTTGTTAATATCGTACAGAAGAAAGAAATAATAGCAAGGTGTAGAAAGATCCATATTTATATCCGTTTTTATTTCTGCCAATTTATGTAACAGGGAGCTGTAGCTCGCTAATATAAATCGCTGGTTGTCTTATCTTTTGTCACAAAACACTGCTTATATAAGGAATAATTTTGCTTTGCGGTGATATTTTTTTTGGTTTGGTTTTTGATTTTGGTTTGGAATATCCATAATTAACCAATTTTATTGATTCTTTCAAGGAATACATAAATGCAGGTAATGAACATTTTAAAATTTCGTTTTTTTAACAAAATGGCTGAGCATTAAAAAACAATTCTGATTTTTGCTAAAATTTGTTCGTTAAATTGTGGAAAAAAAATGTATTCAATTTTTGAAATTAAATTTCTTTGTTCTAATGAACAAAGGACAATATTCAAGAAGATGGTGTAAATGGTTGTAATTTCGGACCTATCTCTTTCTCAATTTTTGAAAAATCATGATCATTGGCTTTAGAAAAGCTTTTTTAAAAAAAAATTGGGTTCAAAGTTACCCTTCTCTCTTAGAAAATACTCTGACATGACCATACAAACTAATGTGAGAGCTTAGAAGATATTTTTCGGATTGAGTTCAAATAACGGCTTTGCTTCGAAGCGTTTCTTAAAAATTTTTAATTCAACGCATTTTAAATGTATTTCATCTATTTTTTTCTACTTAACCATCGTACTTCAAAATATGCATTGAAATGTGTCCAAACAAAAGTGTGCAAATAAAATTTTAAGTCTTCGCGAAAAAGGACTGTTTCTATATCAAACAATAAAAGGAGATGGAATCAGGCCGTATTTTTTTTCGTTGGAAAAATATTATTATTTGGTCATAACAACCCTATCGCGTCACAGCTTGAAGATCAGACATGGCGGCATATAGGCGATCTCGGATTTTAAGGAATACGGATTTGAAGAAGACGAAAATATGATATGCGTCCATCTGATTTTCGTACGACTCTTCAGGATTTTGCGTAAAGCCAAGTACTCTGACGACGAAAATCCGCTGTCACACGTGTGACAGCGGCCGAGCTCCATATAAAAAAAACGGTGTGAAAAAAGGAAGAAGAAATTGTTGCCTCCTAGATTTTGCCGGTACTCTGACTACGAAAATTATGGCTATCAAATTGAATGGCGTTGCCGTATTAAAAAAAGTAAGCAGCTGATCTCGGGGTGTAACAATAATTCATTTGATTTATTTTGACACCCAAAAAATGGAGCGAAAATTAAAAGAAAAAAATTGTCTGACCGAAAAATTTTCGGCCCGCGAGGATAAAGTCAAGCTAATTAGTGCGGTCAGGGCGAAGCCCATAATATGGGATTTGACCCACAAGGGGCATTTTAATGCTATAAAAAAATGAAATGATTTGTGATTGATTTTGACCCAGTTTTCTTTTTCTTAATCAGCTCCTTAGCGGCGAAATACATAAAGAAAACACCAAAATCCAATCGGTTTGAATTCATTTTGGGTTGTTTGTTTTTTGTTTACAAACAACAGCTGTTCAGTATTACCCTTTTTCTTAATTTTTTTGGTCACACTAGCTCGGTAGCCAAATAAAGAGCGATTTCGCTAGCACACGTGTTACAGCGGATTTTCGTCGTCACAGTACTAGGCTTAAGGTGGAAATCTGGTCAATAGGTCATGCCTAAACCCTGACTGGTAAGGTCCAACCAGTGCTTCAGCATGGGGTTTTAGTTTTTTGTTCCTTGGGTCCCCTCTGGCAGAAAATCTATGCATCTGCCACTCTCCTTGCTCTCACACTCTCGCTCTTCCTGTGCTAGCCTTTTCTCTAGCTGACACTCTCGCTAGCCGTCTCTTCTTCATGTCCTGTATACATCAACAACAGCCATCAACAACATACATCGCACCAGCTTGCTGTGTTTTTCTATAGACGGCGTCTTTTAAAGCTTTTGTGTCACAATACTCCTAATCGTAACATGGATTCCTTGATGGAGGCCGCTGGTATCTAATCGCTTCATTTGCTGTGGTTCGCAGGGAGTGAGATATGAGTGCCCACATATCGCTGATGTAGGAGACTTATGTGGGAGAATTTAGAGACTTGTGTGGCGAATGCATTCTTAGACGTGCAATCAGGTCTCAGGTCTGACAATGGTCGTCTGTTCCAAGTGCATTCTCTCAAATAATTGTCCTTTTTAGAAGGTATATACTAAATATGTTAGAATCCACGAAACATCACTCGTCAACAGTTGGTCAAACAATACCTTTTCGATCAAGTGACCATGACAGGGAATCGAAAAGTTCTAAAAAAAAAAATAAAATAAAATTAAAATGTTAGCAAAAAAAAAAATATAATAAAAAAATTAATAATAAAAACGAAGTATTCTGTTTTTATTGGCCTGACCCTACAAATTCTAATATCTTGTGTTCGTACTGGCGTATGTATTTTCGAATATATGAGTTTGTCATATATTCATAAGTTTGTCATAATGCGCATCGGCTTGCACTGTTTTACCAAATGAAACATTGCGCCTCGCCTTCCTCATAAAGAACAAGACATTCACCAGAAGGACGTGCCTATATCGAATCGGCTCTTGAGTCTGAATAAGAATATAGATACTTTATATGGTCGTAAATAATTCCTGTATCAGGCAGGCTTCGGTGTTAACGTGAATTTTGACAACCAAAATTTCCTGTGAATTGAACCGAGTTTCACACCTTTTTTGTTTTCGGCAAGACGTTTCCCAGTAGGTGTTATGAAATCGGTAGCACGTTACTGTTACTTTGTTTCAGAAAAAAATGGTTCACTTCAAAAAGTCGATTCAACAGCGGAGTCTGCCTGTATGTTAAGGATGTAGTCTCATGTTCCGGCCTACTTTTTACAGGTTATTTCAAAAAATTTGTTTTGTAATAAAAAATAATACGATCGTTTCAATTTTCACATATGTTTTTATAGGCATCATTAACTATTTGAAAATATTTTGCTTAATTTATTCTTGTGTAGTTTAATACACTTTATAGCATGCCAAAGTATGCATATAAAAAAAAAAGGTAGGTCCCTGGCGCAGGTGATTTCGACTGCTAGAGTCATCCGAAACAAAAAATTAGAATAGATTATTGTTTTGTAAGCTTATGGCTCTGTCCCGTACTAGAATAAAATATTTTAATCAATAAACAACAAAATGGCGAACACGCAAGAAAAAAAATTTTTTAAAATTTAAAAAATTTATCTTAAATTAATGATAAAAAAAAACTAATCATTAAATAAATGATTCTAGTACGGGACAGAGGTGTTACTTTTAAGAACAACATATCCAAATTTCAGCTAGATCGGTACCATAGAATTTTGTGAATCACCTGCGCCGCACACAAAAATGTCGTTCCGAGAAAAACGCGTTTAAAGTTTAGACGCTACCGAGAAACTCATACTTTTCGGTGTAGGCGTGCTCTCGATTATGGGCTGTATCTCTGTCATTATTTGATATTTTTATTTGAAACTTTAACAGTACATTCTTAATAAACAATACTATCGAAATATGTAATAAAAAGTATGTAACGCCTACAAAAATGATTATTCGGTAACAGTTTGGAAACAAACTTGATCAGCGCGGATACCATACGAGATCCACGTGCTCAAAAGTGGCTGCAGAAATTTGCAATTCATGGGGTTGGAAGGGGACGTGGAAGAATTGCAAACTATCTGGAACTGTGTGGCAATTATAAAACGGCCCCCAAAGTCTTCTTTATGTGGTCGGAGATAGGCGCAGTATTTATTATTTTGGAGTTGCTATAGTGCGACTGCTATATTAGTATTGTTCGAAGCAGAGAAGAAGCACAATAAAATTAACCTTAACCTTATGCGAAGGGCTAATCAACACATCCCATTGTTGTTCCGTTCGTTCATAATAGGTTCAGTTCCAACAGGTTAGATATACCAGATTTTTCGGTATATTGCATAATTGTATAATAGGCAGAAGTGAGTGAAAGTAAGACCAATGCGATTGCAAAACGAATTACTACTGGAAAAGCGTAGGTTTAAACAGGGGTTTATTGATAAAATTCATTACACAGTGTAAATAATGCATTTTGAATATTTCATCTATCTGTGAAATTATGATGCATTTTAAGCCTAGTACTCGAATCGACAAAAACAGTTTTTTAGCTATTAAAGTGAGCGAGAGGCAAAAAGTTGTAAACTCGTTTTTGAAAAGGTCTGTTCGCCACAGAGATTCCAAACCGCACCTAAGAACGTTTTATAGGTCCTTAACGAAAAGATACAAAATTTTAATGCCCCCTTTTACTTTAGTTTTTTTTGTTGGGATAATGTAGAAAATGAATCTATACTTTCCAAATATTTGACAAAGTCAAGCTGATGAATGCGATGAGCTATAAATGATAAATCTAATTGAATTAGTGGAAATTTTTGCTCGTCTTTCAGGTTGTTGGGACAATAAAATATTTTTATGCCAATTTCATATCTCCAAAAATAATTTTTAATCAATATTTTTACACCCAAATAGATTTAAAATCAACAAAGGACTTCATTGATACTACTTCTAGTTTTGTTTCAATTAGTTGTTTCCAACATTGTCAATTTTCAGGCTTTGAGAAAATGGGGAAGCTATGTATCCTCGGGCAAGAGTATAAGTTGATTAGCCCTTGCAGTTATGTGGCAGTTTTTATTACAAGGAATAGCATTACTTAAAAAATTTTCCCATCAATTGGGCCAAAATAGTACCCTTATTAAGCCCGATTCTAATTCTAACGGCCGTTCCGACTTATGCAACGAGAGAAGGATATTTATTAAATTTTATCTGTGAAATTATGACGTATTTTGAGCCTAGTATTCGTATATAGTATAATTGAAAAAGCGTTTTAAACAGGGTCTGTTCCCCACCAAGATGCTAACCATTTTTAGGTCCTAAAAAAGTTTTAAAGGTCCTTAACAAAAAGATAAAAATTGAAATTCCCCGTTTAACAATGTCTTACTTGCAAGACTTTTGTGTTTTTTTTTTTTGCTGTGATAATGTAGAAAATCAATATGTACTCTCCAAATGTTTTGCAAAGTCAAGCATTGATGCCAGTTTCATGGCCCCAATTGTGGCGTTAAAAAAAAAATAGTTTTAAATATACATTTGTACACGGAAATAGATTTAAAATCAACAAAGGACTTCTGAGATACTATATATATTTACTACTAAGTTACTACTAAGATACTAAGATATATTTTATTCAGTTGTTTCCAATATTTTTAAGGCTTTAACACAATGGGAAAGCTATGTATCTTCGCGCAGAAGTTATTAAACCGTTGCACTTATGTGACAGTTTATCTTTCAGTTTTATTACAAGGGATATCGGGTATCGAATATCAACCTAACCTTAGAAAAAACATTACTAAAATAATTTTCTATATAACAAAATGTTAAGCTTCAACTCAAAAAACAAAAAATTTGGGTCATATTCGATCGTTCAGTTATATGGCAGCTTAGGATAAGTCTTCTAATCCTTATAAAAATGAATAGACCGATCAATTGGTTCAATTGAATCCATTGAATCCATAGTTCCATTCATAGTTCCATCCGTTCCGACTTATGCAAGGGAAAGAAGGATTTACGCAAAGTTGGAAGTCGGCAGCTTTAAAACTTTAAATGTGATTCTGATCAAGAGATGTCGCCTTCACTGCGTTAACAAATATAAATATTAAGAACATATGGATATAAACAAGGAAATTACATTGCTTTCATGGGTTAAATGAGTCAATATACTATACCGGTTATTTTTAACGAACTTTTAATTAATGGTGCTTAATTCTGATTTTCGGCAATAGGATGAATTTCAACCCGCTGGTTTGGTTTTTCTGAATATTCTGCAGATCGCAGAGTAGTTTGGTTGTTTTTATTATTTTATTTTACTACATTAACTTTTCATATTAGAGTGACCAATTAGGAATTCACGATAAGTATTTAATTATTGAATCATAAAATATCGATACAGATATATTTTTATATATTTCTTACATCCCTAGTTTCAACATTCCGGTGTTTTGGTTTTGTTTGCAGCACACTTGTTCAATTATAGTTGTACGGTAAAATGACTGATTGGGTTCAAAAAGCCGAAGATCAAGAAGTATCCAAATTGGTAATGACAATGGCACTGTATTTTGAAAAAAAAATAATATTTTTATTTTAGGTTGACAAGCTTGAAATAAAATCTGATAATGGCACAAAACCAGCAGATGATAACGAGTGCGATACAGCCGAGTAAGCCTTTTTACGAAATTTTAGTTATTAACTCGAATTCAATGGTTTAAGAACATATTATTAATATTTTTGTTTCGGATAACATGTTTTAAAGTTAGTTAAAGCAATTCTGGTCTATTTCACTCTTCTTAAAAAAGAAAAGAACTTTTAAATAACAAGATTTGTTGATTCTAGCAAGAAATGTTTATTTTATATAGATGTTATGCATTGAAGGATTCATATTTATTCAGTAAACAGAATTTATTCTCGACCAGGATAACGAGATAAAGCCAAAACATATCGGTCTATTCCAAGCATTTACATATGGGCTATTCCTAGGGTCGCGAACGTACGTTCGTACGCGATTAGTGCCAATAAATTAAAGAAAAAAACATTTTCTGATACTTTTTATACCCTTGCAGAGAGTATTATAATTTTGCCCAAAAGTGTGCAACGCAGTGAAGGAGACATCTCCGACCCTATAAAGCAGTGGTCGGCACCCCAATACATTGATATGATTTTACCGCATTAGTGTTAGTAACGAATAGCAGAAAGTAGGCTGTGAGCATGACGTTTCACGCATTTATACTGTGTGTGTGTGGCAGAGCTCGGGCAGAGAAATTTCCTATGCCCCCGAGATAGGGCCGTGCCGACCTCTGCTATAAAGTATATATATTCTTGATCAGGATCACCTCCTGAGTTGATATGAGCATGTCCGTCTTTCTGTCTGTCCGTTTCTACGCGAACTTGTCTCTCAGTTTTAAAGCTATCGTCTTGAAACTTTGCACACACCCTTCTTTCCTTTGCACGCAGTATATAAGTCGGAACGGCCCGGATCGGCCGACTATATCCTAAAGCTGCCATATATGTAACTGCTAATATATGTATTGGAAATGGTATAACTTTGGTGTTTTTAGAGTAAGAGAGTTCAAATTTGACACGAGAGCTGGCAAAACATTACGACATGCCAAATTTCATAAGGATCGGTCGACTATATCTTATAGCTGCCATATGACTGAACGATCGAAAATGACCCAACTTTCTACTGAAACTTAGTACAGATTCTATTTTTGGTCAGTTGATCCAACCTATCAAATTTCATTATGATCGGCCGACTGTATCCTATAGCTGCCATATGAACGGCATGAACGATCGGAAATGGTATTTGATAGAAATATCAACTTTCGTATTTTTGAAGATAGAAGCTTGCGACTTTTTTTTTAGGTTTTTTATTTTAATTTATTGGTTTTATTATGATGTAATTATAAGGATCGGCCAACTATATCCGATGTTTGCGATATGTATCCGGTTTAAGCTGCAAGTTAGCTTTTAACCGAAGTTAGCTTTCCTTTCTTGTCTATTTTGTTTCCGATAGCATTTGGTGAGTTCTTTTCTTAGTGTAAATTATGGTTCGAATGGATTTTTCATTTTCATAATATTGGCCAAACACATGAGGTCGCAAACGTACGCGAAATGGAAGTGCGTTTTGGCATGCTCTAGCAAAATCAATAAATCTGCGAATTGAAATGGAATGTAATAACTTTAATTTTAAAATAGAAGCATGTAGCTTTCTATCGAGTCTATTCCCAATTAAATATCTCCATTAGTTTTTTTTTAATTAAATTAAGTACGGGTCGCTAACGTACGGTCGCAAACGTACGATTTTTCCGCATAAAAATTTTTTTTTTTTTACTTTGTTTTTATAAATAAATTTATACAAAATATATATATAATATATATATACATTATAAAAAATCATTAAAATAATAATTTAAATAATCATTAAAATTAAATTATAACTTTATTTTTAATTTTAATTTTAATTTAATTTAATTTCAATTTTCACTTCTTTTATCCATCTGCAAATAAATATAAGCTTTATAAACAAAAAAAAAATTTTTTTTTTATATAATAATTTTATTTTTTATACGTACGTCATACATACGGTCGCAAACGAACGCCACTTTAAAATACAATATAAAAAAAATTTTCTTGAAAAAGTCGGGATTTTTTTTAAATTTCAATAGTATACACTAAAATGACTTAACACATAAAATTTCATTCACCTGCTTTTACTTAATGCGAAGCAATTACAATAAAATTATGTTTGGGGTCGCGAACGTACGATTTTTTTACACGTACGTCATACATACGGTCGCAAACGTACTCCACTTTAAAATTCAATATATACAAAATTTTCATGAAAAAGTCATTTTTTTTTAAATTTCAATAGTTTACACTAAAATGACTTAACACATGAAGTTTCATCCACCTGCTTTCACTTAATGCGAAGCAATTACAATAAAATTATGTTTTGGGTCGCGAACGTACTATTAGAACATAGATAAGAATCAAAATACAAATTAAGAGGTAATTGAACGTTTTTTCCCTCTCTTTAAATTTATTGTTATTAAGGGGGGAAATACAATTAAAAATTTATTTTTTTCGAAAAATTTTTTTTTGTCTTAATGTACTCTAAATATATCTGAGAATAAGCCTTTAAAAGCATAAAGCTGTCCGGTACCTATTTTCAAAGTAATACGCAATTTAGTGAGTGCGTGTCAGTGGTAAACTTTAGTGAGTGGTAAACTTTAAACGCTTCTACTGAAAAGTCGTGTTTTCAAAGTCGCCGTGCAATGTACAGGTCAGAGATTTCATTTAAATCGAATGCGGAAATTCTCCACAACATGAATTAAAGGATTTTTCATATTTATTTGTTAAAACATGTTTTTTTGACGAACAAAGTCGAAAAAAAGTGTGTTTTTTTTAAACATTTTTTTCAATTTCAAATTTTTTCATGGAAAAACCATTTTTTTACATATGAAATAATTCATGTTGTGCGCTGTACCTCTAAGTTTAGTGCCCAGTTGCTGTTTTTTGTTTTAGACGTGATCCTGGGCCTGGAGACTGCACGGCGCAAAAGTTTATCCCCCAAAACACGACTCCACATTATTGATCATAAATGGGCTTAATTACAATATTTTTCGAAAAACTTGACTGATTTTTATTGCCCAATAATTTTCTAATAACATGCAAAAAGAATCGCTAAGATTCATTCAATTCCCTACTTGCATTTCACTCCCAAAGATTGGCCTCATTTTAGGCCTTTTAATTGTATTTCCCCCCTTAAAAGATTTAGTACAAAAAGAGCAAACACATCATATGTTTTCCTTGAAAAATAAATAACCATAAAAATGTCTTCAAAAGTAAAAAAAAGGTGAAAATAACATTTTTTGACTTTTCGGGCTTTTTTAAAAAAAAAAAAAGCTGAGATATGCTATGAATCCAATAGATTATGAAAATTTTGATATTTATGAATAAAAATACAAAAAAAGAATCGAGGAATATGGACATTTATTTTTTCGGTCCTGGTTGACCATCTGCCGGAACAGCCCATATTCATTATAAAAGATACAGAGTTGAGATTTTCCATAAAGTTTTATTCCAGTTTTTAAAAGCCTATTCCAGGCATTTACATATTCACTAGCTGACCGGGAAACGTTGTTTTGCCACCAGATGACTTTATAATTTCTGTACAAAATTTACTCAGTTCTAGACTTATCTACATATATATGTATATACAATTATTGTGTCACAGTTTTTGTTACCATCACTGGATTGCTAGACGCAGGATTGAATCAGATATAAATGCTCGATGTACCTGTTGTCGTTGTCGGTCCTTTGTTCTGCGTCTATTGACTATGAAACGGAGTGATTTTCGTTGTTCTAATCTTCTTATTTCTTCTAATCTTCTGCGTTCAGCTCGTGTATCTTCTGGCTTTTCTTAAAGCAATTGCGCTATTCTAACAGGTACAACAGTATTGCTGGATTGTTGCTGGATTTGTTCTTCACGGTATCACGGCTCAAATCATACCCTTTGCGTTTTCTTGGCATTGCTCAGTGTAAAAAACACTCATAAATAGAATTAATGTATTTACTTAATGATGAAGGATTTTTGCCCCAGGTTAAATTGAGTTAAAATGCTATGGTAGCGTGAGTTGTCAGTGGGATGAGGTAGTAACTCACTTGATATGCGATTTTTGGTATGTTGAACAGGATTTAAGAGGATGAAAAATAGATGTTGGCGGATTCTCAGACCTTCTCAATACGCTCACAAAATTTCATGAGAATCAGTATAGACGTTTCAAAGGAGTATGGTTACAAAAACTGTGACACGAAAATTTTATATATATAAATAGATTATGAAATATACATAGTTGAAATTTTGCATAAAGTTTTATTGCTTCCAGGAAGGTAGAGTTTTTGAATTTTTTGGATCGTTTGACAACCCGATCAACTCTCATTTTTTCAGTATATATAATAATATAACAATTGATCTTTATATATCCGGATCGATTTAGCACATTAGCCTAACGCGAGTGTACTGCCTAAGAAGAATATGTAAGTTCATTTTTGAATTATTCCGCTTCAGATTACTAGCTTGGAACATCCTCGATCGGCTCCAGACCAAGCCTTGGCCCGCGCTGGTGAATTAGAGCTTTTCACACAGACGGCAGACGAAATTCTATCTCTCGTAAAAGTTATACTCGCGAGAAAACAATTTTGTCTTCAAAAACCCGAAAGTTGAGTCATTTCCGATTGTTCAGTTATGGCAGCTATAGGATATAGTCGGCCGATCCCTATAAAATTTGGCATGTCGTATTATTTTGCCAAAAATAGCACTTATGCAAAATCCAATCCAAACTCCAAATCCTAACTCAAAAAACAACGTGCTAAACACCCCTGGTGGGGCTCCAGGATTACAAACCCAAAGGGCTCGGCCCTATACAGGCAGATTCAGTCCCGAATCTTGAGCTGTCACGCAACCGGTGCACCCACATACTGGCCTACGGATCCCCACAAAATCCCTGATGTGCTAGACTTCGCCATCTCCGGAGGACTGGATTCTGCCGGAATTCAAGCGAGAGAAGTAGAAGACCTCTTCTCGGACCACAGCGCCTTTGCCGTGTCACTTTTCACCCCAGCCTTGCTCAGGTCAGCCCGCAAAAAGCTGATCTACAAGACAACAGACGTTGACAAGTACCAATCCTACCTGAACAACGTTACCGACCCCAGCCCGACACTTGACTCCCCGGTTGACATCGACACCGTTGTAGAAGAGTTAACAGCCCATATTCAGGCGGCAGCTTCTGAAGCAGCACCAAGGCCCTCCAACCGCCCAAGAGCCACTGACAGGGACATCCATTTTTGGAGCCCAGAAGTCGAAGAACTCAAACTTGAAAAGCGACGACTCCGAAGAGTGTGGATGCTCTCAATGAATCCTTTGGACAAAACCGCCTTCAATAGAGCGACCAAATGTCTGACAGAAACTCTGGCAAGACTAAGGAAGCAGGCCTTTGACGGGTTCGTCGAACAACTCGAGCCAGGCGACCCTCAACATAACTTATGGCGAGTCACCAAATCTATCAGACAGCCGCTGAAAAGGATCCCACCTGTACAAAGAACCGACGGCAGCTGGTGCAGATCGGAGATGGACAGGGCCAACGCTTTCGCCGAACACCTCGAAGGTGTCTTTACGCCTTTCGATCGCTGCTCACCGGAGGATGCTGCTGAAACTGCCCGTCTGCTAGCCGAGCCTTCTAGGGACGCCGATCCAATACCACCAGTGACTGAGGAGGAAACAGCTGAGCTTATAACCATCATGAGCAACAACAAGGCCCCGGGCGATGATGGTATCAATGCAATTGCATTAAAAATGTTACCACCTCCAAGCATTCAGCTAATTACGAGGATCTATAATAGATGCTTGGAGATAGGGTACTTCCCGTCCACATGGAAACGTGCCCAGGTAACTATGATACCTAAGCCCGGGAAACCCGAAGCAAACCTTTCGTCCTACCGACCAATAAGTTTGTTACCAACGCTCTCCAAAATACTTGAACGAGTGTTTTTAAGCAGAGCACTGCCAGTATTTGACGAGGCTGGACTGATCCCTGACCACCAGTTTGGCTTCAGGCGGCGACACGGTACGCCAGAGCAGTGCCATCGGGTAGTGCAGTGCATCCTGGACGCGTTTGAAACCAAGAAGTACTGCATGGCCGTCATGCTGGACGTGAAGCAGGCGTTTGACCGAGTCTGGCATCCCGGTCTTCTATATAAATTAAAGACTGGCCTACCCCGACCATACTTCCAGTTCCTAAAGTCGTTCTTGGAAGACCGTAAATTTGCTGTTAGATGTGGCGAGGCCATCTCCGGTATTAGAGAAGCTCACGCTGGTGTACCCCAAGGCAGCGTTCTTGGCCCGTTGATGTACAATGCTTACACGGCCGACCTCCCTGTTCTTCAGAGGCCTGACCTGCTCGCAGCAACCTATGCAGACGACACCGCCTTCCTTACCACCGCCGATAGCGCATTGGGGGCAGCCGATACGATGCAATTGCAACTTGACTTGCTCAGCGACTGGCAAAAGCGATGGAACATTGCCGTCAATAACGAGAAGTCCACTGCCTCCACATTTTCTCTCTGCAAAGGCAACTGCCCTCCAGTTAACCTTAACGGCTCTCCAATCCCACAGGTAGACAATCCCAGGTACCTGGGATTCACCCTAGACAGGAGGCTCACCTGGAAGCCCCATCTGATTAAGAAGAGGAAACAGGCTATTCAAAGACTTCGATCCTTTAACTGGCTTATGGGTAGGAGATCGAAGCTGAGAACTTCCACTAAACTCCTCATTTACAAGGCAATAATACGCCCTATCTGGACGTACGGCATACAGCTCTGGGGAACTGCGAGCAAGACGAATGTCCGAACTATGCAAGCTTTTGAAAATAGAGTCCTTCGAATCGCCACTGGGGCCCACGTCTATCATGACAATCGCACTATCCACGAGGTTCTCAATTTCCCTTGGGTCAAGGACGAGATACAAAGAAGCAGCGCACGTTACATGCAGAGGCTTCATAATCACCCGAACCGGTTGGCCAGCTCCCTGCTGGACAGCAGCGAGCAACCCAGAAGACTTAAAAGGACACACCCGCTGGACCTCCCCTTACTACTCTAATTTTTTTTTTTCTACCATATTAATATTTAAAAATATCTATACGTGAAGTTTACGTGATAAAATTTAATGGTTGTCCCTAATGGACAGTTTTAAATAAACATTACCCTGCTATTACAAAAAAAAAAAAAAAAAAAAAACAACGAAGTTACAGCATTTCCGATCAATCAGTTAAAGGACAGCTATAGGATAAGTCGGCCGATCTCAGCCATTCCGACTTATACATATACTGCGTGCAAAGGAGAAGAAGTTCAAAGAAGAAGTGTGCAAAGTTTCAAGACGATAGCTTTACAAGGATAAAACCCTATTTTGTTGGCCATAGCTTTAGTACAAATACATAACAACATCGTACAAATAGCACTCATGCAAAATTCTAACTCTCTAACTCAATATATCAACAATGTTACAGCATTTCCGATCAATCAATTGTATGGCAGCTATAGGATATAGTCGGCCGATCTCGGTCGCTCCGACTTATATACTTCGTGCAAAACAAAGTAGGGTGTGTGCAAAGTTTCAAGTCGATAGCTTTAAAACTGAGAGAGAAGTTTGCATAGAAACAGAGCGACGGACAGACGGTCGTGCTCATATCAACTCAGGAGGTGATCCTGATCAAGAATATATATACTTCATAGGGTCGGAGATGTCTCCTTCACTGTCTCATAATAATACCCTCTGCAAGGGTACAAAAAGTAACAAAACAAAAAGGTACAAAAAGTAACAAAACAAAAAAAGAGGAGTTCTGAGCTCGGCTCAAACCCAGAACCCTTCACACACCAGCCAACAGTACAAAAAGTAACAAAACAAAAAAAGAGGAGTTCTGAGCTCGGCTCAAACCCAGAACCCTTCACACACCAGCCAAAAAATCTACCGCTCCAATTTCAGAGACTGTTTCTGATGTATCATAAATACGGTAATATAATGATATAATTTGAAATATAAAAATCCGCTAGCCATGACAAAAAGTCTGTGTCCATTTTTTCTGATCGGAGATTTCTCCCTCATTGCGTTGCAAACTTTTGGACAAAATTATAATACCCTATGCAAGGGTATAATAAATAAGCAAGGAATAAATGAAATGTTTTCGAAAAACATTCTTCAGCATTTTATTTAATAAAAGGTTTTGCGGCCGCCTTTGTTTTCAAGCGCATGTGGAGGAAATTTAGAAATCGGGATCAGTCAAAGGGGCTTCATAGCGAGGACTCTGTGAGCTGCCCAATAAATTCAACGTGCACAACGTGCAACGTGCGGAAATTGGGATCAGTCAAAGGGGCATCATAGCGAGGACTCCGTGAGCTGTCAAAAAAATTTAACGCGCACATGCGGACCCACCGCTCAGCGAATTGCGGGATGTGTCCCAGGTGGCCAAGTGGTGCTACAGAATGGATGAACGGGATGAAGGCGGAGGCGACCATGGCAAAATTCCTGGAAGAGAGATGCGAGTTTTTGGATAGCGTCAATAAATAATTTTATTTTTTGGATCCCGTTTCTCCCGTTATCTCACGGCAAGTTCGACGCTTGAGTCCGAGGTTCCGTGGAGTCCCTTGTTGCGACGGATCTAATGACACGTCAAGACACTATGCAATGCGTAGGATAAAAACTTTCTGCGTGATTTTGAATTTGAATAAATTCAATTGATTTAATAAATGACAATCAAAAGGTGTTGCTTTAATTGTTTGGGTCAAAACAAAAAACTATTTTTTTGGGAGAAATTTGCGTAAAAGTAATGGAATTTTGATGCACTACAATTTCTTATTATGAAAAGCGTTCAAATATGCGTTGATTCAGAGCTTCTTAAGAGAAGCCCCAAAAATTTCTGGTTTTACTCCAATGAGTTCCGTTTCAAAACTGTTTTTATTTGATACAATTCTCTATAAAGAAAAATACATCTATATGTGCTAGGCTGCTGGGGATCAGTTTTAAGCCATGCTTTTTATCTCGTATTTCCATGGGTCCCAAACTCTATCTTTAGAATTCATTCTTGTATTATATTGTGTTCAATGCTTAATTAGGCCCTCCTCCCCTTTCAATTAGCCCATTAGTTAAGGATATTGAATCGTTGAAAAACTATTATTGTTTTTATGTATTTCTATATTTTAAATCGGATAGCCCTATCTTTAATTAAAAGTTAAAAGTCTTAGCCTGCTTGTATGGGAAATTGTATATACATTACATACATACATATATCGGTATATCTCCTCTAAAATCGGCCGATTTGGGCGAAATTTGTTTTTTAGATATATTAACTATAGAAATAGTTTGGCATCAAAAGTTTTTCAAAAAACGGGAGGGGGCGTGGTAAAATGTTGATACAAACTTGAACTGCTTGGGCATTGTAGGAATCTCCATGTCAAATTCTATAGACAGACGGACATGCTCATATCAACTCAGGAGGTGATCCTGATCAAGAACATATCTACTTTATAGGGTCGGAGATGTCTCCTTCACTGCGTTGCACACTTTTGGACAAAACTATAATACCCTCTGCGAGAGTATAAAAACTGACTAAACGTAAACGTAACATGTATGTTTTCCGTCGCTGCTTACGTTTGAAAACTCATCGATCTTTTGCACTCGTGTACTTTGTGAATCTAGGTATATCTTAGGAAACAAGACATCCGAATACGTTTTAATCTCGAGGACAGATCACCCAAAAAGAACACCCTTTCTCACCCAGAAGTATAATAATTACCCAACGGGTAAAAAAATATAAAATACTCACCAATTTTTCCCATATTTACTTCTAATTACTTAGTTTATTTTTATTTCTAGCCCTGCTGAAACAAGTTTACTAATTAAAATATTAGGCAAAGGATTGTCTAACACAAAGCTTTCGCTAGACATTCAACAAAAAAATCCGAATTCCCCATTGCATTCCGTTAAAACATTTGAAGCTCTTCATCTGTAAGTAAATTAAAATTCTATGCTATATGTAGCTGTAAAAATATTATCCTTTATTTTGATAGTTGAAAGTTTTTCACTTTTATTTTTATTAATAGTCTTAAAAATTGTACCCTTATAAATAATCTAGGTTAAATAATAATTTTTGACTATTTTTTGGTCAAACATAAGATAACGTTAATATTTTTTATATTTTCCTTATTGGGAGACAAACTCAGTTCATGTATTTGGAGGCACCCTTAGGCGATAAGGCATTAAGAATAAAAGTTTTTTTTTTTTTTTTTTTTATTTTAACGTTGCTTTTATTTCTTGAATCTTCTCTTTGCGAGACTAACAAGAGGTGTATCAAATCTTATATTTTTAACTTAACTAACAGTCATATTGACTGATACGGAGTTAGACGGCCCTAAAAATCGATTGCTGGGTTGGGAGGTCGTTGCGTCTAAGGCGGGATACGCTAGAAACCCGAGTCAATCCCCGAGCGAGAAAATTTGGGTGCGAAGACAGTTTTTCTTTGTATGACTCTTTTTGCTTCTGGATTTCGTCTTTCACTGCGAGGATGCCCAGATCCCGGTGGATGTTTTCGTTGCGAACATACCAAGGTGCCCCTGTGATAGTTCTCAGGATTTTTGATTGTGCGCGCTGTATGATGTCTATGTTGCTGCTGCTCGCGTTCCCCCACAGCTGGGAGCCATACGTCCAGATTGGCTTTAGGACTGAATTGTACAGTAGTAACTTGTAGTCTAGGCACAGTGGCGATCGTGAGTTTATGATCCAGTGGAGGCTGCTGGCTTTCAGTTTTAGATGCATCTTTTTGCATTCGATGTGCTTACGCCAGGTAAGTCGTCTATCAAGGTGAACGCCAAGGTACGTTACGTCGTTAGCTTGAGGGATCTGCATACCGTTTAGTAAAAGCGGAGGGCATGTTTGTCTATTAAGAGTAAACGTTATATGTTTACACTTTTGTTCGTTTATTTTAATGCGCCAGTCGGACAGCCACCTTTCCACTATTGTGAGATGATTAGCCAGTTGGGTTGTTGCCTGCGTTGGGCATCTGGAGCGACTAAGAATAGCGGTATCATCGGCGAACGTTGACGTTGTTAGTTGTGCGCTCGTAGGAATATCCGCAGTATACAAAACATATAGACACGGCCCGAGTGCGCTTCCCTGTGGAACTCCAGCTTCGATGGTGTAGTCGCCCGAAGTAGCTGCGTTGCATCTCACTGAGAATACCCTATTGAAGAGGTATGATTCCAGTAGCTTGTGGGTGTATGTTGGCAAATACGTTTTAATTTTGTGCATGAGTCCGATGAGCCAAACTCGGTCGAAAGCTTGAGATACGTCGAGGAAAATAGCGCTGTAGTATTCTCGTTGTTCGAGGGCTGAGCGTATTTCGGATGTTTATCTGTTCACTTGTTCGATGGTTCCATGGTTTCTTCGAAAGCCAAATTGGTGTGCCGGGATGATATTGCAAGCTTCCAAATGTGGTATTATGCGAGTTAACAAGCATTTTTCAAACAGTTTAGACAAACAAGATAGAAGGCTTATTGGTCTGTATGATGACGGAATTGTGTGGTCTTTTCCAGGCTTCGGTATCATTATAATAATGGATTTCTTCCTCTTTTTTGGGAAATAGCCAAGATTAATGATTCCATTAAATAGTTTGCAGACGACCTCTATAGCGCATTTTGGAAGTTCGATCAGCATCTTTGGGGTCAATAGGTCACCACCGGGAGCCTTTTTTGGTTTTAGCCCTCTTATGACTTTTTCGATTTCGTTCGGCCGGAATGGAGGTGCGGCTGGCTGAGGGGAGGACTCTGGCTGAATTACTGGCAGGAGGAATGAATTTGAGGCTGGGTTTGGCTGGAAGACACTTTGGAGATGTGTGGCGAATGTTTCAGCTCGGTCTTCGTTGCTGCGAGCCCAGCATCCCGAAGAGTTTCTTATCGGGGTGGTCGTTTCAATTGGGGCACTAAGATTTGGGTGGGCCCTCCACAGGGGGTACTTTGTGCTTGTTGGCGAGAGATTCTGGATGTACCTCAGCTGTGCATTTTCTTCCTGTTGGTGAAGAGCCTGGTCGAGTGATCGGGTTGCTTCCTTAAGGCGTTGTTTTGAAGCTGGTGATCTGCTGTTTTGCCAATCACGACGCGTGCGCCTCTTTTCTCGCACGAGCTGTTCGATTTGCTGATTAGATTTGAAGTGTTTGTTTCGGTCTACTTCTTTCCTATGAGGAGTAGAGATTTTAGCTGCCGCAACGAGTACTTCTTCCAGGGCGCTCGTAGTGTAGTCGATGTCCGATTCCATGTTAAAATCCGGGGCGAGTTCTATGTGGGCACTCACGTACTTTTTGTATTTTAGCCAGTTTGTTTTTGTCGTCGTCAGACTGAAGGGGTGTTCGGTTATTTCTGGGCTTTGAAGAAGCGTTAGAAGCACAGGCGAGTGGTCTGATGATAAGTCCGAGACTGCTTTGGCACTTATTAGATTGCGAGGTATGTTTTTTGTCACTGCAAAATCAATAAGGTCTGGGAGCTTTCGTGAGTCTGTTGGCCAGTATGTGGGACTTCCAGGGGAAACGTAGTCCAGTTTATTTTTCACATTTATAATTGCATTGTACAATTGTCTTCCTTTGGGAGTCACTAGACGTGATCCCCAGTGCGTATGTTTGGCGTTGTAGTCTCCTGCGGCTATAAATCGATCCCCAAGTGAATTGTAGAAGTCCATAAATTGTCCTTCCGAGATTGAGAAGCGAGGAGGGCAGTAAACGGCAGCAATTGAAAGGATTCCGTTGCTTGACTGAATTTGTATCGATGTGGCCTGCAAGAAGTTTGTTGCAAACCTTTTGTGAAAATGGTGTTTAATTCGTTCTCTGATTAGAATTCCAGTTCCGCCGTGGGCTTTCCCATCTGGATGATCTGTGCGGTAGATTGTGTAGCCTCTTATATGAAAGTTGTATTTGCTTGTAAGATGCGTTTCCACCAGTAGCATAACGTCAATATGGTTTTCGGTCAAGAATTGTGACAATTCTAGTTTATGCCGTGAGACACCATTGGCGTTCCACATTGATATTCGTAGCGCCTGCATAGATTATTTGGACTGTTGTGCTACGAGCAGCTGAATCACCATGTTCTGGTTTTGAACAAGCGTTTGCATGGTCGTTTTCATGAATGACATAAGCTCCATCATACTTTGTTGGAGGGTAAGCATCATAGTTTCCGTTTTGCTGTGTGGCTGTTCTGGGGCCTGTTGAGCGCTTTGAGAGTTAGGCTGAATTGGAATTTCCCTTCCAGATCGTAGAGCATCGGCATAGGAGAAGCCGTTGGTGGTGTTTAGTGGACCGAATGAGGATCTCGCAGCTTTGGCGAAGAAGACGTCTGGCGTGGTTTTTGACGAAACGTACGCATTGTGTGGATTTTGGTTGCGCGTTGCGGTCGCTTGACGCATGCGACTCTTTAACTCCTTATACACAATACATCCTCTATAGTTTGCCGTATGGCTGCCTCCGCAGTTTCCACATTTCTTCACGGTACTGTCCTTGTTTGTAGTGCAGCAAGCGGACTTGTGGGCGTCCCCGCAGACTACACAGACAGCCCGAAGTGTGCAGTAAGACCTTGTGTGTCCATACTCTTGACAATTAGTGCATTGCACTGGACCGTTACGTTTATGTGGCTCTTCAACAGTGATTTTCCGATGCAAAAGATATTGCAGGTTGTAGATTGGGTGGACTTCGTTCTTCTTCAGCGACCTGCTTTCAGGCTCGAGTTCGACCTTGAAGAGGGGTTGTGGCTTTTTATCTTTATTTAGAATGTTAATAACATTCTTGGCGGCGAAGCCCTTTTCTTTAAGGGCGGTTTTTATTTCCTCGGCGGTAACATCAGGTTCTATTCCCTTTACTACCACTTGTAGGCCCTTACTGCTTTTCAGCTGGTACGTGTAATAGTTTTTCTGTACAGTGTCCAGATATTTTGACACTATTCGGAAGTGCTCTTCAGTCTTGGTTTGCACCTTTGTTTCATGGATGTTCCCTTTGATAAGCGGAACAACATGAAAGTTATCACCGTTCCCGATCAACGACGCAATTTTGTTGACCAGGGCACTCGAGCTTTTTTCCCTAATATAGATTGGAGGGGGCTTGGGTTTTTTTGCGGTGTCTTGGGCTGGTTGGTTTTCCTCAGCCTCCGCCAGTAGGGCAAATCTGTTAGTAGTGGATCTGTCTGGTTCATTATCGTTATTCAGGACACGGTTAATTTTTGTTTTGTTGCCTGCCGGATTACTCTGCGGGCTAAGCTTGCGCTTAATTTGGATGTAGCGATCCATTCCAGTCTGTGTGGCCGTTGCCGCTTTGGCACTTTCCGAGGTTGTTGTTTTTGTACTCGCTGTAGTCGTTGACGTCGTGGTACTTTGAGTTGCAGGGGTTTTCGCTGTTGTTGCAGAAGTTGTAGCGCTGCTTGTTGTTGGTGCGAAATTTGTTTCCGATATTGGAGGGGGGGTTTTACACTGCGAACTCCATGACGCGGGAGTCGGAGTGAGCAGAGCGGGTGAGCAAGACCGTGCCCTTTGGGTTTCAGCGGTCAGTAAAGCCGGGTTGCTTTTAAGCGCCGATTTTTCCACTTCGGTATCGCGGGTTGAAAAGTAAGAGTAGAAGCCGTTTCTTTGGTTCACTGAACTTCTACGCTCCTTCTTTTGGTCGTTGCTCAATGAGCTCATTGCGTGGTACGTATTTTTTTTTTTCAACAATGCACTAGTTTTGGTTTAGCACATTACAACTGTTATAAAAAAAAAGCTTGTCTGTCGCTTTTAATAAATTGAATTTCAGTGTCTTTTCGCTTATATTGGCGAAAATATAAGCGAAGTGAAGTTTTCCCGGAGCTCGGACAAAGCACGTCCGCTCAGTTCGGTAGTTCGATTACGAATGAGGGTTTGAAAGTTCGAATTAGAGCCAAGAAAAGTTATGTGGTAGAGATCATTGTAGTCCTAACATAATACACTTAAGGGATCACGTTGAGCATATGTCGAGCTACAATGGCTAAAGAGTAAAGGAAAAAAATTTATAGTCCTAGGAACATTAAATTTTAAGAGTGTTCATAGATGCTGGATGTCAACTTCACCATTTATAAGGTTGTATATAAAGGTTGTAAAAAAATACCCCTTACACTGTTTCACGGTTTCCACAAATAAATTAAAAACAAGAAAAGAAAGCTATCTTCGGGCGGAATCGAAGTTGATATACACTTGCAGTTAAAGCCGGATATATATCGCAAACATCGGATATAGTTGGCCGATCCTTATGAGAATATCATAATAAAATCAATTACATAATTACAATAAAATATCTAAAAAACAAAACCGCAATCTTCTAACTTCAAAAATACCAAAGTTGGCATTTCTACCAAATACCATTTCCAATCGTTCAGTTATATGCCAGCTATAAGATATAGTCGGCCAATCCTTATGAACTTGGGTAGGTCGGATCAACTGTATATATAATCTGTACCAAGTTCCCAGAATAAACTTAATTACATAATTACAATAAAATGTCTAAAAAAAAATCCCAAGCTTCTATCTTCAGAAATACAAAAGTTAATATTTTTACTAAACACCAAATACCATTTCCGATCGTTCAGTTATATGGCAGCTATAAGATATAGTCGACCGATCGTTATGAAATTTGGTAGGTCGTATCAACTGACCAAATAGAACCTGTACTAAGTTCCAGCTTTCTATCTTCAAAAAAAACAAAAGTTGGGTCATTTCCGACCGTTCAGTTATATGGCAGCTTAGGATATAGTCGGCCGATTCTTACAAAATATGGCATAATTTGGCAAAAAATTGATCTTGTGTAAAATTTGAACTTTCTAACTCTAAAAACACGAAAGTTATACCATTTCCGATTAATCAGTTACATAGCAGCTAAAGGATATAGTCGGCCGATCCCGGTCGTTCCGACTTAAATACTGCGTGCAAAGGAAAGAAGGGTGTGTGCAAAGTTTTAAGTTTGCGTAGAAACAGACAGACGGACATGCTCATATCAACTCAGGAGGTGATCCTGATCAAGAATATATATACTCAGGTATTATAGGGTCGGCGATATGTCTTTCACTGCGTTGCACACATTTGACAAAAATAATAATACTCTCTGTAAGGGTATAAAATGGTACTATTGTAGGAAATAATGTGAAGCATGCCAATTTCATCCTATAAGAGAAAAAATCCGAATGATTTTATGTTACGTATAACGTTGTTGTAAAATAGAGGTAATTTAATTTTTAAAACCATCTTTTAATAAAACCAAACACACCCGTTGGTGATCGGAAAATTGAAGTCTTAAATTTAATAGGACACCCAGACCGTTAACCTAAGTTAATCGTTCTAAGTCGAACCCACAGAGAAAATACATAGCCTGCTGAGGACTAAATCGATTAAGCTTTAGGTAATTTGGTAAACACTATATTAAAAGTTAATTACGTTGAAAGCTTAAAATCATCAGCGTACATAAGTACCAGTGAGTTAGTTAAGGCAAGGTGTAAACCTCGAACAAAAAGTGTGAAACGTTGAGCTGCGAGATGCCTTTCTTGAAGGACACCAAATGTAGCACAAACTAGGCGTGAGAGAACATTTTTAAAAGAGATACGTTGGGTTCTTTCATTTAAGTAGCACCAAATCCAATTTAGAAGATCAGTTAGGAAACCCAAAAGACTTACTTTACTTAAAATGAGCAAGTGCTTAAAAAAGAAACAAATATAAAATTTAAAAAAAGTGACAATCTTCTATCTACCAAAATTGGTATTTTTCCCAAATACTATTTCCGATCGTTCAGTTTTAAAGACGGCCGATACTTATGAAATTTGGTATGTCGGATGAATTGGCAAAAAATTGAAGCTTTAGAAAGTTCGAAGCTTCTATCTTAAAAAACACGAAAATTTGGTCATTTCCGATCTTTCAGTTATACTTTCTAACTCTAAAAACAACAAAATTATAGCATTTTCGATTAATCAGTTATATAGGAGCTATAGGATATAGTGTATATATACACCTTTGTACACCAATTTATTGGGTATATAAAAGAGTAAACAGTAACCGGCCAAAAATACTTCATTGAGAGACTCTAGTTGTAGCATGAATCAACCGGGAATGTACATTTTTTAAGATAACTCTTTGTGTTTTTCCATCTAGGCAGTTTGAGATCCACGTCAGGAGATCTGTAGGAAATCCCAAAAGATTCAGTTTACTCAAAAGCAGTGATTGATTACATGAATCCAATGCTTTACAAAGAAATATAGGTAAAAACTAAGGTTGGCTGTTTTTATATTGCTCAGAATTCAACGTTCGAAGGATATCATTAAAGAGGCAAAAAAAGACCCAAACTTCCTTTACATTATTGTGACTGGAGACATAACTTGGTGTTTTAAATATGATCCCGAAACGAAACGGCAGAGTGCTGAATGGAAGGCTGAATAGAAGGTCAAATCTAAAGGCAATGCTGATTTTTTTTTAATGATTTCAAGGGTATTGTCCACAAAAAATTTGTTCCTACCGGCCAAAACGCTAATGCGGCATTCTACCTTGGAGTTTTGAAGCGTTTGGTGCGCCGTATTTGACGTGTTCGGATACCGCGAAGATGGAAGTTGGCGTTTGTTGCACGATTCTGCGCCGTCTCATCGATCGACGCTTTTGACCGACTATTTGACCAAAAATCACATTTTAAGCATCAACCACTCTCCGTATTCACCTGATATGGCACCGTGCGACCTCAACATTTTCGGTAAAATGCATTTTCCGGTGAAAGGAAAGCGTTATGCAGACGTAGAGGCCATTCAAAAGGCTTGCACCGGCATACTAACGGCCCGTCATGAGCTAAAACACTCGTTCGACATGCTTTTGGACCGTGAAAAAAAGCTGTATTAAATCAAGGATTTTGCCAAAAAAACTATTTGTTCTGTCTTTTTTTTAAAGTCCTGTTTACTTTGGAACGCACCTTGTATAAGCGAAAAGACGCCTAACCACAATCTATTAAAAGCAATAGACAAGCTTTATATAAAAGTTGTGATGGGTTAAAACAAACACTAGTACATAGTTGTTTTAAATAAATAAGTGCCACGCAATAAGCTCATTGAGCATCTATCAAATGAACGAGCGTAGAAACCAAAGAAACGGCTTCTACTCTAACTTTTCAACCCGCGATACCGAAGTGGAAAAATCGGTGATTAAGAGCAACTCGGCTCTACTGACCGATGAAAGCCAAAAGGCGGCTCACCCGCTCTGCTCATTCCGACTCCCGCCAAAATAACCCCCGCGTCATGGAGTTCGCAGTGTAGCCGAAGGTTGAGAAAACCAGCATAAGTCACCGCAAAAAAAAACCAAGGCCCCAATCTATATCATGGAGAAAAGCTTGAACGTCCTGGTCAACCAAATTGTGGCGTTGATCGGGAACGGTAACACCTTTCATGTTGTCCCGCTTATCAATGAGAACATCCATGAAACAAAGGTGCATACAAAGACTGAAGAGCACTTCCGAATCGAGTCCAAATGCTTGGACAATGCTAAGAAAAACTATTACACGTAGCAGATAAAAAGTAGAAAGGGTCTACAAGTGGTAGTAAAGGATATCGAACCCGATGTTACCGCCGCGGAGATAAAAACCGCCCTTAAAGAAAATGGCTTTCCCGCCAAGAATGTTATTAACATCCCTAATAATGATAGAAAACCACAACCCCTCTTAAAGGTCGAGCTCGAGCCAGAAAGCAGGTCGCTGAAGAAGAACGAAGTCCGCCCAATCTACAAGCTGCAATCTTTTTTGCATCGGAGAATCACTGTTGAAGAGCCACATAAACGGAACGGTCGAGTGCAATGCACTAATTACCAAGTGTATGGACACACTAGGTCATACTGCACACTTCGGGCTGTCTGTGTAGTCTTCGGGGACGTCCAAAACTCCGCCTTAGTACAATAAAAACAAGAAAACTACCGTGAAGAAATGTGGAAACTGCGGAGGCAACCATACGGCAAACTATAGAGGATGTGTGGTGTACAAGGATTTGATTTAATTTCGCATGCGTGAAGCGACCTCAACGCGCAATAAAAATTGACAGAAAGTGTACATTGCGTCAAAAGCTACGCCAGACGTCTTCATCGCTAAAGCTGCAAGGTTCCCATTCGGTCCCCTTAACACCACCAACAGCTTCTCCCATGCTGATGATCTGGAATTTCGGAGATCGTTTTATAGCCGCAGGAGACTACAATGCCTTGTAATTATAAATGTGAGAAAAAAACTGGACTATGTTTCCCCCGGAAGCCCCACATACTGTCCAACAGACCCACGTAATGCCCTAGACCTCGCAATCAACTATATTAAGTACCAAAGCAGTCTCGGACTTATCATCAGACTCGCCTCTGCTTTAAACGCTTTTTTGAAGCCCAGAAATAACCGAACACCAATTCAGCCTGACGTCGCAAAAAGGTAACTTGCATAGCTCCCCCAGAAACTTAATATGGAATCGGACATCGACTACACGACGGTCGCCCTGGAACGAGTACTCGTTACGGCAGCTAAAATCTCTACTCAGCAAGGGAAGGAAGTAGACCGAAACAAATTTACAAATCCAATCAGCAATTCCAACAGCTCTTGCGAGAAAAGAGGCGCACGCGTCGTGATTGGCAAAACAGCAGATCACCAGCTTCAAAACAACGCCTTAAGGAAGCAACCCGATCACCCGACCAGGCTCTTCACCGACAGGAAGGAAATGCACAGCTGGGGTACATCCCGAATCTCTCGCCAACAAGCACAAAGTACCCTCTGTGCACAGTGGGAAATTTGCCCTGTTTTTGTGACATTTATTAATAACCTAAAAAAAAATCAACATTTTTGATCGGGTTTCTTAAATTATGTTAAAAACAACGAAATGAAGATATTTAAAAAAAATGGGAGTGGTTCTGCCTTTTTTCAACCCATTTTTAATTTTTTTTTATGGTAAAAAATTTAAAAAAAATTTTCTAATTTGTCGTAATTTTTTTTTTTTGCGGGAAATCGCTATATTTTTGTGGCATTAATTATTAACGAGGAAAGATAAGTTTTTGTTTTTGACAATTTTTTGAAGCAAAGTAAGCGTGTCCCACCCCCGCCCAAATTTTTTTTTGGCCCCACACTTCCAGCAACGCATTTCTAATTGTAACCTTCCTTCCTAAAAACTGGAATTCCGCAAAAAAGAGCAATGTTCTGAATTAAACATTTTTATGGCTCTATAAGATGGATATAGACACTCACTGAACAAATCTAAACATTTTTTGAAAACTCTTCCCAATGTTGATCTTTTATTACAAAAGCTTTGTATGGACACCACCTTTTAGAATTAAAAATTGTTAAAAACACACGAACGAATTAAAAAAATTTTGAGTATTAACAAATAGTATAAGCCTGGAGCACGACTATCCATTTTAAATTTTATTGATTTGTGCTTCGACGTTCAAGAAATATTAATTTGAAAAAAACACTACAAAATGAAGCCATTTTCATTTTTATTTGCTACATCACTAGCAAGTTTTCTTTTAAGACGCGTTTCTTGTTCCTCATAAGCTAGCTTTGGTCTTTCCTTTTTTATGTTTGAAATATCCGCTTGGTTATCCAAAACTATTTTGAAAGACCTTGATAGCCACTCTAAATGTTTTTTCTTGAACGTTCGCATATTACGGATACACTTTTTCAGATTTGATTTTATATAAATTTCAAAGCTTTTAATTTTTTTTGTAAAGTTCGCCCTTCTGGTCGACTGTCAGTCTACCCTCATTAATCTGGCCAAATATCCATTTAGCAAGCGCATTAGAGTCGCGAGCGCTGTCAATCCATACGTCTAGCAAGGTTGCATGACAGAACTCATACACATCTAGAAAATGTTATCATAGCAAAAGCCGCAAATGATATTTTTTTATATTTTACTAAACAGTTTCTACTTTTGTTATACATACATTACACATTGCAGAAATACGCAGAAGACATTTTTTTCCTCCACAAAAGACGAACATATAGGTTAGGTTTTTTCTCTTTGGACAACACAAAACAATACACACATAATACACATAAAATAATTTTACACAAAAGGCTTTCATTAAACTCATTTTTCTTACCTCGAGGTTTAAAATTCATTTTAAATAATGTTAAATTCTTTTCTCGTGTGTGATTGGCAAGCGCACAAAGTCAACAAAAGTTTTCCGCCAACTTACACAAAAATCATCTGTTCAATCACTTGACTTTGAAGCTAAATAAAAATTGAAGGTTGCATTTCAACTAAAAATACTTTTTAATACTTATTATACAGGGAATTTAATATTGATAAGTTAAAAAAAAATTAAAATTTGTTTAAATAAAATTTTTGATTTTATGCCGCTTATTTGGCAATCCGGCCTACTGTGCAATAGAAACAGATGCAACACATCTACTTAGTAAGATGCAACGCAGCTACTAAGGGCGACTGCATCATCGAATCCGACTGGCGCATTAAAATAAAAGAACAAAAGTTTAAACATGTAACGTTTACTCTTAATAGACAAACATGCCCTCCGCTTCCGCTAACCGGTATGCAGATTCCTCTAGATAACGAAGTAACGTACCTTGACGTCCACCTTGATAGACGACTAACCTGGTTTTAAGAGGAGCTCAACATAATATATAGTGTTACACCAATGAGCTCCGTTTGGAAACTGTTTTTATTTTGTACAATTCTCTTACACGAAAGATGCATGAAAATCTTAAATCTTTTGAAGATAAATTTGAAGATAGAAGCTTGGGACTTTCGGCCAACTATATCCGATGTTTGCGATATAAATCCGGTTTTAACTGCAAGGGTATATCAACTTCGGCTCCGCCCAAAGATATAGCTTTTCTTTCCTTTCCTTGTTATATTGTTATGTTTAACCACGAACCTTACAGCATATAGACAACCCATTTCATACAACGAAAATGGACGCAAAAATTTCTTGCGACAGGCCCCAGAGCAAGTTCTTACTCTCTTTCTTACGCTCAACGTTCGTTCATCTTACGCTCATATTCTCATTAAATGCTTTCTGTTTCTCAGTCTCTGAAAAGGGCACGACGAAGAAGGTAGGTCTGCGCTTGGAGTGTTCTTTGTATGTATGCGTGCCACACACTCACATACACGGGTGCATGTGTGCGTGGGATTTCGTTTCAAAGCCAGCGCACAACATTTTGATTTTTCTAACTTTTCAGGCTGTCTACCCTAACAAAATTCGGGTATTCGTTATTTGGTAAAAAAATAACGAAAGAAATAATATTATTTGTTAAATAATATTTCTTAATATTTCAGCATGCATTTTACATTTATTTAGAAATAAGATTAAGTGTTAGCAGTAAAATGTTTTGTATGTATATATGTATATATTTTTACGATTCATTAAAAATCAATTTACTTAGATGGGAGCAGGGTATAAGGGATTGCTTTAAGGATGTAGTCTCATGTTCCGGCCTACTTTTTAGAGGTTATTTCAAACATTTTTATACCCTTGCAGAGGGTATTATAATTTTGTCCAAAAGTGTGCAACGCAGTGAAGGAGACATCTCCGACCCTATAAAGTATATATATTCTTGATCAGGATCACCTCCTGAGTTGATATGAGCATGTCCGTCTGTCCGTCTGTCCGTCTGTCCGTCTGTCTGTTTCTACGCAAACTAGTCTCTCAGTTTTAAAGCTATCGTCTTGAAACTTTGCACACACCCTTCTTTCCTTTGCACGCAGTATATAAGTCGGAACGGCCCGGATCGGCCGACTATATCCTATAGCTGCCATATAACTGATTGATCGGAAATGGTATAACTTTGGTGTTTTTAGAGTTAGAGAGTTCAAATTTGACATGAGAGCTATTTTTGGCAAAATAATACGACATGCCAAATTTCATAAGGATCGGCCGACTATATCCTATAGCTGCCATATAACTCAACGATCGGAAATGACCCAACTTTCGTGTTTTTGAAGATAGAAAGCTGGAATTTAGTACAGACTCTATTTTTGGTTAGTTGATCCAACCTACCAAATTTCATTAGGATCGGCCGACTATATCCTATAGCTGCCATATAACTGAACGATCGGAAATGACCCAACTTTTGTGTTTTTGAAGATAGAAAGCTGGAACTTGGTACAGATTATATTTTGATCCATCCTACCAAATTTCATAAGGATCGGCCAACTATATCCGATGTTTGCGATATATATCCGGTTTTAGCTGCAAGGGTATATAAACTTCGGCTCCGCCCGAAGTTAGCTTTCCTTTCTTGTTTTTTGTAATAAAAAATAGTGCGATCATTTCAATTTTCACATATGTTTTTATAGGCATCATAAAATATTTGAAAATATTTTGTTTAATTTATTCTTGTGTAGTTTAATACACTTTATAGCAGTGGTGCCCAAGCTCTGCATACGGAAGAGCAAACTCCCATACCAATGCAAAAAATCACCAATACATTTGTGCGAGAATTTTTTTCCCATCCATGTGGCTGCACTGAAAAATAAAATTATAGTAACATTCACAAGGGGTTTAAAATATCAATATAATAAAAAATACCTTTTATTACAGCCATTAAAAAAAAGGCCCTACATATTTTAGAACAGCTTATTATTATACTATGACAAATATGCAGAGCTTCTTAGTTAAAAAAAAATGTTCTGCGAAGAACAAATTCATCGCTACAGGTCGTCCATTTTGGCAGAAACAAAAACAAGAATGAATTTCTTGCAGTGAAAAGTTTTCGGCACTCCAACAACAAAATTCATTCGGATTAGTACGATTGAGGAGAATAGGGAAAACACGAAAAATTGTTATTGTAATTGCCCTTTGCTTATGATGGGACTAACGATGCTTATGGCGTGAGCAACGAATCTTATGGCGTGAGCAGACTCACACAACTCGGTAGGCATGAGCATTTGCAAAAACAAATGAGCAGCGAGAGCAATGGGATGACCACCACTGCTTTATAGCATGCCAAAGTATGCATATAAAAAAAAAAGGTAGGTCCCTGGCGCAGGTGATTTCGACTGCTAGAGTCATCCGAAACAAAAAATTAGAATAGATTATTGTTTTGTAAGCTTATGGCTCTGTCCCGTACTAGAATAAAATATTTTCATCAATAAACAACAAAATGGCTAACACGCAAGAAAAAAAATTTTTTTAAATTTAAATAATTTATCTTAAATTAATGATAAAAAAAAAACTAATCATTAAATAAATGATTCTAGTACGGGACAGAGGTGTTACTTTTAAGAACAACATATCCAAATTTCAGCTAGATCGGTACCATAGAATTTTGTGAATCACCTGCGCCGCACACAAAAATGTCGTTCCGAGAAAAACGCGTTTAAAGTTTAGACGCTACCGAGAAACTCATACTTTTCGGTGTAGGCGTGCTCTCGATTATGGGCTGTATCTCTGTCATTATTTGATATTTTTATTTGAAACTTTAACAGTACATTCTTAATAAACAATACTATCGAAATATGTGAAAAAAATAAAATCGATTTTTTCAACCTCACACATGAGTCTACATCCTTAAGTTTTTGTTGCTCTTCATGTGAACTGTGCTTGCATACCCTACCGATGTATGATTTTTAGGAGAGTGAGCAGCCACAAATTTTTACTTTAACTTTTTTTAACTTTAGCCTGTTTTTATGTATTTTTATACCCTTGCAGAGGGTATTATAATTTTGTCCAAAAGTGTGCAACGCAGTGAAGGAGACATTTCCGACCCTATAAAGTATATATATTCTTGATCAGGATCACCTCCTGAGTTGATATGAGCATGTCCGTCTGTCCGTCTGTCCGTCTGTCTGTCCGTCTGTCTGTCTGTTTCTACGCGAACTAGTCTCTCAGTTTTAAAGCTATCGTCTTGAAACTTTGCACACACCCTTCTTTCCTTTGCACGCAGTATATAAGTCGGAACGGCCCGGATCGGCCGACTATGTCCTATAGCTGTCATATAACTGATTGATCGGAAATGGTATAACTTTGGTGTTTTTAGAGTTAGAGAGTTCAAATTTGACACGAAAGCTATTTTTGGCAAACCACTACGACATGCCAAATTTCATAAGGATCGGCCGACTATATCTTATAGCTGCCATATAACTGAACGATCGGAAATGACCCAACTTTCGTGTTTTTGAAGATAGAAAGCTGAAACTTAATACAGATTCTATTTGATCCAGTTGATCCAACCTACCAAATTTCATTAGGATCGGCCAACTATATCCTATAGCTGCCATATAACTGAACGATCGGAAATGGTACTTGGTAGAAATATCAACATTCGTATTTTTGAAGATAGAAGTTTGGGACTTTTTTTAGATTTTTTATTTTAGTTAATTAGTTTTATTATGATGTAATCATAAGGATCGGCCAACTACATCCGATGTTTGCGATATATATCCGGTTTTAACAGCAAGGGTATATAAACTTTGGCTCCGCCCGAAGTTAGCTTTCCTTTCTTGTTTTAAATTGAATATTTGTTAAAGTGAAGTTATTTTCTTATTTAGTCAACTTAAATGTAATTTTAAAAATAAAAATTTAAAAAAGGGTACCAACATATTCCAAAACTGTTCTTTGCTACAATTTGTTTTATTTTTAATAAAAAATAAATAATAGCCAGAGTCCCAAAAAAAAACTTTATTTAATATTTTTTTTTGCTGTCCGGTCCCCTAAAAATCATTTATCGGTTGGGTATGACAGCACAATTCTCATGCAGAACAACAAAAATTTTAAAGCAATCGGCGTTTTCAGTATATTGATTTTTTATGATTCGTATAAATATATATATACAAAATATTTTACTGCTAACACCTAATCATATTCCTAAATAAATTTAAAATGTATGCTGAAATATTAAAAATTTAATATTCATTCACCCAATAACGAATACCCGAACTTTGTTAGGGTAGCAAGCCTAAAAAGTTAGAAAAATAAAAATTTGTGTGCGCTGGCTTCGAAACGAAATCGCAATCACACATGCACCCGTGTATGTGAATGTGTGACACGCATACATACAAAGATCAATCCAAGCGCAGACCAACCTTCTTCAACAAGCTCCTTTCAAAGACTGAGAAACAGAAAGCAATCAAGAGAATATGAGCGTAAGATATATGAACGAACGATGAGCGTAAGAAAGAGAGTAAGAACTCGCTCTGGTTAGTGGTTGAACCTAATGTTTGAACATACTGCAAGGGGCCACGACAGTGCTTAAAATATATTTTTTGGTGTATTTTTAATCTACTTCGAAAAATTAATGTTTTCTTTGCTTTGTTAGTGAACTGAAATTTTCCATTTTTTTTTAATTGTTGTGTTTTATGTTTAATTAAATTATCACACTTTCTAAAAAGGGCTGTAGACATGTTTTACTTTGTTATACCCTTGCAGAGGGTATTATAATTTTGGTCGAAAGTGTGCAACGCAGTGAAGGAGACATCTCCGACCCTTTAAAGTATATATATTCTTGATCAGGATCACCTCCTGAGTTGATATGAGCATGTCCGTCTGTCCGTCTGTCTGTCCGTCTGTCTGTCTGTCCGTTTCTACGCGAACTAGTCTCTCAGTTTTAAAGCTATCGACTTGAAACTTTGCATATACCCTTCTTTCTTCTGCACGCAGTATATAAGTCGGAACGACCGGGATCGTGTCGACTATATCCTATAGCTGCCATATAACTGATTGATCGGAAATGGTATAACTTTAGTGTTTTTAAACTTATACAGGCATGCTCCGGTTTTCACTTTCAGTTTTCGTTTTGGGACCAAAACCGAGATTTTCTTTTTTAGGTGCTCCGGTTTTCACAAGTTTTTAGTTATCGTTTTGCTATCGAAACGTTTCATTTCTCATAACTTCTTGCTGCCGAAACAGGTGATTTAAGGTTTGGTCAGCAGCAAACAACGCGAAAAAATGCCTTTTTTATATTCAATTACATCTTTCGTAGCCAAAAGAATTAAGGGGAAAAGCCAAAAAAGCCAAGTTAAGGGGATGGCACCTTTTCAATGGGTTTCATTTTCATTTCATTCCGGTGTTTTAAACAATTTTTGTTATACACTTTTAGAACATAACTAATTAAATTAAATTAATTTTTAAAAACATATTTTACCCAATTTCAACATATTTATCGCCATCCATTTGATTAAACAAGTATTTTTAACTTGCTTTGTTATTCTATCAAAAGTATGGCAGCTTAGGCTATAACTTATGGTGTCAGACTTATCGGTCGTTCACCAAAACGAAAATTTTTGTTGCCGACGCCAAAATTTGATATCCAAATTTGAAGTGGGGTCAGAAATTACTCGTTTTAAAAATAATTACAAGCCTAATTGATCTTCTAGAGGTCCTAAAAGAACGACAATAAACCAATAAGTCAACTACTTTTTTTCCTTTTGCAAATAAGATCCGATTTAATACAGAAAAAAGTCATTTACTTTTCATTTGGGCAAGACAAATTTTTTCGTTTTGTAATTCGAAAAAATCTTGTGAAAGTGAAAATGGGAGCACAAATTTTTTCGTTTTCAAAACGAAAACAAAAACCGAAAGTGAAAACCGGAGCATGCCTGATAGAGTTCAAAATTTTTGGCAGTATAATACGACATGCCAATTTTCATAGCGATCGGCCGACTATATCCTATAGCTGCCATATAACTGAACGATCGGAAATGTTTTTTGGTAGAAATACCTACTTTGGTATTTTTGAAGATAGAAGTTTGGGACTTTTTTTTAGATTTTATATTATAATACATTGGGTTATATTATTTTATTCTCATAAGGATCGGCCAACTATATCCAATGTTTGCGATATATATACGGTTTTAACTGCAAGGGTATATCAACTTCGGCTCCGCCCGAAGTTAGCTTTCCTTTCTTGTTTTTATTTCTTTCTGATTATTGGCATTTATATAATTTTATTCTCTCCATTCCTTACCCCTTGGGGGGAAACAACGGAGCACTACGATTTTTAAACTGGGCTCTTTTTACCCAGATCGCAGCCCTATTTTTTTAGGTACCCTGGGCTGAGAATTTTTCTACAGCCACTTTCTTTCTACAGCCACTTAAACTGGCACCACTAGGTGCCAGTTTAAAACCTAAGTCTCTTACCACAGGGGGGAAAACGTCAGGGTGTCTCGATGGACCAAATTTCAAGAGGAGTCCCAATAACTTAGGTGTTACTCCAATGAGTTCCGTTTAGAAACTGTTTTATTTTCATATAATGTTCTTACACGAAAGATACATGAAAATCTTAAATATATTTAAAACTACTCATCAACGCCATGCACGATGACCTACTATGTGACCCTTTCTTAATTGCGATAAGCGCACCTCTTACAGTGATGGAAAAAATAATAGAAACGAATTTTCCCTTTGGGTTCAAATACTAATTTTTAATAGAAAACGTGGTATTGAGTGAAAATTTTAATTTTTCTTTAATATGTATACATCTATCTTACATACTAGAAAACAAATCCATTTAGTTTTATTCATTTAGCTAAAAAATTTAACTAAAGTTAAATTTTATGTTTTTGACCTGGAAATAAAAATAGAAACGAAATGACTAATCCTTCTCTAAATTTACTAGTTTAGCAAAATTTACCATAAAATGTATTCAGCTTTAATATTTGGTGCCGTTACCATAGTTTTTCAAAACTGCAGCACACCTACGAGGCATAGACTCCACCAGATTGGAGCATATTGCTTGCTAAATGGAGTACCACTCTTCCTGGACTTTCTCCCGCAATTGCTCCTTATTTTTTGGTTGAAACACATTTAAACGTTTTTTTAGGATGCCCCACAAATGCTCAATAGGGCTTAAATCAGGTGACTGAGTTGACCATTCCATAACGTCGACTTTATTATCCTGGAACCACTTTATCGCAATCTTAGATGTGGGTTTGGGATCGTTATCCTGCATAAATTCCCACTTTCAAAACATTTCCTCTTCGGCATATGGTAACATAACGTCCTTCATTATGTTTACATAGTCTGTAGAACACCTATTGCCTTGTACCCGATAAAGTGGACCAACACCTGAAGCAGAGAAACATCCCCACAGCGTTAGATTGCCGCCTCCTTGTTTGATTGTCTTTTTGGTGTATTTGGGATCGAATGCTGTGATGTTTGGGCATCTAACATGGGATCTACCATCAGATCGAACAAATCAATCTTTGTCTCATCGGACCAAAGGACGTTTTTCCAGTTTTGGCGGGTCTCTTGGTTTTTGGCAAAGCAGAGTCGCCTTTCGATGCTCATAAAAGGAACTCTCCTTGCTGAATGCGCTTTCAAACCACGCTCAATCAGTCTTTTGCAAATGGTATGACTCGTTAAGGATGCGTTCATATAGTTTTTAAGATCCTTCGAAGAAAAGAAAGGCTACTTTTTCGACTTCCTAATAAGGGACGTGTCAAATTTTGTGGAAGTTGCTCCCTTTGCGCCACGTTTTTAATGTTTATCTGAATAGTGGATAGCAGAAAACACTTTTTTTGTGGAGCATTCCAACATTTTGAAAATTTGTCCCATGGATTGGACTTCTGCTTTTAATGTGAGGATTAGATTCCTCTCTACTGCGGTGCAATGTTCTCCACGACCCGTTTTGAAGCTTTTAACTAAATTAAATTATAAATTCTACAAAAAATTGCTATAATAACACTCCTTGTAATAAAAATATTCAAAACAATACCTTTTATTTTAACTTAAACGAACAATAACCACAGATTTTGACAAAATACGACCGCGTTTCTATTATTTTTTCCAACCCAAACACGAGGTCTTCTGACGAATTTCCATGAAAAACCAAAATTGCGGAAGAAAAGCGTTAAAAAAGAAGATCGTGACCAAGTATCGTTATCCACGTTACTAACTCAGTGGATTTCATAAATATTTCTGAAGCCTAAACTTAAAAAAAAAAGCCTTCGGAATTTTTATATAATATCGTGTTCAATGCTCATCAACGCCATGTCGTTGTAAATGAAGAGTTTCGAAGAAGTACGCAGCTTTGATTTTCTTCACATAAGCCAATACAACGCATTGATCCTTATATAGCATTGCTTTCTCTTCTTGATTACATGTGGCTTCCAAGCAAGTCTCCTGTCAAGCGTGAAACATAGGTAATTCAGGTTACTGCGGGATGGGGAAGCTGTTGATGCCAGTTTCTTGGTTGGAGAGAAAAAGTAGTCGCAGTGGATTTGTCGTTGTTAACCTCAATATTCCATCTTCTTTGACAATCGCTGGGCAGGTCGAGCTGCTCATGCATGACAGCAGCTGCGTCGGGGGGTCATCCACGTAAGTGGCTGCTATAAGGATTGGGCTCTGCAGGGGGCTCCGACCGGGAGGTCGGCCGTATAGGGCAGCGGACCCAGTACGCTGCCTTGGGGGATTTCACCGGGGCCCTCTCTAAGGGCAGAGGTGTCCTCTCCGCATTTGACTGCAAACTTTCGGTGCTTCAGGAATGTCTCCAGGAAGAGGAAGAACGGTTGGGGCAGGCTAGTCTTAAGCTTGAGCAAGAGACCGGTGTGCCAGACTCCGTCTAAGGCTTGCTTCCCATCCAACATGACAGCCAGGCAGTATTTCCTGGTTTCAAAAGCGTCCAGGATGTACCAGGTGGCAGCAGTTTTAATGTAATTGCTATGATACCATTATCGCCCGGGGCCTTGCTGTTGTTTATAGTGGAAGTCTGAGCAGCTGTCTCCTCTTCCGTGAGTAGTGCTATCAAGGCGGCATCTCTGGGGGACTCGGCCAAGAATCGGACTGTTTCTGTAACCTCTTCAGACGATCAGCGATTAAACGGCGTGAACACGTTTGCAAGATGTTCGGGAAACGCGTTTGCCCGGTCCATCTCTGTTCCGCACCAGCTGCCGCCGTTTCTCTGGACTGGTGTTTTTCTCTTATCCTCTTTACGCTGGTAGGCTGTCTTATTCCTTTGGTGACACGCCAAAGGTTGAGTTGTGGGTCGCCCGGTTCCAGTTGCTCAACAAACCCGTGGAAGGCTTCCTTCCTCAGCATTGCCAGTAGTTCTGTGAGCCGTTTGGAGGTTCTATTAAGGGGTTATATACAGTTGTACCGCTCAAAAAAATGGAATTTTATCGATTTTTTTTTAACACCATAGAAAATATTTATGAAAAATGTTTTACCAACGTTGTTTAGTACATGTTTCTGGGTACTTAATGAAATTTTTAATTTAAAAAAAAATGGCGACGGTTTTAACAAAAAATGTACTTTTTTGAAGTTATAAGATTTTTGATTTTTATGATTTGAAGAGAAGTTTTCCAAAAAATTTAAAATCCCTCGTTCACGGACTAGACAATAAATATACTAACTACATTTTTTTGAAGTTTGGATTTCAGATGAACCGTTTTCGGGATATCATGTCCACCGCAAGACACCATCGAAAAAAAAACGATCCGGGAATTGTGTGGCTTTGTATGTATGTTTCATACATAAAAATAAAAATGTGTCATAAAATTTTGTGGCTTTGTATGTATGTGTCACTGCTTGCACGAAGGCGTAAAATGAGTTGGCTTCCAAATTTCAAATTCAATTTCTCGTTTTTTTTTCCAATGCGCCGATGTGGTAACAGAACGAATAGTATTTTTGATCACTGCCGATAGGGTTACGATGGTAGCGTAATTCCTAAAGTAGTTGCTCTGTATACAATTTTTATACCCTTGCAATACCCTCTGCCATAATTTACCCATAATTTTTCCCAAAAGTGTGCAACGCAGTGAAGGAGACATCTCCGACCCTATAAAGTATATATATTCTTGATCAGGATCACCTCAAAAGTTGATATGATGTCCGTATGTCCGTTTCTCTTTCTGTTTTTACGCAAACTAGTCTCTCAGTTTTAAAGCTATCGACTTGAAATCGATCGACTTAAGGGGAGGGTAAGGTATTAAATATTTTTTTTTCCATTTTTTTTTTATTTTTTAAATTGAATGCATAATATCTGAAGAATATTGTGTCAAAGTCAATTAAAGCAAAATTGAAATTTCAAGTCAATTAAAGCAAAATTGACGAAGTTATTAGTTATTGACGAAGTTGCTTATTAACGTTTTAAGCCTAGTACTGAGTTGACGAAAATCCGCTTTTGAAATTCCGCTAGCGAAATCGCACTTTATTCAGCTACCGAGCTAGTGTGACCAAAAAAATTAAGAAAAAGGGTAATACTGAACAGCTGTTGTTTGTAAACAAAAAACCAATAGGGAAAAATGAATTCAAATCAATTGGATGTTGGTGTTTTGTTTATGTATTTCGCCGCTAAAGAGCTGATTAAGAAATAGAAAACTGGGTCAAAATCAAAATCAATCACAAATCATTTCAATGCCATTTTATGGCATTAAAATGCCCCTTGTGGGTCAAATCCTATATTATGGGCTTCGCCTTGACCGCACTAATTAATTTCAATTTATCCTCGCGCGCCGAAAACTTTTCGGTCCGACAATTTTTTTCTTTCAAATTTTCGCTCCATGTTTTAGCTATCAAAATAAATCAAATGAATTATTTCAACACCCAAAAATCAGCTGTTTATTTTTTTTGATCCGGTAACGCCATTCAATTTGATAGCTAAAATTTTTCTCAACACAGTACCCGACAAATTTAGGAGACGAAAAATTCTTCTTCTTCCTTTTTTTACACCGTTTTTTGTATATGGAGTTTGACAGCTGTCAGATTTTCGACAGCGGATTTTCGTCAACTCAGTACTAGGCTTTACACTGGATTTTTTTGTGTTTAAAACTTTAAAGCGTTTTTCCCACAACTCACGTTTTCAAAGTCGGTGCCCCTCATAACTTCAAAACTACTGCACCGATCCTTTTGAAATTTTAAACACTATTTCTGTACATATTTTACGAGGTAACGCTGTCGAGTTTTTTTTGTTCATAGTTTTGATTTCGCAATGACAAATTAACCGATTTTTTCCCAAAAAATTGAGTTTTTCACTTCAAAGTCTTCGAAAAAATTAAAAAATTGCAATTTTCAAAAAACCTTTACAGCGTTACCTGGGGCGAACTATTATCTAACGAATGAATTTTCATTTTTGGATTACAAATGATCCAGCACCGAGTTATGAGGGGCACCGCAATTCAACTTTTTTTGGCGACACGTCCGGACAATTGCTACCATTGCCATATTTTTAAATATTTTTTTGTTTAAATTTTATTAAACATTCTCCTAATGTCATACTTTAATATACCGTTGGTTGAATAAATAAATTTTAACTGTGTCGTCAGGAAAAAAATCACAAAAACATGGCTTTTTTCGCATGATTTGACCTTACCCTCCCCTTAAAGCTACCGACCTACCAAATTTCATAACGATCGGCCGACTATATCTTATAGCTGCCTTATAACTAAACTATCGGAAATGGTTTTTGGTAGAAATACCACCTTTGATGTTCTTGAAGATAGAAGGTTGGGACTTTTTTATACCCTTGCAGAAAGTACTATGATTTGGTCCAAAAGGGTGCAATGCAGTGAAGGAGACATCTCCGACCCTATAAAGTATATATATATCCTTAATCAGGATCACATTCTGAGTTGATATGAGCATGTCCGCCTGTCCGTCTGCCTGTTTCTACGCAAACTAGTCTCTCAGTTTTAAAGCTATCGACTTGAAACTTTGCACACACCTTTCTTCCTTTTGCACGCAGTATATAAGTCGGAACGGATCGGCCGACTATATCCTATAGCTGCCATATAACTGATTGATCGGAAATGGTATACATTTGGTGTTTTTAAAGTTAGACAGTTCAAATTTAACATGAAAGCTATTTTTGGCAAAACATTACGACATGCCAAATTAAATGCTATCTGTATTATTTTTGGGGCTCGGGCAGTCACGTCGAACTATAAATTCGGTGGAATAAACCTGAAACTCTGTGAGCTAGCCGCAAATGGTTGCGAGCGGGAAGAAGAACAACAGTTCGTTACACCTCAAAAATACCAAAGTTGTGCCATTTCCGATTGTTGATATATATGGCAGCTGTAGCATAAAGTCGGTTGATCCTTATACAATTTTTTATGTTTGTCCAACCTTTTATCTTAAATAACATGATAGGTCATTTCCGATCTTTCAATTATAATATCCTTATGAAAACAGGTATGTCGTATTAATTTGCCAAAAATAGCTTTCATGTAAAATTTGAACTCTCTAACTTTAAAAACACCAAAGTTATACCATTTCCGATCAATCAGTTATATGGCTTATATAACGACTTATATACTGCGTATCGATCCCGACCGCTAAGATATATATATTGCGTGCAAAGAAAAGAAGGATCTATGCAAAGTTTCAATTCGATAGCTTCAAAATTGAGAGACTAGTTCGCATAGAAACTTATATCAACTCAGGAGGTGATCCTGATCAAGAATATATATACTTTATAGGGTCGGAGAAGTTCCTCCTTCACTCCGTTGCACACTTTTCACAAAAATTATAATACCCTCTGCCAGGGTATTAAAAAATATTTGTTAAGAGTATGAATTTCATAGTATCGAAACATAAAATTATCAGTATTATAAATTTTGAATTACAGTTATATATTTTTTTTTGCCGATGGATATATACTTACTAAAAATTATATATCCTTAAATTGTTTTATAAAGTCCTTATTTAAGTCCCTTTAAAACCACCTTATAATAATTGTAATAAATAAATTTTTTAAAGTATTAAATCTTACTACAATATTTATTTTAGGAAACAAGAGCTGTTAAACGGAATTTATGCCATGGGATTTAATACACCAAGTAAAATACAGGAGACTGCGTTACCAACACTACTTGCAGATCCGCCACAAAATATGATTGCGCAAAGCCAGTCTGGTACAGGAAAAACTGCGGCGTTTGTCTTAGCTATGCTAAGCCGAGTAAACGTTAATTTAAATCACCCTCAGGTATATTCATTAAAAACAAGAAAGGATTTCTAGCTTCGGATGAAACCGAAACTTATACACCCTTGCAGTTAAATACGTTTGGCATCGATGTATTTTAGATTGGATGTATATTAATTGACCCATTTTTCCTTTGTTTTTTTCCTTTGTAAGTCGGAATGGTCAGGATAGGCTGACTATATCCTATAGCTGCCATATAATTGTTTGATCAGAAATGGCATAACTCTGGTGATATCAGAGTTAGAGAGTTCGGATTTATTGTGGATTTTTTTTTACAGATTCATCTGATTTCTGATTGTATTTATATTGTATGAATGAAAGAACCAATGTTTTGTATTTAAAAGAAAAAGGACTTCCACTCTCTTCGACAATACAACTTCTACAGTACCACAATACTTGCAAAAAAGCTCTGGTAGTACTTTTGGTTTCAAATTAAAAATATAAAATGAAAACAATAAAAATAAAAACAAGAAAGGAAAGCTAACTTCGGGCGGAGCCGAAGTTGATCTACCCTTGCAGTTAAAACCGGATATATATCGCCAACATCGGATATAGTTGGTGGATCCTTATGATTACATCATAAAAAAACCAATTAATTAAAATAAAAAATCTAAAAAAAGTCCCAAGCTTCTATCTTCAAAAATACGAAAGTTGGTATTTTTACAACACCAAATACCATTTCCGACCGTTCAGCTATATGGCAGCTATAAGATATAGTCGGCCGATCCTATTGAAATTCGGTAGGATGGATCAACTGGCCAAAAATAGAATCTGTATTAAGTTTCAGCTTTCTATCTTCAAAAACACGAAAGTTGGGTCATTTTCGATCGTTCAGTTATATGGCAGCTATAAGATATATTCGGCCGATCCTTATGAAATTTGGCATGTCGTAATGTTTTGCCAAAAATAGCTTTCCTGTAAAATTTGAACTCTCTAACTCTAAAAACACCAAAGTTATACCATTTCCGATCAATCAGTTATATGGCAGCTATAGGATATAGTCGGCCGATCCGGGCCGTTCCGACTTATATGCTGCGTGCAAAGAAATGAAGGGTGTGTGCAAAGTTTCAAGTCGATAGCTTCAAAACTGAGAGACTAGTTCGCGTAGAAACAGACAGACAGACAGACGGACAGACGGACATGCTCATATCAACTCAGGAGGTGATCCTGATCAAGAATATATATACTTTATAGGGTCGGAAATGTCTCCTTCACTGCGTTGCACACTTTTGGACAAAATTATAATACCCTCTGCAAGGGTATAAAAAAATATATATAATACATTAAAAAATAAATTATTTTATTATTATTTATATTATTATTATTATTATTATTATTTTATTATTAAAATTATTTCTATAAAATTAATTTATTTAACTTTTGTTTCATATTTTTTCTACTCTAAAATTTTTAAAGTTTACACATGTTGATACTTTTTAGCGATATCTGTTTGTTCACAATTTTTCGGCGACTTTGGGGCTCGGGGAACTTGACCCGTGAAGCAGCCGATTCCTAGTAGGAATCTAAAGTAATGGTGCTCCGCGTGACAGCTGTAGATCTGTACACTGAGATTGGGCTTGCTTCTGGAGGCGTTGGATCGGCTCCCGGGATCGCAAATCCACGTGGGTGAGGGTACTCCCGAAGACGAAGGAGCAGCCGGGCAGATCCACGTGGTGAGAGTGATATCGAAGGCAACGGCTGGTGCCCCAATTCGGGCCAATCTCCTTGTCAATGGTTCCTTCCCAGAAAATCCCAGAAATTCCTTCCCAAATTAGATCTATCTATCTAATAAATCTTTATATATCACCAGTGCATATATACCAACCAGCTCGATTGTGATCAGCTTGTAGCTCTGGGCGATTTTAATAACCCAGACCTAAAGTGGTTTAATGTTGATGCTTGAGGTTTCAATTAAAACCATTTCTGGTTAAAAAACTTCTTAACATTTGCGTTTAGACGTCTTAACTGGCTTGCAAATCTTCATTATTCCTCTTATCGTAGTAAAAATCGTAGGACAATGCGGGGTGTCGTTTTTCTTCATACCCTCATTAATGGTGAAGTAGATAGCCAGCATTTACTAACACGCTTACATTTCAACACTCCTAATTAAAGGACTAAAAGCTTAGACCCCTATTCTTTAGCCATTGTAGCTCAAAATATGCACAACACAACTCTCTTAAGGTCTTTTGTTCAAACTACGATGGTCTCTACCCTATCACCCCTTTTCCCTGCCTTCAAATTTACCAACTTGTCAGCTGGTGCACGAGTACATATTAAGCTATTTGAAATTTGTTAAGCTAAGAGGAGTTAGTAAGGAAATTTAAAATTTTATATTTTAAATTAGAGGGACAGGAAAGAGATGTAATAGAAGGGTCATGCAGTGCATATGTCGAACTACAATGGCTAAGGAACAGAGGACTAAAGTTTCGAGTCCTTCTATTAGGAATGTTAATTTTTAAACATGTTAGTAAATGCTGGCTATCTACATCACCGGTTAAAAGGTTATGCAGAAAAACTACACCGAGCATTGTCCTACGATTTGTTAAGCTAGGTAAGTTTATAAGTAAAAGTCTGCTACTGTAGGATGGAAGCTGAAGATTTGCATCCCAGTATAGACCTCTAAGTGCAAATATTAAAAAGTTCTTTTGTACGGATTCTATGCGGTCCTTAAAGTTAGTCTAATAGGTTATGTCTAATAGGATGCCGAGATCATTAACCTGGGTTAATTTTTCTAAGGCAATCCCATTAATATAATAAGTCGCTTGCAGAGGGCAAGAACGATAAAAAGACTTACGCTTGAATTTTGATCCATTAAGTATTACATCATTAGCTAAAAACCATTTTTGAAAGTTATTAAGGTCAGACTGAAGACTGTATTGGGCAGCGATGGATTTGTACTGAAGACAAAGCTTTATATCATCTGCATACATAAGAACTGGAGAGTTTCTTAAAGCAGGGGGCAAGTCGTTTATAAAAAGCGTAATTAATAACGGGCCAAGATGACTTCCTTGAGGGACGCCAGATGTAGCACGGACCAGACGGGACTGTATGTCTTTAAATAAGACTCTTTGTGTCCTTCCATCTAGGTAGCTGGAGATCCACGTTAAGAGGTCTTTAGGAAAACCCAGCATATTCAGTTTACTCAACAAGAGTGAGTGATTAACTGAATCAAATGCTTTGCTGAAGTCTGTGTAAATTACATCGGTTTGATATCCCTTACAAAAGCCATCTATGACAAAGGATGTCAACTCCAATAAGTTTGTGGTGGTGGAGCGACGCTTAATAAAGCCATGCTGACAAGGAGTGATAATCGAAGAGCAAAGGTGTTGAAAATGATTAATTAAGGGGTAATTAATTTTTCAAATAACTTTGGAATTGCCGACAACTTAGAGATGCCTCTGTAGTTGGCAGCCTCGGACTTTTTCCCTTTTTTATGTAGGGGAATTATGAATGATTCCTTCCACTTAAGGGGAAAAATCGAGGTTTCCAAAGATAAGTTGAAAAGCCTTAGAAGAGGTTTGCACAGAGCCCTGGCGCAATATTTTAGCAAACAGCCTGGTACTCGTCGGGGCCTGGCGAATAAATGGGTTTTACCCTTAAAAGACCAGATAATAAGTTGTTCTCAGAAAAAAACGGACAGAAAATAAGATTTGCTGCTTCAATGTTAAATGCGTAAGGCTGATCTGTCCATTTACGCGGAGAATAAGTTGTTTGAAAAAATTCTCCGAATAGATCGGCAATGGCCTGATCAGAGGTCGCAGAGGAATTTTCAAACGTAAGCAGGGGTGAAAAAGATACGTGTTTACGCTTAGTGTTTACAAAATTATAAAACTGCTTTGGATCCTGTGTAAATTGTATCCGGCAGAGGTCAATATAATTCCTATAACATTCAGCGTTATGCACGGTAAAAATCGACCAAGCTAGTAGGTATCTTGAAAAATCAACACTACTGCAGGTTTTTTTATGTTTTAGTAAGAACCTATTTTTAATATTTTTTAGGTTAGTGAGGCATTTTGTATACCAAGGAGGATTTGTTGAAGCGGACGGATATTTCCATGGCACACAGGAAACAAAAAATTTATTTAAAGTACAGTAAAATTTTTCTAAAGTGACGTTAATATCAGTGCATGCTAGAATATCGGACCAATCGTATGTATCGATAAGGCTATAAAGTTTCTGAAAATCAGCTTTACGGAAGCAGAGACTTTATTGATAGGTGACAAAGATGTTGAGTTGTCGACGTTGGACCACTTTAATTCTGGGATATTAAAGTCGTCCACCGCTACGAGTTGGTCACGATCCGTCATAAGATTAGAGACGTATCGAATGGCGGACAAATGCTGCCAATATGTGGGCGGTTCAGACATAGGCGGTATATATGAACATGTAATGTATAATGATTTCACGGAAATAGTGATTTTAACGCAAATGAATTCTATGTCACCAAACTCTTGGAATTTCACCTCTTCAGAAGCAAGAGTAGAGTCTACCAAAATGAGTCCACCCCCCTTTCGCTAAGGGCGATCCCGTCTAAAAGTGGTGTACTTACTTGGAAAAACTTCGGAGCTAAAGATCTCCGGCTTTAACCAATGTTCTGTTAAGGCTATAATATGGGATGCAAAGGAAGAACTATCAGAATATAGTTTAGGGAGTTTGCTACGGAGCCCCATAGTTTTCTGATAGGTAAGTGTAAGTGACGATACTAGTTTTTTGGGTTAGTGGACAAAAAAGAGGTGGAAGGTTGGTCAGTGGTTCCGATATTGGGAAGTCTCACTCCTACTGGTTTTATAAGTTTTTTCTTTACGGAACTAGGCTGATGTTCTTGGACGAAAAGATTCTCTGGCCAAAAACTGGGAGAATAACTCGTCTTGAACATCAGCGCGGGCACACGAATCTTGAAAGAAGACGTGCGCCGTGTATAATTATATTTAAATTTAGTTATGTCCTCCACCTTTATATCGGCTTCTTTTTTGGCTTTGATATAAGCCGAGATATCAATCTCTGAAGTATCAGGGGCGAGCCGAGAAAAATATATATATTTCGATGGAGGAATCACCTGTAAGGGTTTCGGTGTCGCAGGTACAAAAACTGCAGCATAAACGGACTGTGGAATATCTTCTTGGGTGACTCTAACGGGGTTTCATTCACTAGGACCTGTGGTATCCCTAGGATGCCAAGGAAGATGTCGGAAAATTGCTAATTTTTACTGAGAATTTCGTATGGCGAATTGTTCTCAGTTCTAGCCCTTGGTGTGGCCGAAGATATGAGCGGCTGCGTTATTGCCGGCTGAGTAGACTGAGGCGGATCACAAACAGCAGATTTCTTACGCTTAGGAGACTTCGTTAGTAGCTGAAGGCTGCTAAACTGAGTGTCAAGCGCACAGAGTTGGTCATTGACTTTACGAAAACCAGTGATCAACTCTTTAAATCCATTTTTTGTCTGTCTCATGAACGACCTCATTTCGCCTTGGACAGCACGACAATTTTCACAACAATAGTGTATACCAGACCTACGGCAAATGGCATCCGAAACTGAGGCAGTGAACCCGGCACACTTAGCGTGTACGACGTTTTCACATAGCCAGCAATGGATGGTAGGCTGGGATGTGAAAATTATCTTGTTACAAGACTTCATAGCGCAGACAAGTTTAAATTCCATTTTTTTCAATAAATAAAACAAAATTAATATATAAAAAAGTTTAAAAAAAACACTATACCTTGAACCACTGTGCCAAATAGGAAGCCGAAGCGGGAGCTTTTGAGAGTGCAAAAGAAAAATGCAGAAATAGAGATAAGACGGGGAAGAAGCAGAGCTGAGCTATGCTTGAAATTGAAATTATACAAATTATTAATTCGACTCCAAATATACCACAGCATTCGCGAAGCGATACGGTTTAAGCTTAAGATTCTTAAGGTTCTCATTACATTCAATTCACAAGTGAGTAAACACCGGTTTACCAATATTTATCATAAACGCAGTGCGCACAAAAAAAACAGGACCGTTCGCTTAAGAGAAAGAGAGGACTTTCGATTTGTTATTTTTCATTGCGAACGCAAGACGAACTGGAAATTGAAACCGTTTGAAGTCAAACGGAAGATCAGTCGGAATCATTGGTATTCAAAGAATACATACATTTTCGTCTTCGTTCTTTTCGTTTATAATTATTTCCTCAATCGAATTCGGTATGTCTTTTTACTGAAAGTCGAGTACAGTTGCTTCAGTACTGAGTACCTGTGGATAAAATTTGCATAGCATCATAATAACGGTACTTTGATCCAACATAATAACCAACTTTGAGCTGAAAGTTAGTTGGTGGAAACCTTGGTAACTCCAGAGACTTCAAAAACTTCGTTGGATAATTTACTAAATCATCGGCATTTGTTTTGGAATCAACGGTTTTGTATAACACCAAATCGCCAGCAAATTTTTGATTGTAAAAATTGTAAATTTTGTAAATTCTGGTTGTGAGATGGTGTAGTGTTTAGTGTATAGTTGTTATGCGTTGCAAATCATTGTGTTGGTTTAAGTGATTGGTTATGGGTGTTTTATCTTTTACCTTGCAATATGGCATGAAGCCGCCTTCTCGAATGATATTAGCTCCAAAAACAGTCATGCAAAGCAGTTATTGTATTCAAGGATGTGTTGAAGAATATGGCTATGAACCGTGATCACTTCCATCGATCAATTTTTTTTAACTTTAACACATTGCAATATTATTGCAATATATAGCATTGACAATCGGGCAGTTATATTTTGTCTTTCTTCGTTTAAGTTCTTTGAATATATTCTTTATATGTTCATATATTTTCTATATATGAAGTTCCGATGTTGGCACGTCATCCTCTAGTGATTTTGGACTATAGACAGAGTGGTAAATATGACCTCAAATTAACCTCAAATGCACGATCCACATAATTTAAACAGTTCAACTTACAAGCTTAAAGACAAATGCCTGCACTTAAGCCTCTTAACTTTTGAACGCCGATGATAGCCTGGAAATCCATCGTTCCCTGTTAGCTTCAGCCACTAACGGTGGCGATTTTTTAAGGTATTTTAAAACTAATGGTTTTTTTTTACTTATTTATACCCTTGCAGAGGGTATTAAATTTTTTTTCTAAATATCTAAATTTCTAAATTTAAAAATCTAAATTTTCTAAATTTTTTCTAATTCGACTATATCCTATAGCTGACATATAACTGATTGATCGGAAATGGTATAACTTTGGTGTTTTTAGAGTTAGAGAGTTCAAATTAATTAGTTCAGTTCATGAGAGCTTTTTGGCAAAACATTACGACATGCCAAATTTCATAAGGATTGGACGACTATATCCTATAGCTGCCATATAACTGATTGATCGGAAATGACCCAACTTTCGTGTTTTTGAAGATAGAAAGAGGAAATTGGTACAGATTATATTTTTGGTCAGTTAATCCGACCTACCAAATTTTATAACGATCGGCTGACTATGTCTTATAGCTGCCATATAACTAAACGATCGGAGATGATTTTTGGTAGATATACCAACTTTGGTACTTTTGAAGATAGAAGCTTGGGACTTTTTTTTAGATTTTCTATTGTAATTAATTGGTTTTATTATGATGTAATCATAATGATTGGCCAACTATATCCGATGTTTGCGATATATATCCGGTTTTAACTGCAAGGGTATATCAACTTCGTCTCCGTCCGAAGTTAGCTTTCCTTTCTTGTTTTTTTTAAATTTCATATTGAACCCAACACCGGTTTGTTACATGAAATTAACTGAGCAGAGAACAATGATAAGCTGTCAAACAATGGATCACGCACCGCACGGTGAACAGTATTCTTCAAAAAATGATTGTTTGCAATTACAGATCAAGGACAAATATATTACACAGTGTGACAAACAAAATAATATTGGAGGAACTTTCAAATAGACCTAGTGGGAATTGTTTATAAGGTTGAATATAACACAAAACCGTGTTTGTATAGCAAAAACCGTGTTTGAATATTTGTAAGACCCTCAAAATTATAACTTTATTTGGAAAAAACGTTTTTCGTGACTTTTTTGCGCTTAAAAATTCCTAAACGCGTAATTTTAAACCGATTTTAAAATTTTCGACGTTTTTCAATAGTTAAATGTTGTAGCTTAAAAAAAAAATGTACCTTAAATTTTTTTGAACAAAAAGGATAAAATTTGTACTCAAGAAACTGAAATTTTGGCCATTTTTTGGATATTACAAACACGGTTTTGTACTATATTCAACCTAATAAACAATTCCTCCTAGGTCTTTTCAAAAGTTCCAAACCACTGTCGCACTATTTAATTGATGATTTATCCTCTGTCCGTAAATTCTGAGATGGCATTGTAAATATCTTTTACGTTGCTCTTTGGGCAATTGTTTCCTTCGCTATCACGACTGCTTTTATGCTCACGAATTTTCGACTTCTGCCTCAAGTTATTTATACTATTTATTTAGTTATCTCACACGGTATAGAAAAAGTTGAATCGAAGTTATGAAAGTTTTGTGGAATTATATTTAGTATAATGCATTTCTGGAGATTTTAGTCCTTGGGATTGAAAGAATCTTTGATTGATTCCCTGAATATTAATTTTATGGTAAATTTTTATATCGTTGAAGGTGTCTGAATTTTCTTTTATCAACGAAATTTCTGCATCAGTAGCATTTAAAAATATTAAAAATAGGTTACTACCTCGGTTGTTGTAACTACCTCGCAGTCCTTTTTGGGCGTACAGGATCGCATTTGCGTTGCCGGTCATTTCAGTACTACGTTGTAAGTACTTAGTGATAGCTTCGTTCCTTGTTACGAAATTTCCTGCCTTAATAATTGTTTTTAGTTTTCCATTCTCACAATTTAAAATCATTGTGCTTATGGCTTCCTTGGTGCTGAATTTATCAGCATGTTCGGCCGGTAAACTTTCATCAATATACGAGTCTTCCAAAAGATTACGTAAACTAGCCGTTTTTCCTTTCTGCGGATTTTTGGCTAGTTTTGCCTTTACTAAATCAGATGTTTCGCCTACTAGAGTATCTTGCAATTTTTGTATAATTGCAGGAATTGTTGTGTCATTCTGTACTTTTTACAGAGTTGATCCTATTATTTTTGATTTTATGACCTCGACAGCTATCGCTTTGAATGTGCCTTTTGTCAAGTTTACAAGATTCAAAGCTGTTATAAATCTTTGAAGATTTATCCTCTGTCCGTTAATATGTATGCCCTTTGGGCAATATTTTCATCCGCCATCACGAATGGTTTATCCTTAACTATACTAAAACTGGATTCATATTCTAAGCAATTTTCTACTTCTGCCTCATCTAATTTTATTACAGAAGGTATCGTTAACTTATTTAGGTTTTTTTCCATCTATACTGGCTTCTTCTTCTTCTGAATCTATTTTTTCAGTAGTATCGGTATCGACTAGTTGCTGACTAGGTTTAACCGTTAGTAAAGTATTAATAATATTTAGTATAGATATACCCAAATCGTATTTTTCTATGATACAAAAAAAAAAGGACCTTATCCGTAGATATAACTTTGAGGCTAGGATTTGATTGATTATTGGTTATTTGGTTTTTTTCCATCCTTTGGTGCTTTGATCCTGCCTCGGTCCCCATGCAATGCTAAGATAGCAAGATCGCCATATAATTAATAGATCCTTTTTAGTTTCTTTCATTAATTTCTTCATTTTATGAGAGCGATATGTCGTGTCGCTGCTCTGGGTTTTTCGTAAGTGCTCCATGAAAAGTCTTCGCTGCTGCAGAGGGCAGCGGCAGAGCGTCGGCAATATATTCTTCTTATATATATTATGTAATACATGAGTGCACATGTTTATGTAGCTGAGCAGCATAATAATGCTGACCAACAGTTTAAGCCTTATGCGTTCAAGAGGCTGATCATATTACACTTGAACTAAAGTCAAGTGTTTCTATATTTTCTGCAACTGTATTGATGGTTTCTGTTATAGTTTATAATTATGGTAGAGTGATCATTGACTATAAACAACAGCATACACTACAAACCATACTCGTACAACATATACAATACTCATTTCAAAAAACGAAATTGGACAGCAAAATCACAATCCACTTGCAAAACAACAATAACTTAAAACCAGTCGGCGTTTCAAGTGATGTCGACAGACATATACCCTGTTTCAATCTCAGTATATTGATTTAGATTAATTCGTTATAATATAAAAAAATTGTACTGCCACCACTTGATCGTATTCTTAAAAAAATATAAATTTAACAGCTATACCAGCTAAATAACGGTTATACCGATTCTCATGAAATTTTGTGAGTGTATTGAGTTGGTCTGAGAATCTTTCATCCTCTTAAATTCTGTTCGACATACTAAAAATCGCATATCAAGTGAGTTACTACCTCATCACAATGACAACTCACGCAACCATAGCATTTTAACTCAATTTAAACTGGGCAAAAATACTTCATCATTAACTACAGTGAGTATTAAGTACAGTTGTACAGTGAGCAATGCCAAGAAAACGCAAAGGGGGTGATTTGAGCCGTGATACAAGTAGATCTCGAAAAATGCGAAATAGAAGATCCGAAAGAACCGAAGAGCAAATTCAGCAACAAAGTACTGATGTACGTGTTAGAATAGCGCAATTTCATCAAAAAGAGCCAGAAGATGCACGAGCTGAACTCAATAAAATCAGAAGATTGGAACAACGACAATCACTTTGAGCAAAAAGTCTGAGACCAACCGATTGAATTTCTCGTATACAAATTTTGCTCTCGCCCAGCCGAAGAACAGTTTTTTCTGTTTTCGTTTGCTCTGCTCATTCTCGGACCGTTTGCTCGCGATCGACGATTCAAAAATTTAAATGAAAACTATTCATTTTTTATTTAAAATAATCAATATATTAGTTTAAAGTATGAAAAATTCACTTTAAAAATTTTAAGAAGTTTTTTCGTGAAAATTGCATGTTAAAATAGGAGACAACATACCACTGTGCAACGAAACGAAGACAAATTATTGAAAAGACTTTTTTTGCTGATTTTTTCAGTCAATCGGTCTTTTAATGAGTCTTTCTACGCGAACGTCACTCGAATCTCATGTTCGGTAAACGAGAGTTTAATGATCGACTCATCGTAATGCGTTCAACAGAAAACCGAAACAAAAAGAAACAAAGTCTGCTGCTCAGAAAGAAACCGAAACGGCATGCTTTTTTTCGGTTGTTCTCGCGAACAGAGCGTAAGGAAAAAAACGGTTAACAGTTGCAAGCTATGCGCAGAACAAATGACCAACAACGACAACAGGTACATCGAGCATTTATATCTGATTCATTCCTGAGTCTAGCATTCCAGTATGAGCCTGATTTTGAGTATTATGCTCACTCATAAGTGGTAATTGGTGCTATGGACAAGGAATGTCCGCATTGTCATGCTCTGATATTAAAAAATGTGCAAATGTGCGTCAGGAAAAGTGCAACTAACAGAAATTGAAACACTACCTTAATTACGGCTTACTTATCGTCACGGATCCAGATTCTAACGTGTTCCTGAAGTCAATTCGAACATTCAATTCATGCTTTCAAAGAACATCGTTCGGAGCAACAGATATAGTTCGAAATACTAATGGCCAAGAGAATCAGAGGCCAAGTTTATCATAAAATGGGCGCACGGCTGCCAATGCCAAACGAACCACATAAATTCTTACAAATCTACTTTATGGGCGGTTAGGAAGATTGGCATTTGCAATGACTATCAACAAATCCCAAGGTCAACAATGTTTATTTGTGGCTTGGATTTAAGAACAGAATTATACTTGGCATACTCTCGAGTGGGTAAACCATCAAGTTTGTTTTGTTAGCTAAAGATGGACTAACAAAAAATATTGTTCACGCTATAGAACTAAGAGATTGACTTGCTGAATTACGATCAAACAATGACTTAAAAATAATGTTTGCCTTTTGTTATTTTTATATTCCCTTATGGTTCACAGCGCTCCAGATGACTTTATAATAAGTCTAGAACTGAGTAAATTTTGTACAGAAAACAAAACAACGTTTGCCGGGTCAGCTAGTAACAAATAAGTATGTAATACAACAACAAATATATAATTTGATTTATCATTAACCTAAAAACAAATACTCGAACTAGCTTAAAAAGTTACAAAAATGAAACATTTTGTGCTGGCTTCGAAACGAAATCGCATGCACGTGTATGTGATCGGTGACATGCATACATACATAGATCAATCGAAGCTCAGAACAACTTTCCTTTCATGGTCCTTTCTGAGACTGAAAACAGAAAACATTCAATGAGAATATTAGCGTAAGATGAACGTAGTATGAGCATAAGAAATAGAGTAAGATGCTCTCTGGGGCCTGCTGGAGCCTGTCGCAAGAAATACATATTTGCGTCCATTTTCGTTGTATGAAATTATGAAGGTATGATTATACATTCAATGCATTATCAAAATATGGACAAAATTAAACCATCCACATGACATTGCTTTTGAGTGGTGTAAAACAAATACTCATTTTGCTTATCGTAAACTCAAAATTTGAATGAGCTCTTATATAGTGCTTTTTTATATAAAAGAAATCAGCAACAATATTGCGACAGATTTTTAACAAATTAAGCCATCCATCCATATTATTTCTAAACAAAACTAGTTCCACCCAAGTTTTTAAAAAGATTTTCCTGAGTGAAATGTTTTGATCCCAGTGAAAATAAAATTTTTTTAATCGAACCCCTAATTAACTAATTTTAAAAGATTATTAGAATATTAACTTCTGCAGCAGAAGTCTGCAGATGCATTTGTGCCATTCAAAAATTAAACAAAAAAGTTATGACATATAAGATCGTTGAGTTATATAACAGCTATATAATGTAGTCGGACGATCTTTATGAAATTTGGCAGTTCATTAATGTAGAAAATCAATCTGGAGAATCCATTCATGAGAAGTGGATTCAATGAATCCAATAAAAATCTAAACTTTCTATCTTACAAACGATACAAAGTAGTTATATAGCTACAGTATAAGTATATAGTATGTGTGAAATTAAAAATTTCAGGATGCATGTTATGATAACGTGAACAAATTATTTATATCAATATGACTTGGGGCTTGATGATGCCTCAAGGAAGGAAAATAAACGATAATGAAGAAAGATGCGATAGACAAATATTTAAAGTGACGTGATTTACATCTTAAAAAGTTAAGATGTAAAAAGTATTTTAGAAATCTATATTAGCGATTTCAATGAATCTAGTTATTGAGCTGTAATATTCAACTGATTCTTGAGAAAAAAATCGATAAACGTTTTCGTATTTGAGCAGTAGCGGAAAGTTCCTGCGAATATTATCGTATTTGTAACAATTTAAAATAATACCTGGTCGAAATAAATATTGGGACACTTTATTTTTTTTAAATAAAATCGTAAATGATTTTTAATTTTTTTTGTTTTTATTTTATTTGTAAATATAGAGAAGAAATGCATTGAAAACAGATAAAACTTTTTTATTTTACTGATCCTTTCCACGAAAATTGATATTGTTATGTTAGCTCCCTTAGAAATAATTATTGGGACACTGTAAAGAAAATAATTTTTAAAAAATTTATAATTGTAGAAAAAAAATGTATTTTCTTACCTAATAGTGGGTATTGCCTCCGTGCTTTGAAATTACTTCAGCCAAGCGTTTAGACATTAAATTAGCCAAATCCTGCAATGTTTTTCTTCGATTTTGGCCTATTCTTCAACAAAACCCTTCTTGAGCTGTGCCAAATTTTCAAACTGTCGTCCATTGCTGTATACTATATTTAAGAGTATACCCCACACATTCTAAATCGGGTTTAGGTCGGGACTACAAGCTGGCCACCCCAAAAGTTAAATTTTTTAATCCTCAAAAAACTGCTTTGACACTTTGGATACGTGGATGGCGGTGTTATCCTGTTGAAAAATTAACTTTTTCTCAAAATAAGTTTCGCCAAACGGTATCAAAACGTCGTCCATTAGTCTTATGACCATCTGAGAATTCATTCGTGTTAATAAAAAACATATAGAGGATCTTCCGGCGTATCCAAATGCGGCCCATACCATCAGTGACCCACCTCCGATATTGCGAGTATAGCAGGACTTGCGTTCACGGCGGATATCTCTCTAGGACATCATTTTTCCATCAGGACCATTCAAGTTGAAAGGAAAAATGATGTCCTAGAGAGATATCCGCCGTGAACGCAAGTCCTGCTATACTCGCAATATTGGAGGTGGGTCGTTGATGGTATGGGCCGCATTTGGATACGCCGGAAGATCCTCTATATGTTTTTAATTAACACGAATGAATTCTCAGATGGTCATAAGACTAATGGACGACGTTTTGATACCGTTTGGCGAAACTTATTTTGAGAAAAAGTTAATTTTTCAACAGGATCACGCCGCCATCCACGTATCCGAAGTGTCAAAGCAGTTTTTTGAGGATTAAAAAATTGAACTTTTGGGGTGGCCAGCTTGTAGTCCCGACCTAAACCCGATTTAGAATGTGTGGGGTATACTCTCAAATACAGTATACAGCAATGGACGACAGTTTGAAAATTTGGCACAGCTCAAGAAGGGTTTTGTTGAAGAATAGGCCAAAATCGAAGAAAAACATTGCAGGATTCGGCTAATTTAATGTCTAAACGCTTGGTTGAAGTAATTTCAAAGCATGGAGGCAAAACCCACTATTAGGTAAGAAAATACATTTTTATTCTACAATTATAAATTTTTTAAAAATTATTTTCTTTACAGTGTCCCAATAATTATTTCTAAGGGAGCTAACATAACAATATCAATTTTCGTGAAAAGGATCAGTAAAATAAAAAAGTTGTATCTGTTTTTAATGCATTTCTTCTCTATATTTACAAATAAAATAAAAACAAAAAAAATTAAAAATCATTTACAATTTTATTTAAAGAAAATAAAGTGTCCCAATATTTATTTCGACCAGGTATGTGAAATTTCCATCGCAGTTGTGACTGCCATGAACTTTTAATTTGTATAGGGTGTATTTATGACCGCTGAGGATTCCATTAATTTTCTTGATCTGTAACCTTTTAAGATTGCAGTTTTTAGATTGGAACCATGGTTTTAGTAAGGTATATGGATATAGAAGACAGTATCCTTTGTTTCATTCTATGCAAAAGGAATTATAGTCGCGTTCCCAGTTTTAATTCTGTTGAAAATGTGAGTGATAGCATCGTTGATCGTTTATCTGATATTTATACAGGATCCGAAGAATTATTTCTAAAATAATTTTATAGAAATGCTAGATTTTTGCGTCACTCACCTATTAATGTTGTTCTTATTTTTTTAACAAAACAAATATTTTCATATTTTTTAGGTTTTGTGCTTATCTCCTACGTACGAATTAGCTATTCAAACTGGGGAAGTGGCTGCAAGAATGGGACAATTTTGTCCAGAAATAAAACTTCGATTTGCAGTTCGTGGTGAAGAAGGTTTGCCCTAATATATTTCACTTTGTTTGTTTTTGCATTGCTATTATTATTTCAGTTGATCGAAATAAAAGAATCTCTGAACATATTTTAATTGGAACTCCTGGAAAAATGTTGGATTGGGGATTAAAATTTCGACTTTTTGATATGAAAAAAATTTCGGTGTTTGTATTGGATGAAGCCGATGTGATGATCGCCACTCAAGGTCACCATGATCAATGTATTAGAATTCATAAGTAAGTACACCTCTGAGAAAACTAAAATTGGAAATGTGTCGTGTCCATTTTAACTTTATCTACTTAGCTATCTTTAATAAATGTTCACATATTTTTCAGAATGCTTACGATATATTTTTTTTATTTTATTTTGAATCTTGTACAGGTTTAAGAGACTATCAATAAGTTGTCATCTTAATTATATTAATTAAGCAGGGATAAAAAGCCGTTGAAATGGTAACTTAGCTGGTTAAGATATTTTTCTAGTACGTTTTGACTCGTCTTACTTCCATGGGATACTTCAATGTGTTGGTTGTTTGCAGGGAATATTTTACATTTTAAACTGCTTGAGTGAGTCATCCAATAATGGATCGAGGAAGGCTTTTCTATAAAGGCTGATTAGGTATTCCACGTCTTTCTATTTATTAGGTATTCCATTGAGGTAGGTATTTAGGTATTCCATTGATTTTTCTGTTAACTCTGTTAATAACCCATCTTTGCCGGGATTACATTTTCTCTCAGCATCCAAGAGTCAAGTTCTATCCAGCTGCAGGCATTGGCTTTCGGCTCATTTTTGCAATCCTTTCGGTTTGGTTTTGTATTGTTGTATTATTGCATATATTTAATTATAGCGGCAGCGGTTTCGGTGATTGCGATCTCTGGTCGGCTTGCTCATGTCTAATCGACGCAGTTTTATCTGTCAGCACCGTTATCGCTGCAGGCATTGTCCCTTCTTGAGCTTTGCGCATGTGCGCCTTGTCTTTTCTTCGTATGCTTTTTAAGTCCCATGGTGCGCGATCCTTCTATTACAATGTAGTTGACCCCTGGGCTCCGGGAAGTTGCAGTTTTCCTAAGCTCATCGCGCCTCTCTGACAACCGCCGTCGACCCCCGCTCCGCTCCCTTTATAACCGCAAAACAAGCCATTTCATTAAACGCGTTAATAATTCAACAGGTACTTTATTTACTATTGCCTATTAAATGACCTGGAATTTTCAAACACCACTTTAATACAGTGGGCGGCAAACTCTCATTTTCACGCGGGCATAGGGTAGGAAATTCTGCCGCAGCGCTGCAGGCACACTGACAGTGTGAGCACTTTAAAATCTTTTTTAGAAACTCTCTCGTTTGCTCCCATTTGACAGCCCAAACTTAAAAATAAAACTTTTTCCACTAAGAAAAATTTTCTCAGTAATTGGGTTGAAAAAAGTTTTTACCCATAGAAAATATAGATAGGAAAGCGTAGTTTTTATTTGTTTAAGACAGTGGTGGGCAAACTCTCATTTTACATAGCACGCGAGTATAGGGTAGGAAATTCTGCCGCAGCGCTGCCGGCACACTGACAGTGTGAGCACTCTCAAATTTTTTTTAGAAGCTCTCTCATTTTGATTCATTTGACAGCCCAAACTAAAAATCAAAATTTTTCCACTTAGAAAAATTTTCTCTGAAATTGGGTTGGAAAAAGTTTTCTTCATGGAGAATGTAGATAGGAAAGCGTAGTTTTTCATTTGTTTAAGAACTGTTGCTAGCAAAGCTTTTTTTAAATAAAATACTCAATTTTAGTGCCCATTCCAACTTTTGAATTAACGAAAAATAATTTTAAAAAAATGCGTTTTTTTCGCTCAGTGAATTCTCTGCTCTCTTTGTTTTTCTCTGCTACGCACACACTCAAATTTTAAACATGTGTTAGTTTTGCCCACCACTGGTTTAAAAACTGTTGCTAGCAAAGCTTTCTTTAAATTAAAATAAACTATTTTAGTGCCCATTCCAACTTTTGAATAAACGAAAATTGAATTAAAAAACTACGTTTTTTTCGCTCATTATTTGACAATGGGCACAAAATCAATTGACAAGGGGCCCAAAAGGTCCATTTATAGTGATGACAAAGGTTCAAAAGCAAGGGGCAAATTATTTATGAAAGGGGTAAAAAGTAACGATATTTTGGGACCAATTAGTCTGCTTTGCGAAAAAAAACGAAATTTATTTGCATTGTATGGACCTGTGGCCAATAATCATTCTAGTAGTAGTAGAGCCCTGACTAGTTATAATTATATTTATTAAAAACCTAGCAGTACCTTGCCACGTTTCGCTGTGGCATATTGTGATTGCACGCATAAGAAATAAGTCAAACAAAAAAGAATAATTTTCGTGGACTACCTATGTATGAGGATGGCAAAATCGTGAGCTTTCGAACGTTGGTTGTATTACGGTCATTCATCACAGCATCCCGCAAATGGATATATTCCTCGGACCGAAGTTTCGTCTGATTCAACCGGAGGAACAGCAAACGTTGTGTTTCAATTTTTGCATACATATCGACAATGTACTGATGAAACAACTGACGACATTTCAATATATGATTGTCATCGGTCATCCGAACCATTAATCGGTATGAGTAAAAGTTCATCGCGCTGCACTTTTTATTCGTTTCTACACCATTGACTGGATCTACCATCCTCACATTGAAATGATATCCATCGGCACCATCCCAGAAGATGAGTGGATACTGCAAAGCATCGTAACAACGGTGAGTTTCTGCGACGTTTACCAATTGATCGTTTCGTAGATGGAGAACAATATCTCGAGGTTTGAACTGATCCCCGACTATGACAATTGCCACTTCGTCTATAGTTGGAACATTGTATCTCCTGATATGTTCTTCAGCAGGCGTTTTGTCTGCATGAATGACAATTTTATGGGTATCCGAAGGCATCATATAGATTGCTGTTTTGAACAAACGCACCAAATGGTTTTGTTCGTTAAAAAGCTTCTGTAGCTGCGAAATAATGGGCTTCTTCAGCGAGGTATTGATTCCATAACGTGCATCGACTTCAGCTCCATCATCACCAATGAAGTATATTTGAAGAAATTTGTGTTCGCTGTCTGAGAACGGAAGCAGGGAACCGGCTTTGTGATAGATTTGTCCTTTGATTTTAAAAGTTGGCATGAATTGCGCAGTTTTAATTTCCGCACCAAATGACGTCATTTGGAAGCAAAAGATTTATTTCCTAATGTTCGACAGGAAATGCTTCGATTCAGCAGTAGATCCAGCTAATAGAGGTTTTGGTGGTGCTTCAAGTTGAGGCAATTTCACTTTCCTTTTGGAAATCCTTTGGTTCCTTTTGGATTGAACACAATCCTTTTGGTTCGTTGTTCAATTTGAGAGCCTGACAGTGTGCAGACCTGATTCATCCGGCCAATAACGACATTGCGATTCGAGCTGTAATCAACAGTTGGATTATATCGGAATGCAAGACGATTGTATTGCAGGTTTCGATCTGTTGCAAGCTGTAAACGCGCTTCAGCTACCCTTGCCCTGTCGCGTTCATTATTTTGAGACCAAATCAAATCGATTGTTGCAGAACGCTACTGCCTAACTATCAATCGTGTTCGCGCAAGCCTAGCTGCTCGCGTTTCTGCTGTCTCCGCGTTGTGCATCCGCATGGCTCTCAGCCGCTCAGTCTCTCGAATGGAGGCCCGCTCTTCGTCAGTCCTATTCGAAATGTTACGTCTTTTTGCTTTTGTATTGCGAGTAAGACGACCAAAATTCGACTTCTTGGGTGGCATGACTTCGTTTCTAATGACTTCGTTTCTAATGACTTCGTTTCTAACTGACATTTTCATTTGACATTTTCTTCTTAGCTGTCTGCCTAAATAGAAAAGTAGGGGCACCGGGAAACGCGAAAAAACTGATATATTCGCAAACGCAGATAAGCTATCAACATCAAAAGTAGACATAAACCGAGCTGGAACCTCAACGCTTGATGGGTAAAAATTTGGGCTTAAACGTTTCAGAACTTTTCAAGTTTCAGAACTTTCAAAAATTTGGGCTTAAACGTTTCAGAACTTTTTTCAAATTATGTAGATACGAACAGAGCCTTTTTATATATATATATATAATTGGGTTAAATTTACAATTTAGCTTTAGCAACTGCAGGCCTTAAGCTAGTTATTTACAGTACTCTTTATACCCTATACTATTATAATTTTGGTCAAAAGTGTGCAACGCAGTGAAGGAGACATCTCCGACCCTATAAAGTATATACATTCTTGATCAGGATCACCTCCTGAGTTGATATGAGAATGTCAAACTGTCTGTCTGTTTCTAGGCAAACTAGTTTTAAAGCTATCGACTTGAAACTTTGCACACACCCTTCTTTCTTTTGCAGTATATAAGTCGGAACAGTTGGGATCGGCCGACTATATCCTATAGCTGCCATATAACTGATTGATCGGAAAGGGTATAACTTTGGTGTTTTTAGAGTTAGAGAGTTTGAATTTGACATGAGAGCTATTTGGCAAAATAAAACGACATACCAACTTTCATAGGGATCGGCCGACTATATACCATAGCTGCCATATAACTGAACTATCGGAAATGATCAGTGCTCGTAAATAACTGTTGACCGTTTGTCTTCTTGCTCTCTCGTGCTCTTGCGAGCACAACCGATAAAGTTCATACTCTCTCGCTCTCGCTCTAAGCAAGAGACTCTTGCTGTCTTCATTTATGTTTCCTTTTTATGTCGCTCCTTTAATGTGCAGTCCATTAAGAGCGGAACGAGAAACGCCCGCAAAATGAGAGCCACCAAAAGACCGATTGACCGAAAAACTCAGCGCAAACGGTCTTTCACATTTACGCACACACACACTCAATTCACGATCGCAATTAATATATTTCATCTGAAAAACAGACGCCTAACGATTTACTTGTCTATGCGTGTGATTGTATATCAGTCCATACGCAAAAGTCCTTTTGTTTCACCGAACACACGGTCTTTGAACAACTTGAACAAAACAAAATAAAAAAAATGGTTTCGCTCTGAGCGAGAGCGTGCTAATTTTCTTAAATAAGCTTCTTACCGATAAACCAATTACTCTCTGAGCCTTTTCGTAAAGAGTCGGGAAAAGACACTTCTTTGCAGACAACGATAAAAAGTCTACCGTTATTTGCGAGCTCTGGAAATGACCCAACTTTCGAGTTGGACACATATACCATTTTTAAAAGGTTAATCCAGAAACACTGTTTGGTCATCGAGAGTTTTCGATGCCGTAAATAAAAACTTAGAATTTAATTCATTTCAACGTTATAAACTTTATTCAGGCCGCATATGAAATTAGGATTTATGTACAATATTTGAAATCCAATTTAGGATGCGAGCGCAGTAAGAAGACGAACGAGAGTGGCGCCAACCTTGCAGAATAGGCTAAGCGGATGCTCGCTAACTATAAACGCCGAAGTAGCAAAGCCGAGCGGCCGAAAGAGAATCGGCTTGCGACCAGCAAAACATCAGTTACTAATTAATTGTTGTCTTTAAATTAGTTGCTTGCTGCTTGACCCGACATTCTCCCCCCAGTTGGGGCTTCTACTCCAACTTCATCCTTAAGGGGCAAAAGGCACAGCTTAGTCACTGCTCGCTTGGTAATTCCAGATGAGGTTTTTATCACCGCCACTCGAAAGATACCATCCCGACCAGGGATTAACTCCATTATTCTCGCAAGCGGCCATTTCATCGGAGGTAGATTCTCGTCCTTTACTAGCACCACATCGTTTGGGGCCAAGGCAGGACCGGAGGCGCGCCATTTGGAGCGCTGCTGGAGAAGACTTAGATACTCCTCCTTCCATCGGGACCAGAAAGACTGCTGCAGGAAAGAGACGCGCTGCCAGCTGTCCAACCGGTTGAAGTTCAGCTTTGTGACATCAGGCTCGATAAAGCTGACTGACGGACCACCAGTTAAAAAATGAGCCGGGGTCAGAACATCAAGGTCTGCAGGATTTTCTGAAAGAGACAATAAGGGTCGTGAATTTATAACAGCCCCAATATGGCACAGCAGCGTTCGCAGCTCCTCGAATCCCAGAACTGCAGATCCGACAGCTCGGTAAAAATGGTGCTTGGCGGTTTTAACAGCCGCTTCCCACAGACCACAGAAATGCGGAGATCGAGGAGGAATAAAATGCCATTCGATGGACTCCATAGAGCAAAACTCCAGCAGTGACCGTTGATGCTCTTCGCTTAAAAATAATCGGCGCAGCTCCTTTAGCTCGTTTTTGGCTCCAACAAAGTTGGTTGCGTTGTCAGACCAAATATGTTGAGGACTTCGGCGGGTGCATATAAAACGCTTCAAAGCCTGCAAAAAAGACATTGTGGACAGATCCCTTACAAGCTCCAGGTGGACGGCTTTGGTAGCAAAACAAATGAAAATGCTAATGTAACATTTTACTGGAGCCTTATTACGCACTTCCGGCTTATAATAGAACGGTCCACAAAAATCCACACCAGTGACTCCGAAGACCTGGGAGCCGCTAACTCTTTCCTCCGGGAGATCAGCCATAATGTGCTGCAACAGCCGAGGCTTAGTCCGGAAGCATCGGATGCATTTGTGTAATGCCTTCGTCACGGTTTTTCTCCCCCCAATTGGCCAATATTGGGACCGAATAATTGCCAACAGTGCGCGAGGTCCCGTATGTAAATTTCGCTCATGGAAGTCAACAATTATAGCCCGCGTAACTGGATGGCTTCTTGGAAGTATAATTGGATGCTGACTATCAAAATCCAACGACGAATTTTTTAGCCGACCGTCTACGCGCAACAGTCCAAATTTGTCCAAGAAGGGAGAGGATGAGGCAAGGGCACTGGATACCGCTATGTCTTTTCCATTTTGAAGAGCCTTTATTTCCTCCCAAAAATGCACACGTTGCACTAGCCGCAATAACAGCTGTGTTCCAGATTTTATATCGCTAGCCGTAACACCGTTGTGGTGAATTCGTTGAGAAAACTTGTATACGTAAGCGAATACCCTCTGCAGTGCTGGAAACGAATTAGCGTACTTAGAAACCGCTGTTATATCCACGTACGGAGACTGAATGAGCAGGACCCTTGCACGTAACTCCAGGGTTGATCTCTCAGATGGGACCGCGGTTGGCCACGTCTCTTGGGATCCAACGAGAAACGGAGGACCATGAGACCACAGCTTATTCTCAACCAATTCATTGGGAAGAGCACCACGCGACAGGATATCTGCTGGGTTCAAAGAAGTGGGAACATACCGCCACTCCATTTCTCTAGTTAGCTTCTGAATGGTCGAAACTCGATTGGCGACGAAAACATTAAACCGCGAGGGTTCTTCTCGAATCCAAGACAGAGCCACAGCAGAATCGCACCAGCAAAAATACTTTCCAACGTAGACCTTCAACTGCTCTACTTCCGACATAAGTCGAGCCAACAACTCGGCTCCTGATAACTCCAGCTTAGGAACCGTAACAGTCTTTAACGGCGCAACTCGGGACTTCGAACAGAGTAAATAGCTTGCAGATCCTGCGCCCTTGGACACGACATAAACGCATGCCCCATACGCCTCAATGCTGGCATCACAGAATCCATGGACCTCCACCTCGGATTTCGATGTTAGCACCCATCTAGGGAATTCGGCGCGCTGCGTACTACCAAAGCTGCTACAAATCATATTCCAGTCGCAGTGAAGAGCTTGAGGAAGACTTTCATCCCAGGACAACTTCTCACGGCACAGCTTCTGGAGAAAGATCTTTGCCTTTGAAATTACAGGACCAACAAGGCCTAAGGGGTCATAAAGCCGAGCGACTGAAGAAAGCACAATGCGCCTAGTGGGCTTTGAGATTTACTGAATCCCTTCAAAAGAAAATAGCAAGCGGTCAGTTGCAGGATCCCAAGCAAGACCCAGTGTCTTTGTGAAGTTGCTACCATCATCAAACTTTAGGAAAGACTCCCGATCTTCTTCAGGCACCTTATCCAGAACGTCAGCAACATTGGAGCACCACTTCCTTAACCGAAAATGGCCTTTGGCAAGGATCGCGGATGTTTGCTGCATTATGCTAATAGCTTCATCTATAGAGTCGCCTCCGGAAAGCAGATCATCCACATAAAAGTCGCGACGCAGAATTTCAGCCCCCTTTGGAAACATTATTTGCTCATCATCTGCCAACTGATGCATTGTCCGAACTGCTAAAAATGAGGCAGGCTTCGTTCCGTAGGTGACCGTGTCCAGCTTAAAAACCTGTAACTCATCCTGGGTGGAATCCCGCCAAAGAATACACTGAAGATAGCTGTCCTCAGGAAAAACCCTGACGCAACGATACATTTTACAAATATCTCCAGTAATGGCCACCCGATGGCATCGGAACCTTAACAGAATATGCAGTAACTTTGGCTGAATAACTGGGCCAGACATCAACACGTCATTCAATGAATATCCAGAAGTTGTGACAGCAGATCCATCAAAGACAACCCTGAGCTTGGTTGTTGAACTGTCCTCCTTTAAAACACAATGGTGTGGAAGAAAGTATTGGCCAGTGACGCTCGCATCAGAAGGGACTGGAGACATGTGACCCAACTCCAGATACTCCTTTATGAAGGCAGCATATTGCTCCTTTAATTGAGGACGGCGACAGAGCTTCCTTTCGAGGGAAAGAAATCGTCGAACGGCTTGGGGGTACGACTCTCCCAGCAGCTTAGAGCCGCATTTTAACGGAAGCCGCACCGCGTAAGCGCCGGAATCCAGCCGAGCAACATGTTGCACGAAATGCGCATCGCAATCTAGCTCTTCCTTCGTCCGCTTCACAATAGGCTCGGAGCAGTCTTCGATTTCCCAAAACCGGCGGAGCAAAGAATCCAGCTGATCATCCAGCATTGTTGCGCTCTCCGGAACATCCTTGTGGGCAGTGGAAACGAGTGATCTTCTCTGGACATGTGAACCGCCTCCACACACGACCCATCCAAGTTGAGTTTTCTGCAGCAATGGCAGGCCGGCTGAGAGCTTAATTTGCCCAACACACAACAGCTCATAAAACAGACTGGCTCCGATAAGAAGGTCAATGCGCTGTGGGCGGAAAAATTCAGGATCAGCCAAAGAAAGATTGCCAGGAATATTCCAGCTGGAGACATCCAAACTGAAGCTAGGCTGCAGGTCCGTGATATTGGCGGCGATGACGGCGTTAACCAGGGCCGAGTACTCGGAACAGTGGGAACGTAGGAGAACATCAACAGAGAATCCATCTGTCGCAAAGCCGGTATCTCCAATACCAGACACCGCCATGAATGATTTGTACCTCCGGAGCTGCAGCTGACTTGCCAGCCGGGAAGTGATCACGTGCACCTGAGATCCAGAATCCAACAAAGCTCGGCATGGAACAAGGGATCCAGCGCGACTACGAACAAAAATGTTCGCTGTAGCAAGCAACGATATATCGCCGCTGTGACCTTGAGCAACTAGTGCATTAGCAGTGGACGGCGAAGAGGCTGCAGGCTCGGCGACCTCGGCTATGGCTGACGTGGGAGGACCAACCAAAGGCTGGCCGCTAAATGCCTGCGGCTCCAGAAAATGCAGCAGGCTGTGATGCCTCCGTCCACAACTGCGACAACTAGCAGCGAGGCACTCATGCATATGATGGCCCGTTTGCAGACACTTCCGACAAAGACCGAGTCGCCTGGCCTTGGTGAGCGAATCTCAGGGGGCATTGATAGAAATCGGGGGCATGCAGACATTATATGGGACCATCCACCGCATAGAGCACAGGTAGAGGGAAGAGAATTAGTAACAATAAACGATGATCTGCGTATGCAGCCATGGCCACGTCCATAGCCTCCAGCGTCCTACACCGCTGTTCCACTGGTCAAGAAAGTATTGACCAGTGACGCTCGCATCAGAAGGGACTGGAGACATGTGACCCAACTCCAAATACTCCTTTATGAAGGCAGCATATTGCTCCTTTAATTGAGGACGGCGACAGAGCTTCCTTTCGAGGGAAAGAAATCGTCGAACGGCTTGGGGGTACGACTCTCCCAGCAGCTTAGAGCCGCATTTTAACGGAAGCCGCACCGCGTAAGCGCCGGAATCCAGCCGAGCAACATGTTGCACGAAATGCGCATCGCAATCTAGCTCTTCCTTCGTCCGCTTCACAATAGGCTCGGAGCAGTCTTCGATTTCCCAAAACCGGCGGAGCAAAGAATCCAGCTGATCATCCAGCATTGTTGCGCTCTCCGGAACATCCTTGTGGGCAGTGGAAACGAGTGATCTTCTCTGGACATGTGAACCGCCTCCACACACGACCCATCCAAGTTGAGTTTTCTGCAGCAATGGCAGGCCGGCTGAGAGCTTAATTTGCCCAACACACAACAGCTCATAAAACAGACTGGCTCCGATAAGAAGGTCAATGCGCTGTGGGCGGAAAAATTCAGGATCAGCCAAAGAAAGATTGCCAGGAATATTCCAGCTGGAGACATCCAAACTGAAGCTAGGCTGCAGGTCCGTGATATTGGCGGCGATGACGGCGTTAACCAGGGCCGAGTACTCGGAACAGTGGGAACGTAGGAGAACATCAACAGAGAATCCATCTGTCGCAAAGCCGGTATCTCCAATACCAGACACCGCCATGAATGATTTGTACCTCCGGAGCTGCAGCTGACTTGCCAGCCGGGAAGTGATCACGTGCACCTGAGATCCAGAATCCAACAAAGCTCGGCATGGAACAAGGGATCCAGCGCGACTACGAACAAAAATGTTCGCTGTAGCAAGCAACGATATATCGCCGCTGTGACCTTGAGCAACTAGTGCATTAGCAGTGGACGGCGAAGAGGCTGCAGGCTCGGCGACCTCGGCTATGGCTGACGTGGGAGGACCAACCAAAGGCTGGCCGCTAGATGCCGGCGGCTCCAGGAAATGCAGCAGGCTGTGATGCCTCCTTCCACAACTGCGACAACTAGCAGCGAGGCACTCACGCATGTGATGGCCCGTTTGCAGACACTTCCGACAAAGACCGAGTCGCCTGGCCTCACCAAGGCGAATCTCAGGGGGCATTGATAGAAATCGGGGGCATGCAGACATTATATGAGACCATCCACCGCATAGAGCACAGGTAGAGGGAAGCGAATTAGTAACAATAAAGGATGATCTACCATTATTTGCACCTCGACGCCTTCCCACATGAGCGTCCGGGGCGTATGCAGCCATGGCCACGTCCATAGCCTCCAGCGTCCTACGCCGCTGCTCCAAAAATTCGGCCATCGACTCCCAAGTAGGGATGGCGTCTGAACCTGAGGAGTTTTGACTCTCCTCCCACTTGGCCTGGGTAGCTGGGTCCAACCTTTGAAGCAGAACTTGGACGATGATGCAGCTGGCGATCTGAACTGAAGTACCCAAATTCTTTAAGGCTCGCATATGGGCATTAAATTTGTCCGAAAGACTTCGAAGTGCTGCTATTGAGCCACTTTCCAACAGACTGAGGCCCAGAATCTCGTTCACGTGTGCCTGAAATATTAAGCGACGGTTATTAAATCGTTTCTCCAATAAATTCAGCGCAACATCATAGTTCTCGTCGGAGACTTCCAAGGAACGAACTGCTTCGAAAGCGGACTCCCGAAGGCAAGATCGCAACCTTTGCAACTTTTCCACCTTACTAATACGAGGATTGCTGCCGACTATGGTAGAGAAGATCGAGTAAAATTCAGCCCATTCCGAGTATCCACCGCTGAACGTAGGGAGCGGCAAAGGAGGCAGCACTTGAAAACTTTGACCTAACCCTGGGTCAGCCTGCATGGTGGACATTCCGTTGGCAAGGGTGGAGTGGGCAGCAATTCGAGATGAGCGAAGGGTCGTCTCGTGCTCAATTTTCGCCTGCATCGTTGCTACGAGCTCCGAAACAGTCCATCGAAGGTCACTGCTGATCTGCAAAATGTCCAAATCCTCAAGCTCCCCGTGGATGGCCTTGAAGTCGCTGAACATGGTGGCTATCTGACCATGTCGGACGTGTAGCATGGCACCATCCACCTTGGAAATAGGCTGAAGAGCTCCTTGGATCCTCTGTAAGTCCTGGAGAATACCCTGGGCCTTGCACTTTAAAATTGCACTCCGGGTTGGAGTGGGTGCTCCTGTGACGGCGCCGCTGGAGTTCATGATTTATTATATTGAGTTCCGAACAACCGAAATAATTTTATTTGCTCGCGGCGAACACGATCTGTCCCACTGTGCGCTCAGAACCGTAGCGGAATTGTGGAATGTATATATATATGAAGCTAGAAGTCTATGCGCGGGCGAATGCACTTGCGTTGTGGATCGTATGTTTGTATGAAGTCTATGCGCGGGCGAATGCACTTGCGTTGTGGATCGTAAATATGTATGTGTGCTTGTGAACTAACGTTTATGTTTATGCCTGTATGTATGTATAATATAATAATATATTATAATTTGTTTATTATTGTAAATAAACTTATTAGACACGTATGATAATTTGATAATGATAATTTCACATAACACTGTTTACAAAATTGTTTTGTTTTTGTTTTAGTAATTTGTTTATGTGTATATAAATATATTAACGATTACGTCGGGGTTCACCAATGTTTGGTCATCGAGAGTTTTCGATGCCGTAAATAAAAACTCAGAATTTAATTCATTTCAACGTTATAAACTTTATTCAGGCCGCATATGAAATTAGGATTTATGTACAATATTTGAAATCCAATTTAGGATGCGAGCGCAGTAAGAAGACGAACGAGAGTGGCGCCAACCTTGCAGAATAGGCTAAGCGGATGCTCGCTAACTATAAACGCCGAAGTAGCAAAGCCGAGCGGCCGAAAGAGAATCGGCTTGCGACCAGCAAAACATCAGTTACTAATTAATTGTTGTCTTTAAATTAGTTGCTTGCTGCTTGACCCGACAAACACAATAAACTTTTATTTCGGTTTCTATAGTTAAAATTGAAATATTAAGTGGTTTGCTAATGACATACTAGTTTCATACCAGATATCAGGGATGCCGTCTTTGGGTTTTCCCCCAGATTTGAGGTTTTTTAAGGGGTTATATACCTTTTTTTTCTTCAAAAAAACGAAAAAATTTTTTTTTTTCTGAATCCTAAAGTATATCCCCTACAGAATATTTTCCCAAAGTTTCATGGAGATCCGAATAATAGTTCGATAGGAAAACAGCGTTTTGAGGCGCGGTTCGTCACGGCTGCGGACAGCGTCAAGCTACTTTGAATGCGATTATCTCAAAGTCGTGTTTTTCCAAAAGTGCCTTCGCCGTGACCACGATTACACAAAAACTATTTGATCGATCTTCTTCAATTTTTTTTAAAATTATTCGTAATGATTGTGCCGTGTTCGTGAACGATTCAGTTTTTCTGCGTCCATTTTGATTTCGCAGATAAAAATTTTTTAATAAAATTTTAAGAACTGAAAACATCAATTTTTTGGAAAAATGTTTACTGTATGCAGAAAAAACCAAATATTCTTGAAAATAATCGTTCACGAACTGGATATAATATTATACTAATAAAAAATTTTTGGTTTTTTGATTTTGGTTGACTTGCTGGACTTCTATCTTGGTCATCGCAAGCCGCTATAAAAAAAAGGGTTCCGAGAGAATTGCCATAACTTTGTAAATTGTTTACATTTTTTAAGAACAAACGCTTATTGTTTCGATAAAAACATGTACTTTCAATAAAAAATAACTTCAGTGTCATAAAATAATTGCTACACATACGAAATAAAAATCTAAAGTTCCCTCAATTTTTTCGCTCAAAAAGGTATATAACCCCTTAAACTGCGCTTGCGGGAAAAAATGTAAAACAGCGGGAAGACGCTAATTTAGCTTTATTTCAGATCGAGTTTTCGAGTTTTTAAGCGTTTTTTATTATATCAAATTATATCTTCATACATTTGCATTTTTTTAAGCTTTTACAACACTTAATATATCGACATGAATTCATACAACTCTTGTCATGTGGTGTGTGAACTTTAAAGCGAAAAATAGTGGTTTAAAGTGCTTGTGATGTCGAAAGATAAATCCTATAAATAAAAACTTCGCGATGCGTGACTCCAGTACAGCTAATTTAAGCAGTGGCTGCGTAAAGATCTTACTGATTTGACACGGGCTTACTGCAGCTACTGCAAGTGCGGTGTAGCCGCAAAGTTAAGCGGTTTGCGAGCACATTCTGCTACTAAAAAGCACTTTAGTTGTATGAGCGGCTTTTCACAAACTAATAAAATACAATTCGTGCAATTCCTACAAAAACGTTAGAGCAAGAAGCTGCTCTTTGTCTTTTTGTGGCAAAACATACTGATGATAACAGCACAGCAACAAAAATAAAGCTGCACCGTACAAAATGTACCCAAATTATAAAGAATGTATCCGGAACATCTAAGAATCAGTATGTTGAAGAGGCAGTTAATATAGACGAAATAATTATTATAAAACCAAAAACTTGGAATAAAATGACTTTAAAAATCTAGTGTTTTTTTTAGCTGTTTTGAAAGGATTTTTGGGGTTTTCGGGTTTTTATTTTGCTAATCTAGCGTTTTTTTGGGAAAAAATTATGGCAACACTGGATGATTTTTATGAAAAAAAATGAAATATAACTTTTATTTTCAATTTTTATAATAATAATTAGGAAGAATTATTTTTCAATTTTTTCAATAAAAATTAAAAATAAAAATTATGATTAAATCTTTATTATAAAAATTGAAATTAAAACTTATTTTTCAATTTTGAAAATAAAAAAAAAATAATAATTTTGTTTGATAAAATAAAATATATTTTATTTTAGTTGTTTATTAAATAATATTTAAATAATTATGGCGATAAACGAGAAAATAATTAATTTATTAATTAATAGTCGAGTAATGTTGACAGTCCAGACACTGAGTATCAAAATAGTTGGTTGCCAATGACACTGAAAAAGGAGTATACCCAACCAATTTGTAGGATAGCGCGTTACGTATGTGCAAAGAATTGAAAGGGGGGTGCAATATTTCAGCACAAGACTTGTACTAAATTTGTCTTCTCGACTTTAAATTTTTTGCACAAATACCTGCGGTTCTGCCTTACGATCCTTCAGTCCTGCGGCCACTTTCCTCTTGGAGTGATGCAGGTGCAGGACATGGGGCTTTCGATGGTGATGATAGGATGATCCTGGACCCTTGATTTCACGAAGGGGCTAATTTATTTAAATGTATTTTTCACTTAAATGGGGACATCTGAATAACAGACGAAAAAAAATGAATTTTTGGAATTTTTTTTGTCCAAATGAACAGCCAATCGAAAATTTCTAAATGAGGTTTTATTATATTATATTTAAAGAACAAAATAAAATTTTTTTTTAATAAATCGAAAACAAAATTGCGGCTCTGCAGCTTTTAATCGTAGGCCCTATTTTTTTAAAGGGATTCCATGGCTGAACACCTAACGTCCTTAATTTTTGATGTAGAACAAAAAATCAAGTTTGGTTAGTTAAATGGTGAGTGATTGAAAAAAATTTTCAATTTTCACGGACAAAAAACGAAACAAAATTTTTGATAAAAAAAAGAAAACAATATACAAAAAAAATCCTACGTGTGTCGATAGACATAAGTATTCTGAGTATACTGTCATTTTAGATCGATAGGTTAAGAGTTGTTCGAGTTATGTGTTCGGCCAACTCAAAAAAGCGGTTTCGATAAAAACGCGTTTAATGTTTTAAGTACTTAGGATATACTTGTGAGGCATCGCCGCAGAATGGAAAATTTCGACACTTTTGCCGGACTCTATCTTTTGATATGTTATTTTTAAGACCCTAAAGAATTTTTTAAGCGAAAAAAAAATTTTAGATTTTTTCTAAATTCTACTCAGATGTCCGCCCTTAACACACAGTCGTGGGCAAATTTTTTGTGTAATAACACTATGTCACTGTTACCTTTTTTTTATTTAAACAATTTTTTAATATTTGCACAAGTCCATCCGGGGGCGCCACAATGTTTATCGAGGTTACGAGGAAAAAAAATTGGCCTAACAATGAAAAAAAATTTGTTAAAAATTCGTTAATATTTTATTCCATTTGTGTTTTTTATCAGCTGATTACTGTGAAAGTTTCATTCGGTTTTATCAACACTGGTAATTTTGGCTGGACTTTTGGCGCATTCACTTTTGCATTGTTGTCTACATGAATAAAATCGAATATACAGGCATGCTCCGGTTTTCACTTTCGGTTTTCGTTTTCGTTTTGAAAACGTATTTATTTCCAAACTTAAAAAAATGGCTTGGGGGTAAGAAATTTCAGTCAAATCAAGAGAAAGGAAGCTAACTTCGGGCGGAGCCGAATTTGATACACCCTTGCAGTTAAAACCTGATATATATCGCAAACATCGGATTGTGATTATTGTGATTTAACGGAAATTGTTATTTTGGTACCTATAAACTATACAACATCTCTCTGGTGCAGTAAATTGACATCATTACTTTTGTTGCTGACTTTTGTTTCTTTGCTTTAACGGATGGATTCGCACCTTCTCAGCTCCTTACCATGCTTTGTTGTTTGGTTTCAGGATCGTACTTGTAAAACCAGGCTTCATCACCTGTCACAATTTTCTGAAAAGTGGAACACTTGCCACTTTTGAATTTTTCAAGAAAATATTGAGCAAAACGCACATGTGCCCCTTTTTGAGCTTCAATTAAAATTTAAGGGATCCATCGAGCAGATTTATCGTGTATCCAAGATCATTTTTTAATATTCGTGATAAAGCCATGGCATTCGAGCCCAGTTCTTCAGCACTCATTTACTGGGTCAATCTTGTATCTTCGTTAATTTTAGACTTCACCAGCGCTACATTTACATCGGTAGTTGTAGATTTTGGACGGCCTTCTCGATATTCGTCCTCCACAGAAAAATGTCCTGAGTGAAATCTTCGGAACCACTTTTAAACAGTCACAAGGGATGGCGGATGCACTCCAAATCCTGTTTGGCACTCACTAAATATTTCCACAGGCTTCACGCCGAAATCCAAAAATAATAGCAAACCGAATTTCTTGCTTCGTTGGTACAGGGATATCCACTGAGACGACTTCACTAAGTTTACGTTTTCTTGTGTCCATTTTGACCGATCCTTCTGAAAATTGAACTGAAATATCGTAAGACTATAACAAACAGTTTGCAATTTTTTATTTATAAAAAAAATTATAATGTGACAGCAATTAAGCATAACTAAGTTACATAAGTTAGCCCGCTCGTTCCAGCGGGTTCCAGCTCTGAAAATCATAGGAAATTACTATTAAGATTCTGCTGGGGGCACGTTTAAGGAGCAACTTGCAGAGAACCATAGAGTTTGCGGTTGGTAGTTTTGTTGTGTGTTGTGTGTTGGTATAGAGATATTGGGCGTTTATTGATTGATTGATTTGACTGGTGGATCGTCTAGAGGAGCAGCACGATGAGGATATTTGGTTTAAGTACCGCGGTTATGGGACTAACTAGGTACATATTATTAGCCTAAACTAATTGCAAATGTTGGGGTATTTCAGTTAATTTCATCAAATATATAATTTTAATTTCAGAATGTTAAATGCCCAATGCCAAATGCTATTTTTCTCTGCAACATATGATAAAGAAGTGATGGATTTTGCCCGTCTTATAGTAACGGAACCAACTATAATAAGGTATGTATGAAGTTATTATTCATTGGTATTGGTATTGTTTCTCGATATTAAGGTATTGTTCCACATCAAAAGAATATAAGAGTGTACAACTTCTCAAAAAATCGTCAGAATTAGTGGTATTGCGTTTCATTCGAAATAAGCATGTTCGTTGGTCTTGCTGCACTAGTCTCTCAGCTATCCACTTCAAGGACCGGGATCGGTCAAATTTATTCTTTAGCTGCCATTAAGTTTGATTTCGCAACTCCTACCCGTTTCCACCTCCACCCTTAAAAAAAAGCCAATCTAGTCTTCAGAATCGTTATTTTAATTGCAGTGTGCTTTCATATAACAACATACTACATCGATGAAAATATTTAAACAATGCTGTCAATACAATACTAGAGCTCGGCAGTATACTTACTTTTCTTTCGTTTGCGGAGAATGTTTGAACTCGCTTAAGACCGCGTCTTTCCTTCAAGGATGGCGTCATCTATGAATATATGGAAATGCTCGGTTTAACATTTGGAAATCTCTTGGAAATTTTTAATTACCTACCGGATCTGCAAATACGTCTAATGTGGTTATTCGGACTGACCTTACAGTCCGCTGCTCTAAAAGATTTTCTTGACCCATTACGCACTCTAAAGGCCATTGACCTCTTGACAATTGCAGGAGTAGTGATTCTTGCGAAAAAAACTTTATACGCACGGTTGACCTTTGCTCTATTTTTCACAAATCCTTTGTCTTGGAAACTGCAGCGGCTAGCCCATTTGCCATGTAAGTTTTCCAACAATTTTTTATATGCTTTTTGGGAAAGCAATTTTTTTATTTTTCCATTTCCATTTCCACTTATATTAAAAGGGGACCGCAGCTTTAGCTCGCAGCTTTTCAATCGTGGTATCGATAAGGCTGCTGCTAGCGCTACCTTAATTTTGGTAGCAAAAAGAGTGATGAACCTTACCATAAGCTACTGTCGAAGCGCCCACAAACCTGCACAGGCATAAAGTCACGAACTTCTCGTTTAAAGGGACTACGAAGGAGACTATCATGAGAAAGCGCGCAAGTATTTACCATTGAGCCGCGTGAACCGCCGGTACTAACTCTTGATCCCAGTCTTACTTTGGTCGCCACCATTCCTGCGTAATTTTTCTTAAGGGAATAACCGGGCTAAAAAATCCCAGTAGGTCCAAAAACTGAGCTAACTCTGACAAAACCCCCTTTTGGAAAAAATTACTAATTTGTCTGCTGTACAAGAAAACTAAAGGTGGAGGACCGCAGTAAGGGGACCGCAGCTTTAGCTCGCTGAAAAAATCCAAAAGGTAAAAAAAAACAAGAGGAAAAAATGGTTAATCAACACAATCAACAAATCCAAAAGTAAAGTCTTATTTTTAAAAATCTGTCAGTACGGTCGGTTAATAACCTGATTAAATTTGAGTGAAAAATATAGGTTTGTTTCTGACTGGCGTAGAAACAGACAGACAGACAGACGGACAGACGGACATGCTCATATCAACTCAGGAGGTGATCCTGATCAAGAATATATATACTTTATAGGGTCGGAGATGTCTCCTTCACTGCGTTGCACACTTTTGGACAAAATTATAATACCCTCTGCAAGGGTATAATATGAGGCAGCACAATCTACCGCACAAATCAACCGTATGGCTAAGCCCACATCGGAACCGGAGTCAGAGAACGCATCTAACATAATTTTTACCAAACGTTTGCAACCAACATCTTGCAGGCCGCATCGATATAACTTACGGAATGGAAGACTGTAGTTACATCGCTTCCGCTTACTGCCCTCCTCGCTTCTCAATCTCGGAAGAACTATTTATGGACTTACAAAATTCACTTGAGGTTCGATTTATATCCGCTGGAGAAATCATCGCTAAACATACCCATTGGATCACGTCTAGTGACTCCCAAGGAAGTAAATTTTACAATGCAATTATAAATATTATAAATTATTATCAGTACTATAAAAGTTACTTGAGAGAGTATTTCTGCGCAGATTTCAGACTGTATTAGACGAGGCTGGTTTGATTCCAGACCATCAATTTGGTTTCAGGCGTTGTCACGCCACCCCGGAGCAATGCCACAGTATTCTACAAAAGATTCTAAACAGCCTGGAGGAGAAGAAATATTGTTGCGCAGTTTTCCTTGACGTCAAGAAGGCATTTGACAGGGTCTGGCATCCAGGACTACTAATGAAAATAAAAAGGAGCGTACCCCATAAGCATTACGCCTTCCTCAAGTCATACCTTAATGACAGGTCATTTAGGGTTAGATGTGGAGACGCAAGGTCAGATTATAGGCCCATTAAGGCAGGTGTACCGCAGGGTAGTACCGCAGGGTACTACCGCAGGGTAGTTCGGCAAGCTTGCCACAGGATGCCTCTGACTGTCTCCAGCGTCAGCTCGATGCCCTTGACCCGTGGCTTCAAAGATGGAACAATGCAATTAATCATGATAAGTCCGCCCAAACTACATTTACCTTGAAGAGAGGCGACTGTCCACAGATTAGCATTGGAGGCACTGCCATACCACCTAACTCAACCCCTAAATACTTGCGAATGACGTTGGATAGGCGTCTAACATGGAGGACCCATCTACTGCGCAAACGAAAGCAAGTACAAGAAAAGCTGCGGCGGCTTTACTGGTTGATTGGACTTAAGTCAACCCTGAAGCTGAGGGTAAAACTACTAGTATATAAGTCAATAGTGAAGCTGTGGGGCACAGCGAGTCCAAGCAATATGAAAGTCATTCAGCTGGCACAGAACAGAGCTCTCAGGACGCTGTCTGGGGCTCATCCTTACCACGACAATTTGACTATTCATGCTCAACTGGGCATCCCTACAGTCAGCGCTGAAGTTAGAAAATTCGCCGCTAAATACCAGGGCAGACTAACCCGACATCCAAACACATGTGCCACCAATTTGCTGGACAGCAGCAGCACCACCATCAGAAGACGGAAGAGGAAGCATCCACTGGATTTACTAAATTAACTTTTAAGATTCATAGCTTGTATTTATCAAACTCCTATTGTCAAGGTTAACTTAAAAAATTTAATTATTGTCCTTAACTGAGGATAGATTGTAAAAAAAAATGTTAAAAAAAAAAAAAAATAATAAATTATAAATATGGGAAATTAACTGGACTAAACTGGACTTCCCCTTGGATGCCCCTTACCGGCCAACAGACCCACGTAAGCTCGTAGACCTTATTGATTTGCGGAGACAAAAACATACCTCGCAATCTATTAAGTGCCAAAACGGTCTCCGACTTATCATCAGACCACTCGCCTGTGTTTTTAACGCTTCTTCAAAGCCCAGCAATAACCGAACTTCAGCCTAACATCACCATATATCTCCAAAGTGTCTTCCATCCTAATTCTGCTTTGTGTTCATACCTCTTGCTACCAACTGAGCCAGAACGAAATCGAAAAAATCGTAAGGGATACCGGATACCGTTGGTGACCTACAGGCCCCAAAGAAGTTGGTCGAACTCCCGAGAAACTGTAAATTTCAATCGGATCCGTAATCTTTGCTGTTACCCAAAAAGGTGGAAGAAATCCATTATCATAATCATAACAAATGCTGGAAAAGACCACACATCACCGTCATCGTACAATGCAAATAAGCCTATCTATCTTGTTTGTCTAAATTGTTTGAAAAAAGCTTCTTAACGCATAATAAAATAATAGTGAAAGCTTGCAATACTAATCTAGCAGCCTCCACTGAATCACAAACTCACGATCGCCACCGTGCCTGAACTACAAGATCCTACTCTACAATTCAGTCCGAAAGCCAATCTGGAGATAAGGCTGTGAGAAAAAACGCAGCAGCAGCCTCATAGACATCATACAGCGCGCAAAATCTTGAGAACTATCACTGCTTTACCATGGTATGTTCGCTATGAAAGCATCCGCCGGGACCTGGCCATCCTGGACAAAATCTATAAGCAAAAAGTGTCCACAAAGAAAATATGTCTACAATCAATTTTTAGGGCTGTCTAACGCGGCAATAAAGGCCATCAAGGCAGGATCATTTTTATTTTTACAGCGGGTTCCACTGCAAACTGGGGCCACGCTAAGATGATATTTATGTTTCTTTTGGTCTTTTTTGGGAATATATCATTTTGACAAGACAAACAAAATTAAAAATAAAAATTTTGTCTTGTGTTTTTGTTTGATATTTTAAATCGAAATATGTTTTAAGCGACGAAAGCTACTGCATTAATAAGCAGAAATATATATTCGGCGAATACCTTTTATTTGGTGTGTAATACGACTAAAATAAATAAGTAAAATTAATAATTTTATTTATTCTTGATCAGGAATCCTGACTCACTCACTTTCTGAGTTAAACGATCGGAAATGACCCAAATTTCCTGTTTTTGAAGATTCTATTTTTGAAAATAGAATCTAGAGATAACGCTAAGCAAAACCCATTGAAAAAACCCTTATTACCTAATAATAAATACACATTCATCCTTTAAGGGGATTCATCCAATTTTCAATTATTTTTTAGGGTTGTAACTTTGCATACATTTATTTGAGAACATAAAAAGGAAGAAAAACATTTCACATATTTTTTTTTGTTTTTTGTGATTAAAAAAAAGCCTTTCTTTTCGGCGGCGCATGTGATTTCTTCTCACTGGAACATTTGAAACCAAAAATTCCAAGGGGAATAGAAAGAAAACATATTTGGCTCTGGTATGAACTAGGATTATTAATTTCGCATAAAAATTAACAAAATGGCGGGCCTTTGAAATTTTTTTTTTTTCAATTTCCTTTTTTTAAGCCACAAATTGAGTTGAAAAGTAAAGACGATCTTCACCGATTTGATTTATCCTAGTTCATACCAGAGCTATATATGTAGAAAATAACGTATTAAAATTTGGAACCGATTGGATTAATAGACTTTGAGTAACCTCATGCGCCAGTCGTAAAAACACTGTTTCGAGAAAAACGCGTTTAAAGTTTTGAGACGGTTCTCGCCGTCGCCTGACGCTTCCACCATAAATCGGCTATATCTTCAAGAGTTTTTGAAACTTTCACTTGAAATTTTAAAGGAATATTCTTGAATAGTTATAAGTTCGAATTAAATTTAAAAAAAAATCGATTTTTTGAAACCGAGAATGGGGAGCGCCCTTAATTAGTTGATTTTTTTAAGTATTTAATTTTACAAACATAATTTTTTTCTGCAGAAAGATTGCATCTCAAATCAGTTGCAACTAATTTAAGAGCAGAAAATTCTTTTTGTACTGATAGTTGAGTTTCGAAACGAAATCGCACGCACACACATACACCCGTGTATGTGAATGTGTGACACGCATACATACAAAGATCAATCCAAGCGCAGACCAACCTTCTTCTTTGCGCTCCTGTCGGAGACTGAGAAACAGAAAGGATTCAATGAGAATATGAGCGAAAGATGAACGAACGATGAGCGTAAGAAAGAGAGTAAGAGCTCGCTCTGGAGCCTGCTTGGGACTGTCGCAAGAAATTTGCGTCCATTTTCGTTGTATAAAATGGGGTGTCTATATGCTGTATGGTTAGTGCTTATATTCCTTTTTTCCTTCATATTTCTTTTATAAAAAAGTGTGCTACGCATTGAAGGAGACATTTTCGACCCTATAAAGTATATATATTCTTGATGAGGATCACTTTCTGAGTTGATATGAGCTAATGATATGGTAGTTCGTATTTTGTATAAATGCTATTTTTGCCAAAATAATATGACGTACCAATTATCCTATAACTGCCATATAACTGAACGATCAGAAATGACCCAACTTTCGTGTTTTTTAAAGACAGAAAGTTGGAACTTCGTTCTATTTTGGGTCAGTTAATCCGAACTACTAAATCTTAATATATAATATATCTTATAGCGGCCATATCGGAACGATCGGAAATTTGGTGAAAATACCAATTTTGGTCGTCCAACTATACTATATCCAACGGCTCCTCCCGAAGTAAGCTTTCTTCTATTGTTCAAAGATGACACGGTAAATACAGTAAAAACAACTAATATAAGAAAAATTTCTTTTGAAAAGTATAAATGCCTGGGATGATCATGAATACCACGCTCAAAATACCTGATATCAATTTTGGAACAAAAATATCCAATAAAGGTAGATATTAGACATATGCATGATTACATTCATAACATTCGTCTCAAGGAATACTTTCGAATAGAATAGAATGGATTGAAAGGAATGCTAGAATTGAAATGTCATTGAATGAGTACAAGTTTGTGTTCCTCTCATAATTTGACAGGTCCAACTAAACGAAAGAGAATGAACGAAACTAAAAGTGAAAGTAAAGTTTTGACAATGCCTTGTATACTTCAATCATTCGAGTTGTTTCATAGGAATTCGATACATTATTTTTCTGACAACTCCAGAACAAAGACGAAAATTTGGACAACCAATAAAAAAAAAAGCCTACTACTTTATGTTACAAGTAGAATTATAATTTTTTCTTTATAAAGGTATCAATATAAATACAAAAATAGAGGCCATTTTGAAGGGTTTTTGATGTGAACTTGAATTAGACACCCGTTATCGTAACTGATATCCAAGACAATACAAGACAAGGTGGATCAAGAAATTTCTGGATACTTTAATATTAATGTTGCATACACTATTGATTTTAATGCTATATCTTGGTGGCATATGAATAAGTAATTTTTCCGCTAATGCACAAAAAAAGCTGCAAAATATTTTTTGCATTTTCAAACGAAAGAAATTTAATTACAGAAAAGCGTTGTCAAATAGCTAATAATTCGGAAAATATTGACAAAATAATGTTTTAGCATTCAAGTTTAAATGAGTTGTAAATTATTGGAAATTTAGAAATAGATTAATTAAAAAACCATAAACATAAAACCTTTTCGGACTCGAAGAAAAATTACTGCATTTAATTTGTTTTTATTTCCTTCTATTTACATTTGCAACTCGAATCATTCAAATGAAACGTCTCTGTTTTCAACATTCTCAATTCTTTCAATTCGTTTCCTTTTCCCTATTATTTGTGCAAATGAGTAAGCGTAAGAGAATCAAATCTCTCACACCGGGTTGGCTTTGCTTTCAAATTCACTTAACTCATTTTGAGCATTGTACATTTGAATGTGTGTTTTTTGATACTAATGCAGATGTCTAGTAGATATATAACACATTTTAAAAAATACAGGGTGGGCCCACTTGATTCTTAAAACAAAAACAAAAAAAGTGGACAATTTTTTTTTTTATTCCAAAAATCATTTATTTTGCTCCAAGGAGATTTTTTACAAATTATTATTAAAAATGATATCACGTAAATGGGCACCTTTAGCTCTGACAGCTGAATGCATTATTTTTTCAGCATTTTCCATGACTTTGGTCAATGTTTTAGACGATATGGCGGCTATTTCACGTCTAATGTTGTCTTTTAGTTGACTTGAGGTTTTTGGCTTATTAGCGTATACCTTGGATTTCAAATAACCCCACAAATAAAATTCTGGTGCCGTCAAATCTGGTGATGTTGGGGGCCAGTCAAAATCACCACTTTTGTTTTCAGACATTTCGTTGGCCCATTTGGCAAAATTGAGGCGTCTTGGATAAAAAGCTGGGTTAATCATATGTGCCATTTGAATTTTGTAAGGAAACACCTTCAAATCGCTATGAATTCTATTGGACTGTGTTCTATTTACTGTGATATGTATCTTCCTTTCTCTCCTTAAATTACTATAGGTCTAGCTCATCTCTCACCCTGAGGCTTGACTGCATTTTTGTATCTATTTGGATATATTTCTCACTCCTCCGGGATGTCGGTTCGGAATTTATTACCTAGATATACGAGTCTCAGTGACTCCAGTGAGTGGTGAAAATACCAACCCAGAAGAAATACGAGCATCCCAGAAGATGCTCAACGGTTTCTTTCTCCTTCGTCCCTACAGCTGCGGAAATAGTCGTCATTGTGGAATGAATTCATTCCCTGATGTCCCTGTGACCATCTGTCACCTATGTATGTGTGTAGATGAGGCTAATATCATACTGATGGGCCATCTCGTGAAGAGATAATTTACAGTCTGGGACCGTTTCGGAGTTAACGACTTGTTTTTAATATAGAATTAATCTGCTTTTCTAGTAGATTTTTTTAAGTGTTAGTTTTAAAAATGTATGTAAGTTGAAGAGATAAGTACCGGGTATCATATAGTATCAATAAATAATATAATATTTTAGTGACCATTCCAACTTTTGAATTAACCAAAAATGAAATAAAACACTACTTTTTTTTCGCTCAGTGAATGCTCTGCTCTCATTATTTTTCTCTGCTACGCATACACTCAAATTTTAAACATGTGTGAGTTTTGCCCCCCGCTGTTTTATCTTTCTTTTTCACTTAAACGTTTCGTTTCACTGAAATAGAAACGAATCTTTCTATTTCACTTAAAGGCTTTATTTTTAAGTTTAGGCTTTAGAAATATTTATGAAATCCACTGAGTTAGTAACGTGGATAACGATACTTGGTCACGATCTTCTTTTTGAACGCTTTTCGTCCGCAATTTTTGTTTTTCATGGAAATTCGTCAGAAGACCTCGTGTTTGAGTTGGAAAAAATAATAGAAACGCGTTCGTATTTTGTAAAAATCTGTGGTTATTGTTCGTTTAAATTAAAATAAAAGGTATTGTTTTGAATATTTTTATTACAAAGAGTGTTATTATAGCAATTTTTTGTACAATTTTTCATTTAATTTTGTTAAAAGCTTCAAAATGGGTCGTGGAGCACATTGCACCGCAGTAGAGAGGAATCTTATTCTCACATTAAAAGCAGAAGTCCAATCCATGGGACTAATTGTCAAACTATTGGAATGCTAAAAAAAAATGCTGTTTTCTGCTATCTACTATACAGATAAACAGGAAAAACGTGGCAGAAAGAGAGCAACTTCCACAAAATTTGACACGACCCTTATTAGAAAGTCGAAATAGGAGCCTTTCCTTTCTTCGAATGATCTTAAAAACTATATGAACGCATCCTTAACGAGTCATACCATTTGCAAAAGACTGAAATAGGAGCCTTTCCTTTCTTCGAAGGATCTTAAAAACTATATGAACGCATCCTTAACGAGTCATTCCATTTGCAAAAGACTGCTGATTGAGCGTGGTTTGAATGCGCATTCAGCAAGGAGAGTTCCTTTTATGAGCAAAAGACATATCGAAAGGCAACTCTGCTTTGCCAAAAACCAAGAGACCCGCCAGAACTGGAAAAACGTCCTTTGGTCCGATGAGAAAAAGATTGATTTGTTGGATCTGATGGTAGATCCCATGTTAGATGCCCAAACATCACAGCATTCGATCCCAAATACACAAAAAAGACAATCAAACAAGGAGGCGGCAATATAATGCTATGAGGATGTTTCTCTGCTTCAGGTGTTGGTTCACTTTATCGGGTACAAGGCAATAGGTATAACACAGACTATGTAAACATATTGAAGGACGTTATGTTACCATATGCCGAAGAGGAAAATCCCAAACCCACATCCAAGCTTGCGATAAAGTGGTTCCAGGGCAATAAAGTCGACGTTTTGGATTGGTCCGCTCAGTCACCCGATTTAAACCCTATTGAGCATTTGTGGGGCAATCTATAAAAACGTTTAAATGGGTTTCAACCAAAATAAGGAGCAAATGTGGGAGAAAGTCCAGAAAGAAAGGTACTCCATTTAGCGAGCAATATGCTCCAATCTGGTGGAGTCTATGCCTCGTAGGTGAGCTGCAGTTTTGAAAAACTATGGTAACGGCACAAAATATTAAAGCTGAATACATTTTATGGTACATTTTTCTAAACTAGTTAATTTAGAGAAGGATTAGTCATTTCGTTTCTATTTTTATTTCCGGGTCAAAAACATAAAATTAAACTTTAGTTTTATTTTTTAGCTAAATAAATAGAGCTAAATGGATTTGTGTTTTCTGGTATGCAAGATAGATTTATATATATTAAAGAAACAGAAAAATTTTCACTCAATACGACGTTTCCTATAAAAAATACGTATTTTAACCCAAAGGGAAAATTCGTTTCTATTATTTTTTCCATCACTGTATAGAAATATCCCCTCTTACTCTTAAAAATATTATTATTAATATCGACGCTTAAATATTTCGAGTGGCATATTCTTAAAGTATGCCAAGTCATCTGGCACAGTCTGTAATGGTACCTTTAGAAATTAAAATTGTAAGAGGAGTTACCGACTTTTTATGCTGCTTTCCTATTGAGTTCCTCCAGTTATTATTTCCACAAGCATAAAAACATCCACTAAAAATTGGTGGTTGTTGTTTTTGAAAAGTTAGTTTATGTGGGGTGTAAGAGATGAGTACAGGGTATAATATAGTCGGGAGACTCGGCTATAGGCGTTCTCTCATTTTTGATATCTCTTATGTATTTCCTTTAGATTAATGCGTGAGGAAGAATCGCTTGATAACATAAAACAATATTATGTTAAATGCCAAAATGAAGATGGAAAATACAACGCAATTCAAAATATTTATGGGTGTATAAGCATTGGACAGGCGATAATATTTTGTCACGTGAGTACATATTATCATTGGTTAAGAAAAAAATTATGAAATTGACGATACTATTGAACAAGAAAACTTATGTGTGTTTCTTCCTATTCAAAATTCATAAGTTATTTATGACAACGCACTAGTGCGTCCTATGGTTTTCCTCATTTGGTTAAAAAAATTAAAATTAAAAAAATTGTATAAAAAAAGGTTAAAGAAAAAGTCTGAAGCTTTTAGTTTAAGAATAAAAATTGGTTTGTATTATCCCTATAAAGTTTGGTAGACAAAACCATTCGTACAACAGCTGTACGAATTTCCAAACACCAAAATTATGTTATTTTCGATCGTTTAGTTATATGGCAGGTATAGTCGGCAGGATACAGTCCTTACAAAATTTTTTAGGTTATTTATCCCAAAATGGAACCCATAGAATCTCATAACTTAAAAAAAAAAGTATAGCGTTTCCGGTCAATCACTTTTGTTCAAAATTTAAATACCCTCTGCAAGTGCATACGAATTTCAAAAATATAAGCGTTATTGATTTATAATGCAATATTTACATTAGTAAGATTAGGTTTGAGTGAATTGTTTATCAAGTAGAATTCTAGTATGTCCAAGAATTTTGGTTTGTTCCATTTTTGACTGAAAAAAGGACTATCTGTTAGTTTATTTAGGTAGTGGGAAATGTTGATTGGATTGAGGATAATAGTTCTGTCAGGTGGGGATTTTTTGTATGGCTACTATAATGGCTATTTTACTATAATGGCTAAGGAATAAAGAACTAAAGTTTCAAGTCGTTCGTTAATTTTAATTATGTGTATGATTAAAATGTATAATTATGTAATTATAAGATGGAGGTAGAAGAATTGCATCCCAGTTAAGAGTAACGCTAAGTTGAAAAGGTAACCAAAAAAATAAATAATCTTTTAGTAATGTAGGGGTCGATAAATTCTTTTGATCCCCTTTTAATGAAACGAAGGACTTCTTTAGCCTTATTAACCATTGTGGAAATTTAAGTTTATAGTATAATAGGACGATCTCGGCGTCCTGAGTTAACCTGAGTTAATTTCTCGAAGTCAATCCCATAAGAATGAATGCGTAGCCTGCAAAGGGCAGGAACGATAAAAAGACATTAAGTATTAAACATTTGCTAAACAGCAGTTTTCAAAGTTTTAAAGATCGGACTGAAGATTGCATTGGAAGAAGATGGATTTGTATTGAAGACATAAGAACTACAAAGTTCATTAAAGCAAGGGGAAAGTCGTTAATAAAAAGAGTAAACAGTAACGGGCCAAGATAACTTCCTTGAGGGACCCCAGATGACGTAGCCGCACGGACCAAGCTGGATTGTACATTTTTAAAAAGACCCCTTTTGTTTTTCCATCTAAGTAGCTGAATTTCCACAGAAGAAGGTCTGTACGAAATCCCAGAAAGTTCAGCTTACTCAGCAGGAGTGAGTGATTAACTGTGTAAATAACATCAGTTAAAAAATTCGGAAGTTTTCAGTTTCGGAAGCTATCTATGTCAATATTGGGGGATGTCAACTCCAATATATTAGCGGTGGTAAAGCGACGCCTAAATACAAACTCCAATGCCAAGTGTTTAAAATATATAAACATGGATAAATATATTTTAATAGTTTTGTATTTAGTATAATTAAGTGACCAATGTTATTAAAAATAGGCAAAGAAAACAAAGATATTTTACAGTCCACTTTATTATCGAACAATTATATTTATAATAATTTTCTAATACTAAAGAAATAAAATTTATAAATTTAATACAAAAACAAAAATACACATATGCATACATAAATAACACAGTGCGACAGTGATTTGGAACTTTTGAAGAGACCTAGTAGAAATTGTTGAAGTTATAACGCTTTTCCCAAAACAAGTCAGTCCAATCTTGCTAGCGCTCCGGAGTAAAAGTGTAAAAGAAAGGAATAAGCGAAATGGAAGGGCACAATATTACTTCGGAACGCTAGCAAAATTGGACTGACTTGTTTTGGGAAAAGCGTTATAGCTTCAACATTTTTCATAATTTTTTTATGAAATTGGTCTCGTTTTATTCAGAATTAACGAGACAATAATGATATGTATCAAAAATCATTTTTTAGAAATTGTACCGAAAAAATGGCGTCAAAGTTTGAAAAACACGACAAAAATTCAAAAATGTCAGTTTCTTGCGTAAAAATTGTATTCTTTTTGTTAAAATAAAGTAAAGATTTATTTTTTTTCAAAAGCTACAACATTTAACTATTAAAAAACGTCTAAAATTTTAAAATCGGTTTAAAATTACGCGCTTAGGAATTTTTAGGAGCAAAAAAGTTCTGAAAAAACGTTTTTTCGAAATAAATCAAGATTTTGAGGGTGTTAGAAAAATTTCAAACACGGTTTTATACTATACTCGACCTAATTCATACTAGGTCTCTTCAAAAGTTCCTTCAATTTTTCTTTTTTTTTGTCGCACTTTGTAATCTGTTAAAAGCAGGGACTGTAACGGTTATAACTAAAAAAGCAAAAAATTACAAAATAAAAGTTATTTCTCAATTTTTACGAAAAAAACTGATTTTTAATAATTAAAATTATTTTTAATAATAAAAATGTAGTAATAATTATTAAGTATCAATTTGTATATAAAAATTACGCAATAACTTTTATTTTCAATTTTTATTATATAAATTAGAAAATAAAAATTATTCGATAATTTTTATTTTAAAAATTGAAAATAAAGATTGATTATTTAATTTCAAGAACATTAACATCCGCCATCTGAAAGGTATTGATGTGTAGATCATATATATACATATATATTGGATCTGGCTTCAACGGATCAAAAGATATATAGATTCAATCTTTAAAAACCGTAGTCCCCTGTTGTTTCCCCCCAAGAGGTAAGGAACACAGGGTATAAAATAATATAAATGCCAAAAATTTTTTTCGAAAAGTGTGTGTATATCCCGGAACAACTTCGGAATAAAAAATTATATAAAAATTATATATATTTGTGTTGGCGTATCCGAGGCCCTACATCGGAGAAATTAAAAGTTACAAAAAAAAAAATTGTTTATATAAAGTGTATAAACTTTGTACACAGTGAGTGTGGAAAAAATAAAATAAAACTCCCAAGCAACATCCGCCAAAATAATAACAACAAACATACACCAAAAATAAACAAACCAACACCAACAACCGTTAAAGTTAAAAAGTTAAAAAAAAAAACATCCACAAAAATCAAACTAAAAAACGTCCACAAAAAACATACAAAAACAATAGTAACACAACAATAGTAACTGCGACATCGAGAAAGGCAACCCATCAGGAGCAGCAGCGGCAACAGCAACAATATCACGAGCAGCAGCGGCAACAGCAACAACATCAGGAGCAGCAGCGGCAACGGCAACACAACATCAGCAGCAATAATTAGAAAATAGTCCTCGCAAGTTTCGTTTTTATTTTTTAAATTGTGTTTTAGAACTTAATTTAATTTAAAATAACATATAATGTCGACTAAGGATAAAATTCCAATTATCGAAGACCAGGTGCGCCTCACCCGGCAAATAGATGCGCTTCTCGCAAAAAATTCATATTCAGAAGAGGATAGGAAGGCATTAAAAAATTTGGAGCTAAAAGCCTTTACGAACTATAATCATTTGGTTCAACTCGGTCCTGTAGAGCATGACTATTTCTTAAAAAATCACTTCGAAAGCATGCTATCAAATATTAGGTCCGCCAGCAACAAAATTAAAAAATATATTGGCCAGGATGAGCTTTTTTTGAGGCTTGAGGGGGCTATAAAGAACCTCGAGGATTACCTCGAGATAACTTATGTGGAGATTCAGGAAAGGAAAAATGAAACCTTTCCTATAAGAATTAAAAAATTAAGAATGTTTCTTAGTAAAATCGATACAGTGTCCGATTTACTAAATATTGAAGGGCTCAATAATAAATATATGAGCAAAATTATAGAGCTCAAAGAGGATGTTGAAATACACATCGAGCTAATGGATAATAAAATCCAAGAGAAAACTAACAAGGTAGAAGGTGGTTGCCCTAGAATGGACGAACTACCTAGCCTACCAAAAATTGAGGTCCCCAATTTCTCTGGAAATTCCAAAGATTGGGACCATTTTTATGAGTTATTTAGGGAGCTGGTTCATTCAAGAACGGATTTAAGTCCATCCTTGAAGCTAAGCTACCTTAAAAGTGCTCTAAAAGGGGAAGCACGGAATGTGGTTTCCCATTTATTGCTGGGCTCAGGCAATAATTACAATGCTGCCTGGGAACGACTCATCAAGCGATATGAGAATAATAGGAAAATATTCTCAGATCAGCTTAATCGCCTCATTGAGCTTCCAAAAATAAATTTGGACTCATTAGGCACCTTAAAAATACAATTGATTCAATCAATGAATAAGTTTATATAATGCGCCTAAAAGCAAATCTGACAGAAGAATCAGATTGCATTTTTGCGCATATTATTTTAAAAAAATTAAATATTGAGGCTCTAAAACAGTATGAGGGCCAAGTTAAAAAATCAAGTGAAATTCAAAATTTAAAGGATGACATCAGTGGGAAATGAGTTCCCAACAAAAAAAATAATAAAAAATATTTACACAAGTGACCAAACATGCCCGATGTGCCAAATGCCCGGGCATCAATTAGTTTATTGTTACAAATTTAAAGCTTTAAGTCCACAGGAAAGAAGGGACGTTGTTAAAAAATGGAACTGGTGCTACCTATGTTTAAAGCACAGTTCAAACATCAAATGTACAAGCGAGCTAGTGTGCTCGTATTGTCAAAATAATCACCATAGCATGATTCACATAAACAAGGCAATAGTGAATACGTGCATGACCTCTGAACAAGTGTTGTTGGCCACCGCTTATGTCCAAATAAAAGGTCAAGATGGTGAATTTAAAAAATTCAGAGCTTTGATTGACAATGGGTCACAAAGCACTTTAATTTCTAAAAAGGCAGCTCAAAAATTAAAATTGCCGAAAATAAAATCTTCCACACAAATAAGTGGAGTATCACCAAATGGTTCCTGTGTTACAAATCACAAACTAAAATTGACATTCAAGAAAAATTGTAAATATTCAAAAGAATTTAGCACAAATGCAATTATTATACCAAGTTTAAAACAAACTCTTCCCACAAATAATGTAAATGTAAATAAATTTGATTGGAAAGGCTATTATTTAGCCGATCCCAATTTCGATAAACCTGGCCAAATTGATCTGATAATTGGTGCAGATTTATATCCACAAATTATTATGCCGAAAATAGTAAAAAGAGGTTTACTTCTCGGACAAAAAACGATTTTCGGATGGATCGTGTCAGGTCGCACAAGATCTAATTCCATTAAAAAGTCGATTATTTCTACAGTCTTGGTAAATACAATCCAAGATTGGAGGATAGAAAGAGGAAAATATGTGGAACCTTCGATACAAAAATACAAGGGTAAAAAAGAGTTTAAAAATAAAAAAGAATTTGAAGTTGTCCGACCAAAATACAAAATCTGTAATTTATCGTGGTGTCCTTTGGGGAAACATAAAATATTTCAGGAAGAAAGGGACAAAAATAATAATAAAAAATTTCAATTCCGTAATTTCAAATGGTTATATAATTTACCTAATTCATGTATGAAGGAGTTAGATAAAAAATTATCTATTTTCAATAGTAGAAACAACAAGAAAAATAGCCAACACGAAGTAGATAAAAATCAAACCAAACCGAAATAGCAAAATCAATTTGAAAGGGGTAATTCTAAAATTAGCTTGAAGTCCTCTAAAACCTTTTGAAAATAGCTCACCTGGCCAAACAAACAGAAGATATAAAAGCATAGAATTTTGAATAAAAAAAATGTCGATTTTCATCATTTGTCAGGTCATAGCTCCTTATTTTTGTAATAATAATCATTACTGTATTGATTATATCCTATTTAAGAAAACTAAAGTCAAAAAGACAATTGTTGAATATAGCATTACCATCCCCAATGCCAAGTATTAAAAAAGAATAAAACTAAAATTATTTACACTAAAAAAAAAGAAGAAAGTTTGTAAAAAACAAGAACCTAATTTCTGTATCCTTTTGTAGAAGGTAATTACAAAAATTAAAATGAATATAAAAATTACAGTCCACTAAAATCGAAGAAAACATAAATATTTCAAATTACATTTTGAATACACACTAAAATATAACAAAGGCACATTTTTGGCCCCTCACAGGATGTTCAAGCATAAGGTTGAACATGAAATTAAATATTTGGAAAATTGCAATTCAAAATAAAATATATGTACATACAGTCCACTACATTTTGTTATCGACCAATTATAATAATTTTCTAGTACCGAGGAAATAAAATTTATAAATGTGAAAACCAAAAATACACATATGCATACATAAATAACACAGTGCGACAGTGATTTGGAACTTTTGAAGAGACCTAGTAGAAATTGTTGAAGTTATAACGCTTTTCCCAAAACAAGTCAGTCCAATCTTGCTAGCGCTCCGGAGTAAAAGTGTAAAAGAAAGGAATAAGCGAAATGGAAGGGCACAATATTACTTCGGAACGCTAGCAAAATTGGACTGACTTGTTTTGGGAAAAGCGTTATAGCTTCAACATTTTTCATAATTTTTTTATGAAATTGGTCTCGTTTTATTCAGAATTAACGAGACAATAATGATATGTATCAAAAATCATTTTTTAGAAATTGTACCGAAAAAATGGCGTCAAAGTTTGAAAAACACGACAAAAATTCAAAAATGTCAGTTTCTTGCGTAAAAATTGTATTCTTTTTGTTAAAATAAAGTAAAGATTTATTTTTTTTCAAAAGCTACAACATTTAACTATTAAAAAACGTCTAAAATTTTAAAATCGGTTTAAAATTACGCGCTTAGGAATTTTTAGGAGCAAAAAAGTTCTGAAAAAACGTTTTTTCGAAATAAATCAAGATTTTGAGGGTGTTAGAAAAATTTCAAACACGGTTTTATACTATACTCGACCTAATGATCAATTCATACTAGGTCTCTTCAAAAGTTCCTTCAATTTTTCTTTTTTTTTGTCGCACTTTGTAATCTGTTAAAAGCAGGGACTGTAACGGTTATAACTAAAAAAGCAAAAAATTACAAAATAAAAGTTATTTCTCAATTTTTACGAAAAAAACTGATTTTTAATAATTAAAATTATTTTTAATAATAAAAATGTAGTAATAATTATTAAGTATCAATTTGTATATAAAAATTACGCAATAACTTTTATTTTCAATTTTTATTATATAAATTAGAAAATAAAAATTATTCGATAATTTTTATTTTAAAAATTGAAAATAAAGATTGATTATTTAATTTCAAGAACATTAACATCCGCCATCTGAAAGGTATTGATGTGTAGATCATATATATACATATATATTGGATCTGGCTTCAACGGATCAAAAGATATATAGATTCAATCTTTAAAAACCGTAGTCCCCTGTTGTTTCCCCCCAAGAGGTAAGGAACACAGGGTATAAAATAATATAAATGCCAAAAATTTTTTTCGAAAAGTGTGTGTATATCCCGGAACAACTTCGGAATAAAAAATTATATAAAAATTATATATATTTGTGTTGGCGTATCCGAGGCCCTACATCGGAGAAATTAAAAGTTACAAAAAAAAAAATTGTTTATATAAAGTGTATAAACTTTGTACACAGTGAGTGTGGAAAAAATAAAATAAAACTCCCAAGCAACATCCGCCAAAATAATAACAACAAACATACACCAAAAATAAACAAACCAACACCAACAACCGTTAAAGTTAAAAAGTTAAAAAAAAAAACATCCACAAAAATCAAACTAAAAAACGTCCACAAAAAACATACAAAAACAATAGTAACACAACAATAGTAACTGCGACATCGAGAAAGGCAACCCATCAGGAGCAGCAGCGGCAACAGCAACAATATCACGAGCAGCAGCGGCAACAGCAACAACATCAGGAGCAGCAGCGGCAACGGCAACACAACATCAGCAGCAATAATTAGAAAATAGTCCTCGGCAAGTTTCGTTTTTATTTTTTAAATTGTGTTTTAGAACTTAATTTAATTTAAAATAACATATAATGTCGACTAAGGATAAAATTCCAATTATCGAAGACCAGGTGCGCCTCACCCGGCAAATAGATGCGCTTCTCGCAAAAAATTCATATTCAGAAGAGGATAGGAAGGCATTAAAAAATTTGGAGCTAAAAGCCTTTACGAACTATAATCATTTGGTTCAACTCGGTCCTGTAGAGCATGACTATTTCTTAAAAAATCACTTCGAAAGCATGCTATCAAATATTAGGTCCGCCAGCAACAAAATTAAAAAATATATTGGCCAGGATGAGCTTTTTTTGAGGCTTGAGGGGGCTATAAAGAACCTCGAGGATTACCTCGAGATAACTTATGTGGAGATTCAGGAAAGGAAAAATGAAACCTTTCCTATAAGAATTAAAAAATTAAGAATGTTTCTTAGTAAAATCGATACAGTGTCCGATTTACTAAATATTGAAGGGCTCAATAATAAATATATGAGCAAAATTATAGAGCTCAAAGAGGATGTTGAAATACACATCGAGCTAATGGATAATAAAATCCAAGAGAAAACTAACAAGGTAGAAGGTGGTTGCCCTAGAATGGACGAACTACCTAGCCTACCAAAAATTGAGGTCCCCAATTTCTCTGGAAATTCCAAAGATTGGGACCATTTTTATGAGTTATTTAGGGAGCTGGTTCATTCAAGAACGGATTTAAGTCCATCCTTGAAGCTAAGCTACCTTAAAAGTGCTCTAAAAGGGGAAGCACGGAATGTGGTTTCCCATTTATTGCTGGGCTCAGGCAATAATTACAATGCTGCCTGGGAATGACTCATCAAGCGATATGAGAATAATAGGAAAATATTCTCAGATCAGCTTAATCGCCTCATTGAGCTTCCAAAAATAAATTTGGACTCATTAGGCACCTTAAAAATACAATTGATTCAATCAATGAATAAGTTTATATAATGCGCCTAAAAGCAAATCTGACAGAAGAATCAGATTGCATTTTTGCGCATATTATTTTAAAAAAATTAAATATTGAGGCTCTAAAACAGTATGAGGGCCAAGTTAAAAAATCAAGTGAAATTCAAAATTTAAAGGATGACATCAGTGGGAAATGAGTTCCCAACAAAAAAAATAATAAAAAATATTTACACAAGTGACCAAACATGCCCGATGTGCCAAATGCCCGGGCATCAATTAGTTTATTGTTACAAATTTAAAGCTTTAAGTCCACAGGAAAGAAGGGACGTTGTTAAAAAATGGAACTGGTGCTACCTATGTTTAAAGCACAGTTCAAACATCAAATGTACAAGCGAGCTAGTGTGCTCGTATTGTCAAAATAATCACCATAGCATGATTCACATAAACAAGGCAATAGTGAATACGTGCATGACCTCTGAACAAGTGTTGTTGGCCACCGCTTATGTCCAAATAAAAGGTCAAGATGGTGAATTTAAAAAATTCAGAGCTTTGATTGACAATGGGTCACAAAGCACTTTAATTTCTAAAAAGGCAGCTCAAAAATTAAAATTGCCGAAAATAAAATCTTCCACACAAATAAGTGGAGTATCACCAAATGGTTCCTGTGTTACAAATCACAAACTAAAATTGACATTCAAGAAAAATTGTAAATATTCAAAAGAATTTAGCACAAATGCAATTATTATACCAAGTTTAAAACAAACTCTTCCCACAAATAATGTAAATGTAAATAAATTTGATTGGAAAGGCTATTATTTAGCCGATCCCAATTTCGATAAACCTGGCCAAATTGATCTGATAATTGGTGCAGATTTATATCCACAAATTATTATGCCGAAAATAGTAAAAAGAGGTTTACTTCTCGGACAAAAAACGATTTTCGGATGGATCGTGTCAGGTCGCACAAGATCTAATTCCATTAAAAAGTCGATTATTTCTACAGTCTTGGTAAATACAATCCAAGATTGGAGGATAGAAAGAGGAAAATATGTGGAACCTTCGATACAAAAATACAAGGGTAAAAAAGAGTTTAAAAATAAAAAAGAATTTGAAGTTGTCCGACCAAAATACAAAATCTGTAATTTATCGTGGTGTCCTTTGGGGAAACATAAAATATTTCAGGAAGAAAGGGACAAAAATAATAATAAAAAATTTCAATTCCGTAATTTCAAATGGTTATATAATTTACCTAATTCATGTATGAAGGAGTTAGATAAAAAATTATCTATTTTCAATAGTAGAAACAACAAGAAAAATAGCCAACACGAAGTAGATAAAAATCAAACCAAACCGAAATAGCAAAATCAATTTGAAAGGGGTAATTCTAAAATTAGCTTGAAGTCCTCTAAAACCTTTTGAAAATAGCTCACCTGGCCAAACAAACAGAAGATATAAAAGCATAGAATTTTGAATAAAAAAAATGTCGATTTTCATCATTTGTCAGGTCATAGCTCCTTATTTTTGTAATAATAATCATTACTGTATTGATTATATCCTATTTAAGAAAACTAAAGTCAAAAAGACAATTGTTGAATATAGCATTACCATCCCCAATGCCAAGTATTAAAAAAGAATAAAACTAAAATTATTTACACTAAAAAAAAAGAAGAAAGTTTGTAAAAAACAAGAACCTAATTTCTGTATCCTTTTGTAGAAGGTAATTACAAAAATTAAAATGAATATAAAAATTACAGTCCACTAAAATCGAAGAAAACATAAATATTTCAAATTACATTTTGAATACACACTAAAATATAACAAAGGCACATTTTTGGCCCCTCGCAGGATGTTCAAGCATAAGGTTGAACATGAAATTAAATATTTGGAAAATTGCAATTCAAAATAAAATATATGTACATACAGTCCACTACATTTTGTTATCGACCAATTATAATAATTTTCTAGTACCGAGGAAATAAAATTTATAAATGTGAAAACCAAAAATACACATATTCATAAATAAAATGTTAATCTAAAACAACACACACTTTTTTGTGGCCCTTTCCAGAATGTTCAAGCATTGAACACTATTTTATATACAAATTCGTAAGTTAGAGTTTCAAGGGATCGGACCCATGAAATAAAAGACAAACAGCATGGTCTAAAAACGATCCCCTGCAGCCTAACATAAATAACACAAACATAAGCATCATAAATAACACAAACATAAACGCATCCGCTTATCGCACTTGAGAAAGGGTCGCATAGCATGTCAACGTGCAGTGCGTTGATAAGTAGTTTTAAATAGGTTTAAGATTTTCATGTATCTTACTTATAAGAGAATTGTACAGAATAAAATCAGTTTTGAAACGGAACTCATTGGAGTACGATCTTTATTTTGGGGCTCCTCTTAACAACGAATATAATTTGTGACTAATAACCAGTGACACCACATTTGACGCACTTAAAATGGTTCCATTACAGGCCAGCGTTCAATAAATTTAATAAATTGAGTCCAAAAAAATTAGTTACGGTTAATTAGTTACCAATTAATTGGTCCGTTCTTCAATATTTTTTATAATTGACTTTAAGAAAGCCTTTATGTAAATATTCTTTCTTTTTAATGTTATAGACTCGAAGAACTGCCGCTTGGCTTGCAGCAAAAATGACTTCCGATGGACATTCTGTGGCTGTTTTATCGGGTGATTTAACAGTTGAGCAAAGACTAGCTGTTTTAGATCGATTTCGTTCTGGGCTTGAAAAAGTTCTAATAACTACAAACGTCTTATCAAGAGGTACGCTTCATTATAAGGCTTTTTACCTAATAAAAAAACAACATATATTTTTTTAAGGTATTGACATTGAGCAAGTTACAATTGTCGTTAACTTCGACTTGCCAGTAGATGTACGTGGAAATGCTGATTGTGAAACTTATCTACATCGAATAGGCCGGACAGGACGTTTTGGTAAGTTACCAATTAAGCAAAACCAATTTATAATACAATGAAATAATTAAATTTATAAATAAACAGTTTTTTTAAATCAAATTATCAAATTAAGGACTACTAGAAGGACAAGAATGCCGGGCATATGTCGAACTAATAGCAAAGGAGTACAGGACAATACCCTACTCGTGCCAAGTCCTGACAGTCGCTGCCAATTATACACATTTATCAAATAACGTTGCTAGTTAATTTTGCCTTGCCAGCATGCCAGTTTCATGAAGCGCCGATTCACTACCATTTTTTGAAGCTAAATTCCTAAATTCCTATCTTCTATCTTCAAAAACACCAAAGTTGGTATTTCTACCAAAAACCATTTCCGATCGTTCAGTTATATGGCATCTATAAGATATAGTCGGCCGATCGTTATGAAATTGGTAGGTTGGATCAACTGATCAAAAATAGAATCTGTACTAAGTTCCAGCTTTCTACCTTTAAAAACACGAAAATTGGGTCATTTCCGATCGTTCAGTTATATGGCAGCTATAGGATATAGTCGGCCGATCCTTACGAAATTTGGCATGTCGTTATATTGGCATGTATATTATTATTTAAAAATAGCTTTCATGTTACAAAGTTACAGCATTTTCGATGAATCAGTTATATGGCAGTCGGCCGATCCTGGTCGTTCCGACTTATATACTGCGTGCAAAGAAGGAAGAAAGAAGGAATGAAGGGTGTGTGCAAAGTTTCCAGTCGATAGCTTTAAAACTGAGAGACTAGTTCGCGTAGAAACTGACAGACAGATAGACGGACAGACGGACAGGCTCATATCAACTCAGGAGGTGATCTTGATCAAGAGTATATATACTTTATAGGGTAGGAGATGTCTCCTTCACTGCGTTGCACACTTTTGGACAAAATTATTAGGGTATAGTTATAAATATGGGAAATAAACTGGACTATGTTTTCCCTGGAAGCCCCACTTACTAGCCAACAGACCCGCGTAAGCTCCTAGATTTTATTAATTTGCGGTGACAAAAAACATACCTTTCAATCTAATAAGTGCCAAAACGGTCAATCGTATCTGTAATCTTGGCTGTTACCCAAAAAGGTGGAAGAGATCCATTATAATAATGATTACTGTTTGGTCATTGGTACAATGCAAATAAGCCTTACATCTTGGTTGTCAAAATCTTTTGAAAAAAGCTTCCTAACGCATAATAGTGGAAGTTTGCAATATTATCCCGGCGCACCAATTTGGCTTTTGAAGAAACCATGGAACCATCAAGCAAGTAAACAGAAGTATGTTCTGAAATACGGCGTATCTCAACATTTGACCGAGTTTGGCTTAAGAGAGTCATGCACAAAATTAAAAAGCATTTGCCAAAATATATTTAAAGCTTCTTGAGTCGTATCTTTACAATAGGTTATTCTCAGTGGAATTCAACTCAGCAACTTTCGGAGACTACATCGAAGCTGGAGTTCCACAAGGAAGCGCACTCGGACCTTGTCTATATGTTTTGTATACTGCTGTGATTCCTCCGAACGAAATAATATCAAAGTCAACGTTCGCCGAAGATACCGCTGTTCTTCGTCGCCAACAAACTGCCCAACCAAGCAGCAAACTGTACGACTGGTGCATTAAAATATTTGAACAAAAGTATAAACATGTAACGTTTACTCTTAATGGACAAATATGCCATCTGCTTGTACTAAACGGTATGCACATCCATCCCCCAAGCTAACAAAGTAACGTACATTGGCGTCTACCTCGATAGACGATTAGCCTGGCAAGAAAAAGAATGCATGAAATTGCACCTAAAACTAAAAGCTAGCAGCCTCCACTGTATCATAAACTCACGATCGCCACTGTGCCTGGACTACAAGATCCTACTCTACAATTCAGTCCGAGAGCCAATCTGGAGATAAGGCAGTGAGAAAATGCGTGAAACAACGCAGCAGCAGCTTCATAGACATCATACAGCGCGCAAAATCAAAAATCTTATGAACTGTCACTGCTTCACCATGTTCGCAACGAAAGCATCCGCCGGAACCTGGGCATCTTGGACAAAATCTAGAAGGAAAAAAGTGTCCACAAAGAAAATATGTCTTCGCACCGAAATTTTCTCGCTGGGGGATTTATACGGGTTCCCAGCGGATCCCGCCTGCGACGCCACGACCAATACCAAAAAATCGCTTTTTAGGGCTGTCTAACTCGGCCAGGCGATATGCCGTGATGGCAGCTTATTTTTACAGCGTGTTCTGGCAAGAACTTTTGTTTCTTGCCAGGTTCTGTTTCGTTTGGTCTTTTTGGGAATATATCATTTTGAAAAGACAAACAAAATCAAAAATAAAAATTTTCGTCTCTGCGCAGGTCAATGACACAGGAGGTGTGCGACTGTCTCTTCCTCTTCTACATCCCCAGTGTCCCGTGATGGCCTTGACTGCCAGACTACAGTCCTGCCTATTAAGGGCGATAAGCATCATTGATCTCTTCCTAGAGCGGATAGGCCATATCATGCGTGAATTCTTGCAGTTTTGGAGATGTCTCCATTTTCTCAGTGATGGGCGGTCAAAGTGATCCCTGCATTTTATCCTACACGTAGCTAAGGGGATGCCTACTGGTTCCTTTTACGAGAGGAGAGGATTGGTAGTACCTGCTCTTGCTAGTTCGTCAGCGGCGCAATTACCCTCGTGCTCCCTATGTCCGGGCACCCATTTGAGGTGGATGTCATACTGCTCTGCCATCTCGTTAAGAGATCTGCGGCAGTCATTTACTGTCCTGGAAAAGGGCTTTGAGTGCCGCTTGACTGTCTGAGAAGATACAGATTGTTTCTTGATTGCCAGTAAGTGCTTGAAACACACTTCTGCTTGAAACACACTACAGTGGTCGGGGAGTCTGAAGGACTCATTTAGACACAGCCGTTCGCAATGGAAACCGCCTCCCACCTGGCCATTAAATTTGGAACCGTCTGTGTAAATATGAAGGGAACCGGCTGGTCCCGGGATTTGTGTGGCCCATTTCTCCATCGTTGGTAAGGTGGGATGATCATTAGGTATACAGTAGTCTGAAGCCCCCGTTGGCGTGAAGTGGTGTAGGTCAAACTTGGTATGTCCATAGTCGGTCGTTTTCCATAGACGCGTCTCGCGTAGCCTAATTGCCTATAGCGTGGCTATTTTGTCCCCCACTATCTGTACAGGTAATAGGTCGAGTATGAAGTCGAGGACGTCTGTCGGTATGGTACGTAGGCTGCCTGTAATGCAGACCTCCGCCATCCTTTGCGTTTTCCTAAATCTCTCTACATGTGGAGTTTGTTAGAGCAGGCCACCAGACCACCACCCCGTAGAAAAGAATGGGTCTTATGACAGCTGTGTAAAGCCATCTGACTATCTTTGGGGACATTATTCCCCATTTGAGTCCAATGTCCTTTCGACATGTATAGAGCACGATTGTTGCCTTGTTTGCTCTATCCTTAGTCTTTTACTTCCAGTCCAGTTTCCTGTCTAGCGTTATCCCTATGTACTTAGCGCTACCGCTGAGGGAAAGTGTTTCCCCTGATAGTTTTGGAAGCCTTAAATTTGGTATTTTGTACTTCCTTGTGAAGAGGACAAGCTCGGTTTTGGATGGGTTTACACCTAGTACGTTCCTAACTACCCATGTTAAGAGAGCCCTAAGTTTGTCCGTCATGCGGTCGCATGGAGACTGGGGAAATTTTCCAGAGAAAGCAATTGAGTGCCGTCTCCGTGGATCGACCCTTCTTATACGCATGCTGTGATCCCGAGATATCATCTAGGTTAATTGCAAGATTAATGTGGAGGCTGATTAGTCAATAGTCAATCCATTGTCTTGAGGAGGAAGGACGACAGGTTTGCAGTCCTTAGGGGTGCAGTGTGATGGTTTTCCCGCTATGGGTTTGAATAAAACCTTCGTCCGCAACCACGTCGCGGGTACGATGTCTATTCTTAAAATGGCTGAGAAAGCTTTCCGAGCCCATGACCTTAAATCCGGCCGATCCGGTTTTGACTAATTGTGCCTGGAAAATGCCATCTGGGCCTGGGGATTTGAATGGCTTGAAGCTGTTTATCGTCAAGTTAAGATACCTATAAATCAAAAGGGTTTGGGAGGGAGGGGTGGTTTCTTCTTGAGAGCACCCATGGAAATGTACATTTGTGAGAGCCTCTAGGGTTTCTTTATTGGACGTGGTCCAGCTACCTTCCAGAGGACTTCCCTGCTGTCAAGGCCCCTTGTTGGAGGTTTTAAAAAGGATCTTTCTAATTTTTCCTTATATAACTCCCAGTTTGGTTTTCTCGGGTTGCGTACTGTTAGTCGATTAAGGTTCTCGAAATTGCCAACTAATTCTATGTATCGATGGTCCGAGAAAGAGTGTTTCTCTAGGACTCCCCATTTAACAATCCTATCAGCTAGGGAGTCGGAGTAGAGAGTAATGTCCAGTACATCCCTTCTGTTCTTGTCTATGAAGGTGGGTTCTGTGACCCATTACCCACCAGAAAATTTGAGCCTAGGATAAAATCGAAGATTGACTTACCCCTACCCTTACCCCTTACTTCGTGTCAGTGCTTCCCCCCCCCCCCGGTGATGATGGGCGTGGGCATCGTAACCTATGATCAGGTCGTTCTAATTCTTCCCGCTGTCTTTCACCAGCTGCGGGTGGCGCACCAGCGGGTGCGGGAGGAGGGCTTCCTGGTTGTGGCCCATATACGCCGAACATACCCTTATGGCACCCTTTGGGCTCTCTATGGCTGCGGCTAGGTGGTCTTCATTACTGAAATTAGGTACAAAAAGAGGTTAACGTTCTTTTTTGCGAGGATTCAGGTTCGCATTTTACCTGTTGTATCGGCTTTTCAGAGCCTATACTCCGACGCCCCCAAAGCGTCGGATTGCACATCCTAAGCATCGTCAGGATGGTTTCACGGTCGGCTGACTTTTCTGTGAGCCATATCTCACAGATCTCTTCCCAGTCAACCGCCACCAGCTTTGCCTTGGGGTAGATCTCTCCAAGCGGTGCTACCATTCGCTTGTAGGTTTCTACTGATCACGCGTCTTGACAGGCAATTACCTTGATATCTGCCTTTTCGCGATCTCCTTTGCATCCTCCTCCGCACCGGCGTGTCCCGCCTCCAGATGTTGCCCCTCTGTGGGGGGCTTCTCCATCTCAGCAAACTCCTTGGCTTTTAAGGACCTTGGAGTTTGATGGGTTACTGACCCTGGTACGGACTCTCCGGCCTTTTTTAGGGAGTTCCGTTCTCCACTACGGTTTTTGTTTGGAAAGATGTTGTTCATGTTTTGGTCCCATGAGTAGGCAGGAAGCGGTTCGTCCATCATGACATAGCCCGCTTGATAAAACTGGGAGGTCGGCCGGTCCCCCAGAGTTCGCATATTAGCGTCCGGCCGCCCTCTGGGCGTCCTCGGACACGCATCCGTCCACGTATGCTGTTCTACCTTCGAATGGAGTGTTCTTCTGCCCGCCCGACTACAATTTGGCAGCATCCTCGGCAGAGGACCTTACCGGGACCTGTTTCGCCCTGTTGTACCCGTTGGCTGACGGCCAATAAATAAGTAAAATGAATAGTAAAATTATATATATTCTTGATCAGAAATCCTGACTCACTCACTTCCTGAGTTAAACGATCGGAAATGTCCCAACTTTCCTGTTTTTGAAAATTCTATTTTTGGAATTTTTGAAGATAGAATCTAGAGATATTTTTGAATTTTTTATAATAAAATTTTTTTGTACAACAAGAAAGGAAAGCTAACTTCGTGCGGAGCCGAAGTTTATATACCCTTGCAGTTAAAAAATATATATCGCAAACATCGGATATAGTTAGCCGATCCTTATGAGAATATGATAATATAACCCAATTTATTATAATACAAAATCTAAAAAAAGTTCCAAGCTTCTATCTTCAAAAATACCAAAGTTGATATTTCTACCAAAAACTATTTCCGATCGTTCAGTTATATGGCAGCTATAGGATATGGTCGGCCGATCCTAATGAAATTTGGTAGGTTGGATCAACTGAAAAATAAAAAAAATAGAATCTGTACTAAGTTTCAGCTTTCTATCTTCAAAAACACGAAAGTTGGGTCATTTTCGATCGTTCAGTTATATGGCACCTATAGTCGACCGATCCTTATGAAATTTGTCTCGTGTAAAATTTGAACTCTCTAACTTTAAAAACACCAAAGTTATGCCATTTCCGATCAATCAGTTATATGGCAACTATAACATAGAGTTCCGACTTATATACTGCGTGCAAAGGAAAGAAGGGTGTGTGCAAAGTTTCAAGTCGATAGCTTTAAAACTGAGAGACTAGTTCGCGTAGAAACAGACAGACAGACGGACAGACGGACATGGTCATATCAACTCAGGAGGTGATCCTGATCAAGAATATATATACTTTATAGGGTCGGAGATGCCTCCTTCACTGCGTTGCACATTTTTGGAAAAAATTATAATACCCTCTGCAAGGGTATAATAATAGGTTTTATAATACAATTAACATAAGGCCAACTATATACTGGTGATTTACATTCGGAATCAGAAAATTGTAGGCAAAACCCATTGAACGCCGATGTTAACTAATGATAAATATACATTCATCCATTAATTAGTTGATTTTTTAATTATTTAATTTTACAAACATAATTTTTTTCTGCAGAAAGATTGCATCTCAAATCATTGGCAAATAATTATTTTAATTATTTATTTTATTATTATATTATATTTTATTATATAATTTAAGAGCCGAAAATTCTTTTTGTACTGATAGTTGAGTTTCATGCGTGGGTAAACATATTCTTGGGCTCCCCAATAGTTCATTATGTTTGCATTTGCGCTGATTGGCTTTGGTGAATTGCCGAAAATGTCTTTTTTTGCCAAATTTAATTCTGGTTCATCCTATTTCTCCGAGTTACATTCATCTACATCAAACGCACTTAGAATTCTTTATTGAAGGAGTTTCTAAGTCTGGGACTCTAGTTCAACACCACGTACAATAATATTGTAATATGGTACAACCACGTAATATTGTACAACCCCCAACATATATACCATGGGGGGGCTCATAGCCTAGTGGGTAGTGTAGCTGCACGCTAAGCGATGGGTCGTGGGTTCGAACCCCACTCATGGCAATCATGACCTCCAAAGTTTTTCGGCCTTATTATGCTTAGTGGTCTCTTTTCCGATGCTACTAAACATGTGAGGTCGAAAAACGGTATTCCCAGATATCGACAGGTGGCAGCCCCACCTCTGGGATAGGTTGCACCTGGCTAATCACCAGATCAACTAAAAAATCAATTGATTAACGAAACTAATACAAGAAGAGAAGAAAACCAACCACCCACCACCTCTGGATAAAACAGGAAGGAAAAAAGTTGCTGGTTGTTGCCACATTTGTTTACAACAAGACCTGAAAAGACGGCGAAAAACAAGGAAGGCGTGCCGGCAATGTGAAATGCCTGTTTGCGACCAACACGCGACTACGTTAGTTGAATGTAATTCATATTACAAAAGTCCTGCTGAATAAATTATTTGTAACTTTGAATACTTTGTTATTGTTTTTCACTAATTATCAGTTATTTAAATAGTTAATCATCAGTACTTTATTATTAATTAAGTATTAAACATTCAAAAATTTATCATTCTTCATCATTCTCAATGCTTTTTAAATGGGTACCCGGGTACCCGGTCGTGACTCAGAACACTATTTGTTAAAATGTCAATTTGAAATTAAAAAAAAAAATCTTTTCTCGTTGAAAATGTGTTGTGCTGGGACACAATAAAGCAAAAACAGCGGAAAAATAAAGTTAGGTGGAGAGCCCTTGTAGAGGCCCTAAGCTCCCGAGAGGAGTAATAAGGAAAAAAAAAAAAAAAAAAAACATATATACAACGGTCATTTACAGTTATGATAAAAATATCAGCACCACTTCTGCAGATTTTGATTTGGGCGAAAAAAGATGCAGTTACTGTGGAAATTTATTACAATTTTAATATTATTGCTTAATATATTTTTTAGTATTCCTCCTAATCAAAAACATTCTAACTTATATTCCTTTTTCCTTCATATTCCTTTTTATACAAAAGTATGCTACGCAGTGAAGGAGACATTTTCGACCCTATAAAATATATATATTCTTGATAAGGATCACCTCTTGAGTTGATATATGCATGTCCTTCTGTCTGTCCGTGTGTCTGTTTTTACGCAAAGTAGTATCTCAGTTTTAAAGCTATCGACTTGTAACTATTCACCTCTTTCCTTTGCACGCAGTATAAAAGTCGGCCGACTATATCCTATAGATGCCTAATAACTGATTGATCTGAAATGCTATAGTAGCATTTAAATTTGATATGCTAGTTCTTATTTTGTATGAATGCTGTTGTTGCCAGAATAATATGACGTACCAAATTTCATAAGGATCGGTTGACTATATCCTATAATTGCCATATAACTGAACGATCAGAAATGACCCAACTTTCGTGTTTTTTGAAGATACAAAGTTGGAACTTCGTACTATTTTGGGTCAGTTGATCCGAACTAATAAATCTTAAAACGATCGGCCGAATATATCTTATAGCGGCCATATCGGAGCGATCGGAAATTTGGTGAAAATACCAACTTTGGTCGTCCAACTATATCCGATGTTTGCGATATTAGCTGCAAGGGCTCCTCAACTTCAAGGGATCAACTTCGGCTCCTCCCGAGATTTCTTCTATTAACGCCTAACGCTGCTAACGTTTTAAAATTTTGAACGCGTGAATCTCGAAGATTATAAAAAATATAACTAACCCATTTGGAACATGGACTCGTATGATGTTCGGGCCGATCAATTTTGTGTCAAAACTTTGCGCGTAGCAAACGACACCCCCAAAACTAAAGTCGTCTTGTAGCGCCAGTTCCAAAAAATTTTCCGAAAATGTTTTGATTCCACATTGTTTAAACGAAAAAGTGGCATACAGTCAAAACATTGATTTAAGGAAACCTAAATTTGTTTAATTTGTATAATTTCTATGCTAAATACCCACGTAAAAGGTATCAATAAATATTTTCACCTAAAATGATTTTTTTTGACAAAATTGGAGCGAAACTTTTGTTGCCTTTGTGTGTTTCGAATTCCAGACGACAAAAAAATTTAAAATTTTTTTAAATAGATTTTGAAAATTAAGGTATGCAAATTGATCTTATTAAAAACATTTTTTGTCACAATTAGTTATTTTATATATGTGTATTGTTTTGTGTTGTGGAAAGAGAAAAAATCCTAACCAAAGTGCTTTTCTGCATTATTAAGTTTGTGAAAATCATCTTTACGGAAACAGCGAATCTTATATGTCACGCTTGGAAACTTCTGATCGATACAAGAAATGGTTATATAATGGATCTAGAATCCCTTTTGAAAGCCTTCAAGCGAAAGTGGATCATGCCCTGGTAAAGGGAACGGCTGGACCCGCTGGAGTCTCTTCGGCTGGGGCGCACGTTGTTGCTCCGCCTTCTATGCCCACCAGCACTGGGAGCAAAAAGCCTACACTGGACCAAGCCCCAACGGCATCAAAGGTAACTCTGTCAAGGAAGAAGCGGATCAACCCTAATAGGCGCATTGTGGGACAAGCACCAAGTGCTTCCCACCTTTAAATACCTTTATATTGGTAAATTCTCGAAGTCTACCCAACCGGATGCACTGTGCAAGCTTGTCGCAGATAAGCTGAACGTGGAGCCAAGTGATTTAGCCTATTTTTTTAAATTTATTTATTTGTTAACAATGAACTGTTATTCTAGATTATTATAAATAAAAGTAAGGATAAATTAAGTTAAAAGATATTCCATAATTTTGGATTTAATTACATCTAGGGATAGTTCAGGGGATAATAGATGGGACAATGAGTTATAATTCTTACAAATAACGCGAAATGGATCGTGTTCCGCAAAATTAGACCTAGAAATCGATAACCAAAGGGGTCGGAAGGATCTAGTTACCCTATAAGGAACAGAGAACCTTAATTTTTCAAGAAGTACTTGTGAGTCAACCTGTCCAAGAATAAGCACATGAAGTAGCATAACCCCAGCACAAGTACGGCGCTCTTTTAAAGGAGGTAGGTTTAGTAGTTTTAACCGGCAATTATACGACGGGAGGAAAGTGGCAGTATCCCAGTTTAAGCTTTTTAACGCAAATAGCAGAAACTCCTTTTGGACAGATTCAATCCTCCTTTGGTGAACAAAGTATTGCGGACTCCTAACGCTAGAACAGTATTCCAAGATAGGACGAACCAACGATACGTATAGAGTTTAAGTTGTGAAAGGATCATCAAATTTTTTAGACCAACGTTTGATAAAAGCTAGCACACCTCTGGCCTTATTAACTGTTAGTGATATGTGTTCGTTGAAGGACAACTTATTGTCAAAAATGACTCCAAGATCGTTAATTAGGGAAACACGATCTAAGACGTTATTCCCAAGAGAGTACGAAATGATGTGAGGCACACTGCGATTGAACGTCATAACCTTAAACTTAGAGCAGTTAAGCAAAAGGAGATTGTTTGAGCACCACAAGAAGACTTCGTTAAGGTCTAGTTGCAGGTGCCTATGAAGGAAATGGTCTGAGAAAGAAAGACATAACTTGACATCATCAGCATACATATATGTAGTAGCAAAGTTTACAACACTAGGTAAATCGTTGACAAAAAGAACAAACAGAAGAGGTCCTAAGTGACTACCTTGTGGGACACCAGATGAAACGTTTATAATCTGTGATGAACTGTTTTTAAACAAAACACGCTGCCTGCGGTTGGATAGATAAGAGGTCAACCACTGTACTATATGTGGAGGAAACCTCATAAGACACAGCTTATGAAGGAGGAGATGGTGGTTCACAGAGTCAAACGATTTACTAAAGTCAGTGTACACAACATCAGTTTGCATGCGGCTCAGAAAACCTCTGTGGATAAACGAAGTGAATTCAAGAAGGTTAGTTGTGGTAGAGCGATGATTGACAAAACCATGCTGTGAAGTGGAAATAATGCTTTAACAAAAACTTTAAATTGGGAGTTCCGGAGCAACATTTCCCTACAGAGTTCAATTATGACTTTTGGCCCATGTCGGTAAAAGTCAGCCGGTTTGTGCATAGAGAGCCTTCTAAGGTTATTGATCTCCCAGCTACTCTCCCTTTACCACAAACGCGATGTTCCAAAAACCCTCTCTAAGCGACGCCGCTGGCGCAGTTACTTCTTCCTCCTCACAAGCTTCTATTTCTCACCCCGATCGCTCTCTGCTGCGCTACCAAAAACAAACGGCGCGGGCGTTAATGGTAACGTCTATACTTTCTATGGAGAAAACTTTTTCCAACCCAATTTCTGAGAAAATTTTTCTCAGTGGAAACATTTTGATTTTTAAGTTTGGGCTGTCAAATGAGTCAAAATGAGAGCAAATGAGAGAGCCTTTAAAAAAATTTGAAAGTGCTCACACTGTCAGTGTGCCGGCAGCGCTGCGGCAAAATTTCCTACCCTATACACGCGTGCTGTGTAAAATGAACTGGTGTATATAAGGCAGTGGTCGGCACCCCAATACATTGATATGATTTTACCGCATTAGTGTTAGTAACGAATAGCAAAAAGTAGGCTGTGAGCATGACGTTTCACACATGTATACTGTGTGTGTGTGGCAGAGCTCGGGCAGAGAAATTTCCTATGCCCCCGAGATAGGGCCGTGCCGACCTCTGATATAAGGGTATAAATCTCCTGTAAAAATCGGCAGATTTGAATGAAATCTCCGTTCACTTTTCTTTGATCAAAAATAGATATAGGTTATGTGGTCAAAGATACAACAAATACAATATCCGTTTTTGCTCTACGAATGACATACTAGGCACATCAAACTTGACAAGCGCCGTCTGTAGAGAAACCCCGCAAGGATTCCTTTCCCCTCTTTTATAAAGCATAGCAGTCAATTCGACTCTATGCAAGATGGAAGAGGGGGCTGCAAGATAGTGGCGTATGCGGACCACGTGGCGTTTTTGTTCTCAGGAAAATATCCTCCACCACTCTGTGACCTTATGGGCGCAATACTACAAACCCTAGCTATCTGGACAACGTGTAAGGGCCTAGTAGTAAGCGCGAAGAAAACAGAGACAGTTCTCTTCAGCAGAAGTTATAAAATCCCTCCCCTCATCTATCCAACAATAACCAACCAGAGACTCTCTTTCAGCGAAATCGCAAAGTACCTAGGGGTGATACTAGACAGAAAGCTAAACTGGAACCTAAACATAAACAAAAGATCGAAGCGGCGACTCTATTCATCTGCAAAAAAGCAATAGGACTCAAAGAGGGCATGTCCCCCTACATGAGTGGAGGGCAAAACTAACACATGTTTAAAATTTGAGTGTGTGCTTAGCAGAGAAAAACAATGAGAGCAGAGGATTTACTGAGCGAAAAAAACGTATTTTTTTATTTCATTTTTCGTTAATTCAAAAGTTGGAATGGGCACTAAAATAGAGTATTTTATTTTAAAAAAAGTTTTGATAGCAACATTTCTTAAACAAATGAAAAACTACGCTTTCCCATCTATATTCTCCATGAAGAAAACTTTTTCCAAGCCAATTTCTGAACAAAATTTTTCTCAGTGGAAACATTTTGATTTTTAAGTTTGGGCTGTCAAATGAGTCAAAATGAGAGCAAATGAGAGAGCTTCTAAAAAAAATTGAGAGTGCTCACACTGTCAGTGTGCCGGCAGCGCTGCGGCAAAATTTCCTACCCTATGCACGCGTGCGATGGAAAATGAGAGTTTGCCCTCCACTACTTTACAACGATGGGCTGTACACGAGTATAAACTGTTTCGAGAGTTTAACCGGCACTTTTCAGCGGGTTCCAGCGCTGTAAATCACCATTGGAACACTTTTGTTTTCTTGAGATCCATCTATATACTGTTTAATCTTTGCTGCTATATAACTAATCGATCGGAAATTCGGCTATTTCCTCCACTCAAAATAATCGTTGTTAGCTTAAATTAAATTAAAAAATTAAATCAAATTCCTTTTAAATAACTGTAGTTCCATTTTTTTCTTTTGTAGGTAAATCTGGAATTGCCATAAATCTTATTGATGGAGATAAAAGCATGGACGTGTGTATCGCAATAAAAAACCATTTCAAAAAAGAAATTCAAATATTAAATACTGACTGCGCCGATGATATAGAAAAAATTGGAACGTGATCCATTTTAGTACAGTATGAAATATATGAAAATGAAGAAATTCAATTTATGTAAATATTAAATTGGATTGTTGAAAATAAATTAAAATTTTCTATATAACTCACCTTTGTGTTAAATTTGTTGTAAACAGAGCTCGCAACAGTTGACCGTTTTTCGTTGTCTGTAAATAAGTATTTTTTCCTGATTTTTTACGAAAAGACTCAGAGAGTAATCGATTTATAGGTTCTTAAATGAGCTTTCTCGCGCTCTGAGCTCGCCGTTTAAGTCTATCCTGTCTTGTTCTGGTTTTTCTAAGAAAGTTTTGTCGGGTTCAGCGAAGCAAACTGTCTTTTTCGTATGTATGTATTGGTATACATCCATAGGCAAGAAAATCGCTAAGCGTCTGTTTTGCAGGCGAAATATTTTAATTGTGCAAAATGGGAGGAGAATCGTAAAAAAAGTGCAGCAATTCTTTGATTTGGAAGAAATTTAATTTGAAAGAAAACAAAACAAAATTGGTATTAAATTGTCCGGCAATCATTCAACAAACCTAAGGCGGCTTTTAACAAAAAAATATGCAAATTTTTAATGAGTGCAACAATTCTGGAAATTAAAAATTTTCCCCAAAGTGAAGAAAAACGAAGAATATCATACCCAACGAGCTAAGAAGCAATTATTTCTTCTTTGATTAAAACTGTAACGGCGGACGGAAAACCATTTATGTTTCTAGACAGTGAAGGGTTCTGTTTGGTCATTAAGGGTTTTCAATGCCGTAAATCCGGTGCAAAATAAAAGGCCCAATTTAAGTATTGCAGTATTGCGCTATAATTTATTTCTGCTGCAGGCAGATGAAACTGGGATCAACAATTGTGATCATTCAGTTAATGGTGCTAAGTGACTATAATATGGAATAAGAGTGCGACCCGACTAGACATACGCGAAGCTAAAGCTCTCGATAGCAGAGAAGGCGGTGCGACATAATGATTGCGAAACTAAAGCTCTCTTAAAATAAGCCCGTTGAAGTCGAGCGGCCGAGAAAGAGTCGGCTTGAGACCAACTAAGGCGATATGACCATACTTTAGCTTAATAAATAAACTATAAACAAATTCAGCGAAATAATTCGAAGAAATAATAGATTCAATATATCGAAATACACCTGGCCCTCGCTTAACACGGACTTTTTTAGCACGAACTCGGTCTTACACGGTTTCAAATTTGCTCCCTTCCCCCCTTTAACACGCTAAAAACCTCGTTCTTAAACGAGTTATAAATTAAAATTATGAATTGTGATTTCAAATTATGAATTATGATATGAATAAAACATATGATTTCCTTACTTTTTAACATTTTTTAGTTTCTATAAAGTTTAACCCATTAATTAATTATAAGAAGCAACGTTTTTTATTAAATACCAACTTTTAAGTTAGCAATATGAATGGTATGTTTTTATTAAAGGCATATACATAAAACATTTTGGTTAATTTTGAACAAATGTATGAAACTTTAATAAAAACACACCAAATTTGAACAATAAAAATTTTTTTTTGCTGTCAATTTTGAATTATTAGAACGTAACCCCCTTGTTTTGTACTGAGTCCATGTTACGCTTAACACGATTTCGCTTAAGACGAGGTTTTCTAGGAACGTAACCCCCGTGTTAAGCGAGGGCCAGGTGTATTATGAATTTTATGTCAGTTTCCTGTTTGAACAGAGTGTCATGATATACATAAACGAAAAATTTTAGAATTCTTAGATGATTATAGAATATCACTAGATCAAATCTACAGGTAAAAATTTAACTATAAACACTTGGAAAAAATATGTGATATTTTTTAAAGAATTTTTATATTTATGCATACAGCATTATGTCTGATAATGGATGAAACATGATAAAAGCCGTCCAAGTATTAAATGATGCCACAGACCTGGTCGCGACGGAAGTTCATCGTACTGTCGGTTGAGGGAGACGATCGGAGACCGTGATGAACTTGTTCATAACTATCTTGGATGCCGTGTTTGCTTCTAAGTTGACGGGTTACTAGCGTCAGAACATGGAGAGGCTGTTCTTACCAAAATTCTTGAAGTCTTTGTCGAATATCTCGGGGACGATCATGTGGAGCTTAGCGACACATTTTTTTCGACCCCAATGGGCGTAAAAGGGGATGTACGGGAGTAATTTATCTTTTCCATTTATTGCTCCATCTTCAGCGAGTTAAGAATCCACCCAAACTTCTCCCTGTAATTTCCGCAAATCTTTACTTGGGTTTCTCTTTGTAAAGTAGTTGTTTAAGAAGAGTCGAATAGCAAGAAAGGCAATCGGAGTGGTGGAGAAGGTCAGGGTATTAACCACGACTAAAGCAAACCCATTTAGAAGTAATTTTAGCCTAACCAACATAAGCGACAATTAGGGAATTAGCAAGTAATAAATAAATTAAGTTCAATGCATAACTTTAGCAAGTCGTTTGGATTTGAAAGTATCCCGAGCAGAACTGTGCTCAACTATGACATTCCGTCCATGAAAAGCCATTTATCACAAAATTTTATGTTTATGCGAGGGGCCGTTGGGCCGCTGAACTTAAGAGCGCATCCGCGCTGAAGAGCGCATCCGCGCTAAAGAGTGCATCCGCGCTCGCTCGTTACTCCTGGAGTCTTTTGCGGCAACAACGCCCCCCTACAACAGTGGCCCATGAGGGGTACAATCCTAAAACGTCTCCACAATCCATAGTCATCTGCGACAGTTCCATCGAAGTCTTTAATGGAAACCTTACCTCATCAATGAACCACAATTCTTCTTGTCAACTCCTTCATTCTCTTCGACAAAAAGGAAGCGAAAAGAACGGGATTAAACTTACATACATAAGTGTGAGTGCATTGCTGCTCAATACTCTCACAAAAATTCATAACGATCGGAGCATTAGAACCGAAGTTGTAGCTATTTATTGTGCACTACCTGAACATCAAACTTGAACAAACTTGAAACTTTAAACGCAATTATCTTAGAATCTTGTTTTTTCGAAATTACCTTTGCGGTGGACACGATTACTAAAAAACTATTAATCCGATCAACACTTATTTTGACCACTTATTTATTATGATAATAGCTAGTCCGTGAACGAAGGATTTTTTTGAAAACTCCTTTTTTAGAGCATAAAAATCGAAAATCTTATACCTTGAAAAAGTACATTTTTTGTTAAAACCGTCGCCATTTTTTTTTAAATCCAAATTTTTACAAATCCCTTGTTTACGGACTAGGCAATACAATATATTGCCTTGATTTGAATTTTTGATTTCGGATGAACCGTTCTCGGGATATGATGTTCACCGTAAGTCACCATCGAAAAAAAAACGATCTTGGAATTTGGCCATAACATTTTTATTATTTAATATTTTTTTATGAACAAAATTTAATAAGTACCCAGAAACATATTCTAAACAACGTCGGTAAACCATTTTTAAAAAATATTTTTTATGTTGTCAATCGATAAAATTTCATTTTTTTGCCCAGTACAACTGTATATAACTCCTTAATAAAAGTTGCTTTTTATTTTTACCAGCATTGACAATTATCAATGACCAAACAAGGATCTTTATTGGCACCTCGAAGACTACTCTTTCAGACAAGTTCATGAACGCACGCTTCGTCGAGGGTCACCATTCTGGCATTGATGGAGCGCGGATTGGTTCGCACTTCTACACCCACGCCCAAAATGGCGTCAAGAACGAACCAATCTGCAAATTGATGATTTAGTTATGATCAAGGATGACCGGTTCCCCCGAAACAAATGGAAGCTGGGTCGAATAATAGAGTTACATCCTGGGGCAGGGATCGGGCTCAAGAAAGCTTTTCGGCTCGACCCCAAATAAAACTTCAACTCAAAAATCACAACGTTTCTATGCGATGCTTTTCTAATTATTTCTGCACGAATATTTGATCCATTTCATAATCCTTATCCGCAGGTTGATTTCGCGGATCCCGGCCTTGAGAAGTACCTATCTTTTTCCTTATCCGGGCTTTCAATTACAAAGGCTTGCTCCCGTTTTCAAAGGTAAAGGCAATCGTCCATTTGGTGGTGCTCCTTAGGCCTGGAATCGGACAACATCATACAAGTTTACAATTTACGGCTTACTCACTCCTTTTATCTGCGACAAGCTGTTTTTTTTTTATTAAACAAGGTACATTTTTTTGTCGCCGGAATCGTTCAGAACCATTTGAACATAACCGGGCGCTTAGAAGATTGGGTTAGTATGGTACATATGGGATATGGGCCTAGACTATAAACAATTATTTACAATTATTTGCATTTGTTTACAATATTAATGTACAATACGGGAAGACAGATCGCTGGGGTGGAATCTCTTTAAACGTCTAAGAGTTTGCGGGTCGGCCAGCCTGCTAGCCAGTGGATTTGGGTGACTCGTTAGTCTCTCCGAGTACCGTCGGCTGTATTGGTTTAGAAGGTCGCCCACCGGAACAAGGCGTAGGTCGTTTTGGATGGCCAGGTTGGTCACATACCAGGGAAGTCCGGATGCCCGTCGAGCAGCACGTGCCTGCACTACCCTCAGCCTGTTTAGCTGGTGCTTGGATGCGGTGCAACATACCTCGATCGCATACGACCAGGTTGGCGTGAGGAATGACAAACTGTTGAAGCGCTTCTACGTGCTCGAGGCTGGAAGGGAAAATATGTCGGGAAAGCTTTCACAAACCCGATCACACCAGAAATATAATTTACATCCAGGCAATAGAAGCATGAAGAACGAACATCTCCACGCTTTCATCGCGGGCACCACCAGGCCACCAGATGGACACAACTCTACTGCCTTATCCGTGGCGGAGCGTCCCTTAAAAGCGCCGCGAACACTTCGAGTGTTGCTTCTGACTTAGGCTGCCTCAAATTAAAATTAGCTGCTCCTCCAACAAAAACTGCTGTTCTTACTCCTACGGTGATTGCTCCGGTCAGGCTTGCTTCTGCCGAGTCCTAGGCTTATCGACGATTCTCCGCGGCCATGTCTCGTGGGCGGCCTTGTGTGCACCCCGTTCGAATTCTGCCTCTCTCTCAGCAAAGATCTGTCACACCTATCACCACAAAGAACCTCAAATCTGGTGCACCAAAAAAATACATCAGGCCCCCTCGACCATGACCTAACCTTATAAACTCACCTCGCTACCGCGATTTGCGAGCTGTTTCTCTCTAGCACTGCGCCGAGTATCCGTCAAAAAATGGTCGCTTCCGCCTCGCCGTCTACACCATCTCAAGTCCCGATATTCTCCGAGCTCTCTCGATCTTCGATGGCACAATCTGAATCTCTATTGCACTCTTCACGACTTATGCCCTTGTATTGGCCGATCGTCCTTTTTCCATAGAATAATTTTTCCAATTTTATATGGCCATAGAATAAGGCCCTCCCTGACAACTCCAAAAAATAGGCGTCGGCGACCATTGAGTCGTCGAACGAATTTTTTTTACTGTTTTAAAGGATGAAATACACCTACAAATCAGCCAAAACGGATAATTTGTTTCTAAAAAACTAAATTCTAACTATAACAAACATTTTTTTTTTTAACTCTTCTGAGTTATAGACTTTTTAGTCAGCTTCCCTACTCGGTAGTATCGGTAGTATGTATGGTAGTAATCGGTAGTATGGCCGTAGCTTTGTTGTTGTTTTGCCTAAGCGCATAAATATACCATAAAAATTTTTTGCTGAGAATTCATAACGTGAAAGCTTAAACTCTAAAGGATTGGTAAATAGTAAATCGAAGAGATGGCTACCGGGTATAAATTATCGGAAAACTCGACTATAGCCGTCCTTTCTTCTTTTTTTATTGTTGTAACGAACTGTCTTTTCTGCTGCTGATCGCCACAATTTGCCGCGGCTAGCTCACAGAGTTTCGCGGATCCGTTCCACCGAATTTATAGATTCGACGTGATTGCCCAAGCCCAGAAAGTAATACAAATAGCTTGAAGTTTCCACACTCTTTATTTTGAGAGCTCTTTACACTACAAAAGGCTTTCTTTCTCTTTTATTCGTTGCTCCTTCCGTTCCTGTTGGCTCCGTCGTCGGCGTCCTATGCGGGTTGTCCGGGATACGCTGCCGCTGTTCCGTCGCCGCCCTTACTCCGTCGCCGATGGTACTCCTGTCGCCGCGCTGCTAGCGATTCCGCTACCTTCTGCCCTTTGACCTTGCGAAAACACCCCCTTGGGTCGACTACGACTGATCTGACGGTTGGCTGCGGTCGGTCGCCTCCGCTACACCGGGACACCGTGCATACGCTCCGGTGCCAGGTTTGGGAGTTTGTTTGCTGACTGCCGCCTTCGCTACACCGGGACACCGTGCATACGCTCCGGCGCCAGGTTTGGAAGTTGCCGTGTGACGTCTCCGCTACACCGGGACACCGTGCATACGCTCCGGTTCCAGGTTTGGAAGCCGCCGTGTGCCTGATCGTATTGTCGCGCTCCCGCTACACCGGGACACCGTGCATACGCTCCGGCGGACCCGAGTTTGTAGTGGCGGGGCTGGTGACCAGGGTGTTCTCACTTGGTCTGTGACTTGGACGCGAGTCCTTGAGTCGGCCGATCCGTGTTTCGCAGGACCACGCCTGTTGGTTGCGATTCCAGGAGTCGGTAAGGCGTACGCCAGACTTATCCTTTCTTCACTTCCTTGCAAGGCTACCTGCCGTGTTCGGGAATGGCTCAACTCGACTCTGACGCCTCGGGCTTGTAGAGGAAACCGTCCAGCAACGGATCCTTGTCTCCCTAGTTCTGTACGTCTCGTGGTTACTGGGCGTGTTATCCCAAGTATGCCTCCTTGTTTCGCAGGACCACGCCTGTTGGTTGCGATTCCAGGAGTCGGTCACTTCCTTGCAAGGCTACCTGCCGTGTTCGGGAGTGGCTCAACTCGGTCTCCCCACCCTGGTTCTGTCTTGTGTCTCGTCCTTTACGTCTCGTGTGCACCGGGCGTGCGATCTCGAGTTGGTCTATCCTTGTCTCGCAGGACCACGCCTGTTGGTTATGATTTCAGGAGTCGGTAAGGCATACGCCAGACTTTATCCTTTCCTCACTTCCTTGCAAGGCTACCTGCCGTGTTCGGGAATGAACCAACTCGTCTACACGACCCTGGGTCTCCGGAGGAAGGTCCAGCAATGGATCCTTTCCTTATTTTCTTATTCGTTCTCCTTGCGCTTGGCTGTCGGACTCTCCAAAGGCGGTCCTTCAACTCAAACAAAACCCGAATCCTTTTAGAAACGCTCTAACACTTGAATGGCGGACTCTCCACAGGCGGTCCTCCAACTCAACGCTACAAGCTTCCTAAAAAGGGAAGCTTTTTAGGAAGACTCGTCTCGAGCCGCTCCAGTGGGCCTCCTTTTATACTGACTGGAGCGCCCGTTAATCCTCCTGGATTCTGCTCCTGCCGTTAATCCTGCTTCCAGAATCACGCCACTTCCCCGTTGGCGGGTCGCTGTCCGCGGCCCCTCGTCTCCCCCGGCCACGGATCTCTGCTGCTGGTGCGTGGTGCACCGGTGGGCTTCCAGGGCCCGTTGCACTCTTCGTCGCACCCCCCCCCCCCCCCCCCTCTTCTCCTTGCCGCTCACCCCGCCACACTTTCTAAGGCACGCCTGCGCATCGTGCTGATTCCCAACTGGACTACTTTCCCAACGTTGCCCCGGGACCCGTTACGTTCCACGTCGATTCCTTCTTCCCCCGGGTGGCGCCGTTTACCCTTTCACCTGCCACCGTTACGTTCCACGTAGATTCCGTCCTCCCACGGGTAGCCCTTCGCCAGAACCCACGGTAACTGGCTTTCACCTTTCCCCCCGACCCCCCGTACTGATCCTGGCGATGTTCCCTTGGGCTGCCCGGGTTGTTGACCGGTGGTTGACCCCCTTTTTCCGCCTCCTCGGCCCCCCCCCTTTGCCCCCGGCTATCTGTCTTCGCGTGTGGGGAGACTAAATCTCCTCACACTTCCCCCCTTCTTCGGGAAACGACAGAGCCGTTTGGACATCGGTGTTGATGCGCTGTGCTGAACATGGGCCCCCAAAAAAAAATGACATTCTCGGTTACCCTCTTATTTTGGTGTGGATACCTATCCACTTCCCCCCTCCTTCGGAAAACGACTGTGCGCTCCCCTGGGACCCTTTTAGAGCACCTAGCCTATGTACCCTATTCCATGTTTTTTTTTGTTTTGTTGTTTTTTTTTTCCCCCTCTTTTTTTTTGTTTTTTTTTTGTTTCCCCTCTTTTTTTTTAAATTAATTGGTTTTTTTTTTTTTTTTTTGTTTCCCCTCTTTTTTTTTTTTTAATTAATTGGTTTTTTTTTTTTTTTTTTATTTATATATCTTTCTTGACTTTTACTTTTTCGACTTTTCTCAATATTTTCACGCCGTTGGTTCCTCCTCGCACTCGGAAGCATACGGCTCCAACCTGCGCCATGACACACCACCTTCCGGTGCGTCCGCGCCTTCTCTCCACCTCCGCCGCCACCCTCACACAGAGCTCCGGCGGCCAGTCTTCTTCTGGGACCTCCTTGTCACCTCCATCCGACGCTGACCTCATCAGCACCGGCCTTGTTGGCCTCTCCTCCGGGCAAGAGTGCTGCCGGCCCAGCGCCGGCTTCCTTGTTGTCGGCCACACCCACGGCCCCTTCGTCCATGGCTCCTCCTCCTTATCCTCCTTCCTTGGGCGTGGTGTAGGTGGTGCCGCAGGCCACGTTGATTCCTGCTGCCTCTTTGTGGCGGCCGTTGCCACCTCCCTTTCCTCCGGTCGTTCCGACCGAGGGCGTGGTGTTGGTGGCACCGCGGGCCACCGCGTCGCTGGCCGGGTCCTCCTCGTGGCTTTCCTCCTTTCCTCCAGCCGCCTTGCCCGTCGCAGCCGCATCCTCCTCGACATCGCCCTCCTCATGGCTCTCTCCCGTCCATCTCTCCTGACGTCTTTCCACTCCCTGTCGATCTCCTCGCAGATCTCCTCTGCTCTTTGGGCCCTCTTCCTCGCCATCTCCGAGATGGTGACCATCGCTTCCTTTCGCTGGCGGCACCTCTCCGATCTCCTCCTGTGCTCCAGCGCCTCGCTCCGGCGCCGCTCCTCCACAGTGGCGCGACCGACCGGTATGTGTTTCCGTCCTCCTGCTGCCCGTTGGATCGCCCACTCCGTCCTCATCCTTCTTCCGCTCCATGTGGGATCGCCGACTATCTCCAAATCGCTCTCGTCATACGAGACGATCATCGTTGCTTCTGACCTGTTGCTCATGTTGCTTCGTTGACTAGATTTTTTTTTGAATAGACCGTGCTCCTCCCAGCCGCCGCCTTTTATAGCACATCCAACTCCCGCTACTGGATATGCCCCGTTACTGTTCCGTGACTGGACCTGTTAAAGCTCCCGTTACTGGACATATCCCGTTTTCCATTGTGCACTTGCGCCGGTTGCCGTTCTATTCCTCCTTCGCCGGTGATCCCATGTCTTGGCACTTCAGCTCACTCACGTGTGCCCTCTTCTTTTTCTTGGTTCTTCCGTGCCGTATGATGACAATTACCGGCGAAACGAAATTGACGACCGTGTAGGGCCCATCGTACCGCGGCGCCAGTTTTGCTGCGAATCCCTCGGCTGCCTTCGACAAATGGTGCTCTTTTGCCCACACCGTTTCGCCAATCTTTGGGCTCCACTTCCGTCTCCGTAAATTATAGTGCCTCGCCTGGTCCTGGGCCGCCCGCTCCATGTTCCTCCGCACTATTTCGAAGACTTCCTTCATCTTCGTCGCGTTCTCCGTGGGCGTTCCTTGCCCAACTCCTGTGCCTAACGCGTTTTCGTCGAACAACGCTCTTGGCATCCTGGTCTCCCTGCCTTGCGTTACAAAGCAAGGCGAATACCCTGTCGACTCTGACACTGCCGAGTTCACTGTCAGCATGAGCTCTGGCCAGTGCTCGTCCCAAGTCCTCTGGTCCTCCCCAGCGAACTGGGCGATCATCGTTTTGATCGTTCTATTCGCCCTTTCTGTTGGATTTTCTTGGGGCGTATATGGTGCGGTGAACTGGTGGCGCACGCCAAGCTCCCCGAGGAACTTCTTAAAGCTGCGGCTGGTGAATTGTACGCCGCTATCCGTCACCATCACCTTCGGAACTCCATACCGAGCGACAATCCTTTCTCTGATTGCCTTTTGCAGTGCCTCGGTAGTTGCTTTCCGCAGTGGCACTATCTCCGTCCACTTCGAAAACCGGTCCATCATTACCAAAACCATTGTATTTCCGTGTTTAGATCTTGGCAATGGACCCACGAAGTCCGCACACACCGTTGCCCATGGCTCTTCCGGGACCTGTGTCAGCATTTGTCCTGCTGCTTGCCTCTGGCATGGTTTGTATTTTAGGCAAGTTTCGCATCTCCTGACATATTTCCGGATGTCTCTTTGCATCCCTGGCCAGAAGTACCTGGCGGCCACTCTGGCTATCGTCTTCCTCACGCCTAGGTGTCCTGCCGCCGGTGCGTCATGGTTCTCTTTGAGGACCTGCTGCCTCGACTCCGTGGGCACGCACAACTTCCATGACGCCACTTCCTCGCTTCCTGCTCTATGCGGAACGTGGCGGTAAATCAAGCCGCCCTCTTCGACGTAGTCCGGGTATTTTTGCGGGCTTGCCTTCATTTTCTCCTTTAACGCGTTTATCCACACGCACTCTTGGACTTCCAGATCCACGGTTCTTCTGAACTGCTCCAACACCGGCTGGCGAGATAGCGCGTCGGCGACCACGTTCAGCTTACCCTTCCTGTAGCTGATGACGTAGTCATACTGCTGCAACTCGAACACCCACCTCGCTATTCTTCCAAGCGGGCTCTCGAGGTTGTTGAGCCACTTCAGTGCCATATGATCCGTGATTACGTCGAACTGATATCCTTCCAGGTAGGGCCTCATTTGCCTGATCGCCCATACTATGGCTAGGCACTCCTTCTCCGTTGCCGAGTAATTTTTTTCAGCTCCAATCAGCGTTCGACTGGCGTATGCGATCACTCGTTCGCCCTCCTCGGTGTCCTGGGTCAGGACCGCTCCAACGCCGTAGTCGCTTGCGTCCGTTTGCAGCACGAACCTTTTCTCAAAGTTTTCCTTTTCTGGGCACGCCAGTACTGGGTCTTCCGCCAGCCGTGCCTTTAGGGTCTCGAACGCCTCCTGGTGCTTGGGGGTCCATTCCCATTTCGTCCCCTTTCGTAGCAGATCGTTCAAGGGCTTCGCGATTCCTGCGAAATCTGGGACGAACCGCCGATACCATGACGCCATCCCTATGAACTGTCGTACTCCCTTGACGTTTGTCGGGGGTTGCAGCTCCGTAATGGCAGCGACCTTCCCCGGATCCATGCCGATCCCTTGGCTCGTTATTCTATGTCCCAAGTATAGCAGTTCCTGCCTGAAAAAATGACATTTTTCCGTGTTTATCCGCAGGTTTGCTGCTTTCAACCTTCTGAACACTTCTCTTAGGTTCGCCATGTGTTCTTCCTTGGTGCGTCCGATCACGATGATATCGTCCTGATACGCAAAGGCATGTGGAGCCATGTCCGGCCCTATGACCTGGTCAAGGGCCCTTTGAAATGTTGCCGAGGCTGAGTGCAACCCGAACGGCATCACCTTCCATTGGTACAGACCCTTCCCTGGAACGGTGAAGGCGGTGTACTTTCTGCTTCCTTCCTCCAGAGGGATCTGCCAATACCCGTCCTTCAAGTCGAGGCTGCTGAAGAATCTGGCCTCCCTTAGTTGCTCCAATATGAAATTTATTCGTGGCATTGGGTACGCATCTTTTACTGATTTTGCGTTGATTTGCCGAAAGTCCACGCACATTCTCCACTGACCCGTCTTTTTCTTCACCATTACAATCGGTGAGCTGTATGCGCTATTCGAGGGCTCAATGCATCCCTTTTCCAACAGCTCCTCCACTTTTGCGTTTATTTCCCCCTGTATTTTCGGGTTTTTGGGGTAATATCGCTGTTTTATGGGAATGTCGTCCTTCATGGTGATCCTGTGCTAAGTTATGTTCGAGCATCCTGTTTGGACGGCGAACGCTTCTAGCTCACTCTCGATAAATCTCTTATTGCGTTCGTCTTCCCATACCTCTGGACATCCGGACTCTGCTACGGACAGTCTATCCTCCAGACATCCGCCCCATCTCTCCCTTTTGGGTATGGTAACGCGGTGGCCTGCGCATGTCACCGTTGCGCCGAACTCGCTGAGGAAATCCCATCCCAGCACCAGACTGTCCTCCATGCCTGGCATCACCAGCAGGTTCAGTGTCTTTGTCCTGTTGCCGAAGCTTATCCGAGCCTGTAATGCGGCGCGTATTTCTGTATGGCTTCCATTGGCTAACATTACCCGCCTCTTTATCGCGACTCGTTTGCCGGCTATTTCCTGGCTCTCTGCTAGGTCCTCTGATATAAAACTTGCCGTAGCGCCTGTATCCAGCATGGCTTTCACCTCCGTGCCCTCGACCTCGATGGTTGCCGTCAACTGTTGCTCTTCTCCGGCTAGTCCTCCTATTAATTTCGAGAGGCAGCACCGTGCGATCCCTGCTCTCTTCCCTGTTGCTGGGACCGCTGCGCATTTCCCGCCCTCTGGCAGCATTCTGTGCTTCGAACTCCTGTCGCGCCGCACATTTTGCAGAAAAGCAGCCTTGGGTTCCTGCACCCGCTGGCCCAATGGCCCATGCCACCGCATCGGTTGCATGCCTGGGCTGGGTTCTCGACCGGACCCTGGCTTGGCCCTGCTGCCCACTGCTGATTAGGCTGTTGCGGAGCCGACCTATGCTGGGTCTCGGGCTGCCATCTCGGCATCCAACTTTGGTTCGTGCTGTTCTATCGCTCCGGTGGGCCTTGGCGCGGTTCCTCTCTTTGCCACCTTGGTGCCCATTGTGTGTTTTGGACGGCCTGGTGGTGGAACTCGTCCCGTTGCTCCTTCTGGGTCCATTGGTCCCTCTGGTACCTTGACGCTTCACTATGCTGCGGTTCTTCTCTCTGCCACCTCTCGTTTACAGCCGGCTGACTGTGGCTCCACCTTTGTTCTGTGGCCACTTGCCTGTTAAAGGCCTCTTCCTCCTGCGCCAATTCTTCAAACTCCTCTGCTAAGCCCATCACCTCCTCTAAAGATGCGCAGGCGTATGGCCTTATGAACATTTTCATTCTTGGCATGCAGTTTTCGACGAGCCTCTCGATTACTTCTTTCGTGGTTTTTCCTAAAGGTTTCATTAGTGACTGAAGGTCCACCATGTACTCTTTGAAAGGCTCTCCGCGACGCTGCTTCCGTTGGCGAACTTGGTCCGCCAACTTTTCGAAGTATCCTTTCGGCAGGAAAAAATTCTCGAAGCTTGCCTTGAACCTCGCCCATGTTGGCCATTCTTCGTCGTTCATGATGAACCACCTTTGGGCCCTGCCCTGCAGTAGTTCTGGCATGGCTCTGGGGATCGTGTTTATGTCTAATCCGTATGTCTTTGCGGACCACGTTACTCGGTCCAGGAACTCTAACGGGTCCCCTGTGCCGTCGAAACGAAACGACCAGTCTCGCACCTGTCTGGCTACTTTGGCGTAATCCACCGGGGCCGGAACATACTTTCTCGACTGCGGTTCTATGCTCCTTCCCATTCTTGGATCTGGTACCGCCAGGCTCTCTATAAACTTCTCTGTTTCGCTGGCTGCTCTCTGCCTGGGGGTTGATCTTTGTCCAAACCTTTCCTCTAGGCCGTGTGTTAGCGCCAGTACCTCCTCTTCCTTGGATTCGTCGACCCACCTCGCCACTGAGGATCTCATCGCTTCCACAGTCCCGTCTGCTGGTAGACCGATCTCTCTACACACTTCGCTCAGCTCCTCCTTTCTCAATGTGTAGATCCAATTCTTTCTTCCCATCTTTCTGCTATGTTATTTTCTAGGCTAAATGCAATCACGAAGTTTGGGCGCCAGGTGTAACGAACTGTCTTTTCTGCTGCTGATCGCCACAATTTGCCGCGGCTAGCTCACAGAGTTTCGCGGATCCGTTCCACCGAATTTATAGATTCGACGTGATTGCCCAAGCCTAGAAAGTAATACAAATAGCTTGAAGTTTCCACACTCTTTATTTTGAGAGCTCTTTACACTACAAAAGGCTTTCTTTCTCTTTTATTCGTTGCTCCTTCCGTTCCTGTTGGCTCCGTCGTCGGCGTCCTATGCGGGTTGTCCGGGATACGCTGCCGCTGTTCCGTCGCCGCCCTTACTCCGTCGCCGATGGTACTCCTGTCGCCGCGCTGCTAGCGATTCCGCTACCTTCTGCCCTTTGACCTTGCGAAAACACCCCCTTGGGTCGACTACGACTGATCTGACGGTTGGCTGCGGTCGGTCGCCTCCGCTACACCGGGACACCGTGCATACGCTCCGGTGCCAGGTTTGGGAGTTTGTTTGCTGACTGCCGCCTTCGCTACACCGGGACACCGTGCATACGCTCCGGCGCCAGGTTTGGAAGTTGCCGTGTGACGTCTCCGCTACACCGGGACACCGTGCATACGCTCCGGTTCCAGGTTTGGAAGCCGCCGTGTGCCTGATCGTATTGTCGCGCTCCCGCTACACCGGGACACCGTGCATACGCTCCGGCGGACCCGAGTTTGTAGTGGCGGGGCTGGTGACCAGGGTGTTCTCACTTGGTCTGTGACTTGGACGCGAGTCCTTGAGTCGGCCGATCCGTGTATCGCAGGACCACGCCTGTTGGTTGCGATTCCAGGAGTCGGTAAGGCGTACGCCAGACTTATCCTTTCTTCACTTCCTTGCAAGGCTACCTGCCGTGTTCGGGAATGGCTCAACTCGACTCTGACGCCTCGGGCTTGTAGAGGAAACCGTCCAGCAACGGATCCTTGTCTCCCTAGTTCTGTACGTCTCGTGGTTACCGGGCGTGTGATCCCAAGTATGCCTCCTTGTTTCGCAGGACCACGCCTGTTGGTTGCGATTCCAGGAGTCGGTCACTTCCTTGCAAGGCTACCTGCCGTGTTCGGGAGTGGCTCAACTCGGTCTCCCCACCCTGGTTCTGTCTTGTGTCTCGTCCTTTACGTCTCGTGTGCACCGGGCGTGCGATCTCGAGTTGGTCTATCCTTGTCTCGCAGAACCACGCCTGTTGGTTATGATTTCAGGAGTCGGTAAGGCATACGCCAGACTTTATCCATTCCTCACTTCCTTGCAAGGCTACCTGCCGTGTTCGGGAATGAACCAACTCGTCTACACGACCCTGGGTCTCCGGAGGAAGGTCCAGCAATGGATCCTTTCCTTATTTTCTTATTCGTTCTCCTTGCGCTTGGCTGTCGGACTCTCCAAAGGCGGTCCTTCAACTCAAACAAAACCCGAATCCTTTTAGAAACGCTCTAACACTTGAATGGCGGACTCTCCACAGGCGGTCCTCCAACTCAACGCTACAAGCTTCCTAAAAAGACTCGTCTCGAGCCGCTCCAGTGGGCCTCCTTTTATACTGACTGGAGCGCCCGTTAATCCTCCTGGATTCTGCTCCTGCCGTTAATCCTGCTTCCAGAATCACGCCACTTCCCCGTTGGCGGGTCGCTGTCCGTGGCCCCTCGTCTCCCCCGGCCACGGATCTCTGCTGCTGGTGCGTGGTGCACCGGTGGGCTTCCAGGGCCCGTTGCACTCTTCGTCGCACCCCCCCCCCCCCCCCTCTGCTCCTTGCCGCTCACCCCGCCACACTTTCTAAGGCACGCCTGCGCATCGTGCTGATTCCCAACTGGACTACTTTCCCAACGTTGCCCCGGGACCCGTTACGTTCCACGTCGATTCCTTCTTCCCCCGGGTGGCGCCGTTTACCCTTTCACCTGCCACCGTTACGTTCCACGTAGATTCCGTCCCCCCACGGGTAGCCCTTCGCCAGAACCCACGGTAACTGGCTTTCACCTTTCCCCCCGACCCCCCGTACTGATCCTGGCGATGTTCCCTTGGGCTGCCCGGGTTGTTGACCGGTGGTTGACCCCCTTTTTCCGCCTCCTCGGCCCCCCCCTTTGCCCCCGGCTATCTGTCTTCGCGTGTGGGGAGACTAAATCTCCTCACATTGTATTTTTGGTGCTGTCATTAATAACTCATTTTTTCTAGGCATATGCTTTTTACTGAAAACGCTCAGTGAATAAAAATTGGTATCGTTCCTATCCTAAAGCGGCGAGCTACAGGTGCGGCAGTCGAAGTCCCCAACCGTAGTCTGCGGCATAAGTGATGCTGGTTTTGCTATTGAAGAGTTTGCGCTAAACTTTTCGTTGCAGTCTCAGTCTTTCTAACTTTTCAGTAAACATCACCAAACCCTTCAGACCTGACAATCGCAAATATTCTCCTCTCTGATGTTAACTTCCATCGACTTCAAAGGGAAGATCTGATTATTTCAGCTAGCCTCTTCTACGAGCTTTTGTGCGTTGGACAAAGCCAGCTTTCGTCGGGGGTACCTATAATGCAGAAAACACGTCTTGGTTGAGTAGTTTGAGGCAGAGGGGGAAATGCACGTGATTGGTTCTCATGGCTAAGCAGCAGTCGCAATTAAGCCAAGGCCAGGCCACCAATGACACGATGGGTGACCGGCTCGACGTGTTTCAGCGCCAATTCTAGGAAGACAAAGTGTGTCGATCCAGAAGAAGCTTTTTTGCGCGGCTTGTTTCTCTCAAAACCTTGATTGAAGACATGAGAATATTCCGTCTGTTTTCCAGCTAAGTTCACCCTTGATGTCCACCCTTAATCTTCAGCTAGGGCACATGTCTTGTTCCCTTTGGGCTAGCACAATCCTGGAAGTATTTTCTAACTCATCATTGCGTGTTGAATGTGGAAAACGAAGGGCGGTGTTTGATGGCTCCACTCTACAACCTCAGGAGGCTCGTTAAATTAAATTTTAATCCAGCCCAAGCTATTCCACATTATTCTAAGGTTTCGTTTTAATTCTGTCTCGTTAACTGTCTCACATTTGTAAAATGTATCGTTTTATCAGAATGTCTTCAGCCGAGAATCATCCCAGGATGAGCTCCTAACGTATAAGTTGGATACGACCAGCCTGCATCATATTTGACCGCAAGAGCAATGCGCCCTCGACTTGTCAACCGCCTCCAGCTTTGCACCCGGGTAGACTTGACCAAACGCGTCTATCATTTGCTTGTACAGGGCTGCTGGCAAGTTTTATTCTTCACGCTACCCTGGTACCTGGTGGGGCTCCTCCACTCAGCTCATTGACTACCTTTCGCCAGAGGTCCTTGGGGGTCAGTCAATCTTTGAATCTCCAATCAAGGACTCCAATGAGTGTTTTGCTGGAACTTCTTCTTCTTCGCCTGGGGAACTTCACCTTTGGTTGACCTTTGCCGTTCCGCACTCTGAGCGATCTTTTTGGTAGAGGTGGTGCCTACTCCAGCCGGCTGTTTCGGTCCCAGTCGGCAGCTTCGGCCCCGGCAGCCTTTGCCGGTTGAAAGTCTGACAAGATTTCTCTTGCCCACCCCATGATCTCGGCCTGGTCCGGGTTGGATTTCGCCGATGGGTCCGCCCTAATCACAATGAAAGCTGAGTTGAGAGCCTTGGAGTTTGACGGATTTTTGACGTCATTTCCGGATTTTCTGAGGGAGTTCCGATCTCCACTTTAATTTTATGTATAGTTGATGTGTTCATGTTTTCGACCCACGAGTAGGCGGAAGGGCGTTCGTCCATCATGACATAGCCCGCTTGTCACTATAAACCTGGTTAAAACTTAAAAACCGGTCTCCCAGTCCGAGCCCCACCTCGGACACGCATTCTTCGGCATATGCTGATTCACCTTGGATTGGAGTAATTTAAGGAAGTGTTATTCTTCCGCCCGACAACGATTAGCCAGCATCTACGGCAGAGACATGACCGTACCGGGACATCTTACCAGGCGCACATGTACCATCAGGTTTTGATACGCATCACATGGGAGGGGTCTGGGAACGTATGACCAGATTCCTGGAATCCCTTTTAATTGAAATACTAGATAAAAAACACACGCTCAAGAGCTCGTGCTTTGAGCAGCACTGGCGAGGATACCGAATATTCTTAATATTCCTTAAGGGGAGGGTAAGGTCAAATCATGCGAAAAAAGCCATGTTTTTGTGATTTTTTTCCTGACGACACAGTTAAAATTTATTTATTCAACCAACGGTATATTAAAGTATGACATTTCAAGAATGTTTAATCAAATTTTTACAAAAAAATATTTAAAAATATGGCAATGGTAGCAATTGTCCGGACGTGTCGCCAAAAAAAGTTGAATTGCGGTGCCCCTCATAACTCGGTGCTGGATCATTTGTAATCAAAAAATGAAAATTCATTCGTTAGATAATAGTTCGCCCCAGGTAACGCTGTAAAGGTTTTTTGAAAATTGCAATTTTTTAATTTTTTCGAAGACTTTGAAGTGAAAAACTCAATTTTTTGGGAAAAAATCGGTTAATTTGTCATTGCCAAATCAAAATTATGAACAAAAAAAAAAAAAACTCGACAGCGTTACCTCGTAAAATATGTACAGAAATAGTGTAAAAATTTCAAAAGGATCGGTGCAGTAGTTTTGAAGTTATGAGGGGCACCGACTTTGAAAACGTGAGTTGTGGGAATAACGCTTTAAAGTTTTAAACAAAACAAAATCCAGTGTAAAACGTTTGCAAGCAACTTCGTCAATAACTAATAACTTCGTCAATTTTGCTTTAATTGACTTGAAATTTTGACACAATATTCTTCAGATATTATGCATTCAATTTAAAAAATAAAAAAAAAATGAAAAAAAAAAAAAATTTAATACCTTACCCTCCCCTTAATCTTACTTCGTAATAGTTTTCGAATTGCAGATCAGATCGAAGACAAATTCCAATTAAATGTTGACACTTAAATGTTCAAAATGTGTGCGTTTGGCCCACTATTGAGGAATACTTTAACCTGATGAAGCTGCGGTCTTATCCGGGCTCCTCTGGTTTGTTGTTAGTCAAAATGACAAAATTCTTACAAAATAACCCAAATAAAACAAGTAGCATTTTCTTTTATTTTAACTTCACATTGAATGAATTGTAAATTATATTATTGTCAACTACTTAAACAAGTTTACTTCTTTTTCACATGTTCTATATGCAATACCAGTTCCAAATCCTGTTCCAAGAAAGGCAGGCCATGGTCGTCTTTTAAAAAAAAACACAGACATAGCCAATCCAACTATTAGGCCACCACCTGTAAATAAATATTTTTATATTAGATTCACGGTATAACGGTATTTTTTTTAATAAAGATCAACTTAAGAACGTGTTACTTTAAGTTAACAGATGACAACAGGAAATTCTCTTTTTCAATTCAAGAGGGACTTTCATAGTTTATTTTTCTACTTATTGTACTGTCCCATACTCAGAAATGTCCCAAACCATTAATATGGTTTTTCTTTCAAATGGTAGTAAAAATTTACTAAGTGGCACTGGTGGCTGGAATTCCTAAAATTCTGCAACTAACTCTAATTAGTGAAATTAGTCTTTATGAAGACAAAACATTAAACTCATCCGTTAGTGTAACGTTAAGGGCCATGAATGACTGAATTTTAGATTCAACTGATTCGTTTATCGTATTTTTATTATATAAGAGAATGATTCCTGTAAATATTTTTATTTGGGAAGGACGCTTTCGATCTTCGATGCAATCCAGTCTCTGTTCTCTTCTCTGTCCAGTAAGTACACTTAATCCTTTCATACTTCTATATTTTATTTTCTGTTACACTAAATAGTAATAGTAATACAACTACAATATACCCTTGTACTCTACGAGTACCGAGGTACTCAAACAAAAAAACAAGAAAGGAAAGCTAACTTCGGACGGAGCCAAAGTTGATATACCGTTGCAGTTAAAACCGGAAACAACGGATATAGTTTTAGTAATTACAATAAAAAACTTTAAAAAAAAAACCCCAAGCTTCTATCTTTAAAAACATAAAAAAACGCATTTCCGATCGTTCAGTTATACGGCAGCTATAAGATATAGGCGGCCGATCCTTATGAAATTTGACATGCATTATTTTTCCAAAAATAGCATTCATACAAAATTTTAACTCCCTAACTCTAAAACATTGGGGGCAAACTCTCATTTTCCATAGCACGCGTGCATAGGGTAGAAAATTCTGCAGCAGCGCTGCCGGCACTGACAGTGTGAGCACTTTCAAATTTTTTTAAAAGCTCGCTCATTTGTTTTCGTTTGACAGCCCAAACTTAAAAATCAAAATGTTTCCACTGAGAAAAATTTTCTCAGAAATTGGGTAAGTTTTTTGGGAAAAAGTTTTTTCCATAGAAAATATAGATAGGGAAGCGTAGGTTTTCAGTTGTTAAAGAACTTTTGCTAGCAAAGCTTTCTTTAAAATAAAATAACTATTTTAGTCCCCATTCCAACTTTTGAATTAACGAAAAATGCAATAAAAAAAATACGTTTTTTTCGCTCAGTGAATGCTTGGCTCTCATTGTTTTTTCTCTGCTACACATACACTTAGCACCCACTGCTGAAAAACACCGAAGTTATAGCATTTCCGATCAATCAGTTATATGGCAGCTATAGGTTATAGTCGGCCGATCCCGGCCGTTCCTTTTTTATACCCTTGCAACTATTTTTGGCAAAACATTACGACATGCTAAATTTCGTTAGGATAGGCCGACTATATCCTAGAGCTCCCATATAACTAAACAATCGGAAATGACCCAACTTTCGTGGTTTGAAGATAGAAAGCTGGAATTTAGTACAGATTCTACTTTTGGTCAGTTGATCCAACCTACCAAATTTCATAAGGATCGGCCGACTATATCCTATAGCTGCCACATAACTAAACGATCGGAAATGACCCAACTTTTGTTTTTATAAAGATAGAATGCTGGAACTTAGAACAGATTATCCGACTCCGAGTCAGTTATCCGAGTCAGTTAATCCGACTTACAAAATTTTATAACGATCGGCCGACTGTATCTTTTAGCTGCCCTACATATAACTAAACGGTCGGAAGTGGTATTTGGTAGAAATACCAACTTTGGTATTTTTTAAGATAGAAGCTTGGGTTTTTTTTTAATTTTTAAGAAATTGGTTTTATTATGATATTCTCATAAGGATGGGACAATTAGATCGGCAAGTGGAGCCGGTAATCTTGAATTCATTGATTTCACAATGGATCACAAAAAGTATATCGACATTTTAAATCAAAATTTATTTCAAAGGGCTGAAAAATTAAGACTGGAAAATGATGTTTGTTTTTTTGTTTCAAAAATCAAAAAATAATCCAAAACATTGGGTCCACAATACCAAGCTGTAGATCAGTGGTGGGCACGAAATCTAACGGTCGGAGCCGCAGCTCGGCCAAAAAACAAATTACAACAACAACCACCAACCTCGCGATGGTTGTTGTCGCGTTGTGCGCAAACGGACCCTTAATAATTGTTGTTGCAAACTCGGGACCGCGGGGTCGGGCCCGCTACCTGCCTCGGAATTTGTGTAGCATTGTTTTTGTAAATCTTCACGGCTCACTGACCGCGCGACTCGATCGTCTGGCCCGATTTGCTGGCCAGCAAATCTACGAACGGGGGGAGCCTTGAGAGCCCGAGGAGCCATGGGCTTGCCCACCCCTGCTGTAGATGCTTTATGTGAAAAATCACTTAAATTCGCCACCGTAATCCTTTGAACTTAATCCTATTGAGCATCTATGGGACCTATTGGAGCTGAGGATTCGCCAAAACACCATAGCATCCAAGGATATGCTTAAAAAGGTCATTCAGGAGGAATGGAGTCAAATAACGGCAAAGGATATGGCGAAATTGCTCCACTCAATGCCAAATTGGATGGCTGAAGATCTTAAACGAAAAGGATATCCAACTTCGTACTAAAATACAGTATACAATAAAATCCGGACAGGCAGAAAATACTACTTTTTTAGTTTTTTTTCAGCCAGCGTTTACTTTATGGTTTCAAATCGATGACATTAATATAAATGTAATTCAAAACGTGTTCTTTTAAATGTCATTTTGTTTTATTCGGAAATAAAACGTATATTTCAATATTCGATGGAATTAACAAAAAACGTAGGCCAAAATTATTTCTTAATAGCTTAGTATTTAAACTTTAAATAAACTTAAACTTAAACTTTAAATTTTAAAGTATTCAAAAATAATTTTGTTTGGGTTCTTTAGTATTTAGTAGGTCTTCCTTGAGTTTTTAAAACGGCCTTTATGCTTGATAGCATAAAATCTTCCAAGTGTTTGTTAGTTTTCTAGTTTTATGTCTTTATAACAGACAATTTCCACTGTTAAATTAAATTCTCTTATTTTTTTGGTTTTGTTTTTCTGTATTTTAACTTTTAAAATAGAACGATATTGAATCGGATAGAAATAAGGACTACTGCCTGGCCAGTCTAATGTTGATATTGGATTTTTCTGCAAATAATTTATTACCTAAATTTAAAAAAAAATACTAGAAATTTAAAACTTTAATTATTGTTTAAACAAATCCTTAAGGAATTAAAAAAAAATATATATCCCTTTTTTTGCACGATAGAAAGACTTTTCAGCATTCACAGTTCCATCAATTAATGCCAGATTACCAACGTCATAGTAAGAAAAGCATCCCCGGACCATTCGGCATTCTCCTTGCCTGACCTTTCGCCGTAAGCAATTACACAGCCACACAAAAAAAAATATTTTTTCGGGTCTGGAGGTCAGACCATGTTTACTACGTATATGTTTTCGGGGTCGCTGAATCCGAATCCGAGGTCCAAAAAACCCCAGCACGTCAGGGTTCTGACATAACCTCAAAAAACCTCATACAAAATTATATTCGAGTCCGTGGGTCAGACCATGTTTATAATATGTTTTCAGGGTCGCTGAATCCGAATCCGAGGTCTAAAAAACTCCAGAATGTCAGGTTTACGACATAACCTCAAAAACTTGATAAAATTAAAAAAAAACAAGAAATAAAATCCGAACGACAGATTCGGATTCAGCGACCCCAAAAACATATGGGCATTTCCTGGGGTCGCGAACGTACGTTCGTACGCAATTAGTGCCAAAAAATTAAAGAAAAAAGCATTTCATTGTATGAAACCGCTACTGTACGTACATATAAAAAAAAAGGTTTTTTTTTGATATATTTTAAGTTATGTGCGCATACTTTTTCTAAAACAAAATCAGACAATTTTTTTTTAAATTTATAAGTTTAAGAGCTAGGAACTAAGAAGTAACATACCATAAAGCTCATAAAATTTACAAATTTTTAGAAAAAAAAAAATTTTTTTTGTATTCTTATTCAAAGTTCTGTATTCTTATATTTTAAGTTCTCTACGCATACTTTTTCCGAAAGAAAATAAGACTATTTTTTTTTTTTATTTTTAAGTTTTAGTTTTTTTTAAGTTTTAATTTTTTTTTGTATTCTATAAGCACTTTTTTTCGAAGCCAAGGGGAGCGTTTGTACGCATAATTTTTCCGGGCACGGGTATGTATAATTGGTTATTTTTTTCATTGATATGGAAGTTTGTTCTGCTGTATGCAGAGCTTGGTATTCTGTTATAAACACACATACATAAGTATTTTATTCAGTGTAATGACTCTACCTCATGCCTTTATCAAATATTAATACAACTTTCATTTTTTCCCTTTCGAATGTTGGTACAACGATAAATCTACAATTTACTACTCTTATATAATTTTACTCACATCCTTTAACTACAGCGTCTGAAACGCAACGATCCAGCCGCCTTCCAATCTTATCCTCCACAAATGATTCATTGATTGACATTTTAGGAATCAAATTAGTAACAAATATTAATTATTTCAACTTTTCAACAAAATAAAATTTCCAAAAATGATAATAAATTGGAAATAAAAAAGATTTGGAATGATAACAGAAGAACTCCACTATTTATTTTTCAATTTGAAACGATGGAATAGAATAAAAAGATTATAATATAATATACTATATCAGGGGCGCCCAAGCTCGGCATAGGGCAGTACAATCTTCAACACCAATGCAAAAATTGACCCATTCATTGGAGCGAGAAATTTTTTTTGCTAGTCATGTCGGTATACTAAAAAAAATCAGAATACCGTTTTCAATGAAAAAAATTATTTATTTAATTAAAATTGTTATTTAAAAATTAAAATAAATTTTGATGAAATAAAAATTAAATATTAAAAAAAAAAGTATTATGAAAATAAAATATTAAGGAAACAAAAATTAGAATTAGAAATAAAATATAAAAATAGAAGAAATATAAAATTTTTTGATTTTTTGCAGTACGAAAAACTGAGAGCTTATGCAATTGTTGTTGCTAAGCTCTGAAACGAACAAAAAAGGAAAGATTGTTTTTGTATCTGGCCTATGCTGGGAGCAACTCACGTATACGACTTTGCATTTCCCACATGGAAGAGCAATTTCAATAACAAAGGAGCAACGAGAGCTTTGTACTTTGTATATATACTTTGTACTCTAGTATTAACAAATTTTCGATATTTTATCCTTATTTACTTTCTATCTAAGCAGAAATTTTAATTTGAAAATTGCGTCAAAATTTTAAGTTTCCTAATTTAATTCGGCTGCTCAAAACTTACCTCAGAGGAAGGATTATATGTACCTTTTTTATATCTTCATAAAATTACTCTAGTCTTTCTTTAAATCATTATATATTTTTTGTCCTCCTTGTGCTTCATTCGTTGTACGTTTTTAAATAATATGCGCCGGAAAACTGGATTTTCATAGGCAATGGGTATAAATATGTACAAATTGAGGTTAGTGTGCTACAGATAGCAATTAAGCTAGAAGTATCATTTTATCAGCAGAACGTACATATGTAAATTTGAATTTGAATTTTTGTCAATCTGACTACTAGACTTTTTTCTCAAAATAATTTAAACGCTGATATACTTCTTTCCCTAAGGTACTTTCAGGGAGTATAGTACGCCAAGACTCGGAAACATCTTTGGAAGGCGGACGCATCTGTTCGGAATAACAATTTAAGATACGTCAGCAATGATATTGATCCCGTATTGTCCAATATTAATTCCTGTGTATCGCCAAATGGAAATTTTTTGACACAAACTTGATCTGCGCGGAAACCATACGAGTCTAAGTTCCAAATCAGATAATTCTAATCTAAATCGGGCAGTCTTCGTGATCCTAAATTTTAGTACGATTGTATGGGAACAGGTGTATATAAGGGTATAAATCTCCTGTAAAAATCGGCAGATTTGAATGAAATTTCTGTTCTGTTTTCTTTGATCAAAAATAGATATAGTTTATGTGGTCAAAGATACAACAAATACAATATCCGTTTTTGCTCTACGAATGACATACTAGGAACATCAAACTTGACAAGGGCCGTCTGTAGAGGAACCCCGCAAGGATTCCTTTTCCCTCTTTTATAAAGCATAGCAGTCAATTCGACTCTATGCAAGATGGAAGAGGGGGCTGCAAGATAGTGGCGTATGCGGACCACGTGGCGTTTTTGTTCTCAGGAAAATATCCTCCACCACTCTGTGACCTTATGGGCGCAATACTACAAACCCTAGCTATCTGGACAACGTGTAAGGGCCTAGTAGTAAGCGCGAAGAAAACAGAGACAGTTCTCTTCAGCAGAAGTTATAAAATCCCTCCCCTCATCTATCCAACAATAACCAACCAGAGACTCTCTTTCAGCGAAATCGCAAAGTACCTAGGGGTGATACTAGACAGAAAGCTAAACTGGAACCTAAACATAAACAAAAGATCGAAGCGGCGACTCTATTCATCTGCAAAAAAGCAATAGGACTCAAAGAGGGCATGTCCCCCTACATGAACTAACACATGTTTAAAATTTGAGTGTGTGCTTAGCAGAGAAAAACAATAAGAGCAGAGGATTTACTGAGCGATAAAAACGTATTTTTTTATTTCATTTTTCGTTAATTCAAAAGTTGGAATGGGCACTAAAATAGAGTATTTTATTTTAAAAAAAGCTTTGATAGCAACACCCCAATACATTAATATGATTTTTACGCATTAGTATTAGTAACGAATAGCAGAAAGTAGGCATGACGTTTCACACATTTATACTGTGTGTGTGTGGCCGTGCCGACCACTGCTCTAAAGGCCATGTTTAATCTACCCAATACAGAACTAGTATGTATGAAGCAGGCAAAACTGGCGGTAATTCGACTAAGAGAAACACATAAGTGGAATCCTAACACGGGACACTTCACCATCCTACATAACGATCCACAAGTGCTTTTCAGCACAGACTACTGTACTCCTGTCAACACGTAAATACGCCCTTCAAAAGGAGGAATATACTCTGAACAACTAGGCGTCAAAGTCTTCTTCAGACTTCCTGATCCCTGCAGCGTCTTCCAAGCAATAAAACAACTAAAACACGTGAATTTATCAGGCATCACCAACAGTGAAATAGGATTGCAGTGACAGCCAAGCGGCCACGAAATCAATTGGATTGATCTCAAGCAACTCACAAATAATCTAAGCCTATAGATACTCTCTTCACGAGATGGCACAAGAGTATGACATCAGCCACATCTGGATCCCTGGCATAACAGGCAACTGCATAGCAGACGAACTGGCTCGTATAGCCACCACCACACCACTCCAGCCCTGGAGGGTACTAGTATTTAATAGGAGGTTTAACATAGTAATAAGGTGGAGGAACTAACCGCGGAACGACCCAATGTAACTGTAGCCGTACCCAGTAGTAGTACAACCTAAAAAGCTATGGAGTAACTATTTGTTACTCCATAAACATTATGCACATGGTTTATTATGGTTCTGTGACATTATGCAAAAATATTATGTACACTCGTTCGAAGACGACAAAAATGGACAAATTGTTTTTAGATGCAACATTCGCCTGTATGTTTTTTGTGTAGCGTCGATATACACTATCAAGCAGTACAAGCTTTAACATTGAAAGCCTGGTTGACAGACGTGTCTATAATAAGACAGTTCATCGATAGAAAAATTCCAAATATTAGCCTAAAGTGATGTGCCTAAAGGATGTTTCGCAGCTGATGTAGCAATAGACGAGCAGAGGACAAGTCACAAGTTAATTGTAAAACTTTTTCCATTTAAAGAAGGGTAAAAGTTTACTTTCCCAATTGTTGACAAAAATCCTAGAGTTGCAGAACGGATGAGTATTTACAATATAACGAATGCAAGCCCTGAAATAGATTGTCCTTCACAGTATGTAAAAAAGTTTTAGTCCTTAATCGATATCAATAAAGTAGCAGACGCAGTTGCAAATGGACCTAGACTTCACAGTTTGGCATTGCCAAGATAATAAAAACTCCATCATGTCGGCCGGCTTTTCAGTTGCCATCATGGCGAACACCATCATGGCGATGCTTAACATGGGCAATCCGACACTTCCCACGGTGGACTGGTCGCTAAGGAGGAGGATGCGGTCGGTTTACGAAAGCAGGTTGTCCTCATGCCAAATGATCCTGTGAGGCTCCTGGAGAAGACAGGGCACCGGATTAAGTACAGCTTCGAGCATGTTACGGTCCGGATTTATAAGTCGGATGCCAGGAGCAAGACTGAAGGCATCGAGCTGGAGGCAGACGCACAAGAGCCAGACTTTAAGGAGCCGACCGAAGAGGGGCACCCGGACTTCTTTGTCCACTAACCCAAAAAACTAGTATCGTCACTAAAACTTACCTATCTGAATACTAGGGCGCTACATAGCAAACTTCCAAACTATATTCTGATAGTTCTTTCTTTGCATCCCATATTATACAGGCATGCTCCGGTTTTCACTTTCGGTTTTCGTTTTCGTTTTGGGACCAAAACCGAGATTTTCGTTTTTAGGTGCTCCGGTTTTCACAAGTTTTTAGTTATCGTTTTGCTATCGAAACGTATCATTTCTCATAACTTCTTGCTGCCGAAACAGGTGATTTGAGGTTTGGTCAGCAGCAAACAACGCGAAAAAATGCCTTTTTTATATTCAATTACATCTTTCGTAGCCAAAAGAATTAAGGGGAAAAGCCAGAAAAGCCAAGTTAAGGGGATACCACCTTTTCAATGGGTTTCATATTCATTTCATTCCGGTGTTTTCAACAATTTTTTTTATACACTTTTAGAACATAACTAATTAAATTAAATTAATTAATTTTTAAAAAACATAGTTTACCAATTTCAACAAATTTATCGCCATCCATTTGATTATACAAGTATTTTTAACTTGCTTTTTTATTCTATCAAAAGTATGGCAGCTTAGGCGATAACTTATGGTGTCAAACTTATCGGTCGTTCACCAAAACGAAAATTGTTGTTGCCGACGGCAAAATTTGATATCCAAATTTGAGATGGGGTCAGAAATTACTCGTCTTAAAAATAATTACAAGCCTAATTGATCTTCTAGAGGTCTTAAAAGAACGACAATAAACCAATAAGTCAACTATTTTTTTTCCTTTTGCAAATAAGATCCGATTTAATATAGAAAATATTAATATTTCATTTAGGCAAGACAAATTTTTTCGTTTTGGAATTCGAAAAAATCTTGTGAAAGTGAAAATCATTTTGTCTGCGAAATCTTTATACATTACATGTTCATAAATACCGCCTTTGTCCGAACCGCCCACATATTGGCAGCATTTGTCCGCTACTCAATCCATTTTTAATCTTATGACTGATCGTGACCAGCTCGTAGATGTGGGCGACTTTAATATCCCAGAATTAAAATGGTCTAACGCCCATAACTCACCACCTTTATCAAGTATCACGCACCATTACTTCACCGCGGACATGTTTGACATGTTCCTAGGTCAAATTCATTTAGAAATTCATTTAGACTTATGCTTTGTATCTGATCCCGATGGTACCGCTCTCTCCAGAGCTTTCCACCTTTTAACCCCTGAGGATCCAGATCCATATCACCCCACGCTGGAGGTCTCAAACAAAAACATTCCTGGTATCGATCAGATGTCTCCATGCGGGGCAAATAAGATTCGCTGCTTCAGTAAAGCAGATTTTCACAAACTTTACAGCCTTATCGATACATATGATTGGTCTTATATTCTAGTCACCGATCTTACTGTCACCTTAGAAAAATTTTACTGTACTTTTAATAGATTTTTCGACTCCTGTGTGCCATGGAAATATCCCTCCGCTTCAATAAATCCTCCTTGGTTTACAAGGTGCCTCATTAACCTAAAAAATACTAAAAATAGGCTCTTACTGAAATTTAAAAAAACCTGCAGTATTATTGATTTTTTGAGATATCTAAAAGCTTGGTCAAATTTTACCGTGCTTAACGCTGAATGATACAGGAATTATATTCGCCGCTGCGGAATACAATTCTTAGTATCCGAAGCAGTTTTATTATTTTTTAAACATACTTCTGCTTACTTTTGAAAATTCATCTGCGACCTCTGATCAGGCCATTGCCGATCTATTCGCAGAATTGTGTCAAACAACTTATTCTCCGCCTAAATTGACAGATCAGCATTAGCATTCTACATTCAATCTTTCTGTCCGTTTTTCTCAGAGAATAGCTTGTTATCTGATCTTCTAAGGGTCAAACCAATTTATTCGCCAGGCCCCGATGGAGTACGAGGCTGTTTGCTTAAATACTGTGCCAGGGCTATGTGCAAACCTCTTCTAAGACTTTTTAATTTATTTTTGGAAACCTCAATTTTTCCCATTAAGTGGAAGGATTCTTTCATAATTCCCTTACATAAGAAAGGGAAAAAGTCTGATGCTCCCAATTACAGAGGCATCTTTAAATTGTCGGAAAATCCAAAGTTATTTGAAAAATTAATTACTCCTTGTTTGCAACACCTTTGCTCTTTGATCATCTCTCCTTGTCAGCATGGCTTTATTAAGCGTCGCTCCACCACCACAAACTTATTGGAGTTGACACTTTGTAATAGATGGCTTTTGTAAGAGATATCAAACCGATGCAATTTACACAGACTTCAGCAAAGCATTTGATTCAGTTAGTCACTCACTCTTGTTGAGTAAACTGAATATGCTGGGTTTTCCTAAAGACCTCTTAACGCGGATCTTCAGCTACTTAAATGGAAAGACACAATGAGTCTTATATTTATTTATTTATTTATTTATTAACAATGATCTGTTTTTCTAGAATATATTACTTATAATTATAACTTATTATTATAACTTAAAGTAAGGATAATTAAGCTAAAAGAGATTCCATAATTTTTGATTTAATTACATCTAGGGATAGTTCCGGGGATAATAAATGGGACAATGAATTGTAAAATCAAATAACGCGAAATGGTTCGTTTAATTTTTAGCAAAATTAGATCTAGAAATTGGTAGCCAAAGGGGTCGGAAGTATAAGTTAAGAAGTAATTTTGAGTCCACCTCACCAAGAATAAGCACATGAAGTAGCATAACCCCAGCACAAGTACGGCGCTCTTTTAATGGAGGTAGGTTTAATAGTTTTAGCCGGCGACGATACGACGGAAGGCAAGTGACAGTATCCCAGTTTAAAATTTTTAATGCAAATAACAGATGCAATAATTATGCAATAATTTATATGCAATAATGCAAATCTGCTTTTGGACAGATTCTATCCTCCTTTGGTGAACACAGTATTGCGGACTTCAAACGCTAGAACAGTATTCCAAGACAGGACGAACCAACGATACATATATAGTTTTAGTTGTGAAAGGATCATCAAATTCTTTTGACCAGCGTTTGATAAAAGCTAGTGTTGTAGGGGGGCGTTGCTGCCGCAAAAGATTCCAGAAGAAAAAAAAAAAATCGGGGGCGTCGTGAGGTTATTCGCATTCAGCTTTATTCGCTGCTTACATGAGACCAAAAACTTAACTTAATAAAAATAAACGCTACAACCAGAGCGGACGATCGACGACGGCCGACGAGAATGAGAGTGCATAGAGGGGCGAGCGCGGATGCGCTCTTTAGCACGGATGAGCTCTTCAGCGCGGGCGCGCTCTTCAGCGCGGATGGAAATTGCGGAAAATTTCCTAGGAGCGGATGACGCGGGCGGAAGAGCGGTGAACTGCGGACGAAGGCCGTGGAGCACCTGAAGACTGCCGGCCAGTTGCGGAAGAACGCCGAGCAGTTGCCGACGAGCGCCGGGAAGTCGATAACCGTGGACCGGCTTGTGAGTGCCGGAAAGTGGCGGACGAAGGCTCAGAAGCAACCGAACCGCGCCGAGAGTTGGCGGACGACGACCGAGCCCCAGCTGAGACACTCCGTGTACTGTCTCCCGTGCTCCGTGGCCGGTGCTAGACGTGGCTGGCGACGAGCCCGCGGCTTCTCTACGACACGCCGACACGATCCGTTGGAGTGCTCGTGGGCCAGGCAGCTGGAGCAATACGGGTTCACGAGAACCGCCCGGAGCCGCTTCTCGGCACTGAGACGTAGAAAGCGCCGACACTTCCTTAACGGATGGATCCCACTGCAGACTCGGCATCGGTAGGTCTGTGTACCTCGGATACATCTGCTCTTCAGTGACTGGGCGCTGCGTGGACGTGGCGACATCGTGCTGAATATGACCTTGGAATCCAGAATTTGGCCCGGATCAGACGGATCATCAGCTGATTGCCACCGTGCAGCGGGATGCGATGCGTAAATTGAACAAGGAGTCGAGACAGAATTGTGCTCGCAACCTGAATCCGACTCCGAACTGATCTGTGTGGGCACATCTCCCTGATCCAGTGAGTCACCGAGGCTGTGGCCAACTCGTGCGAAAAAAACAGATACGCTGCGGGGGTTGGCTGGAGACAATGGGCCTGTCAGCACCCATCCGAAAATTGTCTCCTGACCGAGAAGCGACCCGCAGATGTTAGCCTTGGAATTACCGAGGAGAATGGACGGAAGAATGTCAGATCCTAATAACACATCGACTTGGGAGCTCTCAAAGAAGTTGGGGTCCGCCAGGGAAATATCGGGATCTCGCGGAATCGGATATGATGGCAGATTCCCTGCCAACTGCGGAAGAACGTAAGCCGCAGTCTCTAATTGTAGCCCGGGTCTAGACGGCGACCGAATGGAGAAATGGCATAATTAGTGACTGTGCGGATATGGTCTGATTAAGGCCGGAAACTTGTGCGTGAATCGTCTTGAAGGGAAACTTGACAAGGTTGAACAGTCGTTCCGTTATGAAAGTCGCTTCGGACCCTGAGTCTATCAGTGCTCGTGCCTGGACGGTGCGCCCCAAATGGCACACGTTGATAAGGGCCGTGCCCAGTAGGACTGCTCCTGACCCGGAAGCGAAACACACCTGCACATTCGACTGATCCTCTGAGCCGTTTGCTGGCGTAGGCGGACTTGGAGCGGTGGCGAACGGATTGCCGCGGTGCAGGAGGGTGTGGTGTCGGCTGTGGCATGTAAACATAACTGCTTCCTCTTATCGTTGTCAGAGCGCCCATTTACGTCCATTTCTACGAAACGTGTGACATAAGCGAATGGGCTGGTTCTCCCTCGAACAGAGATCGCAGCCCTTTTGGCCCGGAACCACTCGAGTCTCGTATGAATTGAGCAGGGGCAGTAGGAAGTCCCGACCTTGTCGGAAATTGCCCGGAGCCACTAGGCCTGACGTAGTCGATGGCCTCCAGAGTGCGATGGCGCTCTGTGAGAAAGTTATCTAATTCCTTCCATGTTGGAATCTCGGCCTTATTATGTACGGATTGCTCCCACATAGAAAGTGTGACTTTGGGGAGCTTTGAGGAAATAATAAATACCAGGAGGCAGTCCCAAGCCTCAACATTGATGGAGGACATTTGTAGGGCTGTCGGACAACTCTGAATGGTGGCTTGCAGCTCCTTCAGCGCGACCCCGGACTCTTGAGAAATAGCCTGGATGTTGAAAAGGATCTTCAACTGGCTATTGACCAATAGCCGCCGGTTCTCACCTCGAATAGACGGAGTAACAGTAGCTCTACTTCGATTTCAGCACTGTCAAGGTGGCCGCATTGTCGTCGGGCACGGCTAGCAAATCGGAGCCGCTCTCATAGCTCTTCTCCACCTTCTCCCACAGTGCCCGAATTTGGTCCCGATGGACTTCGCACATGTATTGGGAGCCTATTTCCGTTTCTGGGGCGCCAAGAGTATTTATGTTAGCCTCAAATTGGCTAATTCGATCTGTTGTGGCGATGAACTTTTTCAGCGACCGCACTTGGAGCCATTTTCGCAACGGAGCGAGTCTGCCTCTTCTCGCAACGGAGCGAGAAGGACCAGGGATTGTATTGACGGACTCGTCACTCGTTGCCCCTGGTCGCCTTAGGCTTCAAAAGAGGCGTCCGCGGAGATGCGCATTGGGATCTGTCCAAACGGATGGCTGGGATCGAACGCGGGTTTTTGTCGTCTCCCGTGGGCATATTCAGAGTCCAATTCGCTGGTCAACGCTTGTTGACTGACTTGCGCAATAGGTGCCTGGCCGGACACACTAATGTGATGAGAACGGTGAGATCGCGGATGAAATGCGATTACAAGGAACAAGTGGGAACTAGTGGTGCCGATGTCGAAAGGAAAGTCGTGTGCTGCAAAATTCGAATGTGGAAAAAAACTTCAGGATGCGGAGTAGAAGCAGCGGAAAATGGACAAGTACCGGAAAATTCGAGCTCGTTCGGAAAAAATTGATAACGATCTATATATGTATATTTATACAAGTGTGGCTCGTACCACACATATTTCTGTTATAACTATTTTCGAACTTGCGGAGCCGGAAAGGTGGAATTGACTTTTGCTTGGATTTAACACAAAAAAAATAAATAATTAATAATAATTAATTTTTGACTAATTGGCACCCTGAACGTAGTTCACCCCAAAGGAAAAAAAACAGCACTAAAAAAGAACACAACACGGCTACTGCGACGGCTAGGTTGAGAATTTAAGCGGCACAATCACGGATTTGTAGTATGGCGGTTTATAATTGTTGGTTTTAAGAAAATTTTATTTTTATTTAATTTTATCAATTATATATTTCCTAAAATTGGAGGCAGAAAATATATGGAAGTATATGAACACGCATGCAAGAACGGATATATGTAAGAGCATTTGAGGCATATGTTGGCACAGTGGAGCGTTGATATGTGGACTGTATAACTGGGGGAACAGAAAAGTTATGTGGTGTAAAAAATGACGATTGGGGAAGAAAAAAAAATTATATATATGGTAATTATTATTATTATATGGCCATGACAACCCTTTTATCGGGTCTCGGCCTGAAGCGCCTCCACGCGTCTCTGTCTTGAGCGCGCCTTCGCCAGTTGGTAACCCCAAGTGTGGATAGGGTTTCCATCACCTGGTCTTGCCAACGCGTTCGGGGTCGTCCTCTCCTTCGTGTCCCAACAATCACCGCATCAAACACCTTACGAGCCGGAGCGTCTTCATCCATACGGGCAACGTGGCCTAGCCAGCGAAGTCTACGTCAACATCACCGTACAGCTCATACAGCTCGTGGTTGTATCGGATGCGATAAACATCGTCTACGCAGATTGGACCAACGATTTTTCGAAGAATTTTTCTCTCGAACACACCAAGAGCAGCTGCATCTGTCTGCGTCACTGTCCAGCACTCCGCACCATATAGGAGTACTGGAAGAATGAGCGTCTTGTAGAGTGTGGTTTTTGTGCGTCGAGAGAGAGCTCCACTATTGAACTGCCTACTGAGCCCAAAGTAACACCTGTTGGCAAGTGTTATTCTCCGCTTAATCTCCAGACTGACATCATTTGTGCTTATAGCACAAAGGTAGCTTATAGCAGTGCCTAGGTAGATAAACTCCTTGACGGACCCAAAGCTATAGCTTTCTGCAGTCAGCTGAGAATCAAGACGCCACGATTCTCTGCTAGAACACACCATAAACTTTGTTTTCTCCATATTCACTGCTAGTCCTACTTTTGCAGATTCCTTTTCAATAGCCCCGAAGGCTCCTGTAACATCACGCTTGGTGCGGCCAATGATATCAATATCATCAGCGTAACCAAGGAGCTGGACACATCTGTTGGTTAATATCGTGCCCGTCCGATGTACACCAGCCTTTCTTATAATATTCTCCATTAAAATATTGAAGAGCATACAAGACAGCGAGTCACCTTGTCTGAGGCCACACTTGGTAGTAAAGGTTTCGGATTGGCCACTTCCTACCTTGACAGAGCTGATGGTGTTGCTCAATGTCATTCTGCAAAGTCTAGTCAGCTTCACTGGTATACCAAGCTCAGACATGACGGCATATAGGCGATCTCGCCGGGGGCTATCAAATGCGGCTTTGTAGTCGACGAAGAGATGGTACGTGTCGATATGCTTTTCGTAAGACTTCTCCAGGATTTGGCGCAAGGTGAAAATCTGGTCAAAAGTGGACTTGCCAGGCCTGAACCCGCACTGATAAGGTCCAATCAATGCTTCAGCAATACGCTCGTTAGGACCTTGTATGCAACTGGAAGAAAACTAATTCCGCGGTAGTTAGTGCGCACCGTAGCATCACCTTTCTTCAGGATGGGACAGATCATGCTGAGGTTCCAAACTTCGGGCATGCTCTCCGTGAGCCATATCTTACTGATTAGTTGGTGCATGCTCCCTACCAACATATCACCAGCTGCCTTAAACAATTCTGCCGGCAGGCCGTCAGCACCTGCAGACTTGTGGTTTTTAAGCCGTTGGATTGCATCCTTGACTTCGATATGGCTTGGGATTGGCACTTCAATATCAGTGCAATAGATTGGGGTTCGTGGATCATAGTCTCCAGAGTCTGTGCTTCAGCCAGATAACAGACTCGAGAAGTGATCCCTCCATAACCTCAGCACGACCTCTGCTTCTGTGACAAGATTTCCATCATCGTCCCTGCACGCCATTGCACCAGTCTTAAATCCTTGGGTCAGACGCTTGACCCTCTGGTAGAAGTTACGTGCTTCATTTCTGCGTCTGCTGCTCTCTGTGCTCTCACAGCCTGCTCTTCTTTTCAGGCGAGAGCCTGCTCTTTCTTCTTGCGTCTGAAAATGCGTTTTTCGTCTCTTCTTCTCGACCTGTATACATCCACAATAGCTCGTGTCGCCCCAGCCTGCAGTGTTCAACTGTAGGCGGCGTCCTTTGCAACTGTTGCGTCATGACACTCTTGATCATGACAATTCAAGCACTTCTTCTGCCGAAGGTGAAGGTGCTATTGAAGGTGCTCTGCTTAATAGCCCCGAGACGTGAGTGGAGAATGCATTCTTTGCCTGTTGTGATTGCAGCTTTCCGACGTCCAGTCTTCTTAACGCACTTCGACGTGCAATCTTCGCCACACATAACCGTGTGCGAATCTTAGCTGCAACAAGAATATGGTCGGAGTCGATGTTGGGACCCCGACAGGATCACACGTCGAGTATATTAGATGCGTGCCTTGCATCGATCACAACATGATCGATCTGATTTCTGGTCAGTCGATCGGGAGAGAGCCAAGATGCTTTATGGATGTCTAAATGACGGAATCCAGTACTACGAACCACCATATTATGCGCAGCTGCAAAGCCTATTAATCTAAAACCATTGCTCGAGGTGGTCTTATGTAGACTAAATCGCCCGACGGTGGCACCAAAGATGTCTTCTCGCCCTACCTTGGCATTAAAATAGCCGAGGAGAATTTTGGGAAGGAAGGACATGGGAAGGACAGCGGCCATAAGCTCGGTCGAGCTCCGCATAGAAAGCGTCCTTGGTGGCATCATCCTTTTTCTCCCTTGGGGCATGTGCGCATATCAGGCTGATGTTAAAGAATTTGGCAGTAATTCGGATCGTTGCAATTCTCTCGTTTGTTGGCCGAAAGTGAGAGACTCGGCGCCGCATCCTGGCACCTACAACGAACGAAACCACAACTAAATTCATGCCCTTCTGGATGACAGCTGTAGTAAATGTCACAGATCTTCTTCTTTATGCAGCCTTGTCCTATCCATCGCATTTCCTGGATAGCAGTGATGTCAGCCCTACATTTGTTGAGGGTATCTGCTAGTTGTTGAGCAGCACCAGGTCTGTACAATGTTTGTACGTTCCAGGTGCATACTCTCAAATCATTGTCCTTTTTACGCTTGCTATGGTCGTCAACGATAGATCGGTTCCTTTCCGAGGCTTCTCTTGCTTCCTTCACTGAAATTGTGTTTTACCATACATGGGGGGATTTCAAGTCCTACGCCAAAACCTAGTTTGTAGAGTTAGGACTCCCGTCGCGCGCTTTAGTTTGCCACTCAACGGCTGTCGAGCGACAATCCAGGGAGAACCACGTGGAGGTAGTGCGTAGGCCTGAAGAAAGCAGTGACAGGAAAGCAGTGATCATGCTGGCATTCACCAAGTTGAATGCAATCAGACACTTTGACCTGTATGCTCCCCCCCATTCTCCATTCTCCAATATATATAATAGGTTGTCAAAAAAGTCTTGCGGTATTTTTGCTAGTTGGCACTGAAAGCGCGTAGTTCTTGTTTTATTCGTCGCATCAGGTTATACTATACCTTTTTGGAAAGCTCATTTCACGCGCTAACACGTGTTTGATTGATTCACGCGCTTTTCTTTTAAGTCTTTCGTGAGTTATAGAGTCGCATTCATGGAGCAAAATAAAGAGAAAATACGGCATATTTTACGGTACTACTACGATAAAGGCAAAAATACATCTCAAGCCGTCAATAAAATTTGTGCAGTTTATGGACAACGATGGTTTCAACGTTTTCGTTTTGGTGTAGAGGTGGTCGAAAATGCGCCACGGTCCGGAAGGCCTGTAGTCGAAAATTGCGATAAAATCGGTGAATTGGTCGAAAGAGACCGGCATAGTGGCAGCCGTAGCATCGGTCAAGAGCTGGGCACCGTTATAAACCATTTGAAGATGCTTGAAGTCACTAAGAAGCCCGATGTATGGGTGCCACACGAATTGACGCATAAAAACATCTTCGACCATATCGACGCATGCGAATCAGTTCTAAATCGCAACAAAATCGACCGTTTTTGAAGAGTATGGTGACTGGCGATCAAAAGTGCGTCACTTACGATAACGCAAGGCGCAAACGGTCGTGGTCCAAAAGCGGTGAAGCGACCCAGACGGTGGCCAAGCCTGGATTGACGGCCAGGAAGGTTCTTCTGTGTGTTTGGTGGGATTGGCAGGGAATAATCCACTATGAGCTGCTCCCCTATGGCCAAACGCTCAATTGCGATTGGCAACCGACCTGTACTGCCAACAACTGGACCGCTTGAAGACAGCACTGATGCAGAAGAGGCCATCTTTGATCAACAGAGGCCGAATTGTCATCCACCAGGACAACGCCAGGCCACGCACATCTTTAGTGACGCGCCAGAAGCTCCGGGAGCTCGGATGGGAGGTTTTTTTGCATCCACTGTATAGTCCGGATCTCGCACCAAGTGATTACCATCTGTTTCTGTCCATGGCGAACACGCTTGGTAGTCTGAAGTTGGCCACAAGAGAGTCCTGTGAAAATTGGCTCTCCGAGTTTTTTGCCAATAGGGAAGCGAGCTTCTATGAGAGGGGCATTATAAAGTTGGCATCTCGTTGGGAACGCGTCATCGAACAAAACGGCGCAAATTTTACTTTAATCGCATTATTGTAACCAATTTTATGAACAACTCAATAAAAATACTGCAAGACTTTTTTGACAACCTAATATATAACGAAAGCGGCAGACTGTTCGGTGAATTTGGAAATTTCCGGAACTATTTCACACCCCGCTGGCCAATATTAATTATGCCTTCTTTTTGTCACCACACAATTTTACTGTTCACTTGTGAATATTTCTCGGATTAATTGCACTGCGAAAAAAAATGTATGTGTGTATGTATGTATATGGATGCACATATGCCTCGACCGTTGGCAAGCGAATAGTAGCCGAAAGTGAATAACGGAGAAGCCGAAAACGGCGAGGAATATGGCGAAGCACACAAAATGGAGTCGGATGAAAAAATTTGCAGAATTTAAAGACGAAGAAGAGTGGAAAATCTTAAACTGCCGTTGTGTCGCAAAACTCGGACTTGGAGTTGACACGGAAGGAAAAAAAAAAACTTGTAGCCGTGTGAACGAAATTTAATGTTCGGACCACTACTGAAGACCGGCAGAGAGACGGAGACGGAAAAATATAGTACTTATTTTGCGGCGGTAAAATGCCGGGAATTGCTGGTAGAAAAATATCCAAGAATATCCGGCTCGAAGGACCGGCCCAAGAATATCCGGCGATGCTGCCGCAAAAAGATTCCATAGGTTATTGTAGAATGCTACTATATATCCTATAGCTATATTATATTATATTATAGATATCCTTTCGACAATATCCTACAGCTGCCATATAACTGATTGATTAAAAATGGTGTGTTTTTAGAGATGGAGTTCGCATTTTGCATGAATGCTATTTTTGGCAAAATAATACCAAATTTCATAACGATCGGCCGACTATATCCTATAGCTGCCATATAACTGAACGATCGGAAATGGTATTTGGTTAAAAATACCAACTTTGTATTTTTGAAGATAGAAGCTTGCGACTTTTTCGTCTATTTTGTATTGTAATAAATTGGTTTTATTATGATATTTTTATAAGGATCGGCCAACTATATCCGAAATTTACGTTGTATATACGCTCTTAACTGCAATGGTATATTAACTTCGGCTCAGCCCGAAGTTAGCTTTCCTTGCTTTTCTTCATATTAGTGAAAGTTTCATTTAAGAGTATTTATGTCTGCCGCGCGCGCACTTTGCAACTTTAAAAAGATAACTTACTCGTTAAAAGTATCTTTCCTTTAAAAATTTTAATTTTACAAATAATTATGTGTATTACATTAAACAATATACATTTTCATTAATATTTATACTTAAACTCCATTCGAAATAAATACTGAACATTAACTTGAGCAATATCGTATACTATGTATTCATTATATAATAAAGACGATTTTAAATTTTCATTGGTAACTGCTTTTCCAATTGGTATTTCGACGCCATCTTTTCTTATAAAACTCTCCTTCGGATTCGGCATGGTTCGTCCGCGTCCGAAGCAACTGTGTTTATTTTTTGGTAGTTTGGTAATATATTTGGCTGAAGTTAGTTCCATCATATCACCTAAAGCCACTTCAGAGAGAAGCATTAGTCCTGTACAATTTTTTTGACTCGTGCAACAATAATTGGCCGATTTAGAAACCATATCAGCAAAATAAATCCCTTTCCCGAACATATAGCCAGTTGGCGGTGCTTCTGGTGGAGCAATTTTTAAACCATGTGACAAAATACCGGCGAAGTTTGTTAAACGAGAACCATGCCATAGTAGTTTACGGTTATGAAGTTTTTTAAAAGGCTTATATCGTCTAGCTTCTCCTTGACGAGCCACTTTAAAAACGTCCACCACTTCGAGTACGTAGGAGGCATGTGTGGAAGCATGAGTGTTTTTTACATAATCTTTGAGAATAGAAAATTCCTCACTGTTTTTGTCTAGAGGTTCTAGATTAGTCTTCAATTGGGAATAATGTTTATCCAAAGGGTGTTTATTATCAGATAAGTCTTCGGTCTTTATAAAACTATATGCAACCTCTATTTCCGCTAGAGAATCAAGCATATGAACCAAACTTTCAACCTGCTCTATCGTTTCAATTATTGGCGGCGATTTCACTCCAAAATTATGAGGAATCAATGTATAAAATCTATTTGAAGCATCAACTAGTTTTGCGGTTGTGGATCCTGATTTTATCAAATCAAAAATATTTGCGGCGACAGTGTAAGCAGATTGAACCTGCTGTAAACTAAGCTTACCTAATGGCATTTTTTCCAAGTCAATATGAAACTCCAACAAGGCGCTTTTCATTGAGTCCACATCAAATATTAACTTAATTAGATTTTGCACAGATGGCTCTAAATTAGACTTTAAAGAATAATCTGAGTGATTTGAAATAGATGAGTGTTCTTCATATTGAACATCTATTGGATACATTCGACCAGCCATTTTCACAAATTGATTTCTTTTTTCAAAATCATTTCCGGTTTTATCAACATACACTTTTTTAAATGTATTTATAGCCTCTGCAATAGAACCGAACTCCTCAAGCTTTGAATTTCCTATGGTTGTGCCGATTCTGCCCCAGGAGCGAAAAATCCAGTACCTACGAATAACGAAATATATGAGAACCGATTACATAATTACATATTTTAGTTTAATTTAATTAAAGTATTTGTCAAAAATTGCATTAAAGAAATGTTCAACTCTGTTCTCTTCTAATACTAAAGTTACAGATCTTATAATTGGTATGATCCTGGCGCATATTTAAAGACCACCACCGCACAGCGCCACGAATATGTCCGAGTTAATAGATTTTGATAAAAAAAAAAATAAAAAATTTCTGCGATCAAGAATATAAATAGCATATCATGATATAGTGTTTATTTTGGAATATTAAACGAATCATTAACCACTAGCTTGACACCATTTTGGAAATTGATCATTATCGGGCTGAAGTATACAATAAAATAAACTAGTTTTGTTTTTTTAAACCCGGTACTCATGTATATACATCAGAAAACTGCAACGAGTATTATTAAGACAAAACGAGTTCTATTCAAGTACTTCCAACGTCAGCTGATTTTATTTTACATGAACCTATTTTCTTCGCCCCTCTATAGGCGAAGCAGGCTTCGATCAAATCGTTTTATGCAATTGCTGCTAAACGATTCATTGCGTTGAACTGTAGCTAAGTCAGAATCCAAGGCATTTTTACTAGAGTATAATTGTTTTGATGTTTTGATAAATATCTGTTGTTTACTCGAGTGATTCGGTTATAATACGTGTGCTAGAAATGTTTGATGAATTCAATGCACATCAAAAGTATGTGCTCTGTCTACTTGTATACATATTGGGAGTTTATTGTGGTTTGTTAGCCTTTATCAGGAAAAAAAGAATAACAAGAAAGGAAAGCTAACTTCGGGCGGAGCCAAAGTTGATATAACCTTGCAGTTAAAAAAAAAAAAACCAAAAAAAATATAGCGCTAACATCGGATATAGTTGGACGATCCTTACGAGAATATGATAATATACCCCAATTTATTATAATACAAAACCTAAGAAAAAGTCCCAAACTTCTATCTTCAAGAATACCACAGTTGGTATTTCTACCAGAACCCCTTTCCGATCGATCAGTTATATGGCAGCTATAAGATATAGTCGATCGGTAAGAAATTTGGTAGGTCGGATTAACTGACCAAAAATATAATCTGCAAAGTTTCAAGTCGATAGCTTTAAAACTGAGAGACTAGTTCGCGTGGGAACAGACAAACAGACAGATGGACATGGTCATATCAACTCAGGAGGTGATCCTGATCAAGAATATATATACTTTATAGGGTCGGAGACGTCTCACACTTTTGACCAAAATTATAATACCCTCTTCAAGGGTATTATAAGGCTTACTTACTTTGATTTTTTATCAGCTTCCAAAAGCTGTAACTTATAGTATGAATTTTTGTTTCGTTGAATATCAGTCAATCCAAGCACTGCGTTGTAGTTGTCTTTTCCCCTTGCATATACATGGGCAATGTCTTCCAGTCCACTTTCAGGATCAACGGCCATACCATTTTTAATCTTTAAAGTCTTCGATTTTGGTGCGGATTTAGTGTAAATACTATTTGACCTTAAGCTCTTAACTTCATCTTGAGGGACCTTTTTTGATAGATCTGACCCCCAATTGCAGAGACTCAAACTGTTAATATAATTTATAGCTCCGTCAGCATCGGATTCAACTACATCTAAATATTCTATAGGAACAACATGAATGCCAAACTTTTGAGCCGTCAACATTCTTTGGGAGTTTCGTTTCACTTCATTTTCAGTGGATATAATTGCTATAGTACTTTCCGATATTTTAGTTTCAAATTTTCCACCCAATTTTTGAATACGGGTTTTTAAATCATTCTCCTTATGTTTCATTCCTACGTGCGAAAATGTTAAGTTGTACAATGTAGGCTTTTTTCGAATGACTTTGGGGCTGAAAAAAATGAAATATCAATTAAATCCATCATTTGAATAGGGATTATACCTTGATTGGGATTTTAAGTACGTAAATTTTTTTGGATAAATTAAATATTTTTTTAAACAAAATTTATATTTTTAATAAAATGCATTTGGGTAGAATTTTAAAGAAATTTAGAAACTTCCGAAGGACGTAAATACAGTTTGTGTTGTTTAAGAATGGAAGATGGCAATGTTTTGCATCAAGAATATTGGTTAGAGAATACTAATTCAAAAATATTTTCAATGCTCACCCATCTAATGTTTCGTTGGCTGTTTTTACAGTTAAATTCCTCGAAATAGTAGATTCACTGGGGGGAATATATTGAATAGTTCGATTTTTTGGTGTTTCTTGTACAGAATCTAAAAACGAATACATATTTTTCAGAACATCTGGTATTTTACACGCCATCCGAGTGGGTTTCTTCAACAAATGCGCACATTTAGTCCACTCTGTAGTGTTTCCATTGCATAAATAGCCAAATTTGTTAAAAATAAATTGAGATCCTCCACATTCAGGGCATGGTTCAATTGATCCAAAAGTCAACAGATCAGCAGCTTGATCTAAAAGTTTTTCAGTATTACCGGTTATAGGTTCCTGATTGTTTGTGATTAATAGGCTCTCAATATCTATTCTTTTTACTTCACTTTTTAGTTTATCACGATACATAAATAATGTAACGTTTTCGTTTTCAAGTTGTTTTATGATTTTTTGGTCTTTGTTATCTTCTGTTGTTTCCATTTTTATTTTTTTAGTAGGCGGTAATTCCTCAGATTTTATTTTCCTGTAATATAAATGTAATTAAAAAAAATATTTTTAAAATGCACTATATTAGAAAAAAATTAATAATGGGACTTCCTGGATGCTTTGTTAGATCCTTATGCACCGTCCTTATAACAGATGTTGTCGCGGTAGCTAAACTACCGATTCCTATGAAGGAATCGAGCACACTTATACTAAGTTTTCGGCGCGTTGTGAGTTAAACGGCGGTAAGGCATTTCTTAGAATAATATTTAGCTATTATAAAATATACCTTTTACATTATTCGTTGAATACACAACTCGGAAGTGTTTTCAATGGTGCGTCTGTATATATTGTAGGCAACTCCGGGTAGAATTTGTGGCGCGTACACCGCGTTAGACGGAGAAGTCGCTGTTCATTCACCCCAGCAATGCTCCAGTAATGGAGCAGATGCGGCCGACCGGAGCCACTTATACGCAGCCAATTCAATAGCATCCGAGATCTGCCTGCAATAACGGAGCACAATCTGGGAAAGCTCGTCGCATTCGCCACGCAATTGAGTATCGAAAAGACCTTTTTGCAGTCAGCAAAGACAGACCAGCATTTGGGTAACCAAATGGCTCCTTATGGAGGAGCTTGTGGCCAAACTCCTGACAAGCAAACGAGTGGAATGGGCAAGGCATGCTGCAGGTATTCAGCCCTATCCGACTGTTGTGGTCTGCGTGGTAGCAGACTTTGACGTAAAAGTTCCAGGGCGTCAATTTCTTCATGCTAGCATCTACCGCTATCATGATGAGGAGGCGGAAATTTGACTGAGCAGTTGTCCCATGTGTGGACAACATGCCATTTGGAACTGCCAACGGTTCATCGGCGCTGTGTTGAGAGAATGCCCTGTGAGTGGATGCAGGAGGAAATTGAAGAAGCGCTAATCGGGTGTTGGACAGAGGGAAGGAGTCCGAGTAAATCCGAGTAAATGAAGGAGCATCGTCATCTGTGGATGCTCATGCGACGTCGGAAAGGAATTTGAGCTGCGTCGACGAAAACGGAGAACAATTCTATTCCGTGTATTGCGAGAAGCGCTAATTGGGTGTTGGTCAATGGGAAGGCGTCCGAGTAAATAAAGGAGCATCGTCATCTATGGATGCTCAGCCGACGTCGGAAAGGAATTATAGCTGCGTCGAAGAGAACAGAGAAAGACTTCTGTTCCGTGTATTGCCGGTGGCGCTATACGAAGGTGGGAAGCAGGTTCATTCACGCGCTGCTGGATGAAAGTTCCTATTTGACGATAATCGACAAAGAGCTGATTGAAGATCTAGGCGTACTGGGAGTAAGTCGTAAGCTACTAACGTGGTAGGTCTGTAGATTATTGGAGGAGGTTCGTCCACGCGACATGTGTTGAGGAACGAGTATGCCAGCCAGCGCTGCAACGCCGATACCAGACGGGATTATTATGGAAGAAGAAAAACATTGTGCTGCCACGTAACTATGATAAAGCGTCAAATAAAGAAGAAAATGAAGAATTACGGGCAGTTTGCCCAGTAATATTTACGAATTGTATTTTTTTCAGAGCTCACAAATAACAGTTTACCGTTTTTCGTTTCGGTGTGCTCACTAAGACAACAAAAAAAGACAATATTCGTGTGCTCTCGCTCTGAACTGAACTTTCGTTGCTCCTTGTTTTTGTTTTCGGTTAACTGTTCTCCGTTTCGGGGTTGTTTTTATGCTCCCTCAACAACAACCTAGAGTGAGCGATTCAACTGAACGCTCACTCATTGAGAGTCAGCTGATGAGCGAAAAAACGAAAAACTCATCGTAAATGGTCTTTTGTTTTTAGTAGAGTTTAAATAACGTTTAGTAACAGCTTTAACATATTTATTAAATCTTAACATTATATTTTTTATTTATTCAGTGTTTAGCTTAACAACAAGTAGAGAATTTAAAGTTTCTGCACTTAAAGAGCTTCGTCGCTCGCTTAAAATGTAGTGAAGCGGTGAAAAGGCCCTCTCAACAGTCACCTGAGTCGCTGGTACAGCCAGTACAACGTGTGCGAGCGCACTCAGATGGGGCGACTGCAGTTTTATATCATTATCATTTACATGTGGCTTACAACATGTAAATTACAAGTCATTCGCATATATGTACATACACTCATACAAAGGCAAAAGACTTTTATTTTCTTCGCTCGTTGCAAAATGGTCAGCGAATAACCAGAGCAAAAAGGACATGCAAAATTTGTTTTTGGTTAAGCACAGACCGTTCGTTCAGGAGACACAGGTGAACGGTTCTAGTGTGACCTTTTGCGCACCTGATGTGCAAAAAACTGTTTTTTGGTGACTATGCGGAGGAGTGACGGGGATGACCAACAAGATCCCGAAGTTTATGAGATGTGCGTGATAAACTTTGAAGCTGCATGCTCACCGAGTTCGGCTCATCATGTGAAGACTGTGAATGCCAGGCGATTCCTGGATTCGGACCCAAGAGCGGCCAAGGCCATCGTGGATTACCACTACGTAGACGACTATGTGGGCAGTGTCGCCACGGAGAGCGAGGCGATTGAGATATCTACCCAAGTGAAGAAGATACATGCGAAACCGGAGAAATACAAGTTTTTGTCTAGTTCGCACGCGGTACAGAGGATGCTTTGACCCAGTGATAACGCCCAGAGTATTGGATGGGGCGAGGCCGAGCAGAAGATTTTGGGAATGCGATGGCAGCCAGACACGGACGACTTTAGGTTTTTAGTAAAGTACCACAAAGTTGCTCACATTATGCTAGATGGAAAGAGAGTTGCCATAAAAAGGGAATTCTCAAGCATGGTTATGTCGACGTTAGACGAGCCACTACCGGCTGAAATCTACACCGCCTTCATGAATTGGCGTAAGGAGATGGAGAAAGTGGAACAGTTCAGGATCCCACGTCACTATTTTGGACCTGGGCGACGTGCAGATTGATGGACAACGCTAGGCAGGACCACGGAGTGTGCACCGGCACAGTCTCACGGAGATAATTGTGCGCGATGCCCATGTATGGAAAAATTATCAAAATGTGTATGTGGACCAGGATCTGGATCACGAGACTGAGAAGAGTGATTCGCTAGACGATTTATGGATGCATCCAGTGTAAGCTGCAGAGAGCGCGGCCGATGCCGCGAGGTGTTCGTGCCGGAGAGGCTCCAGACGGAGCTGTCATATAAGAGCATTGAATGGATCTTTAATTGCCCATCGTATCCGTCAGAGGGCGGATTCTGGGAGCGAATAGTGCAGTGCGTGAACAGTGTGCTGCGTCACACAGTGAAGGAACTGGAGAAGAAGAAGCACGTCTTGGAGAGTTTCGTGACAGAGGCGGAGAATACTGTTAAGAGTAGCTTATCCGCCACATAACCTTGATCTGGATGGAAGCATTGTAAAGGAAGGAGCAACAAGGAAACAATGGCGCATCGCGAGAACAGTGAGGGAGGGTGGGTCTTGGAGTACCTGCCCACGCTGACACGGTAAGAGAAGTGGTGCCGCAGAGACAAGCCTTTTCGTCGAAGAGACATTGTCTTCGTTTGTGACCCAGCTGCACCGCGCCGAGACTGGCGTAGAGGCGACGTAGAGGAAGCTTTAATGGAGAGGTTATCTCTATCCTCTCCTTTCCTGATTTATCAATCAGGCGGGACAGCCTGCGAATCATGGATGGCCATCGGCATTTGTGTGAAAATGTTCTTCACGAAGGTGCCGCGGGTCCAATGCGATACCGATAGTTTAGAAAGAGTCATGGAGTGTGGGAGGTTAAACTGCGGTAAGACATTTTTTAGAATAAATTTTAACTATTATTGACTTTTTAAGCCCTCACACAATGAAATATAAGTTTTGCGTTATTTGGTGAATAAACAACTCGCCAGTGTTGTCAATGGTCTGCGTGTATTGTAGGCAACTCCAGCCACAGCAACTCCATATCTCAGTAAGTAGATGCAATTAATGTTTGATATTTTGGGAGCAAAAGCGATTGGTTATAAGGTATTTAGGTATACACATTTGCAAAACAAATTTTTTGCCAAGGAAAAGAAAAGAAAGATAAGAAGAAAGAAAAGCTCAAACTCTCTGGTCAACAAAATTTATGAGTTGGTCGGAAATAGTTTCAAATTGTTCCGTTCCGTTAGCAATGTTAGCAACAGTGTAAACAAAAACGAAAGGCCTTAACCACACTTCAACCGAGGCCGACGCTCTACGATCTGAGATGGAAAATCGAATTCAGCGTAACTTTCGAGAAGGCTTTTGTACAATGCAATAATAAATGTGAGAAATAAACTGGACTACACTTCACCCGGAAGCTCCACATACTGGCCAATAGACCAACGTAAGCTCCAAGACCTATAGATTTTGTGGTGACAAAAAACATACCTCGCAATCCAATGAGGGCCAAAGCAGTCTCAAACTTAACATCAGACCACCCACCTGTGCTGACGCTTCTTTAAAGCCCAGAAATAACCAAACACCCTTTCAGCCAGACGTAGCCTAAAACTAAATGGCTTAAATATAAAAAAAAACCGTAATTCTCACATTGAACTCGCTCCGAATCGGAGATGTACTACATTACCCTCGCCAACTAGCTTAAATCTACCTTCTCAGGGTAAGGAAGTAGACCCAAACAGATACTAAAAATTAAATCAGAAAATCTTGTGCGTGTAAAGAGGAGAAGGCGGGTTAATTGGCAAAACATCAGATGATGAGCTGCAAAGATACGCCGTAAGGAAGCAACGCGATCACTAGACCTGGCTCTTCACCACCAGGCAGAAAATGCACAGCAGCGAATCTTTTGCCAACTTGTACACGGTATCCCCATTGGAGGGCCCACCAAAATTTAAGCGCTCCAATCAAATCGGGACCTCGATAAGAAACTCCTCAGGATGATAATTTTTCATCATGAGCATCATGAGTTAAGCATGTCCTTCTGTTCGTCCATGCAAACTAGTCTCTCAGTTTTAAAACTATCATCTTGAAACTTTGCACACACCCTTCTTTCCTTTGCACGCTGTATATAAGTCGGAACGGCAGGGATCGGCCGACTATATCCTATAGGTGCCATATAACTGATTGATCGGAAATGCTATAACTTTGGTGTTTTTAGAGTTAGAGGGTTCATGAGATTTTTAAATGAGATCTATTTTTGGTCAGATAATCCGATCCGTTTGGCTTATTGGCTCTTGCGTTAAGGGGTTATATACCTTTTTTATTTTCAAAAAAACGAAAATTTTTTTAGTGGTTTATCTTGAAGAACAACTCCTTGAGAACATTCTCCCAAATTTTCATAGAGATTGGAGCAGTAGAAAAAAAGTTACAGCGCTCCTAATCGCACGCCTCGTTGCGGCCTTAAACTGAACTTGAAACTTTAAACGCGAATATCTCGAAATGGTGTTTCTTGAAAAATGACTTTGCGGTGACATGGATTGGCGGAAAACTACTGAACCGATTTACTTCAAATTTTTTTTTAAATGTTCGTAATGAAATTCTCTTGTGCTTGAACGATCGACTTTTCACGCGCAAACTTTTTTTTCGGCGAAATAAATTTTTTAGTGAAATTTCTAGAGACTAAAACGTTCATTTTTAGCATAAAACGCTGCCATATCCAAACAAAAACAAAAAATTTTAAAATCGATCGTTCAAGCACAAGAGATTACTCTAAACTAATGAAATAATTTTACTTTTATGGTTTAAGTTGACCTGTTTGACCTGGGGAACTGTCACCGCAAGGCTCTAAAAAAAAAAGGCCTCTAAGGGAAACAGCCACCCCTTAAAAACTATTTAATATTTTTCCACCAAATTTTGCACAAACATTGTTAAAAAAGTGTACTATCAAAAAATTAAAACATCCGTGTAATTAAATAATTGCTACATACCTAAAAAAAAATACGAGCTTTGCTCATTTTCTTCGACAAAGAAGGTATATAACCCCTTAAATTGAAACTCAGTTGCCTACATACACCCATAAGCTAATCGAGTCGTTTATCTACATACTTGTAAAAATATACATGTGCATTGACCGTTGGGCCTGATGTCCCATCTATGTATTGTATAATCTTTAGTTAAATATACTTGAACATATATACATTAGTAAATACGAATGGTAATTTTTTTTTTGAGTCTGTGCTTAAGATTGTGCTTATTGCACGACGTTGTTGCCCCCAGCATATGTACTCTAACAACGGCAATACATTTTGGGAGCCTCCTCAGTCCTGCCCAGGGACTTTTTAAAAGCAACATGAGTGCTCCTTTTGCCCAACTACACCAAGGTCAAGAGTTTTATGAGTCAGTTTTACAAGGTCATATCCACAGGAAAATTCTTTTTTGAGGACTAGTCGGCCCCCTAGTCACGCTAACCGAACCCACAAACTAGAAAGACGCAATCTCCATCCTAAATCGGTGGCTTCGCCTTAAGATTCATATGCAGAAGGTTTGGTCTCCGTTGCCTTCCAAAGAAGCTTCATAAACGGCCTAAATGGTCGTGAAGTACGACAACCTCCCGACTGCCGAATGGTAGCCAACAGGTTTCATCTTCATTCCATCCAAAAACCTCTGCAGTAAAATGGCGCCACAATCACAACCGGATATCCGGGTACGGAGTCCTTCCGTCGCAAGGTGAGCCACGCCTTTACTAGCGTGCTTCCGATTCCGGTTTCGAGCTACTTCTGGGCAGTAATGTCTTCCTGGACAAAATGGGCTAATGCTCGCAAGTAAGCGCCTTCTTGCCTTAGACATGTAAGATCTAAATTGATACCAGATATTTTGGTATATTTTGGGAAGGTTTACGCGTATGTAGCAGGTATTTACATCATCAATAAGTTTTTTTTTTATTTGATAACGAGCGTACAAATAATGTCTACTTACGGAAGTACCCTTTTAACATCATGTTGATCCTCACTCTTTAGGTTTGAAAAGCCGGTCATATTGTCTCCACAAGCAAGCCAGCCTAGTTCAGTCCTAAGTTGAGCAAAGCATTCTAAATGGTGCCATAGCGGTTGGCCACCATATTTCATTCCCACTTCAGTATCATAGACCGTTTTACGTATTCGGATGGTATCCTTACTAATTTTTTGTTCACATCCACGACAGGATGCCCGACCTGACTTCGCATACTCCATTCCGAAGTCTTTAAGTGGCCCACTATCACCCTTACGTTTTTTTTTTGAATTAGTTTCACAGATTTGTTCTAAGTTGCCTTAAAAAAGATTAGACATTAATAATAAACCATACAATAATTATAAAAAGTACATACCAATACTATCTGCTAAGTCCTTTTGGTCAACGAATCTTAAATTTTCGTAATTTTGAATGTCACCTACAGAAGTTGGTCGTTGTTTTTGGAAAAAACAGCTTTTGTGGAACCAGTTAGGTATTTTGGAATCATGAAATGCAGACTGCGTTTAAAAATTATAAATTAAAATCAATAAACTATATACTATAAATAAAACTAGGTATAGATTTTCAAATCGGAACATCTTCGGAGCGTCTAGACACTTTTGTATGGGGCCATAAATACATTCTTTTTCCACTTACATTAATGTAAAATCGAAATTTTCACAGAAAGTTTCGTTTGTGTTAAATGATTAGTCATGAATAATCACCATTTGCCATTGAAAAACCTATCCCGGCCGTTCCGAATTACATATATACTGCGTGCAAAGGAAAGAAGGGTGTGTGCAAAGTTTTAAGTCGATAAGTTTAAAACTGAGAGACTATGTCGCGTAGAAACATGCTTATATCAACTCAGGAGGTGATCCTGATCAAGAATATATATACTTTATAGGGTATAGTCGACTTACATATAGTCGGAACGGGCGACTATATATTATAGCTGCCATATATCTGATTGATCGGAAATGCTATAGCTCCGGTGTTTTTAGAATGAGTTCGGATTTTATACGAATGCTATTATTGACAAAATATTACGACCCACAAAATTTCATAAGGATCGGCCGATATCCTATAGCTGCCATATAACTAAAAAATCGGAAATGTTCGAACTTTCGTGTTTTTTCAGAGAGAAAATTGAAACTTCGTTTGGATTCTATTCCATTTTGGTTTAGTTAATCCCTCCAACCAAATTTTATAACGATCGGCCGACTATATCTTTTGGCTGCCATATAACTGAACGATCGGAAATGGTTTTTACCAACATACAAAATACCAATTTTAGTGTTCTTGAAGATAGAAGTTGGGTATTTTTTTTAATTTTGTATCGTAATGAATTGGTTATATTATGATATTCTCATAAGGATCGGCCAACTACATATATCCGATTTTTGAGAAATATATCCGCAAAAACTGCAAGGATATATCAACATCGGCTCCGCCCGAAGTTAGCTTTCCTTTCTTGTTTTTTTTTTATTTTGGGTGAATGACGGCAAAAACGCACTGGTTCAAACGCACATACAAGAATGCCAACATTTTGTAAATATTAGTTTTAGTAGCCACATAAACGTTTCGTAGGGTAGCTAAGGAGGGTATGTAGTATGTCATATGAATCTACATACATATTTGTTGGGTCGCGAACGTTTTTTTCTCGACATACTTGAACCATTACAGCAATTCGAAGATTGTCTTTAGCAATATTGGATTTGCATCCTTTACAAGATGCTCGGCCAGTCCTAGCATATTCGGCCATGAAAGGTAGCTCAACATCCATTTTCAATTTTTATTATTATAAATGATTTAAATTGTTTCCGCAGATTCAAAGATTATTTAATTTATCGATATCTGTAAATTTAGGGCTTCTGTTAGAGATGACAGAAATAAAAATTAATATAAATATCGATATTTTTTCACAAAAAAAATTTTTTTTTGGGATATGCACTCTTTCAGTTTACATTCGGCCAGCGATTCGAGTTTTCGACGAAAGTTTAAAACATTAATTTTCGTAGAAAAATGTCTATTGAAAACGAATTTTTAGAGTGAGAATCTGAATCACTATCACTATTTCTAGCATTAAAATCGGGAACATTGTCATTATGGTTCATGTAACAAGAATATAGCAACTAACGCCGAAACGTTAGTTAATCATAAATCCAACTCCAAACGGCAGATGCGTTACGATTGTTTTGTATATATGTATATAGATATCAAGCAGTTGCTCAAAAAAACAAATTCTTCTTATTTCTGAAAAACAAATTTCATCCAAATGTACATGAGTCGTGTGAATGTACGCAACATAGAAAAGGAATCATTTCCAAGCACTTAAAAAATATTCATGATCAGCATCAACAGCTGAGCCGATACAATCATGTCCGTCTGTCCGTCCGCACGAATGAGCGCGTGGACCCAGAGACTATACTAGATAGAGTAATAGGATTTGGCTTGGAGATTCCTACAATACCCATGCAGCTTAAGTTTGTTTCAAATTTTTGCTACGCCCCAAGAATGAAGTTATACGTGCCGACGGATATGAAGCAGTAGGTTCTAAAAGAGAACCATGATGCACCGATTGAAACAGATGCAGGTGACGGGGAAAATGCTGGAGAAAGTGGTATCCAAAGGTTGGCGACACGGTTTGGGCAATGGAACATAATTTGTACAAAACGGCCGAATGGTTCGCGGCGAAACTCTCGTATCGTGGGTCCGCACACTATTGCCAATAATTGCCATTTGAAGGGACTTCCCTTGTGATACCATTTTTGGGATCTTCCCTTTCCGTGTTCTGAAGTAGTGGGTCAGTAGTTCGCCCAGACTGAGGCTATGGTAAATGTAAGTTAATTGTTTGTAGTTCGGTGAATTAAAAAAATGTAAATTTTATTTTTTAATTATACAACTTGGTGTTAAACCTCTATTTATTAAACGTAATTATTACAAGACACTTTTGATTTTTCTTAAATATTTTTTGTCAACCGTTCGCGGTCTCGGTCAAAAAGGGACTGACTTCTTAATTCTAAATCTGATCCAAAGAACCTCGGCCATCAGTTGTGTTTAGATTAGAGGCTTAAGATGAAAATGTCGCATCTTATTGTGAAATTCGATTAAGCTGATCGATGCAATTTGGTGGGTACTTGAAACGCAAAATGCGTAATTTATTGGGCTTCGGAGGGAAGCTGATGTTTACTTTTGATTTTGATTTGTTTATGGGGAACCGAGATCGTACCACAGAGCCAAAGACAAAGCCGAAAGCAAATGCAGAGTTTGAAAATATTGTTTATAAAATTCATAAGTGGCCTGTATAACTCACCTCATGGAAATCTCACCCCCTTCTAAAATGGATCGTCCCGATTCAATATGAAATTCGTTTAAATGATCTCTTAATTCTGTTAATAAATTTTCTTGGTTAATAGATTTTTCTGGTTCAGGCCGATGTTTTTTGGTTACAAATAATATAGCATTTTTGTATTTTATAATAAGTGCAAGAATCAAATATATAATAATTAAAATTAATAATACAAAGGAAAGTGATATTTTAGTATTCTTAATTTTAACGAAAGGGTTTAAAATGTTTATATTATCTAAAGAAATATCAGAGTTATTTGATAATATGTAATCGGATATTTCATAATTTTTGAAGTGGTTCGTAGTTACGTATTCAAGAATTTTATTTTCCAAATTGGTATATGAGATATTATTAATTTTAGTTGTACCATTAAATGTTATTAAAAACGAACCGTTTAAATGGGAGTTGTTAACAATATTGTTCCCATTTATAAAAATGACACCATCTTTTTTATTTTTTTCTCTTATTTTTTTACAGGTTGATTTCTCACCATTTAATAATCGGGTAAAACAAGTTTTTTTGTTACTTAAAGTGCAATAATTATTAAAAAGTTTGTTCTTAAAATTAGACATTTCGTAAAAAACATTTTCGCATTTTGCGACTTGATTGCTTAATACTAGTTTTCCATCGATTTGGGAAATCGCTCTAGCGTGATATATTTCACATCTGTTTTTTATTATTGGGTATTTTATATAAATTATTAAAAGTTCTTTATGCAATGCGATTTTAAAAGAAGAGCTGTCCATTAAATCAGCTATAATTATTGGTTTTTGTTCATGTTTTAATATTTCCAAGATGTCATCATTGTTTAAAATTTTGGTATTAAAAACGTCTATTTTTGCTAGAGTGATTGTGTCAATTAAATTTTGCAGATCAAATGTTAATAATCGCAAACGATGTTTTCGAAGTGGTAGATCTTGATCAATAAATACTTTTTTAAAATCATCGGAAAGAGATTCTATTTCTGTGAATAATCGGGAATTGATAATAGACTGCTTATTATTGTTTTCAATTAATTCATTAATTTTATTCTGAACTGTAATAAAATCATCGTGCTCCGGAGTTCCAGCTAACCATTTCCACACGGTGCCTAACTCATTTATCCCTCTTTTTGATCTAGTTGATATTAATTTGGATAAAATTAGTTCTAATACTTTTATGTCATATTTAATTTCCCATTGTGACCTTTTATTACTATCCCTTTTAATATTACCTGATTCCAAATTTATTATTTCTTTATAAAAGCTTAAGTTAGTTAGGTGGAATAAATCTGCGTATGAATCGTACGTCAATACGTCTTTATTGTCCTTAAATAAAAGATATTCGTGACTTGTATAGTCAATTATTTCAGATTTTGTTAATAAAATAAGGTGTAGTATGAGCACCTGATAAAACCTTTTCTGGGAAAGGAAAGAAAAAAAAGGATGATATATAAATACATAGAATTTTATATTATCTTTGTGAATAATTCTATTTCTATTGTTGATTATTATTTTGTTGGGTAAATTTTCTTTAACTATTTGTTTTTTTAATCTGGTTTTAAGTTTATTTCTTTCCCCGTGTGTCTTTTCATGGACTACCTGTCCTACATGATATTTTTTTTCTTTTCTGTTTTCGTTATGTGTTTCCAACATTTTCTCTTGAGTATTTTTCAAAAGTTGAGGAATGTTATCGTGCTCTATTTTATTATATAGTATGTCAAGGTTTTTGGTTCGTTGTAGAATGAATGCTCTGATTATATTCTTGAGCGGCTCGTATTACTATTTCGGAAAAGTCAGTTAAATTAAATTCTTCCTTAATGCATCGAGCTAATTCTGTTAATGTAGAATGTGCCCTTTCAACTTGTCCGTTTGACGTGCTGTGCCTCGGGTCTGCGTAATGTAAAGTTAAATTGCACCTTTGTGCGAAAGATTTAAATTGGGCCGAGGTAAAGCTCGGTTCATTATTGGTCATTATTACTTTGGCTTGTGGAAAATGTTGAAGTTCCATTACTTTATTTTCGATATTTAATTTATTTTGGATTTCTTTTACTACTAGAAATTTTGAGTAAGCCTACAAGTTATGAAAGTAAGACCTTGCGCGTAATATATGTCAATGTGTAAATTTTCTCCTTCTTTACTTGGAATTGGGGTTTCCCCAATTGGAATTTTTATTGGGTGCCTGTTATATTTATTTTCGTTACAAATCACACAATTTTTAATATATTTTTTTAATTTTTTAAAACAGTTTGGCCAATAATATAATTTACTGATCTGTTTGTAATTCTCTTCTAGCCCCCTATGAGCACGGCTGTGCGTTTCTTCTATTATTATAGCTTTATCTTCCTCGTTTTCCACGTCTTGTAGAAAGATTCTTGTAAAAAGGAATGTGTTTGTGAAATTATTTTTTAATGGTTATTGAATTTGAAATAAGTCCTCTAAGGTACAATGAATTCCTACCGTAATGTTAGGTGGAAGATACTCTCTTAATATAGTAATTAAATTCTCTGGTGTGTCATATTCAATTAAATGTCGTGTCCTGTCAAAGATTTTCAGTGACTCATGTATTGTATACCTCCCCGTTGTTTATAACAGTTGTTGTTTAAATTGATTTAACGGTTTACGGGTCTCTTGTATTACATTTTCAAAACTACTTTCAGCTGAATGCTGTGTGTTCTGATCTGAGTCTGACTGGTCTGTTTGTTCTATATCGCTGTTAGTAATATTATTTATCTGAATTCGAGATAATGCGTCTGCAACTACATTTGTTTTGTACCGGGCTTAAATGTTATTTTCGGTGTAAAACTTTGTATGAAAGAATACCATCCTTTCATATCTACATTGGGATTTTTATCCGAAATTCTTAGTTCCCGAATATTTTCTGGAAGCGGATATTTACTAATGGTTTCAATTTTCTCTGGGTCTATCATGATGACGTTATAGGATACCATGTATCCTAGAAAACGGGTTTCGCGTTTGAAAAACTTAGATTTTTCTAAGAGATTTTCATGTTTGCCCTCAATAATATATTTATAATTTTGTTTAGATCTGTATAGTGTTGTTCAATTGAGTTTGAGAATATTATAATGTCGTCCATATAGACATGACATGTTTTCCCTATTTGTTTTCTTAGAACATCTCTTATGTTCTCTCTTGTGTCTCTTATGTTCTCTATTTGTTCTCCATTGCTCTCTGAAAGATTCTTGGTGGATTTGTTAATCCGAATGGCATTCTTAAAAATTCGTATTTTTATTGAAAATTATTTATTGAAATTATTTATTGAAAAGCTGCTTTTTCGACATCAGATTCTTTCATTAGTATCTGATAAAATCCTGACTATAAATCTATTGTTGAAAAATATCTTGCTTTTCCCAAATTTGATAGAATTACTGATGGGTCTTGCATTGGGTACCTGTCAGGTATGGTACTTTCATTAAATTTTTTATAATTAATGACGAGGGTTAATTTACGTCTTTCGTCTTGATTCTCTTCTTTCTTTGGGACTACCAGAAGTGGTGAATTGTAAGGGCTTCTTCTAGACCTTATTATTTTTTCTGATAACATTCTTTTGATTTCGCTATTCACGAAGTCGTTGACAGATAGAGCATACGGATATTGCTTCCCGTATATTGGCCTATCGTGGATAAGATTTATTTCCCCCTTTATGTCTGTTCTAAAAGGAATTTGCATATTTATCTTTGAATGCTCCTTTTCAATATAGTGAACTATCTTTTCCCTCAATCCGCCTAATTGGTCGGTACCTATATTATTTATTTGATTTTTGACGGTATTCACTTCGTCGGCACTCTCAGGATTTTTAATTCCCAAGATATTTTTATTTTTATTGACGGATATTTCTACGTCGGCGTTCTCAGAATTTTTAGTTCCCAAGATATTTTTATTTTTATTGACGGATATTTCTACGTCGGCGTTCTCAGAATTTTTAGTTCCCAAAATATTTGTATTTTTGTTGACGGATATTTCTACGTCGGCGTTCTCGGGATTCTTAATTCCCAAGATGTTTGTATTTTTGTTGACGGATATTTCTACGTCGGTGTTCTCGGGATTTTTAATTCCCAAGCTTTTCTCACTATTTTCAACAAATAATGAATCTGTGTTTTCGCTACCATTATCATCAAAATACTTTTTTATAATAAATTCTTTTAACGGAAGAATATTATTTTCTTCAATTAAACGTATTTAATTTTTCTCCTCATTATCATAATATTTTAACTTCTCCTGTTTATGACTTTTAACTTTCTCCTTATATTTATTATAGCTCCAATTTTTCTTAATAAATTGAATCCAATTAGAATATCAGATTCTAAACCTTTGATTTCATAAAATAAAATTTCATAATCTGGTTACTTTATTAGCTGGCTGACTTTCTGTTTCATCTGATTCCCTTTTTTGAGCTTGAGTTTGCTCTCTTTCTTGATTTGTGCCATAGAAATTTGAACGATTTTTATTTTGATAATAATTATTATTATATCTACCTTGATTATCGTTTGCCTGCCAATTATTATATCTTCCCTGGTTACTATTTGCCTGCCAATTTTGGCTCGGCTGCCGATTGTTATTAGATTTATTCTGGAGTTGAATCGGTGGATCAACATCCATTAACTCGATAGCTTGTTGCTTATGATTATTATTTTGATTATTATTTTTCCAAAAATTTCCCTTTTGTGGCCAATTGTAATTTTGGTTATGATTAAAATTATTTCCCATTTTAGTGGTTTCATTATTTTGTCGCATTTGATCAAATCGTAAGTTGTTTCACCGATATTTACTTTTTATTTTTAAATCCATTAAACCTATTTGCGAATTGAGCACGGAAGTTGTTTGATTCTAATTCTTGGACCTTTGCCAAAGCATTGGGCAAATCTGGTGGATTTAATGAGAAAAGAGTTTCTGAAATAGATCCATTAAGGCCGGATATAAATACTCGTAGAGCATTTCCCCTTATTGAATTATTTGTTTCTTTGGTAATTACACAGTTTATTAATCTGTTTATCAATTCCACTGTTAAACCGCTGGCTGTGGCTACACTGCCTGCAGAAAAATTTGGTGCTGAACCTCCGGTTGGCATTGTTAAATTTAATTCACAAAAGCTATTTATCAAATATTCCAGATTTATGTTTAACTTATTTTTTATTAAACAATTATTTTTGGAGCTTTATGTGACGCGGCCCCACGAGTTGGGCGCCAGTTAAATTGTTTGTAGATCGGTGAATTATAAAAATGTAAATTTTATTTTTTAATTACACAACTTGGTGTTAAACTTTTATTTATTAAACTTAATTATTACAAGACACTTTTTATTCTTAATTATTTTCCGTCAACCGTTCGCGGTCTCGGTCAAAAAGGGACTGACTTCTTAATTCTAAATCTGATCCAAAGAACCTCGGCCATAAGTTGTCTTATGCATCTTTTTGTGAAATTCGATTAAGCTGATCGATGCAATTTGGTGGGTACTTGAAACGCAAAAGGCGTAATTGATTGGGCTTCGGAGGGAAGCTGATGTTTACTTTTAATTTTGATTTGTTTATGGGGACCCGAGATCGTACCTCAGAGCCAAAGACAAAGCCGAAAGCAAATGCAGAGTTTGAAAATATTGTTTATAAAATTCATAAGTGGAAAGCCATAAGTGGCCTGGATTTATAGGTTGGATAATTGAGCCAAAGACAAAGCCAAAGGAAAATGCAGAGATTGAAAATATTGTTTATAAAAGCCATAAGTGGCCTGTATTTACGGGTTGGATAACTTACATATATATTCTTGATCAGCATCAACAGCCGAGTCCATATAGCCATGTTCGTCTTTCGTCTGTCCGTCCGTCCGTTTATCCGTATGATCCGTTTATCATAGACTATAAGAGATAGAGATATAGGATTTGACAGACTTCTACAATGCCCACACAGTTCAAGTTTGTTTCAAAAATTTCCCACGCAAAACTTTAAAGGTTAGTTAAATTCTTTCAAGATCCTTGTCTTTCACTGGAAAATCGTCGGCCTCGTCATCAGCCAACTGGTGCATCGCTGGTGCGTCATCAGCCAACTGGGAAGACGGCTTCGTTCCGTATGCATCCACGACCAAAGGTTAGCAGCTCATCCAGGCCTAGGGGGCTTATGTACCATAGGAAAATTTTCCTCGTCACGGCCGTCATTAAATTTGTCCGAAGATCCCGAAGCCTCGTCGCCGATAAGCATTCTACGGACCTCAGCATTATTATTTTATTTACATAAGCTTGAAAGATCAGTCGGCTACTCCTAAATCTTCTGCTCCAACAACCACTCCAACACAGTCTCCAAGGCCGACTCATGAAGACAGGACCGCAGTCGCGTAGCTTCTCCACACAACTTATAATTGGGTTTGTGTCAACCGTGGTGGAGAACAGGGACCAAAATTCAACGCACTCTGCATAAGCTATACTTAAAGTGGGAAGCGGCAGTGGCGGCAAAGCCAGAAAAGTCCTGCCAAAGGATGCAGTGGAGGCAGCATTAACTAGCTTCGAGCTCGCCGGCAACAAAGTAAAGCGCCGAATAATCTGCTGGTCCAGTATGAAACGTGCCTCCTTCGCCGCATTGTTGATGTTGAAGCTCAGATCGCCCCGAGTGTGTGCGTGGTCTTAAAATAAGCGATGATGCCTTCCAATTCGCCAAGCCACACGAGATCCTCAAAAAAGGGTTACTGAACTTTAACTAAAAAAGAACTACAGGACTATTTTTATTACTAAAAAATAAAAAAAGCAGCAGCACTCGTCAAGGGTTTATCGTTTTGAAATAAATTAAATAAATTTATTGAAAACGGAAATGACACATTAACGAGAAAAAAGGATGAAAACAATATTTCGCTCATGATATTATTTTATTTTGTAATAAATGTATTTATAATAGCGGTGTCGGATTTTTTACACCTTTGCAGAGGGCAACGCAGTGAAGGAGACATCTCCGACCCCATAAAGAATATATATTCTTGATCAGGATTACCTTTTGAGTTGATATGAACATGTCCGTCTGTCTGTTTCTACGCAAACTAGTCTCTCAGTCTCAAGGCTTTCGAATTTGGACTTTGCAAACACCCTTCTTTCCTTTACACGCAGTATATAAGTCGGAACGGCCGGAATTGGCCGACTATATCCTATAGCCTATGTTAACCTGTTTTCAGTATGAGAGCAACTGAAAAAAATTTTCACAATCACTCTCTCTCAGAGCAGAAGAATTATTTTCTTTTGATTTTGGTTTTCGGTTGAGTGTTTTACGTTGAGAGATTCATAAAATGCTCGCCTAGTGAACATCGCTCACTGAGAGATATGATTGACGTTCTCACAGAGACCCTCCTTAAAAGACCGATTATCCGAGAAAGTTAATTCAAAAAGTCTTTTCAACACTTTGAATTCTGTTTGATGCACAGTGGTACAATGTGTAACTTTTTGAATGAAAAAGTAATTTTTTATTAAATAATTTTTTTTTCTATTATATTTATTTAAAGTTCAGCCTAACAATAAGGAGTTAGTGTTTTGGGTATTTATTGCACTCCGTCCTTCGCTTAGAATAAATTGTAAAGCTGAAAATAAAGCTAAAAGCTGAAAGCTGGCCTTACATTTGTATAAAACACATTTAATTCTTTTCGATGCACAGTGGTACCATGAGTAATTTTTTGAATGAAAAAATAATTTTTTCTCTATTGTATTTTTTTAAAGTTCAGCCTTACAATAAAGAGTAAGGGTTTTGGGTATTTATTGAACTCCGTCGTTTGCTTAGAATAAATTGTTAAACGGAAAATGCTCTCTTAACAGTTACTTGAGTGGCGGCTTTAACCTTTCATTTGTATAATAATGTAGTATATCGTCATTCTAATTTTGTTCATTTCACGTCCCATTTTCGATTTAATTATTGTGTAGGGGGGCGTTGAGTCCGCAAAAAGATTCCAGGATGGGGGTTGAAAAAAAATCAGAAGTCGGGGGCGTCTTCAGTTGAGTATAAAAACGCGTTCAGCTTTATTGGCTGCGTACATCGAATTAATCTTAAAAACTAGTACAAAAAAGAGATCGAAGACAACCAACGAGCGAGAAGAGAGGGCACAGAGGGGCGAGTGTGGACGCGCTCTTTAGCGCGGGTGCGCTCTTTAGCGCGGGTGCGCTCTTTAGCGCGGATGCGCTCTTCAGGTGAGCGGCACAACGGGCCCTCACCTAAACATTCTCCCCCCCCTTGCAATCGCTCGGGTTGCAACAGATCCCTCGTCGCTAGCTATGCGTCACTGCAGCTAGAGGGCGTACACGGGTCGATGAAGGTCCCCGTGTCGAAAATCCGGGTCCCGATGTTGACGTTGTTCCGTCTCAGCAGCGACGATAGGGTGGGCCTATCGTTGTTCCGTCCTGCGGGGGCCCTCGAGGAGAGGCGGAAAGTTGCCTAGGCGCGGATGACGCGGGCGGAAGAGCGGTGGACGGCACCCGATGAGTGGCGGACGAAAGCAGTGGAGCGCTTGATGGCTGCCGGCCAGTGGCGGAAGAATGCCGAGGAGTTATCGAAGAGTGCCTGGAAGTCGGCGGCCGTGGATCGGTTTGGAAATGCCGGAAAATGGCGGACGCAGGGGGAGAAGCACCCGAAACGCGCCGGGAGTTGGCAGATGACGGCCGACGAGAGAGCGAGACACCCCGTGTACTGTCTCCCGCGGGCGGTGACCGGTGCTCCTTGTTCCCGGGGTGCAGCAGCGTGTGGTGATCCTGACCACACGTCTTACAGCCGTCCCCACGCCGACAGGATCCGTCGGAGTGCTCGTGGGCCAGGCAGCTCGAGCAATAGCGGTTCACGAGAACCGCTCGGAGCCGCTCCTCGGCACTAAGGCGTAGGAAGCGCCGACACTTCTTCAACGGATGGATCCCATTGCAGACTCGGCATCGGTAGGATTGCACACCTCGAGTACATCTGCTCTCCAGTGACTGGGCGTTGCGTGGGCGTGGCGACATAGTGCTGAATATGACCTTGGAATCCACTGAGTCACTAAGGCTGCGGGAAACTCGTGTGGAAAAAACAGACACGCTGCGGGGGTTGGTTGGAGATAATGGGCCGGTCAGCACCCATCCAAAAATGGTCTCCTGACCGAGAAGCGACCCGCAGATGTTAGCATTGGAATTACCGAGGAGAATGGACGGAAGAATGTCAGCTCCTAATAACACATCGACTTGGGAGCTCTCAAAGAAGTTGGGGTCCGCCAGGGTAATATTGGGCAGCCCCTTGAGACGATCTCGCGAAATCGGATATGATGGCAGATTTCCTGCCAACTGCGGAAGAACGTAAGCCGCAGTCTCTAATTGTAGCCCGGGTCTAGACGGCGACCGAATGGAGAAATGGCACAATTTTGTAGACTGCGCGGAAATGGTCTGATTAAGGCCGGAAACTTGGGCTTGAATCGTCTTGAAGGGAGGCTTGACGAGGTTGAACAGTCGCTCCGTTATGAACGTCGCTTCGGAGCCTGAGTCTATCAGTGCTCGTGCTTGGACGGTGCACCCCAAATGGCACACGTTGATAAGGGCCGTGCCCAGTAGGACGGCTCCTGACCCGGAAGCGAAACACACCTGCACATTCGACTGATCCTCGGAGCCGTTTGTTGACGTAGGCGGACTTGGAGCGGTAAGCTGCGTAGGCGGACTTGGAGCGGTTGCGAATGGATTGCCGCGGTGCAAGAGGGTGTGGTGTCTGCTGTGGCATGTGGAGCAGGTATGAGCGCTCGTGCAGTCTCGCTGCTGGTGCCCTCGGGCAAAACAGTTTAAACATAACTGCTTCCTCCTTATGTAGTCAGAGCGCCCATTTACATCCATTTCTAGGAAACGCGGACATAAGCGAATGGGGTGGTCCTCCCTCGAACAGAGATCGCAGCTCTTTTGGCCCGGAACCACTCGAGTCTCGTATGAAGTGAGCCTCCGAGCAGGGGCAGTAGGAAGTCCCGACCTTGGCGGAAATTGCACGGAGCCACTAGGCCTGACGTCGTCGATGGCCTCCAGAGTGCGATGGCGCTCTGTCAGGAAGTTATCTAATTCCTTCCATGTTGGAATCTCGGCCTTATTATGTACGGATTGCTCCCACATGGAAAGTGTGACTTTAGGGAGCTTTGACGAAATCATAAATACCAGGAGACAGTCCCAAGCCTCAACATTTATGGCGGACATTGCTAGGGCTGTCAGACAACTCTGAATGGTGGCTTGCAGCTCCTTCAGCGCGACCCCGGACTCTTGTGAAATAGCCTGGAGGTTGAAAAGGATTTTCAACTGGCTATTGACCAATAGCCGCCGGTTCTCAAAGCGGTCTGTGAGGCTTTGCCAAGCGACGACAAACCCCTCATGTGTAAGCGGAGCCTTAGAAACAATGGCGTGGGCGTCACCACTTGTTTTGGACAATAAGTGGAACAACTTCTCTACCGGGGTGAGCCGCGAGTTTTGGATGTAAATGGCCGTAAACAAGTCTCTGAAGGTGGGCCACCGAAGATAATCACCCGCGAAGACCTCGGTATCCACCGGAGGTAACCGGCAGCCTGTAGGCGCGGGCGTGTGGACATTGACGGGAGCCTGAGTGGATTGGGAAGCAATTTTCTCCCGAAGCTGGGCAATACATCTCGAATAGACGGAGTAACAGTAGCTGTACTTATCTTCCAGCACTGTCGAGGCGGCCGCATTGTCGTCGGACACGGCTAGCAAATCGGAGCAGCTCTCATAGCTCTTCTCCACCTTCTCCCATAGTGCCTGAATTTGGTCCCGATGAACTTCGCACATGTATTGGGAGCCTATTTCCGTTTCTGGGGCGCCCGGAGTACTTATGTTAGCCTCAAATTGGATAATTCGATCTGTTGTGGCGATGAACTTTTTCAACGCCACTTCGACCGCACTTGGAGCCATTTTTGCAACGGAGTGAGTCTGCCTCTGTGAAGGACCGGGGGTTGTATTGACGGATTCGTCACTCCTTGCCCTTGGACTGGCACTGGTAGCCTTAGGCTTCAAAAGAGGCGTCCGCGGAGATGCGGATTGAGATCTGTCCAAACGGATGGCTGGGATCGAACGCGGCTTTTTGTCGTCTCCCGTGGGCATTCTCAGAGTCCAATTCGCTGGTCAGCGCTTGTCGACTGACTCGCGCAACAGGTGCCCCGTACGAAGTGGTGGCCGGTCGCACTAATGTGACGAGAACGGTGAGATCGCGGATGAAATGCGATTACAAGGAGCAAGTGCGAACTAGTGGCGCCGATGTTGAAAGGAAAGTCGTGAGCGGCACAATTCGAATGGGGAAAAAAAACTTCAGGCACCAGAAAAACCCAAAAGGAGACGAGGTTTGCTCAGATTGTAGGCGGATGTTGCCTGATGCGGAGTAGAAGCAGCGTTGGAGGCACGGAAAATGGAAAAAATCGTGCTCGTTCGAAAAAAGAATTGATGACGAATTATAAATGTATATATGTATATGTATACAAGTGTGGTTCCTACGTAGATATTGAATCCTTAACTCTCGTCGAACTTGCGGAGTCGGAAAGGTGGACTTGACCTTGGCTTTTATTAAACACAAAAAAAAATAAATAATCAATAATAATTAATTTTTGGCTAATTTTCGGATTTAATTATTATGGAAGGGTGGATTTGAAACCTAAATCTTTAATTAATTGGATTTAGTTATCCCGAAGCCGAAAAGGTGGAAGTGAAACCGCGGCTCTATTCGAACAGAAGGTTGATAATTAAATTATTAATAATTTTCGATTATTAATTTTTTTTGAAATAATTTTAATTGTTGAGTGGCCGGAAAGGTGAATTAAAAACCCTGGCCCTTTGCTCGAACGGAAAATAAGAATTAAATAAATTTTCGTAGTTATAATTATAAATACATAAATTTATAATTAATTGATTTTTTAATATATTTTGTTACGCAGCCGGCTATGCCGTCGGCACCCTGTACGTACCTCAAAGAAAAATAAACAGAACCGAAAAACACAACACGGCTAGGTCGAGAATTTAAGCGCCACAATCACGGATTTGTAGTGAAATGGCGGTTTATAATTGTTGGTTTTAGAAAATGTATTTTTTTTTTTTAATTTTATCGGCTATATATTTCCTGAAATTGGAGGCAGAAAATATTTGGAAATATATGGACATGCATGCAAGGGCATGTGGGGCATATGATGGTACAGTAGAGCTTCGATAAGTGGACTGTATATGTTAAATTTTATCAGTTATATATTTCCTGGAATTGAAGGCAGAAAATATATGGACATGCATGCAGGTACGGATATATGTAAGGGCATGTGGGCATATGTTGGCACAGTGGAGCTTTGATAAGTGGACTGTATAATTGGGGGAACAGAAAAGTTATGTGGTGTAAAAAATGACACTGGAGATAAAAACAAATATTACGACAGCGGCGGACTGTTCGGTGAATTTGGAAATTCCGGAACTAATTCACACCGGTGGCCAATATTAATTATGCCTTCTTTTTGTCACCACACAATTTCACTGTTCACTTGCGAATTTTTCGCGGATTAATTGCACGAAAAAAAATATGTATGTGCGTATGTATGTATGCGGATGCACATATGCCTCGACCGTTGGCAAGCGAATGAATAACGGAGAGGCCGAAAACGGCGAAGAATATGGGCAGCACACAAAACGGAGACGGATAGAAAAATTTGCCGAATTTTAAGATTATTCTAGATTATTAGAAAATCTCAACCTGCCGTTGTGTCGGAAAACTCGGACTTGGAGTTGACACGGAGGGAAAAACAATCTTGCAGCAGTGTGAACGAAATTTAATGTTCGGATCACGGCTGAAGACCGGCAGAGAGATGGGGACGGAAAAATGTACTTATCTTTTGGCGGAACAATGCCAGAACTGCTGGTGGATCCAAAATATCCTGAATATCCTGGTATCCGGCTCGAAGGACCAAAATGTGTAGGGGGGCGTTGAGTCCGCAAAAAGATTCCAGGATGGGGGTTGAAAAAAAATCAGAAGTCGGGGGCGTCTTCAGTTGAGTATAAAAACGCGTTCAGCTTTATTGGCTGCGTACATCGAATTAATCTTAAAAACTAGTACAAAAAAGAGATCGAAGACAACCAACGAGCGAGAAGAGAGGGCACAGAGGGGCGAGTGTGGACGCGCTCTTTAGCGCGGGTGCGCTCTTTAGCGCGGGTGCGCTCTTTAGCGCGGATGCGCTCTTCAGGTGAGCGGCACAACGGGCCCTCACCTAAACAATTATTTTCTCTGAAAATGTCACAAAGGCAAATAAAACAAGAACCACAAACTTCCAGATACACACATGCATATAAAATAGACTTTGAATCGTCTCACAAAGTCAAACGGTCCATGAAAGAACAGAGCAATTGGAAGCAATAAATACTGCTAGTCATTTGAACGAGAACAAAATTTTCATACGAAGAAAGCAAACGGTTGCTCTCAGACTTTTTGATCAAAGACTCGTTGAACAACACATATTTTGAGAACCCAGCAATCGGTTAACAGTTATTTGCAAGCTATGCCTATAACTGAACAATCGGAAATGACCCAATAACTTTTATTATTATAAGTAGTATTTTATGTGTGGTTCTAGGGATTTAGTATTTCTTAATGTCAAATTTATGCGTATTTTTTTAGAAATCTAATATGCGTTCCGGCCGTCAGCCAACGGTGTTACTTTAATGAGTCCCGTTTGAAAACTGTTTTTATTTTGTACAATTCTCTTACAAGAAAAATAAATAAAAATCTTAAATCTATTTAAAACTACTTATCAACGCAATGCACGCTGACCTGTTATGCGACCCTTTTATAAGTGCGATAAGCGCACCACTTATGTATTTGTGTTAGGCTGCAGGGAATCGGTTTTAACCCATGCTGTTTATCTCATGTTTCCATGGGTCCGATCCCTTGAAACTCAATCTTTGGAATTTGTATTGAAAATCGTGTTCAATTCTTGAACAATGCGTGTCCGAGGGGGGCCCGGACGCTTATATGCGAACTCTGGGGAACCTCCCGACCTCCCAGTTTTAACCAGGCTTATCGTGACAAGCGGGCTGTGTCATAATGGACGAACCCCTTCCTGCCTACTCGTGGGACAAAAACATGAACAATATCTTACCAAATAAAAACCAAAGGGGAGAACGGAACTCCCTAAACAAGTCCGAAAATGGGGTCAGAGCCCCGTCAAACTCCAAGGCTCTCAAAAGCCAAGGAGTTGCTGAGATGAGAAGCCCCCACAGAGGGGCAACCTACAAGCGAATGATAGCATCGCTTCGAGAGATCTACCCCAGGGCAAAGCTGGTGGCGGTTGAGTGGGAAGAGATCCCAAGTAAGCCAAGGGCGCGAGTATGGCTCACCGAAAAGCCCACCGACCCTTAAACCATCCTGACGATGCTTGAATGTGCAAGGTCGAGGAGGCGGTAGGACTGCGGCAAGTCGTCGGAGCGACTTCGGAGCACCGGACTAAAGTATGATTCGAGTATGGATGATAAAGTATGGATTTGAGCATGTGACGGTCCGTATCTATAATATAAATCTAATCTATACCTATAAATCTGATGCGAAGAGTTAACCAGGAGGTATTGAGCTGGAGGCAGACGCGCAAGAGCCAGACTTGGAGGAGCCGGCCGAAGTGGGGAACCCGGAAGGAATGTCAGATGTGCGACTTGGCGAAGGCACGTAGAGGCGGCGGAATGGAGGAGGACTCTCTGTTGAGCACCGAGACGGAGGCAGAAGTTACTGTGGTGGAGAACCGTAAGAATGTCCCTGACAATCTTGCAGATAAACCTCCACCACAGTATAGCGGCATCAACTGCCTTCTTACCTTGGGGAATCTTGCAACAGGAGAAGTTGGCAGCAGGGAAGACCTGGGTGCCATGGTGGACACGCTTCCAAAACTATGAAGGTAAACACTCTCCGTCAGCGGTAGCGCCAAGTACCCAAGGGATTACGATAGACAGGAATTTATTTATTTATTTCGCCGACGTATAAATCCTTACATGGCTACATAATAACAACTTACAAACTAATAAATAATACTACAATACTAATAAAAACTTAAGAAGTGCCTGATTAACATGCGTTTAAGCACAACCTTATCAGAGCCCCACTCAATTCGGAGGCTAGGCGGCAAAGAATTAAAATAAGAAAGTGCCCGCTCAATCGGCTCATTTAAAAGATAATTGGCCCTATGACATTTGATCCGAAAGGGGGCAAAGGTACGAAGATCCCTTTGAGGAACACTAAAATTAATGAGCCCCAATAAAAAAGGACAATCAATGTTATCAACGACTACATTGTTTAAAAAAGTTAAAGCTGCCAATTTACGCCGATCCTCCAACGTGCAAACATTCAGAAGAAGGCAGCGGCTCTGGTATGAAGAAACAGGATCCTGAAACCTTAGAGGCAGAAGAGCAAATTTAAAAAATTTTTTCTGAAGTCGCTCAATTCTGTTGGAACGAACTTTACAATCCGGATTCCAAATGATTGAAGCATATTCCAGCCTCGACCGAATAAATGCAGCATAGACGCTAAGGCTCGAGTATGGACTTTTGAATTGGTTCACGTGCCTCTTAACAACGCCCAGCATAGCATACGCTTTAGGCAGAATATAGTCTAAGTGACCAGAAAATTTAAATTTTGCTGTCGAATAAGACACCAAGGTCTAAAACCTCCTCTTTAGCTGCCAAATTATAATTACTAATAGAATAACCCGTGCAGATTTCAAGAGACCGCCTACTGTAGCGGGTATACATACACTTAGATAAGTTTAATGAAAGAAGATTGCGGGAGCACCATGAGTAAACTCTGGATATATCCCCCTGTAACAAGTAACTATCACTAATGCAGCTAATGGATTTATAGATTTTAAGGTCATCCGCATACATTAAAAAGTGGGAATGACGAAAGCATGACGAGATGTCATTAATGAAAATGATAAATAGAAGGGGTCCAAGAGAGCCTGGATTTATAGATTTTAAGGTCATCCGCATACATTAAAAAGTGGGAATGACGAAAGCATGACGAGATGTCATTAATGAAAATGATAAATAGAAGGGGTCCAAGAGAGCCTAGTGGCTCTCCTGGTGGATAGTGGTCTGGTGACCTGCTCTCACAAACTCCACATGTAGATAAAGATTTAGGAAAACGCAAAGGATGGCGGAGGTCGGCATTTTAGGCAGCCTAACTACCACACCCACAGACGCCCTGGACTTCATACTCGACCTATTACCTGTAGAGATAGTGGGGTTCTAGATAGTCACGCGATCGGCAATTAGGCTTCGCGAAGCGGGTCTATGCAAAAGGACCGACTTTGGACATATCAAGTTGGACTTACACCACTTTACGCCAACGGGGGCTACAGACCTGATGATCATCCCACCTTAAAATATAAGGTATCCATTCCAACGAGGGTGGAATGGGCCACACAAGCCCCGGGACCAGCCGGTTCCCTTCATATTTACACAGGCGGTTCAAAATTGAATGGTCAGGTGGCTATATCTTCTCAGACAGTCAAGCGGCACTTAAACCCCTTGACGGATTTTCATCCAACTCCAGGACAGTGAATGACCGTCGCAGATCTCTTAACGAGATGGCAGAACAGTATGACATCCACCTCATATAGGTGCCCGGACACAGGGACCACGAGGAAAATTGCCCCGCTGACGAACTAGCAAGGGTAGGTACTACCAATACTTTCCTTCCGGAGAAGGAACCAGTAGGCATTCCCTTACGTTCCCTACGTGTAGGCTAAAATGCAGGGATCACTTTGACCGCGTAGCACTGAGGAAATGGAGAAATCTCCAAAACTGCAGGAACTCACGCATGATATCGCCTATCCGCTCAAGGAAAAGATCAATGATGCTTATCGCCCTCAATAGGCAGGACTGCAGTCTGGCAGTCAAAGACATCACGGGACATTGGTTAATAGGAGCACACGCGGCTAGATTAGCGGTGCCACACTATTATTACTGCAAAAGCTGTGGGGTGTAGAAGAGGAAGTGACAGTCGCACACCTCCTGTGTCATTGCCCTGCGTTGGGGCGCAGCCGACTTAAATTCTTGGGTGCAGCAGCACTCACGGGCTTAACAGACCTCGCGGTGATCGCACCACGCAGACTCGTAGCCTTCATCCGTAAATCTGGATGGGACCACGAGCCGCCGCAGGAAAGATAACTCACTCTTGGGCACATTAGTAGATAGGAGGGGGGAGGTCCAGTTGTAGGACCTCTTTCCTGTGCGGGCTCCACAAGGAGCCCCAGCGGATCAAGTGGAATTAAATTAAAACTTTTTATCAAATTACTTTAAAAATCAGGAAAAGACACTTATTTGCAGAAAACGAGAAAAAAGTCAACAGTTTTTAAAAACACTGTGGAATCCAAGAAAATAAAGAAAGTAGACAAAAAATGAGAATTTTTTTTCATTAAGTCACATTTATCAAATTTCGAATTTTTATGATGAATCCTTATCCTTATGTATGGAGAAAAACCCGTGGTACTCAATGACACCAATGATTCACCAACAATCGACAATCGACATTCCATTAGGATGCTTAGGCGAAAATGCATTAAAAGCACGTATCAAAAGGTATAAGCGAGACAGACTCTCATACGCAAGAAAAAACAGTCGAATCAATAATATGACTGATCCTTCGGATCCTTTTTTATAGTCTGTGTTTGAAGGAAAGAGAAAAAAAGAGAAAAACCAAAAAACTTTTTCAAAAGATATATCTTCTGGAGTTGCCAACTACCGACAATAGCATCCAATTTGAAAAAGAGTTACAAACTGATTCCGATTCTGATGAAGACCTTAATGAATGATACTCATTGTTCAAATAAGAAGAACAAGCTGACTTTTAAACACAAAAACCATAGACCTGTGAGGCTTGGGTCGATGTTAACGTTTCGACATTTAAACATTCCAATAATAAAACATTCTCATCAAAGACTTAAATGCTTCTCCTCTTAACTTCACATCGGCCTGGCATTGAGCTTTGGAATTCGCATTCATATATATTATTCTTACACATCTTTTGTAAGAATATTGTAGAACAATTTCAAATATACAATTAAAATAATATAAACATAATCAACCAAAAATAGGGGATGCCTCGAATACACTTCGAACTTGTTACACAAGCTCTACAACTTGGTTATCCTGGACTCTTTGTCGTGCGATTAATAAGGCTTTATTTGTCGCTCGGTTCGATTCCAGCTTTGAAACCCTATATAAAGAATCCTTATTATACTCTTTCAGAGGGTATTATAATTTTGGTCAAAAGTGTGCAACGCAGTGACAGAGACATCTCCTACCCTATAAAGTATATATTTTCTTGATCAGGATCACCTCCTGAGTTGATATAAGCAAGTCCGTCTGTCCGTCTGTCTGACCGTCTGTCTGTTTCTACGCAAACTAGTTGCAGTATATAAGTCGAAATGACCGGGATCTGCCGACTACAGCTGCTATATAACTGATTGATCGAAAATGGTACAACTTCGGTGTTTTTAGAGTTAGAGTTCAAATTTAACGTGAGAGCTATTTTTGCCAAAATAATACGACATGCCGAATTTCATAAGGATCGGCCGGTTATATCCTTTAGCTGCCATATAACTGAACAATCGGAAATAACCGAACTTTCGTGTTTTTGAAGATGGAACTTCGTACAGGTTCTATTTTTGGTCAGATAATCGGATCTACCTTATTTCATAAGGATCGGCCGACTATATCCTATAGCTGCCATATAACTGAACGATCGGAAATGACCCAACTTTCGTGTTTTTGAAGATAGAAAGCTGGAATTTAATACAGATTCTATTTTTGGTCAGTTGATCCAACCTATCAAATTTCATTAGGATCGGCCGACTATATCCCATAGCTGCCATATAACTGAACGATCGGAATTGGTATTTGGTAGAAATATCAACTTTCGTATTTTTGAAGATAGAAGTTTGGGACTTTTTTTAGATTTTGTATTGTAATAAATTGGATTATATATTCCTATTCCCATAAGGATCGGCCAACTATATCCGATGTTTGCGATATATATCCGGTTTTAACTGCAAGGGTATATAAACTTCGGCTCCGCCCGAAGTTAGCTTTCCTTTCTTGTTTTTAGATAATTTATTGTAACTATTTGATTTTGTTATGATATTCTCATAAGGATCGGACAACTATATTCGATGTTTCCGATATATATCCGGTTTTAACTACAAAGGTTTATCAACTTTAGCTCCGCCCGAAGTTAGCTTTCCTTTCATTTTTTTATTAGGTGTCCTCTTTGGCTGGTAAACTGGCTGGTCTTAAGAATTTTGAGCTCAACGAGTTTCGTGTCGTGCAGACAGAACAATTTTCTGGTATCCTGGCCAGGTTTTCAAAACAATTAGTGCCTTGAGTGGCTTTCACAATTCCACCCACCTTCTTGTCCCAGGATATCCTGCCTTCGAGATTGTCTCTGAACTTTTGAAGTTTTAGCCGTCATCTAGGCCAGCGGTTTTCTTTTCCGCGTACATGTATTTGTTGTGGCGGTTGTCGCTAGCCGCCGGAGGTACGCCATCCTCGACCCCACCTGAAGCTGGTATCATGGCGCTGGTCGTGACAGGTGGGCTCACTCGCCATATTCACTGTTTTTGGCCCTTGGTTAGACTTGCTTGTCCATGCTAGTTGCAAGCTAAAGGAAATTGGCAGTCCTTGATTCTGGACGATTGGGATCTGTTCCGTTCCGAAAGTTTGGCAATTGTTCGTAATTTTTGTAGCCGACCTATATTCCTAGTGTGTGAGCAGTGGAAACTTTATATTTTAATCCTTTTATTCATCTCATTAGTATGAATAATCATTGGAATTATTTAGTTATAGCGACAGCGGTTTCGTTCGATTGCGCATCTCTGGTTGCCTCGCTTATCTCTTAACAATGCAGTTTTATCTGTCCGGTCCGGTTTCGCGGTATGCTAGAGGTGTAAAAACACCCAGTGGCATATCTATGAATTAAAAAAATCGGAGAAGTTTTCTGGATGTTTTCATCGAATTTTCTGTGTGCGTTTGATCTCACTAATATAACAATCAAAATGTATTGCTTAAATTAGAATATTTTTTTCAAAACATTTGGATACAGTCAGCTGATTCACATGAAATTTTTTAGAACTGATGAATTGGCTAAAAATATAATCTTTTGAAAGGCCCAACCTTTTCTCTTAAAATAAAAAAACAACATTTTGTCGGAAAATCCTTATGAAGTTTGCTAGGTCGGACCTATTGGCCAAAAATATAGTCTGTAAAAAGTTTTAATTTTTTTTCTTCAAAAACACAAAAATTGGGTTGTTTCCGATCGCTTAGTTATATGGCAGCTGTATGATAAAGTAGGCCGATTCTTATGAAATTTATTTTACAAAAAATATAATCCCAATTCTTTAGCCCTAAAAACACTTAAGTTATAGCATTTCCGATAAATGACCCAAATATATAAATATAGAAGATTACAATTACCTTCTTTCTGACAGCTAATTAACATAAAGAGCATGAAAAGTTAAAAAAAAAGCACAAAATCCAAACACAAGATTTTCAATCAATCAATCACAATCACAAATCAATTTTACACATCAAACGTGTAGTGGTTAAACGCAGGCACGATACCTCCCTACAATTGTATAAAATGTGCTCTGGGTCTTCGTCTGCTCCTGGGCAGTTGGGGCACTGTGGACTTTCATCATGTCCGAATCTGTGGAGGTATTTTCTGTACCCCCAGTGGCCTGAAAGAAACTGTGTAAGTTGGTAACTTACCTGGCCGTTATTTCTTCCGATCCAATCCTGGATGTTTTTTTTTTTATATTCATACTTATTTGCTCCTTACAAACTATCTTATAGACCTACTGTACATTTTCTTTTCCCTGACTGGGCTGCAAGAGCTTGAACCTAAGTTGTGCGGTACGGCCGTGAAGCAATGCTTCGCACAACTCTGACGCCCTACTCCTCCCGCCCGTTACGTGCCCTCTCCAGGGCTCTCAGCTCCATCATGGTCTTGGCCACATATACGGCTATGGCTTCCCACTTCCCCGGCGTCTGCAGCATTAGAGGCACCATGCTGCTGGGTGTGAAGGGCTCATCCAGGATCTCCTCCAAGGTTAGGCGATCCTCCACAAATCTCCTGCATTCGAAGAGGACGTGGAGAGGGTCCTCTGTGACTCCGCTGCCGCACGACGGGCAAAAGTCCTCGCTTTCGTGGCCAAATCGCTTTAAGTAGCTTCGGAAGCACCCATGGCCGCTAAGGGCCTGCGTGAGGTAGAAATCTACCTGTCCATGCTTCCTACCGGTCCACTACCCCACGTCCGGAATGAGCCGAAACGTCCAGCGTCCCTTGGCAGATTCCTCCCATCGCCGTTGCCAGTTTGTCAGACTTGTGGCTCTCACTTCCCTCTTCCTGACCGACACTGAAGAAAGGCTGTCCTGAGCCATGTTGGCCAGCTCCTTCCTTTCTCGGACCAGCTCTTGGATGGGTATCAGCCCTGCGATCACTAGGGCCGCGTCGTCCGATACCGTCCTAAAGGCGCAGGATGTCTGTAACCGGCAGAGGCGGAGGTCTGCCTCGATTCCCCGCGCGTAGGACCTTACTCCCATCGCCTCGGCCCACACTGGGGTAGCGTAGAGGATTTGGGAGCTCACCACGCTAGTGAGGAGCATCCGCGAGAGGGCGTACTCGAGGTGCTCCCGGAACGAGAGCCTTGTATCCAGCCAGACCCCTAGGTATTTTATGGCTCTCCTCGAGGTTACGGCCACTCCTCCTACAAGTACTGTCGCAGTCTCGACCTTCTTCCGGCTCGAAATTAACACTGCTTCCGTCTTATTCCGTCATACATGCATCCACTTTCGCCACCGCGGAGTTGGTTAGGGTTTCCACCCCACGAACTGTCTTCGCCACCACCACTAGGGCTATATCGTCGGCGAATCCTACGATGGTAGTACCCTCCTCCATAGGTAGTCGGAGTACTCCATCGTACATAGTGTTCCACAAGAGCGGCCCCAGTACAGAGCCCTGGGGCACTCCCGCGGAGATCACTCGTTTCTTCTGCCCTTCCCGCGTATCGTACAGGAGTACTTTATCGCTCAGGTAGCTGTCCACCATCCTTAGCAGATATGCCGGGATCCTCAGCTTCTTTAGGGCTTGGAGAGTCCGCGGCCAGTTCGCCGTGTTGAAGGCGTTCTTCACATCCAGGGTGGTAACCAGGCAGTATTGCTTGGTTCCCCCATTCCATCTGGTGCCTTGGATGGCGCTTGCTGCCAGGTTCTTTACCCTCATAATGGCCTCCACCGTTGCCTTCCCTTTCCGGAACCCGTACTGCTCCTCTGCCAGTCCACCTTCCCTGCTAATCGCCGCCTGGAGTCTCGTGGCCAGGATCTTCTCCAGTACCTTGCCTACCGTGTCTAGAAGGCAGATTGGTCGGTAAGATGCGGCCTCTCCGGGTGGCTTACCTGGCTTCATTAGCAGAAGGAGCCTCTGCTTCTTCCACACCTTCGGGAAGGATCCTTCATACAGCACTGATTGTAAATGGCTGCTACCTTTTCTGGTATTTGGGCCAGAACCACTTTTAGCGCTCGATTTGGCACCGCGTCCGGACCGGGAGCTTTCTTAGAGGCTAGGTTCCGAGCGGCCACTAGCACCTCCTCTGCTGTGACTGCTTCTACCGACTCGTCTTCCAAATTCTCAATAACCGGGCGGATTCCCTCCGCTCTACTGCTTGGGAACAGGACGTCAATTATCGCCCTCAGTGCTACCGGGTCGGAGGGGGGCTGGCTCCCCGCCTTGACCTTTTTTGACACCATTTTGTACGCCTGTCCCCATGGGTCGTGTTCTGCTTCATCGCATAGCTTGAGAAACAACTCTCGCTTGCTGTCCCGTATGGCTGTTTTCAGCGCTTTCCTAGCTGCCTTGAACTCAAGGTGCCTTTGCTCCTGCGCGTCTGTGCCTCGAGCTCGCTGCAGGGATCGTCTAGACCTTAGGCACTCTTTGCGGAGAGACGAGATTTGGCTTGTCCACCACGGGGCCGGCTTATGATGCCGAGCAAAGTTCGTGCGCTCCTTCATGCTTGCCTTGCAGGCCGCATCAAGGACCGTAGCAAGCGCCTCCGCCGATTCGTTGGCTGTCTCGTGGAGATCAAGCTCCGCCGTTCGCATATGGGTTTCCAATTGTTGGACGTCTAGCGTATCCTGCCGAAACGCCTTGCCGCAGGGGGAAATGCTCGAGATCGCCTGGCTGGTTCCAAGCGAGCAAAGTATGGCCTCGTGGTCACTGGCCGTGTAGATGTCGGCGATTTCCCACTTTGATGTCCGTGCCAGACTACTGCTGACGAAGGTCAGGTCGATGATGGAACCGGCGCCTGCTCTGTTGAAGGTTTCCTGGTTGCCCTCGTTGAGAAGGGCGAGGTCCAGGGGTGCTAGGATCTCCAGCAAGGCTCTGCCTCTAGCATTCGTGGTGGTACTCCCCCACTCCTGTGCCCACGCGTTGAAATCACTTGCTATTAGCACTGGGTGTTTGCCTCTGGCATCTACCGCAAGCTCCTCTAGAGCCTTGCAGTAAGCATCGAGTGAGAGGCTTGGGGCTAGGTAGCAGCTATACACCCATGTACCTCCCCACTGGATTCTCACGAACCCTTCGCCTCTCCTTACTTGACATGGCCCTTCCGCGGAACTGTTGCAGATCCAGATGGCCGCCTTGCCCTGATTGTTGGTCGCCCACTCCTCGCCTGGCCCGACGCTGTACGGCTCGCTGAGTATAGCTATGTCGGCATTTACCTCGCCTACGGTGTGTCGCAGAAGGTCCTGCGCCGCTCTGCAGTGATTCAGGTTGAGCTGGATCACTTGCATCCTGTCTTATCTTTCACTGCTCCATTGGAAAGCGGGCACCGTCGACTTCCTGCCAGGTGTTTTGCCTCCTTCTCGCCTTTTGATGCGCAAACGAAGCAGGTGCTCTCCACTTCGAACTGCTCGGTCAGTGCAAGGCGAATGTCCACTTCCGTCGCTAGCGGATCGAGGTCCCTGATCTCTAGGTACGTCATTTTGCTGTCCTCAGACAGTGCCCGCACATCGGCAGCCTCTTGTAGTACCTTTTCAAGGTTCTCCCTCATGGCGTCCGTGCTATCCACACGGTTTTTTGCCAGCTCCAGCAGAAGGTTCCCCGTAGCTGTGCGGCGCACCTTCTGAACATTTTGGCTGAATTCCTTCAGCTGGCCGTCCTGCCGTCTGGTGACCAAGGCAAGCACCTCGATGTACTTCATTCCCTTGGCTTCCACGACTAGCGCGTCGGGTCGGGTGGACGTCCATGGCTTCCTCCTTGACGCTGTTTCCCATCCTGGTCCTGACGCTGCGGTCTGTGCGGCCATGCTCTGGCCCCCTGCTCCCGCGGTCCTGGCGTCGGGGTGGCTTGACGTCCGCTGGGTGGGCCCTTCTCTTGCTCGGATTTTCGGGGCCTTTGCCGAGGCCGGTGGCGCGCCTCTTGGTGGTGGAGCCGCGCTATCCTGGCTAAGCCGTCGCCACGGGTCGGTCTGGGCTGCCGCTTCCTTACGCCGGGTTGGGAGGGTTTGCGTTCTCTGGTCTGTCTTCGCAATATCTGCCTGACCGCACCTCGTACAGACGACCTCCGCCGCTACCGCCGTTGTCCCTACATCGCTGGGGTTGGAGAGGATCCCGCTAAGGCCTTCCTGTAGCTCCTTCATCCTGCAGAACATCCTCTTCATTTTGAGGTTGATGCTCCTCACCTGCTTCTCGTGCGTTTGCTGGATTATGTCCTCCAATATCGCCTCTAGCTCCGCCAGCATGCTGGAGCAAGGCTGCTCTGTTGTCGCTCTCGTCCTCTTGGCTGGAGTCGATCTCTGGGGCTCTGATGGACTGGATTGTTCCCTCGTCCTTTTTGGGGTCTCCTTGTCTTCACCCGCGGGAACACCGCCTGTTGGCATCGCTGTGCTCCGCGTTGCCTGCAGAATGGGTGATCGCAGGATCTTGGAGCTGCTCAGAAACGCTGAGGGTTGCTCCGCACTTTGTTGGAACTTTGGTCGTTGAGACCCACCTCTTCTGCCATGTGGATAATACCGCTCGTGGGGCTGACCTCTTGATGGCATTCCGGGATGAGTTTCTTCCTCGTATACGTGTACAATTAGCCGAGTTAAAGGAGTTGCGGATAACTAGTGTTACCATTGCGCAATACTCCTTTGTTGCGGTCATCTCGAGGACTTTCACTACCGTGCCTAGGAGACATGGGCCTGTATCCTGATGGATCGTCTGTCGCCTTGTTCCCTTTCAGCAGCAGAATGAGGTTCACCCTCTTCCTTTTTGGAAAAGTGCCGTGCTAAAGACACTTGTTGAAGGTCCCAGCGAAGACCTCCGGTTTCTTCTGCATGGACTGCCTGAGGACGGAATTTGGCACTCCGTCTGGTCATGAAGTGTTTTTAGCTTTCATCTTTTTTGCGTAGTTCTGGATCTCCTCCTCAGTAACTGGCATCCGGCTTCCCATCGTCAGCTGGTATGTTTCTGGGAACAGAGACTCAGAAAGAAAACATTCGCGTTTGCTGGCTTTTATAGCCAGTTTCAAGGCCTCATAGCTGCCTTGAACTCCTCCGTTCTAGTGGTCAGTTTTTCTATGCCTCTTGCCTATGCGTCTTCTTGCACGCAGGCAGGCGGTCCTTAATTGCTGAATGTTCTGGTTCCACCAGTATACCACCTCCTAGGCATGGCGCTGTCGCAGGCATCTGCTAATGATTCTGAGAGTTCTTCCGCTGCTCCCTCCGGGGAGGATGATGGGGTTCGGTCCAGCGTCTGAAGAGTGCTTCTCCCGTGTCCTTACATTTCGGTCCTGTCACTTTGGGAATCCGTTTCCTACTTACCCCTGCAAAGGTGAAGTGTATGGCATAGTGGTCGCTGAAAGTAAAAGCATCACTGACCTCCTTCTTATTAGTGCACCTTCTTATTAGTGCGCTGCTAACGAAGGTGATATCGATGATCGATCCTCGCCCTGCCTTGCTATACGTCAGCTTTTGGTCTCTGTAAAGACTCCAAATCCCCAATTTAAATAACAGTTTCAATTCGGTATTTCAATTCCTTTTATTAGTCCCGGCACAGCGAGCGTTACCAGTCAACTGCCTCCGATCGAATGGTGAACATTAATTCTTTTCTTCTTCTTACTTCTTTTGAGAGAGCGCGTCAATCCCATCGTCGCTCTTCGCTGCCGATACGGATCTCCACACCCCTTCTTTTTTCTCCAGACGGAGCTTCAGGTTCTCGTTCGGGTCAGGGAGGTCCTTTGATGCCGGAGTTTCCTGTGGCGTCAGAGTTTCGGCAACCGGCTGTAAAGGAATAGCTGAGGGAGATATCTCAACATCGGGGCTCACCGAGTTAGACGATTTCGATGAGTCTGCGCCGATGATCTTTTTCAAGTGGCTTACATTCCTAGTATACGACTTACCACCACCAGAAATTTGGACAACATTTCCCTCTCGGTTAGTTACTTCATATGTGGTCGTATCGAATGTTGGCGTCAGCTTATGCGGGAATATTACGTTTTTTAGGAGAACCTTGTCACCTACTTTTATATCGATCACTCCCGCTTTCCTAGCGTTGTCGGCTAACTCTTTCCCTTTCTCTTTCTTCCAGACGTCCCTGTCTCTCTCTTCTGAATCAACCGTTTCGCCCACGAGGTCCTGTATGCTAGGAATTTTGTCCCTTATCACTCTGTTAAACATTAGCTCTGTTGGTGGTGCGCCCGTGGTCCCGTGTGGAGTGACGTTATACATTAATACAAATTTTTGAATTTCTTTTTTGTAATTGTCGTTATTGGCATGAGCTATCTTTAGGCGTTTCACCAGAGATCTGTTCATGTTTTCTACTTCGCCGTTGGCCTGGGGCCAGTATGGGGGAGTTGGCATTAGCCGAATGCCGCTGCTTTCACAAAAATTTTTAAATTCGACGCTGACAAATTGCCTCCCATTATCAGTTGTTAATGTTTCCGGGAATCCCAATCTGGAAAAGATTTCTTCCATTTCCTCAATAATGGTTTTCGATGATATCGACTTGATAAGTTTGAATTCCATATACCGCGAGTAATAGTCTATTAATACGAGTACATTCTCACCATTTGGTAAAGGGCCCAAAAGATCGGTCGCTACGCATCTCCAAGGTCCATTCGGAAGCGAATGTCTTTTCATGGGGGCCGGATTTGATGGCATTGCTACTAACAGGCAATCGCGGCACTCCTTAACATACTGATCTGTGTCCTTGTCCATACACGGCCACCAAACTTTGGAACGAAGCCTCCGTTTCATAGCGCTTATCCCGGGATGCCCTTCATGAGCGAGTTCAAGTACGAGTCCACGTAACTTCCGCGGAATTACTAGTCTTGTGCCCCGCAATAGAATGTTTCCCACAATCGAGAGTTCTAAACGAAATGGATAGTACGAGCTAGACATATTTGAGTTCCATGAATCCTGACCAAGGCATGTCATCACGTCTATTATTTCCTCATCCTGAGTGCTCATCTCTGTGACCTTCGATATGGAGAGCGATCTAGGAATTAAGGTTGACACCACGCGAAATATGTGTTCCTCACCAGCCCAGTCATAAGGGTCTGCATCGGTTACTTCGCAAATTCTTGATAGTGAGTCGGCAATATTCTCCTTTCCTGCCTTATACACCACACGGAATCGGTAAGATTGTAATCGCAGCAACCACCTTTCAATCCTGGCTGGGGGTCGTGAAGTTGGTTTAAAGATTGATTCAAGTGGCTTGTGGTCAGTTATCAGATCAAACTTTAATCCCGCTAAATAATAATAAAATTTTTCCACCGCCCACACCAATGCCAGGCTTTCTTTTTCTGTTTGTGAATATCTCTTTTCCACCGACGACAAACTCTTACTAGCAAACGATATTATGCGTGCAGTATTCGATTTATCAAATTGCACTAACACTGCTCCCAAGGCCACTGGGCTGGCATCTGCGATCAAACACGTTTTATCCTGCAGGTTAAAATATGACAGCATTGGAACTGTGGAAATCTTAGCTTTGAGATTCTGGAATGCTTCTTCCTGTGGTTTGCCCCAACAGAAAGTTTCATGGCTTTTCAGTAATTTCCTCAAAGGCTCTGTATTATCCGCCAGATCAGATACAAATTTTCCAATGTATGTGACTAAACCGAGGAAACTGCGTACCTCTTCTTTATTTTGGGTGCTCTAAACGTTGTAATTACCTTTACTTTCTCGGGGTCAACTTCGATCCCCTTGTCCGAGAGGATATGACCTAGAAATTTCAATTTCTGTACTCGAAATACGCATTTCTTCTCATTTAGTGCTACGTTATTAGCTCGAAATATTTCCTTGACCTTTGCGAGTGATTTGTCGTGCTCCTCAATATTTTTGCCAAATATGATCACGTCATCAATGTAATTCAAAGCATTCTGACAAGGGGCCAACATTTGCTCCATTAACCGTTGAAATATTTCTGGGGCTGAATTCACGCCAAACATCAGCCGCTTATATCGAAATAACCCGCGGTGCGTTATGAAAGTAGTAATTTCTCGGCTGGACTCGGTCAGCTCCAGCTGATGGTAAGCGCTCTTTAAATCGAGTCGCGAAAAATACTTAGCACCTTTCAGCTTAGTCATAAACGTTTCAAACGTTGGCAACGGGTAGTTTTCTCGTTGTATTGCCTTGTTTGCGCGTCTCATGTCCAAGCATACCCGGATATCCCCGTCGTCCTTAAACGCAATCACGACTGGCGAAATCCAAGCGCTCGGGCCCAATACTGGTTCGATGATGTCCAAATTTAATGCTTCCTCCAATTTATCGGTGACTTTACTTTCCAACGCTGTTGGCACTCGCCTCATTGGTTGCTTCACTGGGACTATTGACTTATCAATGGACAGCTTGACCGACACATCACGCCATTTGGGGAAAGGCTCGGCCTTTTCAACTCGATGTACGTCTAAACCCAGTTTTAGAACCTTGAGTTTGATTGCTGTGTCACGTCCCAACAGCGATTGTCTACTATTTTCAATGACGTAAAAAGTAGCAATCAGTTCAGGATCGCTTAGCACCGAAATCGGGGCTTCAAAAACTTGTAGCACTTTAAGCAGATGATCAGAAGCATATGCGCGAAACTGGTTGGCTGATTCCGGGCGCGAGTTAAACATTACTGCCCTTTTCTCGCACAATTGTCGCCAATCCGACTGACTTATTAGATTGTACTTCGAGCCCGAATCAATTATCATAGTGACTGCATCGCCCCCTATTTTACATGGAATTTCTTCTTCTTGTGACGATCCATGTTCCACTCTGAATAATTCCGCGTCGTTTGGACCATCCGAGTAACTTTTAGAGTCACTAGATATGGACTTAATTATAGAATGATCACGTTGTCGTCGCTTTCTATCTGGTCCTTCCCATTTGTCGTATGGCTTCCTTTTCCTGGTACGGCATTTCCGATAAAAATGTCCAATCCTTTCGCATTTCCTGCATTTCGCGTTTCTGGCTGGGCAGTCCAAACTATTTTCTTGGTGCCCTTTTTGGCCACATCTGCCACATTCGGAACTCGCGCTTCGCTGAACTATTTTGTTGATGCTATTTGCATTCGATTGCGGGATCATAGATTGCGTTTGTTTATTAACTTGTTCGTCGATATTACATGTTTTTATGACCTCCTCCAAAGTAAATTCATTTTCCAATAGCTTCTTTTTTAGCTCGAACGAAGCCCAGACATCGATGATCCTATTTTTTAGACAGATATCCTCTATCTGTTCTTTGGTCTCTCCAAATGAACATTTAACTATTTGGCGACGAAGCCTCATCAAAAACTCTGTGAAACATTCTCCCTCTATTGGGGTCATCGATCGAAACAAATGTCTCTCAAAAGCCGAGTTGCGTTGCGGTGAAAAATACTCGTTCAATTTGGTAATAAGAGGTGTTAAGACATCATTTTGCTCCTCTTCGACAAAAGGAATTAATGCTCCCGGAATGCTGTAGACTACTGCCTGGAGCTGCGGTCCACCCAGGTGAAGAAGCTTGTTTCTCTTCTTACATACGGATGTGATCTCCTCCGTGTCAATATATATATTAAACGCGCGCAACCACGCCTCCCACTCTGACCTCCATAGCGCTTTATCCATTCCCTGGCACAGGAATGGTTTTAACTCCGTCATGTTTAGTATAACCTGAAAGGTAATTAGAGTTAGATGGCCATTAGCAATCCCTTATTTTTTTTTGTGTTATTGGTCTCATTCCCTTTTGAATAGACTCTTTATGCGAACATCTCAAATTATGTTTCGCTCTTCTTATTTTTTTTTTTGTCTCTTCCGCATTCCCTTTGGAACCGGCTCTCTTAATGCAACAGCAAGAATTTAATCCGCTAGCGCTGCTCTTTTTTCTCTGGATCGCATTCCCTTTGGAACCGACTCCTTTAATGCAGCAGCCGGAATTTAATCGGCTGACGCTGCTTAATCCCGTTCCATTTGAAAGAAAAACAAAAGATTCTCCTAATGCGAAAACTACAAATAGCGTTCGCCCTTATTTTGCTCTCGTTCTCTTAGGAACAGACTCTTTTAGTGCAGCCGCCGGAATTTAATCGGCTTGTGCTGTCCACCTTTTCTTTTCTTACCGTTTTCCTTTTTGCGCCTCCTACATATATATATGTACCGGCGAGGCACGCGCCATTTTTCTCCTGTTACTTCTTTATTTAGTGTTTTTTCTCTAACTTGGCCGGTAGTATTTATACTCCAGTTTTTCTCCTCGTCGCCAGTGTAAAGACTCCAAATCCCCAATTTAAATAACAGTTTCAATTCGGTATTTCAATTCCTTTTATTAGTCCCGGCACAGCGAGCGTTACCAGTCAACTGCCTCCGATCGAATGGTGAACATTAATTCTTTTCTTCTTCTTACTTCTTTTGAGAGAGCGCGTCAATCCCATCGTCGCTCTTCGCTGCCGATACGGATCTCCACAGTCTCTATTGACCAAGACCACGACTAGTGCCGCAAAATGTTCCAGGAGGCTGATGCACTTCCCCTCTCGTTCGATACTCGGCTTTTCCACTCCGGGGACCAGGCGTTAAAATCTCTTCCAATGACCACCCGTGATCTGCCTCTTGCATCCGCAACCAAACTTCTTAGCATCTTTAGGTAGCGCGAGATTCCCATATTGGCGGGGCGTAGCAGCTGTAAAATGTAACCCCATTTATTTTGAACCTGACAAAACCTTCGCTGGATGTTCTAATGTCCTGGGGAGCCGTCTCCGTTGACCACAGAGCAGCTCCCTTGCAGCTGCTTGCCAGCCATCCGTTTCCTGGTATTCTCCTATATGGTTCCGAGATGAGGACTACCTGCGTCTGCTCTTCTCTGACCGCCTGCCTAAGCAGCGTACGAGCCGCCTCGCAATGGTTAAGGTTGAGCTGGGTGCACTTCATTAGCTGTTCCTTTGTGAGTGGGCGCTCCTGAACATCGGACATCTTCCAATTCCAGCTATGTTTCCTGTTTTCTGTTTTTCCTATTTTAACTTAAAGCGATTTTATAGTAACCGAAGAAAATCGTGGATTTAAGGAGTAAAGATAGTAGACCATACATCTAATGTCTTTTCTTTTGGGTCCATGTTAAGGGGTTCTATACGATACTGTTACAGGGCAGTCAAGATGAAGCAGTAAAGATAGTAGGCGGTATATAAGTTAACATAAAACGAATTCGCAACCGAAGTTGGCCACGCGCATCCGGCATTGCAGCAGCAAGCAAAAGTGCAAGGGCAATTTCCCGGCTTCGGTCAATAGCTCCCAAAAGGTGCTGACTGCAGTGTCTGATCTGCAGCAGCGAAGACAACGGCAAAGCTCCGACGTTGGCAGAGGCAGCGACAAAGCTATTGGGTATAAATATGCCAATTTTTGTAAACATAATTGAGTTCCAATTTTTGTACGAATATATACGGACCAAGTGTCCAACAAAATTATATTTTTTCAACTCCCGAAGTCAAAAAATTAGATTTTCGAATAGAACATACAACAGAAACGCAAAAGGAAAATTGAAAAATCATTTGCCTAAAATTTCCAAACTTATTTGGCGATCCAGACAAGAAACTGACGTACACTACCAAAGTAGAAGCAACTATAAGAAGTACAAATGAAAGTCTAATGTACTCGAGGCACTGGATGCCTCCGGACAGAAAAAGCATAGAATGGTAATCGACTATAGGAAGCTTAACTTGGTCACAATTCCAGACAGATACCCTATACCAGACATTAACAATGTACTGGCTCAGTTAGGACAAAATAAATTTTTTTCTGTTTTAGACCTTAAAAGTGAATTTCACTAAATCCCACTCAGACAATCAGACATAGAAAAAACTGCATTTTCAGTAAATCAAGGGGTTACCAGTGCTATTGGTGCCGTATTGGCCCAAGACGACAAACCTATAATGTTTATTTCTAGAACTCTAAGTAAAGCAAAAGAAAGCTATGCTCCTAACAAAAAGGAGATGCTAGTTATAATCTAGACAATTCAGACTCTTAGAAATTTTCTGTACGGTCCGACTAAAGTAAAAATATTCACAGACCATGAATCTCTCACACACCCAACTAACCCGAAAAGGCGTAACAACCAGATGAAGAGATGGAAAGCTATTCTAGAGGAGTACAACCATGAACTAATCCACAAACCCGGCAAGGCAAACGTTGTTGCTGATGCTCTGAGTAGACCTCCCATTCAAACGCGAGGGGAAGTAAACACATTAACAGGCACTATTCACAGCAGCTCTAGTTCTCCTGAAAGACTAATACCAATGGCAGAAGAACCAGTAAATGTTTTTAAAAATCAAATTCTATTATATATAGGAAAGACACCCAGGAGGGTGTCTTTATAGGAATAAATTCGAACTTGTTTTTCCCACATACCATAGACACATTATTACAGAACCAATTTTGAATGCAGAAATCCAATTAAAAAATTTTAAAAACATTCAAAAATTATAAAACCAGATTCTCAAGCAGACTAGTTAGGGATTTAAAAGACGAAACTGAACAGGAAAATGCAATTATAACAGAGCATAGAAGAGCACATAGAAACAGCAATGAAAACAAACAACAATTACTAAACAAAGTTTACTTTCCTCAGATGAGGGCTATAATAATAAAAATTCTAAAAGAATGCCAAATTTGTAAAGAACAAAAATACGAAAGACACTCCAAAAAACCAGAGTTAGAAAAAACACCAATATCACAATACCCAGATCAAATTATTCACGTCGATTTTTACCTTACTTGCAAACAAGTTGTTTTGACTGCAATAGATAAATTTTCAAAATTCGCACAAGCTAGGATAGTCAAATCTCGAGCAACTCAGGATATAAAAGAACCTTTAAAAGAATTATTAATCAATTTTGGTATCCCAAAAATGTAGTCATAGATAATGAGAAAGCACTTGGTTCGGCACCCGTAATGCGGATGCTACAAGATCAATTGAAGTTTACAAAGCACCCCCATATAACAGCTCAGCAAACGGACAAATCGAACTCTTCCATTCCACACTGTCCGAAATTATTCGTTGCCAAAAAGCAGACAAAGTACACGCATCGTTAAGAGATCTTATAGACAGATTAGTTGTCAAATATAATTATTCAATACACTCAACCACTAACAGAAAACCAGTAGACTTATTTTTTGGAAGAAAGGTAGCACTTAACCCTAGACTACAACAGACAGAGAGACAACAAATCATAGAGAAAATTACGAACACCAAGAAAAAAGACCTAACATACCATAACAAAAAAAGAGATCAAATAAAAAAATATTCCCCAGGAGATGAGATATTTGTTCAAAATAATAAAAGAAAAGGAGTAAAAGGAAAAGACATATCGATTTGTTAGGCAGCGCCTGGAAATGGTTAGCTGGATCCCCCGACAGTAAAGATTTCGAAATATTTCAAGAAAAGATAAATTCTGCATTAACCAACAACAACAATCAAGTTATTCTAAACAGACTCATCGTAGAAAAAATAAACAATATCGCCCACGCCAATACAAATTTAATAAATAGCTTAAAATATGGAGGAAACCCTTAAAGAGACACTAGCACAACATTAATGTATCAAATAAAAATGCTTAAAGAAGAAATCGTTAACCTTAACCACGCAATACAATAAGCGAAAGCAGATATTAGTAACACACAGATATTAGGAGATGAAGAGGTAAATGAAGTTATAAAAATTTTAGATCAAGACCAGTTTGCATACACTAATTTTGAAGAAGCCATGAAAATAGCAGAAGTAAGCGTAGCAAGCAATGGGCAAACACTTATTTACATTTTACCGACACCAACCTTTGTGAAGAACTTTTAATCAAACCAATAAAAATTGGTCAATATGTTAACAAAACCCAAAACGAAAATGTAATCAGAAATAAAAGAAAACTTTTTGCAAAAATTTCAAAATGTAATAATTATAATTAATTAATAATTTGTAAACATAGAAATATGATAGACATAAGTAATTCTTCTTGCCTACCAAATTTATTAAAAAGTCGCCCTGCCACCTGCACTCAAATCAACAACTAACACATTCCAATTATAGATGAACTCGCACCTGGTGTAATTCTACTCAACAAATTCTCTGGCAACGTAGAAATAAATGGGACATCCACAAGTCCCAACGGAGCCTTCGTTATCAACTTCAGCAATTCTACAATTAATATTGATGGACAGACCTTCACCAACAAAGACACGGTGCACTATCACCCGATGCCAGCCATTCTCCAAACAGAGATGACCATTCGAAAGATAGAAGAGAAGCTATCACTGAAATTGATAGCTCCCAAAAGGTGCTGACTGCAGTGTCTGATCCACTTCCCGCTGCAGCGAAGACAACGGCAAAGATCCGACGTTGGCAGAGGCAGCGACAAAGCTATTGGGTATAAATATGCCACTTTAGTTCCAATTTTGTACGAATAAATACGGACCAAGTGTCCAACAAAATTATATTTTTTCTTATAATAATAAACCCAAGTGTTTAACTTATATGATCTCTTTTCTCTTGGTTCCATGTTAATCTTTCTATATTATAATGTTCCAAAGATTTAGGGGTAAAAAAATGTTTCTTTCGTTTTGTTTTGATGTACTTTTGTTGAAAAATGTAACAACTTGTTGAAAAATTTTTCTGGCGGAGCCGAAGTTACTATATCCTTGCCGTTAAAACATATTTATTTCGCAAACATCAGATATAGTTGGCCGATCCTTATGAGAATCTGTATATATAAAAGAAAGTCGTGTTTGTTACACAACTTATAACGTGATAACGACAGAACAGATTTGGGTGGAGGTAAGGAGGTAGCTTAGAGCCAGGAGACGGAAATAGGATACTTTTTATCCCGTTTGACCGCGTGTCCAGTGTTAGTCGTTCTACTCCTCCGACCGATTGGCTCGACCGATTTTCGTGAAATTTTGTGTACATATCCGTTAGGGCTGAGAATCGGACACCTTTTTTTTCAACGCCCTAAATGTTAAGAGCGGGATTAAATAGTTCATCAAATTACACTCCTCCGAAATGGCTGCGCTTATAGTAATGAATAACAGTAAGTAGGGTGTGAGCGTTCATTTATGTGTGATTCATATGCCTCTGAAATAGGGCCCTGCCGACCACTGATCAACAGTCACCAATGCCAAGAAAACGCTATTGGGCCAATTTGAGTCTTCGGACGCTCAATTCTAGAGACGCGCCAGATAAAAGAGCACGAAGATCAGTGGAAGATGATAATAAAAATGCGCGTGCGAGCATGGCGCAGTTACGTGAATCACAATCGAAAGAGGCACGAGATGAACGTAATCAACGAAGACAACTGAAACAATGTAAAATAATTATTTTTTGAGGGATATTGAAAAGGGATATAAAAAACAATCATAAACTATTTGGCGGCACTTTGTTTCTCCTTTCAGGGGATTTCAGACAAACTATTCCCGTTATTCCACGTTCAACGTACTCTGATTAAATTAATGCTTGCTTAAAATCCTCGCGACTGTGGCTCAATGTTGAAAAAAAAAACTGACGAAGAATATGCGCGTTCAGGGATCATGGTTCGTTCATGGTTCGGGATCCATCCGCTGAAACTTTCTAAACAACTGTTAGATATTAACGATGAGAAAATTTCTCTACGTAAAAAAATGTATGTAATTTAAATTGTTTGTAGTTCGGTGAATTAAAAAAATGAATTTTATTTTTTAATTTCACAACTTGGTGTTAAACCTTTATTTATTAAACGCAAAAATTACAAGACACTTTTGATTTTTCTTAAATATTTTTGTCAACCGTTCGCGGTCTCGGTCAAAATAGGACTGACTTCTTAATTCTGAATCTTATCCAAAGAACCTCGGCCATCAGTTGTGTTTAGATTAGAGGCTTAAGATGAAACTGTCGCATCTTATTGTGAAATTCGATTAAGCTGATCGATGCAATTTGGTGGGTACTTGAAACGCAAAAGGCGTAATTGATTGGGCTTCGGAGGGAAGCTGATGTTTACTTTTGATTTTGATTTGTTTATGGGGAACCGAGATCGGACCTCAGAGCCAAAGACAAAGCCGAAGGCGAATGCAGAGTTTGAAAATATTGTTTATACAATTCATAAGTGGAAAGCCATAAGTGGCCTGGATTTATGGGTTGGATAATTGAGCCAAAGATCAAGCCAAAGGCAAATGCAGAGATTGAAAATATTGTTTATAAAAGCCATATGTGGCCTGTATTTAGGGGTTGGATAACTCTCCCCCTTCTAAAATGGATCGTCCCGATTCAATATGAAATTCGTTTAAATGATCTCTTAATTCTGTTAAAAAAATTTCTTGGTTAATAGATTTTTCTGGTTCAGGCCGATGTTTTTTGGTTACAAATAATATAGCATTTTTGTATTTTATAATAAGTGCAAGAATCAAATATATAATAATTAAAATTAATAATACAAAGGTAAGTGATATTTTAGTATTCTTAATTTTAACGAATGGGTTTAAAATGTTTATATTATCTAAAGAAAGATCAGAGTTATTTGATAATATGTAATCGGATATTTCATAATTTTTGAAGTGGTTCGTAGTTACGTATTCAAGAATTTTATTTTCCAAATTGGTATATGAGATATTATTAATTTTAGTTGTACCATTAAATGTTATTAAAAACGAGCCGTTTAAATGGGAGTTGTTAACAATATTGTTCCCATTTATAAGAATGGCACCATCTTGTATGATGTCTATTTTTTTATTTTTTTCTCTTATTTTTTTACAGGTTGATTTCTCACCATTTAATAATCGGGTAAAACAAGTTTTTTGGTTACTTAGAGTGCAATAATTATTAAAAAGTTCGTTCTCAAAATTAGACATTTCGTAAAAAATATTTTCGCATTTTGCGACTTGATCGCTTAATACTAGTTTTCCATCGATTTGGGATATCGCTCTAGCGTGATATATTTCACATCTGTTTTTTATTATTGGGTATTTTATATAAATTATTAAAAGTTATTTATGCAATGCAATTTTAAAAGAAGAGATGTCCATTAAATCAGCTATAATTACTGGTTTTTGTTCATGTTTTAATATTTCCAAAATGTCATCATTGTTTAAAATTTTGGTATTAAAAACGTCTATTTTTGCTAGAGTGATTGTGTCAATTAAATTTTGCAGATCAAATGTTAATAATCGCAAGCGATGTTTTCGAAGTGGTAGATCTTGATCAATAAATACTTTTTTAAAATCATCGGAAAGAGATTCTATTTCTGTGAATAATCGGGAATTGATAATAGACTGCTTATTATTGTTTTCAATTAATTCATTAATTTTATTCTGAACTGTAATAAAATCATCGTGCTCCGGAGTTCCAGCTAACCATTTCCACACGGTGCCTAACTCATTTATCCCTCTTTTTGATCTAGTTGATATTAATTTGGATAAAATTAGTTCTAATACTTTTATGTCATATTTAATTTCCCATTGTGACCTTTTATTACTATCCCTTTTAATATTACCTGATTCCAAATTTATTATTTCTTTATAAAAGCTTAAGTTAGTTAGGTGGAATAAATCTGCGTATGAATCGTACGTCAATACGTCTTTATTGTCCTTAAATAGAAGATATTCGTGACTTGTATAGTCAATTATTTCTGATTTTGTTAATAAAATAAGGTGTAGTATGAGCACCTGATAAAACATTTTCTGGGAAAGGAAAGAAAAAAAGGATAATATATAAATACTTAGAATTTTATATTATCTTTGTGAATAATTCTATTTCTGTTGTTGATTATTATTTTGTTGGGTAAATTTTCCTTAACTATTTGTTTTTTATATCTGGTTTTAAGTTTATTTCTTTCCCCGTGTTTCTTTTCATAGACTACCTGTCCTACATGATATTCTTTTTCTTTTCTGTTTTCATTATGTGTTTCCAACATTTTCTCTTGAGTATTTTTCAAAAGTTCAGGAATGTTATCGTGCTCTATTTTATTATATAGTATGTCAAAAGGTTTTTGGTTCGTTGTAGAATGAATGCTCTGATTATATTCTTGAGCGGCTCGTATTACTATTTCGGAAAAGTCAGTTAAATTAAATTCTTCCTTAATGCATCGAGCTAATTCTGTTAATGTAGAATGTGCCCTTTCAACTTGTCCGTTTGACGTGCTGTGCCTCGGGTCTGCGTAATGTAAAGTTAAATTGCACCTTTGTGCGAAAGATTTAAATTGGGCCGAGGTAAAGCTCGGTTCATTATTGGTCATTATTACTTTGGCTTGTGGAAAATGTTGAAGTTCCATTACTTTAGAATGTAGAATGTGCCCTTTCAACTTGTTCGTTTGACGTGCTGTGCCTCGGGTCTGCGTAATGTATAGTTAAATTGCACTTTTGTGCGAAAGATTTAAATTGGGCCGAGGTAAAGCTAAGTTCATTATTGGTCATTATTACTTTGGCTTGTGGAAAATGTTGAAGTTCCATTACTTTGTTTTCGATATTTAATTTATTTTGGATTTCTTTTACTACTAGAAATTTTGAGTAAGCCTACACGTTATGAAAGTAAGACCTTGCGCGTAATATATGTCAATGTGTAAATTTTCTCCTTCTTTACTTGGAATTGGGGTTTCCCCAATTGGAATTTTTATTGGGTGCCTGTTATATTTATTTTCGTTACAAATCACACAATTTTTAATATATTTTTTTAATTTTTTAAAACAGTTTGGCCAATAATATAATTTACTGATCTGTTTGTAATTCTCTTCTAGCCCCCTATGAGCACGGCTGTGCGTTTCTTCTATTATTATAGCTTTATCTTCCTCGTTTTCCACGTCTTGTAGAAAGATTCTTTTAAAAAGGAATGTGTTTGTGAAATTATTTTTTAATGGTAATTGAATTTGAAATAAGTCTTCTAAGGTACAATGAATTCCTACCGTAATGTTAGGTGGAAGATACTCTCTTAATATAGTAATTAAATTTTCTGGTGTGTCATATTCAATTAAATGTCGTGTCCTGTCAAAGATTTTCAGTGACTCATGTATTGTATACCTCCCCGTTGTTAATAACAGTTGTTGTTTAAATTGATTAAACGGTTTACGGGTCTCTTGTATTACATTTTCAAAACTACTTTCAGCTGAATGCTGTGTGTTCTGATCTGAGTCTGACTGGTCTGTTTGTTCTATATCGCTGTCAGTAATATTATTTATCTGAATTCGAGATAATGCGTCTGCAACTACATTTGTTGTACCGGGCTTAAATGTTATTTTCGGTGTAAAGCTTTGTATGAAAGAATACCATCCTTTCATATCTACATTGGGATTTTTATCCGAAATTGTGTAAGATAAAGTTTGATGGTCGGTTTGAATTTCAATTCCAATTACTCCGTATAAGTAATTTCTTAGATTTTTAAGAGCCCATACTATTGCTAAAAGTTCCTTCTTATTAGTCGCATAAGCTTTTTCTGTTTTAGACAAGGTTTTTGAAATAAAAGTAATTGGTTTTCCTTCTTGAGATAAAACTGCACCAATTGCGACGTCTGAAGCGTCGGTGGTCAAGGTAAATTTTTTATTATAGTCCGGTTGAACTAGTTCTACTTGAGCAATGAGATTTTCTTTCAGCTCGTTAAAAGCTTTAATTGCTGGTTCATCCAGCTGAATTAATATTTTTGTTGACATTCTTTTTGAGATTTTGCCATTATGACCTCCAAGATATTTTGTTAGAGGTTTGGCTATGTAGGCGTAGTTTGAAACAAATTTTCTATAATAGCCCGTAAAACCTAGGAAACTTCTTAGTTCCCGAATATTTTCTGGAAGCGGATATTTTCTAATGGTTTCAATTTTCTCTGGGTCTGTCTTGATGACGTTATAGGATACCATGTATCCAAGAAAACGGGTTTCGCGTTTGAAAAACTTAGATTTTTCTAAAGAGATTTTCATGTTTGCCCTCAATAATATATTTATAATTTTGTTTAGATCTGTATAGTGTTGTTCAATTGAGTTTGAGAATATTATAATGTCGTCCATATAGACATGACACGTTTTCCCTATTTGTTCTCTTAGAATATCGTCCATTGCTCTCTGAAAGATTCTTGGCGCATTTGTTAATCCGAATGGCATTCTTAAAAATTCGTATTTTCCATTATTTATTGAAAAGGCTGTTTTTTCGACATCAGATTCTTTCATTAGTATCTGATGAAATCCTGACTCTAAATCTATTGTTGAAAAATATCTTGCTTTTCCCAAATTTGATAGAATTACTGATGGGTCTTGCATTGGGTACCTGTCAGGTATAGTACTTTCATTCAATTTTTTGTAATCAATGACGAGTCTTAATTTACGGCTTCCGTCTTGATTCTCTCCTTTCTTTGGGACTACCAGAAGTGGTGAATTGTAAGGGCTTCTGCTAGGCCTTATTATTTTTTCTGATAACATTCTTTTGATTTCGCTATTCACGAAATCGTTGACAGATAGAGCATACGGATATTGCTTCCCGTATATTGGCCTATCATGGATTAGATTTATTTCCCCCTTTATGTCTGTTCTAAAAGGAATTTGCATATTTATCTTTGAATGCTCCTTTTCAATATAGTGAACTATCTTTTCCCTCAGTCCGCCTAATTGGTCGGTACCTATATTATTTATTTGATTTTTGACGGTATTTACTTCGTCGGCACTCTCAGGATTTTTAATTCCCAAGATATTTTTATTTTTATTGACGGATATTTCTACGTCGGCGTTCTCAGGATTTTTAATTCCCAAGATATTTTTATTTTTATTGACGGATATTTCTACGTCGGCGTTCTCAGGATTTTTTGTTCCCAAGACATTTGTATTTTTGTTGACGGATATTTCTACGTCGGCGTTCTCGGGATTTTTTGTTCCCAAGATATTTGTATTTTTGTTGACGGATATTTCTACGTCGGCGTTCTTGGGATTTTTAACTCCCAAGCTTTTCTCACTATTTTCAACAAATAATGAATCTGTCTTTTCTCTACCATTATCATCAAAATACTTTTTTATAATAAATTCTTTTAACGGAAGAATATTATTTTCTTCAATTAAACGTATTTCGTTTTTCTCCTCATTATCATAATATTTTAACTTCTCCTGTTTCCCATTATATTCCAAGATTCCCTTATCTATATTTATTATAGCTCCAATTTTTCTTAATAGATTGAATCCAATTAGAATATCAGATTCTAAACCTTCGATTTCATAAAATAATTGTTTTGTTTCAAATATATTTATAATAAGGTAATACCTAATAATTGAGTAGCCATGAACTGTTGTTACCTTTTTGTATATTGGTAGCTCGTTTTTATTTTCAAAAATTCCCCTTTTTATGTAACAAGCAGTGGCTCCTGTATCTATTAAAACTTTTAGCTGCTTCTTGGTTTTTCGATCTATCCTATTTAAATAAGGCATTCCTCTGTAGGGGTCTGGTCTAAAAAATGGTCTTCATTGATATTATTTAATCTGGTTACTTTATTAGCTGGCTGACTTTCTGTTCCATCTGATTCCCTTTTTTGAGCTTGAGTTTTGCTCTCTATTTTGATTTGTGTTATAAAAATTTGAACGATTTTTATTTTGATGATAATTATTATTATATCTACCTTGATTATCGTTTGCCTGCCAATTATTATATCTTCCCTGGTTACTATTTGACTGCCAATTTTGGCTCGGCTGCCGATTGTTATTAGATTTATTCTGGAGTTGAATCGGTGGATCAACATCCATTGGCTCGATAGCTTGTTGCTTATGATTATTATTTTGATTATTATTTTGCCAAAAAGATAAGATTGCTTCAAAGTTTAAAACTGTGCCATGATTGGTAAGAGCATCATGGGCAGCTCCCATAATTTTATTTCGTAAAATTGTTAGGGCGATAAAATATTGTTCACTTTCAATTTTATAGAGACTCATTACAGTTTCTGCAGCTTCCCTCCTCCAACCTACATATTGTGTTGGTTCTCCTGTGAAATTAGGTAAGGATTTTACCACTTCAAGTATTGTATCGCATTTTATAGGTGGGTCAATTGTTTGTGTTTTATAATCTTCCACAGTTTTTGTATCTGTTTCTAGCCTTCCTTCTAAACATTTTACTTTCCTGCTAACTTCATTCAATTGAGCGTTTATTAATCTGTTTATCAATTCCACTGTTAAACCGCCGGCTGTGGCTACACTGCCTGCAGAAAAATTTGGTGCTGAACCTCCGGTTGGCATTGTTAAATTTAATTCACAAAAGCTATTTATCAAATCTTCCAGAATTATTCTTTATATTTTTTTGTTAAATCGCGAATCTTACTTTTTGCAACATATAAATCTTATATTATTTTTCTCAAATTTACAGATCTTAAATTTTAGTCTTTAATTTTTTTATTATTTTAAATTAATTCCTCACGATATTGTCCCGTTGGGGTCTTCCTTCTGTGTGGTTGGTGGTTGATAGAGAATGTCCTGTCTTCCTTCCTTGGGTTTTTTTGTTGGAGCGAGTTGTCGTTTTTATTTGAGAATGTCCTGCCTTCCTTTCCTAGTTTTTCTTGTTGGAGTTGTCGTTTTATTTGTTTTTGTTGTTCTTGTTTGTTTTTTTTGTGCGTTGATTTTTTTTAGTTTTTGTGTTCTTGTAATTGTTTGATTTAAAATTTCGGTCCACCTTTGTTTTAATTCACTCTTTATTATTATTTCATTAATTAATTTCCATCTACTTTATTGTTAACGATCACTGTCACTTGGTAGTGTCGTTTGGTGGATGTTTTAATTACTCCACTAAAAATGTTGAGTTGTTGACCGCGCGAGTTCCGTTTATGTTTAACTTATTTTTCATTAAACTATTTTTTGGAGCTTTATGTGACGCGGCCCCTTGAGTTGGGCGCCAGTTAAATTGTTTGTAGTTCGGTGAATTAAAAAAATGAATTTTATTTTTTAACTTCACAACTTGGTGTTAAACCTTTATTTATTAAACGCAAAAATTACAAGACACTTTTGATTTTTCTTAAATATTTTTGTCAACCGTTCGCGGTCTTGGTCAAAATAGGACTGACTTCTTAATTCTAAATCTTATCCAAAGAACCTCGGCCATCAGTTGTGTTTAGATTAGAGGCTTAAGATGAAACTGTCGCATATTATTGTGAAATTCGATTAAGCTGATCGATGCAATTTGGTGGGTACTTGAAACGCAAAAGGCGTAATTGATTGGGCTTCGGAGGGAAGCTGATGTTTACTTTTGATTTTGATTTGTTTATGGGGAACCGAGATCGGACCTCAGAGCCAAAGACAAAGCCGAAGGCGAATGCAGAGTTTGAAAATATTGTTTATACAATTCATAAGTGGAAAGCCATAAGTGGCCTGGATTTATGGGTTGGATAATTGAGCCAAAGATCAAGCCAAAGGCAAATGCAGAGATTGAAAATATTGTTTATAAAAGCCATATGTGGCCTGTATTTAGGGGTTGGATAACTTGTATGTACTGGCAATACTGAAAAATATTTGGTAACCAAAATAAAATAAAAAAAAAAATTTCTAGAGCAAAAAAAAAAACTTTTAGGGCAAAACGACGTTTTCCGGGGTTGCTTGTATCATAATAAAAGCAATTTATTATAATAATATAAAAAAGTCCCAAGCTTCTATCTTCATACCATAAATACCCAAGTTGGTATTTTTACCAAATACAAAATAACATTTCCGATCGTTCAGTTATATGGCCGCTATAAGATATATTTGGCCGATCGTTATGGAATATGGTAGTTCGGATCAACTGACAAAGTTCATCATCTTCACAAATTTGGGTCATTTCCGATTGTTCTGTTTTATGGCAGCTATAGGATATAGACGGCCGATCCCTGTAAAATTGGTACGCCGTACTGTTTTGCCAAAAATAGCATTCATAAGAAATCCGAACTCTCAAACTTTAATTTTGCATACAAGTTGGTTATAAACATTTATTATTTTTCCCGATTTTTTAACGGGTAAAGCTCCCTGGGCAACTAATTATAAAAGCTCTGGTGTGCGTTGCCAGATGATGCATCTATATGTTACATACATTAACATGAATAAAATATAGCCATGGACTCTACGAGTCGCGTGTATAATAATATATATTAAAGTAATGGAGAAAAAGTAAACAGTAAGTATATGAAGAATTTATACATTTATAAAGAACGATTAATTTAATCTTTCTGCAGGTGGCTCTTGGTTGGAGCTCTCATTAAATGTGGCGCCGTAAGTGCGTCTTACGTTAGCTTCAGTTGCTTCGTCCGAAATGTCTTCTTTGAACCGTGTCCATTTTATAAGAGTTTCAGGCGATCGATATAGAAATATTAGCTTCCCATATAAGTCTTCCTCCAGTCGGTACTCCTGGGTTTCACGAACTAAATATATATCATTGCATAATTTTAAAACCCTGTCGACATATGGCAAGTCTTCAAACATTATTCGCCTATGGTTGTTTGCAATCAGTGATCGGATTACTCTAGAAACAACATATACGAATGTCGTATATAGCCCAATAATCCTGTTTTAATATGAAATATAAAATTTTTTAAACTAAATTGGATTAAATCTTACCCTGTTTTTTCAAGGAAACTCATGGCCGACGGAAAAGATTTATCATTAAATACATAAAGTACCACCCCATCATCACGGCCGCTTTTTGGTAATGCAGATAAAATGTCATTATAAAATGTATCTTCACAATAGTCAAACATTTCCCACCAGGTTTTGCCTTCAGATTGTTTTTTGTTCATGATTATGGGACGGGAAAATTTACCTAAGCGGTAAAAGGTAAACCAAAGTTATAATATTAACATTAAAATAAAAATCCTTTTATAATAAAGCATACAAGTTTTGAATTATGATGTTTAGAGGAGCACGAAATAAAAATTTTTTTTTTCAAAATTTTACACCTCAATTTTTTAACTTACATACAAATCTGAAATATACTCAAAACTACTTATTAGCATCTAATCACTGAAAAAATTACAAGAGCTTGATTAATTTCCAATATTTATGCGAGGGTTAAATTCAACCCTAAAATCCGCAGCCGCTCAAATAAACGTAGAAAAACACGGAGACATTGGCATTCCATTCTTATGCATGACAAGGTAGACTCTCAGGAAGGGTCGAGACGGGGGTCGCGTGCATAATAATGAGCTTGGCCGCAAAAGCTTTACATAAATTCCCAAACGCGCATGGGATACGTATACTTATTACAATTTTAGGTTGTTGTTTTCGTGGCTGTGCTGGGCCTTCAACAGCGTCCTTTAGCAGCAGTAAGAAAAAGCTTTGACACAGCTCGATTTATAGTTCCTAAGGTCAGCTCTAGGGTCCTAATTGAGACCCACATCATGGGGAGTAGATTCTCATCCTTTTGATCATCGAAGTCATCAAAGTCGTCCTATATCTGCAAAAACGAAAGTTCCAACTGCGATTAATCACTCGGAAATTTATCTGTTACGAGCAGCAACAGTATCCAACCCGTATGACGCTTTCTGTTCGTCTTGGTTGAAGAAACAGTCGCTACAAGACACCTGAAATCCCTCGGCGACAAAACGCTGTTTATTTTTTTTTATTTTGTTTTTTTTTTCGTAACTGTGCAAAACCGATTGAACCTTAAGAAAAGCAGAAGGCAGTTGGCTCTGCTTAGCCACTGGCACCTACGTGAATTAAGCTAGCACGTTTTTGGAGAGAACGTTGTTCATATCTATTTTCTCACTGCACTGGCCGCATGAACGAAAGTTTTTGAGTACACCACTTTCAACTTTCGCAGTCGTTTTTAGTGTCCCTCTCACTGTCCCCATTGGTCGAAAGGAGTGAAGAGTGCATCAGTATCTTCAGATATAAAATTAGAGAAATAAAATTATAGTTTTTTTCTCACTTTTTATACCCTTGCAGAGGGTATTATAATTTTGTCCAAAAGTGTGCAACGCAGTGAAGGAGACATCTCCGACCCTATAAAGTATATATATTCTTGATCAGGATCACCTCCTGAGTTGATATGAGCATGTCCGTCTGTCCGTCTGTCCGTCTGTCTGTTTCTACGCGAACTAGTCTCTCAGTTTTAAAGCTATCGTCTTGAAACTTTGCACACACCCTTCTTTCCTTTGCACGCAGTATATAAGTCGGAACGGCCCGGATCGGCCGACTATATCCTATAGCTGCCATATAACTGATTGATCGGAAATGATATAACTTTTGTGTTTTTAGAGTTAGAGAGTTCAAATTTGACATGAGAGCTATTTTTGGCAAAACATTACGTCATGCCAAATTTCATAAGGATCGGCCGCCTATATCTTATAGCTGCCATATAACTGAACGATCGGAAATAACCCAACTTTCGTGTTTTTGAAGATAGAAAGCTGGAATTTAATACAGATTCTATTTTTGGTCAGTTAATCCAACCTACCAAATTTCATTAGGATCGGCCGACTATATCTCATAGCTGCCATATAACTGAACGATCGGAAATGTTTTTTGGTAGAAATACCAACTTTGGTATTTTCGAAGATAGAAGTTTGGGACTTTTTTTAGAATTTGTATTGTAATAAATTGGATTATATATTCCTATTCAGATAAGGATCGGCCAACTATATCCGATGGTTGCGATATATATCCGGTTTTAACTGCAAGGGTATATAAACTTCGGCTCCGCCCGAAGTTAGCTTTCCTTTCTTGTTAAGCTTTTGTTTTGTATTTTATGGCTACCTAAGCCTAATAAAAGGGTAATAAAGGTTACTAAGCTATATTAATATTTCATTCCAAAGTTGTAAACGGACTTAGGTAGCCATGACAATTACAAAAATTAAATGTCATTTTTCTAATTAATTCAATAAAACTAATAATAGTATTCCAATTTGTCCTATTCTAATTTTAATTTAGTATTTCCTTATGCCAAATTTTTGGCACATTTTAAAAAATTATATGTACTAAACCCGATGATGGTCAAAGCCGGTCTACGGTCTACATAATAAAACATCGGATATAGTTGGTCGATCCTGTTGATTACATCATAATAAAACCAATTAATTAAAATAAAAAATCTAAAAAAAAGTCCCAAGCTTCTATCTTAAAAAATACGAAAGTTGATATTTCTACCAAATACCATTTCCGATCGTTCAATTATATGACAGCTATAGGATATAGTCGGCCGAAATTTGGCATGTCGTAATGTTTTGCCAAAAATAGCTCTCGTGTCAAATTTGAACTCTCTAACTCTAAAAACACCAAAGTTATATCATTTCCGATCAATCAGTTATATGGCAGCTACAGGATATAGTCGGCCGAACCGGGCCGTTCCGACTTACACACTGCGTGCAAAGGAAAGAAGGGTGTGTGCAAAGTTTCAAGATGATAGTTTTAAAACTGAGAGACTAATTCGCGTAGAAATAGACAGACAGACGGACATGCTCATATCAACTCAGGAGGTGATCCTTATCAGGAACATATATACTTTATAGGGTCGGAGATGTCTCCTTCACTGCGTTGCACACTTTTGGACAAAATTATAATACCCTTTGCAAAGGTATAAAAATTTGGATCAATAGCTTCTTTTAGGCGTACCGCGGAAACTGTGGGTAATGAAACAATTTGTTCAACAAATATTAATTTGGTACAGTGGAGCCAAAAGGTTATGGAGCAGTTCAAGTTATGCGTTGAGATTTGGTTTCTGTTGATAAAAATAATTGACTAGATAATAATGAAAAAAAATTAGCCGCGGTGGTCCGATTTTGAAAAAATATATATAAAGCGTAGTGTGTAGGGGGGCGTTGGTTCCGCAAAAAGACTCCAGAATGGGGGTTGAAAATAACAAGTCGGGGGCGTCTTCAGTTCAAGTACAAAAAACGCGTTCAGCTTTATTGGCTGCGTACATCGAATTGCCAACTTAAAAACTAGTACAAAAAGAGATCGACGACAACCAACGAGCGAGAAGAGAGGGCACAGAGGGGCGAGTGTGGATGCGCTCTTCAGCGCGGGTGCGCTCTTTAGCACGGGCCCGGCACCACGGGCCCTCACCTAAACATTCCGCACCCCTTGCATGCAATAGCTCCCTCGGTGTTATGGCTGGTGGCAGGCCCCGGACACGACCCATCCAAACACGGTGCTCTGGGCCACTGGCAGTCCGTCCTGGATCTTCAGGAAGCCCGGTTGGATAATCCGTGGGTACATATCTGCGCCCAGGACGACGGAGATTGTCACTGGCAGATGGAATCGCTCATCCGAGACGAGAGGGTGGGCGCAGCGACCGCGTCCAGCGGGGGCACTCGGCGAGAGGCGGAACTTTGCCTAGGTGCGGATGACGCGGGCGGATGAGCGGTGGTCGGCAACCGAGGAGTGGCGGAAGAAGGCCGAGGATGTATCGACGAGTGCCGGGACGTCGGTGGCCGTGGATCGGGTTGGGATTGCCGGAAAGTGGCGGACCCAGGCCGGGGAGCACCCGAACCGCGCCGGGAGTTGGTGGATGACGGCCGGGCGCCAGACGAAACACTCTGTGTCCTGACTCCCGCGCTCCGTGACCGGTGCTCCTCTTGGCGTGCCTTGCGCCGAGCCCACGGCTTCTCCACGAGATGCAGCAGCGTGTGGTGATCCTGACCACACGTCTTACAACCGTCACCCCGCCGACAAGATCCGTCGGAGTGCTCGTGGGCCAGGCAGCTCGAGCAATACCGGTTCACAAGAACCGCTCGGAGCCGCTTCTCGGCGCTAAGGCGTAGGAAGCGCCGACACTTCTTCAACGGATGGATCCCATTGCAGACTCGGCATCGGTAGGATTGCACACCTCGAGTACATCTGCTCTCCAGTGACTGGGCGTTGCGTGGGCGTGGCGACATAGTGCTGAATATGACCTTGGAATCCACTGAGTCACTAAGGCTGCGGGAAACTCGTGTGGAAAAAACAGACACGCTGCGGGGGTTGGTTGGAGATAATGGGCCGGTCAGCACCCATCCAAAAATGGTCTCCTGACCGAGAAGCGACCCGCAGATGTTAGCATTGGAATTACCGAGGAGAATGGACGGATTAAGGCGTGGATTCCATTGCAGACTCGGCAACGGTAGGATTTAATACCTCGAGTACATCTGCTCTCCAGCGATGCGTGGGTGTTGCGTGGACGTGGCGACATGGTGTTGGCTATGGCTGACGGAAATATGATGAAGGAACAAATAACATGATCAGAATCGGTGTAAATGAAGGTTCGGAACTACGGGCAGAGCTACGGGACTGCACAATGGACAGAAACATTGGAGCGGAAGAAATGTTGATTACTGTGGGTAGGCGGACGCGTCCAACGGAAGAAGCACGACCTTAACAACGAGCCCTCGCGCGGTGCGGATGTCGATCACGCGGACATGGCCATCAGAGCCGGGATACACCGCGTCAACCCTGCCTAAACGCCACTCATTGGACGGAAGATTGTCTTCCTTGATGACGACCATATCCCCAACGCGGAGGTCCCTCGTAGGGGCTCGCTACTTGTTTCTCTTATGGAGCTCCTTGAGGTACTCCTCCTTCCATCGGAGCTGAAATTGCTGCTGAAGCGCCTTGAGGTGTTGCCAACGATTGATGATGGAATTGGTGTCCCCCTTTATCTCGGGCTCGACCGTGGCGAGAAGTGGGCCTCCCACAAGAAAGTGCCCGGGTGTAAGAGCTAGCAGGTCAGCAGGGTCTTCGGACATTGACGCGAGTGGCCGCGAATTCAGGCAGGCCTCGATCTTCGCCAGGAGAGTAGCCAGCTCCTCAAAGGTGTATTTTCGCGTGGCGGCGGACTTGTTGAACAAGGTCTTGAAGCTCTTGACCCCTGCTTCCCAAAGGCCCCCCATGTGGGGAGCTCCCGGAGGAATGAAGTGCCAGAGAAGCTGCTGGTGACTATAGGCACCGGTCACAGCCCCCTTTAGGCTCTGGAGAAAATCGCGGGAGAGTAGAGCAGCTGCTCCCACAAACGTCTTCCCATTGTCGGACTGCACTTGACGGGGGCATCCTCTCCGGGACACGAACCGTGCGAAAGCCGCCAGAAATTTCTCGGTCGTAAGGTCCGACGTGGGCTCTAAATGGATGGCCTTGGTGGAGAAGCACACAAACACCAACACATAACTCTTTGTGATGAGACAGGCCCTCCTCGTATAGTTTTTTATCTCGAAGGGACCGACATAATCCACACCGGTGTGCGTGAATGGGCGCGAGTAGGACCTCCGTTCTTGGGTAGCTCTTCCATGAGTTGCGTCTGCAACTTCTTCTTGTGGATGACACATACCTTACAAGAATAGACGACGGACTTGACCAAATTCCTCACCCTTGGAATCCAGAACTTGGCCCGGATCAGACGGATCATCAGCTGACTGCCACCGTGCATCGTGATGCGATGTGTAAAATGAACCAGGAGTCGAGACAGATGACAGTCATACGGAAGGATAATAGGGTGCCGTTCGTCATATTGGAGAAGTTCAGAGGACGTGACCCGGCCGCAGGCTCTCATAAGGCCTTGCGAATCCACGAAGGGGTTCAGATTTTGAATTGGACTGGATGCCGATATTGGACGCTTTTCGCGGTTAGGTGCTCTTCAAACGAGGATCGAATCTTCCGCGCGCGCTGGATGAAGCGATTAACATAGGCAAGGACTCGTAATGCCTTGTCGAGTGTGGAAAAACGCTCAAGGAGATCTTCGGGAGGCGCTTTCGCAACATGGACCTTGACTGCTCGCTTCTCGATTTCAGTCACGGGGGCATCATTGCCTTGAGTGGGCCAGTCGCTGCGAGGCTTCTGCAGCCAGTCAGGACCGTGCCACCACAACTGGTTATCTGCAAGATCTTGGAGAGCTACGCCCCTGCTAGCGAGATCCGCAGGGTTATGCTCGGAGCGGACATGTGCTCATTTCTGCACGTCGGTTAACTGGGTGATCTTGGTCACCCAAATAATTTACGGCTAGTAAATCGGAGCAGCTCTCATAGCTTTTCTCCACCTTCTCCCACAGTGCCCGAATTTGGTCCCGATGGACCTCGCAAATGTATTGGGAGCCTCCTTCCGTTTCTCTGGCGCCCGGAGTATTTAAGTTAGCCTCAAATTGGCTAATTCGATCCGTTGTGGCGATGAACTTTTTCAGCGCCACGTCGACCGCACTTTGAGCCATTTTTGCAACGGAACGAGTCTGCATCTGTGAAGGACCGGGGATTGTATTGACGGATTCGTCACTCTTTGCCCTTGGAATGGCACTGTACGCCTTAGGCTTTAAAAGAGGCGTCCGCGGAGAAGCGGATTGAGATCTGTCCCAACGGATGGTTGGGATCGGATGTGGCTTTTGGTCGTCTCCCGTGGGCATTCTCAGACACCAATTCGCTGGTCAGAACTTGTCGACTGACGCGCGCAATGGGTGCCTCGTACGAAGCGGTAGCCGGTCACTAATGTGATGAGACCGGGAATTAGAAGCGCCGATGTCGAGAGGAACGTCGGATGCGGCACAATTCGGATGTAGGAGAAACTTCAGGAAGCCAAAAAACCCAGAAGGACCAAGGTTGGTTGAGATTCTAGGCGGATGTTGCCAGATGCGGAGTAGAAGCAGCGTTAGGAAAATGACGGAACGGAAAATGGACAAGGCCCGGGAAATTCGTGATCGTTCGGAAAAATAATTGATGACTGTCTATATATGTATGTATATTTCGACCAGTATGGCTCGTACGTAAATATTCAATTCCTGACTATTTTCGAATTTGCGGAGCCGGAAAGGTGGACTTGACCTTGGCTTGAATTGAACACAGAGAAAAAAATAAATAATTAATTTTTGCCTAATTGGCGGATTTAATTATTATGGAAACAGACGGGTGGAGTTAAAAATTTCAATTTTTAATCAATGGAGGTTAAGTAACCCGAAGCTGGAACGGTGGAATTGAAACCGCGGCTAGGTTCAGAAAGAAGATCGACAATTAAATTATTTAATTATAATTTTTTTTTCCGATAATTAAATTTTCGACTTTAATTATTGAGTCATAATCGAACTACCGAACTGAGCGGACGTGCTTTGTCCGAGCTCCGGGAAAACTTCACTTCGCTTATATTTTCGCCAATATAAGCGAAAAGACACTGAAATACAATTTATTAAAAGCGACAGACAAGCTTTTTTTTTTTATAACAGTTGTAATGTGCTAAACCAAAACTAGTGCATTGTTGAAAAAAAAAAATACGTACAACGCAATGAGCTCATTGAGCAACGACCAAAAGAACGAGCGTAGAAGTTCAGTGAACCAAAGAAACGGCTTCTACTCTTACTTTTCAACCCGCGATACCGAAGTGGAAAAATCGGCGCTTAAAAGCAACCCGGCTTTACTGACCGCTGAAACCCAAAGGGCACGGTCTTGCTCACCCGCTCTGCTCACTCCGACTCCCGCGTCATGGAGTTCGCAGTGTAAAACCCCCCCTCCAATATCGGACACAAATTTCGCACCAACAACAAGCAGCGCTACAACTTCTGCAACAACAGCGAAAACCCCTGCAACTCAAAGTACCACGACGTCAACGACTACAGCGAGTACAAAAACAACAACCTCGGAAAGTGCCAAAGCGGCAACGGCCACACAGACTGGAATGGATCGCTACATCCAAATTAAGGGCAAGCTTAGCCCGCAGAGTAATCCGGCAGGCAACAAATCAAAAATTAACCGTGTCCTAAATAACGATAATGAACCAGACAGATCCACTACTAACAGATTTGCCCTACTGGCGGAGGCTGAGGAAAACCAACCAGCCCAAGACACCGCAAAAAAACCCAAGCCCCCTCCAATCTATATTAGGGAAAAAAGCTCGAGTGCCCTGGTCAACAAAATTGCGTCGTTGATCGGGAACGGTGAAAACTTTCATGTTGTTCCGCTTATCAAAGGGAACATCCATGAAACAAAGGTGCAAACCAAGACTGAAGAGCACTTCCGAATAGTGTCAAAATATCTGGACACTGTACAGAAAAACTATTACACGTACCAGCTGAAAAGCAGTAAGGGCCTACAAGTGGTAGTAAAGGGAATAGAACCTGATGTTACCGCCGAGGAAATAAAAACCGCCCTTAAAGAAAAGGGCTTCGCCGCCAAGAATGTTATTAACATTCTAAATAAAGATAAAAAGCCACAACCCCTCTTCAAGGTCGAGCTCGAGCCTGAAAGCAGGTCGCTGAAGAAAAACGAAGTCCACCCAATCTACAACCTGCAATATCTTTTGCATCGGAAAATCACTGTTGAAGAGCCACATAAACGTAACGGTCCAGTGCAATGCACTAATTGTCAAGAGTATGGACACACAAGGTCTTACTGCACACTTCGGGCTGTCTGTGTAGTCTGCGGACACGCCCACAAGTCCGCTTGCTGCACTACAAACAAGGACAGTACCGTGAAGAAATGTGGAAACTGCGGAGGCAGCCATACGGCAAACTATAGAGGATGCATTGTGTATAAGGAGTTAAAGAGTCGCATGCGTCAAGCGACCGCAACGCGCAACCAAAATCCACAGAATGCGTACGTTTCGTCAAAAACCACGCCAGACGTCTTCTTCGCCAAAGCTGCGAGATCCTCATTCGGTCCACTAAACACCACCAACGGCTTCTCCTATGCCGATGCTCTACGATCTGGAAGGGAAATTCCAATTCAGCCTAACTCTCAAAGCGCTCAACAGGCCCCAGAACAGCCACACAGCAAAACGGAAACTATGATGCTTACCCTCCAACAAAGTATGATGGAGCTTATGTCATTCATGAAAACGACCATGCAAACGCTTGTTCAAAACCAGAACATGGTGATACAGCTGCTCGTAGCACAAAAGTCCAAATAATCTATGCAGGCGCTACGAATATCAATGTGGAACGCCAATGGTGTCTCACGGCATAAACTAGAATTGTCACAATTCTTGACCGAAAACCATATTGACGTTATGCTACTGGTGGAAACGCATCTTACAAGCAAATACAACTTTCATATAAGAGGCTACACAATCTACCGCACAGATCATCCAGATGGGAAAGCCCACGGCGGAACTGGAGTTCTAATCAGAGAACGAATTAAACACCATTTTCACAAAAGGTTTGCAACAAACTTCTTGCAGGCCACATCGATACAAATTCAGTCAAGCAACGGAATCCTTTCAATTGCTGCCGTTTACTGCCCTCCTCGCTTCTCAATCTCGGAAGGACAATTTATGGACTTCTACAATTCACTTGGGGATCGATTTATAGCCGCAGGAGACTACAACGCCAAACATACGCACTGGGGATCACGTCTAGTGACTCCCAAAGGAAGACAATTGTACAATGCAATTATAAATGTGAAAAATAAACTGGACTACGTTTCCCCTGGAAGTCCCACATACTGGCCAACAGACTCACGAAAGCTCCCAGACCTTATTGATTTTGCAGTGACAAAAAACATACCTCGCAGTCTAATAAGTGCCAAAGCAGTCTCGGACTTATCATCAGACCACTCGCCTGTGCTTCTAACGCTTCTTCAAAGCCCAGAAATAACCGAACACCCCTTCAGTCTGACGACGACAAAAACAAACTGGCTAAAATACAAAAAGTACGTAAGTGCCCACATAGAACTCGCCCCGGATTTTAACATGGAATCGGACATCGACTACACTACGAGCGCCCTGGAAGAAGTACTCGTTGCGGCAGCTAAAATCTCTACTCCTCATAGGAAAGAAGTAGACCGAAACAAACACTTCAAATCTAATCAGCAAATCGAACAGCTCGTGCGAGAAAAGAGGCGCACGCGTCGTGATTGGCAAAACAGCAGATCACCAGCTTCAAAACAACGCCTTAAGGAAGCAACCCGATCACTCGACCAGGCTCTTCACCAACAGGAAGAAAATGCACAGCTGAGGTACATCCAGAATCTCTCGCCAACAAGCACAAAGTACCCCCTGTGGAGGGCCCACCCAAATCTTAGTGCCCCAATTAAAACGACCACCCCGATAAGAAACTCTTCGAGATGCTGGGCTCGCAGCAACGAAGACCGAGCTGAAACATTCGCCACACATCTCCAAAGTGTCTTCCAGCCAAACCCAGCCTCAAATTCATTCCTCCTGCCAGAAATTCAGCCAGAGTCCTCCCCTCAGCCAGCCGCACCTCCATTCCGGCCGAACGAAATCGAAAAAGTCATAAGAGGGCTAAAACCAAAAAAGGCTCCCGGTGGTGACCTATTGACCCCAAAGATGCTGATCGAACTCCCAAAATGCGCTATAGAGGTCGTCTGCAAACTATTTAATGGAATCATTAATCTTGGCTATTTCCCAAAAAAGTGGAAGAAATCCATTATTATAATGATACCGAAGCCTGGAAAAGACCACACAATTCCGTCATCATACAGACCAATAAGCCTTCTATCTTGTTTGTCTAAACTGTTTGAAAAATGCTTGTTAACTCGCATAATACCACATCTGGAAGCTTGCAATATCATCCCGGCACACCAATTTGGCTTTCGAAGAAACCATGGAACCATCGAACAAGTGAACAGATTAACATCCGAAATACGCTCAGCCTTCGAACAACGAGAATACTGCAGCGCTATTTTCCTCGACGTATCTCAAGCTTTCGACCGAGTTTGGCTCATCGGACTCATGCACAAAATTAAAACGTATTTGCCAACATACACCCACAAGCTACTGGAATCATACCTCTTCAATAGGGTATTCTCAGTGAGATGCAACGCAGCTACTTCGGGCGACTACACCATCGAAGCTGGAGTTCCACAGGGAAGCGCACTCGGGCCGTGTCTATATGTTTTGTATACTGCGGATATTCCTACGAGCGCACAACTAACAACCTCAACGTTCGCCGACGATACCGCTATCCTTAGTCGCTCCAGATGCCCAACGCAGGCAACAACCCAACTGGCTAATCATCTCACAATAGTGGAAAGGTGGCTGTCCGACTGGCGCATTAAAATAAACGAACAAAAGTGTAAACATATAACGTTTACTCTTAATAGACAAACATGCCCTCCGCTTTTACTAAACGGTATGCAGATCCCTCAAGCTAACGACGTAACGTACCTTGGCGTTCACCTTGATAGACGACTTACCTGGCGTAAGCACATCGAATGCAAAAAGATGCATCTAAAACTGAAAGCCAGCAGCCTCCACTGGATCATAAACTCACGATCGCCACTGTGCCAGGACTACAAGTTACTACTGTACAATTCAGTCCTAAAGCCAATCTGGACGTATGGCTCCCAGCTGTGGGGGAACGCGAGCAGCAGCAACAGCAACATACAGCGCGCACAATCAAAAATCTTGAGAACTGTCACAGGGGCACCGTGGTATGTTCACAACGAAAACATCCACTGGGCATCCTTGCAGTGAAAGACGAAATTCAAAAGCAAAAAGAGTCATACAAAGAAAAACTGTCTTCGCACCCAAATTTTCTCTCTCGGGGATTGACTCGGGTTTCTAGCGTATCCCGCCTTAGACGCAACGACCTCCCAACCCAGCAATCGATTTTTAGGGCCGTCTAACTCCGTATCAGTCAATATGACTGTTAGTTAAGTTAAAAATATAAGATTTGATACACCTCTTGTTAGTCTCGCAAAGAGAAGATTCAAGAAATAAAAGCAACGTTAAAATAACAAAAAAAAAAAAAACTCCCACCTCGGCTGCGGCATCTGCCGGCATCCACGCGTCGGCAAAGGAATCGGCAGGGCACTCCACACCTCGGCAGGGGAATCGGCCAGGCACTCCAGGCCTTGGCATGGAGATCGGCCAGGCACTTCACGTATTGGAGGGTTAGCAGCTGGCAGGGGGATCGTATTGGCATTCCACGCGTCGGCACGGGAATCGGCTGGGCACTCCAGGCCTTGACTGGGAGATCGGACCGGCATATCATTTATTGGTAGGTTATCAGCTGACAGGGGAATCGTCTGGGCACTCCACGCTTCGGAGGGGAATCGCCCGAGCACTCCAGGCCTTGGCATGGAGATCGGCCAGGCACGTATTGGCGGGTTATCAGCGGCACCACGGCCCCTCACCTAAACACGTAGGTACCAGCTCCTATCCGCTGAGGAGACTGGCAGTCCAAAACAGGCAAACAACTGGTTTCAACAAGCAACTTAGTATAAGTTCATTGGCTTACTTCGCTGCCATCAATACACAAGCTTATAGATCCAACGCACAAGACCACAGTCTTACCCCCAGTGTAGTCAGTACGCTTGCTTTTTTGCCAAATAATTTGCGTGAGCCAGAAATTTGCCTCACCGTGTCTTCTTTGGAACCATTTCTCGAGGTCGGGGTCGCCGCAGAAGCTTGCTCGCCTAGCGCTACTAGAGCCTGATAAACTTATTTTCGCTACGCACCGAGAAGGTCGATTGGGACCATGCCTGCGATTCCGAGAGCTGCGTCATCCGAGATAGTGCGGAAGCCTGAGCAAACCTCTGCCTCCTTGGCTTTTACAGTTAAGCATAATCTTCCGGAGCGAAGTTCTCCCTGAAGCTGAGACTCGTGTCCAGCGTTACTCTCAGGTACCTGACGGTTGATTTAACCGCGTATCCGCCTATATTAATTGTGGCCGTCTATACCGGCTTCCGGCTTGAACAGCCTCCATCTTATGGTGGGCTAGGCTTAGCTCCGCCTGGCCGAGCCAATTGCAGGAATCCTTAACTTCCTGGATTGTCTTGGCGCCGACCACTATTGCAATGTCGTCCACGATTCCGACTGATGTGTTCAGTCCGGGAGCTCAAGTCTGAGGTACATTACGTTTCATACCGTTTTAGGGTGTTTGAAGGCCCGCGGCTAGACCTCATGCATATTTATGGTTGCTCCGGAACAGTCCGCTGCTGCAGAAGGTAAGGTCCACGATTGAGCCGTATCCCGCTGTGCTAAATGTGTTCTGGGAGCCAGTGTTCAGCAGAGATACGTCAAGAGCCGCAAAGGTCTCTTGGAGGGTGCGAGTGAGTGCGCGGGGGCAGGAAGCAGCTGTAAAGCCAGAACCCGCCCACTTTGGCCCGGATGAAACCTACGCCGCTTCGTGAGCTTTCGGGTTGTCTGCTTGGAGCGGATTGCTGCTGATTTGGCGGAGTCCAAAATATAATATTGCGTATCACCTTTCTTCGTGCCACGTTCGTGCAGGACGCCACTTTGATCGGATTTTTTTAAAGCTTTGTTTGACCTCGTTTAGCTTACCATCTTGCCGGCGGGTAATTAGTTTAAGGACGTCTACGTACGTGGATCCTGAATTTACCGTATGATGAGCACGTCGGGGCGGCTATTCTTGGGCTGGCTTTGCTTAACGTCCCATTTTCCAGCTTTCCAGCTTCCTTGCTACTTTGCTGTCGCTCCGGTTTAGTCTCCGTCGCTTCCTCGACGCGTAAACTGTTTCTGCCCGGCGCTTCCCGGCTGCATCCGCACCTAGTCCTTATCTCCTGGTTGCGAAAGAGTTATTCATTACCTGGTTGATGCTTCTTACCTTTTGGTCGTTCACCTTTGCCAAATGGTCTTTCAGGGTCGCGCCCACGCATATTTCACGCATGTACCGCCGCGTCGGTGGTTCACTTGCCTTTCTTTAATGCAACGGTTTGATTCTGTAAAATCAGCCTAACTTTTAATAAATTTTCTGCGAAAAGATCACGGTTACGGTTTCGAAGTATAAATCGACTACGTATTAAATTTGTGCAAGATTGCAACCCCCAACCCCAAAGCCATTGAAACACATCCAAAATTTTATAACATGGTAAAAAAACACAAAATTTGATATTTTTAGTTCGCTGAGTTTAATAGATCCACGTAAAAAAAAAGTAAAAAATCAAATAGTAAAGTATTATCGTCGCAAGTTTTACCACCTCCATGGTGAAATATATATTAAGGAGATAAGCATACCTGTCCTGGTTGGGATACATACAAACAAAACATTCAACAAATGTGCTGATTGTTATATTGTTTTGGCAGCCGCTGCGGCCAAAAATGGAAGTGAATTATTTCGGTGAATTATTTCGGGAATAAACAACAGAACGTGAAGAACAACATAAGAACAACAGAATTTAGGGTGCGATAAGAGATAACGAGCGAGAGAACGCCCGTCTTAGATAATAGGCTGAGTGGTTGCTCGCTAGCTTGAGTTGCGGAATTACGTGAATCCGAGCGGCCGAGATGGATTCAGCTTGAATCAATATTTTGAAGCATTTGCTTTCGGCTTTGTCTTTGGCTCTGAGGTCCGATCTCGGTTCCCCATAAACAAATCAAAATCAAAAGTAAACATCAGCTTCCCTCCGAAGCCCAATCAATTACGCCTTTTGCGTTTCAAGTACCCACCAAATTGCATCGATCAGCTTAATCGAATTTCACAATAATATGCGACAGTTTCATCTTAAGCCTCTAATCTAAACACAACTGATGGCCGAGGTTCTTTGGATCAGATTTATAATTAAGAAGGCAGTCCCTTTTTGACCGAGACCGCGAACGGTTGACAAAAAATATTTAAGAGAAAACAAAAGTGTCAAAAATAAAGTTTTAACACCAAGTTGTAAAATTAACAAATAAAATTTACATTTTTTTAATTCACCGAACTACAAACAATTTAACTTGCCTGCTGACACGATGGAACGATTTTTCGTAATGTTCATTATGTTGTTAGTGCATACCACAACCCTACAATCGATACCTGATTGGTGGCTATCGATCTCGAGACCCCGGTCCCTTTGGAAAGCGGGACATCTCTAGGTTTCTTCCTTACGACTTCTAAGCTTACGACGGAACACACATTTTTTGTTACATTTACCCATTACACATTACACATTTTGTTATATCTAAAATCAATTCAAATTAAATTCAGTGACATATCCAACCCTGTGTTTTTGATAAAACGGCAACAGCAAAGTCCCCATAGCAGACTTCTGCTAATCATTGACTCGCGTCTATCGGCGCAGTCACAACATTTTTGGTGGCCCATGAGGGGAACCTGTTGTTAAATGTGCCAATGAATGGAATTTGAATTGATTTGGAACTAACAATTGGGCTCAAATTAATCTGAAACAAACGGCTATTAACCTATGCCACGTGGAACCACGCTGCGAAACGAATAACGGACAAAGGAAGGAGAGATGGCTGCGAGACGAATAACGGACCAAAGGAACGACGAATTGAAACTGGAAACTGCTACACAGACTGACTGGAAGCCGGTGAGTGTTTGTATGTGAGGGCTGTGATTTTAAGCGTGCTGTTGTAAATTCAATAAAACTATGGGTATCGACGATGAAAAGACAGGCACACAAGCCAATCCTTCCCCATCCGACCAGTTTGCTGGTTTGCACGCGAGACAGAAGGATTTATGGAACAGGTTGACGCAACTCGAGCGTAACTTCAAGAAGGATAGTCAATCCCGAAAATCCAAACATTATTTTCTTCAGCGACTTAGCACGTTAAAGGATTTATCCACCCTGTTTGATGCGAATCACCAACAATTGGTCGATCAGCTGTGTCCCAGTCAACATGTATATTTCTCAGACAACCTATACGAGCGGTTTGTTGAAGAGCACCAGCACATCTTCTGCAACATCTCGGAAGAATATGACAACAAGTTCTCAGTGATAGCCCAAGGTTCCCCACCAATCGAGTCCGTCACTCCAATTTTATCATCCAACATTCCGCTTCCGAAGCTTCCAGTTCCACGCTTTTCGGGAAGCTTTACGGATTGGCCCTCGTTTTACGATGGTTTCCTACAACTCATCCATGACAACAACACTCTCTCTAACATCCAGAAGTTTCACTTTCTCAAGCAGGCCTTGCCCGAAGGACGGGACCAGGATGTCAGTCACATGGCATTAACGGATTCTGGGTATACGGTAGCCTGGGATCTCCTCGTCAAGCGCTACAACAATCCACGTCTCCACTTTATGCACACCATGGCAGCACTGTATGGGCTTGAGTCGGTTCCCAAGGAAGCTTCAGAAGGTATCAGGCGCGTGCTAACCCTGGCTAATGTTTGCATTAGTGATCTTCGACGTTTAAAAATAAACATTGATTCCTGCGATCACTGGCTAGTGCATCATCTGTTAACCAAACTACCAAGCAGCACTACGCAAGCGTGGGAGCACTCATTGGGGAGCTCCACCGAGATTCCAACCTTTTCGATGTTGGAGACTTTCCTGCTGGAGCGCTTAGTTAGCATCGACCTAATCGAAAATCGAAACCAACCACTTGGAACTCGTTCAGCACCAGGACAATCTTCCCATCCACGTGCGCCTAACCGATCCAACTTCAATTCCACTAACCGCCACAGTTTTCATGTGACTACGGAAATGGGAGCACCCCAGTGCACTCTCTGCCAAAGAAACCATGTTCTCCGGAGATGCCCCAGTTTTCTCGCGAAGGATTGCTTTGCTCGTAAGACGATCGTCGATCGCATAAAAGCATGCCTCAATTGTCTCAGCACAGGCCACGCTCTAAGTCACTGCAGCAGCACTCGCAATTGCTTACAGTGCGGCCAACGCCACCATACGCTACTGCATTTTCCGAACGTAGCAACCCAGCCTACCAACTCTGCCCTATCGCGACAGCCAACGAACGGTGTCCATAGCGCGCAGGGCACCCAACAGAGCGTAGCATCCCGCTCATCTGTTTTGTCTCAACAGCACAGCCTAGCCCCCGGCTTAACTGCTTCGAACGAGACGCAACTCCTCAGCGCAGTTGCCACCTATCAAAATCCATCCACCACGATTCTCGCCACGGCCCTAATCCGAATTGTCAACGACCAAACGGGACAATCTGTTTTAGCCAGAGCGTTGGTTGACCATGGCTCGGAAGGAACACTTATCACCGAAAGCTTAGTACAGACGCTGGGTCTCTCACGCACCCCTATATCTGCGGAAATAACAGGGATCGGCGACTCCTCTCACAATCGTTGTCGACATAGTACCAATTTTGTCCTAAGCTCGATTTCAGGTTCCCAGTTCACATCGTTTGTATCCACTGCATTTATTCTCCGTACACTTACAGGGCACCTTCCAAAATCGGATGTCGACCCTCGCTCATTCCAACACCTTAAAGGATTGCAACTCGCCGATCCCAATTTTGCCCGCTCCGGTCGTATTGACGTGCTTGTGGGCGTTGATCTTATTCCACAATTGATGCTCCCAGAAATTCGACGAGGAACTCATGAGGAACCAATCGCACAAAACACTCTTCTTGGTTGGATTGTTTTTGGACCGTTGAGGAAATCCATGACACACTCCATCACTGTCCGTTGTAACACCACGACGCTTGATCATCTGGTGCAAAGGTTCTTCGAACTAGATAGCGTGCCGTCTGAACGCCAACTCACCACAGAGGAACGATGGTGTGAAGAACACTTTCGTCAAACCCATGTTCGACAGCCCAACGGGAAATACATGGTTCGCTTACCACTGAAAACCTTGTTCGACCCGTCACAAGTTCTAGGCCGATCAAAACATATAGCCTTAAATCGTTTCTACACACTAGAGCGAAAATTGCAGCAGCGCGATAAGCTTCATCAACAATATCTCCAAGCAATCGAGGAATATTTTGACTTACAGCAAATACAAGAAGTCACTACAAGCGAAGACAGTCACTCTCATATCAACACAAATGGGAAGCTCGGCGTCTTCTGCAGCACGATTCCACACCATGCAGTCCTGAAGGAGGACAGCCTGACGACTAAACTCAGGGTAGTCTACGACGCCTCTTGTAAGAGCTCCAACGGGAAATCACTGAATGACATTTTATGTACTGGCCCAGCTCTACAGAACGATTTGGGAGGAGTGATACTAAATTGGCGTTGTTATCGCTATGTTTTCGTGGCGGACATCCAAAGGATGTACCGATGTATCGAAATGCATCCAGAGGACTCTCAATTCCAGCGCATTTGGTGGCGTGACAAAACCGGAAAGTTAAAAGAGTTCCGTCTCACCACAGTTACCTTCGGAACAGCATCAGCGCCATACACAGCGATTCGGGTGATCCACCAAATAGCTCAGGACGAACGAGAAAATTATCCGCTAGCAGAAAAGGTACTGAAAAGGGAGATTTATGTTGATGACGTACAAAGCGGCCATGAGACCACGGACGGTGCCATTCGAGTGCGAAACGAGGTCATAGCAGCCCTCCGCTCGGCTGGTATGCATCTTCGAAAATGGGCAGCGAACCACCCGGCGTTGCTTAGTGATATTCCTAAAGTAGACCTCTGCAACCACTCTATCTTCGAAATGGACAATAAAGACAGCATTAAAACGCTTGGACTGTACTGGCAGCCAAACCCGGACGTCTACGGATTCAAAATCCATTTCTCGATCAATCCCACACTTTCGAAAAGGGCTCTTTTATCAACAGTGGCGCGGCTCTTCGATCCATTAGGATTTTTAGCACCCTTGATAGTCATGTCAAAAATTCTCCTCAAGGACGTATGGAGCTTCCGTATGCAGCAAACTGATGGCACTTACCGTGCACTCGATTGGGACGACATGCTACCAGAGTCTTTGGCAGCGCGTTGGCAGCGATATCTCGAACATCTTCCAGAAGTTCAACACATTCGCATACCACGCTGGTTCGGTTGCGATTTCAGCAATGTGATATCTCTTCAATTGCACATGTTCTCCGATGGGTCGTCCCTCGCGTATGCAGCGTGTGCCTACCTTCGAGTACTCGACACTGCTGGAATGATACATACACACTTAGTCGCAGCTCGCACTAGGGTTACACCAACAAAGCCTCTCACCATACCGCGAGTGGAGCTTTCCGGAGCAGTTCTAGCTACCAAACTCGCCACATGGATCCAGCAGCAACTTCACGTGCCTCAAATGCGGGTCACAGTGTACTACTGGTCAGACGCCATGATCGTGCTTCACTGGATATATGGAGATCCATGCAGGTGGAAGACTTTTGTAGCCAATCGAATTGGCAGCATCCAAGAGGTTAGCTCTGCTTCCCAGTGGGGTCATGTGTCTACGCAGGACAACCCTGCGGATTGTGCAACGCGCGGTTTAACCCCACTGCAGCTCGCGCAGGATAAGCTCTGGTGGAGCGGCCCAGACTGGTTGCAGGAACCCGAAGACCATTGGCCCAAGGTAACTCTTACTTCTCCAGATCCGAGCACAATCTGCGAGGAACAGGCAGCAAAGGTTATCCACGCTCACACCTGTGCATCCACTGATTCCTTTGTTGAGTCATTTTCGTCATACATTTTCGTTTCGTCGGCTTGTATTTTCCACAGCATTCATTAATCGCTTTATCCATAATACTCGCTGCAAAAGGGAGGCTCGGCTTTCCGGACCAATTAGCGTAAAGGAGTTTTCCAAGGCAATGTATACTCTGGTTCGCGTTGTCCAACAGGAAGCATTCTCTCACGAACTGTCCAAGTTGCGAGCAAACAAATCGCTCTCAAAATCTAACAAGCTTAGCCAACTGTCGCCATTCATAGATGCCCAAGGGATCCTCAGAGTGCGGGGCAGACTTCGAAACGCTTTGCAGCTCACCACTCAACAACGCACGCCCATCATCCTACCGAAGTCACATCATTTTACGGACCTCGTCATAAAAAACGCCCATCTGAACACCATGCATGGGGGTGTGCAACTGACTCGTGCGATCATCCATCAGCAGTTTTGGATCATTAATACCAAACAAGCGGTAAAAAGAGTTCTCCGACAGTGTGTGGCTTGCTTTCAGCATCGCCCTAAACCCTCTCGACAATTAATGGGTGATCTTTCATACCATCGTGTTAATCCGCCGAAAAGAGCGTTCGAAGCTACAGGTGTGGATTACACAGGATCTATCGATGTCAAGGCCTCGAGGTTCAGAGGACACACTACATACAAGGCCTATATAGCTGTATTCATTTGCCTCGCCAGTAAAGCTATCCATTTGGAGCTGGTGACAGGACTCACAGCACAACATTTTCTCTGGGCTCTCCAACGGTTCATTGGACGCCGCGGTTTTGTGCGGCACATGTACAGTGACTGCGGCACAAATTTTATAGCAGCAGATAAATCCCAACAGTTGTGGTCTAACGAGTTCCGGCAGGAAATCAACCAGACAGTCGTCCCAGAACTCACAAAGCGCTATATTCAGTGGCACTTTAACCCCCCACACAGCCCAAACTTCGGAGGACTTTGGGAGGCTAACGTCAAAGCCGTAAAGTATCATCTTCATCGTTCCTTCAAAGGATACCCAATGACTTATGAACAATTATCAACCGTTCTTATCCAGATAGAGGCCTGTCTTAACTCTCGGCCATTATGCCCGTTAACCGCGGATATTAACGATCTGCAAGTATTGACTCCAGCTCATTTTCTCATCGGAGACTCCATGCAATCGCTTCCTACCCCCAGTGACAAGGACAAGTCGCTCAACACACAGTTCATGGAGGGACAACGGATCCTACGCCAGTTCTGGAAAAGGTGGAGATTGGTTGTCTCACCTTCAGGCACGCCCTAAGTGGAGACAAGAGGAAGAAAACCTGCAGGTCAATGACCTAGTTATTATCAAGGACGACAGGACAGGTCCAACCGATTGGAAACTAGGTCGTGTTACAGAATTACACCCTGGAGCCGATGGGATGGTACGAGTTGCAACAATCTATACAGGTTCGGGTACATATAAGCGATCAGTATCCAAGATCTGCAGATTACCCATCCCGAATTACACGGAAGCTAAAGTCGAGGAAGCTAATCTTGAACAATAGTGATACACGCATTTGATCTCACATCCATACCACAGCAAACATTTCACCTGTTTCTTTCAGTTACCATTAGAAGGATGTCTTAATGCTGGACCCAGCATTGCGGGGCGGCATGTACGGTCATTTTCGTTGTCGTAATGTTCATTACGTTGTTAGTGCATACCACAACCCTACAATCGATACCTGATTGGTGGCTATCGATCTCGAGACCCCGGTCCCTTTGGAAAGCGGGACATCTCTAGGTTTCTTCCTTACGACTTCTAAGCTTACGACGGAACACACATTTTTTGTTACATTTACCCATTACACATTACACATTTTGTTATATATAAAATCAATTCAAATTAAATTCAGTGACATATCCAACCCTGTGTTTTTGATAAAACGGCAACAGCAAAGTCCCCATAGCAGACTTCTGCTAATCATTGACTCCCGTCTATCGGCGCAGTCACAACAATGTTACCGACATATAATGTATAATATATGTAGAGTCTATATGTCAAATATATAATATATATGTATATAATATATATATATATATATTTATATATATGTATATATATATATATACTCCCCTTGGATGGCCTTGAAGTCACTGAACATGGCGAACATCAGGCCATGTAGCACGTGAAGCATGGTATCATCTCCCTTGAAAAAAGGCCGAAGATATCCATGGTATTCCTGGAGAATACCCAAGGCCGTCCACTTTAAAATAGCGCTACGGGCTGGAGTGGGGGCTCCTGTGACTGCGCCGCTGGAGTTCATCATTGATTCTATATAGTGACGACCAATGTAATAAACCCCAAGTAAATATATTCAGCGGCAAAATCTTGTCGCTCAACATTTATTTGCTTGAGAAGTGCCGCGCGGGCGCTCCCAAGCACCGCGACCAAAACACGGCTACAATAAAAAAAGGTCTGGTTAAAGGGGGACCGGCCCGTTGGTGACGAACTCACCTGTCAAGTGAACCCAAATACCTCGCAGGCCTCAGCAAGGACGGGCCTGCTATCCCAGGTCGTTTGACTAACCAAGTACGGAAGGTGCTAGAAATAACACAGTGCGACAAAAAAAGAAAAATTGGAGGAACTTTTGAAGAGACCTAGTAGGAATTGTTCATTAGGTCGAGTATAGTATAAAACCATGTTTGAAATTTTTCCTACACCCTCAAATCTTGATTTATTGCGAAAAAACGGTTTTTCGAAAGTGTTTTGCTCTTAAAAATTCCTGAACGCGCAATTTTGGGCCGATTTTCAAGTTTTTTATGTTTTTCAATAGTTAAATGTTGTAGCTTTTGAAAAAAAAATACATCTTCAATTTATTTAAACAGAAAGGACACAAATTTTACAAAAGAAACTGACTTTTTTGAATTTTTGTCACGTTTGTCGAACTTTGACGCCATTTTTTCGGTACAACTTCCAAGAAATGGTATCATTCTTAACACATATTAATATTGTCTCATTAATCTTGAATAAAACAAGACCAATTTCATTTCGAAATTATGAAAATTCTTGAAGTTATTACGCTTTTCCCAAAACAAGTCAATTCAAATTCGAGCGCACCGTAACAGTATGTAAGTACCAGTATGTAAGTTAACAGAAAGATAGAAACTCAATGGAAGATTATTCTTGTCAGTCTTATTTTTATTGATTTCATAGCTTTTATTTTTTCATTTTTAGCATTTTTAAACATTGATAAAAGCATTGAAATAAACATTGAAATAAAAATAAGACCAACCCCTCCGCTACTGCGGTTCACCCATAAAAGGGGCTCTGGGGACCGTGCAGGAGCGATATAACTCCCATCGCACCCGGCAGGAGGAAATTCTTGGCGCATCGAGACAATGTAGCGCAGAAACCCCCCATTCACAGCATGCGCTATTACTCCCCCTCCGGAGCCCACCTACTCTGATAACTGCTGCGGAAGTCTGGGCTTATCAAAGCTGGCTAGCATTCTAGACAGAGCCGGAGGAAAACCCTCGCAATGTCTGTCCCACATAGGGGGGCTATGAGGCCTGCGTCTGTACCAAAGTCTACCTGACAGTAGGCTGAACCTGAACCACTGCAGGGCGGCACAAGATGTGCTATCCGTGCAGTAGACCTATCGAGGAAGGCAGCAATGTGGAGCTGCGGCGCAACCGTCGCGAAAATGCCCTTATTGCACAGTGTGGAGCAAGAAGTCAGGGCTCGGAAAGGCGAGGCTTTACAGCTGCTTTCTGGCACCTAGGTTATCCAGGAGTGCATTGAAGCGCATTATGGACTGCCTAGGACCGATGCCGTTCTGAAGTCCTTGTAGCTGGGACTTCAATACGTAGGCATAGGACTGGGGCTGCCCGAGAACGAATAAAAGAGAAAGAGTGGTGAGAGAAACCTTTGCCTTACTTGATCTCGTACTACTGAATGAACCATTACAACTTTAGTAGAATTGGGGCAGGATCCATCTTAGACCTTGTCTTCGAAGGTCCCCCGCTAGCGGCTGGCGCTAACTGAACCCACGAGGCTTTAGAGCCTGTACGCCTGTAGGTGAGGAATTTCGCCGAGGCAGCGCGCGACATCGGCAACGTCCCATCAAGCGGAGCCAACGAAATGGGTGACACCCTCGCAGTTTCGCTCGAGGCGGCGTGCAGGGCGAGCATGCAGCGGCGAAGCCTCTACCGCAGAGACCACGCCCCCATGTACTGGTGGACCGACGAGATTGACTCCATCCGCGCGGAGGCCAGTCCCTCTCGGACCCGGGCGCACTGAGAATCAACGCCCAGCAATTGCGAGAACCAAGGGGAAGGGTGGCTCCAAGCAGAAAATCATTCAGAAATCATTCAGGACTGACTATGACGGACTATAACGGACCCCACAGAAGACTGTGAAAGAGAAGAAGAAAAACTTTCAGAGATTCATGTAATATGAATACAAAAAAATTAAAAGAAACGTTAATAACATAATATATTACAATTGAATATTACGGTAAATTACGTGTTAAAGAGAACGGTAAATAGATAGCCGCTTAGCTTATCGCCTAGCTTGGCGAAGATTCAATATTGTTGAGACTTGATAGCGATTGTATGAGCGATTCAGAGTCTGAAGACTTGTTTTTTCAGCTAAGCAATTTCGATTTGTCAGAAGAGGCCGGCGAACATATAGTACAGGAAAAATAAAGTATGGATCTACAACAACTACAGGCAATCATAATTGCAATATTTGCAATTAATTGAAAATATTGTTTATAAGATTCATAAGTGGAAAGCCATAAGTGGCCTGGATTTAAGGGTTGGATAATTGAGCCAAAGACAAAGCCAAAGGCAAATGCAGAGATTGAAAATATTGTTTATAAAAGCCATAAGTGGCCTGTATTTACGGGTCGGATAACTCTCCCCCTTCTAAAATGGATCGTCCCGATTCAATATGAAATTCGTTTAAATGATCTCTTAATTCTGTTACAAAATTTTCTTGGTTAATAGATTTTTCTGGTTCAGGCCGATGGTTACAAATAATATAGAATTTTTGTATTTTATAATAAGTGAAAGAATCAAATATATAATGATTAAAATTAATAATATAAAGGTAAGTGATATTTTAGTATTCTTAATTTTAACGAATGGGTTTAAAATGTTTATATTATCTAAAGAAAGATCAGAGTTATTTGATAATATGTATTGAGTTATTTGTATTGAGTATTGAGTAATATGAGTTATTTGATATTTTATATTATTTATTTTAGTTGTACCATTAAATGTTATTAAAAACGAACCGTTTAAATGGGAGTTGTTAACAATATTGTTCCCATTTATAAGAATGGCACCATCTTGTATGATGTTTATTTTTTATTTTTTTCTCTTATTTTTTTACAGGTTGATTTCTCACCATTAAATAATCTTGTAAAAAAAGTTTTTTTGTTACTTAAAGTGCAATAATTATTAAAAAGTTCGTTCTTAAAATTAGACATTTCGTAAAAAACATTTTCGCATTTTGCGACTTGATTGCTTAATACTAGTTTTCCATCGATTTGGGAAATCGCTCTGGCGTGATATATTTCACATCTGTTTTTTATTATTGGGTATTTTATATAAATTATTAAAAGTTTTTTATGCAATGCGATTTTAAAAGAAGAGATGTCCATTAAATCAGCTATAATTATTGGTTTTTGTTCATGTTTTAATATTTCCAAGATGTCATCATTGTTTAAAATTTTGGTATTAAAAACGTCTATTTTTGCTAGAGTGATTGTGTCAATTAAATTTTGCAGATCAAATGTTAATAATCGCAAGCGATGTTTTCGAAGTGGTAGATCTTGATCAATAAATACTTTTTTAAAATCATCGGAAAGAGATTCTATTTCTTTGAATAATCAGGAATTGATAATAGACTGCTTATTATTGTTTTCAATTAATTCATTAATTATATTCTGAACTGTAATAAATTCATCATGGTCCGGAGTTCCAGCTAACCATTTCCACACGGTGCCTAACTCATTTATCCCTCTTTTTGATCTAGTTGATATTAATTGTGATAAAATTAGTTCTATTACTTTTATGTCATATTTAATTTCCCATTGTGACCTTTTATTACTATCCCTTTTAATATTATCTGATTCCAAATTTATTATTTCTTTATAAAAGCTTAAGTTAGTTACATGGAATAAATCTTCGTATGAATCGTACGTCAATACGTCTTTATTTTCCTTAAATAGAAGATATTCGTGACTTGTATAGTCAATTATTTCTGATTTTGTTAATAAAATAAGGTGTAGTATGAGCACCTGATAAAACCTTTTCTGGGAAAGGAAAGAAAAAAAAGGATGATATATAAATACTTCGAATTTTATATTATCTTTGTGAATAATTCTATTTCTATTGTTGATTATTATTTTGTTGGGTAAATTTTCTATTTGTTTTTTATATCTGGTTTTAAGTTTATTTCTTTCCCCGTGCGTCTTTTCATAGACTACCTGTCCTACATGATATTCTTTTCCTTTTCTGTTTTCGTTATGTGTTTCCAACATTTTCTCTTGAGTATTTTTCAAAAGTTGAGGAATGTTATCGTGCTCTATTTTATTATATAGTACGTCAAAAGGTTTTTGGTTCGTTGTAGAATGAATGCTCTGATTATACTCTTGAGCGGCTCGTATTACTATTTCGGAAAAGTCAGTTAGTCATATCTACATTGGGATTTTTATCCGAAATTGTGTAAGATAAAGTTTGATGGACGGTTTGAATTTCAATTCAAATAACTCCGTATAAGTAATTTCTTAGATTTTTAAGAGCCCATACTATCGCTAAAAGTTCCTTCTTATTAGTAGCATAAGCTTGTTCTGTTTTAGACAAGGTTTTTGAAATAAAAGTAATTGGTTTTCTTTCTTGAGATAAAACTGCACCAATTGGGACGTCTGAAGCGTCGGTGGTCAAGGTAAATTTTTTATTATAGTCCGGTTGAACTAGTTCGACTTGAGCAATGAGATTTTCTTTCAGCTCGTTAAAAGCTTTAATTGCTGCTTCATCCAGCTGAATTAACATTTTTGTTGACATTCTTTTTGAGATTTTGCCATTATGACCTCCAAGATATTTTGTTAAAGGTTCGGCTATGTAGGCGTAGTTTGTAACAAATTTTCTATAATAGCCCGTAAAACCTAGGAAACTTCTTAGTTTCTGAATATTTTCTGGAAGCGGATATTTACTAATGGTTTCAATTTTCTCTGGGTCTGTCCTGATGACGTTATAGGATGGCATGTATCCTAGAAAACGGATTTCGCGTTTGAAAAACTTAGATTTTTCTAAAGAGATTTTCATGTTTGCCCTCAATAATATATTTATAATTTTGTTTAGATCTGTATAGTGTTGTTCAATTGAGTTTGAGAATATTATAATGTCATCCATATAGACATGACATGTTTTCCCTATTTGTTCTCTTAGAATATCGTCCATTGCTCTCTGAAAGATTCTTGGTACATTCGTTAATCCGAATGGCATTCTTAAAAATTCCTATTTTCCATTATTTATTGAAAGCTGTTTTTTCGACATCAGATTCTTTCATTAGTATCTGATGAAATCCTGACTCTAAATCTATTGTTGAAAAATATCTTGCTTTTCCCAAATTTGATAGAATTACTGATGGGTCTTGCATTGGGTACCTGTCAGGTATGGTACTTTCATTTAATTTTTTATAATCAATGACAAGTCGTAATTTACGGCTTCCGTCTTGATTCTCTTCTTTCTTTGGGACTACCAGAAGTGGTGAATTGTAAGGGCTTCTGCTAGACCTTATTATTTTTTCTGATAACATTTTTTTGATTTCGCTATTCACGAAGTCGTTGACAGTTAGAGCATACGGATATTGCTTCCCGTATATTGGCCTATCGTGGATAAGATTTATTTCCCCCTTTATGTCTGTTCTAAAAGGAATTTGCATATTTATCTTTGAATGCTCCTTTTCAATATAGTGAACTATCTTTTCTCTCAATCCGCCTAATTGGTCGGTACCTATATTATTTATTTGATTTTTGACGGTATTCACTTCGTCGGCACTCTCAGGATTTTTAATTCCCAAGATATTTTTATTTTTATTGACGGATATTTCTACGTCGGCGTTCTCGGTATTTTTGGTTCCCAAGATATTTGTATTTTTCTTGACGGTTATTTCTACGTCGGCGTTCTCTGGATTTTTAATTCCCAAGCTTTTCTCACTATTTTTTTATAATAAATTCTTTTAACGGAAGAATATTATTTTCTTCAATTAAACGTATTTAATTTTTCTCCTCATTATCATAATATTTTAACTTCTCCTGTTTCCCATTATATTCCAAGATTCCCTTATCTATATTTATTATAGCTCCAATTTTTCTTAATAAATTGAATCCAATTAGAATATCAGATTCTAAACCTTCGATTTCATAAAATAATTGTTTTGATTCAAATATATTTATAGTATGGTAATACCTAATAATTGAATAGCCATGAACTGTAGTTACCTTTTTGTATATTGGTAGCTCGTTTTTATTTTCAAAAATTCCCCTTCTTATGTAACAAGCAGTGGCTCCTGTATCTATTAAAACTTTTAGCTGCTTCTTGGTTTTTCGATCTATCCTATTTAAATAAGGCATTCCTCTGTAGGGGTCTGGTCTAAAAAATGGTCTTCATTGATATTATTTAATCTGGTTACTTTATTAGCTGGCTGACTTTCTGTTCCATCTGATTCCCTTTTTTGAGCTTGAGTTTGCTCTCTTTCTTGATTTGTGTTATAGAAATTTGAACGATTTTTATTTTGATAATAATTATTATTATATCTACCTTGATTATCGTTTGCCTGCCAATTATTATATCTTTCTTGGTTACTATTTGCCTGCCAATTTTGGCTCGGCTGCCGATTGTTATTAGATTTATTCTGGAGTTGAATCGGTGGATCAACATTGTAATTTTGGTTATGATTAAAATTATTTCCCATTTTAGTGGTATTATTATTTTGTCGTATTTGATCATATCGTAAGTTGTTTCCCCGATATTTACTTTCATTTTTAAATCCATTAAACCTATTTGCGAATTGAGCACGGAAGTTGTTTGATTCTAATTCTTGGACCTTTGCCAAAGCATTGGGCAAATCTGGTGGATTTAATGAGAAAAGAGTTTCTGAAATAGATCCATTAAGTCCGGATATAAATACTCGTAGAGCATTTCCCCTTATTGAATTGTTTGTTTCTTTGGTAATTACACTGTCCTTTCCGCATGTCATTATTGTTTTGTTTATTAGTAAGGTCATTTTTTTATTGACTTCGTTATAGTACTCAGTAATTGTCATTCGTCCTTGCCTGAGGATACTTAGTTCTGACTCGAGAACATGTATTGGTCGTTTGTCACTATATATAAAGTCCAATCGGGATAAGATTGCTTTAAAGTTTAAAACTGTGCCATGATTGGTAAGAGCATCATGGGCAGCTCCCATAATTTTATTTCGTAAAATTGTTAGGGCGATAAAATATTGTTCACTTTCAATTTTATAGAGACTCATTACAGTTTCTGCAGCTTCCCTCCAACCTACATATTGTGTTGGTTCCCCTGTGAAATTTGGTAAGGATTTTACCACTTCAAGTGTTGTATCTTTTTTATAGCTGGATCAATTGTTTGTATTTTATAATCTTCCACAGTTTTTGCATCTGTGGCTAGCCCTTCTTCTAAACATTCCACTTTCCTGCTAACTTCATTCAATTGAGCGTTTATTAATCTGTTTATCAATTCTACTGTTAAACTGCCGGCTGTGGCTACACTGTCTGCAGAAAAATTTGGTGCTGAACCTCCGGTTGCCATTGTTAGATTTAATTCAAAAAAGCTATTTATCAAATCTTCCAGATTTATTCTATATATTATTTGTTAAATCGCGAATCTTACTTTTTCCAATATATAAATCTTATATTATTTTTCTCAAATTCACTGATCTTAAATTATAATCTTTAAGTTTTTTATTATTTTAAATTTATTCCTCACGATATTGTCCCGTTGGGGTCTTCCTTCTGTGTGGTTGATCGTCCTTCCTGGATACAGTTAATTAATGGATAGAGAATGTCCTGTCTTTCTTCCTTGGTTTTTCTTGTTGGAGCGAGTTGTCGTTTTAATTTGAGAATGTCCTGCCTTCCTTCCTTGGTTTTTCTTGTTGGAGTTGTCGTTTTATTTGTTTTTGTTGTTCTTGTTTGTTTTTTTTTTTCGCGTTTATTTTTTTAGTTTTGTGTTCTTGTAATTGTTTGGTTTAATAGCATCAAAATCAAAAGAAGCACTCTTTGTAAAAAATTGGCTCAGCTTACCCAGAATACTTCTAACGTTATGATAGCAGCCGGAAAATACTATGTTATTCAGTTTTTTGAAGCAGTTTCTGCAGGGCTAGGATTCTGAGCGTCTTTTGCTAGGAATTCATGAATGATACTGTGCTCAGGCCAAGCTACAGGATCAAGTGCTTATAAGTATAAGTCACCCGTGATGGTTCTACCAAATTCACATTTTTTTGCTGTGCAAGTAAGACTCATTTTTGACTACTTTTTTGACGGAATGCAGACCACTGTAATAGCGTGTAAAGAATTTCGGCTCTCTGAAGCACTCTGTAGCCGAGACGGGACGATCAGATCGGATGTAAGAGATGACGTTACAAAAGAGATGTACAACGAAGGTTCGGCCTCGTGAAGTACAACAAACTCCACAGTAACTATGATGTAACGGGTTACGTCCAGAGAGTACAGCTCGGAGAGACTTATGTTGGAGAATATAGTTAAAGCGCAACAGAGATAACTTTAACCGATTAAATGTATAAATTGGAAATAAATAGTTCAATGAACTTATTAAGTCAAATATATTTTTTAATAGAAAACGAATAGGGAGAAAACTTTAATTCTAAGATCGAAGATAAGAGCAATCTGGCAAGAGCGATCGAAGAAACACATCCGGATACGGCAAAGTGAGACAAGAGTATCTGATTTCTGATTTATAAAAACATACATTTCCGTCTGGTCCGTGCTACATCTGGCGTCCCTCAAGGAAGTCATCTTGGCCCGTTGTTATTTACTGACTTGCCCCCTGACTTGCCCCCTGCTTTAACGAACTCTCTAGTTCTTATGTATGCAGATAACGTAAAGCATTGTCTTCAGTATAAATCCATCTATGCCCAGTGCAGTCTTGAGTCTGACCTTGGTAACTTTTTAAAAATGGTATTAAGCTAACGATTTAATACTTAATGGATCAAAATGCAAGCTTATGTTTTTTTATCATTCTTGCCCTCTGCAGGCTACGTACTCTCTCTATGGGATAACCTTAAAAAAATTAACCCAGGTTTATGATCTCGGCGTCCTATTCGACATTAAACTTAAATTTGCCGACCATATTTCCTACATGGTTAATAAGGCTAAAGGAGTCCTTGGTTTTATCAAAAGGTGGTCAAAAGAATTTAATGACCCCTATATAACCAAAACACTATTCATTTCTTTGGTCCGTCCTATACTGGAGTACGGTTCATGTGTCTGGAGTCCACAATATGAATACATAAGGACCGCATAGAATCGGTACAAAAGAACTTTTTAATATTTGCACTTAAAGGTCTAAACTGGGATGCAAATCTTCACCTTCCATCTTATAATAGTAGACTCTTACTCATAAACTTACCTAGCTTAACAAATCGTAGGACAATGCTCGGTGTAGTCTTTCTGCATAACCTTATTAACGGGGATGCAGATAGCCAGCATTTACTAAAACGCTTAAAATTTAACAATCCTAATAGAAGGACTGAAACTTTAGTCCTCTGTTCCTTAGCCGTTGTAGTTCGAAATATGCATAGCACGACCCTTTTAGGGTCTAATGTTCGAACTACAATGGTCTCTACTCTATAAAATCTCTTTCCTGTCCTTCAAATTTAAAGTATAAAATTTTGAATTTCCTTACTAACTCCTCTTAGCTTAATAAATTAAAAATAGCTTAATATATACTAATTAATCGTTTCTCGGTCGACCATCCCTCGGTCGTCTGGGCCTCTAAGCTTTATGATGAATGCAGAAACGCTAGCTGATGCTCTAAACGAAGCTCAAGCCGTTTCAAAAATTCTGAAAGACCGTGTAAAGAAACGATTAAGACCGATAACTTTAAAAGATTAAATGTATAAATTGGAAATAAATAGTTCAATGAACTTATTAAGTCGAATTTATTTTAAGGGATTAATCGTTATATTTCCACTTGTCGCAGAAGGAGAAAGCTTGAGTTCAAGATAATTGATAAGTTCAAAATAATTGCAAACTGGCAAGAGCGATCGAAGAAACACGTCCGGGTACGGCAAGTGAATATACAGATCATCAAATTTATTTGTTGTTAACGATCACTGTCACTTGGTAGTGTCGTTTGGTGGATGTTTTAATTTTTCCACTAAAAATGTTGAGTTGTTGACCGCGCGAGTTCCGTTTATGTTAACTTATTTTTTATTAAACAATTATTTTTGGAGCTTTATGTGACGCGGCCCCACGTTGGGCACCAGTTAAGTTGTTTGTAGTTCGGTGAATTAAAAAAATGTAAATTTTATTTTTTAATTTTACAACTTGGTGTTAAATCTTTATTTATTAAATGTAATTATTACAAGACACTTTTGATTTCTCTTAAATATTTTTTGTCAACCGTTCGCGGTCTCGGTCAAAAAGGGACTGCCTTCTTAATTCTAAATCTGATCCAAAGAACCTCGGCCATCAGTTGTGTTTAGATTAGAGGCTTAAGATGAAACTGTCGCATCTTATTGTAAAATTCGATTAAGCTGATCGATGCAATTTGGTGGGTACTTAAAACGCAAAAGGCGTAATTGATTGGGCTTCGGAGGGAAGGTTTACTTTTGATTTTTAATTGTTTATGGGGAACCGAGATCGGACCTCAGAGCCAAAGACAAAGCCGAAAGCAAATGCAGAGTTTGAAAATATTGTTTATAAGATTCATAAGTGGAAAGCCATAAGTGGTCTGGATTTAAGGGTTGGATAATTGAGCCAAAGACAAAGCCAAAGGCAAATGCAGAGATTAAAAATATTGTTTATAAAAGCCATAAGTGGCCTGTATTTACGGGTTGGATAACTGGCATGCACAAGCCTCTTGAAGAACAACAAAAACTAAAAGGGTTATATACAGTTCTGATAGATAAAAAAATCGATTTGTTTTTTGTTGCATATTCTTTAAGTATATACTGTTGAGAATTATCTCACAAAAATTTATAACGATCGGAGCATTAGAACCGAAGTTGTAGCTATTTATAGCGCACTATCTGCACATCAAACTTGAACAAATTTGAAACTTTAAACGCGATTTTTTTTTAATCTTGTTTTTTCGAAATTACCTTTGCGGTGCACACGATTACTAAAAAACTATTGATCCGATCAACACCAAATTTTGACCACTTATTTATTATGATTATTATCATAAGTCCATAAGTCCATAATTATTAGCTAGTCTGTGAACAAAGGATTTTCAACAAAGGATTTTTCTTGAAAACTCCTTTTTAAGAACATAAAAATAAAAAATCTTATACCTTGAAAAAGTTCATTTTTTGTTAAAACCGTCGCCATTTTTTTAATCAAAAATTTAACAAATCCTTCATTCACGGACTAGGCAATACAATAGACTAACGAAATTTTTGAATTTTTGATTTCGGATGAACCGTTCTCGGGATACGATGTCCATCTTGGAATTCGGCTATAACATTTTTATTATTTAATATTTTTTTTATGAAAAAATTTAAATAAGTACCCAGAAACATGTACTAAACAACGTCTTTAAAACATTTTTAATAAATATTTTCTATGGTGTCAAACAAAAATCGATAAAATTTCATTTTTTTGCGCGGTACAACTGTGCATAACCCCTTAAAGCAATCGGCGTTTTAAGTGACTCCGGCTGAAATATACCCTTTTCGTATCTCAGTATATTGATTTTTAATGATTTGTAAAAATATATATATATACAAAACATTTTACTGCTAACACTTAATCTTATTTCTAAATAAATGTAAAATGTATGCTGAAATATTAAAAAATATAATATAACAAATAATATTATTTCTTTCGTAATTTACACCAAATAACGAGTACCCGAATTTTGTTAGGGTACCAAGCCTGAAGTCTACCAAGTTAGAAAAATAAAAAATTGTATGCGCTGGCTTCGAATGGTGGGCATGGCTGCTTTAGACAATATCTGAAGCGATTCGGCCACGAGGAGGAGGACTGCTGCCCGAAGTGCGGCAGCTCTGTCGTGGAGGACGTCAAGCATGTAGTCTTTAAGTGCCGCGACGTGACCGAAACCGGCTGAAGACGACGGCGGGCCTCTCAGTCCATCCAGGAAACCTTGTGGAGGTTATGGTGGAAAATCAGGTGCTCTGGGACGCGGTAGCTTCCTTTTCTGCAGCAATCATGCAGAGGCTCAGGAGCATCGAGCAGTATAGACGGTAGGATGGAGAGCGAGGGCCTGCGCCGGGTGAAGCAATGCCTAACGGCCGCCCCGCCCATACTCAAGTCCTAAACAATCCATCTCCAACCCCAACACCCTCTCCCAATATTTATCTCTTAATTATGTTGACTGTTATGTTAAAAAATTCTTCTGTAAGATTGTAAGATTAATAAAAGCAACGTATGCGCTCAGAACCGTTAGCCAAATTGTGAAACGTTAATCTGAACTAAAAGCACGAAGACGGGTGCTGGTCGTCGGCTGCGATCTATGCGAGTTAGGGTTACGATTAAGCTATCCCTCTCTTATGTTAATCATTTCTGAGTTGACAGCCAAAGAATCTTTTAACTCGTGCGTATTATTTTGTCAATCACCGTAATAGTAATAGTAATGGCCACGACCCGGCTACCAGCAGCATCATCGTCACTGATAGTGGCCACCTCCTGGTCTCGATCGGTACTCCGCATCTCTACACGACTGCAAAGGCAAATGACCGGCCGTTGTGGGCAGTAACTTGCCACAACGGGTACATTAGAACCAACACATCCGTGAGCACCACGTGTAACGGTGGTAACCTCCTGCAATAGCTGTGCAAGTGGAGAATATTGTGGGCTACAATATACGTTGCCACAATATTTTATAACCTTATCTGGCGCCCAACCGAATCGAAGACCCCGACGAAATAAAATCATCATCTTAAAACTGGTACGGACTGACTATGACGGACTATAACGGACCCCACAGAAGACTGTGAAAGAGAAGAAGAAAAACTTTCAGAGATTCATGTAATATGAATACAAAAAAATTAAAAGAAACGTTAATAACATAATATATTACAATTAAATATTACGGTAAATTACGTGTGAAAGAGAACGGTAAATAGATAGCCGCTTAGCTTATCGCCTAGCTTGGCGAAGATTCAATATTGTTGAGACTTGATAGCGATTGTATGAGCGATTCAGAGTCTGAAGACTTGTTTTTTCAGCTAAGCAATTTCGATTTGTCAGAAGAGGCCGGCGAACATATAGTACAGGAAAAATAAAGTATGGATCTACAACAACTACAGGCAATCATAATTGCAGCGGTTTCGGCCACATTGCAGGTGCAGGAATAATAGTTTAAAAACAAAATTAGGGAAGTCACTGATAGGTTTAGCGCTGTAACAGTACCCGCTCCTGAAATTGGAGTATACTTGTCTGTTGCTGTATCCGGTATTGTGCCTTGTGACGCGGTTAAATTATTTCCAGAGTTTCATTTTACGCGGTAAAATCATTTCCATGGGTCACAGGGAAAATATGTTTCTTGGAGGCAGGTAGCACTAGAATCATATGAGTTGTTCAGACGGTTTGACGGTAGTTCTAAAAATTATCAGGCTGTTTTTATAATTCGCAACAAGATAAGCGGATCTGCTGATTCTATCCTTTCAAATTTTAAGGATGGTCGGATCCTAAGGATTTCAGTTTTAAGGATGGATTCAAGCTGAATCCATCTCGGCCGCTCGGATTCACGTAATTCCGCAACTCAAGCTAGCGAGCAACCACTCAGCCTATTATCTAAGACGGGCGTTCTCACATTCGTTATCTCTTATCGCACCCTAAATTCTGTTGTTCTTCTGTTGTTCTTCACGTTCTGTTGTTTATTCCCGAAATAATTCACCGAAATAATTCACTTCCATTTTTGGCCGCAGCGGCTGCCAAAATAATATAACAATCAGCCTTATACCTAAAATTGGCATAAAAAATTGTTTATTTATAATTTTTAAGCGAGATCAAATTAAAACAAGAAAGCAAAGCTAACTTCGGGCGGAGCCGAAGTTGATATACCCTTGCAGCCAAAATTGGATATATATCGCAAACATCGGATATAGTTGGCCGATCCTTATGATTACATCATAATAAAACCAATTAATTACAATAAAATATCTAAAAAAAAGTCCCAAGCTTCTATCTTCAAAAATACGAAAGTTGATATTTCTACCAAATACCATTTCCGATCGTACAGTTATATGTCAGCTATAAGATATAGTCAACCGATCGTTATGAAATTTGGTAGATCGGATTAACTGACTAAAAATAGAATGTGTACCAAGTGCCAGCTTTCTATCATCAAAAACACGAAAGTTGGGTCATTTCCGATCGTTCAGTCATATGGCAGCTATAGGATATAGTCGGCCTATCCTTATGAAATTTGGCATGTAATTTCTGTAAATGTAATGTAATGTAATGTAATATTTTGCCAAAAATAGCTCTCATGTAAAATTTGAAATCTCTAACTCTAAAAACACCAAAGTTATACCATTTCCGATCAATCAGTTATATGGCAGCTATAGGATATAGTCGGCCGATCCCGGCCGTTCCGACTTATATACTGCGTGCAAAGGAAAGAAGGGTGTGTGCAAAGTTTCAAGACGATAGCTTCAAAACTGAGAGACTAGTTCGCGTAAAAACAGACAGACAGACAGACGGACAGACGGACATGCTCATATCAACTCAGGAGGTGATCCTGATCAAGAATATATATACTTTATAGGGTCGGAGATGTCTCCTTCACTGCGTTGCACACTTTTGGACAAAATTATAATACCTTCTGCAAGGGTATAAAAAAAGAGAAAAAATGTCAATTTTTTTTTAAACGTCCATGAAATTGGTTTATTTTTACCAAAATTAATTGTCGTTAGGTATAAGGTATAGGAAATTCCATCAATTTTAATAAATTGTATACATTTCTAATTTAAGTTCACTACCAGTGGCCCGACACTAGACAAAGCAGAAAAATAGAGGTCGACGAGATCCGCCATTTTGAAGCCGCCATTTTGAATTTCTGAATATTGAATATTTTTTTTAATCGTTTTTTTTAAACAACGAATCAAAAGTTTAAAAGCATAAGTTCGTATGTCTTTTCATTTTCCCGCAATCCCTTCTCAAAGCTTGCTTAATTTTCGGAAAAATCCAAAAGAACCTCCCCTTAATACAGTTCTTAATTATGATGCTATTATGAGCCGCCTTGATATTCCGATAAGTGTCCATTATACTTGCTCGAGGAAGATACTAAAACACTAAGACAGGGACAAATTTCTATCAAACGGTTTTATGTAGAGGCTGAAAAGAAGCTGACTGAAAATGCCCGATATATGAATGATAAGTATAGGGCTGATAACTGATCTTCTCTTTGCTGCTCAGCCTAGGGATTTGCCATCAGCCTTGGCAATCCAAAAGAACCTCCCCTTAATACAGTTCTTAATTATGATGCTATTATGAGCCGCCTTGATATTCCGATAAGTGTCCATTATACTTGCTCGAGGAAGATACTAAAACACTAAGACAGGGACAAATTTCTATCAAACGGTTTTATGTAGAGGCTGAAAAGAAGCTGACTGAAAATGCCCGATATATGAATGATAAGTATAGGGCTGATAACTGATCTTCTCTTTGCTGCTCAGCCTAGGGATTTGCCATCAGCCTTGGCAATGGCTCGTGAAATAGAGGCAAGCCACGAGAGGCATGCCTTTCGGCAGAGGGATCTGACCGGGGGAATCGGCCAGGCGCTCCACGTCTCGGCAGGGGTTCGACAAGGCCCTTCACGTCTCGGCGGGGGTATCTGCCGGGCACTCCATGTCTGGGCAGGGGGATCGGCCGGGCACTCCTCGCTTCGGCAAGGGTTTCGGCCGGGGATCAGCCGGGCATTCCACGTCTTGGCAGCGGGATCGCTCAGGCACTTCAGGTCATGGCAGGGGGATCGGCCATGCACTCCACGTCTCGTCAGGGGGATCGGCCAGGCCCTTCACGTCTCGGCAGGGGGATCGGTAGGGAGATCGGGCACTCCACGTCTCGCCAGCGGGATCGGTCAGGCACTTCATGTCACGGCAGTGGGATCTGTCGGGCTCTCCAGGCCTTGGCAGGGGGATCGGCCGGGCACTCCAAGTTTTAGGCAGGAAATTCGGCAGGGCTCACACCGACTTCTTCGACTTTTCGGATCTGATAAGCTGCAAACGATGAGAATCGAGGAGGAGGGCCCTTTTTCTAATGAACTATTATTAAATCGGACGAAACAAGGTGTGCCCGGTTTCGGCAGGGGGATAGGCCAGGCACTCCACGTCTCGTCTCGCCACGTCCTCCACACCTGCCCTTCACGTCTCGGCAAGAGGATCAGCCGGGCACCTCAGGCCTGGACAGGGGGATCGGCCGGGTACTCCTTGGCTCGGCAGGGGAATCGTCCGTCACTCCAGGTCTTGGCGGGGGGGTCGGCCGGGTATCAGCCGGGTGCTCCACCCTCGGCAGGGCTGACACCGATTTCTTTAATTTTTCGGGTCTGATTATCTGCAACGTATGAGAATCGAGGAGGTGCACACATTTTTGAATTAATTATTATTAGATCGGACCCCTTTTATTATTAGAAGGTGATCGGCCGGGCACTCAAGGTCTAGGCAGGGGGATTGGCGGGGCACTTCAGGCCTTGGCATGGGGATCGATATGGCCACACAGTATACCAGGTCCGTGGAAGAGAAACATGTTAGTAGGACCCAGAGTCGTCCATTACAAAGGACACCCAATTCCAACCACGAACAGATACTTAAAAAGGTGTGGAAAAATCTATATTTTACCAGGGATCAAGGTCAATGAACCGTTGTTAATAACACAGCTCCACAAAAAAAAAAAAAAAAAAAAATTCAGAGATCAGACCATACCTCCTATATGGATTTGGGGTCGCTGAATCCGAATCCGTGGTCAGTTGGTCGCCATCACGTCAGGTTTTCGAGAAAATAACGGTTGAATAGTCGAAAAACGCCGTGTTGGCCATTTTCGAAAAATCGTACCGCAAAATTCTGATGTGTTACAAACCTAATTCAAAATGGAAATGAAAGGCTGATTTGTGATCTTTAAAACGAGCTCCATGCCAAATTTTTCGCATGCACCGTTAGGACAGGGGGTGCGTTTATATGTAGGCATCTTAGCAAAAAATGTATGCCGAACACAAAAATTTCAAAATTCAGCATATTCAAATAAAACATGGTACCCGGGGGTTTTTGGGGTCGCTGAATCCGAATCTGAGGTCAGTTTGACGCCATCACGTCAAGTTTCTTCATAACCTCAACTTCACTTTTTTTGAGGTTATGAAGACATAAAACATAAAACATTTGAAAATTTGGCATAATTGGCCTTGACCTGATAGCGCAAGTAGATGCGACCATTGATCTTAAAAGGAATTCAATTAGATTTAAGGTAGGACGTGATGATATACACTTTCAAAAATGCGCTCAGGTTATCTTTACGAAAATTAGGGATATTGTCGTGCCCCCGTTTAACACAAATGTAGTAAAGACTATTTGGACAGAGGATAATGAGCTAGTACTTAAAGCTTTATCCGTTTCCGATGGGTTCTGCCGATTTTTTCAATGAGGAGATGAAAGACTTACTAAAAATTACATTATTCGACTATCTCGGTCTCCCTACCCATATGGGTTGTAGGTAAAAAAGTCACTGACGCTTCAGGCACGCCAATAAACGCTAGTAGTCGGTTTTAGAAAATTATATTTGAAAACTATTGGCTGTCGAATCTGGGAAGCGCCAAATTTTTCACTACCCTCGACCTCAACACGCTGCATTTGACAGGGAGAAAATGTCTTTTTCGGTCAAAAGAGGCAAAGTCCTTCTTGAGTACTTGCGTACTTACGAGTTCTGCCGCCTATCTTTCAGACTAAACAATGCCTCAACCATTTTTAAAGGAAAATATTCAAAGAACTCTTGTAAATAAAAGATCATCACAGCACAGCAACAGATTACACACAAGAGACCGATGAACTCTCAAAGATGGTCCGACTTTAGACGTCTAAGAGTTGATCATCTGTTTGAAGAAGATAATGATGGAAGAAAAAGGGAGAAAATAGGAAGGATCTGTTACGTTTATGTAGATGACGTTAATGTCTGTTCAGAAACTTAAGAGTCTCATGTTGACCATATGCCGGTGGTTTTAAAGATCCTGCAGGACGCCAACATGTGAGTGTCAAGGCAAATGTCACATTTTTTTAAAGAATGTGTCAATTTCCTTAGTTTTGTTGTTACAATGGAGGGTACTAGGACAAGCAAAGACAGGGAGAAGGACCATCAGCAGCAGTAGTAAATGAAAATGAATGGCAGGCGCCTAAAAGTAGGCAAAAGAACCTCCTACCAAATACATAGAGCGACCAGGACCAGGGCCAGGACGAGGAGGAAGCCATCGAATGAAAAGAGGGAGGCGATGGATGAAAGAGCTCTAAGAAAACTGTTTGCGTGCCCACGCGGCGTATGTGCAATGTCCTGTTTTTGTTTCTGTTTCAGTTGCCATTTCCATTTCCAATTCGATTCCATACCTCCCTAGAATGCACACAACTACATCGAGGAGGTTAAACAGCCTAGTAATTTGATCGAGCTGAGATCGTTCTTGGGCTTGGCATGTTACTTTCGATACTTCAACAAGGACCTCGCATCAATAGTGACCCCTTTGACAGAGTTACTGAAGGGTGATGGGGGCAGGGTCAGCAAACACCGTTCAAAAGGCATTTCGTTGAGCTTTGATAAGCACCAATTAAGCTCATTTGACAAGCTTAGAAATATCCTTGCTTCAGAGGACGTTAATTTTCATTACCCAGACTTTAAACGACTATTTGATTTGACAACTGAGGTTTCATCCATTGGCATAAGTACTCCTATTGGCATCCATTAGTATATCCACAGTACTCTTATAAAAATTGCCTGGTGTCCAAAGCTTGAACGGAAGCTAGACGATGTCACGCAAAATTCCTTTAAGCGACCATAGAGTACAATAGATCATTTCACTCTGTCATTAATATGAAACCTGTTGAGATCATATATGCTGGTCTTTGCCCCGGATATAATTATGAACTTAAAAAAAACACTGGAGGAGAAGTTAAATCGAAAAAATCCAGTATTTGGTGTTTTAGTTTTTAGGCTACCAGTTTACTAGAAGAAGTACAGCAGCTTCATCGTCACTGATCGTGGACAACTCCTGGTTTCGATCGGTACTCCGCATCTCTACACGACTGCAGAGGCAACTACCAAGTGACCGGCCGTGGGCAGTAACTGGCTGCAACGGGTAGATTAGAACCAACACATCTGTGAGCACCACGTGCCACGGTGGCAACCTCCTGCAAACACGGTGCCACAATATTCTATAACCTTATGTTACATATAAAGCTTATGAGCGGGCGTATGCACCTGCGTTGTGGAATGGAAGTATGTGTGTCAAATAACTAATTCACAAGGCAACAACTAAAGGCAATCCTACAGCAGCTAGCGAAAGCGGCGACAAAAAATTTACTCACGCGAAGAAGATGACTGCAGGGTAAATCTAGCTAAGACGACCAAAAGCTCCGAAGAGTGGCTCAAAAAGGTAGAATGGGCAAAAAGTTTGCTACCTTCATATGGCATGACGCCAAAGCCCACTTACACAAAACCATAGAGGGAACGTACCGAGAGGAAGCAGCCTAAAAGGTCCTTCACCGAAATAGCTAAATAGCGCAACCTAATCGGTGTCATTGATCGAGGCAACCCCGAAGGTATGATTCCGAAGGGCAAGAAGAAATGGGTGGAATCCACCTTAGCCAGGAAATTCTTTGAAATTCTGGCCAGGGAACCGGGCCCCGCACGTCTGCAAAGACGGGGGGTTGTTACAGTGGAGTATCAAGGCTGTGGCTACGAGGATGGCTTTGTTTCGCTGCATGCCAGCAGGATGGATGACAATGACATCTCCGACAACGAAGAGGCAGAGGTCACAGTGGTGAAGGGTGATTTAGCAGATGTCCCTACGGAATCTAAAGATAAGTCATGACCACTGAAACCACTAAGCCGGGCCGCCCTCCTCCGCCCTCTTGCGCCATCTGGCTGAGGATTGAGCTGTCATCGCCCTGGTCCAAAAACTATAGTTAGTAGGAGGAAGAGTCACTGGACTAGTGACCAACGACGGTAAGCTGCTAGTAGCAGGTTCAGAAGGTACAACTATTATTCCCGATAGAGAGGAATGGAATAATAAAAACCCCGGTCCAAGAATGAAATATGCTTCTACACAGGAGGTTCAAAACCAGAAAAGAAGTAGGAGGAGGTGTAACTTAAGCAACTAGGCATCAGAGCCTCATTTAGAGTACCCAAACACTACAGCTCTTCCAGGATAAGCACTATCAAAGTATGAAGATACTTTCATTCTTGAAACCTCGCACGCAGCGAAGTCAACATATGCAGCGATAGCCAAGTGGCTATTAAATCGATCAGCCCGATCATCAGCAACTCGAAAACCTCGAAAAAACTCACACTCTATGCTACTGCGCAGCTCTACAGTCACTTAGACAATTACATCTCGGAGATAGTTTCCAAGCCGACATCACGGAGGTGTCCGATACAGATCCAAAGAGGATACAAAAATTAGCAAAGCCTCTTCACTTATTTTTTTATTTCTTTAAATTCTTTATTATACCCTTGCAGAGGGTATTATAATTTTGTCCAAAAGTGTGCAACGCAGTGAAGGAGACATCTCCGACCCTATTAAGTATATATATTCTTGATCAGGATCACCTCCTTTGAACACACCCTTCTTTCCTTTGCACGCAGTATATAAGTCGGAACGGCCCGGATCGGCCGACTATATCCTATAGCTGCCATATAACTGATTGATCGGAAAAGGTATAACTTTGGTGTTTTTAAAGTTAGAGACGTCAAGCTATTTTTGGCAACACATTACGACATGCCAAATTTCATAAGGATCGGCCGACTACATCTTATAGCTGCGATATAACTGAACGATCGGAAATGACCCAACTTTCGTGTTTTTGAAGATAGAAAGCTGGAACTTGTTAAAGATTATATTTTTGGTCAGTTTATCCGACCTACGAAATTTCATTAGGATCGGCCGACTATATCCTATAGCTGCCATATAACTGAACGATCGGAAATGGTATTTGGTAGAAATATCAACTTTCGTATTTTTGAAGATAGAAGCTTGCGACTTTTTTTTAGATTTTTTATTGTAACTAATTGGTTTTATTATGATGTAATCATAAGGATCGGCCAACTATATCCGATGTTTGCGATATATATCCAATTTTGGCTGCAAGAAGTTGATACTTCGGCTCCGCCCGAAGTTAGCTTTGCTTTCTTGTTTTTAATCCAAATTTTATTGCACAACTACAACAATGAATTTAAATTTAACGCAACAGTAAATTTAATAAAACTGTCAAGAAAAATTAAAATGAAAATATAAATTAAAATAATTTTTTAGTTAACTCTTAAATAATAATGTATACCTATAGTTCAATAGACGTAGTCGAAATTCATCGTTGAAAATGTTTATTTTAAGACAAAAACTATTACATATTTTTTCTTTTATATTTAAAAAACCACTATTACAATATCAGAGTAGGATCCGAATGTGAAAAGGCACTTGTCACAACAAAGGCAAGATCAGCAAGGGCTAACAGTGGTGCAAAGGGTAACCACTGTTACACACTTCAAGCAGCGATAAGCACTTCCTAGGAATTTAACGGTCGTACAATTCATAATCAAATCTTAATTCTATGATCTCACTTTTCGTCTCACTTAGTAGAAAATAAAGCTTAGGCATATGGCTGACCGGCTGACTTAACAGAGATTCAACATCCGCTTAAATTATCGGTTCTGCAACTTAGGCATTGCCAGATGCCGCGGGAGCAGTTTTACTATCTATCGAAACACTGAAATAGTCAGTATCTATCGAAACACATGAATACGCTACATCAAGATGTATGGCTCTTTTAGAGAGGCAGGTGAAAAGCACGCCATATCGTTTCTGTGAACTCCGTCTGACCCGCACCATCAGAGGCCCAAAGTAGTCCACACCCGTGTAGCTGAAGGTTCTATGAAAGGCTGCGTCTCTTAAATAGGGAAGTTCCGCCATACGCGGCGGTTTGGGGGCATTGCATTGTTGGCAGGAGCGTCGTATCCAAGCAAGGGTTGATCTCAGCTTTGATATTAAAAATTTTTTTTGTAATTCGTTGGATAAGTTCTCTTTGGCGATATCGTGGGGAAACACGGTAGTGGATGAGATCTTCTTTCGTGTCCCACCACATTCTTAGCTCCTTCTTGATCTGTCGTGGATGTTCTTTCGCCGAGTGCGCTCAGTACTTCTCTGGAATTCGATACCCAGTTTCGAATGAGGAATCCACCCTGAAGATGAACCCGAACCCGACGCGGGAGTCTTATGGCTTCTTCCTCCGTGTTGACTCTGTCTAGAATGTCGTCTACCAGTGATTTTCCAGGACGCACTTTATAGCGCGTGAGTATTGCTTCTTGAACGACTCTGCATTTCTGTTCTTTACGTACTGGGCACTGTTGAATGGGCATGGGGTAGTTCTCTCTCCGTTGTGTGTGGGCCTGTAAATACAAAGCGTTGGTATCTCTAATCTTCTGTGTGTATCCTAACCTGGTGAAACATCTCAGCGATATCGCCGCCGATCGTAGCCGCCACTCGCCCAGGCGAGTGGTCTGATGATAAGTCGGTGACTTCTTTGTCATTTATTATATTGTGAGGTATGTTTTTTTGGCACCGCAAAATCAATAAAGCCTGGGTCGTGCGTGGGTCTGTTGGCCAGTATATGGGACTTCCAAGGGAAACATAGTCCAGTTTATAGTTTCATATTTACAATTGAGTAGTATATAGTTGCTTTTTTTTTGGGAGTCACTAGACGTGGTCCCCAGTGCATATGTTTGGCATTGTAGCCTCCTGCATCTATGATATGATCCCCAAGTGAATTGTAGAAGAGCATAAATTGTAGAAGACCAGTAAACGGCGATTGAAAGGCTTCCGTTACTTGATTAAATTTGTATCGATGTGGCCTGCAGAAAAATTGTTGCAAACCTTTTGTGAAAATGGTTTTTGATGTGTTATCTGATTATAACTCCGGTTCTGCCGTGGGTTTTCCATCTGGTTGAACTGTGCAGTAGATTGTATAGCCTCTTATTCGAAAATTTTATTTGCTTGTAGGATGCGATTTATAATCTCCACAAATGCGAATGGAGCTATCCTTTTTTACTATGGGCACCGTCGGAGGGGCCCACACCGAATACTCATTAGGCTCAAGTATTCCTTGAGCACAGATATGGTCTATCTCTTTTGCATATAGCGTGATGAGTGCGTAAAGAATTCGATGCTCAGGCAGTCTGGAGGGCCCCTGGTGGCCCGTATACCGACCAAGTTCTTATAAAAACTATTGGCCGAATTTCCTTAGAATTGCTGCGATACCATTACCGTACTGCACTCCATGAATACCTTCTTTTCTAAGCTCGGGATTACCGTTCAACCAGATTTACTGATACGAACATTCTCTCACGATGGTGGCAAACCAACCGGAATGAACTTTTAACTGGCATGAGCGACCGTTGATGACCATGACCACGGATTTCTTGGTGCTCACCACCGAATCTTTTTGATGACCACGTACTGGGCGTAGGCGATGAGATTTGGTTAACTCATCTTGACTGTTACTGCGGTATACTCGACGTATGCGGCCAGATCTGTCAGGCTGGTGGCGTTGCGGAACGGACACTTCTTACGGACGTGCCGAGCCCCACAACGAACGCAACACGAACTTATTCCGTGAATGGATGCGGGTCGTCGGGCCTTATCGCCTCCAAACGACAACGCAATCGCGGCGCCTGCTTCACTAGTAACGTCTCGTTCCATGCCCCGCTGCCCCGTCAATTCTGCGTCGCGACGCGTCGGCTAGCAAGCTTTGGTGGGGACCCTCGTCGCGCCTGCCCCACACGAGTCCGTCCCGCAACATGCAACCTTACCTTTGTCCGAAATTGCACCCTACCTCTAAGGAATCGCTAATTGCACCCTTTTCTCCTTAATGTGACCATGTAGTTACCAACGGACTCGTCGGGGTGTTTATCACGCTTGTGGGAATGATATATTGCAGCAATTGGTAGGGCGCCAAGTGACTGGTTATTATGTAATACACATCTGTCAATTGCAATTCACTGACTTGCCTGGGTGATGCTAACGACACTAGTAACTCATAAAGGGGCGCACCCGCTAGTGTAAAAACAACGCCGTCTTCTTCCGGTCCTCGTCCACGACCCTATTTGCTAAAAGGTACAGCTCGAAGCGATCTCGGTACGCCTTCCATTTCCCAGGGGTTAACAAGTCGAAAGGTTCCAGAGTTCCAACTCCAGCTATGGCGACTCCGCATGGCGACTGGAAGATCGCTTTTCGCTGGCCACAGTATTTGGCTCAACTGTACAGCCGCTCTTAGCGAGACTCCCTCTCGGAGTTGATTGATTATCACTTATTTCTTCTTTCACCTCTTCGCTGGCGCTTTTCTCAGCATGACCGAAAGTTCGGCGCTTATCCATGTGCTTGCTTCAAGAATAATAAGACTACCAAATTCGACGTACGCTAAATACTCGTCAGTAAAAAGAGATTCGCTAAAAGGTATAGTTCGAAACGGTCCTAGTACGCGTTCCATTTTCCAGGGGCGTACAGGGGACGTCTTCGCCGGCGATTTTTTTAGCTTGATCAAAAGTTATTCATCGTGAATCGTGTAGAAATCAGGCACTGAAATACCTCCGCTCACTTTATCGGGCACACTTCTTTAATTCGTCGCGCTCCCTGAGAAATCGAACCGAAGGATTTCTCAAGGTCCCATAAACAACTTTTCAAATACCCCGGCTGTTACATTATATGATTTGCGTAGCATTTTTTTTTATTTATATATAAATATTATAAATTGAAAAAGCATTATAACTTTGAAGAAAACAAGTAATAATTCTTTAAAAATAAATTCCTGCGTTCATTACCTGGGGAATATAAAAAAGTGATACAAGTCTACCATAACTTAGTTTTAAGGAGTAAAATTCTTACATTAAAAATGTTAAATGTAAATTTTTAATCTTACTGTCGTAATCCTTGATAAATTTGGCATTTACTTGAAGTTTTTGAACGGTGATAAATTTTGGTAGAAAGTCTGGTATAATTACATTCCCATTATCATTTTCTTCAGACAGAATTTTAATTAGCATTTTCCTTGTCTTAAATTCATTTTCCGTCAGAGTATACGTTTTTTCATACATAACAGTTTCTGGAGTCAGATTACATTTTAATGCAAGATTTAACCGCAACTCTAACGACACATCTGCATAGTTGTTTAAAGTAATGTTAATACTGTTTTTATTCGAATAATAACGTACCATTTTTCAAATCGTCCAACAATCGTAGCTTATCAGGAGGTGACATATTCCATAATGTAACAGAGTTCGCATCAAACTTGATAGCTGTTATATCGACTGCATCATACACCATAATATGATCAGATGCGTAATTATCAAACATAAAACGTTCTGTTAGCACTTGATAGTCTCTTTCGGTAAATTGGTGGATACCAGAATAACTTTGCGATACATATATTGGTTCATAATGACTAATTTTTACTGTTATATCAGCCTTTCGGGGAATATTAGCTTTACCCACTGTTCCAACTAACGCAAAGAGAAATAACGGGCTCCATATTAGAGCAATAAGAACCAATATTATAGTTCCTCCTATAAGAAGCTTGATATACAATGCTTTCGGCTCACCACGCAAAACCGGAAAATCTGTATCGATCTGCCTGTAGCATCGAACAATAAAAACTGACTGAAAAATGTCTTCCATTTTTATCCATTCCATAACTGTGAGGGTGGTATCTATGCACACCCAATCTAACATAGTTCGAAGTATATAAAGAAATGGTATTTCCATATAACTGTGTAGAAAATATATTAAACTTGGTTCATGGTTGCAAATTTTATAATTAATTACATTTTAAAAACAATATAATTTACTAAGGAAAACCCTTTTGTAAACACATTTCCTAATATTCGTTTTGGATAACCACAACGTATTTGGTATGCGGATAGTAACATATGAAGACACTTGATAAGATAAAAAAATACAGGAGCTGTTTCGCCAAAACTATGAGCTGTTACGTATGGTACTAAAAAAAACATCCATATATGAATTCCAACAACAGTAACGAAATGGAATACTATTTTATATATCAGAGCTTTTCTTAGATATATAGCCCGTTCAGTGACTATTGTTATAAATTGTACGATAAGCATTAGTAAAAAACTAAAAGGGACTTTGTTTCCTTGAATGTATGTCTCCAAAACGCTGGTACTATACTTGTATCGGTACTGAAAAAAAAAATTAATTAAAAACAAGAAAGAAAAGCTAACTTCGGGCGGAACCGAAGTTTATATACCCTTGCAGTTAAAATCGCATATATATCGCAAAAATCGGATATAGTTGTCCGTTCCTTATGAGAATATCATAATAAAACCAATTAATTACAATAAAATATAAAAAAAAAAGTCCCATGCTGCTATCTTTAAAAATACCAAAGTTGGTATTTCTACCAAAAACCATTTCCGATCGTTCATTTATATAGCAGCTATAGGATATAGTCGGCCGATCCTTATGAAATTTGGCATGTCGTATTATTTTGCCAAAAATAATTTGAACTCTCTAACTTTCAAAACACTAAAGTTATACTATTTCCGATCAATCGGTTATATGGCAGCTATAGGATATAGTCGGCCGATCTCGGCCGTTCCGACTTATATACTGCGTGCCAGTGCCGGCGTTAGCCAACGCGAGGATTTATCGCGAGGCCTTATTGACATAATTAAAAGAAATATTTTTACATTCGTTTAATTCAATTAAATTTATTTGTTTCAATTTAGACATGTAAGTTAAACATCCAACCTTTTTTTTGTGCGAATGTGTCGATGACAGTGTCGAAATCAGTCGAACGTGAAACATCCTTTTTGATTGACAAAACGAGCGATGATAAGCGATCCTGAGCGATACTTGATCTCAAAAAGTTTTTAATTTATTTTAATTTTGAGAACGATCTCTCACTGCTAGCCAAAGATATGGGAATAGTCAATAATATACGATATCCAATAAAAGTGTTCGGGAAACCACTACCGCAAGAACGGAGAAATCGAGGAACCTGAATGGCGTTTTGCATATCATCCGTAATGAAATGCCGGAAGTTCCGAAAAAAGCTCAGCACCATCCAGGTCCTTCTCGTTCTCGTAACGTAGCGCTAAGTCTAGGTCCTTACAATGCTTTAATAAAGCGTCTTCAGGCATTTTTTTTTAATCTTTTCGGATCGTTTGGCAGAAATCTAAACAGATTTTCGTAATTCTCGAATTGCTCAAACCGTGCAGACACAGCAGACAAAGCTCCATCTACAACGACGTTGAAAAATTCTATTTGTAAAACTTATTCCTGTGATTTTTCTAAGTTCCGAGGATCATTATGACCCTCATACTCAAATTGTTTTCAGACTTTTCGAATTCTCTTAGTTTCGAATGTGGGTTCTACATTGAGATCTTTTAACAGCTACAACTAATGCTTTCTCATACGCAGTACAGCGATATTCGGATAAGAAACTCTTAATTCCTTTTAGCCCTTTCACAGCTTCATCAAGTACCATATCTTTTGACTGCAATTTTTAGTTCACGACATTTACAGCGAGCAAAATATCGTACCAAACAACTAAACCTACGACGAATTCCATTTTCATCATTTTTTTACTATAGACTCAACTTTGTGTTTATTTACAAAATCTGACTCTAAAGAAGAATACTCAGACAAAGCTTTGACAACACCCTTAAGTTGAAATCTTACTGCTTTGACACTTTTTATACGACTCTCCCATCTTGTTTCAGACCCGTTTTTTTCACCAATCCCAACATGTTTATGCAAAATCGACCATCTCTGTGTTGATGATCCAAAAATGCAGTAAATATTATTCAGTATGCCAAAAACATAATCTGCTTGACGATTTGCGGCAGCCATGTCACAAAACACTAAATTTAAGCTGTGACATGCGCAGGGTGTGTAGAATGCTCGAGAATTCATTTCTCTGATATGTTTCCCTTGATATTGGAGCCATTGTTGTAACCCTGGCCCCGACAATCTGCAATAAGAAGACCAAATTTGTCCAACTCAGTACAAGTCACATTCATCAAATTTTAACCCGTGGAAGATAAAACCGGTACGAAGTCTAAAAAGCGTTCTTCAACTCAAAACTTCTTCAGTGTCCATATCGACGAATCGGTTGACAAAAGATAATTTTTCTTGGCGACTCGTGTCAGGCGTACAATCAAGTATCAAGGCAAAGTAATTGGCATAAGAAATCCTTAAACAGATTTTATCGCGAACAGTGTTTCCCAACAAAGCTACAAATTCGTTCTGCGTGTCTTTTCCGAGATAATGAATGATCGTGTATTTCTTGGGATGAGATTTTTTCCAAGTGTTTTTCCAAACCGGTTCAAAACGTGCAATCATCTCGACAAGCCCCAAAAAGTTGCCATTGTTTGAAGCAAAAAACTTATCAGTTTGACCTCAAAAAGCCAAACTATGTTCTGCTAAGTACAACGTGATAAGCAACAAGCGCGCTTCAATACTTCTCGCCAGCGCATCGTTTCATCCAATATCATTTTTTGCAGTTTTTTATCAATGCCAGATACTTGTTTAATTCTTAATTCAGATTCTATTCACCTGCAATGTAACGATGAATTATTTACAGAATGTCGGTTTATAAATTTTGTGGTAAAATACGCATTCGTTTTTCAAATTGAGGTTATAGTCACTCCACGATTTTGTTAAGGTATGATTTACGGTCACTCAAAGCGAATATTTGCCACTGTCGTTAATCAAGTCAAGATTGGGCTATCATCTGTTAACCAATCGAAAGTTTTAGTGGAACACATTAATAAAACTGTTTGAATTTAATCTAAAAAATTAAAATAGTCAGTATACCTTTGAAAGTTTAGCAAGTGAGTTTGTGATAACTCGTGGCTCTCTATTGCTGAAGTTGTATGTTTCCAATCTTGAAACCCAAGAACTGCAAATCGATAACTTGTTTTTGCGCCGATTTGAAAAAATTTTACAACAAAAGCAGAATATTCAAATTTTTTTATAGAGTAGACTATCCATCGTCGATCGACACGTTCTCCGTTTGATAAAACGCTTGATAAATTTGATAAATTTGATAAACGCTTGATAAAACGCCGTTTGATAAATTCGAATGTATTTCTCTCTAATCTTAAGCCTAACTTATCTATTGCGGCGAAGCGGGGCGAATGCGCACCAGAGCGAGTATGAGCTTTCGCTCCTGCTCCGCCCTAAGCTATCTTAAAGTAAATTTAGAAACTAACAACTACAAAATACAATTCAACTACATAAACTTTAATTTAAATTTTCGACAACTTCAATACAATAGCAAAGCAATAAACACCGGCCCCGTTGAAGGCCTCCATCAGGCTTCAACCAACTGGCAGCCGCGCCAGCTTGTGGACCGCTCTCCTGTATTCCGCTCCAGAGCTAGTTCGGACGACGGCGACCCTGACCCTTCCGTCCGCGCCGGCGTGTGTTGCTCCTACTCGTCCCGTGAGCCACTGTTGTGGCGGCTGGTGATCCTCTGCGATCAGGACCAGCTCGCCCTCCTTGTTCTGCCACTTCGACCGCGCCTGTAGGCCCAAGACGTACTCCCGGGACCATCGCTGCCAAAACATTTGCTTAATTGACGAGACAAGCCGCCATCGCCGCAAGCACGTTAGACCCTGCTGGTCCTGCTGGATCCTGCGCCCAACGAACCATTGAAAAGCCAATCAAAAGGAATCAGTTGAAAGGTCGGAAACTACTTCTAAATTAACTGCTTTGGACGCAAAACAAACAAATAAGGCAATGTAGGACTTATAGGGTGGCCTATAGGGTAGGCGAATTTTCAATGTCGTATCAATAGGGCCACAAAAATCAACACCACATATGGAGAATGGGCGGAGAGCACGAATTCTATCTAAGGGTAAGTCACCCATGATTTGAGTCATCAGACGAGGCTTGCATTTAAAGCAGCGTATGCATGACCGTACTGTCTGACTGCAGACTTCCTGCGCACTTACGATCCATATGCGCAGTCGCAAAAGACTCACAAGTGCTCGTGGACCCACATGAAAATTCGACTCGTGCAAGTATCGGACGTAGCTCTGAACAAATTGAGAGCGTTTTTTCAACAATACTGGAAACTTGGCATCGTACGATATAGGAGCATTAGCTAGTCGCCCCCCAACCCGCAACAACGAAAAGGTAAGCCCAGCCTCTGAAGATTCGTGTAGAAAGGGATTTAGCTTTTGTAGGCTAGGGCTAACACTTAAATTTTTTTCCGAATCTTTTCTATTTCATCTTGATACTCGTGCTCTTGGACTATTTCGACTATTTTCTTAAAGGCTTCATTATATTCGACAGGTGAGGGAACAATATCAGAATTCACTACTAATTTCTAATTCACTAACACTCGCAGCAGTTTTAGGTGAGAGGAATAACCTTCTATCACTTCCAATAAATCTGGGGTAGATACGATTGCGGTTAATCCGACCGCATTCTTTTTCGCTTCCATCTGTAGAAGTTCTGGTGACGGATCAAATCGGGGGCTCGTCGGCCACTTATCTTCGGGTTCCTTTAAAAACGATGGAACTGTAAACCAGATCGATTCTACAGTCTCCTTTACGTCTCCACCTCTGGACACTATATCTGCCGGGTTCTGTTTAGTTGGTACATGCCGCCACGTGCTATCATCTGACCACTCTTGAATTTCAGCTACTCTATTCGATACGAACGTTGACAACGACGATGGATGGGAACGAATCCAATGAAGAGTTACTTCTGATTCCGACCAAAATACATTTCGTTCGATCGGAACTTTTATTAGAGGCTTTATCTTGCGGCAGAGATCTGCGAGAAGGTGAGCGGCACATAACTCAAGACGGGGGAGCGTCTTTGTCTTGAGCGGCCCTACTTTGGACTTTGCCGTCAACAATGAAACTTTAATACCTTCTGCAGATTTGCAACGAATATAGACGCAGGCTCCATAGGCTCTCATCGATGCGTCAGAAAAGGCATGAATTTGAATCGGTGACATCGGCTCGGTAAACACGAATCTCGGAATTGAGATGTCCTCTAATTGCGACAAGGCAAATTGTATTTTGTTCCACGCTGTTTCTAAGTGCAGTGGAATTGACTCATCCCAATCTAGCTTATTTAGCCAAAGTTCCTGCAATAGGATCTTTCCTTTTATAAGTATAGGGCTGAATAGGCCAAGGGGGTCAAACAACTTCGATGTCACCGAAAGGATGTTCCGCTTGGTCGCCCTTTGACCCATGACTGAAGCATCAATTTCAAATTTAAATAAATCTTCTTTAGGAACCCAAGCGATTCCTAATGCTTTAGTCAGTTCTGAGTCCGAAAGTGTTATTGGCTTAACCGTGCTCTCGGATGCAGTAACTTCAGGCGAGTTTGAAAACCACTTGCTGAATTCAAACCCATCGTTTTGAAGAACCTGAGTTACTTCAGACTTAATTGTCTTAAGCTCCTCAATGCAACCAGCACCCGTTAACATGTCGTCGACGTAAAAGTCGGACCCAATAACTTCGGCAGCTCGAGGGAATGTATTTTTCACAGATTCACTCAACCTCTTTAAACACCTTATGACCAGGAATGGGGCTGGCGCAGTGCCATATGTAACGGTGTTGAGCTTGCACAGTTTCAAGGACTCTGATGGGTCTTTCCTCCACACTATCAACTGGTATCGCCTATCGGCTTCATTTACCATTACTTGGCGATAAATCTTTTTTATGTCGGCTATCAGAGCGAATCTGTTCAGCCGGAACCTAAGAAGAATTGAATACAACTCTTCCTGGATGGTAGGACCAACCATCAACAGATCGTTAAGACACTTATGTGTTGATGTCTTACAAGACGCATCAAACACGACTCGTAATTTGGTCGATGTGCTTTGAGGCCGTAAGACACACTGATGGGGTATGACGTAGTGTGGAGTAGCAAGAACATCATTGCTTGTTGGGGACATATGACCTAAGGATTCGTATTCTTCCATAAATTCCACATACATTTTCTTTAAATTCGGATCTCGAGATAATCTTCTCTCGGGCGACAAAAAACGGCGTTTGGCTACCTCGAAGGAGTTTCCCAAAAGGCTTGGATCCGATTTAAATGGAAGCCTGACTTCAAATCGACCTAAAGGCAGCACAACTGTATTTTTCTGATAATGTTCCTCACATAACTCTTGTTCAGGTGACAAAAGCTTTTTGGAAGTTGGTACTTCTTCCAACTACTTTTTTTTTTTCTTGGCAATTCAGGCTAGAGACAGGCTGTTGAGGAGTTGAGGTATTTGCCTTATATTTTCCCGATACTATCCATCCAAGGAGAGTTTTTTGGAGGATGGGATGGTTTGGCCCTTGTTTTATTTGGCCAACGGACAACAATTAAAAAAATGACTCAGCTCCAATTAACATATCTATCCGCTGAGGTTTGTAGAAATATGGGTCTGCTAGCGGCAAGTTCTTTGGTAGGTCCCAATCTTTCACGTTCACTGACAGGTCAGGGTGATAACCCGAGATAGTTCTCAAAATCCAAAAGTCGAACGGAAACTCACTACCATTAATCGTTGACTTCACCACAATGTGTATCTTTTTCTTAACCTGGGAATTAGCTTTACCAATTCCAAGCAAGTTGATACACGATTCCTCCCTACGGATCTGTAAGCGTTGAGCAAGTTCTTCAGTAATGAAGTTCATTTGTGACCCAGAGTCAAGTATTGCTCGGGCCAATATATGCTCGCCATTTTTAGTTCTAACGCTTACGATCGAAGTCGCTAACAAAACCCTTTCTAGAGATGAGGCATGCAAAGCATGTGACGTAGAAGGGCCATCAAGATGTAGCGCTGGAGGAGGATGTTCATTTGGTGGTGGTAACGCCAAGTTATTTTCGGTCACAGTAAATCGGTGCAGAAGTTTGTGGTGCGATCTTGAACAAATTTGACACCTAGTCGATTTACACTTCGCAACCGTGTGACCTTTTCGCAGACAATTTAAACATAATGAGGCTGACTTGACAAACTCAAACCGTTGCATTACAGCAAGGCGAGCGAACGGACTACACTGGGCAAGACTATGGTCTTGTGCGTTGCAATAACTGCAAGCTTGTTTATTGGAAGCGGAGCAAGCCAACGAACTCCTATTGTGCTGCTTCCCGAACCCAATTTTCTCCTGTTTTGGCTTGCCAGTCTCTTCAGCGGACAGGTGCTGGTACCTACAATTTAATATTTTTTCGAAATCGGACCGCAGCGGCAATTCCTCATAATTCAGTGACTCTTCCCATTTTTCTCTGGTCACTGGATCTACTCTACTCAAAACTAAGTGAATGATCATTGAGTTTGCAATTTTAGTGTCATCTCCTATGGATAATAGTGACCCATAGATCGATGACACTCTGTCGATGAGACCTCTCAACGACGACGCAGACGGCTGGGAAACTTTCGGAAGGCTCAATAATTTGCTTATTTGGTTCGCAAAGATGAGACATTCGTTATCGTAAACTCTTTTTAGACTAGCAATAGCTTTGTCATAATTACTCTCGGTGACTTGGAATGCCTTGATAGTTCCTAAGGCTTCACCAGAGAGGCAAGAAATTAAATGGTTAAATTTCTCGATAACAGGAATGTTCACATCCTTGTCTACTAATGTCTCAAAGAGACTCATGCACTTTTAAACTCCGAATAGTTTCCACTGAATATTGGCATGCCAAACTGGGAAGTCAAGCTCGAGTTGGGGCTGCAGAAATTGCAGTAGCTGGTGGGGACTCTTCAGCTAACGTGAAGGCATTTAATAATGACATCACCCTTGCCTTAGTTGTTATCTCTAATTCTTCCAACTCGGCTCCAAATTCATCTTCCTCATCTAATGGCTCGATCTGGTCTTGCAACTCGTTTGCCTTAAATATTGTCTCATTTAAAACCTGAAGCCTGCACTCTAGCTCGGTCTTCACTAAAGGAACTGACCCAGCTTCCAAACGTTCCTCTAACCGGCGAATGCTTTTTACCCAGACATTTAATCTTCTTCTTAATTCATCAAGAGTCGTAGATTTTAGTTTCTGTTTATTACTTTCCATATTTAAATATATTTATTTTTTAATAAACAGACAACGATAAAAAATTTAAAATTTTGTGTTTTTTTTATTTTTAAATAAAAATTTCTTAATTTATTTGTTAATTTGTAAAAATAAAAATTTTTTATTTTAATTATTTAATTAATAAATAAATTCAAAAAACGAAAACGAACGAAAAAAGATGTGGATATGTATTTATGTTTTTGTCAATTTTAGCCACAGACAGTTTGTTAATTATTTAACTAAACTAATCAAATTGTTAAGCTCTACTAATTTCAAGTACATATGCGCCAAGAATTGAAAGGAGGGTGCAATATTTCAGCACAAGACGAAGATTTAATTTGTCTCTTCTCAACTTTCAATTTTTTGCACAAATACCTGGGGTTCTGCCTTGGGATCCTTTAATCCCGCTGCCACTTTTCTTTTGCAATCGATGCAGGTGCACGGCATGGAAGTAGATGGGTTTCGATGAGTGGCGATGATCCTGCGGTGATGATCCTGGCGGCGTGAGCGGTTTCACGACGCGGTGAAATTTGTTTTTTTTTATTTTCCACTTCACGGACGCGTCGCGAGCAGCTCTTTAACTTGTAGTTCTTTTTTTATACCCTTGCAGAGGGTATTATAATTTTGTCCAAAAGTGTGCAACGCAGTGAAGGAGACATCTCCGACCCTATAAAGTATATATATTCTTGATCAGGATCACCTCCTGAGTTGATATGAGCATGTCCGTCTGTCCGTCTGTCTGTCTGTTTCTACGCGAACTTGTCTCTCAGTTTTAAAGCTATCGTCTTGAAACTTTGCACACACCCTTCTTTTCTTTGCACGCATATAACGTATATAAGTCGGAACGACGGGGATCGGTCGACTATATCCTATAGCTGCCATATAACCGATTGATCGGAAATGGTATAACTTTGGTGTTTTTAGAGTTAGAGAGTTCAAATTTTACATGAGAGCTACTTTTTGCAAAACATTACGACATGCCAAATTTCGTAAGGATCGGCCGACTATATCCTATAGCTGCCATATAACTGAACGATCGGAAATGACCCAACTTTCGTGTTTTTGAAGATAGAAAGCTGGAATTTAATACAGATTCTATTTTTGGTCAGTTGACCCAACCTATAAAATTTCATAAGGATCGGCCAACTATATCCGATGTTTGCGATACATATCCGGTTTTAACTGCAAGGGTATATAAACTTCGGCCCCGCCCGAAGTTAGCTTTCCTTTCTTGTTTTAAATATTTTCACTATTGTCCACCCGGGGGCGCCAAAATGTATAACGAGATTAATTTATCTCACACTTCAAAATAATAAAAAAAAGGGTGGCTGCAAAATATTTAAAAATTCGCGAAAAACGAAAAGAATGGTCGTGCCTCATCAACGTTATAAATTCGATTGTATTTCTCTCTAATCTTAAGCCTAACTTATCTATTGCGGCGAAGCGGGGCGAATTCGCACAAGAGCAAATATAAGCTTTCGCTCCCGCTCCGCCCTAAGCTATCTTAGAGTAAATTTGGAGACTAACAACTACAAAATACAATTAAGCTATAAACTATAATTCACAATTTTCGACAACTTCAATAAAATACAAATCAATTAACAGTTAGAAAGTTCAAATTTGATATGAGAGCTGTTTTTGGCAAAACATTACGATATGCCAAATTTCAAAGGGATCGGCCGATTATATCCTATAGCTGCCATATAACTGAACGATCGGAAGTGACCCAACTTTTGTGTTTTTGAAGATAGAAAGCTGGAACTTGGTAGAAATTCTATTTTTGTCAGTTAATCCGACCTACCAAATTTCATAACGATTTCGACTATATCTTATAGCTCCCACATAACTGAGCAATCGGAAATGGCTTTTGGTAGAAATGTCAACTTTGGTAATTTTAAAGAAAGAAGTTTAGGACTTTTTTTTAGAATTTTTATTATAATAAATGGGTTATATTATCATATTCTCATAAGGATCGGTCAACTATATCCGATGTTTGCGATATATATCCGGTTTTAACTGCAAGGGTATATCAACTTCGGCTCCGCCCGAAGTTAGCTTTCCTTTCTTGTTTTAACTCTGATTGGGCCTTTCTCAAAAATAATGTCAATTTGCAAAATTGTCAAATTTTCAGACCATTTTCCAGGGTCATTGAGATTTGTTTTAATGTCTGTCGAATGATCAATGCCATATCTGACTTTTCTTTTTTTGCTGGCGGGTCTGCAATATGTATAATAAAATATAAATTTACTTTTAACACAATCTTAGATGCACAAATTTATGGAAATAATACCGATATGCATAAACGATTAATTTTACGGGCCAAAATATAAGAATTACCATCAATATCCGATGAGACTTTACTACGATGAAATACGTTTATTGGTCTCTGATTTCTTGAAGTTGCATTCAAACTTTCATTTATTTTTTCAGCTTCGGATCGATCGCGTCCTATTTTTTCTATCCCGAAATATAATTCAATCTGTTGTAAAAAAATTTATGATCGTTTCAACGCAGCAAATATGTTACATTACAGTTATACAAATTATAAAATTAAAACTATACACATTATTAAATAAAAACGGTATATCTTCTTCTTAATTATTCTGCATAATTCTTATAGCACACCACGTAGGCGGTTTCTTCGCGTTCCTCTATGACTCGCAAGCCATCTCCTAGTTTCTACCTCTGTTCTATTTCACAATTCCCTGCAAATATTTCATTATTTCCATTTCTAGGAACTCCAGCCAGGCGCCATGAGCATTTGAGTTTCACCGGCTCTATCGAATTAACAGTCTTCTAGTACATTCCTCTGTATTTGTCTAACATAATATCGGTTACTTTCAAACTTAACATATTATGTTCACTAATCTGCGACATATGTATAATCACATGGCGTGAGTATCGATGTATAGTCACTAACGTCTTTCGACGATCGGTTACATTCAAAAATTGTTTCAAATGGAACTTAGATGCAGTTATAGGACTATGCAAACGCTAATAAATATACATTAACAAATACATTTATACATTTTTGTATACATTTTTTTAATTTACAACCGCCCGCGTTAATTTTTTAAGCGCGAGGTCCTGGGCGGTGGCCTAGGTTCGCCGCACCTAAAACCGTCGCTCCTGCGTGCAAAGGAAAGAAGAGTGTGTGCAAAGTTTCAAGTCGATAGTCTGTTTCTACGCGAACTAGTCTCTCAGTTTCAAAAGTAATACTGAGAGACTAGTTCGCGTAGAAACAGACAGACAGACAAACAGACGGTTTTTGCCGACGGTTTTTGCCTACTTTTGGACAAAATTATAATACTCTCTGCAAGGGTATAAAAATGTTAATTTCAGCTGCCAAATGTTTTACAGCCCCAAATTTAATGAAAATAAATCGGCAATTTCCATTTAAATCTGAACTTTATTAAGCGTTAAATACCCACCCGCTCATACAATAAATGCATTTCGCTATGTACATGTAGCTTGGGTACAGCTAATCTACCATAAAAGCACCCGGTCAATAAAGACAACATAATCCGGGAGCGCTGCTAAGCGAGATGGACATAGGATAATTCAGAAAAAGCAATAACCGACAAAAGATAACAATGTTTATGTTCAGCTACACATTTAGAATATACGCTGCCAAGCATCAACGAGGCTCAAATTTAGAACCTTAAGGTCTGGCTCAATGAACGTTGGCGCAGGATCATGCTGCAAAAAATGGACAGGAGTCAGAATGTCAAGGTCAGCTGGATCTTCTAAAAGGGAAACAAAAGGCCTTGAGTTAATTCTTCTCATAGATATTAGTCTGGACTTCGAAAAAGCTTACAATAAATTACGAGTCCACGCAATAAAAGAGAAGCTTAAGAGATGGAAAATCGGGCCAAAATTGCTGAATTATAAAAAAAAAATCGTAAATTTCCTAACCAATTGAGAGAGTGGGCAACGCTTTCTCTCAAGATAGACCACAATGGGAACACTAAAGGTTCACCACTGTCCTAATTCAATTCTTTTTCTAATGGCGTAAAACAAACTATACCGCACCATTGAAGCCCATAGGGGATTCTGATTCTATTTCTATGCAGATGACTTCACTCTTTTGAAGAAAATTAATCAAAATGGCAACACAATGTATATAAACAGTCTGTTCACAGACATGTTGATATGGTGCGACTACTTTGGAGCGAAACTCTCGTTACAAAAATTAAAATACCTGCATATTTGCAGAAAATATAGGTAAAAGTATACAACTACATCATAAGCGTACTCTCTTAATCAGCTAACTCCCTTAAAATCCTTTGTCCTACCATTTCAAATGAGGACAGGTGGAAAAACCATGTAGACACTCTGACAGTAGAATTATCAGAAAGACTCTACATAATTAAATGGTTAGGAAATCGAAAATAAAACTGCGATTCCAGATCTGCGATTAAAATAAATACAATAAATTCTCTTAAAGTCTAAGATTTATTACTGTCTCCCATTTTATGCAAATCGTTTTATCTATCTAAGAAGATTTTAAACTATCTACTGTGCAGCTTTAACACTTGCTTTTGGAGCACCACGTACAAATCCAATCAACAATCTTCTAATTGAAGCCTAGGTAACGCCTCGGCGTAATCGAAACAAAAATTGAGCTGACCACTGCGCGGATTTGTAAGGTTTTTTATGCGTCTCCGCTCAACAGCTTCAAAAGATAAAGAACGCCAAAAGAAAGGTTATATTAGGTTGAGGCGGCGATATGGGGCCAGTCCCTGACACTCCCATCCACTTGAGTCGCTGGAGCTCCTTGTGATACCGCTCCGGCAAAAGGTCCCACAAGGGGACCTCCCTCCTCCTACCTAATAATGTGCTCAAAGAAATAGTATCCTTCCTGCACCGGCTCGCGGTCGCATCCAGCTTCCGGATGAAGGCAACGAGTCTACGTGAAGTGATCTCCGCAAGATCTGTTAGGTCCGTGAGTGCTGCTGCACCCAGAAGTTTGAGTCGACTGCGCCCCAGCGCAGGGCAATGACAAAGGCAGTGTGTGACTGTTTCCTCCTCTTCTACACCCCACAGCTTTTGCAGTAATAATAGTGTGGCACCGCTAATCTAGCCGCGTGTGCTCCTATTAACCAATGTCCCGTGATTTCTTTGACTGCCAGACTGCAGTCCTGCCTATTGAGGGCGATAAGCATCATTGATCTTTTCCTTGAGCGGATAGGCGATATCATGCGTGAGTTCCTGCAGTTTCGAGATTTCTCCATTTCCTCAGTGCTTCGCGGTCAAAGTGATCCCTGCATTTTAGCCTACACGTAGGGAACGTAAGGGAATGCCTACTGGTTCCTTCTCCGGAAGGAAAGTATTGGTAGTACCTACCCTTGCTAGTTCGTCAGCGGGGCAATTTTCCTCGTGGTCCATGTGTCCGGGCACCCATATGAGGTGGATGTCATACTGTTCTGCCATCTCGTTAAGAGATCTGCGACGGTCATTCACTGTCCTGGAGTTGGATGAAAATCCGTCAAGGGGTTTAAGTGCCGCTTGACTGTCTGAGAAGATATAGCCACCTGACCATTCAATTTTGAACCGCCTGTGTAAATATGAAGGGAACCGGCTGGTCCCGGGGCTTGTGTGGCCCATTCCTCCCTCGTTGGAATGGATACCTTATATTTTAAGGTGGGATGATCATCAGGTCTGTAGCCCCCGTTGGCGTAAAGTGGTGTAAGTCCAACTTGATATGTCCAAAGTCGGTCCTTTTGCATAGACCCGCTTCGCGAAGCCTAATTGCCGATCGCGTGACTATCTAGAACCCCACTATCTCTACAGGTAATAGGTCGAGTATGAAGTCCAGGGCGTCTGTGGGTGTGGTAGTTAGGCTGCCTAAAATGCCGACCTCCGCCATCCTTTGCGTTTTCCTAAATCTTTATCTACATGTGGAGTTTGTGAGAGCAGGTCACCAGACCACTATCCACCAGGAGAGCCACCAGGCTCTCTTGGACCCCTTCTATTTATCATTTTCATTAATGACATCTCGTCATGCTTTCGTCATTCCCACTTTTTAATGTATGCGGATGACCTTAAAATCTATAAATCCAGGCTCTCTTGGACCCCTTCTATTTATCATTTTCATTAACGACATCTCGTCATGCTTTCGTCATTCCCACTTTTTAATGTATGCGGATGACCTTAAAATCTATAAATCCATTAGCTGCATTAGTGATAGTTACTTGTTACAGGGGGATATATCCAGAGTTTACTCATGGTGCTCCCGCAATCTTCTTTCATTAAACTTATCTAAGTGTATGTATACCCGCTACAGTAGGCGGTCTCTTGAAATCTGCACGGGTTATTCTATTAGTAATTATAATTTGGCAGCTAAAGAGGAGGTTTTAGACCTTGGTGTCTTATTCGACAGCAAATTTAAATTTTCTGGTCACTTAGACTATATTCTGCCTAAAGCGTATGCTATGCTGGGCGTTGTTAAGAGGCACGTGAACCAATTCAAAAGTCCATACTCGAGCCTTAGCGTCTATGCTGCATTTATTCGGTCGAGGCTGGAATATGCTTCAATCATTTGGAATCCGGATTGTAAAGTTCGTTCCAACAGAATTGAGCGACTTCAAAAAAAATTTTTAAAATTTGCTCTTCTGCCTCTAAGGTTTCAGGATCCTGTTTCTTCATACCAGAGCCGCTGCCTTCTTCTGAATGTTTGCACGTTGGAGGATCGGCGTAAATTGGCAGCTTTAACTGTTTTAAACAATGTAGTCGTTGATAACATTGATTGTCCTTTTTTATTGGGGCTCATTAATTTTAGTGTTCCTCAAAGGGATCTTCGTACCTTTGCCCCCTTTCGGATCAAATGTCATAGGGCCAATTATCTTTTAAATGAGCCGATTGAGCGGGCCCTTTCTTATTTTAATTCTTTGTTATGAAAACCTGGCCAGGATACCAGAAAATTGTTCTGTCTGCACGACACGAAACTCGTTGAGCTCAAAATTCTTAAGACCAGCCAGTTTACCAGCCAAAGAGGACACCTAATAAAAAAATGAAAGGAAAGCTAACTTCGGGCGGAGCTAAAGTTGATAAACCTTTGTAGTTAAAACCGGATATATATCGCAAACATCGAATATAGTTGTCCGATCCTTATGAGAATATCATAACAAAATCAAATAGTTACAATAAATTATCTAAAAAAAAGTCCCAAGCTTCTATCTTCAAAAATACCTAAGTTGGTATTTCTGCCAAATACTATTTCCGATCGTTCAGTTATCTGGCAGCTATAGGATATAGTCGTTATATAGCAATCAGTTATATAGCAGCTGTAGTCGGCAGATCCCGGTCATTTCGACTTATATACTGCAACTAGTTTGCGTAGAAACAGACAGACGGACAGACGGACTTGCTTATATCAACACAGGAGGTGATCCTGATCAAGAAAATATATACTTTATAGGGTAGGAGATGTCTCTGTCACTGCGTTGCACACTTTTGACCAAAATTATAATACCCTCTGAAAGAGTATAATAAGGATTCTTTATATAGGGTTTCAAAGCTGGAATCGAACCGAGCGACAAATAAAGCCTTATTAATCGCACGACAAAGAGTCCAGGATAACCAAGTTATAGAGCTTGTGTAACAAGTTCGAAGTGTATTCGAGGCATCCCCTATTTTTGGTTGATTATGTTTATATTATTTTAATTGTATATTTGAAATTGTTCTACAATATTCTTACAAAAGATGTGTAAGAATAATATATATGAATGCGAATTCCAAAGCTCAATGCCAGGCCGATGTGAAGTTAAGAGGAGAAGCATTTAAGTCTTTGATGAGAATGTTTTATTATTGGAATGTTTAAATGTCGAAACGTTAACATCGACCCAAGCCTCACAGGTCTATGGTTTTTGTGTTTAAAAGTCAGCTTGTTCTTCTTATTTGAACAATGAGTATCATTCATTAAGGTCTTCATCAGAATCGGAATCAGTTTGTAACTCTTTTTCAAATTGGATGCTATTGTCGGTAGTTGGCAACTCCAGAAGATATATCTTTTGAAAAAGTTTTTTGGTTTTTCTCTTTTTTTCTCTTTCCTTCAAACACAGACTATAAAAAAGGATCCGAAGGATCAGTCATATTATTGATTCGACTGTTTTTTCTTGCGTATGAGAGTCTGTCTCGCTTATACCTTTTGATACGTGCTTTTAATGCATTTTCGCCTAAGCATCCTAATGGAATGTCGATTGTCGATTGTTGGTGAATCATTGGTGTCATTGAGTACCACGGGTTTTTCTCCATACATAAGGATAAGGATTCATCATAAAACTTCGAAATTTGATAAATGTGACTTAATGAAAAAAAATTCTCATTTTTTGTCTACTTTCTTTATTTTCTTGGATTCCACAGTGTTTTTAAAAACTGTTGACTTTTTTCTCGTTTTCTGCAAATAAGTGTCTTTTCCTGATTTTTAAAGTAATTTGATAAAAAGTTTTAATTTAATTCCACTTGATCCGCTGGGGCTCCTTGTGGAGCCCGCACAGGAAAGAGGTCCTACAACTGGACCTCCCCCCTCCTCTCTACTAATGTGCCCAAGAGTGAGTTATCTTTCCTGCGGCGGCTCGTGGTCCCATCCAGATTTACGGATGAAGGCTACGAGTCTGCGTGGTGCGATCACCGCGAGGTCTGTTAAGCCCGTGAGTGCTGCTGCACCCAAGAATTTAAGTCGGCTGCGCCCCAACGCAGGGCAATGACACAGGAGGTGTGCGACTGTTTCCTCCTCTTCTACACCCCACAGCTTTTGCAGTAATAATAGTGTGGCACCGCTAATCTAGCCGCGTGTGCTCCTATTAACCAATGTCCCGTGATGTCTTTGACTGCCAGACTGCAGTCCTGCCTATTGAGGGTGATAAGCATCATTGATCTTTTCCTTGAGCGAATGGGCGATATCATGCGTGAGTTCCTGCAGTTTTGGAGATTCCTCCATTTCCTTAGTGCTACCAGGTCGAAGTGATACCTGCATCAGCCTAAACGTTGCTAAGGGAATGCCTACTGGTTCCTTCTCCGGAAGTAGAGGATTGGTAGTACCTGCTTTTGCTAGTTCGTCAGCGGCGCAATTTCCTTCGTGGTCCCTGTGTCCAGGCACCCATATGAGGTGGATACTGTCATACTGTTCTGCCATCTCGTTTACAGATCTGCGACAGTCATTCACTGTCCTGGGCTGGGATGAAAATCTGTCAAGGGCTTTCAGTGCCGCTTGACTGTCTGAGAAGATGCATAAGGTGTCTTGATTGTCAGTAAGTGCTGGCGATTTAAGTGCTTCCCCGATAGCTATTACTTCTGCTTGGAACACACTACAGTGGTCGGGGAGTCTGAAGGACTCAGTTAGGTCCCAGGATTTGTGAAGCCCATTCCTCCCTCGTTGGATTGGATACCTTATATTTTAAGGTGGGATAATCAACAGGTATACAGTAGTCTGTAGCCCCCGTTGCACAGTGGTCGATTTGGCCTGGCTAGCGGCATTTAATTATGATTTTCAAATTTAAATAAACGTTAATTTAAGTTTACCTATCGATAGTATACACCTTGATTAGATGCTAATTGATGTTTTCTAAGCTTATCAATAAGCTGATGATCAGCTGTGAACTGTCAAAGTCAACATATGCCTCAGCAGTTGATATTTACATTTTTGGCGCCCTTTTACTTATTGGTTGCATATTTGAATAAATAGTGAAATTTACGATTATTCTAGTGCAAATTTGGTTTTTAACGACTATTAAGGTATGTGCTACATAGAAAATATGTGCTTGTGACGTGTCAGTATATGTGTTACTTATAAATTGTAGTGGATTTGGAGTGTATTTACAATGTGCGGAATAGAGCGCACACCAGTCTTTCGTGAAGTAGAACTTAACAAATTCACCTGCATTCACTCTGGTTGCAATTGTTTGTTAAAGTCTGAATTATTATCTGTCCGAAATGTCAAAAATGAAGTGCGTAGTCCTGCGTATCTACAAGTTATTTCACTTTTTAGGAAGAATGTCAGTGTCGAAGCGCGCACTTTTCTTAGTATGGCACGGCGAAGCGATCCCCACTAAAAAGTTCTTCGTAATGGAAAGCTTTGCATTAGTAGAAGTTACAATATGATGGTAACGAAAAGGAGCTTTGCAAAATTGGGAAAAAATAGTAGTTTTAATAGTGGGCTTGTCCAGTATAAATAAATAAATAATCAAATCAACAAACTATCAGGCATTTCGGAGAAAGTCTCGACGGATGCACTGTTGTTGGCTGCAAGAATTGTGTCGAAGCTGAATGCTGACGAGGAGCTTACCGGGGATATTATAAGAACTGGAAGTACGGCCGGTACTAAAAGTACTAACAATGGAAACACTGAACGAAGATTTTTTCCAAATTTACCTGCGCGCATAAAAAGAGTAACCAAATTTTAATTTTCCGATTTAGCATTGTCCTGCGAGCATTGTCCTGTGGACATTACTTAAACACCAATGCATTCGGATCGTACCCTTGGTTTGACATGCCATCGTCTGTTCCCAGAATTTTAATTTTTTTGTGTATAATGTATATAAAATGTTTGTATATAATGTACATGTTTCTTATTTGCTTCTTGCATAATATAAGTTATAATTCTATTTCTTACTCTTTTTCTTTAGAATACAAAAAATTTAATAAAAGTCTTTTTTTAAATATAAATAATATAAATATTATATATAAAAAAATACTATAAATTTCATTTTTGTCCACATAATTCAAAATTGAGTAACAAACCGAAAATAAAAAACCGATTGAAGATATCTCTAATATTTCAGAAGTTATTAATTTAATGCCGCTAGCGAGACTGAATCGAACACTGTGCGTTGGTGTGTAGTGCTGTAGGTCCAACATGGTTTGTCCAGAGTTGTTCCTTTTGCATAGACCCACCTCACGTAGCCTTATTACCGATAGCGTGGCTATCTTGACCCCCACTATCTCTACAGGTAATAGGTCGAGTATGAAGTATAGGGCGTCTGTTGGTGTGAGACGTAAGCATCCTTTGCGTTTTCCTAAATCTTTGTCTACATATGGAGTTTGGTAAAGCAGGCCACCATACCACCACACCGTGGAATAGGATGGGTCTTATGACCGCTGTGTAAAGTCATCTTTCTATCTTTGGAGACATTCCCCGTCTGAGTCCAATGGCCTTGCGGCATGTATAGAGCGCGGTTGTCGCTTTGCTTGCTCTGTCCATAGTGTTTAACTCCCAATCCAGTTTCCTGTCTAGTGTGATCCCTGCTTGGCGTTACCACTGAGGGAGAGAGTGTTTCTCCTAATAGTTTTGGGATCCTTACATTCGGTATTTTGTAATTCCTAGTAAAGAGGACAAGCTCGGTCTTGGATGAATTAAGTCCTATTTCTTTCCTAACTGCTCATGTTAAGAGAACCCTAAGTTTGTCCTTCATGCGGTCACATAGAGCTTGGGGAAATTTTCCAGAAAAGCGATATCCGCATAAGCGATAACCACCACCTTCTAGGGATCGTAGTAGGCTATTAAATGCCATGTTCCATAGTAGGGGGGAGAGAACACCTCCTTGCGGAGTGCCTCTTCTGACGTATCTTTGAATAAATTCTCCTTCTAATGTCGCCTCAACAGTCCTGTTCACCAAGACCTTCTGTATTAGGGGTAAGGATTCATCATCTATTCTTATTATCGTCAGCGCGTTGATTATCGAACATGGCAGGATGTTGTTCAACGCACCTTCTATGTCTAGAAAAGCAATAAGTGCGTCACTCATTCATGGGTCATTCCTTATCACTAAGTGCCTTTTCGACCAATGTAGTGATCTTGTGGAGTGCCGTGTCCGTGGATCGGTCGTTCCTATACGCATCCTGTGATCCCGAAATATCACCCGGGTTAATAGTGAGATTAATGTGGAGGCTGATTAGTCTCTCCATTGTCTTGAGGAGGAATGACGACTGGCTTAAAGGTCTGAAGTCCTTAGGGGTGCAGTGCGATGGTTTTCCTGCTGTGGGTATGAATAAAACCTTCGTCCGCCACCACGTCGCGGGCACGATGCCTATTCTTAAAATGGCTGAGAGAGCTTTCCTAACCCTTGACCTCAAATTCGATCTGGCTTTGATTAGTTGTGCCGGGAAAATGCCATCTGGGCCTGGTGATTTGAAGGGCTTGAAGCTGTTTATCGCCAAGTTGAGATACCTATAACTCAGGAAAGGCTTTCCCCCTGTCTCTGCGGTTCCGGGGTTGTTTCTTCCTGAGAACACTCTCGGAAATGTGCATTTGTGAGAGCCTCTACGGTTTCTTTACTGGACGTGGTCCAGCTACCATCCGAGGTTTTAATGTATCCTACATTTGGTGGTGTTGTTGCGAGGACCTTTCTGAGTCGGGAGGCCTCCGATGTCTAATAAATGTTCGTGCAGAACTTGGTCCAGTCATTCCTCTTTGCCCTATGCAGTTCTTTGTTGTACTGCTTACGGTCCGCTTTGTACGCCTCCCAGGCTGCCTCTGTGTTTTCCTTACTAGCGAAATTAAAGGCTTTACGGGCCTTGGTCTTAAAGGGCGCAAGTGTTTGCAACCACCATGGAGGTTTCTTAGACTTGCTCATGCCCGATCTGCTTTTGGGGCAGCCTCCGTCTCAGAGCACAGCAGAGAGTCCTCCTCTATCCCGACGCCTCTAAGTGCCCTTGCCGAGTCGCTCTCCTCTGAGATGTACCTTCCAGGATGTCCTCCACCCCATCCTGGGGGCCCCTCTCCGGTCGACTCCTTCAAGTCTGTCTCTTGTGCGTCTGCGTCGGACCGTGTTCGAATCCGTACTTGAACCGGTGGTCTGATTCCTCCAGGATCTTCACGGTCTTCTTTGTAAGAGTGAGGACGACCTTCCTCCGCAATCCTACCCCAATGTTAGCCCATTTACTCAAACCGATTTGAAATCTTGGCAGACGCCTATAAGGTTGATAAGACGGCTATAAGACGGCCGAATTTACTAAACTGTTGAGTCGAGGAAAGGAACAAAACCCTCCACCTGTTTATATACGTGAAAAAAGTTTCAATGTTTTTGTCAACCAAATCATAGACCTTAATGGCAAGGATAACTTTCACATAATATCTCTTGTAAAGGGCAGCATTCAAGAATCAAAAGTTCGAAAGTTTTTTTTTTTTTTTTTTTTTTTTTAAGTTTAGTTTGTTTTTATTGGATTACTCTTTATGAGTCTAACAATAAGGTTGCAACTCTTAAAATGTGGCTGCGCCAGGTAAGCCGTCTATCGAGGTGTACGCCAAGATATGTTACTACATTTGCTATCGGTGTTGTTAAGATTAAGTGGAGGGCAGACTTGCCTGTTAAGAGTGAACGTTACGTGTTTGCATTTTTGTTCGTTAACTTTGATTCGCCAGTCGGATAGCCATTTATCCACTGCCACCAGGTGCATAGCAAGTTGCGCCGTTGCTTGCTTGGGGCACCTCGCGTGGCTTAGGATTGCTGTGTCATCTGCAAAAGTGGATGTGGTTAGATTCCTGCTCGTTGGGATGTCCGCAGTGTAGATAAGGTAGAGTGTTGGTCCAAGCACGCTGCCTTGAGGAACTCCGGCTCTAATGATGTAGTCATCGGACATGGCTGAATTACATCTTATTGATAATTTCCTGTTGTATAGGTATGACTTCAGAAGTTTGTGAGTGTTGGTTGGGAGCATTTCTATAATTTTGTGCATTAGACCTTCTAACCATACTCTGTCGAAAGCTTGTGATACGTCCAGATATATCGCAGTGCAGTACTCCCCTTGTTCGAATGTATTTCGGATTTCTGAGGTTATGCGGTTGACTTGCTCAATGGTTCCGTGTTTTTCTCGAAAACCGAGTTGATGAATCGGGATTTTGTTGTGTGTTTTGAGATATGGGGTAATGTGTGCCAAGAAGCATTTTTCAAAGAGTTTTGATAGATACGTTAGTAAACTAATTGGTCTATATGATGAAGAGATTGTGCGGTCTTTGCCAGGTTTTGGTATCCTTCTAATGATCGACTTTTTCCATCTCTCTGGAAAGTGTCCGTGTCTCGTTATTGCATTGAAGAGCTGGCAAATAGCTCGAACAGCACAGAAAGGAAGTTCAATAATCATTTTTGGAGATATTAGGTCGCATCCTGGAGATTTTTTTGGGTTGAGTTCGTTTATGATTTTGAGTAACTCATGTGGCCTAAATACAATAGGTTCATACGTTGATGTGTCGATATCTGATGTTTCTGGCAGTGAGATCCCGTTTGATGATGTGTTGGGCTGAAATACATTTTGAAGATGCTCTGCAAATCTGACGGCTCTTTCTTCGTCGCTTCGAGCCCAGTTGCCTGTGGATGTCCTTATTGGCATTGCAGATTCGATTTGTGCGCAGAGAGATGAGTGTGCTTTCCAAAGTGGGAACTTAGAGCTCATTGGGGATAACTGTTCTATGTAATGTTTTTGGGACCTTTCTTCTTCATGACGAAGTGCAGCTGAGAGCCTCTCTATAGCGTCTTTTAGCCTTTGTTTTGAGGATGGTGATCTGTTGGATTGCCATTCTCGCCGTGATCGTGGCTTTGCTAGAACGAGCTGCTCTATTTCAACGTTCGTGTATCTATTTTGCGTTTGTGGAGTTGATACGCGAGCTGCTGCGACCAAGACGGATTCAAGAGTGTTTGTGGATAAGTTGATATCAGCTTCGTCATTCAAACGTGGATTCAACTCAATGTGCGAGCTTATATTTTTTTTGTACTTAAGCCAATTGGTTTTATTCGTTGTTAGTCTAAATGGTTTATCTACCGCAACTGGATGTAGATTTAGATGAAGAAGTACAGGCGAGTGTTCAGACGATAGATCTGGTAAGGAGTTGGCACTTATCAGGTTGCGATGAATGTTTTTTGTGACTGCAAAATCTATCAAGTCTGGCAGTTTTCTTTGATCTGTTGGCCAATATGTAGGTGTCCCAGGGGACACACAGTCTAGCTTGTTGCTTGCTTTTATTATTGCATTGTACAACTGCCTTCCCTTAGGAGTCACAAGTCGAGATCCCCAGTGCGTGTGCTTGGCATTGAAGTCTCCTGCTGCTATAAATTGTTTGCTCAGAGAGTTGAAATATTCCATGAATTGGGATTCTGATATTGTAAACCGAGGAGGACAGTATACGGCGGCAAGCTTTAAAGATCGGGAATCCATTTGCACATCTACTGATGTAGCTTGCATGAAGTTAGTGGCGAAGCTATTGTCGAAGCAGTGCTTGATGAGATTTCTAATCAGAATCCCAGTGCCTCCATGAGCTTTCCCGTTTGGGTGATTCGTGTTGTAGAATAGATGGCCTCGAATTTGAAAATTATATTTATTTGTGAGATGAGTTTCTGCGAGTAGCATTACATCGATATGGTAATTAATAAGGAACTGAGTTAACTCGAGTTTGCGCTGTGAGACGCCGTTTTGCTGCTGGGATCCTCTTTATTTTTTGGGCATTTGTGAGATTCATGAAGGTCTCCACAAGCAACGCATACTGGACGAAGCGTGCAATAAGACCTTGTGTGGCCATATTCCTGACAATTATTACACTGCACCGGTCCATTTCTTTTATGCTGCTCCTCTACCGTAATTCTGCGGTGTAGTAGGAACTGGAGAGTAAAGATTGGATGCACTTCATTTTTTTTCAGAGGCTTGGATTTGGTTTCGGGTTCAAGTTCTACCTTGAAAAGAGGTTGAGGCTTTCTTTCTCTATTCAAAATGTTAATAACATTTTTTACATTAAAACCTTTCTCCATCAGTGCTCTTGTAACTTCATCTGGTGTTACTTCCGGCTCGATACCTTTTAGTACTACTTGCTGGCCTTACTTCTTTTTAATTGGTACGTGTAGAAGTTTTTATTATTGTCGTTTAAATACTTCGACAAAATTCTGTAGTTTGCTTCCGTATTAGTCTGAACTTAGTATCGAGTTTACGAGAGCATTCGAACTTTTCTCACGGATGTAAATCGGCGGCGGCTTAGGCTTTTTGTTGTCCCCTACGATGACTTCAGGAGGTGTATCATCGGATTTATCTGCCAAAATAGCAAATCTATTTGCTTTTAGGGGCTTCTATATTGTAGATTTGAGGTGCCTCGAGTTATTTTACCAGAGTTACCAAGAGTGTTGGTCTAAGGCTGAACATGGCTGAATTACATCTTACTGAGAATTTCCTGTTGTATAGGTATGACTTCAGAAGTTTGTGAGTGTTTGTGAGTCTAGAGTTCTGCGGGCTAAGCTTTCGTTGTATTTGTATGTAGCGATCCATACCAGTCTGTACGACCGAACGTTGTTTTGAAGGGGGCACGCTGGTGTAAGGTGCTGCATTATTTGCTTGCACAGCAGTTTCCGATATTACGGTAGATGGTATTGCGCGAGCAGTCGATACCATTGTAGTTGTTGTAATAGTTGCCGTTGCAGTTGCTAATGACGTCACTGTACTGGTGACCGTGGCTATGCAGGCAGGCATGAGGGAAGGGTATGGGGTTTTATCCAACGAGAGCGCAGGAGAGCAAGAACGCGCCCTGCCTTGCGATGTTGGATAGAGTTCATTACTCGGGGTTGGGGTTATTGATCGCGGTTGGTTATTTTTTGTTGGGTTTGCGGTCGCGTTGTCTTGCGTTGACACGAATGAGTGGTATGCGTTCTTACGTAGCAAAGAGAGTCGACGCTCGTCTTGCTGACGTTGGAGCACCGTATGAGTGTCGAATTCACTCATAGCTTAATGTTTTTGATTTTTTTATTTTTTATTTACACAAAAAGTACGAAGTTCATCGCACTAAGCGTCTTTTCGCCCACTGTGTATTTTTGTTTAGAGCTTGCACTGCACTATGCTTAGTTTTTGTTTAATTTTCGTTGCACGATAAGAAGACAAAAAGAAAGCACGTCTGCACCACTATCATAAAAAATTTGCCTTAAACTACCTATACCTACCTATCTTTAAATATAAAACTAAACACTGGAAACCAACTTACTCTAGCCACAGTATACTACCCCCTCGCTTCATTATAGAGTTTTAATTGATCATTGAAGATGAGTTTATGTATTTCTTAACTTTCTAGAAGACTGGGGATCTCGTCTCGTGAATCCAAACTGTCTCGACTATATATCTATATATATGGCACACCAATATACTGGCCGGCAGACCCAAAGAAACTACCCAATTTACTAGACTTTCCGATTACCAAAAACATTCCTCAAAATTTGATAAGCTCTGATCACTTGCCTGTCTTGTTTGATCTACGATCTTACAGGAATATTGAAACAATCATTAAAATTGACCTCTCAGAAAACCAATCGTGTTAAGTACAGAAAGCGTATTAGCTCACACGTAGACAGCTTTGTCAATTTACTGGAGCTCACTCGTACTCGTCTCTGCAGCTCGAGCTTCAACACCTCATACTATAAATACACAATGCAACCAAAAGTAGACAAATCCACAAATCGAATAGCTCGTCCTCGAAAATCAGCGCTTATGTCGAGAATTGCAATTCAGAAGGTGGCTGGGCGCGCAGCGATGCAGAAAGAGCCAGCACGGGGGCCAACCACCTTAAAAACCTTCTAACCACCTTCAAACCAAATCCTGCCACTAGTTCGTTTTTTTCCGACTTTACCATATGAGCCTCAGCTTCAACATGAGCCAATTCAGTGACCAAACGAAATCGTTAACATCATTAAAAATAAACTGAATCCAAAAAAAGTCCCCGGGCTGATCATTAGGCTCCGAAATTGCACTGTTCGCTCTATCCCCCAGCTTTTCAATGCCATCGAGGTGTGACATAGCACACCTCGACAGAAGACCCACATGGCGCCGGCACATTGAAGCCAAAAATAACACAGTTAAAGCTAAAATCCAGCAGCCTTCATTGGCTAAGAAACGCTCGGTCTCCCCTTATCCTTGAATATAAAGTCCTGCTGTATAATTCGGTACCAAAACCTATATGGATGTACGGCTTCCTGTTATGGGGGAATGCCAGCCATAGCAATATTGACATAGTCCAGCGAGCTAAGTCGAAGATTATGAGTGTTTTCTTTTAATGTTAAAAAGAAAACGTAAGATTCGTAAGCTTAATGTTAGTCAATAAAGATTCAATAAATAAAAGCAACATAAAATGAAATTATCATTTTATTTTTCAACGAGGTTATCAAGCTAGGAAGGTTCAAGCCAATCAAGCTAAGAAGGTTCTCTTTGCTGCTAAATATCGTGGTCTTCCCACTTTTTTGAATGATCAAAATGGGGATTTTAGAAAAGCAAAAAACCTTTCTTATACTAAGCCTTTTTTGATTTGAGGTGCATTGAAAATTGAGATTATTTTTTATAAATAAATAGATAGTACAATAGAGCAGGTAAATAGATCGACCTTCTTGTATAAGCAAGGATGCATAAAAAATCTTTATAAAATGTAATACTTTGTAAATGTAAATACCTACAAACCTTAAAACGTTTTTTTTTTTTTTTTTTTTAATTTATGTTAAATGAGATATCTACTTTATAGAAGAATTTTTATATACATGAATGTCGGGACTTGCAGCCGCTTATAATTCGGCCAACTAAGACAAGTCTTGGAAAATCTAACCGAAGTTCCATTTCTGACGTCACATTGCATTTCTGAACTTTCGATCGACCTTTTACTCAATCGACCACCTGTACTTGTCCTCTTGTTCGGGACTGTCTCTCTAGTTCGCACTCTTTCGTTTCGTTTTCGGTCGCTCCGCTGATATTTGTAAAACGTCGAACCACACTCGCGAACCGCTCAGAATCTGGATCGTTCCATCTAGCTTACATCTAAAATAAACAGAGCTCGCAAATAACAGTTGACCGTTTTTCGTGTTTCGGTCTGCTCACTAACACAACAAAAAAAGACAATACTCGTGTGCTCTCGCTCTGAACTGAACTATTCGTTGCTCCTTGTTTTTGTTTTCGGTTAACTGTTCTCCGTTAAGGGGTTGTTTTTATGCTCACTCAACAACAACCTAGAGTGAGCGATTCAACTGAACGCTCACTCATTGAGAGTCAGCTGATGAGCGAAAAAACGAAAAACTCATCGTAAATGGTCTTTTGATTTTAGTAGAGTTTAAATAACGTTTAGTAACAGCTTTAACATATTTATTAAATCTTAGCATTATATTTATTATTTATTCAGTATTTAGCTTAACAACAAGTAGAGAATTTAAAGTTTCTGCACTTAAAGAGCTTCGTCGCTCGCTTAAAATGTAGTGAAGCGCTGAAAAAGCCCTCTCAACAGTCACCTGAGTCGCTGGTACAGTACAACGTGTGCGAGCGCACTCAGATGGGGCGACTGCAGTTTTATATCATTATCATTTACATATGTCTTACAACATGTAAATTACAAGTCATTCGCATATACATACACTCATACAAAGGCAAAAGACTTTTATTTTCTTCGCTCGTTGCAAAATGGTCAGCGAATGACCAGAGCAAAAAGGACATGCAAAATTTGTTTTTGGTTGAGCACAGACCGTTCGTTCAGGAGTCACAGGTGAGCGGTTCTAGTGTGACATTTTGCGCACCTGGTGTGTAAAAAACAGTTTTTTGGTGACTACAAGAAACTGTCAACTGTTATTTGCGAGCTCTGAAAATAAATATAAACAAGAAAGGAAAGCTAACTTCTGGCGGAGCCGAAGTTGATATACCTTTGCAGGTAAAACCGGATATACAGATATCGCAAACATGGGATATAGTTGGCCGATCCTTATGGGAATACGAATATATAATCCAATTTATTACAATACAAAATCTAAACAAGAAAGGAAAGCTAACTTCAGGCGAAGCCGAAGTTTATACACCCTTGCAGTTAAAACCGGATATATATCGCAAACATCGGATATAGTTGGCCGATCCTTATGAGAATATGATAATATAACCCAATTTATTATAATACAAAATTTAAAACAAGTCCCAAACTTCTATCTTTAACAATAACAAAGTTGGTATTTCTACCAAAAACCATTTCCGATCGTTCAGTTATATGGCAGCTATAGGATATAGTCGGCCGATCCTAATGAAATTTGATAGGTTGGATCAACTGATCAAAAATAGAATCTGTACTAAGTTTCAGCTTTCTATCTTCAAAAACACGAAAGTTGGGTCATTTTCGATCGTTCAGTTATATGGCAGCTATAGGATATAGTCGACGATCCTTATAAAATGGCATGTCGTAATATTTTGCCAAAAATAGCTCTTGTGTCAAATCTTGAACATTCTTACTCTAAAAACACCAAAGTTATACCATTTCCGATCAATCAGTTATATGACTATATAGGATATAGTCAGCCGATCCGGGCCGTTCCGATTTGTATACTGCGTGCAAAGGAAAGAAGGGTGTGTGCAAAGTTTCAAGACGATAGCTTTAAAACTGAGAGAAAAGTTCGCGTAGAAACAGACAGACAGACGGACATGCTCATATCAACTCAGGAAGGGATCCTGATCAAGAATATATATACTTTATAGGGTCGGAGATGTCTCCTTCACTGCGTTGCACACTTTTGACCAAAATTATAATACCCTCTGCAAGGGTACAATAACTACAATTTCGGGATTATTCTTGGAATGGATTTTTAACTTTACAATGCTTTATAACTTTACAATGAATATTTTCATATTTGATTCATATATGAGCATAGAATAAAACTTACCGCAAATTTCGGAAATCCAAAAAGTAAGACAAAAAAATTTATAAAATCGCACAGAAATAACAATGTATACACATCAGTCGATAATCTGGCCTTATGTCGTAATGTTAAAAAAAATTTGTAAAAGCCAGACAAAAATCCTCCTTTGTGCCTGAAAAAAATGTAAACATTTGAGTATAATTCATATTTACCAAGAAAGGAAAGCTAACTTCGGGCGGAGCCGAAGTATACATACCCTTGCAGTTAAAAACGGATATATATCGCAAACATCGGATATAGTTGGCCGATCCTTATGAGAATATGATAATATAACCCATTTATTATAATAAAAATTCTAAAAAAAGTCCTAAACTTCTTTCTTTCTTCAAAAGTTGACATTTCTACAAAACCATTTCCGATTGCTCAGTTATGTGGGAGCTATAAGATATAGTCGAAATCGTTATGAAATTTGGTAGGTCGGATTAACTGACAAAAAATAGAATTTCTACCAAGTTCCAGCTTTCTATCTTCAAAAACACAAAAGTTGGGTCACTTCCGATCGTTAAGTTATATGGCAGCTATAGGATATAGTCGGCCGATCCTTATGAAATTTAACATGTCGTAATGTTTTGCCAAAAACAGCTCCCATGTCAAATTTGAACTTGCTAACTTTAAAAACACCAAAGTTATACCATTTCCGATCAATTAGTTATATGGCAGCTGCCGATCTCGTCTGCCGATCCCGGTCGTTCCGACTTATATACTGCGTGCAAAGGAAAGAAGGGTGTGAATATTTTAAAATCGATAGTTTTAGGCATGCAGACAAATAGACGGACGGACAGAAGGAGTGGATTATGGACAGATGGTGATCCTGATCATAATATTTATAATTTATAGGGTCTGATATGTCTCCATTAGTTAACCCTGTAAGGGTATAAAAATAAATTTTGTTTTATTTGTAAAAATTTTAAGCAATATTTAAATTTAACAAATTTATTTTATTAATGTATACTATTATGTATAATATATTAAAAATATCAATATATCAAACGCGCCCAGCTAGGTGTACAACAATCGTAAAGGACTTTGTATCGGGGCAAACTGCTTTCCACCAGTCGACATTTTGCAAAAACAGTCCAAAAACATTCATTTGATTTGACCTGGCTTGCGTCAAAGCCCACATAGTTTATTTTAAGTCCGAAAATTTCCATACAACGAGCACATACAAAGAACATGCGAGCAAATCTCATTTCCTCTGGCCCAGAATTCGAAAGTTTTTAAAACTGGTAGGACAATAATAAACGAGACATTATAGATGAGTTCGTAGGTTTTTATTTTCCTCTAGTAACCTCTACTAAACTTGCCAGTCATACAAATCACACTCTTACATGGCAGTAAAAAACAGTTTTTGGCAGTCACTCATTACAGTTTTTGCATACTTTAATAAAAAATTCAGTAGGCTTGCCTTATTACTTTGGTTATCGTTAATTTTTGATCGTTGTTAATTAAATTGTGTTATGCTCACATGACATTTGGCACTAAGACTAAATAAATGAGTCAAAACGCCAAAAACAAACAAACGTCACTTTTTTCTGATTTAAAATAAACGTAAACGTAAATTGCTGTCGCAAAAGCATTTGTGTTCAAGCATTGAACACTATTTTATATACAAATTTGTAAGTTAGAGTTTCAAGGGATCGGACCCATTAAATAAGAGACAAACAGGATGGTCTAAAAACGATCCCCTGCAGCCTAACATAACAAACACAAACATAAGCATCATAAATAACACAAACATAAACGCATCCGCTTATCGCACTTGGGAAAGGGTCGCATAGCATGTAAACGTGCAGTGCGTTGATAAGTAGTTTTAAATAGGTTTAAGATTTTCATGTATCTTACTTATAAGAGAAGTGTACAGAATAAAATCAGTTTTTAAACGGAACTCATTGGAGTACGACCTTTATTTTGGGGCTCCTCTTAACATTTGGTCCTTCGAGACAGCCTGACATTTTCCCCCCTGCGGTAAGAGACTCAGGTCAATTCTCAGCCCAAGGTAGCTTAAAAATAAAGGCTGCGATCTGGGTAAAAAAGAACCCAGTTTAAAAACCGTAGTCCTCTGTTGTTTCCCCCCAAGAGGTAAGGAACACAGGGTATAAAATAATATAAATGCCAATGAGCATTAAAAAAGATAAAGAGAAAAATATTTTCCTTTCTACAGTGTGTTTTTATTTCGGAACAATACCGAGATAAAAAATTATATGCAAATCAACGAAAAAGTATTTGTGTATTAGCGTAACCGAGGCTTTACATCGGAAAAGTTAAAAAATATATATATTTGTGTTGGCGTATCCGAGGCCCTACATCGGAGAAGGTAAAAGTTAAAAAAAAAAAACTGATTGTGAGCGACAAAAAATAAATAAAAAAGTAAAACACCAAGGAACCCCCAAACAACATCCACAAAAAGTAAAACCCCAAAGAACCCCCAAACAACATCCACAAAAAGTAAAACACCAAAGAACCCCCAAACAACATCCACAAAAAGTAAAACACCAAGGAACCCTCAAACAACATCCACAAAAATTAAAACACCAAGGAACCCTCAAACAACATCCACAAAAGTTCATCATCAGGAGCAGCAACGGCGGCAACAACATCAGGAGCATCAACGTCAGCAACACAACATCAGCAGCAATAATTAGAAAATAGTCCTCGGCAAGTTTCGTTTTTATTTTTTATATACTTGAATTGTGTTTTGGAACTTAATTAATAAAAAAAAAAAAAATTTAAATATGTCAACTAAGGATAAAATCCCCATTATTGAAGACCAGGTGCTCCTCACCCGGCAAATAGATGCGCTTCTCGCAAAAAATTCTTATTTAAAAGAGGACAGCGAAATATTAAAAAAATTGGAGCAAAAAGCAATTGCTAACCATAATTATTTGATTAAACTAGGTCCAGTAGACCATGATTATTTTAAAGCAAATCATTACGATAGCATGCTATCGAAATTTAAGCTCGCAAAGGAAAAAATTAGAAAATATATTGGCCAGAAGGAGCTTTTTTTGAGGCTTGAGGGGGCAATAAAGAACCTCGAGGATTGCCTCGAGAAAACTTACATAGAAATTCAGGAAAGGAAAAATGAAACCTTTCCAATAAGGATTAAAAAATTAATAATGTTGCTAAACAAAGTAGATACAAAGTAGTAGATAGCGATTTAATAAAAATAGAAGGGCTCAATAATAAATATATGAGCAAAATTATAGAGCTCAAAGATGATGTTGAAATACACATCGAGCTAATGGATAATAAAATGCAAGAGAAAACTATTAATAAGGTAGAAGGTGGTAGCCCTAGAATGGACGAACTACCTAGCCTACCAAAAATTGAGGTCCCCAATTTCTCTGGAAATTCCAAAGATTGGGACCATTTTTATGAGTTATTTAAGGAGCTGGTTCATTCAAGAACGGATTTAAGTCCATCCTTGAAGCTAAGCTACCTTAAAAGTGCTCTAAAAGGGGAAGCACGAAATGTGGTTTCCCATTTATTGCTTAGCTCAGGCAATAATTACGATGCTGCCTGGGAATTACTCATTAAGCGATATGAGAATAATAGGAAAATATTCTCAGATCAGCTTAATCGCCTCATTGAGCTTCCAAAAATAAATTTGGACTCATATAGGCACCTTAAAAATATAATTGATTCAATCAATGAATCAATTTATATGATGCGCCTAAAAGCAAATCTGACCGAAGAATTAGATTGCATTTTTGCGCATATTATTTTAAAAAAATTAAGTATTGAGGCTCTACAGCAGTATGAGGGCCATGTAAAAAAATCAAGTGAAATTCAAAATTTAAAGGATGTCACAGACTTTTTAGACCAACGGCTTAGTTCGTTGACATCAGTGGGAAATGAGATCCCAACAAAAAAAATAATAAAAAATATTTACACAAGTGACCAAACATGCCCGATGTGCCAAATGCCCGGGCATCAATTAGTTTATTGTTACAAATTTAAAGCTTTAAGTCCACAGGAAAGAAGGGACGTTGTTAAAAAATGGAACTGGTGCCACCTATGTTTAAAGCACAGTTCAAACATCAGATGTACAAGCGAGCTAGTGTGCTCGTATTGTCAAAATAATCACCATAGCATGATTCACATAAACAACGCAATAGTGAATACGTGCATGACCTCTGAACAAGTGTTGTTGGCAACCGCTTATGTTCAAATAAAAGGTCAAGATGGTGAATTTAAAAAATTCAGAGCTTTGATTGACAATGGGTCACAAAGTACTTTAATTTCTAAAAAGGTAGCTCAAAAATTAAAATTGCCTAAAATAAAATATACCACACAAATAAATGGAGTATCACCATCAGGTTCCTGTGTTTCAAATCACAAATTAAAATTGACGCTCAAGAATAATAGTAAATATTCAAAAGAATTTAGCACAAATGCAATTATTATACCAAGTTTAAAACAAACTCTTCCCACAAATAATGTAAATGTAAATAAATTTGATTGGAAAGGCTATTATTTAGCCGATCCCAATTTCGATAAACCTGGCCAAATTGATCTGATAATTGGTGCAGATTTATATCCACAAATTATTATGCCGAAAATAGTAAAAAGATGTTTACTTCTTGGACAAAAAACGATTTTCGGATGGATCGTGTCAGGTCGCACAAGATCTAATTCCATTAAAAAGTCGATTATTTCTACAGTCTTGGTAAATACAATCCAAGATTGGAGGATAGAAAGAGGAAAATATGTGGAACCTTCGATACAAAAATACAAGGGTAAAAAAGAGTTTAAAAATAAAAAAGAATTTGAAGTTGTCCGACCAAAATACAAAATCTGTAATTTATCGTGGTGTCCTTTGGGGAAACATAAAATATTTCAGGAAGAAAGGGACTTCCCAATCGAACTACCGAACTGAGCGGACGTGCTTTGTCCGAGCTCCGGGAAAACTTCACTTCGCTTATATTTTCGCCAATATAAGCGAAAAGACACTGAAATACAATTTATTAAAAGCGACAGACAAGCTTTTTTTTTTTTTTTTTTTATAACAGTTGTAATGTGCTAAACCAAAACTAGTGCATTGTTGAAAAAAAAAAAAATACGTACCACGCAATGAGCTCATTGAGCAACGACCAAAAGAACGAGCGTAGAAGTTCAGTGAACCAAAGAAACGGCTTCTACTCTTACTTTTCAACCCGCGATACCGAAGTGGAAAAATCGGCGCTTAAAAGCAACCCGGCTTTACTGACCGCTGAAACCCAAAGGGCACGGTCTTGCTCACCCGCTCTGCTCACTCCGACTCCCGCGTCATGGAGTTCGCAGTGTAAAACCCCCCCTCCAATATCGGAAACAAATTTCGCACCAACAACAAGCAGCGCTACAACTTCTGCAACAACAGCGAAAACCCCTGCAACTCAAAGTACCACGACGTCAACGACTACAGCGAGTACAAAAACAACAACCTCGGAAAGTGCCAAAGCGGCAACGGCCACACAGACTGGAATGGATCGCTACATCCAAATTAAGCGCAAGCTTAGCCCGCAGAGTAATCCGGCAGGCAACAAAACAAAAATTAACCGTGTCCTGAATAACGATAATGAACCAGACAGATCCACTACTAACAGATTTGCCCTACTGGCGGAGGCTGAGGAAAACCAACCAGCCCAAGACACCGCAAAAAAACCCAAGCCCCCTCCAATCTATATTAGGGAAAAAAGCTCGAGTGCCCTGGTCAACAAAATTGCGTCGTTGATCGGGAACGGTGAAAACTTTCATGTTGTTCCGCTTACCAAAGGGAACATCCATGAAACAAAGGTGCAAACCAAGACTGAAGAGCACTTCCGAATAGTGTCAAAATATCTGGACACTGTACAGAAAAACTATTACACGTACCAGCTGAAAAGCAGTAAGGGCCTACAAGTGGTAGTAAAGGGAATAGAACCTGATGTTACCGCCGAGGAAATAAAAACCGCCCTTAAAGAAAAGGGCTTCGCCGCCAAGAATGTTATTAACATTCTAAATAAAGATAAAAAGCCACAACCCCTCTTCAAGGTCGAGCTCGAGCCTGAAAGCAGGTCGCTGAAGAAGAACGAAGTCCACCCAATCTACAACCTGCAATATCTTTTGCATCGGAAAATCACTGTTGAAGAGCCACATAAACGTAACGGTCCAGTGCAATGCACTAATTGTCAAGAGTATGGACACACAAGGTCTTACTGCACACTTCGGGCTGTCTGTGTAGTCTGCGGGGACGCCCACAAGTCCGCTTGCTGCACTACAAACAAGGACAGTACCGTGAAGAAATGTGGAAACTGCGGAGGCAGCCATACGGCAAACTATAGAGGATGTATTGTGTATAAGGAGTTAAAGAGTCGCATGCGTCAAGCGACCGCAACGCGCAACCAAAATCCACAGAATGCGTACGTTTCGTCAAAAACTACGCCAGACGTCTTCTTCGCCAAAGCTGCGAGATCCTCATTCGGTCCACTAAACACCACCAACGGCTTCTCCTATGCCGATGCTCTACGATCTGGAAGGGAAATTCCAATTCAGCCTAACTCTCAAAGCGCTCAACAGGCCCCAGAACAGCCACACAGCAAAACGGAAACTATGATGCTTACCCTACAACAAAGTATGATGGAGCTTATGTCATTCATGAAAACGACCATGCAAACGCTTGTTCAAAACCAGAAGATGGTGATACAGCTGCTCGTAGCACAAAAGTCCAAATAATCTATGCAGGCGCTACGAATATCAATGTGGAACGCCAATGGTGTCTCACGGCATAAACTAGAATTGTCACAATTCTTGACCGAAAACCATATTGACGTTATGCTACTGGTGGAAACGCATCTTACAAGCAAATACAACTTTCATATAAGAGGCTACACAATCTACCGCACAGATCATCCAGATGGGAAAGCCCACGGCGGAACTGGAGTTCTAATCAGAGAACGAATTAAACACCATTTTCACAAAAGGTTTGCAACAAACTTCTTGCAGGCCACATCGATACAAATTCAGTCAAGCAACGGAATCCTTTCAATTGCTGCCGTTTACTGCCCTCCTCGCTTCTCAATCTCGGAAGGACAATTTATGGACTTCTACAATTCACTTGGGGATCGATTTATAGCCGCAGGAGACTACAACGCCAAACATACGCACTGGGGATCACGTCTAGTGACTCCCAATGGAAGACAATTGTACAATGCAATTATAAATGTGAAAAATAAACTGGACTACGTTTCCCCTGGAAGTCCCACATACTGGCCAACAGACTCACGAAAGCTCCCAGACCTTATTGATTTTGCAGTGACAAAAAACATACCTCGCAATCTAATAAGTGCCAAAGCAGTCTCGGACTTATCATCAGACCACTCGCCTGTGCTTCTAACGCTTCTTCAAAGCCCAGAAATAACCGAACACCCCTTCAGTCTGACGACGACAAAAACAAACTGGCTAAAATACAAAAAGTACGTGAGTGCCCACATAGAACTCGCCCCGGATTTTAACATGGAATCGGACATCGACTACATTACGAGCGCCCTGGAAGAAGTACTCGTTGCGGCAGCTAAAATCTCTACTCCTCATAGGAAAGAAGTAGACCGAAACAAACACTTCAAATCTAATCAGCAAATCGAACAGCTCGTGCGAGAAAAGAGGCGCACGCGTCGTGATTGGCAAAACAGCAGATCACCAGCTTCAAAACAACGCCTTAAGGAAGCAACCCGATCACTCGACCAGGCTCTTCACCAACAGGAAGAAAATGCACAGCTGAGGTACATCCAGAATCTCTCGCCAACAAGCACAAAGTACCCCCTGTGGAGGGCCCACCCAAATCTTAGTGCCCCAATTGAAACGACCACCCCGATAAGAAACTCTTCGGGATGCTGGGCTCGCAGCAACGAAGACCGAGCTGAAACATTCGCCACACATCTCCAAAGTGTCTTCCAGCCAAACCCAGCCTCAAATTCATTCCTCCTGCCAGTAATTCAGCCAGAGTCCTCCCCTCAGCCAGCCGCACCTCCATTCCGGCCGAACGAAATCGAAAAAGTCATAAGAGGGCTAAAACCAAAAAAGGCTCCCGGTGGTGACCTATTGACCCCAAAGATGCTGATCGAACTTCCAAAATGCGCTATAGAGGTCGTCTGCAAACTATTTAATGGAATCATTAATCTTGGCTATTTCCCAAAAAAGTGGAAGAAATCCATTATTATAATGATACCGAAGCCTGGAAAAGACCACACAATTCCGTCATCATACAGACCAATAAGCCTTCTATCTTGTTTGTCTAAACTGTTTGAAAAATGCTTGTTAACTCGCATAATACCACATTTGGAAGCTTGCAATATCATCCCGGCTCACCAATTTGGCTTTCGAAGAAACCATGGAACCATCGAACAAGTGAACAGATTAACATCCGAAATACGCTCAGCCTTCGAACAACGAGAATACTGCAGCGCTATTTTCCTCGACGTATCTCAAGCTTTCGACCGAGTTTGGCTCATCGGACTCATGCACAAAATTAAAACGTATTTGCCAACATACACCCACAAGCTACTGGAATCATACCTCTTCAATAGGGTATTCTCAGTGAGATGCAACGCAGCTACTTCGGGCGACTACACCATCGAAGCTGGAGTTCCACAGGGAAGCGCACTCGGGCCGTGTCTATATGTTTTGTATACTGCGGATATTCCTACGAGCGCACAACTAACAACGTCAACGTTCGCCGACGATACCGCTATTCTTAGTCGCTCCAGATGCCCAACGCAGGCAACAACCCAACTGGCTAATCATCTCACAATAGTGGAAAGGTGGCTGTCCGACTGGCGCATTAAAATAAACGAACAAAAGTGTAAACATATAACGTTTACTCTTAATAGACAAACATGCCCTCCGCTTTTACTAAACGGTATGCAGATCCCTCAAGCTAACGACGTAACGTACCTTGGCGTTCACCTTGATAGACGACTTACCTGGCGTAAGCACATCGAATGCAAAAAGATGCATCTAAAACTGAAAGCCAGCAGCCTCCACTGGATCATAAACTCACGATCGCCACTGTGCCTAGACTACAAGTTACTACTGTACAATTCAGTCCTAAAGCCAATCTGGACGTATGGCTCCCAGCTGTGGGGGAACGCGAGCAGCAGCAACATAGACATCATACAGCGCGCACAATCAAAAATCCTGAGAACTATCACAGGGACACCTTGGTATGTTCGCAACGAAAACATCCACCGGGATCTGGGCATCCTCGCAGTGAAAGACGAAATCCAGAAGCAAAAAGAGTCATACAAAGAAAAACTGTCTTCGCACCCAAATTTTCTCGCTCGGGGATTGACTCGGGTTTCTAGCGTATCCCGCCTTAGACGCAACGACCTCCCAACCCAGCAATCGATTTTTAGGGCCGTCTAACTCCGTATCAGTCAATATGACTGTTAGTTAAGTTAAAAATATAAGATTTGATACACCTCTTGTTAGTCTCGCAAAGAGAAGATTCAAGAAATAAAAGCAACGTTAAAATAAAAAAAAAAAAAAAAAAAAAAAAGGGACAAAAATAATAGTAAAAAATTTCAATTCCGTAATTTCAAATGGTTATACAATTTACCTAATTCATGTATGAAGGAGTTAGATAAAAAATTATCTATTTTCAATAGTAGAAACAAAAAGAAAAATAGCCAACACGAAATAAATAAAAATCAAACCAAACCGAAATAGCAGAATCAATTTGAAAAGGAAAATTCTAAAATTAGCTTGAAGTACTCTAAAACCTTTCGAAAAAAAACTCACCTGGCCAAACAAACAGAAGATATAAAAGCATAAAATAAGGATTAAAAAATGTCGATTTTCATCATTTGTTAGGTCATAGATCCTAATTTTAGTAATAATAATCATTGCTGTATTGATTATATCCTATTTAAGAAAACTAAAGTCAAAAAGACAATTGTTGAATATAGCATTACCATCCCCAATGCCAAATATTAAAAAAGAAGAAAAAAAAAAGAAGAAACAAAGTTGTAAAAAACAAGAACTTAATTTCTGTATCCTTTTGTAGAAGGAGATTACAAAAATTAGAATGAATATAAAAATTACAGTCCACTAAAATCGAAGAAAACATTAATATTTCAAATTACATTTTGAATACACACTAAAATATAACAAAGTCACTTTTTTGGCCCCTCGCAGGATGTTCAAGCATAAGGTTGAACATGAAATTAAATATTTGGAAAATTGCAACTCAAAATAAAATATATGTACATACAGTCCACTACATTTTGTTATCGACCAATTATAATAATTTTCTAGTACCGAGGAAATAAAATTTATAAATGTGAAAACAAAAATACACATATACATAAATAAAATGTTAATCTAAAACAACACACACTTTTTTGTGGCCCTTTCCAGAATGTTCAAGCATTGAACACTATTTTATATACAAATTCGTAAGTTAGAGTTTCAAGGGTTCGGACCTAGGAAATAAAAGACAAACAGCATGGTCTAAAAACGATCCCCTGCAGCCTAACATAAATAACACAAACATAAGCATCATAAATAACACAAACATAAACGCATCCGCTTATCGCACTTGAGAAAGGGTCGCATAGCATGTCAACGTGCAGTGCGTTGATAAGTAGTTTTAAATAGGTTTAAGATTTTCATGAATCTTACTTATAAGAGAAGTGTACAGAATAAAATCAGTTTTTAAACGGAACTCATTGGAGTACGACCTTTATTTTGGGGCTCCTCTTAACAATTTGTTATTATAAGAACTAAATAATTGCACCCAAAGAAACAGTAAAAGTAGTGGTAAATAATCTATTCTTGCCAAGAAGCTGAAAAAGAAGAGCTAGCCGAAGAAGCCGCTTTCACCCGGCTGCGTAGAGAGACGCCGCATTTTTGCACATTCCTGGGAATTCTAGAAACTTATTAGCGATCGCCGAACTATCCCACAAAAGAAGCGCCCACCATGAGCAAGGACGTTTACTATTCAGACAAATACTACGATGAGCAGTTCCAACAACAATAACCACAACAACATCATCATTATCAGTAGCAGCTAATTCTTCTGGAAACTACATCTTACTTTTCATTTATACATCCATTTGTAGTGGTGCCATTTTAACATCTTACCTCTTACTTTTAAAATAGCGTCTAGACTCTAGAGCTACACATAAGATTTTGTATGTTTTGTATACCCTTTAGGTTGAGAAGCTAAAAATGTAGTTGCCATAATGGAGAGGATTGCGACGAAATAGAACGCCTTGAATAACTACTTTTATCCATTCAAATTTCATAGTATTTTATGTTGCCATTTAGCCATTTCAAACATGAAACTGAATCGAATCGAATCGATAATGTTACAGCATTTAATTTTAAAAGAAATCTGATTTGTGATCTTGAAATTCTTAATCAATAATACCTAATATTAAAATAAATATGTTTAATTTATGAAGAAGCTTGAGGCGTTGATTGCTTTCAGTTTTTCTAAAAAAAAAAACAAAAAAAAAAAAAAAAAACCGTCTTAAATGGAAAAAGTATATAAGTACACTACGAGCTCCCCGGAAGAAACACTCGTTGTGGCAGCTAAAATCTCTTCTCCTCAAAAAGGGAAGGAAGTAGACCAAAACAAATACTACAAATTAAATCAGTTAATCGAACCGCTCGTGCGAGAAAAGAGGCGCACGCGTCATGATTGGCAAAGCAGCAGATCACCAGCTTCAAAGCAACGCTTTAAGGAAGCAACCCGATCACTCGACCAGATTCTTCACCAACAGGAAGAAAATGCACAGCTGAGGTACATCCAGAATCTTTCGCCAATAAGCCCAAAGCCCACCCAAATCTTAGCGCCCCAATTGAAACGACCACCCCGATAAGAAACTCTTTGGGATACTGTGTTCGGGATTCGCTACACATCTTCAAAGTGTCTTTCAGCCAAACCCTGCCTCATTCATTCCTTCTGCCAGTAACTCAGCCAGAGGTTACCCCTCGGCCAACTGCACCTTCATTCCGGCCAGACGAAATCGAAAAATTCGTAAGAAGGCTAAAACCAAAAACGGCTCCCGGTGACCTACTAACATTAAATGTGTTGATCGAAATTCCAAAACGCGCAATAGAGGTCGACTGCAAACAGTTAAATGGGATCAATTATCTTGATTATTTCCAAAAAAAAGTGAAAGAAATCCATCATCATTATGATACCGAAGCTTGGAAAAGAGCACACAATTTCGACATTTATGACCAATAAACCTTCTATCTTGTTTGTCTAAATTGTTTGAAAAGTGCTTGTTTACTCGCATAATACTATATCTGGAAGCTTGCAATACTATCCCGACACACCAATTTGGCTTCTGAAGAAACCACGGAACCATCGACCAAGTGAACAGATTAACAGCCGAGATACGCTCAGGCTTTGAACACCGACAACACTGTAGCGTTATTTTTCTTGACGTATCTCAAGCTTTCGGTCGAGTTTGGTTTAATAGACTCATGCAAAAAATTAAAACGTATTTTCCCTCCATACCTCCACAATAACGTATTCTCAGTGAGATGCAACGCAGCTACTTCGGGCGACTACACCATCGAAGCTGGAGTTCCACAAGGAAGCGCACTCGGCCCGTGTCTATATGTTTTGTATACTGTACGATACCGCTATCCTTAGTCGCTCCATATGCCCAACGCAGGCAACAACCCAACTGCCTAATCATCTCATAATAGTGGAAAGGTGGCTGTCGACTGGCGCATTAAAATAAACGAACAAAAGTGTAAACACATAACGTTTACTCTTAATAGACAAACATGCCCTCCGCTTTTACTAAACGGTATGCAGATCCCTCAAGCTAAAGAAGTAACGTACCTTGGCGTCCACCTAGATAGACGACTTACCTGGCGTAAGCACATCGAATGCAAGAAGATGAACCTAAAACTGAAAGCCAGCAGCCTCCACTGGATCATAAACTCACGATCGCCACTGTGCCTGGACTACAAGTTACTTCTGTACAATTCAGTCCTAAAGCCAATCTGGACGTATGGCTCCCAGCTATGGGCGAACGCGAGCAGCAGCAACATAGACTTTATACAGCACGCACAATCAAAAATCTTGAGAACTAACACTGGGGCACCTTGGTATGTTCGCACCGAAAACATACACCGAGATCTGGGCACCCTCGCAGTGAAAGACGAAAAAAATTGGAATGTATAAAATATGGTTGTGGTAAACATAAATATTTTCAAACAGCTTGTCTTTATTTAGTAGATTATCAATTTGGAACAAAATTTTCACTAGTGGATCAGGCTTGCTTTCAATTTCAGCTTTCATGAAATTCAGTCGCTTTACAGCGTTCGTGTAGTTTGCAGGAAGTGCAGTCTCCTTACGATGTCTTACGATTTTAAATGTCTTAGCGTCCAGTGTTTGCATTGGAAATCCTACATTTTTGACAGTGTTGGTTATGTACATTCTGTTGGCGCCCCTTATAGTTTATTCCTCCACTGCATGCATTGGACGTTTAATCCTTTAAAGAAATGTTGATCCTTCATCTAGAAATGCAAATGCTAGTGGGCAGTATGATTTCGGTATGATTTATCGGTATGATACAAAAATATTCTTTTCCTCCGGATGGATTAGTTCAGTGTGAAGAGACGATGTTAGAATATGCGCGGGTTTGTGAAGCAGTAGATGGTATCTTAGTTCGTTCCCCGATTCCCTTAGTTCCCCGATCTCGCACAGTTTAGTTAAGGTGCACTTGCGACCATGTCTCTTTAAACGTTTGAAGCAAAGCTTGTAATATGTAACAATTTGTTCTTTCTCTTCGAAAGTTAGCTTTTAGAATACTCACAATGGGTAACTTTTCTTTGCGAACGGTTATAGTTGGTTTTGTCAATCTGTAACTTGTTGCCGCATTTGCCGCATTGTTGGATTGTTGCCGCAACATACTCTCGAACAAGTTGGACGTGGAGAAATAATTGAGTTCAACATAGGATTGCCTGAGACTGATTTTATTGAGAGAAAACTGCAATATTAGCTAAGCTTATACATTAGCATTTTGTGTTGTAGTTCATGACCTAATATTTTGTTTATTTTTTATGATATTTTGTAATTTAATATTAAATGCGATGACTTAACATTCTCACGGCCGTTGAACAGGTGTAATAGTGGGTTTCGGAGTGGTTCTTCTTTTGGAACTAACTATTCAAGGTCTTCCTGGTCCAATACGCACGTTTTCCACCTTCTGCTGCTCAACAACATCCGGCGGTGAATCCTACTGAGCTTCACCAGCTCCACCGGTGAGTTTGCAAACGGACCCGATTTCCCGATCTCCTGATTATATACTGTGAATGATTCTATCGAAACTTCCTTGAACAGAAGGTCTCGATTCCCCAACCACTTTTCGTGTATTCTAACCGATCATTTTATATACCCTTCCTTTTGACTTCCCATGTCAAATTTTTTTCAAAGCGATCGCTGTTGATCCGAACGTTTCCACTGCCTTGACGTATGGCTTCTAGCTACGTATGACACAAGAGTCCGATTACTCCATTCTGCGATGGTATATATGGTACTGTCAACTGTTGCTTGATTCCATTTGACCTGAGAAACTCGTTGAAATGCCTGTTGTTAAATTCGCGTCCATTGCCATTTCTCAATTCGTTTATCTTTAATCCTGTTTGCTACTTTACCTTTCTTTTGAACTTGCCAAATGCTTCGTCCTTTGGTTTCACGAAATATGTGAAAATCCGCCTCGAAAGTCAAAACATATGCCGATGCTTTTAGACAATATTCCTAAAAACGGTCCACTTATAGTACACCTTTATGTATAAGATCCAGAAGATTCTTGGCTCTGTTCTCAGATGCAGATAGAAAAGGAAGAGAATAAATCGTACATTTCATACATTTCATTCATTTTTTTTCTAGAAATTGAACATTGTCCATGCCTGATACCATACCTTTTTACTCGATGTTAGCCAAACTTGCTTAACTCAGGTGACCATATAAAATGCGATAACAGCGGCGCCATTTTTCCTCTTTCGTTCTCCAAGCTTTCCCCGTATCTTTCCTTCCTATTACCGAAACAACTATCCGCGCTCACCTGCCTGGGCCCATAACCTGTTGAAAAAAGCTTAAGCAGGTTGTATTCTCACACTAGCCCTTCTTGTAGACAACGTGGCGTAGGGACAGGAGTCAAATAAAACTTAAAAATGTTAAAAAAAAAAAGCTATTTGATGACCAATAAACCAATTTCTCTTTACGTCTAGCTTAGTTAAAGTGAATGATACATATTTAGGTTACGTTGTGAGCCTGCGGATGTTAGGTCTTTGGAAAGTGCTACTCTGTATTGATGGTAGATTGGTAGGTAGGTAGATACTTTCACGTTTCTTAGGTAGATTGTTTTTTTCTGAGAACACCCTGGGAAATGTGCGCTTGTCTCTAGGGTTACCTTGCGGGAAGTGGTCCAACTACCATCCAAGGTTTTAATGTAGATTAGGTTCAATGGTTTTGAGGACCTTCATAAGGTGGGAGGCCTCCGAGGTCCTCTGAATGCTATTGCAGAACCTGGTCCAGGCACTATAGGAAATTCGACTCCTTTTTCTTTAATTTTTAATAATTCTTTAATATAGAGGTCTGCATGAATAGCTAAAAAACGACATTCAAATGCACAACCTTCAAAATGAATTGAGTGAGATAGAATGCTGAGACGAAAATGAATGAACGAGTAAGTGTGACTGTATAGGTCTCACTCGCACAACATTCGGGGGATGAAAACCGAATAGAATGAGTTAGAGTTACGGTTCGCATTCGAATTCTTTCGAAGGCATTCTAGAATGTACGATACAACTATGCATATTTGCCTGTATTTTTAGACGCTGACAATAAAATAATTCAAAAGTAGATGAAAGTCATTGCTTTTTTTCAGAAGTATTCATTTTTATGTTGTATATTTTATTTAACATATTTTACTTATAAGATGGTCAAAATATTTTTAATATTTATTAATAAATACTTTTCTAACACAATTTTTCCGCTTCTAACACTTCTTTTTTCTAACACAAAAGCCACCAAAATCAGAAAACCGTGTGTATGCTTCGGAACTTTATTTGCGACTAAAAATGTATGCTAAGGAAAAATTAAAAAGTTGGTATACATAATTTCTTATTCTCTACTTCTTAGAGAGGGACAATTATGACTACTTCAAGATCTCTATCTTTTTGCTATAACTATACAAGCGTGCATTGCATCATACTAATAATGTACAGGGTACTTTATTTTTCTACACCCTTCCTCAATGCAAGCTTGCTTACAAAAAATGATTATCAAAACAAATTAAACATTTTTGTAAACTCTTCGTGTTTCGTTTTAGGAAGATTTTTTGTCAAAATATCTGCAATCATTTCAGTTGTATATTTGTATTACAACAAAACTTGCCCTTCCTTTACAACTTCTCTAACAAAATAATAACGTATATCAATGTGCTTCGTTCTGGAATGATGAACAGGATTCTTGGTTAACGCCTGCGCACTCAGATTTGCCGCATTCATGACGATCGGGGTGTCGCTGTCTCTGATCTCCTATCGGATCTCCATCGGGTGGGGAAAGGTGGTTGTTCATGGATGATGGATAGTGGGGGCTTGAGAGCGGGCGGGACGACCGCTAGGCATTGCTTCGCCCGCCACAGGCCCCAACTCTCCACCCTACCGCCTCTCCTGCTCGATGCTCCTGAGCCTCTGCATTAAAGCTGCCGCAAAACACTGCGTCCCAGATAATCTGGTTCTCCAGCATTACCTCCACTAGGTTTCCCTAGGTAAACTGCATCTACCCCTCTCCTGAAGCTGGGCGTATTCATCGCCTCAGCCCAGATGGGCGCTGCATACAAAATTTGCGCCGAGGCAACGCTCACGAGGAGCCTTCTCCTGTTCTGCTTGGGGCCTCTGGTGTTTAGAAGGATCCTGGCAAGGCCCCTGGTAGTGGCTGCAGCCTTGCCCTGGATATAATCAAGGTGCTTGCGGAAGGAGAGCCGGGCGTCGATCATCACACCCAGGTATTTTATGGCCCGCTGAGAGGTTATGCCCATACCACCAACCCGGATTGTCGCCGTTTCCAGCACCTTGCGGCTGCTGACCAGCACCGCTTCGGTCTTTTGCGGGGCTAGGCTTAGACCGGCATTTTGGAGCCACATCTCCATTGTCTCGATTGCCTTGTTCGCCGTTCTTTCCGCTTCCTCCCTGTGCTTGGCCACTATCACCAACGCTACGTCGTCTACGCCGCTGGGAGCTGCAGCCTCAGGATTCCGTCATACATGGCGTTCCACAGCAGCGGTCCTAGGACCGATCCTTGGGGCACACCCGCCGTAACGTCGTAGGACTCCGTGCCCATGTCCGTGTCGACCAGTAGCACTCTGCAGCTAAAGTAGCTACTGACGACGTTCATTATGGCACTGGGAACGTTGAACCACCTTAGGGCTGCCAGTGTTTTGCTCCAGTCCGCCGTGTTGAAGGCATTCCTGATGTCCAGGGTGACTATCAGGCAGTATTGCTTGGAGCCACATTTCCACCTGGTTCCCGCTATTGCGTTGCGAGCAATGCCGACCACCTCTGCTATGGCATCCACCGTAGACCTTCCCTTCCGGAACCCATACTGCTTGGGAGACTGCCCTCCCGCCTCCTCTATGGCAGCTTCGAGCCTCGTCGCGATCACCCTCTCGAAGACCTTGCCCGTTGTGTCCAGCAGGCAGATTGGCCTATAGGACGACGCCTCCTCCCTTGGTTTCCCTGGTTTGAGGAGCAGCAGGAGCTTCTGTACCTTCCACCTGGTGGGAAAAATGCCTTCGCGGATACATTTATTGTAGAGCTCCGCAAAGCTGCCCGGCTGCAGAGCTAGAGCCAGCTTCAGGGCTCGGTTAGGAACCGAGTCCGGGCCGGGTGCTTTGTTCGGGGCCAGGCCTCTCCCTATGGCCAGAACTTCCTCTTCCGTTACCTCCTCAGCCGCTTCATTGTCTGCTGGGGGGGTGGGAAGCAGAGAACGGCACGGGTGACACTTTTCGACACCCTATGCATACCCATAAAAATTTGTGCGAGTACCACTCGCCACACAAAACAACAAAGGCAATAACGACACACACAATTTTTGGATGAGTACAAAGTGTCTATTGCCTTTCTTGCACTCATGATTTTGTGCCTATTGCCTTTCTTGCACTCATGATTTTGTGCCTATTGCCTTTCTTCCACCCATGATTTTGTGCCTATGTGTCTTGTTGTTCGGATCATACCAGCCACCCTAAAAAAAAAGTGGAAAGAGAAAAATGGTAAAAAAAAATGATCGTTGAAGATTTTGTCCTTTTCCTTTTCTTTCCTTTCTGTCCTTTTCTAACTACCTAAGCGTCTAGACTTCGTGCACGGGTTCCTAGACCCCTTTCCTACGATCGTTTTATGATCTTTTTTGTGTGCCTTTCTTCCACCCATCCGTTTTTTGTGTGTGCCTGCGACCCACCCATCCGTTTTTTGTTTGTGCCTGCGATCCACCCATCCGTTTTTTGTATGTGCCTGCGATCCACCCATAAGAAACTTACTGGGTAAAAAAAAGGCAAGCACCCGAAATCATGGGTGTTTCCAGACAACCGAAGTTTCGTGCATGGTAAATACTCATGCACAAAACTTCGTGCATGAAAGACACTCGGGTGCCTAAAATACCCGGTGTTTTTCGTGCCACTCATTGTGCAAGTGGCAAGTTGCCGTTCTCTGGTGGGAAGCTGGGTGACCTGGTTGCCGGCTTGGAAAAGTGCTTGCACTATGGTCCTTAGCACGTTCGGGTCCGTGGGGGACTGGCTTCCTGCGCGCAGCCTCTTCACCACTATCCGGTACGCGTTGCCCCATGGATTTTCCTCTGCCGAGTCGCATAGCTCCAGGAAGCATTTCCTTTTGCTGTCTCGGATGGCCACCTTCAATGCTTTGCGTCGGTCCTTGAAGGCTAGGTGCCGCTCCTCAAAGGCGTCGCTGCCTCTCGCGCGCTGCATGAGCCTCCTTGCTCTCATGCACTCAGCTCGGATGGAGCCAATCTCGTCGCTCCACCAGTAAACGGGAGCGTGGTTCCTACGGTAGCGGCTTCTCCCCTGCATGCTCGCCATGCACGCTGCCTCCAGCTTAGCAGCCAGGGTATCAGCCATTTCGTTGGCTCCGTTTGGTAAGACGTTGCCGATGTCGCGCGCTGCCTCGGTGAAGTTCCTCGCCTGGAGCGTACCGACTCTGTAGCCTCGTGGTTTCGGATCCCTCGGTCGTTCTTGAGGGTTAACAATTGAGCACAATATTGCTTCGTGGTCGCTGGCCGTAAAGCTGCCGCCATCTCGTTCGATTTCCATGCCCAGGAAATGGTTAGTTGACCCTTCTCAACACACTCGAATGATTGTGAGATGCTGCTCTTGATTTTCAGCAAATCCTCGTGCGATTGGCAAGCTATAATTATATAGTCAACATATACAAGGATTAGTACAAGATTACCTTTTCCACAATGTTTGTACAAACATGGTTCGTTATCACAAGCAACGAATCCCATATTAACCAATACGCCAATAAGCTTCTAGTTCCATGCCCTTCCTGATTGTTTGAAGCCATATATTGCTCTCTTCGGAAGCAATACCTTGTCAGGATTTGATTCATCTGAGTACCCTTCCGGCTGCTTCATGTAGACCGTCTCACTCAGATCGCTGTTCAGATACGTGGTGCATACATCCATTTGATGAAGATGAAAGCGAACACTCTCCAATCGGCATACTGGCGAAAATGTTTCTTGGTAATTTACGCCAAACTGCTGGGAGCATCCTTTTGCTACCAGTCGAGCCTTGAAACGTTCTATTTGGCCATCTTTATCACGCTTCACGTTGAACACCCACTTGCATCCAATGGCTCGCTGATTTTTGGGTAAATCAGTGACTTGCCAAGTCTGGTTGGCAACCAGAGAATCATATTCTCGTTCCATGGCTTCACGCCGCTACTTTGCATTTGCACTCTCCAGCGCCTTTTTGAAAGTTAACGGAATCGAAACATTTTCCGAAACAAGGGCGCCTAGGATATTGTACTGCTTCTTTGGACGTCCAGGTTTTCCAGTCCGAATGATCTTAGGGCGGCCGGGGGCCCTGCGTGCCTCCTCCTCGACATGCTCACCCTTTTCTTCAGCACTCTTGTACTGATATGTGCTCTCATCGGAGCTGTCGGTGTTGATGGATAAGTCAGAAACGACTTCTGCATCTCCGGGTCCCTGCTGCTGGCGGGCCTCTTCCAGTTCCTCCAGCTCGAACCAGCTCACCCTTGGATACCACGTCATGATGTTCATAATATAATACATCCCGTTTTTCGACCAATTGTCCTGTTGATGGGTCATATAGTCGATAACCTTTGGCTGCCACAGAGTACCCAACCATAATGTACTCCTTTCCCTTAGGTTAAAATTTTCTGCCATTCCTCGGACCCTTGTCCAGAGCAACTGCAAGATATCCAAAAACCTTTAGATGTTTTGCATAAGGTCTCTTACCCGTCCACGCTTCCATAGGAGTCATACTCTCTAATGCGCTGGTAGGGGAGCGATTTCGCAGATAAACCGAAGTGTTGACAGCTTCTGCCCAAAAACGATCTCCCAGTCCCGCCTGGACCAGAAGGCATCTTGACATCTCCACTAGCGTACGATTTGCCCGTTCTGCAACTCCATTTTGCTGGGGAGTATACGCTATTGTTAGCTGTCTGTCGATTCCATGCTGCCTTAGACATTCGTCAAACTGTTTATTGACAAATTCTCCGCCATTATCACTCCGCAGGCATTTCAATCTTCTTCCTGTCTGCCGTTCCACCAGATTCTTGAATTCGATGAATTTGGATAGCACCTCGTTCTTTCCACGCAGGAAGTAAACAAAAATCCTCCTGGACTTATCGTCAATGAACGTCAGAAAATACTTAGGACCTCCGAGGGACGGAGCTTCCAAAAGCTTCTTAGCCCGATTACTTGTTGCAGATGGAAAAGGTTGAAATGTGAGCAGTTGTTGCAGAGCCAACAAGACAGGTATGAGTCACCCGTGATGGATCCACCAAATTCACATTTTTTTGCAGTGCAAGTAAGACTCATTTTTGACGGATTGCAGACCACTGTAGTAGCGTGTAAAGAATTTAGGCTCTCTGAAGCACTCTGTAGCCGAGAGTGGGCGATCAGATCGGATGTAAGAGACAACGTTTCAAAAGAGATATGCAACGAAGGTTTGGCGTCGTGAACAACAACAAACTCCACAGTAATTATGATGTAACGGGTTACGTCCAGAGAGTACAGCTCGGAGAGATTTATGTTGGAGAATATAGTTAAAGCGCAACAGAGATAACTTTAAACGATTAAATGTATAAATTGGAAATAAATAGTTCAATGAACTTATTAAGTCGAATTTATTTATTAATTAGGATTAATCGTTATATTTCCACTTGTCGCGGAAGGAGAAAGCTTGAGTTCAAGATCGAAAATATTTGCAAACTGGCAAGAGCGATCGAAGAAACCCCTCCGGGTACGGCAAGTGAATATACAGGAATCTGAATCTTCATTGATGAAATAAGGTAGCAAAAAGAGGTTAGGGTTCTTTTTTGTGAGGATACAGGCTCGCCTTTTACCTGTTGTATCGGCTTTACAGAGCCTATACTCCGACGCCCCCAATCCAAAAATCATTTCTCAAAGAATTCAGGGTTCCTGGATAAAGCCCACATCAGCTCCATTCTCGGCTAGGTGGAGTAGGAGGGCAGCTGACGCCGTCTTACTGTGGTGGAAAAACAAACTGCCTATGTTTAAAATTAATAAACATCATAATACATATATCCACATCACTGTCGCACCCCCTTTTTGCCCCTCGTTCGTTTTTCCCAAAACAAAATAATTAAATTTAGTGCAGCCAAACATTTATTTATATACAAATATATGGACATATAATACATATCGCTGCTATGCGCCAAACTAATGCGTATACATACATACATACGCATTAGTTTGGCGCATTTTATTTTAACAAAACGCAAAGTGACGCGCTACCCTACAATTGGTTGGGTATACACCTTTTTCGGTGTCACTGGCAACCAACTATATTTTTGGATACAGAGTGCCTTGACTATCAAGATTATTCGATTATCAATTAATTGAAAATTATTTCATCTTTTTCGCCATATATTAATTAATTATTTTTTCGTTTTTGGCCAGATATTAAATAAAATACCTTTTTCTTTTTCGAATTTAATTTAATTAATTAAATAATAAAAATAAAAAATATTTATATTATACCAAAAAAAAAAAATAAATTTTTAAAATATCGTTGCTGTCTGTCTATCGTTGAGTCTCTCTGAGACATTAGTAGACAAGAATGTGAACATTCCTGGATGTGAACAAGCCAAAACAGGAAAAAACTGGATTCGGGAAGCTGCACAATACAAGTTCGATGGCTTGCTCCGCTTCCAACAAACAAGCTTGCAGTTAGTGCAACGCACAAGGCCATAGTCTTGCCCAGTGTAGTCAGTTCGCTTGCCTTGCTGTAATGCAACGGTTTAAGTTTGTCAAGTTAGCCTCATTATGCTTAAATTGTATGCGAAAAGGTTACACAGTTGCGAAGTCGATTTACGACTAGGTGTCAAATATGTGCAAGATCGCACCACAAAATTCTGCACCGATATATTGTGACCGAAAACAACTTGGCCTTACCACCACCAAATAAACATACTCCTCCAGCGCTACATCTTGATGGCCCTTCTACGTCACATGCTTTGCATGAGTCATCCCTAGAAAGGGTTTTGTTAGCGACGTCGATCGTAAGCGTTAGAACTAAAAATGGCGAGCACATATTGTCCCGAGCAATACTTGACTCTGGGCAAATGAACTTCATTACTGAAGATCTTGATCAACGCTTACAGATCCGTAGGGAGGAATTGTGTATCAACTTGCTTGGAATTAGTCAAGCTAATTCCTAGGTCAAGAAAAAGATACAGACTGTGGTGAAGTCAACAATTAATGGTAGTGAGTTTCCGTTCGACTTTTGGATTTTGAGAACTATCTCGGGTTATCACCCTGACCAGTCAGTGAACGTGAAAGATTGGGACCCACCACAGAACTTGCCTTTAGCAGACCCATATTTTTATAAACTTCAGCGGATAGACTGAAGATCCTCAGTTAATTGGAGCTGAGTCATTTTTCGAACTGTTTTCCGTTGGCCAAATAAGCCTGAATTGCCAAGAAGAATTACTCGAGTCGATAGATGGAAAAAATTTTAAAAAATTCTGGACGTTGGAGGAAGTACCAACTTCTTAAAAGCTTTGGTCGCCTGAACAAGAGGTTTGTGAGGAACAATCTCAGAAAAATACAGTTTTACTGCTTTCAGGTCGATTTGAAGGCAGTCTTCCATTTAAATCGGATCCAAACGTTTTGGGAAACTCGTTCGAGGTAGCCAAACGACGTTTTTTGTCGCTCGAGAGAAGATTACCTCGAGATCCGAATTTAAAGAAAATGGTTTTGGAATTTATGGAAGAATACGAATCCTTAGGTCATATGTCCCCAACAAGCAATGATGTTCTTGCTACTCCACACTACGTCATACCCCATCAGTGTGTCTTACGGCCTCAAAGCACATCGACCAAATTACGAGTCGTGTTTGATGCGTCTTGTAAGACATCAACACATAAGTGTCTTAACGATCTGTTGATGGTTGGTCCTACCATCCAGGAAGAGTTGTATTCAATTCTTCTTAGGTTCCGGCTGAACAGATTCGCTCTGATAGCCGACATAAAAAAGATTTATCGCCAAGTAATGGTAAATGAAGCCGATAGGCGATACCAGTTGATAGTGTGGAGGAAAGACCCATCAGAGTCCTTGAAACTGTGCAAGCTCAACACCGTTACATATGGCACTGCGCCAGCCCCATTCCTGGTCATAAGGTGTTTAAAGAGGTTGAGTGAATCTGTGAAAAATACATTCCCTCGAGCTGCCGAAGTTATTGGGTGCGACTTTTACGTCGACGACATGTTAACGGGTGCTGGTTGCAATGAGGAGCTTAAGACAATTAAGTCTGAAGTAACTCAGGTTCTTCAAAACGATGCGTTTGAATTGAGCACGTGGTTTTCAAACTCGTCTGAAGTTACTGCATCCGAGAGCACGGTTAAACCAATAACACTTTCGGACTCAGAACTGACTAAAGATATATATATATTTTTTTTTTTTTTTTCTTTCTCTTTGCGAGACTAACAAGAGGTGTATCAAATCTTATATTTTTAACTTAACTAACAGTCATATTGACTGATACGGAGTTAGACGGCCCTAAAAATCGATTGCTGGGTTGGGAGGTCGTTGCGTCTAAGGCGGGATACGCTAGAAACCCGAGTCAATCCCCGAGCGAGAAAATTTGGGTGCGAAGACAGTTTTTCTTTGTATGACTCTTTTTGCTTCTGGATTTCGTCTTTCACTGCGAGGATGCCCAGATCCCGGTGGATGTTTTCGTTGCGAACATACCAAGGTGCCCCTGTGATAGTTCTCAGGATTTTTGATTGTGCGCGCTGTATGATGTCTATGTTGCTGCTGCTCGCGTTCCCCCACAGCTGGGAGCCATACGTCCAGATTGGCTTTAGGACTGAATTGTACAGTAGTAACTTGTAGTCTAGGCACAGTGGCGATCGTGAGTTTATGATCCAGTGGAGGCTGCTGGCTTTCAGTTTTAGATGCATCTTTTTGCATTCGATGTGCTTACGCCAGGTAAGTCGTCTATCAAGGTGAACGCCAAGGTACGTTACGTCGTTAGCTTGAGGGATCTGCATACCGTTTAGTAAAAGCGGAGGGCATGTTTGTCTATTAAGAGTAAACGTTATATGTTTACACTTTTGTTCGTTTATTTTAATGCGCCAGTCGGACAGCCACCTTTCCACTATTGTGAGATGATTAGCCAGTTGGGTTGTTGCCTGCGTTGGGCATCTGGAGCGACTAAGAATAGCGGTATCATCGGCGAACGTTGACGTTGTTAGTTGTGCGCTCGTAGGAATATCCGCAGTATACAAAACATATAGACACGGCCCGAGTGCGCTTCCCTGTGGAACTCCAGCTTCGATGGTGTAGTCGCCCGAAGTAGCTGCGTTGCATCTCACTGAGAATACCCTATTGAAGAGGTATGATTCCAGTAGCTTGTGGGTGTATGTTGGCAAATACGTTTTAATTTTGTGCATGAGTCCGATGAGCCAAACTCGGTCGAAAGCTTGAGATACGTCGAGGAAAATAGCGCTGCAGTATTCTCGTTGTTCGAAGGCTGAGCGTATTTCGGATGTTAATCTGTTCACTTGTTCGATGGTTCCATGGTTTCTTCGAAAGCCAAATTGGTGAGCCGGGATGATATTGCAAGCTTCCAAATGTGGTATTATGCGAGTTAACAAGCATTTTTCAAACAGTTTAGACAAACAAGATAGAAGGCTTATTGGTCTGTATGATGACGGAATTGTGTGGTCTTTTCCAGGCTTCGGTATCATTATAATAATGGATTTCTTCCACTTTTTTGGGAAATAGCCAAGATTAATGATTCCATTAAATAGTTTGCAGACGACCTCTATAGCGCATTTTGGAAGTTCGATCAGCATCTTTGGGGTCAATAGGTCACCACCGGGAGCCTTTTTTGGTTTTAGCCCTCTTATGACTTTTTCGATTTCGTTCGGCCGGAATGGAGGTGCGGCTGGCTGAGGGGAGGACTCTGGCTGAATTACTGGCAGGAGGAATGAATTTGAGGCTGGGTTTGGCTGGAAGACACTTTGGAGATGTGTGGCGAATGTTTCAGCTCGGTCTTCGTTGCTGCGAGCCCAGCATCCCGAAGAGTTTCTTATCGGGGTGGTCGTTTCAATTGGGGCACTAAGATTTGGGTGGGCCCTCCACAGGGGGTACTTTGTGCTTGTTGGCGAGAGATTCTGGATGTACCTCAGCTGTGCATTTTCTTCCTGTTGGTGAAGAGCCTGGTCGAGTGATCGGGTTGCTTCCTTAAGGCGTTGTTTTGAAGCTGGTGATGTGCTGTTTTGCCAATAACGACGCGTGCGCCTCTTTTCTCGCACGAGCTGTTCGATTTGCTGATTAGATTTGAAGTGTTTGTTTCGGTCTACTTCTTTCCTATGAGGAGTAGAGATTTTAGCTGCCGCAACGAGTACTCCTTCCAGGGCGCTCGTAGTGTAGTCGATGTCCGATTCCATGTTAAAATCCGGGGCGAGTTCTATGTGGGCACTCACGTACTTTTTGTATTTTAGCCAGTTTGTTTTTGTCGTCGTCAGACTGAAGGGGTGTTCGGTTATTTCTGGGCTTTGAAGAAGCGTTAGAAGCACAGGCGAGTGGTCTGATGATAAGTCCGAGACTGCTTTGGCACTTATTAGATTGCGAGGTATGTTTTTTGTCACTGCAAAATCAATAAGGTCTGGGAGCTTTCGTGAGTCTGTTGGCCAGTATGTGGGACTTCCAGGGGAAACGTAGTCCAGTTTATTTTTCACATTTATAATTGCATTGTACAATTGTCTTCCTTTGGGAGTCACTAGACGTGATCCCCAGTGCGTATGTTTGGCGTTGTAGTCTCCTGCGGCTATAAATCGATCCCCAAGTGAATTGTAGAAGTCCATAAATTGTCCTTCCGAGATTGAGAAGCGAGGAGGGCAGTAAACGGCAGCAATTGAAAGGATTCCGTTGCTTGACTGAATTTGTATCGATGTGGCCTGCAAGAAGTTTGTTGCAAACCTTTTGTGAAAATGGTGTTTAATTCGTTCTCTGATTAGAACTCCAGTTCCGCCGTGGGCTTTCCCATCTGGATGATCTGTGCGGTAGATTGTGTAGCCTCTTATATGAAAGTTGTATTTGCTTGTAAGATGCGTTTCCACCAGTAGCATAACGTCAATATGGTTTTCGGTCAAGAATTGTGACAATTCTAGTTTATGCCGTGAGACACCATTGGCGTTCCACATTGATATTCGTAGCGCCTGCATAGATTATTTGGACTTTTGTGCTACGAGCAGCTGTATCACCATGTTCTGGTTTTGAACAAGCGTTTGCATGGTCGTTTTCATGAATGACATAAGCTCCATCATACTTTGTTGGAGGGTAAGCATCATAGTTTCCGTTTTGCTGTGTGGCTGTTCTGGGGCCTGTTGAGCGCTTTGAGAGTTAGGCTGAATTGGAATTTCCTTTCCAGATCGTAGAGCATCGGCATAGGAGAAGCCGTTGGTGGTGTTTAGTGGACCGAATGAGGATCTCGCAGCTTTGGCGAAGAAGACGTCTGGCGTGGTTTTTGACGAAACGTACGCATTCTGTGGATTTTGGTTGCGCGTTGCGGTCGCTTGACGCATGCGACTCTTTAACTCCTTATACACAATACATCCTCTATAGTTTGCCGTATGGCTGCCTCCGCAGTTTCCACATTTTTTCACGGTACTGTCCTTGTTTGTAGTGCAGCAAGCGGACAGTGGGCGTCCCCGCAGACTACACAGACAGCCCGAAGTGTGCAGTAAGACCTTGTGTGTCCATACTCTTGACAATTAGTGCATTGCACTGGACCGTTACGTTTATGTGGCTCTTCAACAGTGATTTTCCGATGCAAAAGATATTGCAGGTTGTAGATTGGGTGGACTTCGTTCTTCTTCAGCGACCTGCTTTCAGGCTCGAGCTCGACCTTGAAGAGGGGTTGTGGCTTTTTATCTTTATTTAGAATGTTAATAACATTCTTGGCGGCGAAGCCCTTTTCTTTAAGGGCGGTTTTTATTTCCTCGGCGGTAACATCAGGTTCTATTCCCTTTACTACCACTTGTAGGCCCTTACTGCTTTTCAGCTGGTACGTGTAATAGTTTTTCTGTACAGTGTCCAGATATTTTGACACTATTCGGAAGTGCTCTTCAGTCTTGGTTTGCACCTTTGTTTCATGGATGTTCCCTTTGATAAGCGGAACAACATGAAAGTTTTCACCGTTCCCGATCAACGACGCAATTTTGTTGACCAGGGCACTCGAGCTTTTTTAGTTTTTTTTTATAGATTGGAGGTGGCTTGGGTTTTTTTGCGGTGTCTTGGGCTGGTTGGTTTTCCTCAGCCTCCGCCAGTAGGGCAAATCTGTTAGTAGTGGATCTGTCTGGTTCATTATCGTTATTCAGGACACGGTTAATTTTTGTTTTGTTGCCTGCCGGATTACTCTGCGGGCTAAGCTTGCGCTTAATTTGGATGTAGCGATCCATTCCAGTCTGTGTGGCCGTTGCCGCTTTGGCACTTTCCGAGGTTGTTGTTTTTGTACTCGCTGTAGTCGTTGACGTCGTGGTACTTTGAGTTGCAGGGGTTTTCGCTGTTGTTGCAGAAGTTGTAGCGCTGCTTGTTGTTGGTGCGAAATTTGTTTCCGATATTGGAGGGGGGGTTTTACACTGCGAACTCCATGACGCGGGAGTCGGAGTGAGCAGAGCGGGTGAGCAAGACCGTTCCCTTTGGGTTTCAGCGGTCAGTTAAGCCGGGTTGCTTTTAAGCGCCGATTTTTCCACTTCGGTATCGCGGGTTGAAAAGTAAGAGTAGAAGCCGTTTCTTTGGTTCATTGAACTTCTGTTTTTTTTTTTTTTTTATTTTAACGTTGCTTTTATTTCTTGAATCTTCTCTTTGCGAGACTAACAAGAGGTGTATCAAATCTTATATTTTTAACTTAACTAACAGTCATATTGACCGATACGGAGTTAGACGGCCCTAAAAATCGATTGCTGGGTTGGGAGGTCGTTGCGTCTAAGGCGGGATACGCTAGAAACCCGAGTCAATCCCCGAGCGAGAAAATTTGGGTGCGAAGACAGTTTTTCTTTGTATGATTTTTTTTGCTTCTGGATTTCGTCTTTCACTGCGAGGATGCCCAGATCCCGGTGGATGTTTTCGTTGCGAACATACCAAGGTGCCCCTGTGATAGTTCTCAGGATTTTTGATTGTGCGCGCTGTATGATGTCTATGTTGCTGCTGCTCGCGTTCCCCCACAGCTGGGAGCCATACGTCCAGATTGGCTTTAGGACTGAATTGTACAGTAGTAACTTGTAGTCTAGGCACAGTGGCGATCGTGAGTTTATGATCCAGTGGAGTAAGTCGTCTATCAAGGTGAACGCCAAGGTACGTTACGTCGTTAGCTTGAGGGATCTGCATACCGTTTAGTAAAAGCGGAGGGCATGTTTGTCTATTAAGAGTAAACGTTATATGTTTACACTTTTGTTCGTTTATTTTAATGCGCCAGTCGGACAGCCACCTTTCCACTATTGTGAGATGATTAGCCAGTTGGGTTGTTGCCTGCGTTGGGCATCTGGAGCGACTAAGGATAGCGGTATCATCGGCGAACGTTGACGTTGTTAGTTGTGCGCTCATTGAACTTCTACGCTCGTTCTGTTGGTCGTTGCTCAATGAGCTCATTGCGTGGTACGTATTTTTTTTTTTTCAACAATGCACTAGTTTAGGTTTAGCACATTACAACTGTTGTAAAAAAAAAGCTTGTCTGCCGCTTTTAATAAATTGTATTTCAGTGTCTTTTCGCTTATATTGGCGAAAATATAAGCGAAGTGAAGTTTTTCCGGAGCTCGGACAAAGCACGTCCGCTCAGTTCGGTAGTTCGATTAGAAAAAGAAAAGATAAGAAAAGATATTAGAAAAGATATATTTAAATTCGAAATTAATGCTTGAGTCATGGGTCAAAGGGCGACCAAGCGGAACATTCTTTCGGTGACATCGAAGCTGTTTCACCCCCTTGGCTTATTAAGCCCTATACTTATAAAAGGAAAGATCCTATTGAAGGAACTTTGGCTAAATAAGCTAGATTGGGGAGAGTCAGTTCCACTGCATTTAGAAACAGCATGGAACAAAACACAAATTGCCTTGTCGCAATTAGAGGAAATCTCAATTCCGAGATTCGTGTTTACCGAGCCGATGTCACCGATTCAAATTCCTGCCTTTTCTGACGCATCAATGAGAGCCTATGGAGCCTGCGTCTATATTCGTTGCGAATCTGCAGAGGGTATTAAAGCTTCGTTGTTGACTGCAAAGTCCAAAGTAGCGCCGCTCAAGACAAAGACGCTCCCCTGTCTTGAGTTATGTGCCGCTCACCTTCGCGCAGATCTCTGCCGCAAGTCTCTTTTCCGTCGTGCGCGCAACAGCACCTTTGTAAGCCCAAGGCAAAGCAGAAGTGCCCGTTTCCCACGCCGTGCTGCCGCCTAGTCTAACTAACTAATTTCCAATATAATTAAAATTATTCACGAATCCTAATAGCAATTATAATTTTTAAGCCTTTTGGCGGCTGGATTGCTTTTCCATAAAATCCACAAGCGCTAGAGTCCCAAGAAGATGCAAGTGTGTAATATGTTTCTGTTTCTATTGCGACGCCAAATTGCAGATGTGGCTAGCACGCCGCTCGATCCCTAGATCGTTCGTTCTATACTCTCCTATAGGTATAGAACTCTCCTATACTATGGGTACATATAACTTTCCAGTTTTGTGGATAATCCGTTTTGTGGATAATTTTCGACGCTAGCTAGCGTTTTCCAATGATGCCAATCCTAATTATTCAAATAATTAAAGTAATTTTCGTGCTCTCAACAATTGTCGCCATCACAGATTGTTGTTCGAGCCGGTTCTTACTACTGCGAGAGCATACGCTTAATATTGTGCAGCATCAGCACAATCACTTCCACGAGCACGCTCACGAGCTGCAGCAGCATGGCCTTTGTCAGCCAGTGGGAGCTGCAAACACTCCAGGAGCAACCACAGCTGGAGCAACCACTTTACCCTCCGTAAACGAGGACAAGAGGAAGAACGCCACCGAGGTGCTGCTACTGCCGTGTAGCGAGGAATACAAGGCCAACTTTCGCCTGAACGGGGGACGCTGCTTCTACCATCCAATGGACAACAGCACAGTCCTGCACTCGTGCCTCGGCAAAGACGACTACGTTCGTTGGAGAAAGGTGCGAGTACAAGAACTGGAATGGTGGCTTTGTCTACGCACCACCGATTAAAAGACGCAAGGTCCGGATGGCGCACATCGTCTTAATAGGATCTTTCTTTTTATAAGTATAGGGCTTAATAAGCCAAGGGTGTGAAACAGCTTCGATGTCACCGAAAGAATGTTCCGCTTGGTCGCCCTTTGACCCATGACTGAAGCATCAATTTCAAATTTAAATATATCTTTAGTCAGTTCTGAGTCCGAAAGTGTTATTGGTTGAACCGTGAAAACCACGTGCTCAATTCAAACTCATTGTTTTGAAGAACCTGAGTTACTTCAGACTTAATTGTCTTTAGCTCCTCAATGCAACCAGCATCCGTTAACATTAATTGGTTTTCCTTCTTGAGATAAAACAGCACCAATTGGGACGTCTAAAGCGTCGGTGGTCAAGGTAAATTTTTTATTATAGTCCGGTTGAACTAGTTCTACTTGAGCAATGAGATTTTCTTTCAGCTCGTTAAAAGCTTTAATTGCTGCTTCATCCAGCTGAATTAACATTTTTGTTGACATTCTTTTTGAGATTTTGCCATTATGACCTCCAAGATATTTTGTTAGAGGTTCGGCTATGTAGGCGTAGTTTGAAACAAATTTTCTATAATAGCCCGTAAAACCTAGGAAACTTCTTAGTTCCCGAATATTTTCTGGAAGCGGATATTTACTAATGGTTTCAATTTTGTCTGGGTCTGTCCTGATGACGTTATAGGATGGCATGTATCCTAGAAAACGGGTTTCGCGTTTGAAAAACTTAGATTTTTCTAAAAAGATTTTCATGTTTGCCCTCAATAATATATTTATAATTTTGTTTAGATCTGTACAGTGTTGTTCAATTGAGTTTGAGAATATTATAATGTCATCCATATAGACATGACATGTTTTCCCTATTTGTTCTCTTAGAATAACGTCCATTGCTCTCTGAAAGATTCTTGGTACATTCGTTAATCCGAATGGCATTCTTAAAAATTCCTATTTTCTATTATTTATTGAAAGCTGTTTTTTCGACATCAGATTCTTTCATTAGTATCTGATGAAATCCTGACTATAAATCTATTGTTGAAAAATATCTTGCTTTTCCCAAATTTGATAGAATTACTGATGGGTCTTGCATTGGGTACCTGTCAGGTATGGTACTTTCATTTAATTTTTTTATAATCAATGACGAGTCGTAATTTACGTCTTCCATCTTGATTCTCTTCTTTCTTTGGGACTACCAGAAGTGGTGAATTGTAAGGGCTTCTGCTAGACCTTATTATTTTTTCTGATAACATTCTTTTGAGTTCGCTATTCACGAAGTCGTTGACAGATAGAGCATACGGATATTGCTTCCCGTATATTGGCCTATCGTGGATAAGATTTATTTTCCCCCTTTATGTCTGTTCTAAAAGGAATTTGCATATTTATCTTTGAATGCTCCTTTTCAATATAGTGAACTATCTTTTCCCTCAATCCGCCTAGTTGGTCGGTACCTATATTATTTATTTGATTTTTGACGGTATTTACTTCGTCGGCACTCTCAGGATTTTTAATTCCCAAGATATTTTTATTTTTATTGACGGATATTTCTACGTCGGCGTTCTCGGGATTTTTAGTTCGCAAGATATTTGTATTTTTGTTGACGGATATTTCTACGTCGGCGTTCTCGGGATTTTTAATTCCCAAGCTTTTCTCACTATTTTCAACAATTAATGAATCTGTGTTTTCGCTACCATTATCATCAAAATACTTTTTTATAATAAATTCTTTTAACGGAAGAATATTATTTTCTTCAATTAAACGTATTTCATTTTTTCTTCTCATTATCATAATATTTTAACTTCTCCTGTTTCCCATCATATTTCAAGATTCCCTTATCTATATTTATTATAGCTCCAATATTTCTTAATAAATTGAATCCAATTAAAATATCAGATTCTAAACCTTCGATTTCATAAAATAATTGTTTTGTTTCAAATATATTTATAATGTGGTAATACCTAATAATTGAATAGCCATGAACTGTAGTTACCTTTTTGTATATTGGTAGCTCGTTTTTATTTTCAAAAATTCCCTTTTTTATGTAACAAGCAGTGGCTCCTGTATCTATTAAAACTTTTAGCTGCTTCTTGGTTTTTCGATCTATCCTATTTAAATAAGGCATTCCTCTGTAGGGGTCTGGTCTAAAAAATGGTCTTCATTGATATTATTTAATCTGGTTACTTTATTAGCTGGCTGACTTTCTGTTCCATCTGATTCCCTTTTTTGAGCTTGAGTTTGCTCTCTTTCTTGATTTGTGCTATAGAAATTTGAACGATTTTTATTTTGATAATAATTATTATTATATCTACCTTGATTATCGTTTGCCTGCCAATTATTATATCTTTCCTGGTTACTATTTGCCTGCCAATTTTGGCTCGGCTGCCGATTGTTATTAGATTTATTCTGGAGTTGAACCGGTGGATCAACAACCATTGGCTCGATAGCTTGTTGCTTATGATTATTATTTTGATTATTATTTTTCCAAAAATTTCCTTTTTGTGGCCAATTGTAATTTTGGTTATGATTAAAATTATTTCCCATTTTAGTGGTTTTATTATTTTGTCGCATTTGATCAAATCGTAAGTTGTTTCACCGATATTTACTTTCATTTTTAAATCCATTAAACCTATTTGCGAATTGAGCACAGAAGTTGTTTGATTCTAATTCTTGGACCTTTGCCAAAGCATTGGGCAAATCTGGTGGATTTAATGAGAAAAGAATTTCTAAAAATAGATCCATTAAGTCCGGATATAAATACTCGTAGAGCATTTCCCCTTATTGAATTGTTTGTTTCTTTGGTAATTACACTGTCCTTTCCGCATGTCATTATTGTTTTGTTTATTAGTAAGGTCATTTTTTTATTGACTTCGTTATAGTACTCAGTAATTGTCATTCGTCCTTGCCTGAGGATACTTAGTTCTGACTCGAGAACATGTATTGGTTGTTTGTCACTATATATAAAGTCCAATCGGGATAAGATTGCTTTAAAGTTTAAAACTGTGCCATGATTGGTAAGAGCATCATGGGCAGCTCCCATAATTTTATTTCGTAAAATTTTTAAGGCGATAAAATATTGTTCACTTTCAATTTTATGGAGACTCATTACAGTTTCGGCAGCTTCCCTCCAACCTACATACTGTGTTGGTTCCCCTGTGAAATTAGGTAATGATTTTACCACTTCAAGTATTGTATCGCATTTTATAGCTGGGTCAATTGTTTGTATTTTATAATCTTCCACAGTTTTTGTATCTGTGGCTAGCCTTCCCTCTAAACATTTTACTTTCCTGCTAACTTCATTCAATTGAGCGTTTATTAGTTGACCGCGCGAGTTCCGTTTATGTTTAACTTATTTTTTATTAAACAATTTTTTTGGAGCTTTGTGTGACGCGGCCCCACGAGTTGGGCGCCAGTTAAATTGTTTGTAGTTCGGTGAATTAAAAAAATGTAAATTTTATTTTTCAATTATACAACTTGGTTATATACAAAATTATACAAAAACCTTTATTTATTAAACGTAATAATTACAAGACACTTTTGATTTTTCTTAAATATTTTTTATCAACCGTTCGCGGTCTCGGTCAAAAAGGGACTGACTTCTTAATTCTAAATCTGATCCAAAGAACCTCGGCCATAAGTTGTGTTTAGATTAGAGGCTTAAGATGAAAATGTCGCATCTTATTATGAAATTCGATTAAGCTGATCGATGCAATTTGGTGGGTACTTGAAACGCAAAAGGCGTAATTGATTGGGCTTTGGAGGGAAGCTGATGTTTCCATGTCCCATATGTGAAGTCTGCAAAACACCTACTCCTACGAGCGGTAGGGAACGCAAGGCTGACCGCGGAGGAGCTGCAGACCGTCCTCGTTGGAGTCAAGGCCGCCCTGAACTCACGACCCCTGGGCGCTCTGAGTCAGGACCCAAGCGACTGCGAGGCGCTTACTCCCGGGCACCTGTGGACAGGTGGGTCGCTCATCGCCCCACCAGCACCGCGGACCCCGGACCAGCAGGGGTGCTTGCGGCGATGGTGGCTTGTCTCGTCAATCAAGCAAATGTTTTTTCAGCGATTGTCCCGGGAGTACGTCTTGGGACTACGGGCGCGGTCGAAGTGGCAGAATCAGGAGGACGACATCCAGACGGGTGAGCTGGTCCTGATCGCAGAGGATCACCAGCCGGCACAACAGTGGCTCACAGGAATGGTAGGAGCAACGCACGCCGGGGCGGACGGAAGGGTCAGGGTCGCCGTCGTCAGGACTAGCTCTGGAGCGGAGTATAGGAGAGCAGTCCACAAGCTGGGGCGGCTGCCAGCTCGAGTTATAACGTTGACGAGGCCACATCTTTCGTTTTCGCTTTCGATTTTTGTACATAGTTTGCGGCCACTCTTATTTTTTATTTTTTATGTTTTATCATGAGAGATAAACTAGTCTCATTCAACAAATTGTATATTTGGTGTTTTCATTAATAATTCACTCCACCTCTGGACACTATATCTGCCGGGTTCTGTTTAGTTGGTACATGCTGCCAGGTGCTATCATCTGACCACTCTTGAATTTCAGCTACTCTTTTCGATACGAACGTTGAGAACGACGATGAATGGGAACGAATCCAATGAAGAATTACTTCTGAATCCGACCAATATACACTTCGATCGATCGGAACTTTTATTAGAGGCTTTATCTTTTTAGTTATTATTCTCTTTAATGGTCTCTATTAACAAAAGTTTAAACATTGTACAAGATGTAATCAAGTGTTACGGAAATAATCACTTGTCTGGGTTAATTGGAGTAAGCGCGAAGATTATGTTCTAAGTACTTTCTTAATATTCCATAATAATTAATTAAACGTAACAAAATGTTACAACAAACGAATTACAAAAGCTCCAACGAAAGCTTCCAAAGTGAAACAAACAAAAAAAAAATCAGTAAAGAAACGAAAAAAAAAGAAAATAGTAATCATGCGTCTTTTGAAACTAAATAGAAAATCCTTCTAAGAAAACTAAATGTATTCAATAAATTACATGATGCGCCACATCATGAAACATGGTTTACATAGAATTCAACAAAAAAACAAAAAATATGAATCCCAATAGTACAAGTGAAACCAAAATTGTTGCATATCTAACACCTAACAAAAAAGCGCTGTTTGCGCAGATGCAACTGCTGCTGTTTCTGGCGATAGACCGGCACATTCCGGAGCATGAATACGGCTGCGAAGAGCACGTAAAGGGACGAGAGCATGATGAACACGGGGAAGGAGAAGACGCTGTGCGGACCGGACCTTGCGTTTTTCAATCGGTGGTGCGTAGACAAAGCCATCATTCCAGTTCTTGTACTCGCACCTTTCTCCAACGAACGTAGTCGTCTTTGCCGAGGCACGAGTGCAGGACTGTGCTGTTGTCCATTGGATGGTAGAAGCAGCATCCCCCGTTCAGGCGAAAGTTGGCCTTGTATTCCTCGCTACACGGCAGTAGCAGCACCTCGGCGGCGTTCTTCCTCTTGTCCTCGTTTACGGAGGGTAAAGTGGTTGCTCCAGTTGTGGTTGCTCCTGGAGTGTTTGCAGCTCCCACTGGCTGACAAAGGCCATGCTGCTGCAGCTCGTGAGCGTGCTCGTGGAAGTGATTGTGCTGATGCTGCACAATATTAAGCGTATGCTCTCGCAGTAGTAAGAACCGGCTCGAACAACAATCTGTGATGGCGACAATTGTTGAGAGCACGAAAATTACTTTGATTATTTGAATAATTAGGATTGGCATCATTGGAAAACGCTAGCTAGCGTCGAAAATTATCCACAAAACGGATTATCCACAAAACTGGAAAGTTATATGTACCCATAGTATAGGAGAGTTCTATACCTATAGGAGAGTATAGAACGAACGATCTAGGGATCGAGCGGCGTGCTAGCCACATCTGCAATTTGGCGTCGCAACAGAAACAGAAACATATTACACACTTGCATCTTCTTGGGACTCTAGCGCTTGTGGATTTTATGGAAAAGCAATCCAGCCGCCAAAAGGCTTAAACATTATAATTGCTAGTTCCTGCAATAGGATCTTTCCTTTTATAAGTATAGGGCTTAATAGGCCAAGGGGGTGAAACAGCTTCGATGTCACCGAAAGAATGTTCCGCTTGGTCGCCCTTTGACCCATGACTCAAGCATGAATTTCAAATTTAAATATATCTTTAGTCAGTTCTGAGTCCGAAAGTGTTATTGGTTTAACCGTGCTCTCGGATGCAGTAACTTCAGACGAGTTTGAAAACCACGTGCTCAATTCAAACGCATCGTTTTGAAGAACCTGAGTTACTTCAGACTTAATTGTCTTAAGCTCCTCATTGCAACCAGCACCCGTTAACATGTCGTCGACGTAAAAGTCGCACCCAATAACTTCGGCAGCTCGAGGGAATGTATTTTTCACAGATTCACTCAACCTCTTTAAGGGGTCCTTCACCTGGATTTGGCCGAAAATGAAGCAAAATTTGAGAATGGATTGCGGGAAAATGAAAAGACATACGAACTTGAGCTTTTGAACTTTGATTCGTTGTTTATTTACGATAAAAAAAAAGTATTCGATATTTAGGAAATTCAAAATGGCGCCTTCAAAATGGCGGATCTTGTCGACCTCGTTTTTTCCGCTTTGTCAAGTGTCGGGCCGCTGGTAGTGAACGGAAATTAGAAATGTATATAATTTATTAAAGTTGATGGAATTTCCTATGGCTTATACCTAACGACAATCAATTTTGGTGAAAATAAACCAATTTTATGGGCGTTTGAAAAAAAATTGACATTTTTCCCCTTTTTTTTTTATTTTGATCTTGTTTAACAATTATAAATAAACAATTTTTCATGTCAATTTTAGGTATAAGCCATACAAAAAAGTATATACTTTCAAACGCTTCTTGAATGAAGGAAATCGGATCAATAGAACGAGCCCTGTGCTTGACATGAGTTCAGAAAACATGGTTTCGAGAAAAACGCGTTTAAAGTTTTTAGAAACTTTGCCTTTCGATAGCTTTCTTGTTATCATGGATATGTTTGAAACGCTCTAGCTCATGAACTATGCGTCGTATCGAAATATCCTTTGGTACATATATTCTAGACATATAGAACTTTCATTTTATGTAAAAAATAAAAATCGATTTTTTCAAAAAAATTCAGGTGAAGGTCCCCTTAAACACCTTATGGCCAGGAATGGGGCTGGCGCAGTCCCATATGAAACGGTGTTGAGCTTGCACAGTTTTAAGGACTCTGATGGGCCTCCCCTCCATACTATCAACTGGTATCGCCTATCGTCTTCATTTACCATTACTTGGCGATACATCTTTTCTTGGCGATACATCAATCTGTTCAGTCGGAACCGTAGAAGAGTTGAATATAACTCTTCCTGGATGGTAGGACCAACCATCAACAGATCGTTTAGGCACTTCTGTGTTGATCTCTTACAAGACGCATCAAACAAGACTCGTAATTTGGTCGATGTGCTTTGAGGCCGTAAGACACACTGATGGGGTATGACGTAGTGTGGAGTAGCAAGAACATCATTGCTTGTTGGGGACATATGACCTAAGGATTCGTATTCTTCCATAAATTCCAAAACCATTTTCTTTAAATTCGGATCTCGAGGTAATCTTCTCTCGAGCGACAAAAAACGTCGTTTGGCTACCTCGAACGAGTTTCCCAAAACGTTTGGATCCGATTTAAATGGAAGACTGCCTTCAAATCGACCTGAAAGCAGTAAAACTGTATTTTTCTGATAATGTTCCTCACAAACCTCTTGTTCAGGCGACCAAAGCTTTTAAGAAGTTGGTACTTCCTCCAACGTCCAGAATTTTTTAAAATTTTTTCCATCTATCGACTCGAGTAATTCTTCTTGGCAATTCAGGCTTATTTGGCCAACGGAAAACAGTTCGAAAAATGACTCAGCTCCAATTAACTGAGGATCATCAGTCTATCCGCTGAAGTTTATAAAAATATGGGTCTGCTAAAGGCAAGTTCTGTGGTAGGTCCCAATCTTTCACGTTCACTGACTGGTCAGGGTGATAACCCGAGATAGTTCTCAAAATCCAAAAGTCGAACGGAAACTCACTACCATTAATTGTTGACTTCACCACAGTCTGTATCTTTTTCTTGACCTAGGAATTAGCTTGACTAATTCCAAGCAAGTTGATACACAATTCCTCCCTACGGATCTGTAAGCGTTGAGCAAGATCTTCAGTAATGAAGTTCATTTGCCCAGAGTCAAGTATTGCTCGGGACAATATGTGCTCGCCATTTTTAGTTCTAACGCTTACGATCGACGTCGCTAACAAAACCCTTTCTAGGGATGACGCATGCAAAGCATGTGTCGTAGAAGGGCCATAAGAAGCGCTGGAGGAGTATGTTTATTTGGTGGTGGTAAGGCCAAGTTGTTTTCGGTCACAATATATCGGTGCAGAATTTTGTGGTGCGATCTTGCACATATTTGACACCTAGTCGTAAATCGACTTCGCAACTGTGTAACCTTTTCGCATACAATTTAAGCATAATGAGGCTAACTTGACAAACTTAAACCGTTGCATTACAGCAAGGCAAGCGAACTGACTACACTGGGCAAGACTATGGCCTTGTGCGTTGCACTAACTGCAAGCTTGTTTGTTGGAAGCGGAGCAAGCCATCGAACTTGTATTGTGCAGCTTCCCGAATCCAGTTTTTTCCTGTTTTGGCTTGTTCACATCCAGGAATGTTCACATTCTTGTCTACTAATGTCTCAGAGAGACTCAACGATAGACAGACAGCAACGATATTTTAAAAATTTATTTTTTTTTTTTGGTATAATATAAATATTTTTTATTTTTATTATTTAATTAATTAAATTAAATTCGAAAAAGAAAAAGGTATTTTATTTAATATCTGGCCAAAAACGAAAAAATAATTAATTAATATATGGCGAAAAAGATGAAATAATTTTCAATTAATTGATAATCGAATAATCTTGATAGTCAAGGCACTCTGTATCCAAAAATATAGTTGGTTGCCAGTGACACCGAAAAAGGTGTATACCCAACCAATTGTAGGGTAGCGCGTCACTTTGCGTTTTGTTAAAATAAAATGCGCCAAACTAATGCGTATGTATGTATGTATACGCATTAGTTTGGCGCATAGCAGCGATATGTATTATATGTCCATATATTTGTATATAAATAAATGTTTGGCTGCACTAAATTTAATTATTTTGTTTTGGGAAAAACGAATGAGGGGCAAAAAGGGGGTGCGACAGTGATGTGGATATATGTATTATGATGTTTATTAATTTTAAACATAGGCAGTTTGTTTTTCCACCACAGTAAGACGGCGTCAGCTGCCCTCCTACTCCACCTAGCCGAGAATGGAGCTGATGTGGGCTTTATCCAGGAACCCTGAATTCTTTGAGAAATGATTTTTGGATTGGGGGCGTCGGAGTATAGGCTCTGTAAAGCCGATACAACAGGTAAAAGGCGAGCCTGTATCCTCACAAAAAAGAACCCTAACCTCTTTTTGCTACCTTATTTCATCAATGAAGATTCAGATTCCTGTATATTCACTTGCCGTACCCGGAGGGGTTTCTTCGATCGCTCTTGCCAGTTTGCAAATATTTTCGATCTTGAACTCAAGCTTTCTCCTTCCGCGACAAGTGGAAATATAACGATTAATCCTAATTAATAAATAAATTCGACTTAATAAGTTCATTGAACTATTTATTTCCAATTTATACATTTAATCGTTTAAAGTTATCTCTGTTGCGCTTTAACTATATTCTCCAACATAAATCTCTCCGAGCTGTACTCTCTGGACGTAACCCGTTACATCATAATTACTGTGGAGTTTGTTGTTGTTCACGACGCCAAACCTTCGTTGCATATCTCTTTTGAAACGTTGTCTCTTACATCCGATCTGATCGCCCACTCTCGGCTACAGAGTGCCTCAGAGAGCCTAAATTCTTTACACGCTACTACAGTGGTCTGCAATCCGTCAAAAATGAGTCTTACTTGCACTGCAAAAAAATGTGAATTTGGTGGATCCATCACGGGTGACTCATACCTGTCTTGTTGGCTCTGCAACAACTGCTCACATATTACATGTGCTGGAGGAGGACACAATGGACGGATAAGTGACCTTATCAACAAGAAAATTGGCCTGACATGGTCTTGCATCGCTTGTAGAGAAATTGAGTCAAAGATGCGGACTTTTATGAAACAGACGAGAAATGGTTTCCTAGATGTTCGCAAGCAATTCTCGGCCCTTAATGAGCAATTCCTCGCTCTTGAAACTCAATTCCTTGGGCTTAAGTTGTAAAGCGAATCCCCCAGACGAAAAATTCCGAACAACAACCTGCTGACTGCTAAATTACTGAATACCCCTACATCCCATGCTGTACAAGTCGATGAATTTTCAACAGCAAACATTTTACCGCCGCCTACTTGGGTACCTACTTATGCTGATCCAGTACCAAGGGACTTGATGAGCCTTCCTTCAGGGCACTCTAATATTTATCCATTGCAAGAAGCGATCAGCGTACCGAGTACAAATCTCGAGCCTCATATCATCTTGGAGCCGCCATCGTTGGACACCGTTGGACAACCCCCATCGTTGGACAACCTACCCTCTGCTCTTGCCGTGATATCTCCAAGGCCTCTGATTTGTGTGGCGCCTGAAGTTAGATCTTCTGGACTTACGCTGAGGGCGGTTGCTCCTCGTAAGGCCATATTTGTCTCTCGGCTTATGCCGGATGCTAGTGTTGATGATGTCAGGAGTCACCTGTTAAACCATCTTAAGGCAGCTCCTAATGAAATAGCTGTTTTTAAGTTTAACTTTAAGCATAAGCGTTCTATTTCTTCTTTAAAAATAGTCCTACCTGATTCCTACCTTGAAAAAGCCCTTGATCCTGTAGCTTGGCCTGAGCACAGTATCATTCATGAATTCCTAGCAAAAGACGCTCAGAATCCTAGTCCTGCAGAAACTGCTTCAAAAAACTGAATAACATAGTACTTTCCAGCTGCTATCAAAACGTTAGAAGTATTCTGGGTAAGCTGAGCCAATTTTTTACAAAGAGTGCTTCTTTTGATTTTGATGCTATCGTGCTTACTGAAACTTGGCGTAACTCCTCTGTCTCCGATAATGAAATTCTTGTTTCCAAATTCATAGTGTTTCGATTGGATCGTCCAACTTTTACAGGTGGTGTGTTCATTGCTGTTAGTAATGAGTACCCTTCTGAACTTATTCCTTTCCCGAATGAGTTCGGAATTGAGTTCATTGCGGTGAAAATTTTAACTGGCTCGTCTCATATTTTCCTGACCTGTTCCTACACTCCTCCCATGGCTGAAGATATTGTGTACTTTCACCGTCTTGATGCCATTAAGTCTGTTTTTTCGTTGGTCAAGGACCGTGATTTATCATGGGAGATTTCAACCTTCCCATTATTTCCTGGATCCCGTCTGAGGTAGACAATTCCCTGTTTTCCAGTTGTTATAACGACTTTATTGATGGCCTTACCGATCTTGCCCTGCTCCAAATTAATCCAATTCATAACACTCATGACAGATTTTTGGACCTTATTTTTTTCCAATGTGTCATCCTCTGTGACAGTCATTCGGTCCCCGCCGCTATCGCTTCCTGAAGACTTTCACCATCCTACACTATTAGCACCGGTGTTAATTGATGTGCCTCACAAAGAAGCTTGCTTTAATGTTCAACCTCGTTTCAAATGCTTCAGAAAGACTGATTGAAAGGGCCATAAACCCTTCGGAATCATTTGGCTGAAATTGATTGGAATGTTCTTTCGTCTATAAACACAATTGAAGTAGCTACGGATTCGTTTTACGTAATAATTCATAAGGCCTTGAACAAATTTGTTCCGGAAGTCCCAGTATCACTGTCTACAAAACCACCTTGGTATAATAAACACCTTTTTCGTCTTAAGAACAGGAAATCCAGAGCTTACAAAAAGTTTCTTAAGTCAGGATCGATGTGCCATCAGTCAAACTTTCTTTATGTTCGCAACCAGTTTATTATTCTCAACTATCAACTTTCTAAGCAGTATATCAGGAATCGTAAGGTAAACTTTCGTAATTATCCAAGCTCCTTCTACTCTTTTGTCAATATGAAACGTAAATCAAATCTTTTTCCTCCGTCCCTATCATATAAAAATATTTCACATTCTTCTAAGCAAGGTATTGTTAATCTCTTTGCGTCATTTTTTCAAACCACCTGTTCGTCCGATTTATATAACCTCAACTCTTCTGATCCTTATAAATTACCACATATAAACAACATTTACTTTTCAAAATTTCGAACTCAGGATGTGTTCGAAGCTCTTTCAACAATAGATATATCATTCTCTGCTGGTCCTGACAATGTTCCTAGCTGTGTTCTTAGGTACTGTTCTGATATCCTTTGCTATCCTGTCACTATCTTATTCAACTTATCCTTGGAGTTGGAATGTCTTCCCAAGAGAAGGAATGAATCGTTTATTATTCCGCTTCATAAGAAAGGCTCTAAAGCACTTATTGAGAACTACCGGGGGATTGCTAAGCTATCTGCGATTCCCAAACTGCTTGAGAAACTGGTTACTTTCCAACTGCAACAGTTTTGTAAAAGCATTATTTCCACTTCACAGCATCGTTCTGTCAAGCATCGCTCTACCACAACTAACCTTCTTGAATTCACTTCGTTTATCCACAGACGTTTTCTGAGCCGCATGCAAACTGATGTGGTGTACACTGACTTTAGTAAAGCGTTTGACTCTGTGAACCACCAGCTCCTCCTTCATAGGCTGTGTCTTATGGGGTTTTCTCCACATATAGTACAGTGATTGTCCTCTTATCTATCCAACCGCAAGCAGCGTGTTTTGTTTAAAAACAGTTCATCACAGATTATAAACCTTTCATCTGGTAGTCACTTAGGACCTCTTCTGTTTGTTCTTTATGTCAACGATTTACCTAGTAATGTAAACTATGCTACTACATTTATGTATGCTGATGATGTCAAGTTATGTCTTTCTTTCTCAGACCATTTCCTTCATAGACACCTGCAACTAGACCTTAACGAAGTCTTCTTGTGGTGCTCAAACAATCTCCTTTTGCTTAACTGCTCTAAGTGTAAGGTTATGACGTTCAATCGCAGTGAGCCTCACATCGTTTTTAGTACTCCCTTGGGAATAACGTCTTAGATCGTGTTTCCCTAATTAACGATCTTGGAGTCATTTTTGACAATAAGTTGTCGTTCAACGAACACATATAACTAACAGTTAATAAGGCCAGAAGTGTGCTAGCTTTTATCAAATGTTGGTCTAAAGAATTTGATGATCCTTTCACAACTAAAATTCTATACGTATCGTTGGTTCGTCCTATCTTGGAATACTGTTCTAGCGTTTGGAGTCCGCAATACTTCGTTCACAAAAGGAGGATTGAATCTGTCCAAAAGCAGTTTCTGCTATTTGCGTTAAAAAGCTTAAACTGAGATACTGCCACTTCCCTCCCGTCGTATAATTGCCGGTTAAAATTACTAAACCTACCTCCTTTAAAAGAGCGCCGTACTTGTGCTGGGGTTATGCTACTTCATGTGCTTATTCTTGGACAGGTTGACTCACAAGTACTTCTTGAAAAATTAATGTTTTCTGTTCCTAATAGAATAACTAGATCCTTCCGACCCCTTTGGTTACCGATTTCTAGGTCTAATTTTGCGGAACACGATCCATTTCGCGTATTTGTAAAAATTATAGCTCATTGTCCCATTTATTATCTCCTGAACTATATCTTTTAACTCAATTTATCCTTACTTTTAGTTATAATAATCTAGAATAACAGATCATTGTTCATAAATAAATAAAAAAAAAAAAAAAAGATAATGTAGCCGCTGCAATAGAGAGCCCAAAGGGACCACTAAGGGTATGCAGCAGAAGGTCAACCATATTATAAGTTACGACGCCAATGCCCTTCATCATATTCGGTCTTCACTTTAAAGAACAAAAGGAAAGTATTTGACATCACTCTTTACTCAGGCTCTTCAGCAGACAGGGTTGTTAGATGAAAAGTCCTAAAGAAACGTCCTAAAAGAAAGCCCTCCTTCTTACCGATTACTGATACATAGAACTAGTAGTCAATTTCGAGAACTTTAATTCGAGCTAGCAGTACGAAATCTTAGTAAGGCAAACTGGGAGATTTTCAAGAAGAAAACTAGATTGATCATTTGGGGAACCTCCAACAAGAGACGTTAACACCAGTGAATATCTAAAAGTCATGGTCGGCACGCTAAAGACGGCTTACGTAAAAGCATTTAATGGGGTTTGTCCCAAAAGCAGACACTATTGCAGTAGCAAGTCGAAGCAACCACCATGGTGGCCGCCAGTATTTTTATCAAAGTCTTACAATGTAAGATTTAACAGCTACTTTGAAGCCATTGAGAATCCATAGTTTTCCACTAGTCTCACTGCTAACAGGTTCACATTAAAGGCTTAGTGGTTGCCTCCTTAAAATATGAAAAATGCATAAAAGTGGACTTTCTTATTTCATTAATATGAAAAAAAGTAAACAATCTACAACAGAGACTAAATTTGACTCGGCTGGACTTTTTTTAAAACTCTTTTTAAAGATGACATTAAATTTTAAAAATTCGTTTTGAAGACATTTTCACTTTATTAAAAGAACAGCAAACGTTTTTTTGGACATTTCATATACACAAACACGCTTACATGAGCTTTAGATTTTGAGTGCTATTTTAAAAAGTCAAAAATTAATAAATTAATTAACGTTAAAAGTGAAAGATTAATTAAAAAAATCAACATTTTTCTGAAATACAATTTTTCGGAAATTTTTCGTTAATCAATTTTTCCCTATTTGCGTTTTTAAAATACCACTAAATATATTAAAAGGAAAGCTCGTGTAAGCGTCAACATCAACAGCTGATTTCTTCTCAATGGCGCCATCTATGAAAATTTGTGGTATTCAACTAGAGGTCTGCAGGAATACATTCTTATTGCCTCAGCCATAGAATACATCCGAATGGAATAGAATGAATGAGTGCAAGAGACACAACGAATTGAGTGAGAGGAAGTGAGAGAGTAAGAGAGCATTCTAACTCATGGCCATTCTCTTGCTTTGAAATCGAGCGAATTGGGGTGGGAAGTAAGAAGAGTGCTTTTGAAATGAGGAATGCAGCCGAATTACTCGAATTATTTTCTTCTTTTGAGCGCTTCTTTTTATACATACTTCTTTTATAATGAGGGAGATGACCGAACGGTAAATTATAATGTTTTTTTACTTATGGTTTTAAACAGCTATTATTATTTTCTTAGTGTTTTTGTTTAGTTTTCTTGTGAAATTTCCCAAATTAATGTAGAAAAAAAAGTACCCTGTACATTATTAGTATGAATCAAAGATTATAAAGTACATAAATGGGACATCTCATACAAAGAAAAATGTTCTATGGCGGGTTCCAGCAGTGGAACCCGCTGGAACGAGCGGGTTCCATTGCGCGACAAGTTAAGTTTGAGAAATTTTTCGCGCGACAACGAATGAGGAATAGCCGAGAGGTAGAGTGCTTGGCTTGTGTGCAAAGTAAAACGAGTTCAAACCAGGCTCGGGACATCCATTTTTTTAAATTTTAAATCTATTTATATTATATTTTTATTCTTTTAATGTGTTTTTCTAAATTTATAATCCAATAAAAAAAAAATACAAAATTGTAAAATCACCTTAACATTGTCTCAGTTCGTAGTAGAACCCGCTGTAAAAATGTCTATAAGTGCAGGTTCTACGGCATTTTGGCAGGCCGCGTCGTGGAACCCGCTCTCAAATGTTTTCATTTTTTCCGTCGTGGAACCCGGTGTAATAATGAAAACATTTGAGAGCGGGTTATTACACCGGGTTCCACGACGGAAAAAATGAAAACATTTGAGAGCGGGTTCCACGACAAATGGCTGGCAGATAAGAGAGAGGGAAAGAGAGAATTCTATTTTTAGATCGTAACATCTTTGGAACGATGAAAGTTTGAAACGTTGTAATCGAACCAATGTAAGAGTAAAGAGATCAGAAATATCTTTTACTATCCTTACTCGTCAACTTACAAGTATAAAATCAACTTCGACGGTAGCCTAGATGGATAGTGCACGGTCTTTATTCATGGGGTCCTGGGTTCGATTTTATTAGCGGGCGGTTGGTTTCAATTTTGATAAAGTTTTAGTTTTATGATTCTTTTTATATTGACTTTTATTTTTTTATTAATTTTTTTTTTACTTTTAATTTTTACGTTATTATTATGATTTTTAATTGCGGACGTGTGACGGACATGTCGGATGACAAAATGCCAGGAGGACTCCCTTGAAATTGGGGAGACATAATGAAGATTAAAACATTTTTACAATTGTAAAATTAAAAAAAAATATATTACAAATAAAGAATAAAAAAATAATTATAAAAGAAAAAGTTCAAAGTCCTTACGAGGATTTGAACACAGAAAAATTACACATAGAGTAACTACTCTATGCATTACGCTACCATCCTGTCTCAATCTGCGGCGATCAAAAATACTATTTGTTCTACCAACTACCACATCGGCGCATCGAAAACAGGAACGAGAAATTGAAATTGAAATTTGGAAGCCAAAACATTTTTACTCCGTCGTGCGAGCAGTCACACATACATACATACATAGGTTCACATTTTTGTTGACGGATACATGTAAAGAGTTCTAAAAATAGAATCGTATGCATGTCCGTTCCCCCCTCACCAACAAGACGAAAAAAGTTGACCGTTTTGGGCCCTGATGTCCCATCTATGTACTTTATAATCTTTAGTATGATGCAGTGCACGCTTGTATAGTTATAGCAAAGAGATAGAGATCTTGAAGTAGTCATTATTGTCCCTCTCTAAGAAGTAGAGAACAAGAAATTATGTATACCAACTTTTTCATTTTTCCTTTGCATACATTTTTAGTCGTAAGTTCAAGTTATTCGGTGTGCGACTCAAGATTAAGAACAATGAGTGCTCTTTGAAATTGGAACTTATCAAATTGATAAGTTAGAGGAGACAAACTATGACACATGGAAAATACAGATGCGATCTGTATTAGTGCATTCCGGTCTGTTGAGTGTTACGTCTGGAGAGCTAACTGAATCGAATGTTCCGGAAGAACAATAGCTTGCGGCCTTTGAGAGTAAGGCGTTGGCGACAATAACATTGAGTGTCAAGACATCTCAATTGGCCTACATCAAGATTTGCTTAACGGCTGTGGAGGCATGGACCAAGTTGAAAGAAGTTCATCAACCAAGCGGACCTGTATGAAAAGTACAGTTAAACAAGAAACTGCTTAATAAACGGATGGAGCAAGGGCAGAGCATGACGACCTACATAAGTGAGTTTGTGGAAATTCTGGAAGTTGAAATAGAGATTAACGACGAACTTCGCACAATCGTTTTGCTATCGAGTCTTCTAAAGCAATTTGAACATTTCGTGGTCGCTATGAAGACACGAGTTCAGTTGCCTTCGTTCGAAGTTCTCACCATAAAGTTAAAGGAGAAGAGCGAAAGAAAAGGAATAACAGAAGAACGAGTCGACACTAAAGCATTTGCTGCAACGCACAAGCACAACTCACAGACAAAAACATATGGAGAGAAGAAACGAAAATATATCGTTTGTTTCAAGTATGGTGAACAAAGGCACATTAAGTCCCATTGTCGAAGTGAGGGTAAGGAAGATCACCGCATGGCATCAAGTAGTGTGGTGAATCAACAAAGCAGCCTGTTGCACGCCTGTGACGTCAACAACATTGACAATTCAACATGGTGTTTCGTATAGTGTCGCAACAAGCCATATGTGTTGGGCAAGAGAGCTATTTACAAAGTTTGAGAAGCACACTGAACAGATCGGACAAGCCGATGCTGGTTTCATTCAAGCAGAAGGTATAGGTGACGTCAAGATACAGACAGGCCAGTGCATGTTGACTCTAAAAAATGTCCTTTACGTTTCGAAGATGACCAGAAATTTCTATTCCGTGAGCAGTGCTGTCCAGCGTGACAGGAAGAAGATTGAAATGCCTGCGGAGTGATAATGGCGGAGAATTTGTCAATAAACAGTTTGACGAATGTCTAAGGCAGCATGGAATCGACAGACAGCTAACAATAGCGTATACTCCCCAGCAAAATGAAGTTGCAGAACGGGCAAATCGTACGCTAGTGGAGATGTCAAGATGCCTTCTGGTCCAGGCGGGACTGGGAGATCGTTTTTGGGCAGAAGCTGTCAACACTTCGGTTTATCTGCGAAATCGCTCCCCTACCAGCGCATTAGAGAGTATGACTCCTATGGAAGCGTGGACGGGTAAGAGACCTTATGCAAAACATCTAAAGGTTTTTGGATATCTTGCAGTTGCTCTGGACAAGGGTCCGAGGAATGGCAGCAAATTTTAACCTAAGGGAAAGGAGTACATTATGGTTGGGTACTCTGTGGCAGCCAAAGGTTATCGACTATATGACCCATCAACAGGACAATTGGTCGAAAAACGGGATGTATTATATTATGAACATCATGACGTGGTATCCAAGGGTGAGCTGGTTCGAGCTGGAGGAACTGAAAGAGGCCCGCCAGCAGCAGGGACCCGGAGATGCAGAAGTCGTTTCTGACTTATCCATCAACACCGACAGCTCCGATGAGAGCACATATCAGTACAAGAGTGCTGAAGAAAAGGGTGAGCATGTCGAGGAGGAGGCACGCAGGGCCCCCGGCCGCCCTAAGATCATTCGGATTGGAAAACCTGGACGTCCAAAGAAGCAGTACAATATCCTAGGCGCCGTTAACTTTCAAAAAGGCGCTGGAGAGTGCAAATGCAAAGTAGCGGCGTGAAGCCATGGAACGAGAATATGATTCTCTGGTTGCCAACCAGACTTGGCAAGTCACTGATTTACCCAAAAATCAGCGAGCCATTGGATGCAAGTGGGTGTTCAACGTGAAGCGTGATAAAGATGGCCAAATAGAACGTTTCAAGGCTCGACTGGTAGCAAAAGGATGCTCCCAGCAGTTTGGCGTAAATTACCTAGAAACATTTTCGCCAGTATGCCGATTGGAGAGTGTTCGCTTTCATCTTCATCAAATGGATGTATGCACCACGTATCTGAACAGCGATCTGAGTGAGACGGTCTACATGAAGCAGCCGGAAGGGTACTCAGATGAATCAAATCCTGACAAGGTATTGCTTCCGAAGAGAGCAATATATGGCTTCAAACAATCAGGAAGGGCATGGAACGAGAAGCTTATTGGCGTATTGGTTAATATGGGATTCGTTGCTTGTGATAACGAACCATGTTTGTACAAACATTGTGGAAAAGGTAATCTTGTACTAATCCTTGTATATGTTGACGATATAATTATAGCTTGCCAATCGCACGAGGATTTGCTGAAAATCAAGAGCAGCATCTCACAATCATTCGAGTGTGTTGACAAGGGTCAACTAACCATTTCCTGGGCATGGAAATCGAACGAGATGGCGGCAGCTTTACGGCCAGTGACCACGAAGCAATATTGTGCTCAATTGTTAACCCTCAAGAACGACCGAGGGATCCGAAACCACGAGGCTACAGAGTCGGTACGCTCCAGGCGAGGAACTTCACCGAGGCAGCGCGCGACATCGGCAACGTCTTACCAAACGGAGCCAACGAAATGGCTGATACCCTGGCTGCTAAGCTGGAGGCAGCGTGCATGGCGAGCATGCAGGGGAGAAGCCGCTACCGTAGGAACCACGCTCCCGTTTACTGGTGGAGCGACGAGATTGGCTCCATCCGAGCTGAGTGCATGAGAGCAAGGAGGCTCATGCAGCGCGCGAGAGGCAGCGACGCCTTTGAGGAGCGGCACCTAGCCTTCAAGGACCGACGCAAAGCATTGAAGGTGGCCATCCGAGACAGCAAAAGGAAATGCTTCCTGGAGCTATGCGACTCGGCGGAGGAAAATCCATGGGGCAACGCGTACCGGATAGTGGTGAAGAGGCTGCGCGCAGGAAGCCAGTCCCCCACGGACCCGAACGTGCTAAGGACCATAGTGCAAGCACTTTTCCAAGCCGGCAACCAAGTTCCCCCATTTTCCCACCCCCCCAGCAGACAATGAAGCGGCTGAGGAGGTAACGGAAGAGGAAATTCTGGCCATAGGGAGAGGCCTGGCCCCGAACAAAGCACCCGGCCCGGACTCGGTTCCTAACCGAGCCCTGAAGCTGGCTCTAGCTCTGCAGCCGGGCAGCTTTGCGGAGCTCTACAATAAATGTATCCGCGAAGGCATTTTTCCCACCAGGTGGAAGGTACAGAAGCTCCTGCTGCTCCTCAAACCAGGGAAACCAAGGGAGGAGGCGTCGTCCTATAGGCCAATCTGCCTGCTGGACACAACGGGCAAGGTCTTCGAGAGGGTGATCGCGACGAGGCTCGAAGCTGCCATAGAGGAGGCGGGAGGGCAGTCTCCCAAGCAGTATGGGTTCCGGAAGGGAAGGTCTACGGTGGATGCCATAGCAGAGGTGGTCGGCATTGCTCGCAACGCAATAGCGGGAACCAGGTGGAAAGGTGGCTCCAAGCAATACTGCCTGATAGTCACCCTGGACATCAGGAACGCCTTCAACACGGCGGACTGGAGCAAAACACTGGCAGCCCTAAGGTGGTTCAACGTTCCCAGTGCCATAATGAACGTCGTCAGTAGCTACTTTAGCTGCCGAGTGCTACTGGTCGACACGGACATGGGCACGGAGTCCTACGACGTTACGGCGGGTGTGCCCCAAGGATCGGTCCTAGGACTGCTGCTGTGGAACGCCATGTATGACGGAATCCTGAGGCTGCAGCTCCCAGCGGCGTAGACGACGTAGCGTTGGTGATAGTGGCCAAGCACAGGGAGGAAGCGGAGAGAACGGCGAAAAAGGCAATCGAGACAATGCGTTTTGCTATATCAAAAACGGCTATACCGATTCTCATGAAATTTTGTGAGCGTATTGCCCTGAGAATCCTCCAATTTTTACTACTCTTAAATCCTGTTCGACATACCAAAAATCGCTTATAAAGTGAGTTACTACCTCATCACACTGACAAACTCACGTTACCATAGCATTTTAGCTCAATTTAAACTGGGGCTAAAATCCTTCATCATTAGTAAATACATTAATTCTATTTATAAGTGTTTTGTACAGAGAGCAATGCCAAGAAAACGCAAAGGGGGGATTTGAGCCGCGATATAAATAGATCTCGAAAAATGGGAATAGTAGAACAAATCCAGCAACTAAATACTGATGTACGTGTTAGACTAGCGCAATTGCACTACCAGAAATTGAACCACCACCTGAACCATTGAACGGCTTATTTGTCGGCACGGATCCAGATTCTAACGTGTTCCTGAAGCCAATTCGAACATTCAATTCCTGCTTTCAAATGACATCGTTCGGAGCAACAGAAATAGTTCGAAATACTAATGAAAATGATCAACATTACAGTTCTACATTCAAAATCAGAGGCCAAGTTTATCATAAAATGGGCTCAATGGGCATAAATTCTTACAAATCTCTTTTATGGGCGGCGAGGATTCCGGAAGCGCACTTGACAATCTCGTGAATGCAAGTTGTGATTATAATAACCTTTATTTATTTTATGCCAGACGTATCGTCAGCGAGCTCCAGATGACTTTATAATACATAAGTCTAGAACTGACTTAATTTTTTACAGAAATTATAAAGTCATCTGGTAGCAAAACAACGTTTGCCGGGTCAGATAGTTAACTTATAAATTTACTTCATTATATGTTTGCTGGAAGTGATGTCACGGAGAAAATATCGGCCAATTGATCGGCCATGAACGATCTCATTTCATCCTGGACAACACAATAAGTATCGCAATAACAATGGAGATCAGACCTGTGGGAATCCGTTCACACTTGAGCTAGCAGTGGACGGTAGGCTAGAATAATAAGTTTATCTGATTACAAGATTTTATTGACAGACCAATTTAAATTAAGTAACAAATATATCAACCACAAATGTACTTTGAACGACAGAATTAAAAAGAGAGAAAGCGGGTGCTTCGAAGAGAGCGATTGGAGTAGGAAAAGAAAACTGTATAAATAGAGATAAGAAACTTTATTGCACTATAAAAGAGAGTCGCAACCCAAAAAAGAAGAAGAAGCAAACCCGAGTATTGGATTGAAATATTTTAATAAAAATTTTAATAAAAATATTTCAATATTTAAACAGTAATTTCATACTGTTTTATGTAATAATTCTTTGAATTTCTTTAGCTTAAATATGAAGTTGGTAAACAACGGTTTACAACCAAATTAATATAAGAACGCCTTGCGCCCAAAAAACACGACTGTTGGCTGAAGAATATCTAAAGTTAGCTAGTGTGTTAGCTAGTAGATAAAGACAATAACTAATCATAAACAAGCCAGAAGAATCATAAAAAGAATCATAATAAAATTGAATCCGATTGGAATGAAAATTTTGATTTATCAAGAAAGACAAAACATGAAAGTAAAAATCCTTATTAATGGAAGTTGTTTTCCTTTAAATATGTCCACACTGGATGTATTTCAATGGAATTAGTTAAGCTACCAAGACGCATTTAACCGCCAAAACTATATTGTTATTTGGGAAGATTTCTGGAATGCCTACATCTGGTCTGTGACAAAAACGTTTTCTGCCGATGTGAGGCGCTTTGTCGAGCATTGGCCTACCGAGTAGTGGGCAAGCACTTTACCTTATATAGTTGATGTTCGATGTGTACTTGGAGAAACTGGGACATCAGTGAAGAAAAAGACCTCTCCTGCATTTAAGACAGATGATGAGATTGATTGAGGCTGGGAAACTAAACTGGAATAGAACATAAAATATAATTATACTAACCGTCCCTCATATCTTTTTCGTTACTTGACCTATCAACAACCATTAAAAATAAGATAAACAAGAAAGGAAAGCTAAGCAGAGCCGAAGTTGGTATACCCTTGCAGTTAAAACCGAATATATATCGCAAAAATCAGATAAAGTTGGCCGATTCTCATAAGAATATCATAATAAAACCAATTAAATATAATAAAATATCTAAAAAAAAAATCCCAAGCTTCTATCTTCAAAAATACGAAAGTTGGTATTTCTACCAAATACCATTTCCGATCGTAATAACTAATATGACATATAACTAATATGGCAGCTATAGGATATAGTCGGCCAATCCTTATAAAATTTGGTAGGTTGGATCAATTGACCAAAAATAGAATCTGTACTAAGTACCATCTTCAAAAACACAAAAGTTGGGTCACTTCCGATCGTTCAGTTATATGGCAGCTATAGAATATAGTCGGCCGACTATATACCAAAAATAGCTCTCATGTTAAATTTAAGCCCTCTAACTCTAAAAACACCGAAGTTATACCATTTCCGATTAATCAGTTATATGGCAGCTATAGGATTCCGTGCAATTATACTGCGTGCAATTCCTTTGCAGGTTTGGGCAGAAGGGTGTGTGCAAAGTTTCAAAGTCGCTAGCTTTAAAACTGAAAAACTAGTTTGCGTAGAAGCAGACAGACGGACAGACAGACGGACATGCTCATATCAACTCAGGTGTTGATCCTGATCAAGAATATATATACTTTATAGGGTCGGAGATGTCTCCTTCACTGCGTTGCACACTTTTGACCAAAATTATAATACCCTCTGGAAGGGTATAAAAATAGTATATTAATAATAAGTAACAAGTTATAATGCAATTTTTAAAAACAATTCTACATACGCTAATCGCTGCATCGACTTTCGATAATATTCGGACTCAATATTTTGATATACGTATTTGTTTTCCATACCGGGACGAAGTACATCATCCATATCACGTTTGAATTCCATTGTACTAGGGCCAGGTTCTTTTCTTGATTCTTCTCCTGCTTCTTCCCTTGAAAAAAATAACATATTAAAATTGTTATTAAAATGTAGATAAAATCATCTTTAATTCAAGCCACATAAACGATATATGGGTAATTCTACAATATCGAATGCGACAATCATAGGCATTTTAACTAAAAAAATACGTGCTAACACTGTTTTTTATTTCTACGAATCTTGTAGCTCTGGTAGCACTATGATTGGTGTATATTTTAATTTTAGGAATCTTTTTATTTTCAATGAATTCAAACAAAGTTGAGCCTGTCACATGCAAGCAAGGCAGTCGTTTTATTGTCAAAAACCATACCAATCAGCGATTAAAAAAAAATCCTAATGAACAAGTTTTCTGGAATAGAGTTTAAATCTCATTTAAAATTAAATTGCAGTTTTTTTAAATCTATTTTTCTTACTGTCACACGCAAACTTTTCATCCATTATTTTTTTTAATGTTTTTTCTTTACTTTTAAAGTAATTAAATGTCAATACTATTAATATTATTCAATTTCCAAATTTTATTTTCAGCATTGACTTCAAACCAAACAAAATATAGATAGTAGATTATTCTATATAAGTAGAAAATATAGAATATAGATTAAAATATGGCTTGGTAAGAATTTATTTTCATTTTCTTAGTGTTTATGTTTATTTGATATTAGGGTTGCGACATGTTTACATTGTGTAACGAACTGTTTCTGTTTCTTTTTTTTCCCCAATAGATCCCGCGGCTAGCTCACAGAGTTTGTGGGCTTGTTCCACCGAATTTATAGCTCGACGTGATTGCTCGAGCCCAGAAATGATACAAATAGCTCATTGTTTACAAATGAATTTCCGCTTTTGACAGGCTCTGCCCCGGATCCTTGCTGCTCCTCCTGGGCTTCCGCTCGGCTTCGCCGTCGGCGCTCGTCCGCCCGTCGCTCACCTTTCCGCATTGTTTGCCAATAAGCACACCGCCCAGGTATACGCCGGGGAGGATCTGCTCTTTCGGTGCCTGGCGGCCGGTTGGGGTCGTGGCTCGCTTTGTTTGGACTCACGCGCTACTTCTCCTCGCTGCGTTGCTCTCAGCTGTCATTGCGTTGCTCGCTGGTCGTCTTTCGCCGATCCTGTTGCTGTTGTCGCTTCTGCTGCTCCGTCGCCATCGATGGCGGCTCTCGATGTCTTTGCTGTTCAGTAGAATCCCAACAACACGGGACACAGCACCCTTCTACATAAAGATCCATTAGTCCCTAGTCCCACTTGCACCGACTACTACTCCTAGGAAACACACAAAAACGCCCTTTAGCACCATCCTTCCTTAAAGGGAAGAATGAAACGCGCAAGGCACTTCGCCTTCAGTAGCCTAGTAATTCCTTTCTGCCCCTATCAACGTCCGACTGGCGTAGGCGATCGTTCGCTTACCCTTTTCGGTTTTCTTCGGCAGGGCTTCACCGACGCCGTAGTCGCTGGCGTTCGTTTGCAGCACGAATCTCTTTGCACAATCTGGGCACGCCAGCACTGGATTCTCTGCTAGACGCGGCTTCAGTGTCTCAAACGTCTCCTGGTGCTTAGTTGTCCATTCCCATTTCGCCTTTTCCGTAGTTGATCGTTCAGCGGTGACTTTTCCTGAATCCATGGCGATCCTCTGGCTCGGGAAAAATCTTGCTGCTCTTTCTGTTGCTCTAAAATGAAATTAACTCGTACGCATCCTCTATTGACTTAACGTCGATCTTTCGCAAGTCTACGCACATCCTAAATTAAAGAATTTTCCTCTTCTCTTTCAGAATTGTTGAGCTGTACGCGCTATTTAAGGGTTCGATGCACCTGTCAAGTCATAGCACTTAATATTAAATTAAAAACAAATAAAAAAAATAAGTAAAAATACTAGGTCATGAGCTACACCACAAAATGCTGACCACATAATACCAACAACAGCTTGAGCGAGAATTGCTGAATGTCCGATTGATGAAATCGACAAAATATTGTAATACAATCCACACCTTTAAATTGTAAATTTAGTATTTTTATTTTATTTCTTTATTAATTTACCACCCAAGCAATATTCATGTATAAACTTAGCTAATATTGCAGTTTTCTATAAATAAAATCCGTCTCAGACAATCCTATTTTGAACTCATTCCTTTCTCCACGTCCAACTTGTTCAAGAGTAAGTTGCGGCAACAATCCAACTATCAGTTTATGTACTTTTTGTTTTAACTTATCGTTACAGATTGACAAAACCAACTTTAACCGTTCGCAAAGAAAAGTTACCCATTGTGAGTATGTATTCTTAAAGCTAACTTTCGAAGAGAAAGAACAAATTATTACATATTACAAGCAAAAGAATATTTTTGTGTCATACCAATAAAATACCAGATCCACGAGTGAACATTTTGGACCAAATTGTCAGTATACTAAATAAAGGCTACCCCATCAAGCTGTTATAAAATATGGATGTTTACCACAACCATATTTTATACATTCCAATTTTTATCGGCAAAGACGATTTCTTAGACAAAATTTTGTAGATCTTCCACTGAATCCACTGAATGACGTTTTGATGGTAGTCAGAGTCGGCAAGATAGCGGTCTGTGGAGATTTAGCAGAGATGTTGTACCAACGACGATCAACAACCGAACGAAAAGCGATCGAGGTGTATATAATGCGAGCAATGACAATTGGAATACCTTTCGCTTCTTGTACAGCTGTTTGCGTCCATGGATAAAAATGTGGAGGACTACAAAGCCCACAAAGCCTTAACCCAAGCTCGTTCCCAAGCGGGATCTGATGTCAATTTATGATGCTGTGATAAACAAGTTTTTGTCCTGTTACGTTAGCAGTTTCAAAGTCCTTATGCAGAACCTGCCGCCGTCCGCCTCTATCTTGTTCGTAAAACACGACTCATTCATAACTTGAAAATGGGCGAATGAACCTTATAGACAAGTATATTGTCGTGACCGAATTATCAACCAAGTCTACCCCTAGAAAACGACAATTATGAGTTAATAAACCTTAACGGATGGTTAACGAATACCATCTAATGGCGACTTTCATCATGAATGTAAAAATGCTGAAAGCGAAATGCTGAGGAGAAATCATCATTAAAATTTTCGGGTATTGCAGGCCTTAACCATTCTGGCGGCTCTAACCAAGCTTGGCGATGCATTTATTCATTTTCGACCCGCTCTATTAGTCCCGCCCTTTCAGTCGATTTTTTTTAACGTTGTTTTTAAAACCAACAACAGCTTGAGCAAAAATTGCTATTAAAAAAAAAAAAATATTGTGACTCAATCCACCCTTAAAAAATTTTAATTTACCATTTTTATTTTGTGCTTTATCTATATTAATTTACCACCTATGCAATATTCATGTATAACCATGAAAAGGTTCAGTTTCTTTGACCGTGCATGGGTTCAGTTTTTTATTCTTTCTGTGAAAGTGCAGTACAGCTTCTCGTACGCTAGCAGCAAATAAAACACTCCCAACGTTCAGGATCGAAGAACGGAAAGATGGAAAAGGAGAACATTTTTCCAAAGATAATAATCGAACCAACCCTTGAGGAGGCTAACATTCAAGAGCTCTGAGAGGCCCTGCGAGAAATTGGGGAAGAGATAGCTAGGTGCATTTAGAATGATAAGAAGGATGAACCGAGCAAAAAACAAAGGTCGAAATACTTTCAAACAAACCTAGCAGTCTTTAAAGAAGCGCGTGACCGATTCCTAGAAAATAATACAATTGTTTCAACGGCTCAAAATTAAAAACAAAGAAGGAAGAAGAGTATATTCCGAACATATGGGCATCAAGGTCACCTTTAGACTTTCTGATCACTGCACCGTCTTCCAAGATGAGGTGATGCCAATTAAGAAAGCACTACAATACCTCAAAGCATCAGGCATCACCAACGGTAAAGTAAAGATTTTCAGGGACAGCCAAGCGGCCATAAAATCAATTCGATCGATCACAAGCAAATTAAAAACTGTCTCAGCCTGTAGATCATATCTTCACGAGACTGCGATATAGCCAGTATATGCCGCTCCGAAATGGAGGAAACTGAAATTCCCATAGCCTCATACAAGCTTCGATTTAAACAAGCCATAAATAATAAGAAACAACTCAGTTGGACTTCCGTCTCAAACTGACGCCCGCCAACTTTCGCGTTTTATCTCACATAAAATAACATCCAAACTTCTGAGGATGTTTGATTTGAGAGGATTCAAATTAGCACGGTTGTCGAAGTCATAACTGGCTAGTGGGAACACATTCTAGACATCTCAGATGCGACAGTCCTAGATCCCAATAGAACACGTAAAAGTTATCCAACCCGTAAATACAGGCCACTTATGGCTTTTATAAAAAATATTTTCAATCTCTGCATTTGCCTTTGGCTTTGTCTTTGGCTCAATTATCCAACCCTTAAATCCAGGCCACTTATGGTTTTCCACTTATGAATTTTATAAACAATATTTTCAAACTCTGCATTTGCTTTCCGCTTTGTCTTTGGCTCTGAGGTACGATCTCGGTTCCCCATAAACGAATCAAAATCAAAAGTAAATATCAGCTTCCCTCCGAAGCCCAATAAATTACGCCTTTTGCGTTTCAAGTACCCACCAAATTGCATCGATCAGCTTAATCGAATTTCATAATAAGATGCGACATTTTCATCTTAAGCCTCTAATCTAAACACAACTTATGGCCGAGGTTCTTTGGATCAGATTTAGGATTAAGAAGTCAGTCCCTTTTTGACCGAGACCGCGAAAAAATAGAGCCCTTCGAATCGCCACTGGGGCCCACGTCTATCATGACAATCGCACCATCCACGAGGTTCTCAATTTCCCTTGGGTCAAGGACGAGATACAAAGAAGCAGAGCACGTTACATGCAGAGGCTTCATAATCACCCGAACCGGTTGGCCAGCTCCCTGCTGGACAACAGCTAGCAGCCCAGAAGACAAAAAAGGACACACCCGCTGGACCTCCCCTTACTACTCTAATTTATTTCTACCATATTAATATTTAAAATTATCTATAAGTGAAGTTTATGTGATAACATTTAATTGTTGTCCCTAATGGACAGTTTTAAATAAACGTTCCCCTGCTATTACAAAAAAAAAAAAAAAAAAAAACCAAGTTGTATAATTGAAAAATAAAATTTACATTTTTTTAATTCACCGAACTACAAACAATTTAACTGGCGCCCAACTCGTGGGGCCGCGTCACACAAAGCTCCAAAAAATTGTTTAATACAAAATAAGTTAAACATAAACGGAACTCGCGCGGTCAACAACTCAACATTTTTAGTGGAAAAATTAAAACATCTACCAAACGACACTACCAAGTGACAGTAATCGTTAACAACAAAGTAAATGGAAATTAATTAATGAAATAATCCATAAAGTGAATTAAAACAAAAGTGGACCGAAATTTTAAACCAAACAATTACAAGAACACAAAACTAAAAAAATCAACCCACAAAAAAAACAAACAAGAACAAACAAATAAAACGACAACTCCAACAAGAAAAACCACGGAAGGAAGACAGGACATTCTCAAATAAAAACGACATCTCGCTCCAACAAGAAAAACCAAGGAAGGAAGACAGGACATTCTCTATCCATTATTCAACTGTATCCAGGAAGGACGATCAACCATCAACCACACAGAAGGAAGACCCCAACGGGACAATATCGTGAGGAATTAATTAAAAATTAAAGATTATAAATTAAGATCAGGGAACTTGAGAAAAATAAAATAAGATTTATATATTGCAAAAAGTAAGATGCGCGATTTAACAAATAATATAAAGAATAAATCTGGAAGATTTGATAAATAGCTTTTGTGAATTAAATTTAACAATGCCAACCGGAGGTTCAGCACCAAATTTTTCTGTAGGCAGTGTAGCCACAGCCGGCGGTTTAACAGTGGAATTGATAAACAGATTAATAAACGCTCAATTGAATGAAGTTAGCAGGAAAGTAAAATGTTTAGAAGGAAGGCTAGAAACAGATACAAAAACTGTGGAAGATTATAAAACACAAACAATTGACCCAGCTATAAAATGCGATACAATACTTGAAGTGGTAAAATCCTTACCTAATTTCACAGGAGAACCAACACAATATGTAGGTTGGAGGAAGGAAGCTGCAGAAACTGTAATGAGTCTCTATAAAATTAAAAGTGAACAATATTTTATCGCCTTAAAAATTTTACGAAAAAAAATTATGGGAGCTGCCCATGATGCTCTTACCAATCATGGCACTTTTTTAAACTTTAAAGCAAACTTATTTCGATTGGACTTTATATATAGTGACAAACGACCAATACATGTTCTCGAGTCAGAACTAAGTATCCTCAGGCAAGGACGAATGACAATTACTGAGTACTATAACGAAGTCAATAAAAAAACAAGAATGGAAAGCTAACTTCGGGCGGAGCCAAAGTTGATATACCCTTGCAGTTAAAACCGGATATATATATCGCAAACATCGGATATAGTTGGCCGATCCTTATGATTACATCATAATAAAACCAATTAAATACAATAAAAAATCTAAAAAAAGTCTCAAGCTTCTATCTTCAAAAATACGAAAGTTGATATTTCTACCAAATACCATTTCCGATCGTTCAGTTATATGCCAGCTATAAGATATAGTCGGCCGATCCTAATGAAATTTGGCATGTCGTAATGTGTTGCCAAAAATAGCTCTCATGTTAAATTTTAAGTCTCTAACTCTAAAAACACCAAAGTATATAAGGCCGTTCCGACTTATATACTGCGTGCAAAGAAAAGAAGGGTGTGTGCAAAGTTTCAAGACGATAGCTTTAAAACTGAGAGACAAGTTCGCGTAGAAACAGACAGACAGACGGACAGACGGACATGCTCATATCAACTCAGGAGGTGATCCTGATCAAGAATATATATACTTTATAGGGTCGGAGATGTCTCCTTCACTGCGTTGCACACTTTTGGACAAAATTATAATACCCTCTGCAAGGGTATAAAAAAAGAAATACAAGTTAAAGAGCTGCGACGCGTCCGTGAAGTGGAAAAGAAAAAAAAACAAATTTCACCGCGTCGTGAAACCGCTCACGCCGCCAGGATCATCACCGCAGGATCATCGCCACTCATCGAAACCCATCTACTTCCATGCCGTGCACCTGCATCGATTGCAAAAGGAAAGTGGCAGCGGGATTAAAGGATCCCAAGGCAGAACCCCAGGTATTTGTGCAAAAAATTGAAAGTTGAGAAGAGACAAATTAAATCTTCGTCTTGTGCTGAAATATTGCACCCTCCTTTCAATTCTTGGCGCATATGTACTTGAAATTAGTAGAGCTTAACAATTTGATTAGTTTAGTTAAATAATTAACAAACTATCTGTGGCTAAAATTGACAAAAACATAAATACATATCCACATCTTTTTTCGTTCGTTTTCGTTTTTTGAATTTATTTATTAATTAAATAATTAAAATAAAAAATTTTTATTTTTACAAATTAACAAATAAATTAAGAAATTTTTATTTAAAAATAAAAAAAACACAAAATTTTAAATTTTTTATCGTTGTCTGTTTATTAAAAAATAAATATATTTAAATATGGAAAGTAATAAACAGAAACTAAAATCCACAACTCTTGATGAATTAAGAAGAAGATTAAATGTCAGGGTAAAAAGCATTCGCCGGTTAGAGGAACGTTTGGAAGCTGGGTCAGTTCCTTTAGTGAAGACCGAGCTAGAGTGCAGGCTTCAGGTTTTAAATGAGACAATATTTAAGGCAAACGAGTTGCAAGACCAGATCGAGCCATTAGATGAGGAAGATGAATTTGGAGCCGAGTTGGAAGAATTAGAGATAACAACTAAGGCAAGGGTGATGTCATTATTAAATGCCTTCACGTTAGCTGAAGAGTCCCCACCAGCTACTGCAATTTCTGCAGCCCCAACTCGAGCTTGACTTCCCAGTTTGGCATGCCAATATTCAGTGGAAACTATTCGGAGTTTAAAAATTGCATGAGTCTCTTTGAGACATTAGTAGACAAGGATGTGAACATTCCTGTCATCGAGAAATTTAACCATTTAATTTCTTGCCTCTCTGGTGAAGCCTTAGGAACTATCAAGGCATTCCAAGTCACCGAGAGTAATTATGACAAAGCTATTGCTAGTCTAAAAAGAGTTTACGATAACGAATGTCTCATCTTTGCGAACCAAATAAGCAAATTATTGAGCCTTCCGAAAGTTTCCCAGCCGTCTGCGTCGTCGTTGAGAGGTCTCATCGACACAGTGTCATCGATCTATGGGTCACTATTATCCATAGGAGATGACACTAAAATTGCAAACTCAATGATCATTCACTTAGTTTTGAGTAGAGTAGATCCAGTGACCAGAGAAAAATGGGAAGAGTCACTGAATTATGAGGAATTGCCGCTGCGGTCCGATTTCGAAAAAATATTAAATTGTAGGTACCAGCACCTGTCCGCTGAAGAGACTGGCAAGCCAAAACAGGAGAAAATCGGGTTCGGGAAGCAGCACAATAGGAGTTCGTTGGCTTGCTCCGCTTCCAATAAACAAGCTTGCAGTTATTGCAACGCACAAGACCATAGTCTTGCCCAGTGTAGTCCGTTCGCTCGCCTTGCTGTAATGCAACGGTTTGAGTTTGTCAAGTTAGCCTCATTATGCTTAAATTGTATGCGAAAAGGTTACACAGTTGCGAAGTCGATTTACGACTAGGTGTCAAATATGTGCAAGATCGCACCACAAAATTCTGCACCGATATATTGTGACCGAAAACAACTTGGCCTTACCACCACCAAATAAACATACTCCTCCAGCGCTACATCTTGATGGCCCTTCTACGTCACATGCTTTGCATGAGTCATCCCTAGAAAGGGTTTTGTTAGCGACGTCGATCGTAAGCGTTAGAACTAAAAATGGCGAGCACATATTGTCCCGAGCAATACTTGACTCTGGGCAAATGAACTTCATTACTGAAGATCTTGCTCAACGCTTACAGATCCGTAGGGAGGAATTGTGTATCAACTTGCTTGGAATTAGTCAAGCTAATTCCTAGGTCAAGAAAAAGATACAGACTGTGGTGAAGTCAACAATTAATGGTAGTGAGTTTCCGTTCGACTTTTGGATTTTGAGAACTATCTCGGGTTATCACCCTGACCAGTCAGTGAACGTGAAAGATTGGGACCTACCACAGAACTTGCCTTTAGCAGACCCATATTTTTATAAACTTCAGCGGATAGACTGAAGATCCTTAGTTAATTGGAGCTGAGTCATTTTTCGAACTGTTTTCCGTTGGCCAAATAAGCCTGAATTGCCAAGAAGAATTACTCGAGTCGATAGATGGAAAAAATTAAAAAAAAATTTTTTGGTTTTTGGAATTTACGGAAGAATACGAATCCTTAGGTCATATGTCCCCAACAAGCAATGATGTTCTTGCTACTCCACACTACGTCATACCCCATCAGTGTGTCTTACGGCCTCAAAGCACATCGACCAAATTACGAGTCTTGTTTGATGCGTCTTGTAAGAGATCAACACAGAAGTGCCTAAACGATCTGTTGATGGTTGGTCCTACCATCCAGGAAGAGTTATATTCAACTCTTCTACGGTTCCGACTGAACAGATTGATGCATCGCCAAGAAAAGATGTATCGCCAAGTAATGGTAAATGAAGACGATAGGCGATACCAGTTGATAGTATGGAGGGGAGGCCCATCAGAGTCCTTAAAACTGTGCAAGCTCAACACCGTTTCATATGGGACTGCGCCAGCCCCATTCCTGGCCATAAGGTGTTTAAGGGGACCTTCACCTGAATTTTTTTGAAAAAATCGATTTTTATTTTTTACATAAAATGAAAGTCCTATGTGTCTAGAATATATGTACCAAAGGATATTTCGATACGACGCATAGTTCATGAGCTAGACATTTCAAACATACCCATGATAACAAGAAAGCTATCGAAAGGCAAAGTTTCTAAAAACTTTAAACGCGTTTTTCTCGAAACCATGTTTTCTGAACTCATGTCAAGCACATGGCTCGTTCTATTGATCCGATTTCCTTCATTCAAGAAGCGTTTGAAAGTATATTCTTTTTTGTATGGCTTATACCTAAAATTGACAAGAAAAATTGTTTATTTATAATTGTTAAACAAGATCAAAATAAAACAAGAAAGGAAAGCTAACTTCGGGCGGAGCCGAAGTTTATATACCCTTGCAGTTAAAACCGGATATATATCGCAACCATCGGATATAGTTGGCCGATCCTTATCTGAATAGGAATATATAATCCAATTTATTACAATACAAATTCTAAAAAAAGTCCCAAACTTCTATCTTCGAAAATACCAAAGTTGGTATTTCTACCAAAAAACATTTCCGATCGTTCAGTTATATGGCAGCTATGAGATATAGTCGGCCGATCCTAATGAAATTTGGTAGGTTGGATCAACTGGCCAAAAATAGAATCTGTATTAAATTCCAGCTTTCTATCTTCAAAAACACGAAAGTTGGGTTATTTCCGATCGTTCAGTTATATGGCAGCTATAAGATATAGGCGGCCGATCCTTATGAAATTTGGCATGACGTAATGTTTTGCCAAAAATAGCTCTCATGTCAAATTTGAACTCTCTAACTCTAAAAACACAAAAGTTATATCATTTCCGATCAATCAGTTATATGGCAGCTATAGGATATAGTCGGCCGATCCGGGCCGTTCCGACTTATATACTGCGTGCAAAGGAAAGAAGGGTGTGTGCAAAGTTTCAAGACGATAGCTTTAAAACTGAGAGACTAGTTCGCGTAGAAACAGACAGACGGACAGACAGACGGACAGACGGACAGACGGACATGCTCATATCAACTCAGGAGGTGATCCTGATCAAGAATATATATACTTTATAGGGTCGGAGATGTCTCCTTCACTGCGTTGCACACTTTTGGACAAAATTATAATACCCTCTGCAAGGGTATAAAAAAAGGGGAAAAATGTCAATTTTTTTTCAAACGCCCATAAAATTGGTTTATTTTCACCAAAATTGATTGTCGTTAGGTATAAGCCATAGGAAATTCCATCAACTTTAATAAATTATATACATTTCTAATTTCCGTTCACTACCAGCGGCCCGACACTTGACAAAGCGGAAAAAACGAGGTCGACAAGATCCGCCATTTTGAAGGCGCCATTTTGAATTTCCTAAATATCGAATACTTTTTTTTATCGTAAATAAACAACGAATCAAAGTTCAAAAGCTCAAGCTCGTATGTCTTTTCATTTTCCCGCAATCCATTCTCAAATTTTGCTTCATTTTCGGCCAAATCCAGGTGAAGGACCCCTTAAAGAGGTTGAGTGAATCTGTGAAAAATACATTCCCTCGAGCTGCCGAAGTTATTGGGTGCGACTTTTACGTCGACGACATGTTAACGGGTGCTGGTTGCAATGAGGAGCTTAAGACAATTAAGTCTGAAGTAACTCAGGTTCTTCAAAACGATGCGTTTGAATTGAGCACGTGGTTTTCAAACTCGTCTGAAGTTACTGCATCCGAGAGCACGGTTAAACCAATAACACTTTCGGACTCAGAACTGACTAAAGATATATTTAAATTTGAAATTCATGCTTGAGTCATGGGTCAAAGGGCGACCAAGCGGAACATTCTTTCGGTGACATCGAAGCTGTTTCACCCCCTTGGCCTATTAAGCCCTATACTTATAAAAGGAAAGATCCTATTGCAGGAACTAGCAATTATAATGTTTAAGCTTTTTGGCGGCTGGATTGCTTTTCCATAAAATCCACAAGCGCTAGAGTCCCAAGAAGATGCAAGTGTGTAATATGTTTCTGTTTCTGTTGCGACGCCAAATTGCAGATGTGGTTCTATACTCTCCTATAGGTATAGAACTCTCCTATACTATGGGTACATATAACATTCCAGTTTTGTGGATAATCCGTTTTGTGGATAATTTTCGACGCTAGCTAGCGTTTTCCAATGATGCCAATCCTAATTAATCAAATAATCAAAGTAATTTTCGTGCTCTCAACAATTGTCGCCATCACAGATTGTTGTTCGAGCCGGTTCTTACTACTGCGAGAGCATACGCTTAATATTGTGCAGCATCAGCACAATCACTTCCACGAGCACGCTCACGAGCTGCAGCAGCATGGCCTTTGTCAGCCAGTGGGAGCTGCAAACACTCCAGGAGCAACCACAACTGGAGCAACCACTTTACCCTCCGTAAACGAGGACAAGAGGAAGAACGCCGCCGAGGTGCTGCTACTGCCGTGTAGCGAGGAATACAAGGCCAACTTTCGCCTGAACGGGGGATGCTGCTTCTACCATCCAATGGACAACAGCACAGTCCTGCACTCGTGCCTCGGCAAAGACGACTACGTTCGTTGGAGAAAGGTGCGAGTACAAGAACTGGAATGATGGCTTTGTCTACGCACCACCGATTGAAAAACGCAAGGTCCGGTCCGCACAGCGTCTTCTCCTTCCCCGTGTTCATCATGCTCTCGTCCCTTTACGTGCTCTTCGCAGCCGTATTCATGCTCCGGAATATGCCGGTCTATCGCCAGAAACAGCAGCAGTTGCATCTGCGCAAACAGCGCTTTTTTGTTAGGTGTTAGATATGCAACAATTTTGGTTTCACTTGTATTGGGATTCATATTTTTTGTTTTTTTGTTGAATTGTATGTAAACCATGTTTCATGATGTGGCGCATCATGTAATTTATTGAATACATTTAGTTTCAAAAGACGCATGATTACTATTTTCTTTTTTTTTCGTTTCTTTACTGATTTTTTTTTTGTTTGTTTCACTTTGGAAGCTTTCGTTGGAGCTTTTGTAATTCGTTTGTTGTAACATTTTGTTACGTTTAATTAATTATTATGGAATATTAAGAAAGTACTTAGAACATAATCTTCGCGCTTACTCCAATTAACCCAGACAAGTGATTATTTCCGTAACACTTTATTACATCTTGTACAATGTTTAAACTTTTGTTAATAGAGACCATTAAAGAGAATGATAACTAAAAAGATAAAGCCTCTAATAAAAGTTCCGATCGAACGAAGTGTATATTGGTCGGATTCAGAAGTAATTCTTCATTGGATTCGTTCCCATCCATCGTCGTTCTCAACGTTCGTATCGAAAAGAGTAGCTGAAATTCAAGAGTGGTCAGATGATAGCACCTGGCAGCATGTACCAACTAAACAGAACCCGGTGGAGTGAATTATTAATGAAAACACCAAATATACAATTTGTTGAATGAGACTAGTTTATCTCTCATGATAAAACATAAAAAATAAAAAATAAGAGTGGCCGCAAACTATGTACAAAAATCGAAAGCGAAAACGAAAGATGTGGCCTCGTCAACGTTATAACTCGAGCTGGCAGCCGCCCCAGCTTGTGGACTGCTCTCCTATACTCCGCTCCAGAGCTAGTCCTGACGACGGCGACCCTGACCCTTCCGTCCGCGCCGGCGTGCGTTGCTCCTACCCTTCCTGTGAGCCACTGTTGTGGCGTCTAGTGATCCTCTGCGATCAGGACCAGCTCACCCGTCTGGATGTCGTCCTCCTGATTCTGCCCCTTCGACCGCGCCCGTAGTCCCAAGACGTACTCCCGGGACAATCGCTGAAAAAACATTTGCTTGATTGACGAGACAAGCCACCATCGCCGCAAGCACCCCTGCTGGTCCGGGGTCCGCGGTGCTGGTGGGGCGATGAGCGACCCACCTGTCCACAGGTGCCAGGGAGTAAGCGCCTCGCAGTCGCTTGGGTCCTGACTCAGAGCGCCCAGGGGTCGTGAGTTCAGGGCGGCCTTGACTCCAACGAGGACGGTCTGCAGCTCCTCCGCGGTCAGCCTTGCGTTCCCTACCGCTCGTAGGAGTAGGTGTTTTGCAGACTTCACATATGGGACATGGAAACATCAGCTTCCCTCCAAAGCCCAATCAATTACGCCTTTTGCGTTTCAAGTACCCACCAAATTGCATCGATCAGCTTAATCGAATTTCATAATAAGATGCGACATTTTCATCTTAAGCCTCTAATCTAAACACAACTTATGGCCGAGGTTCTTTGGATCAGATTTAGAATTAAGAAGTCAGTCCCTTTTTGACCGAGACCGCGAACGGTTGATAAAAAATATTTAAGAAAAATCAAAAGTGTCTTGTAATTATTACGTTTAATAAATAAAGGTTTTTGTATAATTTTGTATATAACCAAGTTGTATAATTGAAAAATAAAATTTACATTTTTTTAATTCACCGAACTACAAACAATTTAACTGGTGCCCAACTCGTGGGGCCGCGTCACACAAAGCTCCAAAAAAATTGTTTAATAAAAAATAAGTTAAACATAAACGGAACTCGCGCGGTCAACTAATAAACGCTCAATTGAATGAAGTTAGCAGGAAAGTAAAATGTTTAGAGGGAAGGCTAGCCACAGATACAAAAACTGTGGAAGATTATAAAACAAAAACAATTGACCCAGCTATAAAATGCGATACAATACTTGAAGTGGTAAAATCCTTACCTAATTTCACAGGGGAACCAACACAATATGTAGGTTGGAGGGAAGCTGCAGAAACTGTAATGAGTCTCCATAAAATTGAAAGTGAACAATATTTTATCGCCTTAAAAATTTTACGAAATAAAATTATGGGAGCTGCCCATGATGCTCTTACCAATCATGGCACTTTTTTAAACTTTAAAGCAATCTTATCCCGATTGGACTTTATATATAGTGACAAACGACCAATACATGTTCTCGAGTCAGAACTAAGTATCCTCAGGCAAGGACGAATGACAATTACTGAGTACTATAACGAAGTCAATAAAAAATGACCTTACTAATAAACAAAACAATAATGACATGCGGAAAGGACAGTGTAATTACCAAAGAAACAAACAATTCAATAAGGGGAAATGCTCTACGAGTATTTATATCCGGACTTAATGGATCTATTTTTAGAAATTCTTTTCTCATTAAATCCACCAGATTTGCCCAATGCTTTGGCAAAGGTCCAAGAATTAGAATCAAACAACTTCCGTGCTCAATTCGCAAATAGGTTTAATGGATTTAAAAATGAAAGTAAATATCGGTGAAACAACTTACGATTTGATCAAATGCGACAAAATAATAAAACCACTAAAATGGGAAATAATTTTAATCATAACCAAAATTACAATTGGCCACAAAAGGGAAATTTTTGGAAAAATAATAATCAAAATAATAATCATAAGCAACAAGCTATCGAGCCAATGGTTGTTGATCCACCGGTTCAACTCCAGAATAAATCTAATAACAATCGGCAGCCGAGCCAAAATTGGCAGGCAAATAGTAACCAGGGAAGATATAATAATTGGCAGGCAAACGATAATCAAGGTAGATATAATAATAATTATTATCAAAATAAAAATCGTTCAAATTTCTATAGCACAAATCAAGAAAGAGAGCAAGCTCAAGCTCAAAAAAGGGAATCAGATGGAACAGAAAGTCAGCCAGCTAATAAAGTAACCAGATTAAATAATATCATTGAAGACCATTTTTTAGACCAGACCCCTACAGAGGAATGCCTTATTTAAATAGGATAGATCGAAAAACCAAGAAGCAGCTAAAAGTTTTAATAGATACAGGAGCCACTGCTTGTTACATAAAAAGGGGAATTTTTGAAAATAAAAACGAGCTACCAATATACAAAAAGGTAACTACAGTTCATGGCTATTCAATTATTAGGTATTACCACATTATAAATATATTTGAAACAAAACAATTATTTTATGAAATCGAAGGTTTAGAATCTGATATTTTAATTGGATTCAATTTATTAAGAAATATTGGAGCTACAATAAATATAGATAAGGGAATCTTGAAATATGATGGGAAACAGGAGAAGTTAAAATATTATGATAATGAGAAGAAAAAATGATATACGTTTAATTGAAGAAAATAATATTCTTCCGTTAAAAGAATTTATTTTAACAAAGTATTTTGATGATAATGGTAGCGAAAACACAGATTCATTAATTATTGAAAATAGTGAGAAAAGCTTGGGAATCAAAAATCCCGAGAACGCCGACGTAGAAATATCCGTCAACAAAAATAAAAATATCTTGGGAATTAAAAATCCCGAGAACGCCGACGTAGAAATATCCGTCAACAAAAATACAAATATCTTGGGAACTAAAAATCCTGAGAACGCCGACGTAGAAATATCCGTCAATAAAAATAAAAATATCTTGGGAATTAAAAATCCTGAGAGTGCCGACGAAGTAAATACCGTCAAAAATCAAATAAATAATATAGGTACCGACCAACTAGGCGGATTGAGGGAAAAGATAGTTCACTATATTGAAAAGGAGCATTCAAAGATAAATATGCAAATTCCTTTTAGAACAGACATAAAGGGGGAAATAAATCTTATCCACGATAGGCCAATAAACGGGAACCAATATCCGTATGCTCTATCTGTCAACGACTTCGTGAATAGCGAAATCAAAAGAATGTTATCAGAAAAAATAATAAGGTCTAGCAGAAGCCCTTACAATTCAACACTTCTGGTAGTCCCAAAGAAAGAAGAGAATCAAGACGGAAGCCGTAAATTACGACTCGTCATTGATTAAAAAAAATTGAATGAAAGTACTATACCTGACAGGTACCCAATGCAAGACCCATCAGTAATTCTATCAAATTTGGGAAAAGCAAGATATTTTTCAACAATAGATTTATAGTCAGGATTTCATCAGATACTAATGAAAGAATCTGATGTCGAAAAAACAGCTTTCAATAAATAATGGAAAATAGGAATTTTTAAGAATGCCATTCGGATTAACGAATGTACCAAGAATCTTTCAGAGAGCAATGGACGTTATTCTAAGAGAACAAATAGGGAAAACATGTCATGTCTATATGGATGACATTATAATATTCTCAAACTCAATTGAACAACACTATACAGATCTAAACAAAATTATAAATATATTATTGAGGGCAAACATGAAAATCTTTTTAGAAAAATCTAAGTTTTTCAAACGCGAAACCCGTTTTCTAGGATACATGCCATCCTATAACGTCATCAGGACAGACCCAGACAAAATTGAAACCATTAGTAAATATCCGCTTCCAGAAAATATTCGGGAACTAAGAAGTTTCCTAGGTTTTACGGGCTATTATAGAAAATTTGTTACAAACTACGCCTACATAGCCGAACCTCTAACAAAATATCTTGGAGGTCATAATGGCAAAATCTCAAAAAGAATGTCAACAAAAATGTTAATTCAGCTGGATGAAGCAGCAATTAAAGCTTTTAACGAGCTGAAAGAAAATCTCATTGCTCAAGTCGAACTAGTTCAACCGGACTATAATAAACAATTAACCTTGACCACCGACGCCTCAGACGTCGCAATTATTTCAAAAACCTTGTCTAATACAGAACAAGCTTATGCTACTAATAAGAAGGAACTTTTAGCGATAGTATGGGCTCTTAAAAATCTAAGAAATTACCTATACGGAGTTATTGGAATTGAAATTCAAACCGACCATCAATCTTTATCTTACATAATTTGGGATAAAAATCCCAATGTAGATATGAAAGGATGGTATTCTTTCATACAAAGTTTTACACCGAAAATAACATATAAGCCCGGTACAACAAATGTAGTTGCAGGCGCATTATCTCGAATTCAGATAAATAATATTACTAACAGCGATATAGAACAAACAGACCAGTCAGACTCAGATCAGAACACACAGCATTCAGCTGAAAGTAGTTTTGAAAATGTAATACAAGAGACCCGTAAACCGTTTAATCAATTTAAACAACAACTGTTATTAACAACGGGGAGGTATACAATACATGAGTCACTGAAAATCTTTGACAGGACACGACATTTAATTGAATATGACACACCAGAAAATTTAATTACTATATTAAGAGAGTATCTTCCACCTAACATTACGGTAGGAATTCATTGTACCTTAGAATACTTATTTCAAATTCAATTACCATTAAAAAATAATTTCACAAACACATTCCTTTTTAAAAGAATCTTTCTACAAGACGTGGAAAACGAGGAAGATAAAGCTATAATAATAGAAGAAACGCACAGCCGTGCTCATAGGGGGCTAGAAGAGAATTACAAACAGATCAGTAAATTATATTATTGGCCAAACTGTTTTAAAAAATTAAAAAAATATATTAAAAATTGTGTGATTTGTAACGAAAATAAATATAACAGGCACCCAATAAAAATTCCAATTGGGGAAACCCCAATTCCAAGTAAAGAAGGAGAAAATTTACACATTGACATATATTACGCGCAAGGTCTTACTTTCATAACGTGTAGGCTTACTCAAAATTTCTAGTAGTAAAAGAAATCCAAAATAAATTAAATATCGAAAACAAAGTAATGGAACTTCAACATTTTCCACAAGCCAAAGTAATAATGACCAATAATGAACTTAGCTTTACCTCGGCCCAATTTAAATCTTTCGCACAAAGGTGCAATTTAACTATACATTACGCAGACCCGAGGCACAGCACGTCAAACGAACAAGTTGAAAGGGCACATTCTACATTCTAAAGTAATGGAACTTCAACATTTTCCACAAGCCAAAGTAATAATGACCAATAATGAACCGAGCTTTACCTCGGCCCAATTTAAATCTTTCGCACAAAGGTGCAATTTAACTTTACATTACGCAGACCCGAGGCACAGCACGTCAAACGGACAAGTTGAAAGGGCACATTCTACATTAACAGAATTAGCTCGATGCATTAAGGAAGAATTTAATTTAACTGACTTTTCCGAAATAGTAATACGAGCCGCTCAAGAATATAATCAGAGCATTCATTCTACAACGAACCAAAAACCTTTTGACATACTATATAATAAAATAGAGCACGATAACATTCCTGAACTTTTGAAAAATACTCAAGAGAAAATGTTGGAAACACATAATGAAAACAGAAAAGAAAAAGAATATCATGTAGGACAGGTAGGCTATGAAAAGACACACGGGGAAAGAAATAAACTTAAAACCAGATTAAAAAAACAAATAGTTAAAGAAAATTTACCCAACAAAATAATAATCAACAATAGAAATAGAATTATTCACAAAGATAATATAAAATTCTATGTATTTATATATCTTCTTTTTTTTTCTTTCCTTTCTTTCCTTTCTTTCCAGAAAAGGTTTTATCAGGTGCTCATACTACACCTTATTTTATTAACAAAATCTGAAATAATTGACTATACAAGTCACGAATATCTTCTATTTAAGGACAATAAAGACGTATTGACGTACGATTCATACGCAGATTTATTCCACGTAACTAACTTAAGCTTTTATAAAGAAATAATAAATTTGGAATCAGATAATATTAAAAGGGATACTTATAAAAGGTCACAATGGGAAATTAAATATGACATAAAAGTAATCGAACTAATTTTATCGCAATTAATATCAACTAGATCAAAAAGAGGGATAAATGAGTTAGGCACCGTGTGGAAATGGTTAGCTGGAACTCCGGACCATGATGATTTTATTACAGTTGAGAATAAAATTAATGAATTAATTGAAAACAATAATAAGCAGTCTATTATCAATTCCCGATTATTCAAAGAAATAGAATCTTTTTCCGATGATTTTAAAAAAGTATTTATTGATCAAGATCTACCACTTCGAAAACATCGCTTGCGATTATTAACATTTGATCTGCAAAATTTAATTGACACAATCACTCTAGCAAAAATAGACGTTTTTAATACCAAAATTTTAAACAATGATGACATTTTGGAAATATTAAAACATGAACAAAAACCAGTAATTATAGCTGATTTAATGGACATCTCTTCTTTTAAAATCGCATTGCATAAAGAACTTTTAATAATTTATATAAAATACCCAATAATAAAAAACAGATGTGAAATATATCACGCTAGAGCGATATCCCAAATCGATGGAAAACTAGTATTAAGCGATCAAGTCGCAAAATGCGAAAATATTTTTTACGAAATGTCTAATTTTGAGAACGAACTTTTTAATAATTATTGCACTCTAAGTAACCAAAAAACTTGTTTTACCCGATTATTAAATGGTGAGAAATCAACCTGTAAAAAAATAAGAGAAAAAAATAAAAAAATAGACATCATACAAGATGGTGCCATTCTTATAAATGGGAACAATATTGTTAACAACTCCCATTTAAACGGCTCGTTTTTAATAACATTTAATGGTACAACTAAAATTAATAATATCTCATATACCAATTTGGAAAATAAAATTCTTGAATACGTAACTACGAACCACTTCAAAAATTATGAAATATCCGATTACATATTATCAAATAACTCTGATCTTTCTTTAGATAATATAAACATTTTAAACCCATTCGTTAAAATTAAGAATACTAAAATATCACTTACCTTTGTATTATTAATTTTAATTATTATATATTTGATTCTTGCACTTATTATAAAATACAAAAATGCTATATTATTTGTAACCAAAAAACATCGGCCTGAACCAGAAAAATCTATTAACCAAGAAAATTTATTAACAGAATTAAGAGATCATTTAAACGAATTTCATATTGAATCGGGACGATCCATTTTAGAAGGGGGAGAGTTATCCAACCCGTAAATACAGACCACTTATGGCTTTTATAAACAATATTTTCAATCTCTGCATTTGCCTTTGGCTTGATCTTTGGCTCAATTATCCAACCCATAAATCCAGGCCACTTATGGCTTTCCACTTATGAATTTTATAAACAATATTTTTGCTTTCCGCTTTGTCTTTGGCTCTGAGGTCCGATCTCGGTTCCCCATAAACAAATCAAAATCAAAAGTAAACATCAGCTTCCCTCCGAAGCCCAATAAATTACGCCTTTTGCGTTTCAAGTACCCACCAAATTGCATCGATCAGCTTAATCGAATTTCATAATAAGATGCGACATTTTCATCTTAAGCCTCTAATCTAAACACAACTTATGGCCGAGGTTCTTTGGATCAGATTTAGGATTAAGAAGTCAGTCCCTTTTTGACCGAGACCGCGAACGGTTGACAAAAAATATTTAAGAAAAATCAAAAGTGTCTTGTAATAATCACGTTTAATAAATAAAGGTTTCACACCAAGTTGTATAATTAAAAAATAAAATTTACATTTTTTTAATTCACCGAACTACAAACAATTTAACTTCCATTTACCATAGCCTCAGTCTGGGCGAACTACTGACCCACTACTTCAGAACACGGAAAGGGAAGATCCCAAAAATGGTATCACAAGGGAAGTCCCTTCAAATGGCAATTATTGGCAATAGTGTGCGGACCCACGATACGAGAGTTTCGCCGCGAACCATTCGGCCGTTTTGTACAAATTATGTTCCATTGCCCAATCCGTGTCGCCAACCTTTGGATACCACTTTCTCCAGCATTTTCCTCGTCACCTGCATCTGTTTCAATCGGTGCATCATGGTTTTTTTTAGAACCTACTGCTTCATATCCGTCGGCACGTATAACTTCCTTCTTGGGGCGTAGCAAAAATTTGAAACAAACTTAAGCTGCACGGGTATTGTAGGAATCTCCAAGCCAAATCCTATTGCTCTATCTAGTATAGTCTCTGGGTCCACGCGCTCATTCGGGCGGACGGACAGACGGACATGATTGTATCGGCTCAGCTGTTGATGCTGATGCTGAATATTTTTTAAGTGCTCGGAAATGATTCCTTTTCTATGTTTCATACATTCACACGACTCATGTGCATTTGGATGAAATTTGTTTTTTAGAAATAAATTACCTATAGAAATAGTTGGGTATCAAAAGTGTTTCAAAAAATGTTCTTGTACTAATGCTTGACTCGGCTTGTGTTGCTGATCAAGAATATATATACTTTTTGGGGTCAGACATGATACTTTCTCTATTAATATACATTCACACGAATACAATATTCTCTTGTACTCAAAGGTTTAATCTCGGCTTCTTAATGGATGTCGGAAACCATATTTTCGCTCGGGCCTACACGGGACATAACACCAGCTTAACGCAACCTAAACTGTCGACTAACAGAGCTTTAACGATCTCTCACCTTTAAACTTTGAGACTACTACCCCACGACGTTACAGATACTTTCGAAGGCCAGTTCCCTGGTTAGGATCTTAAAACTCTTGTCTCTTGAAAACCTGCCCTTAGGAATTCTCCTGCGTATTGACCCTTTTCACTGTGAGAAGGTCGATTGGGACCATGCCTGCGATGACGAGATAGTGCGGAAGCCCCAGCAAACTCTTATGGCGTACAATCTTTAAGAGAGAGCCTTGAGGTACATTACAGCAGACCGCATAGTACGATCGCTAAGGTATGACCTTGTTATTTTCACTAGGCACTCGGAGCTTGTGAAGCGCCTCCACAATTACGTCCCACCAGGCTGTGTTAAAGGCGTTCCTTATATCCAGTGTGGCGATCAGGTAGAATTCCTTGTTTCCGACCGCACATAAGGTCCCCTCGATGGCCTTGGCTGTGATCCTCCTTACCATGGAAATCGCATCAACCGTAAAGTGGTCTTCCCCGAACCCGTACAGTAATGGGGAGAGATTTCCTGCGAAGATAACAGCCTCCTGGAACCTCTGGCATATGCAGCGCTCTAGGCCTTCGTCGGTAAGGTCTATGAGGCAGATAGCCTTGAGGAATGACGGTGTCTCCGACGGCTTTCTTGGTCCTTCGTGGTTAGTTCATTTAGATCGCAGATCTGGATCAGATCGAGTGGTCTCCCCTGGGACCGCACGAACGCTCGTTGCCTCGCCCAGCACCTGGGAAAAGGTCTGCCGCAGCTCGAGAGCGTACGCCTCCTTGTCTGGAACTACAATAGTTTATGGACATCTCCGTACGTGGATCCGGCATTTACCGTATGATGAGCACGTCGGGGCGGCTATTCTTGGGCTGGCTTTGCTTAACGTCCTTTTTTCCAGCTATTTGGCTTGCACTATTTGGAGGTGGCATCTCCGGTGGACGTTTCGTCCTTGCTACTATGCTGTCGCTCCGGTGTGGTCTGCGTCGCTTCCTCGACGCGTGAACGCTTCCTTTCCGGCCGGCGCTTCCCGACTGCATCCGCACCTAGCCCTTACCTTCTGATTAGCGGCGGTGAGGGTCTGTTCCCTCAGCAACTTCTGCAACTCTTTCAACCTTTCGAAAGAGTTATTCATTACGACCTTTTGGTCGTTCACCTTTGTGAAAAGGTTCTCCAGTTTGTTTTTTTGGTTCTTTTGGAGTTTTGGTTTTTTTTCCGGCTGGGGAATTACACAGCGGGAACAGCTGGTCCCGATGCCTCTTCGGGGTGTGTTCGCTCGCCATCTGCTTGGGAGGGGTTCTTTTCATTTTCTTTCCCCGTCCGAACGCCTGAAGCTTCTCTAAGGTCTCACTTGTAGTTATTTCTGAGACACCGGCCAAGTTTTAATCACATGTTGTACTTGCTGCCAGGTTTGCAGATTATACAAACATCCTATTTGTACAAACCAGTTTATAAAAACCTCCAAACCTCCATTTTATTGCCAGGTAACATAGCTGCCGGCCAATGTGGTGCAGACGCAGACCAGTCGCCCAATGTGGGTAAGACGCAGCGTGGATTTTGGATTTTTTAGCTCTAGGAAAAAAAGGAGCTGATACAGGTGCCTTTTGCCGGCGTCGTTTTACGCTTCCTCCTGGAAGCGCTAACTGGAGCCCTCTACCAATGGGTGAGGTCCACGGCAGACGTTCTTTGCCCAGCACTCAAGATCAGCTGTTTTAGATATCTACAGCCTCAACCTGCACGAAGTGAGCTTCCCGTTCCTCCCTTTCAGGAATGATGGTGCTAAAAGGAGTTTTTATGTGTTCCTCAGGAGTTAGTAGTCTGTGCTGTTAGAAATTCGGGTGTCATTGAGTAAAAGAGTAGGGAGCCCGATGTTGTTCGGGCTCTTGTTGTTGTTTCTCTTAGCCTGATCGCCGCCTCTTTTGCATGTCCCATACCAGCAAGTTCTGGATCTTATAGGTTAATTATAGCGTTTGGAGCTGCGTTTGGAGTGGCTCTGAGGGCGTCATAGTTCTGCAGCTCTCTGAATTTTTTCCAACTTCTATAAGGTTGTTTTTTTTATAACTATGGCAGTGAGAGATCCCAATACAGGTGACTTGCCTCATTTTAGACCTATTGCTTTTTCGCAGTTAAAGAGAGCTATAGCGGCCTTCTTCGACCTTTTTTCATATTTAGATTCCAGTTTAGCTTCTTATGTAGCGCAACCCCTAGGTTCTTTGGGCTGTCTCTGAAGGTGTGCCTCTGTTTTTTTTTAATATTTAAAGTTAAACTAGGTAATGGTAATGCTAGGATAATGCAAGCATCCCGCAATCTGTGTTTGGCAGGAATTGTCAAGAACCGATGATTTGTAGGGCTTAAAGCTGTTCATTCCCAGTGTAGGGTTTTTTGGTCAAAGTCTAATTTGAAGCTCGTTGAAGAGACGCTTTCGTCGTTGTTTCTGAGAAGCATCCCGGGAAGTGGATGTCTTGTAGAAGGGCTAGATATTATTCACTTAAACTATTATATGTGCCATCTTATTTCTTGATTTTTTCTTAAGCCTCGCAGCATGAGTTGTGTTTTCTGCATCCGACCAGAAGGAACTCCATGAGCGTCGCTTCGCTTTTTGGATGGCTTCTTTATATGTGGCCAGGAAGGTTAAACAAGGTTCCACTCAAACCAGGGGGGTTTGTTTCGTTTTTTTTGGGGCATGCCTTTTTTAAGGCGTTGTTGTAGGTTTCAGTGAAGAGCTGCACCAGAGTGTCCAAGTTTTCTACGATTTGTGGATAGTGTGGTGGCTTTGGTGTGATTTTGTTTCAAAAGATTTATGTTTAATTTATGTTTAATCTATTGATTTTTTACGGTTGTTAATAATAAGAGGGGGTCATTTCCCCTATTTAAGGAGCCGGATTTGACTTGAATATAAAGTTAAAAAGAGACTTGCCAACTGAGTGTGGTGAGCATTGGAGTCATGCCCTATTATGAAGCCAATGTTGCTTTTCTCGCTATCTAGCCTTGTTACTAGCTCGTCTGGGGGTTCCAGCCTTTCGTAGGCCATGTACGATGACAGCACCCGATTTGGAGTTGGCCTAAACTCCAAGGTTGCCACCGCATTGTCTGCCAGTTATTGGTGATAAAGCGCTAGATGAGCGCTGCTCGATTCCAGCTCATAGGTCAATCTCATCACCGAGAGATCAGCTTCTCAGCTGCAGCTTCCCGAATCTAAATCATAGGTGGCCGTATCTGAAATACGGGACGCCGGAATTTCAACGAATGGCCTTTTGATATGACTCTGTCTGCAGTCTCAAGTTTACCTTTTTTCTGCTCATGTAAAGGCGATCGTGACGCCTGCACTTACGAACCTTTACCCAGCTTGCGGATTCGGGATACCACCTTTCTCAACGAATCGATCTTTTAATTTGAGCGAGTTAATTTTATCCTCTGCTCTGCGATGGAACCATCCAATTGGAACCTCGGTAGCTGATGCTTTAAATCTACTGAAATCATTTTAAAAATCAATTCTACTTAATAACAAAATCTGCTTGCTTACTATAGAAGCTTTTGTTCCAATTTTTTGGGAATCGGAATGTACATTTTTTCTTCCTCTAACATTCGGTTTGCTCAAATTTGGCTGGGAAAAATTTGACAAACCTCGACCTTTGTTTTTATCGTAGGAATCTTCATGCTAAATCTTAAAGCTTTTTTTCTTAAAGTCCCAAAAGTCAACACGTTTATCCGTATGAAAAAGGACAGACGGATGTGACTATATCGAATCAACTTTTAAAGCTGATCAAGAAAGAGATGATTCCATCTGAATGTATTCCACATTACATATGTACATACACTCACACGGAAATAATAGTTCATTTTTTAATTGCAGAGAAAGCTTATTGTCGGGTCAAGCAGCAGCACGGCGTTTAATGTTAATGTTTAAATAATGTTAAAATAATGTTTATGTATGTTTAGTGTAATAATTAGTTAGAGTTTATTTATTAAGCTAAAGTATGGATAAATCGCCTTAGTTGGTCGCAAGCCGACTCTTTCTCGGCCGCTCGATTTCAACGGGCCTATTTTAAGAGAGCTTAAGCTTCGCAATCACTATGTCGGGCCGCCCTCTCCACTATCGAGAGCTTTAGCTTCGCGTATGTCTAGTCGAGCCGCACTCTCTGTCCATTTTATTAGTCACTGCTTAGCACCATAAACTGGATGATCACAATGGTTGATCCCAGTTTCATCTGCCTGCAGCATAAATAAAATATAACGTACTGTAATTAAATTCGTCTTTCATTTCCCGGCATTGAAAACTCTCAATGACCAAACACTTATGCTTTTTGCTGTGCGACTTTTTTTTAAAATTATAAACAAAACTTGAAAGTACCAATATAAGAACATTTCATGCCACTGTTTTTGCATATTGCAAAAAAATATATATTGATTCAATAAACTTTCATATCTATACTGACAGCCTTAAATATGGAGTAAGTGAATCTCCACGACGGAAATGCCCAAAAAATTTAACAATAGCGTCAAATTTTTTAACTATTCCACCAAATCATGCTAGACCCACGGAAATCTTCAAATCTTCATCTTCTTCGTAATCTTCTTCATAATCTTCATATTCTTTTCAATAGTGAGCCTAAACTGAGACATTTACAAATCTTACAATGGATCTTCTTATGAACCTCTAATTTTGCCTCTGCCTTTTATAAGGGGCTTGACGGTCATAAATGGGTGCTTTCATACCTCTGATAAAAGATATTCCTGATTATTGATTTGATTAACATTGATTAAGTTTCGTGAATCATTAGACTAAGTCGTGGGTTATAGTGAAACCAAAAAGATCCAGATGTACAATTAGCAGTTATTATAATGTTTTAAAGAAATTTGAAAGCCTAGAAAAATTTTTTTTATTTATAACAAAAAATACCTTCTTATATCAAATTTCACATTAGTATTGATTTTTTCGCAAATGATCTATCAACGCTATCCGTTAAACTGCAAGAGTATCCAAAACATTGAGAAAAAGGTTCATCGCGTAAAAAAATATTTCATAACAGTCCTTAAACAGTTTCAGATTTTCAGTCGGCGGGTCAATTGATGATATCTTAGCACACCATAGTTTTACAGAGCTTGAACTGCTTAACAACGTTACAAAGCTTTTATTTAGAGACCTCTTGATTAAAATAAAAAATTTTTCTCATTCTTAAAAGAACTCCGCTTCAGATCCTTGCTGTTCCTCCTGGGTTCCGCACAGTTCCGCCGTCGGCGATTTCCGCCCGTCACTCACGGGCGCGTCGATGGCCTTTCCTGTGTTCGCTGCTGAAACACACTCGGTTCGCCTCGGTTCGAGCTACAGGATCCTTGACGGACCAAAGACTGAGCGTCGCGCCTCCGATACCCCAAGGAAAGACCGCGCTCACGCGCTCCCGAGTCCGGATCGGGAGTTTGACGCCAAAGACCGTGCGTCGCGCGTCCGTTACACTAAGGAAACGCCACGCATACACGCTAGCGAGTCGGGATCGGGAGGTTGCCTGCAAGGACCTGGCGGCGCGCCCCCGCTATACCAAGGAAACACCTTAGCACCCTTGACGCCTTCCTTGCCTCTGCCTCATGCTACCTATCTTAGGAAGGCTTAAAAGTATAATACTAAAAAGTATTGAGGTGTATTTATCGATTTTTTAATTATCCATTAAGTTGGCTTCAATCATGCGATTTAAGTCAAATATGCGTCGTTTTGTTCGATGACCAACGAGATGCCAACTTAGTAATAAGAAATTATATTACTTATATACCTGTACATAGCTTCCTATAGAATGTCGCTTCCATAGTGGAAAAAAAACCTTTTCACATGCCTTTTTTGTGGCCAACTTCTGACTTCCAAGCTAATTTACCATAGACAAAGACAGGTGGTAATCGCTTAGAGCGAAGTTTCGGCTAAATGGCGCGTCACCAAAGATGTGTGTGGCCCCTAAGTTTCCCTGATGAAAGACAGTGAGGCCTCTGATCATCAAAAATGGCCAAAAAAATGAATGCTGCCTTTAAGCGGTCCGGTCAAAGATGCTTTTTCATGTCCAGCTCTTGGCCAATGCTTCTATTATCTTCTTGTCTACTATCGTCTATCTTGTCTGTCTGTTTCTCTGATTGGGGCATAGGAAATTTCTCTAACCGAGTGCCGCACACATACACACATTCAGCATACTTACACTCGCATACACATTCACATTCAGCTATTCATTACTTATACTATGGTTTCGTTACAAAATTAAAACTTTTTCGGCCGATCCTAATGTCGTATCATTGATCGTAACGATCAGCTATTTGTCCGATAGATTATATATATCAGAATTTATATCAGATCTAACTGTAAAATTATTCGTTTTGGCTTTGCAGGATGCTGTGCCGTGTAGTTGACCACATGCAATGCACAGTGAGCGCAGTATAAAATAGATCTTTGAAGCATTTGTTCTTGAACTTTTTTAAAAGTAGTTTGCTTTAAGTTGTATTGTGCTTGAAGACTCAATTGGATATCTACGAACGTTTAATGTCGTTTTATCGTTTTTAGATTCATTTTAGCTTTGAAGGATTTTATGCCGTGTAGGACTCCACAAGCAATTGAGAGTGAGCGCGGTATACAATAGATCTTTGGAAAAACCACATCCCTTTTACGTGATCGGGCCAGACTTCGCCTAGGTTAAAAGAGTTGTGATCGATTAATTAAAAGAAACCATCAGAGGATTCCTGGATTTCTCCAAATGGCCAAAAATGTGCTGTCCGATGCAATAAATTGAAAAAAAAAATTTACATAAAAGGATATCGGTTTGATGTTGTTACCGATAACGTGCCAAATGACCAGATGGGCGGCCCTGGAGAAACAACAGTGCCAGTATGGCCTGCATTACCTCCGCGGTAAATGTTAAGTTCACGCTATCTCTCAGTAACTGGAGACTCTACAAGGAATTACCCTGAAGCTAACATAGCTAACATTCAAGCACGCGCCAGCACAACTCCTTACTAATTGTCAAAATTGTTGTCAGATATCAACCAATTTTTGCTCCGAAAAAATCCTAGTATAGTAATCCTTAGACCTTAGTATTTACTCATAGACGAAGAGTTGGAAACAGACAATTTTTGAATAAAAGAGAGCCGTCGGGATCAAGAGGATGGATTTTAATGTTTCCTTATATACATTGCAAATATTATTGCAAACTGGATGCAAAATTGCTGAACCGATTTCATTATTGTTTATTTTTTTGTTTATTAGTTTATCGGTCTGAAAGGTCGCAGGCCACGATTATCAAGCATTTGGCTTATCAGCTACGCAGGGATTAGAAATCTAGCAGATAAATCCTGTAAAATATCCGAACAGCTCCGCAATACCTACTAGACAGTTCGTGATAATGCTCAAATGAAGAATCAAGATCAAGAAAGTCAATCTCAGTATTGCTATTGAAATGGTATTGAAAAAGAGTAACGTTCGTTTCTCTGCGCCCGAACCATCTAAACAAAGTACCAAAGGGGATAACTGATAGCCGAATAAACAGGGGCGCCCCACAAGGATGTGGACTCTCTCCCTTTTTGTGGAATGAAGAAGTTAGTTTTTTATGCGGGCGACGCTGTAGGGTTGTTAAATTTTACGTATCAGATAATCCGCGCAAAGACTTTGTGACTTTATGAAGGACAAAATTGAATTATATTCAATTTATAGTATGATATGGGTGATCTCAACCGGAGAAAAGGATACTTACAAGAAATGTGTAGGAAGAAAGCGACTTGCGGTATAAATAAATAAATACATTTTAAGGATAATAGATATTCCCTTGCGACTGGCGAGGAGATTAAATCTCCACACACACCAAGGCAGGTCTGGAGAAGCCAAGAAAGTTAAGAGGTTTTAGAGCGTTCGCGCACGGGGGGTATTACAATGTTATATAGAATGGGGGTTTGCGGAGCAGTTAAGGAGTACGCCAAAGCGCACAGTGGGAAAGGAGAAGCGAGGGTGTGTGTGGCGTGATATTGAAAAGCAGCACTAATGATAGGAGCAGAATCAAGAAGGATTAACGGGCGCTTCTGAAGAGTCCGACAATCATGTGTTATTGTTCCTAGAAAAAGCTGTTGTCCGACAGCCCAGATAGTGTAATGTGCTTTACCAGGGTACAAGAGTCGAATTGGGCCGTTGCCCATCCACGGTAGATAGCCTTGCCACGAAGCGTTTAAGCGGACTGGTCTGGCGTACGCTTTACCGAATCCTAACGGCCGACAGGCGTGATCTTGAAAAGCCGGGTGTTTCCCATCGAGGAAAAATATCGGGAACACCACAGACACCAGTCAAGAGAATCCTAATCCATGCTCGCTAGCCCGCATCGCGGTGACGCAGTGAATAAAAATAAGTTAACATAATATTAAAGCGCTATAGTTTAGATTTTTGTATTTCCTCTTTAGGGGGCTGGTAACAGGCCCTGGTACGGTGATGTCTCTGCCGTAGATGCTGGATAATCGTATTCGGGCGGAGAAAAAACAATCCCTTTCTTAAATTAGCCTAATCCAATGTGCAACAGCATATCCCGAAGAACGCGTGTCCGAGGGGAGCTCTTAAGCTAATAAGCAAACCGACCGACCTCCCAGTTTTAACCAGGCGTTTTGTGACAAGCGGGCTATGTCATGATGGACGAACCGCTTTCTCGCGGGTATATACAAATAAAAGCCAAAATAGAGATCGGAACTCCCTCAGAAAGTTCGGAAATGGGGTCGATGACCCTTGACGCTGAAAGAGTTGCTGGGATAGAGAAGCTTCCTACAGAAAAGCAACATCCGAAGGCGGGACATGCCGGTGCGGGAAAGGGTGCCAAGGATCTAGGGACCACCAAACGGCGTGGAGGTCTTCACTTCAGAGTCAACCTTTATACCAACCGGCGGGCTGCCTAAGGCAAACACTGGTCCGGCAGAGTCTCACTCGACGCAACGCAAAAGTTCTTACCAGGATAGAAGAAGAGCAGCCTTAATTTTGATGAAGGCTACCCATCGGCGGAATCCGGAGCCGATGTTAATATACCCTTGCAGTTAAAACCGGATATATATCGCAAACATCATATATAGTTGGCCGATCCTTATAACATAATAAAACCAATGAATTACAATAAAATATATAAAAAAGGTCCCAAGCTTCTATCTTCAAAAATTCGTATTTCGTATTTCTACCTTATATATTCCTACCCTCGGCTCCGCCCGAAGTTAGATTTCCTTTCTTGTTTTTTTTTGGTGCAATTAATCCGCGGAATTGTGTGGTAACAAAAAGAAGGTTTTTTTTGTTATTCCCCAATAGTGTAATTTTTTACACCACATAACTTTTCTGTTCCCCCAGTTATACAGTCCACATAACGCTCCAATGCTCTTAATCCGTACTTGCATGCGTGTCCATATACTTCCATATATTTTCTGCCTCCAATTTTAGAAAATATATAACTGACAACATTAAATAAAAATAAAATGTTCTTAAAACCAACAATTATAAACCGCCATACTACAAATCCGTGATTGTGCCGCTTAAATTCTCAACCTAGCCGCCGCAGTAGCCGTGTTGTGTTCTTTTTTGGTGCTGTTTTTTTTTCCTTTGGGGTGAACTACGTACAGGGTGCCGACGGCAAAAAAAATCAATTAATTATAAATGTATATATTTTCCAATTATAACTACTAAAATTTATTTAATTCTTATTTTCCGTTCGAGCGAAGGGCCAGTTTTTTTAATTCACCTTTCCGGCCACTCAACAAGTCGAAAATTATTAATATTTTAATTATCAATCTTCTGTCCAAATAGAGCCGCGGTTTCAATTCCACCTTTTCGGCTTCGTGATAATTAAATTCAATTAATTAAAGATTAAGGTTTCAACTCCGACAATTAGTAAAAAATTAATATTTTTTTTTGTGTTAAATTCAAGCCAAAGTCAAGTCCACCTTTCCTGCTCCGTGAATAGTTAAGAATGCAGTATCTACGTACGAACCACACTTGTATAAGTGACTTCTCGCGAATCGTCGTCGCATGCAGACGTGTATTTATTGTGCTCCGGGAAAAAAAACATTCATCAATATCAAAAAGTGCAGTGACTGGTTTCGTAAATCAACAACAACGCGAAAAGACGCTTTCAGCGATGAAATCGCTAATGTTTATATTGATTAATTAATTAATTAATATAAAACATAACATTTAAAACTCGAACAATATCAATTTCGATTGCAATGAGTCTAAACGACGTTAGCACACAACGTCAACGTGAGCAAGACGAGAGACGGCTCTCAGTACAAAGAAACAACGCTTACTTCACTTTCAAAGCAACCGAAAGTAATGCAAGCTCATCCCAAACACGGTCAATTACCCCAAACTTGGCCGAATTCTTAAACGTAGAGAGCGTGAGAGCGCGTTCTTGCTCCCCCTCGCTACCATCGATGTCTCTGCAGCCAAAGAGCGCAGTAACTAGCACCGCAACCTCTTTGACAACGTCAACCGTAACAACAACAACAACCGCTACTGTAACGACAGCGCGTTTAACGACGTCATCAGCTAGCAACGCAAACATTGATACTTCAGCCGCTGTGCTGCCCGAAAAAGAGAACAAAAACAAAGAAAATATTAAGCCGGCTGTGCAGACTGGTATGGATCGTTACATCCAAATCAAAAGGAAGCTGAGCCCCCTAAACTCCCAACGCAAAATAACCCGTGGCAATGCTAACATAGCCGCAATAGAAACGCCCACGAACTCAAACCGTTTTAAAATCTTGGCAGACTATGAGGATGACGCCGAATCTACAGAAGTCGAAAAAAGGAAGCCTAAGCCCCCGCCAATATACATACGAGAAAAAAGTTCCAACGTTCTTGTCAACAAAATTATAGAGCTCATTGGCAAGGACAACTTTCACATAATACCACTCGTAAAGGGCAATATCCAGGAAACAAAAGTTCAAACGAAGTCTGAAGATAATTACAGAGTATTATCAAAATACCTCACCGACAAAAAAAAGAACTTTTATACGTATCAGCTAAAAAGCAGCAAGGGCTTGCAAGTCGTACTTAAGGGCATAGAGCCCGAAGTACCGCCTGCAGAGATAACAAAGGCGCTACAAGAGAAGGGATTTAGCGTTAAGACAGTGTTCAATATCTCTAACAGGGATAGAAAGCCGCAGCCACTCTTTAAGGTTGAACTCGAACCACAAACTAAGCCCCTCAAGAAATACGAAGTGCACCCTATATACAATCTTCAGTTCCTGCTGCACCGCAGAATTACAGTTGAGGAGCCGCACAAACGCAATGGCCCGGTACAATGTGCGAACTGCCAAGAATATGGCCATACAAGGTCTTACTGTAAACTGCGCCCAGTTTGTGTAGTTTGTGGTGAGCTTCATGACTCCGCACACTGCCCAGCGAGCAAAGATGACCAAAACTCGAAAAAGTGCGGCAACTGCGGTGGAAATCACACTGCTAACTATAGAGGTTGCCCAGTTTATAAGGAGCTGAAAAGTCGCATCCACCAGAGGGGACTTACTGCCCGCACCCAAAATAATCAGTTCATAGCCTCCAGGACAAACCCTGAAGTCTTCTTCTCGACCGCAGCCAGATCCTCACTAGGACTTACAAACTCTGACAAAAATGTCACATACGCAAGCGCTTTAAAATCAGGACTGGCTACCCCAGCCTCAAAAAGCTCACTGCCGCAATCAGCACACCAAGAACCGAACACGGCTCAGCAGTATCAACTTCCGGAGCAGTCAAAAAGTAACTTTGAAGCAATGATATGCAGTCTACAACAAAGCCTTACGGAGTTCATGTCGTTTATGCGTACAACTATGCAAGATCTAATGCGAAACCAAAATCTATTAATACAAATGCTGGTTTCACAACAATCCAAATAATGACTTCCCTACGAATATCTACATGGAACGCTAACGGCGTTTCGCAGCATAAACTCGAGTTAGCGCAATTCCTACTAGACAATCAAATCGACGTAATGCTGCTTTCAGAAACACATCTTACGAACAGATACAATTTCCAACTACGAGGATATTCATTCTATGGAACAAATCATCCAGACGGTAAAGCACACGGCGGGACTGGAATTTTAATCAGAAGCCGTATCAAGCACCATTATCATACGAAATTTGCAAAAAACTACCTACAGGCCACATCAATAAATATACACCTAAATACTGGCAAGCAATTAACTCTAGCTGCCGTATACTGCCCCCCACGCTTCACCATAGCCGAAGATGAGTTTATGCAGTTTTTCAACTCACTCGGAGACCACTTCATAGCAGCAGGAGACTACAATGCCAAGCACACACACTGGGGATCTCGTCTTGTGACCCCAAAAGGAAAGCAGCTCTATAATGCAATTATCAAAGCTAAGAACAAGCTAGACTATGCTTCTTCTGGCACACCAACATACTGGCCGGCAGACCCAAAGAAACTTCCCGATTTAATTGACTTTGCGATTACCAAAAACATTCCTAAAAATCTGATATGCGCCGAATGCCTTTCGGATCTTTCATCTGATCACTCGCCTGTCCTTTTTACTCTACTCCAACACCCAGGAACATGGGATCAACCATCAAATCTGACCTCGCATAAAACCAATTGGGTTAAGTACAGGAAGTACATCAGCTCACACATTGAGCTGAGTCCTCACCTCAGCGACGAAGCCAACGTACACAGTTTTGTTAAATCGCTGGAGTCTGTACTCGTCTCTGCAGCTCGAGTTTCAACACCTCAAATTATAAACACACAACGCAATCAAAAGAAGACAAATCTACAAATCGAACAGCTCGTCCTCGAAAAGCGACGCTTACGTCGAGAATGGCAATGTCACAGATCGCCATCTGCTAAGCAACGCTTCAAACATGCCTCACGTCAACTTGATCAAGCTCTACAGCAAGAAGAAACGTATGTCCACCACCGCTACATAGAGCAATTGTCAACTAACAGTACGAAACACTCACTATGGAGAGCTCACCCAACTCTGAGCTCACCGAAAGAAACCGTGATGCCTATTAGAAATTCCACAGGCGGGTGGGCGCGCAGCGACGCAGACAGAGCCAGTACGTTTGCCAAACACCTTAAAAATGTCTTCCAACCAAATCCTGCCACCAATGCGTTTACTCTGCCGACTCTATCAGATGAGCCCCAGCCTCAACATGAGCCGATTGAGTTTCGCCCAAACGAAATCGTTAACATCATCAAACGACAACTGAATCCGAAAAAATCCCCGGGCTGCGACCTCATAACTCCCAAAATGATCATTGAGCTCCCATACTGTGCCGTTTGCACTCTCACCCAGCTATTTAATGCCATCGCAAAACTTGGCCACTTTCCAGTGAGATGGAAAAAGTCAATTATAATAATGATAGCAAAGCCGGGAAAAGACCACACTATCCCCACGTCGTATAGACCTATAAGCCTACTCTCTTGCCTATCTAAACTCTTTGAAAAATGCCTAATGACTCGGATAAACACATACCTGAGAATCCAGGAAGGAATCCCGTCACACCAATTTGGGTTTCGTGAAAAGCATGGAACAATTGAGCAGGTCAACCGGATAACATCCGAAATTCGGAACGCGTTCGAAAAACGAGAGTACTGTACTGCCATATTTTTAGATGTCTCTCAAGCATTCGATAGAGTCTGGCTGGAAGGTCTAATGTACAAGATCAAGACAATGCTTCCCTACAGCACCCACAAGATTTTGGAGTCTTACCTTCACGACAGAAAATTTGTCGTGAGGTGCAATACCGCTATATCCGATGAGTACACTGTTGGAGCTGGAGTTCCCCAAGGCAGCGTGCTAGGGCCAATATTATATGTCCTCTACACAGCAGATATCCCGACAAGCACACGTCTAACAACATCCACGTTTGCCGATGACACAGCTATTCTTAGCCGCTCAAAATGCCCGATTCAAGCAACTGCGCAGCTAGCTCATCATATGGTCGATGTCGAAAAATGGCTGTCAGACTGGCGAATTAAAGTGAACGAACTAAAATGCAAGCATGTTACGTTCACTCTGAACAGGCAAAACTGCCCGCCGATAACATTAAACAACACTCTACTCCCACAAGCAAACGAAGTAACATACCTAGGAGTACATCTCGACAGAAGACTCACATGGCGCCAACACATTGAAGCCAAAAGAACACACCTAAAGCTAAAAGCCAGCGGTCTTCATTGGCTTATCAACGCTCGGTCACCTCTTAGCCTTGAACATAAAGTCCTGCTGTACAACTCGGTACTAAAACCTATATGGATGTACGGCTCCCAGTTATGGGGGAACGCCAGCAATAGCAACATTGACATAATTCAAAGAGTTCAGTCGAAGATCTTGAGAACAATCACCGGGGCACCGTGGTACGTTCGCAACGAAAACATACACCGCGACTTATACATTCGACCAGTCAAAGAAGCGATCGCAGAACAGAAGGTAAAGTACTTAACCAAGCTATCGGTGCACCCTAACCACCTGGCGAGAGGTCTAACAAGGTTGAGCAACCAATCACGCCTTCGTCGCAATGACTTACCCACCCAGCGACCGACCTGAGGGACGCGCAACCAGAATGCAGTCTTAGTATACTGTTAGTTAAATTTTAATGTTAAGATTCGTCAACTTATTGTTAGTCTCAAAATTAAGAGTAGATTCAATAACTAAAAGCAAAGCTATAATAAAAAAAAATAAAAACAAGAAAGGAAAGCTAACTTCGGGCGGAGCCGAAGTTTATATACCCTTGCAGTTAAAACCGGATATATATCGCAAACATCGGATATAGTTGGCCGATCCTTATGGGAATAGGAAAATATAATCCAATTTATTACAATACAAAATCTAAAAAAAGTCCCAAACTTCTATCTTCAAAAATACGAAAGTTGATATATCTACCAAGTACCATTTCCGATCGTTCAGTTATATGGCAGCTATAGGATATAGTCGGCCGATCCTAATGAAATTTGGTAGGTCGGATCAACTGACCAAATATATAATCTGTACCAAGTTCCAGCTTTCTATCTTCAAAAACACGAGTTGGGTCAAAGATGGGTCATTTCCGATCGTTCAGTTATATGGCAGCTATAGGATATAGTCGGCCGATCCTTACGAAATTTGGCATGTCGTATTATTTTACCAAAAATAGCTCTCACCTAAAATTTGAACTCTCTAACTCTAAAAACACCAAAGTTATACCATTTCCGATCAATCAGTTATATGGCAGCTATAGGATATAGTCGGCCGATCCGGACCGTTCCGACTTATATACTGCGTGCAAAGAAAAGAAGGGTGTGTGCAAAGTTTCAAGACGATAGCTTTAAAACTGAGAGACTAGTTTGCGAAGAAACAGACAGACGGACAGACAGACAGACAGACGGACAGACGGACAGACGGACAGACGGACATGCTCATATCAACTCAGGAGGTGATCCTGATCAAGAATATATATACTTTATAGGGTCGGAGATGTCTCCTTCACTGCGTTGCACACTTTTGACCAACATTATAATACCCTCTGCAAGGGTATAAAAATGTCCCAAACTTCTATCTTCAAAAACACAAAAGTTGGGTCATTTCCGATCGTTCACTTATATGGCAGCTATAGGATATAGTCGGCCGATCCTAATGAAATTTGGTAGGTTGGATCATCTGGCCAAAAATATAATCTGTATTAAGTTTCAGCTTCCTATCTTCAAAAACACGAAAGTTGGGTCATTTCCGATCGTTCAGTTATATGGCAGCTATAAGATATAGTCGGCCGATCCTTATGAAATTTGGCATGTCGTAATGGTTTGCCAAAAATAGCTCTCTTGTTAAATTTGAACTCTCTAACTCTAAAAACACCAAAGTTATACCATTTCCGATCAATCAGTTATATGGCAGCTATATGATATAGTCGGCCGATCTGGGCCGTTCCGACTTATATACTGCGTGCAAAGGAAAGAAGGGTGTGTGCAAAGTTTCAAGACGATAGCTTCAAAACTGAGAGACTAGTTCGCGTAGAAACGGACAGACAGACAGACGGACAGACAGACGGACAGACGGACAGACGGACAGACGGACAGACGGACATGCTCATATCAACTCAGGAGGTGATCCTGATCAAGAATATATATACTTTATAGGGTCGGAGATGTCTCCTTCACTGCGTTGCACACTTTTGGACAAAATTATAATACCCTCTGCAAGGGTATAAAAAAAAAAAAAAAAAAAAAGAACGTCATCAATTTTTTTCGAACGAGCACGAATTTTCCGGTACTTGTCCATTTTCCGTACCTCCAACGCTGCTTCTACTCCGCATCAGGCAACATCCGCCTACAATCTCAACAAACCTCGTCTCCTTTTGGGTTTTTTTTTGGTTCCTGAAGTTTTTTTCCACATTCGAATTGTGCCGCACACGACTTTCCTTTCGACATCGGCGCCACTAATTCCCACTTGTTCCTTGTAACCGCATTTCATCCGCGATCACCATTCTCATCACATTAGTGTGACCGGCCACCGCTTCGTACGAGGCACTTATTGCGCAAGTCAGTCGACAAGCTTTGACCAGTGAATTGGACTCTGAGAATGCCCACGGGAGACGACAAAAAGCCGCGTCCGATCCCAACCATCCGCTTGAACAGATCTCAATCCGCATCTCCGCGGACGCCTCTTTTGAAGCCTAAGGCGACCAGTGCCATTCCAAGGGCAAAGAGTGACGAATCCGTCAATACAATGCCCGGTCCTTCACAGAGGCAGACTCGCTCCGTTGCGAAAATGGCTCAAAGTGCGGTCGAAGTGGCGCTGGAAAAGTTCATCGTCACAACAGAACGAATTAGCCAATTTGAGGCTAACATAAATACGGGGGCCCAGAAATGAAAATAGGCCCCCAATACATGTGCGAAGTTCATCGGGACCAAATCCGGGCACTGTGGGAGAAGGTGGAGAAGAGCTATGAGAGCTGCTCCGATTTGCTAGCCGTGTCCGACGAGAATGCGGTCACCTCGACAGTGCTGGAATCGAAGTACAGCTACTGTTACTCCATCTATTCGAGGTGTATTGCCTTGTTTCGGGAGAAAATTGCCTCCCAATCCACTCAGGCTTCCGTCAATGTCCACACGCCCGCGTCTACAGGCTGCCGGTTACCTCCACTGATTATGGTGATTATCTTCGGAGTCTGTAAATGGCCCACCTTCAGAGTCTTGTTTCCGGCCATTTACATCCAAAACTCGCGGCTTACCCCGGTAGAGAAGTTGTTCCACTTGCTGTCTAAAAAAGAGTCTGGGGTCGCGCTGAAGGAGCTGCAAGCCACCATTCAGAATTGTCTGACAGCCCTAGGAATGTCCTCCATCAATGTTGAGGCTTGGGACTGTCTCCTGGTATTTATGATTTCCTTTAAGCTCCCCAAAGTCACACTTTCTATGTGGGAGCAATTCGTACATAATAAGTCTGAAATTCCAACATGGAAGGAATTAGATAACTTTCTGACGCCCATACCTGCTTCACATGCCACAGCCGACACCACACCCTCCTGCACCGCGGCAATCCGTTCACTGCCTCTCCAAGTCCGCCTACGCCAGCAAGAGCTCGACCCGCACAGACTGCCAGAAGCACAAACGGCTCAGAGGATCAGTCGGATTTAAGCCTAAGTTTCCGGACTTAATCAGACCATTTCCGCGCAGTCTACTAAATTGTGCCATTTCTTCATTCGGTCGCAGTCTAGACCTGGGCTACAATTAGAGACTGCGGCTTACGTTCTTCCGCAGTTGGCAGGAAATCTACCATCATACCCGATTCCGCGAGATCGTCTCAAGATCGGCTGCCCGACATTCCTCTGGCGGACCCTAACTTCTTTGATAGCTCCCAAGTCGATGTGTTAATAGGAGCTGACATTCTTCCGTCCATTCTCCTCGGTAATGCCAAAGCTTACATCTGCCGGTCGCTTCTCGGTCACGAGACCATTTTTGGATGGGTGCTGACACGCCTATTATCTTCAGCCAACCCCCGCAGCGTGTCCGTTTTTTCCATACGAGTGGCCTCGCAGCTTACTGTATCAGCTCCTCACTAAATTCTGGGAGGTGGAAGATGTGCCCACACAGATCAGTTTGGAATCGGATTCAGTTTGCGAGCACAATTTGGTTCAGACGACGAGAAGAGACGAGTGTGGCAAGTACATTGTGACGCTCCCCTTATGCGACCCCGAGCAGAAGGGTTCCGAACTAGCGGCTTCATGGTCCTTTTCTCTTGCTCAGTTCCTGCGTAATGAGCAGCGCCTGAAGAGGGATCCGCCCCTTAAAGCCCGCTATGACTCGGTAATCCAGGAATACATCGACTTAGGCCACATGACCGAGGTCTCTCCCGCGAGCAGTTCCGCTACCTACTATCTTCCACATCATGCGGTCTTCAAGCACAACCACCAAAGTTCGGATGGCCTTCAATGCTTCGAGCCCGTCCGCAAACGGGACCAGTCTGAACGAAATGGAAATGGATGTCGAATAGCAAGGCGATCCTGGCCGACATTCCGAGCAACCACCTCCTTCGTACTGATTTCCTCGACATCGATGCAGAGAGCACGACCAAGACACTCGGCGAGCGGTGGAAAGCGACGACAGATGAACCAGAATTGACTTCCTTCTCGTCTTTCACGAAGCGCCAAGTCCTCTCCCAAATTGCCAAATTGTTCGATCCAGCAGGTTGGCTCGCTCCTTTCATTGTCTGAGCAAAAATGTTCATGCAGGACATTTGGCTTCTGGATCTAGGGTAGGACGACGCCCTCCCTCAAGATTTCTTTCAGCGATGGGTTGACTTTCTGAAGAATTACTTCGGTGCTCGATCATATTCGTGTACATCGGTGGGTCGCGTTCCGACCACATCTTAAGGTCGAGCACCAAAGCGTCTGCGAAGCGTCGCAGAAGGGGCGCAGCAATTAATGTTCGTGTCGAGGTTGGGTCTACGGTAATTGTGAACCTGCTGACTGCAAAGACTCGAGTGGCCCCAGTTAAAACGGTGTCGCTCTTTCGGCTAGAGCTGTGCGGTGCCTTGTTGTTGTCTGAGAAGGCCACCGCCATTCTACCAAAGATGCCAGGGGCCCCGTCTGCCCTACATTGTTGGACGGACTCGACTATTGTCCTCGTGTGGCTGCAGAAGCCAGCGTGTCACCCAGTTCACCGACGTGCAGAAATGGGCACATGTCCGATATGAGCAAAACTCTACGGATCTCGATAGCCGGGGCGTAGCTCTCCAAGATCTTGATAACCTGACTGGCTGCAAAGGCCTCGCAGCGTTTGGCCCACTCAAGGCAATGATGCCCCCGTGACTGAGCTCGAGAAGAGAGCAGTCAAGGTCCATGTCGCGAAGGCGCCCCCGAAGATCTTCTTGAACGTTTTTCTACACTCAACAAGGCTTTACAAGTCCTTGCCTATGTTAATCGCTTCATCCAGCACGCGCGGAAGATTCGATCTCCGAAGAGCACCTGACAGCTAATGAGGTTACGTCGGCTGAAAGTCTTCTAGTTTCCGTCACTCAGCGTAGACACTTCGTCTCTGAGATGGGCTGCTTAAGCGAAAAGCGTTCAGTATCAGCATCCAGTCAGATTCAAAATCTGAACCACTTCATGGATTTGCAAGGCCTTATGAGAGCCTGCGGCCGGGTCACATCCTCTGAATTTTTCCAATATGACAAACGGCACCCTATAATCCTTCCGTACGACTGCCATCTGTCTCGACTCCTTGTTCAATTTACGCATCGCATCACGCTGCACGGTGGCAATCAGCTGATGATCCGTCTGATCCGGGTCAAATTCTGGATTCCAAGGGTGGGGAATTTGGTCAAGTCCGTCGTCTTTTCTTGTAAAGTATGTGGCATCCACAAGAAGAAGTTGCAGACGCAACTCATGGGAGAGCTACCTAAGGAACGGAGGTCCTTCTCGCGCCCATTCACGTACACCGGTGTGGATTATGCCGGTCCTTTCGAGATAAAAAATTATACGGGGCGGGCCTGTTTCATCACAAAGGGTTATGTGTTGATGTTTGTGTGCTTCTCCATTAAGGCCATCCATTTAAAGCCTACTTCGGACCTTACAACCGAAAAATTTCTGGCTGCTTTCGCTCGGTTCGTGTCCCGGAGAGGATGCCCCCGTCAAGTGCAGTCGGACAACGGGAAGACCTTTGTGGGGGCAGCTGCCCTACTATTTCGCGATTTTCTCCAGAGCCTAAAAGGGCCTGTGACTGGTACCAATAGTCACCAGCAGTTTCTCTGGCATTTCATTCCTCCGGGAGCTCCCCACATGGGGGGCCTGTGGGAGGCAGGCGTCAAGAGCTTCGAGACCTTGTTTTACAAGTCCACCACCACGAGGAAATACACCTTTGAGGAGCTGGCTACTCTCCTGGCGAGGATTGAGGCGTGCCTGAATTCGCGACCGCTCGCGCCCCCTGGGCACTTTCTTGTGGGAGGGCCACTTCTCGCCACGGTTAAACCCGAGATAAAGGGGGATACCACGTCCATTATTAACCGCTGGCAGCTCCTGAAGGCTTTTCAGCAGCAATTTCGGCTGCAATGGAAGGAAAATAACCTCAAGGAGCTCCATAAGAGGAATAAGTGGCGAGCCCCTACGAGGGATCTCCACGTTGAGGATATGGTGGTCATCAAGGAGGACAACCTTCCGTCCAATGAGTGGCGATTAGGCAGGGTTGGCGCGGTGTATCCAGGATCTGATGGCCATGTCAGCGGTATCGACATCCGCACCTCGCGAGGGCTCGTCAAGCGGCCCGTTGCTAAGGTCGTGCTTCTTCCGATGGAGGCGTCCGCCTGCCCACAATAATTATGCATTTCTTCCGCTCCAATGTTCATGTCCATTTTGCTGTCTCGTCACTCTGCCCGTAGTTCCAAATCGTATATCACACAAATTCTGATAACGTTGTTTGGTTCTCCATCATATTTCCGCCAGTCATTTTCAGATGCCTGGCCCACGAGCAATCCGACGGATCGTGTCGGCGTGGAACTGCTGTAGGACGTGTGGTCAGGATCACCACTCACTGCTGCACCTTGTGGAGAAGCCGCGGGTTCGGCGCCAGCTACGTCAAGAGGAGCACCGGTCACGGAGAGGGGGAGACAGTACACGGAGTGTCTCAGCTAGGGCTCGGCCGTCGTCCGCCATTTCCTGGCGCGGTTCGGTTGCTTTTCGGCCTTCGTCCGCCACTTTCCGGTGCTCACAAGCCGATTCACGGCCATCGACTTCACGGCGCTCGTCGGCAGCTCCTCGGCATTCTTCCGCCACTGGTGGCGTGTTTCCGTCTGTCCACTACCAGCGTGGGGGACGAACAAATTTGTTCGGCCACCGTGGGTTCCAAAACCGATGATAGCGTTCGGCTGGAGGTCATCTTTAAGATCGAGCCCCATGTGAGCGAGGCGGTGCGTGCTCACTTTCGATGCGTGATATTGGCGGATTGGCGTTTCTATCTGCCAGCGACGATCTCCGTTGTTCTGGGCGCGGATATGTACGCACGTATCAGCCGGGCTTCCTAAAGATCCAGGACGGGCTGCCAGTGGCCCAGAGCACCGTTTTTGGATGGGTCGTGTCCGGAGCCTGTCACCAGCCGCAACGACAAGGGATCTGTTGCAGCCCGAGTGATTGCAAGGGGGGCGGGATGCCGCTGCTCAGCTGAGCTTAAGAGTGCATCCGCGCTAAAGAGCGCACCCGCGCTAAATAGGGCATCCGCGCTCGCCCCTCTATGCACTCTCTCTCTCTGGTCGGCTGTCGTCGGTCGTCCGCTCTGGCTACAGCGTTCTAAGTTTAGAACGTTTAGTTCTTTCTAAGTCTAGTATCATGTAAGCAGCAAATAAAGCTGACGTGAATGCGCCTGGAATATAAAACCACGACCCTATAAACCCCACAACAATAGGGTCGGAGATGTCTCCTTCACTGCGTTACACACTTTTGGACAAAATTATAATACCCTTTGCAAGGGTATAATAATATTTGCTGTTATTTGTTATTTTTATAACAATAACATGGTTCACAATGCTCCAGATGACTTTATAATAAAAAAGTCTAGAACTGAGTAAATTTTGTACAGAAATTATAAAGTCATCTGGTGGCAAAACAACGTTTGCCGGGTCTGCTAGTAGTTTAATATATGTGTCTGATCTCTTTGGATTCTAAATCAGAATTGACCTAATTGTACAGAAAGAGTTTACAAAGAAGCTTAAAGTAAAACAAAGAAATGGATGTGTATATATTGCAAAAGTGCCTAGCTCAGCAATGGAACGAAAGCTTGTGTCTGGACTGATCCTCCTAGTCAGTATACAGCCAGACGCTTGTGGCCTCTGACCGAATTAGGTGTCATCGTCGTGTGGGGACGATGTGTAGTGGCGATGGATACCGTGACATCACTGGCCAGTGACGGCCAGAGTCACCGTCGATGAGTGCCGTCGGTGACGGCCAGAGTCACCGTCGATGAGTGCCGTCGGTGACGGCCAGAGTGAAGGTATTGTCGACACCAATTGCAGGGGTGGTTTCGGGGTGAAGATTGTTTCTATTAGGATACTGATATAGTGACATAGTGGCTAATACTAACCAAGAGCAGGTAAAAAGGCGGTCTTCGATCGCTGTTTAGCTCTGTTTCGATCTCGTCCATTTTCTTGAAATTTACTTCATTCTGAATGTATAGTTCTTTTAAGTCTGGTGGTGTTCACATCTTTCTTAGCTTGATGTCTGTCCATTTGGGGTCTTTTACGTTTAGAACTTCGTTGAATTCGACCATACATACTTCCAAAGTTTATAATATCGTTGATGGTAGTGCATTTTAGGAAAGCCTTTTATTTCCAATAGAAGTGTACCGGTGAAGCTAAATTGTTCAGCACATGAAGGAGTTTTCGTGGTGTTTTCAGCATTGATTAGGACGATGTGTTTGCCCTCTGCTTATCATATCCGTTCCTCCTGGCCTGTTTACTTTGCCACACATGTAGTTGGTGTTCCTGATAAAATTTCCTTGGATTTTCCTTTGGATTTGGAATATTATTTTGTCCTGCTCGTTGGGTATTGGTTCTATATTTAATATTTTATATAATTCGTTATCGTTTTCAATATCGAGATTTTGTTTCTATATAAAAAGGAGGCTTCTGCACGACTCCAACGCCAGCTGGACATCCTTGACCCGTGGCTTCGACGGTGGAACATCGCCGTCAACCATGAGAAGTCAGGCCAAACGACGTTTACAATGAAGAGAGGCGACTGTCCTGGAGTCAGTCTCGGAGGCACCCCAATTCCAGCCAGCCCTACACCCAAATATCTGGGTATGACCCTGGATAGAAGGCTCACCTGGAGAACCCACCTGCAGCGCAAACGGACGCAAATCCGGATCAAGCTGCGTCAGCTCAACTGGCTCATTGGAAGGAGGTCCAGGCTGAAGCTAAGAATCAAGCTCCTTATATATAAGGCCATTGTAAAGCCAATCTGGACATATGGTATCCAGCTATGGGGGACGGCGTGTCAAAGCAACCGAAGGATCATTCAGATCGCCCAAAACAAGGCCCTAAGAACTTTAACTGGAGCTCATCCGTTCCACGACAATGCGACAATCCACGCCCAACTGAGAGTCCCATATGTGAGCGAAGAAGTTCAGAGATTCGCCAATAGGTACGTGGTAAGGCTGGACCGACATCCTAACCCTGAGGCCATCAATCTTCTGGACAACAGCTACACCACAAGGAGGCTGAAACGGACCCACCCACTGGACCTCTGCCACTCGGGCGAACGGGACTGAGCTGCAGTTGAAAAACTAACAAGGCCCACTAAAGGGCCCGACAATAATTAACTTGAATTCTATCGCTAAGGTCTACTGTTAAAATTAGTTTCCTAGGATAAGCAAACATTGTACTACTCAATATTTCATTAAGTTAAGGTCCCATTATACAATTTAATTATTGTCCATAACTTCGGACAGATTTTAAATATAACTATTGATTGATTGATAAAAAAAAAAAAAAAAAAATATAAAAATGCGAATATTTTCTACTTATTTTATAATGCTCTCCGCTAAGTTGTTAATATGATTGGTAAGTACATCTATATTAAAGGTACAATACGATTTACAAATTGAAGGAAGTTAAACTCCTTGTGTTCGTTTTATGATAAATGTCCCTGTGGTAATTATTTATATAATTACCTATGATCTTTTGTTCTTCATTAATGTGCTTTGTAATGTTTTTAAATCCAACATATATTCGTTGTTAATTTTATTTTGTTGATTTAATCTGCCAGTGACTTCAGTGCCAAGCTTGTCTATTTTGTTAAATTTTGACCTGATTCTTTCTTTGTCCGTCGCGGTCATATTGCCCGAAATGATCTTAATCACTGAGCCTAAACCGTTTATAACTCTCCTTCTCTGTCTAACTCTTATGTTTTCTACGCAATCTTCTAATCTGATAACGTGGGATTTTCTTGGGAATTTTTTTGGACGTGGAAAAATTTAAATTGATAAATATTTTGGCCAAAAGTGTTTTTTCTTGGAAAAAAATGGGTCACTTTTAGGGAAAGTATATTCTTTTGCCATGCTGTAAAAAAGAAAGAAAGAGATTTTTTAGTCTTTTGATCTTGTAAAATATCTCTTCATCTTAGATTTGGGTATTTTTTTTTGGTTTTTTTTGTTTGTAAGGTGTTTCTTAGGTCCTCTTGCACCATGTGTTTTGAGAACCTGGGTGTCAATTTTTTTCTTTTTTTGCTTTTTTTAAAACTATGTCTCCTGTACTTGTTTTTACAGGGTCGTTGTGTAGTTTTGGTGTTCTGCCTGTCTTTTGTTCCAAATCGTCCTTTTGAACTTGTGAGTACAATTTCTACTAAAAAAAATTGAGTTGTTGTTGTTGGAGTTGTTTCGTGCTCAATGATAAACTTGACGTTCTAATTGAAGTTATGTGTTCTTCCGGTAAACCCTTAGCAGAGTGTATGCCATTATTATACGTAATGAGGGTCTCGTTAGAGACCCGTTATTGTTTTTAGATTTGGTGCATATATATAGATCTTTTAAGATGGTTCAAGAATTCATCGATTGCCCTATGATTGGATTTTACATGGTATTCTTTAATACGTGTCTGTAATTCTTCAGAAGACCTGATATCGTCTAAAAGGATTTTACAGCCTATTAGTTTGTACAGGTGGTGGTTTGGGATTTTTGTTGTGCATATTTTGTGTAGTGTATTGAAATCTAGATCTTCTATTAATATAGAAAACTCTGAAATTTGTCGTCTCTTTTAGTAGTATCATGCATATTGCAATCTATTTTTATTCTGCTTAAAGCGTCTGGCACAAGGTTTTGGTTTCCTTTTACGTGGGTAAGCTTAAAGGAGATAGCTTTCAAGGCTTGTTTCCACCGAAATAGTTTGGTTCGTCGAAGCTTTTTACCCAAGCCAGGGGCCTGTGGTCTGCATTGATCAAGAACTCTTGGCCAAACAGGTTTGGTCTGTAATATTTAATAGCCCAATGAGAACTAGTATTTCCTTTTCGATAGTTGAAAACCTTCTTTCTGTATCAGAGATAGCTATGCTAGCATAGGATACTGGCTAGGATACTCTTCTTATCTTTTTGTAATAGGACTGTTTCTACCGCTACACTGCTGGCATCAGTGGTAAGTATAAATTGTTTTCTAAAATTGGGGAATGCCAGGATTGGATCGTTGCACAGTAGGGGTTTTACTGGTTTCAAAAGACTTAATGTAATCCTCGCCTATCTTTACAGTGGCCTTCCCCTTTAGCAGCTGCGTAAGGAGCTTAGTAGTTTTGGTGAAGTCTTTAATAGATTTCCTATAATATAGGAAATATAGAATAGGACCATTTGAGACACTGACTGGGAGACGACTAAGTGATTTCGATTCCTCCTCTACTTCGTGAATATCGGTTGTTACATTACTTTCTTGATGTAGCTGGATGTCTCCCATATTTTTTTGTAAGGTGAGATTTGGTAAGTTCACTATTGCTTGGATTTTTCTTAGGATGTTTTCCCAATAAAACCGTGGAAAAATTCGTGAAAGTTAAACAGTAGGAGTTGGTATTATTCTTTCCTATGGCTAGAATTACTCATAGTCTTTGGCCTATGTCCTGGAAGGATTTGCTTCACCTAGCTGATCTTTGACATCTACCTAATGTTTTAAGAAGAACGATGATTTATCTTGGCAGAAGTTGTTTCTTGGATCAATTTGTGTTTTTTGTATTTGTAGGGCGATAACAAAGGGTGGATCTTAAAGTAATTCTTGTGTACATAAGTAGTTTTTAAATTATTCGTAACTTATCTTGTTATGTCTGTATGTGTCTGTTATGTATATAAGTATCAATTATTAAGATATATTGTAAATGTGTACCTGTAGGTGAATTTAAAAGTAATTTAGTTCGCCGATTTGAACCGACGGACCATTATTATGTCAATGGTCTTGAATGTTCCAAACGAACCGAGCGGCTCGGTTGCTAATTTTTAAGTGGCTATGTTCTTTCACTTCCCTCTCTCTCTCTTAAAAGGCTATGTTCACTTCCCTCTCTTTCTTTCAAGCGAACGGTCGTGTTTTTTTTGTGCGCACTGCGTTTTTGACAAATATTGGTAAACCGGTGTTTACGTACATACTTTGTGAATTAAATCTTGTGAATCTTAACAATCTTAAAGCCTAAACCGTATCGCTTCGCGAGTGCTGTGGTATATTTGGAGTCGAATTAATAATTTGCCTAAATTCTATTCCAAGCATAGCTCAGCTCTGCTTCTTCTCCGGCTTATCTATATTTCTGCATTTCTCTTTTGCACTCTTTCAAAGCTCCCGCTTCGGCTTCTTGTTGGCACAGTGGTTCAAGGTATTGTGTTTTTTAACTTTTTAAATATTAATTTTTTTTTTAATTAAAAAAAAAAAAATAAATAAATAAAATGGAATTTAAACTGGTCTGTGCCATTAAGTCTTGTAACAAGACAATTTCCACATCCCAGCCTAGCATCCATTGCTGGTTATGTGAAAACGTCGTGCACGCCAAGTGTGCCGGTTTCACTGCATCAGTTTCGGATGCCATTTCCCGTAGGTCTGGGATACATTATTGTTGTGAAAATTGTCGTGCTGTGCAAGGCGAAATGAGGTCGTTCATGAGACAGACCAAAAATGGATTTAAAGAGCTGATCACTGGTTTTCGTAAAATCAATGACCAGCTCTGTGCGCTTGACACTCAATTTAGCGGCCTTCAGCTGCTAAATGAGTCCCCTAAGCGTAAGAAATCCGCTGTTTCTGATCCGCCTCAGCCTGCTCAGCCGACATTAATGCAGCCGCTTATATCTCTGGCCACCCCAAGGGCTAGAACTAAGAAAAATTCGTCAGAATTTCTCAGGGATAATGAGCAATTGTCCGATATGTCCGCCATGGCATCCCTTTAAGTGATGCCACAGGTCCTAGGGAACGAAACCCCCATTAGAGTCACCCGAAAGGGTATTCCACAGTCCGGACCACCGGCACCGACTGATGCTGCAGTTCTTGTACCTGCGACACCAAAACCCTTACAGGTGATTCCTCCATCGAAACATATATTTGTTTCTCGGCTTGCCCCTGATACTTCAGAGATTGATATCTCGGCTTATATCAAAGCCAAAACTAAAGCCGATATAAAGGTGGAGGACATACAAAAATTTAAATATAATTATACAAGGCGCACGTCTTCTTTCAAGATTCGTGTGCCCGCGCTGATGTTCAAGACGATTTGTTCTCCCAGTTTTTGGCCAGAAAATCTTTTCGTCCAAGAACATCAGCCTAGTTCCGTAAAAAAAAAAGTTAATAAGCCAGTGGGAGTGAGACTTCCCAATATCGGAACCACTGACCAACCCTCCACCTCTTCTTTGGCCACTAACCCAAAAAACTAGTTTCCTCACTAACTCTTACCTATCAGAATACTAGGGGGCTACGTAGCAAACTCCCCAAGCTATATTCTGATAGTTCTTTCTTTGCATCCCATATAATAGCATTTACAGAAACTTGGTTAAATCCGGAGATCTTTAGCTCCGAAGTTTTTCCAAGTAAGTACACCACTTTTAGACGGGATCGATCTCAGCGAAGAGGAGGTGGAGTCCTCATTTCGGTAGACTCTACTTTTGCTTCTGAAGAGGTGAAATCCCAAGAGTTTGGTGACATAGAATTTATTTGCGTTAAAATCACTATGTCCGTGAAAGCTTTATACATTACATGTTCATATATACCTCCTATGTCTGAACCGCCCACATATTGGCAGCATTTGTCCGCTATTCGATACGTCTCTAATCTTATGACGGATCGTGACCAACTCGTAGCGGTGGGCGACTTTAATATCCCAGAATTAAAGTGGTCCAACGTCGATAACTCACCATCTTTGTCACTTATAACTTACCATGACTTCACCGCGGGCATGTTTGACATGTCCCTAGGTCAGATCAATCATGTTAGAAATTCGCTAGGTCGGCTCTTAGACTTATGTTTTGTATCTGATCCTGATGGTACCGCTCTCTCCAGAGCTTTTCCCCTTTCAACCCCAGAGGATCGATATCACCCCACGCTGGAGGTCTCAATCGAAACCACTCCTGGTATCGATCAGATGTCTCCGAGCGTGGTAAATAAGATTCGCTGTTTCCGTAAAGCTGATTTTCAGAAAATTAATAGCCTTATCGATACATTTGACTGGTCTGATATTCTGGCGTGCACTGATCTTAATGTCACTTTAGAAAAATTGTATTTTACTTTAAATACATTTTTTGACTCATGTGTGCCTTGGAAACATCCGTCCGCTTCAACAAATCCTCCTTGGTATACAAGGTGCCTCACTAACCTAAAAAATAAAAAAAAATAAGCTTTTACTTAAATATAAAAAAGCCTGCAGTAGTGTTGATTTCTCAAGATACCTACTAGCTCGGTCGAATTTTACCGTGCATAACGCTGAATGTTATAGGAATTATATTGACCGCTGCCGGATTCAATTTACTCAGGATCCAAAGCAGTTTTATAATTTTGTAAACACTAAGCGTAAACACGTATCTTTTTCACCCCTGCTTACGTTTGAAAATTCCTCTGCGACTTCGGATCAGGCCATTGCCGATCTATTCGCAGAATTTTTTCAAACAACTTATTCTCCTCCTAAATTGACTGATCAGCCTTACGCATATAACATTCAAGCAGCAAATCTTATTTTCTGTCCGTTTTTTTCTGAGAACAACTTATTATCTGGTCTTTTAAGGGTAAAACCCATTTATTCGCCAGGCCCCGACGGAGTACCAGGGTGTGTGCTAAAATACTGCGCCAGGGCTCTGTGCAAACCTCTTCTAAGACTTTTCAACTTATCTTTGGAAACCTCGATTTTTTCCCTTAAGTGGAAGAAATCATTTATAATTCCCCTACATAAAAAAGGGAAAAAGTCCGAGGCTGCCAACTACAGAGGCATCTCTAAGTTGTCGGCAATTCCAAAGTTATTTGAAAAATTAATTACCCTCATTTGCAACACCTTTGCTCTTCGATTATCACTCCTTGTCAGCATGGCTTTATTAAGCGTCGCTCCACCACCACAAACTTATTGGAGTTGACATCCTTTGTCATAGACGGCTTTTGTAAGGGATATCAAACCGATGTAATTTACACAGACTTCAGAAAAGCAGTTGATTCAGTTAATCACTCACTCTTGTTGAGTAAACTGAATATGCTGGGTTTTCCTAAAGACCTCTTAACGTGGATCTCCAGCTACCTAGATGGAAGGACACAAAGAGTCTTATTTAAAAACATACAGTCCCGTCTGGTCCGTGCTACATCTGGCGTCCCTCAAGGAAGTCATCTTGGCCCGTTATTATTTACGCTTTTTATAAACGACTTGCCCCCTTTTTTAACGAACTCTCTAGTTCTTATGTATGCAAATGATGTAAAGCTTTGTCTTCAGTACAAATCCATCTCTGCCCAATGCAGTCTTCCACCAAAAAACCAAAAAATGGTGTTTAGCTAATGATCTAATACTTAATGAATCAAAATGCAAACATATGTCTTTTTATCGTTCTTGCCCTCTGCAAGCTACGTATTCTATTAATGGGATTGCCTTAAAAAAATTAACCCAGGTTAATGATCTCGGCATCCTATTAGACATCAAACTTAAATTTGCCGACCATATTTCCTTAATGGTTAATAAGGCTAAAGGAGTCCTTGGTTTTATCAAAAGGTGGTCAAAAGAATTTAATGACCCTTATATAACCAAAACATTATTTATTTCCTTGGTCCTATACTAGAGTACGGTTCATGTGTCTGGAGTCCCCAATAAGGAGTACATAAGGACCGCATAGAATCCGTACAAAAGAACTTTTTAATATTTGCACTTAGAGGTCTATACTGGGATGCAAATCTTCAGCTTCCATCCTACAGTAGCAGACTTTTACTTATAAACTTACCTAGCTTAACAAATCGTAGGAAAATGCTCGGTGTAGTTTTTCTGAATTACCTTATTAACGGGGATGTAGATAGCCAGCATTTACTAACACGCTTATATTTCAACATTCCTAATAGAAGGACTCGAAACTTTAGTCCTCTGTTCCTTAGCCGTTGTAGTTCGACATATGCACTGCATGACCCTTTTAGGGTATTATGTTCGAACTACAATAGTCTCTACTCTATTACATCTCTTTCCTGTCCCTCTAATTTAAAATATAGAATTTTAAATTTCCTTACTAACTCCTCTTAGCTTAACAAATTTCAATTAGCTTAATATGTACTAACAAATAGCGCCCCTCGGTCGTCTGGGCCTCTAAGCTTTATGATGAATACAGGAATGCTAGCTGATGCTCTTATTGATGCACAAGCCATTTCCAAATTCTGAAAGACCGCAAAAAAAAAAAAAAAAAAAAAAATGTTATCTATTGACTTAGGAGAAACAATATGCCATTGTATATTTCAGATGTTTATACACCATTTATTCGATGATTGTTTCATCCTCTTTTGGTCAAAAGAGTGCAACACACTTGAGGAGACATTTCCGACCCTATAAAGTATAAATATTTTTGATCTGGGTCACCTCCTGAGTTGATATGAGCATGTCCGTCCGTCTGTCTGTATCTACGCGAACTAGTCTCTCAGTTTCAAGACTATCGACTTGAAACTTTGCACACACCCTTCCTTCCTTTTCACGCAGTATATAAGTCAGAACGGCCGGGATTGTCTGACTATATCCTATAGCTGCAATATAACTAATTAATCGGATGTACTAAAACATTGGTGTTTTTAGAGGTAGAAAGTTCGAATTTTTTAGAGTTTGAGTGTACGAATGCTTTTTATTTCGCAAAATAATTTGACATGCCAAAATTTCATAAGGATCGGTCGACTATGGATTGATCGGAAATGCTATGCTAATAACCTTAAATAACAGAAAATTTAATTATATATTAAAAAAAAATAATTTATGTCTCATTCATGTTATGTCTTCTTGCCTTACGAGGAAATCTTCCACCGTGGTTTAATCTTAAAAGTTGGTCGGTCCCCAGAAGTTAAAACATCGGGGTCTACGTTCAACCTTGAATAAGGTTAATTCAAGGATGCAATTGTCAATCTCCCCATGAAATCGCTTAACACATCCACTGCAGGTACCGATATACGGGGTTAATTTTTAGCCATTGTTTTTTTGGAGAGGATAGTTGCACATCCAGCGGTGTATCTGGATATGGTCAAGATTTCTGCGAGAGAGACCCGGTGGACACCGCCCCCCGGTGGCTGAAGGCAAAAAAATAATTATAAAATAATCAAAATGCTTCGATTCATCTTATCAAGATAAGGTAAAAAGTGCAGCAACAATAGGCTTAATGTTGATTATTATTTTGCATATATTTGATTTTTTTTTTGTTTTTTTTTTTTGTATATTACCTTAACCTGTCAAGAATATCCGCGGGTTTTTCCTCACTATGACTTCGTTTCATATAAATTGCTAAAGAATTTTTTTAAGTCTATATAACATGGCAAAAAAATTAATAACATACAATTTTTTTCCAAAAGTAAGACTTCGGAATTGGTACGTTGCATTGTCCAAATTCCTTGCTTTTTAAGCATATATCTGTGCCAAAATAAAACGACAAGCAATAACAGATCATAAATTGCGTTACCATATTTCATAATAAGATCAAAATGTACAGCTTTAGATCTTGATTGGGTTCGTTCAAGAACAATTTTTTGATGCATCATGGATTTTATAAATATCATTGATAATGTATAAGTAATAAGAGTAACCCAAAACGTTTTGGTGGGACGTGGTAATGTTAAAGCTCCCCAACATAGAACTAAAAACGGCATCGGTAATGAAATCATTGATGAATTAGCTGCCTGATTTATAAAGACAGCCAAATAGCATATTGTCTCAGTATTAGCAATTATGGCGTACCACATAGCAATAAGCATTTGAACAAAATCGTTATGGTCAAGGGTGGTAAAATCGTCGCCTTGAGAAATTAGATTAGCCCTTAAGTCATTTGAAGACGCACTAATTTTACTGAAAAAAAAAATTATTTAAATGATTTTTTTTTCTTATTATACTTACTCATTCAAGGATTGGTTTAAGAATTTAAACATTGCAGCCGTATTTGATAATCCGAGCCTATTCATAATACTTATTTCTTGCAATGTTTTCTTTTCCGCTGAAAGAACTTTATGAACAAACCTATAGTTTCTTGATAGTCGGTTTAATCTAAATGTTAGTAAAACAACTAGCTCTGCAGTTAGCTTTATAACGGGATGAGTATCCAAGTCTTTGTTATCAGAGTCCGAGTTGTCCCTAGGAAAATATTCTTTACTGATACTATATTCACGGGATGAAATTGCTTTGTTTCTCTGCTAAATAAAAAATAATAAGCATATTTGAATAACCTGGCATTAAAGTGCAGTAAGACCTTGCATTATAATTTTGTATAAAAGTGTGCAAAATCGTATTAGTATCTTTCCCACTCCATAAAGTCAATACTTTTTTCAGATCCATACACATGCATATTATTAGTTATTATTATCCATTCATATGTATATTATTAGTTTACGCTTGCAGCGTGTATTATAATAGACATCTCCGACCCCACAAAGTGTATATGTTCTTGATCAGGATCACCTCCTGAGTTAATATGGAATATCTGTCTGGCCGTTTGTCTACCTGTTCTGAAAGTTGCAACTTCGTACAGATTATATTTTTGGTCATTTGATCCCATCTACCAAATTGCATAACGATCGTCTGACTATATCCTATAACTCCCATATAACTAAACGATCGGAAATTGTACTTGGTATTTGGTAAAATATTTGGTATTTGGTAAATCGGTGCCCTGCATCATAACAGGAGTGCAGAGACATCTACAAAGTGACCGGCCGATATGGGCAGCCGCCGCCGTATGGACCCACAATTCCCAAGGCCCACAAGACAATTTCCACATCCCAGCCTAGCATCCATTGCTGGCTATGTGAAAACGGCGTACACGCCTAGTGTGCCGGCCTCACTGCCCTTAGTTTCGGATGCCATTTCCCGTAGGTCTGGTTTACATTATTGTTGTGAAAATTGTCGTGCTGTCCGAAATGAGGTCGTTCATGAGAGAGACTAAGAATGGATTTGAAGTGTCAAAATCAATGACCAGCTCTGTGCGCTTGACACTCAGTTTAGCGCTTAACATGACTTCACCGCGGGCATGTTTGACATGTCCCTAGGTCAAATTAACCATGTTAGAAATTCGTAAAGTCGTCTTTAAGACTTATGCTTTGTATCTGATCCTGATGGTACCGCTCTCTCCAGAGCTTTTCCCCTTTCAACCCCTGAGAATCCATATTACCCCACGCTGGAGGTCTCAATCGAACCATTCCTGCTATCGATCAGATGCATCAATGCGTGACAAATAAGATTCGCTGTTTCCCTAAAGATGATTTTCACAAAATTATTCTGGCATGCAACGATCTTAATGTCACCTTAAAAAAATTTTTCTGTACTTTAAATACATTTTTGGGCTCCTGTGTCCTCCTTGGTTTACAAGGTGCCTCACTAACCTTAAAAATACTTAAAATAAGCTTTTACTTAAATATAAAAAAACCTGCAGTAGTATTGATTTTTCAAGATATCTACTAGCTCGGTCAAATTTTACCGTGCATAACGCTGAATGTTACAGGAATTATATTCGCCGCTGCCAGATAAAATTTACTTAGGATCCAAAGCAGTTTTATAATTTTGTAAACACTAAGCGTAAACACGTATCTTTTTCACCCCTGCTTACGTTTGAAAATTCCTCTGCGACTTCGGATCAGGCCATTGCCAATCTATTCGCAGAATTTTTTCAAACAACTTATTCTCCTCCTAAATTGACTGATCAGCCTTACGCATATAACATTCAAGCAGCAAATCTTATTTTCTGTCCGTTTTTTTCTAAGAACAACTTATTATCTGGTCTTTTAAGGGTAAAACCCATTTATTCGCCAGGCCCCGACGGAGTACCAGGGTGTGTGCTAAAATACTGCGCCAGGGCTCTGTGCAAACCTCTTCTAAGACTTTTCAACTTATCTTTGGAAACTTTGATTTTTCCCCTTAAGTGGAAGAAATCATTTATAATTCCCCTACATAAAAAAGGGAAAAAGTCCGAGGGTGCCAACTACAGAGGCATCTCTAAGTTGTCGGCAATTCCAAAGTTATTTAAAAAATTAATTACCCCTCATTTGCAACACCTTTGCTCTTCGATTATCACTCCTTGTCAGCATGGCTTTATTAAGCGTCGCTCCACCACCACAAACTTATTGGAGTTGACATCCTTTGTCATAGACGGCTTTTGTAAGGGATATCAAACCGATGTAATTTACACAGACTTCAGAAAAGCAGTTGATTCAGTTAATCACTCACTCTTGTTGAGTAAACTGAATATGCTGGGTTTTCCTAAAGACCTCTTAACGTGGATCTCCAACTACCTAGATGGAAGGACACAAAGAGTCTTATTTAAAAACATACAGTCCCGTCTGGTCCGTGCTACATCTGGCGTCCCTCAAGGAAGTCATCTTGGCCCGTTATTATTTACGCTTTTTATAAACGACTTGCCCCCTTTTTTAACGAACTCTCTAGTTCTTATGTATGCAAATGATGTAAAGCTTTGTCTTCAGTACAAATCCATCTCTGCCCAATGCAGTCTTCCACCAAAAAACCAAAAAATGGTGTTTAGCTAATGATCTAATACTTAATGGATCAAAATGCAAGCGTATGTATTTTTATCGTTCTTGCCCTCTGCAAGCTACGTATTCTATTAATGGGATTGCCTTAGAGAAATTAACTCAGGTTAATAATCTCGGCGTCCTATTAGACATTAAACATAAGTTTTCCGCCCATATTTCCTTAATGGTTAATAAGGCTAAAGGAGTCCTTGGTGTTATTAAAAGGTGGTCAAAAGAATTTAATGACCCATACATAACTAAAACATTATTTATTTCTTTGGTCCGTCCTATACTGGAGTACGGTTCATGTGTCTGGAGTCCCCAACAGGAGTACATAAGGACCGCATAGAATCCGTGCAAAAGAATTTTTTAATATTCGCACTTAGATGTCTATACTGGGATGCAAATCTTCAGCTTCCATCCTACAGTAGCAGACTTTTTCTTATAAACTTACATAGCTTAACAAATCGTAGGACAATGCTCGGTGTAGTCATTTTGCATAACCTTATTAACGGGGATATAGATAGTCAGAATTTACTAACACGCTTAAAATTTAACATGCCTAATAGAAGAACTCGAAACTTTAGTCCTCTGTTCCTTAGCACTGCATGACCCTTTTAGGGTATTATGTTCGAACTACCTATGCATTGCATGACCCTTTTAGGGTATTATGTTCGAACTACAATGGTCTCTACTCTATTACATCTCTTTTCTGTCCCTCAAATTTAAAATATAGAATTTTAAATTTCCTTACTAACTCCTTTTAGCTTAACAAATTTCAATTAGCTTAATATGTTCTAACAAATCGTTTCTCGAGCTCCCCTCGGTCGTCTGGGCCTCTAAGCTTTATGATGAATACAGGAATGATAGCTGATAGCTGAAGAATTTCCAAATTCTGAAAAACCGCAAAAAAAAAAAAATTTATTTCCAAGGCTTATTGTACCAATTTGTGGTAGGTACCCTAAACTCTGAAAACTTGCAGAGGTAGAGTCTTACTATCGATTTCGAATTGCAGGCTCAGAAGGACGCTCACACAACCGTAGCCAATAGTTTAAATTGACAACAAGAAAGGAAAGCTAACTTCGGGCGGAAGTTGATTTACCCTTGGCAGTTAAAACCGGATATATATCGCAAACATCGGATATAGTTGGCCGATCCTTATGAATACGTCATAATGAAACCAATTAATTACGATAAAAAATCTAAAACAAGAAAGGAAAGCTAACTTTGGGCGGAGCCGAAGTTGATATACCCTTGCAGTTAAAACGGATATATCGGATATAGTTGGGCGATCCTTATGAGAATATGATAATATAACCCAATTTATGATAATATAAAATCTAAAATAAAGTCCCAAAATTCTATCTTCAAAAGTACCAAAGTTAGTATTTCTACCAAAAACCATTTTCGATCGTTGAGTTATATGGCAGCTATGGGATATAGTCGGCCGATCGTTATAAAATTTTGTAGGTTGGATCAACTGACAAAAATAAAATCTGTGCTAAGTTTCAGCTTTCTATCTTCAAAAACACGAAAGTTGGGTCATTTCCGATCATTCAGTTATATGGCAGCTATAGGATATAGTCGGCCGATCCTTATGAAATTTGGCATGTCGTAATGTTTTGCCAAAAATAGCTCTTTTGTCTAAACTAAATATAAACTCTCTAACTCTAAAAACACCAAAGTTATACCATTTCCGATCAATCAGTTATATGGCAGCTATAGGATATAGTCGGCCGATCCTGGCCATTCCGACTTATATACTGCGTGCAAAGGAAAGAAGGGTGTGTGCAAGGTTTCAAGACGTTAGCTTTAAAACTGAGAGACTAGTTTGCGTAGAAACGGACAGACAGACAGACGGACAGACATGCTCATATCAACTCAGGAGGTGATCCTGATCAAGAATATATATACTTTATAGGGTCGGAGATGTCTCCCTCACTGCGTTGCACACTTTTGGACAAAATTATAATACCCTCTGCAAGGGTATAATAACGTATCTGCTCTCACTCTTTCAAAAGTAAATGTTGTTAATAATTTAAGGGGGGACATCTGAGTAGAGTTTTGAAAAAATCGAAAAATTTTTTCTTCGTTAAAAAAATTTTTAAGGGTCTTAAAAATAACATATCAAAAGATAGAGCCCGTCAAAAGTGTCTAAGTGTAGAAATGTTCCATTCTTCGGCGAAGCCATACGGCACTTTAAAAAACCGCTTATCGCTAAAGACCTAAAAAAGTATCTGGGTATGATTAATTTCTATAGGCCGTTTATCCCACGAGCAGCCGAGAACCAGCACATACTCCAGACGTTGATCCAAGGCAATAAAAAGAACGACAAAACCCCGATACTTTGGTCTACAGAAGCCGACTACGCATTCACCGCCTGCAAGAACGGGCTTGCAAACGCTACGTTGCTGAACTACATGGCACTAAACTCACAATTAACTCTAACCACCGATGCATCCGACGACGCTATGGGTGCCGTAGACCATCAACGGGCAGACACAACCACTGGGATTCTTCTCCAGGAAATTCACATCGACGCAAAAGAAGTACAGCACCTACGATAGAGAACTGACTGCCATCTATCAGGCCATTTTGCACTTCAAGTACGCACTGGAGTGCAGAAATTTCGTAATTTTCACCGACCACAAGCCGCTTATGTAAGTTATGTGACACATTACTTAGGGGCCCTTGCCCAATTTATAAACAACTTTGAGCCAAGAGCTCTTTTCCAATTAACTCTGACTGACTCCGAGATTAACCCGTGGTCAGCTATTTCTGTAAACAAAGCTTCCAATCGATTCCCACCCAGATCAGTTTCACACTCTCCGCTTCAAACGGATTCTAAAACCATCCAAGTCGATATTGTAAACACCAGAGCCCCAAAAGGGAGCCCCAAGTCCGCTAATGTAAACATCGATTTCCGGCAGAATTTCAATTCTGCAAAATATCAATTTCAAATTCAATTGACAAATTTCATCATTCTATTTTCCGACTCTCTTGGATGATTCTCTTAATCAGATTTTTGAGATAAATCTCTTAAGCCGAGGTTTGATTATTAATCATTAAACAAAAGTCAGGCAGTCCATTTTGGATCCCGAACAGTGCAGTCATTTTTAAAGTAGAACGCGAGCAGTGCAAGTTAAGTTACATCACAGTTACAAAAAGTGTAAAGTATTATTTTAATAAATAAAGATAAAAGTTAAAAAATAATTTTTTATAAAAATTACTAAGCTAATTATTAATTGGCGCCCAACGTGGGGCGGTGCTGTTTAAAAAATTCCCGAAAAAAAGTTTTAAAACATAACAGTTTTCCAAAACAAAAAAGGAATTCGCGCCGCTCAAAAACCAAACCGATGGCATAATAAAAAGTGTTCGCATCGTGAAAAAAAAGCTAAAGGAGGAAATTAATAAATGCAATAATCCCCCTTTGTTTACAACAACCGTTAATTAGTGATTGTGACAAAAACACACTGCTCAAAAAAGGAAGAAAAAAATACATAACTCTTATTAACAAATGTTAAACAAAAAATTTAAAAAACGAAACGGATGAATAAAAACTGAATAAATAAAACTTTACTCTCAAAAACAACAAAACAATTAAAAAAAAATCTCCAACGAATAATAACAAAAACAACATAAAAAACAAAATACAAATTCAACAAAAAGCCGAGAAATAAATTGAAGGAAGAGTTGAGGGCCATCCCTCGCTACAAAGAAAATAAATTGAAGGAAGAGCTGAGGGCCATCCCTCGCTATACGAAGACCCCAAACAGGATCATCCAGCAAAAAACTAAGGAGAAAATTAGTGAGCTGCTTAATTATACTTTTGAATTCTAAGAAAATTTATTCCAAAAAATTTTTTATAAAAATAAAAACAAGGTGGAAGAATTAATCAACGATTTTGAAAAAATTCTAACCATGACTCCACCCTTACCCGAAGTGGCTTCTAGCAGCCAGAATGTTAATGTAAGCGATTTAATAGCACAAATAGTTGCTAATGAATTGAATCCAATGAGGAATGAAATCTCTAGTTTAAAAACTCAATTAAATCACAATATAAAGAAGGTTGAGGATCTTACCAAACGTAAGATGCGAAACTTCTTATGAAATCATTAAGTCGGTCCGAGAATATAAAGGCGATGAAGATAGTTATGTTAGTTGGAGAGAATCGGCAGAAATAGCAATGGGCCAATACAAAAGGGGAAGTGAGAAATACTTCTCGGCCCTATCTATTCTTCGAACTCATAATGGAACCGTACTGAACTTTGATGCCATAATGGCAAGATTAGATTTTGTTTTTAGTGATAAGCGACCAATACATATTTTAGAGCAGGACTTAAGCGTAATAAGTCAGGGGAAATTATCAATTATGGAATTTTATAATTTGGTAAATAAAAAATTAACTCTCTTAATTAACAAAACCATTATGACACATGGGAGGAATAAGCCAATTACATCTGAGCTTAACGAAAAACATAGAAAGACAGCACTACGAGTGTTCATAACTGGCCTCAACGGCCATATTTCAGATGTAATATTTTCAATGAATCCACCAGATTTACCGAATGCAATGGTGATAGTACAAGAACTTGAGAGTAACAATTTGAGGGCCCAGTTCGCGAATAATTTTATATCATCACAACGCAAGACTAATGAGTCAAACTTATATGGGCAACAGAACTCAAATAATAAACCCAGGCAAAATACTTATAATAACTATAACAGTAATTATAGGAATACAAACAATTTAAGGTTTAATCAACCCGATAATCAGAATAAATATAATCATAATCAGAATAAAAATTGGAATCAGGGCAGACAGTATAATCCCCAATATAATACTCAAAATCAATGGAATTCCCATAAACCTCATCAGAATAAACCTGAACCGATGGATGTTGACGAATCCATACAATTTCAGAATAGGCCAATCAATAACAATAATCAGGGCTTTAAAAATTATAGCAACTGTCGGGTCAGGCAGCAGCGGTGTAATTTTAATGTTTAAATATGTTAGCGTAATGTTTGGTAATGTTTATTTATGGCTTAAGTTTATACAAAAGCTTAGTTAATCGCAAGCCGACTCTCTCTCGGCCGCTCGATTCAATGGGCTTTCTATAGAGAGTTTTAGCTCGCAGTGTCTAGGTCGGGCCGCCCTCTCCATTATTCGAGAGCTTTAGCTTCGCAGTGACCAGTCGGGCCGCCCTCTCTGTATTCACTTTTAGTCTCTGCATGCACCATAAGCTGGTTTATCAGATGATCATCCGGCTTCATCTGCAGGCAGAAATAAAACATTTTTATAACGTTGAACCTAATTAAATTCGTCTTTTATTTACGGCATTGAAAACTCTCAATGACCAAACAGCAACTATAATCAAAACCAAAATAAATGGAATCAGTATAAAAAGTCTGAGGCACACACAACTCAGCAAGACCAACCACAGAATAAAAGACAATCAACAGGGACAGTTAACCAACCAGTTAACAAAACAATGCGTTTAAATAATATCAAAGAGGACCATTTTTTAGGAGAGAATCCGGATGTAGGCTTACCCTACTTGATTAGATCTGATAATAAAATAAATAAAAAGTTAAAAATATTAATTGATACCGGGGCAACTTCTTGTTATATTAAAACAGGAATTTATGAAAATAAAAATGAACTACCTATATATAAGAGAGTATTCGCAATCAATGGATATTCAATAATTAAGTTTTATCATATGATAACTATCTTCGATACGCGATATACTTTTTATGAAATAGATGGGCTAGACTCAGATTTACTGGTCGGGTACAATTTATTGAAAAAAATAGGAGCTGTAATTGATACAGCAAAGGGGATAATTAAGTATAATGGAAAGGAGGAAAAATTAAAATACGATAACGGTAATATTTTAAACCAACTCTCTTTGACAGAAGAAAATACCATTCTTCCGTTAAAAAAATTCATAATAAATAAGTAAGTACTATAAGTACTTTGATCAGAAGCCTCAAATCAGATCCGAATCTGAAGAAGGAAATCAAAGTGAATTTAGTTTGGGATATAAAAATCCTGAACCCGCCGTCGTCGAAATATCCGACAAAAGTAAAAGTTTGGGAAATAAAAATCCTGAACACGCCGTCGTAGATGTATCCGACAACCAAAAAATTAACTATATACAAAATTCATCCTCATAACATAATATTGAATATTATTCAAAATGAACACTCAAAAATAAATATGCAGATTCCGTTTAGGACTGACATACGCGGTGAAATAAACACCGAAAACGATAGGGCTATTTATATTAAACAATACCCCTATGCTCTATCAGCTTCAGATTTCGTAAACTCTGAAATTAGCACAATGCTAAAAGAAGAAATTATAAGGCCAAGCAGAAGTCCTTATAATTCACCGGTTTTAGTTGTACCAAAAAAGGGTTTCAACGAGGATGGAACTCCGAAACTTAGACTAGTAATAGATTATAAGAAACTTAACGATAACACCATACCAGATAGATATCTAATGCAGGACCCTTCGGTAATTTTGTCAAACCTTGGAAAGGCTAAATACTTTTCTACAATTGATTTGGAATCAGGATGAAATTCTCATGAATGAAACAGACATTCAAAAAACCTCGTTCTCAATAAACAATGGAAAATACGAATTCCTGAGAATGCCATTTGAGTTAACAAACGCCCCTAGAATATTCCAAAGAGCGATGGATGATATTTTGAGAGAAAAAGTTGGAAAAACATGTCATGTCTATATGGATGACATTATTATTTTTTCAAAAACAATTGAACAACATTACAAAGATTTAATTGTTATAATTAAAATTTTGCTGAACGCAAACATGAAAATTTCGATTGAAAAATCCAAGTTCTTCAAATTGGAAACTAACTTTCTCGGTTACGTTGTTTCTCACAATGTGATCAAAACCGATCCCGAAAAAATTTCTACAATTTTAAAATATCCAATCCCTAACAAGAAAGGAAAGCTAACTTCGGGCGGAGCCGAAGTTTATATACCCTTGCAGTTAAAACCGGATATATATCGCAAACATCGGATATAGTTGGCCGATCCTTATGGGAATAGGAATATATAATCCAATTTATTACAATAAAAAATCTAAAAAAAGTCCCAAACTTCTATCTTCAAAAATACGAAAGTTGATATTTCTACCAAATACCATTTCCGATCGTTCAGTTATATGGCAGCTATGGGATATAGTCGGCCGATCCTAAGGAAATTTGGTAGGTTGGATCAACTGACTAAAAATAGAATCTGTATTAAATTCCAGCTTTCTAACTTCAAAAACACGAAAGTTGGGTCATTTCCGATCGTTCAGTTATATGGCAGCTATAGGATATAGTCGGCCGATCCTTATGAAATTTGGCATGACGTAATGTTTTGCCAAAAATAGCTCTCATGTCAAATTTTAACTCTCTAACTCTAAAAACACCAAAGTTATACCATTTCCGATCAATCAGTTATATGGCAGCTATAGGATATAGTCGGCCGATCCTGGCCATTCCGACTTATATACTGCGTGCAAAGGAAAGAAGGGTGTGTGCAAGGTTTCAAGACGATAGCTTTAAAACTGAGAGACTAGTTCGCGTAGAAACAGACAGACAGACGGACATGCTCATATCAACTCAGGAGGTGATCCTGATCAAGAATATATATACTTTATAGGGTCGGAGATGTCTCCTTCACTGCTTAGCACACTTTTGACCAAAATTATAATACCCTCTGCAAGGGTATAAAAATATCCGAGAGCTTAGAAGCTTCCTAGGCCTTACAGGATATTACAGAAAATTTGTACAAAATTACGCTAAGATTGCAAAACCTTCAACAAAATATTTAGAAGGCCATAATGGCAAAGTTTCAAAAAAGGCATCCCGTAAAGCTTTCATACAGTTGGATGAATCAGCTGTAAGAGCTTTCAACGAGCTCAAAAATAATTTAATTGCACAAATAGAGTTAGTTCAACCCGATTATAATAAAAAATTTACTTTAACTACCGATGCTTCAGATTTAGCTATTGGCGCTGTTCTTTCTCAGGAAGGAAAACCTATTACTTTTATTTCTAAAACCCTATCCAAAACTGAACAATTATATGCTACAAATAAGAAGGAACTTTAAGCTATAGTATGGGCTTTCAAAAATTTAAGAAACTATTTATATGGTGTTAACAACATTGAGATCTACACAGATCATCAACCTCTTTCTTTTTCAATTTCTCAAAAGAATCCAAATATCGAAATGAAAAGATGGTATTCTTTCATTGAGAGTTATTCTCCAAAAATTATTTATAAGCCAGGAGCAACAAATGTTGTTGCAGATGCATTATCTAGGATACAAATTAATAACTTAACAGAAAGTATCGAATCGGTCTCAGATCAAAACACTCAGCATTCAGTAGAGAGTAGTTTTGAGAATGTATGGTAATACAAGAAACTCGAAAACCCTTAAACCAGTTTAAGCAACAATTGCTAATAGCAACGGGGAGGTATACAATACATGAGTCGATTAATGTATTCGGAAATACTAGACATATAATAGAGTATGATAATCCGGAAAATTTAGTAAATATCTTAAGGGAATACATTCCACCTAGTATAACAATTGGAATTCATTGTACACTTGAAGATTTTTATATAATTCAAAAACCTTTAAAAGAAAACTTCGTTAATAAATTCCTTTACATAAAGACATTCCTTGAAAAGGAAGATGTAGAAAACAATGAAGACCAAGCTATCATAATAGAAGAAATACACAGTAGAGCTCACCGGGGACTAGATGAAAACTATAAACAAATCTTTAGATTGTATTACTGGCCCAAGCTACATTTAAAACAAGAAAGCAAAGCTAACTTCGGGCGGAGCCGAAGTTGATATACCCTTGCAGCTAAAACCGGATATATATCGCAAACATCGGATATAGTTGGCTGATCCTTATTATGATTACATCATAATAAAAGCAATTAATTACAATAAAAAATCTAAAAAAAAGTACCAAGCTTCTATCTTCAAAAATACGAAAGTTGATATTTCTACCAAAAACCATTTCCGATCGTACAGTTATATGTCAGCTATAAGATATAGTCAACCGATCTTTATGAAATTTGATAGATCGGATTAACTGACCAAAAATAGAATGTGTACCAAGTGCCAGCTTTCTATCATCAAAAACACGAAAGTTGGGTCATTTCCGATCGTTCAGTTATATGGCAGCTATAGGATATAGTCGGCCGATCCCGGTCGTTCCGACTTATATACTGCGTGCAAAGGAAAGAAGGGTGTGTGCAAAGTTTCAAGTCGATAGCTTTAAAACTGAGAGACTAGTTCGCGTAGAAACAGACAGACAGACAGACGGACAGACGGACAGGCGGACAGAAGGACAGACGGACAGACGGACATGCTCATATCAACTCAGGAGGTGATCCTGATCAAGAATATATATACTTTATAGGGTCGGAGATGTCTCCTTCACTGCGTTGCACACTTTTGGACAAAATTATAATACCCTCTGCAAGGGTATAATTAAAAGAATATATTAGAAACTGTAAAATTTGCAATGAAAACAAATATAACAGACACCCAATTAAAATTCCGATTGGTGAAGCCCCAATTCCATCTAAAGAAGGCGAAAATTTACATATTGATATATATAATATTATGCGCAAGGACTCATTTTTATACCCTTGCAGAGGGTATTATAATTTTGGTCAAAAGTGTGCAACGCAGTGAAGGAGACATCTCCGACCCTATAAAGTATATATATTCTTGATCAGGATCACCTCCTGAGTTGATATGAGCATGTCCGTCTGTCCGTCTGTCCGTCTGTCTGTCTGTCTGTCTGTTTCTACGCGAACTTGTCTCTCAGTTTTAAAGCTATCGTCTTGAAACTTTGCACACACCCTTCTTTCCTTTGCACGCAGTATATAAGTCGGAACGGCCCGGATCGGCCGACTATATCCTATAGCTGCCATATAACTGATTGATCGGAAATGGTATAACTTTGGTGTTTTTAGAGTTAGAGAGTTAAAATTTGACATGAGAGCTATTTTTGGCAAAACATTACGTCATGCCAAATTTCATAAGGATCGGCCGACTATATCCTATAGCTGCCATATAACTGAACGATCGGAAATGACCCAACTTTCGTGTTTTTGAAGTTAGAAAGCTGGAATTTAATACAGATTCTATTTTTAGTCAGTTGATCCAACCTACCAAATTTCCTTAGGATCGGCCGACTATATCCCATAGCTGCCATATAACTGAACGATCGGAAATGGTATTTGGTAGAAATATCAACTTTCGTATTTTTGAAGATAGAAGTTTGGGACTTTTTTTAGATTTTGTATTGTAATAAATTGGATTATATATTCCTATTCCCATAAGGATCGGCCAACTATATCCGATGTTTGCGATATATATCCGGTTTTAACTGCAAGGGTATATAAACTTCGGCTCCGCCCGAAGTTAGCTTTCCTTTCTTGTTATAACTTGTATTGACGCCTATTCCAAATTTCTAGTAGTTAAAGAAATCCAAAATAAATTAAATATTGAAAATAAAGTAACAACAATTTCCTCAAGCCAAAATAATAATGACCGATAACGAACCGAGCTTTACTTCTGCTCAATTTAAATCCTTTGCACAAAGAAGTGGTTTAACTTTACATTACGCAGACCCGAGGCACAGTACCTCAAACGGTCAAGTTGAAAGGGCACATTCGACTTTAACAGAATTAGCCCGCTGCATCAAAGAACAATTTAATTTAACCGACTATACCGAAATCATAATACGAGCCGCGCAAGAATATAATAAGACCATTCATTCAACAACCAATCAAAAACCCTTTGACATACTTTATAACAAAATCAAGCACGATACTATTCCAGTACTGTTGAAAACTACACAACAGAAAATGTTAGAGGGACATAACAGAGACAGAAAAGAAAAGGACTATCATGTAGGAGAAGTAATTTACGAAAAGAAACACGGTGAAAGAAATAAGCTTAACTCTAGATATAAAAAACAGGTAGTTAAGGAAAATCATCCTAATAAAGATATTATTAATAACAGAAACCGTATAATATTAAATTCTAAACAAATTGATTTATCTTAAATTCCAGTTATCGAATTCAATAATGTACTTATTATTGCTGGTAGCTACAACCATATCCGAAATCATGGATTACACAAACCATGATTTTTTTCTTTACAAGGATACCAAAGATGTCCTTATTTATGAATCATACGCAGATTTATTTCATATAACTAATTTAAGTTTTTATAAAGATATAATTAATCTTGAAACTGAATTTTTAAACAGACATAACCAGCAGAATTTACATTGGGAAATATCACACGATTTAAAAATTATTAAAATACTTATTTCTCAAATAATACCCACTAGGTCAAAAAAAAAGGTATTAATGAATTAGGCACAATTTGGAAATGGATAGCAGGAACACCAGATCACGATGATTTCATAACAGTTCAAAATAAAATTGATGATTTGATAAAAAACAATAATGACCAATTCGTTATTAACTCTAGAATATTTAAAGAAATTAAAACTTTATCTGACAATTTTAAAACCGCTTTTAAAGATCAAGAAATTCCACTGAGAAAATACCGCCTCCGCTTGCTTACTTACGATCTTATGAACTTAATGGATACAATTACACTTGCTAAAATTGATGTATTTAACACTAAAATTTTAAACAATGATGACATACAGGAAATCTATAAACATGAACAAAAACCTGTAATTATTACTGATCTATTAGATATATCTGAATTCAAAATCGCTTTACACCAAAATCTTATTATTATATATATTAAGTACCCCATAATTATCGATCGTTGTGAAGTTTATAACTCAAGATCCATTTCACACAGTGATGAAAAATTGTTAATCAATAATCATGTCGCAAAATGTAAAAATAAGTTTTATGTAATGTCTAATTTTAAGACGGAAATATTTAACAACTATTGCACGTTAAACCCAGATGGTTCATGTTTTACCAGATTACTCAACGGAGAAAAATCCTTATGTAATAAAATAAGAGAAAAAAATAAAAATATAGATGTAATCCAACAAGGAGCCATTTTTGTAAACGGAGATAATACAGTTAATGACACTCATTTAGATGGGTCATATTTAATAACGTTTAATGGCACCACTAAAATTAATAATAAATACTACATAATAAATACTAATGTAGACAATAAGATATTGGAATACATCACTGCACGAAAATATACTGACATCTTAATATCCGAATATATTATATCAAATGATTCGGAACTCTCATTCGATAATATTAACGTATTAAATCCTTTTATTCAAATTAAACAAACTCAAATACCAATTACTTTAATATTGATCATAGTCGCATTTATATATTTAATTACCATGCTTTTAATTAAATACAGAAAATTCTTAATATTCAAACCACGGCAAATTAATATTGAAATACAACCTGAAACGAATATCACCGACAATGAAAATACCGTAGAAGAAAATATCATTGTCGAGTTGACTAATCAATTACACTCCTTATACCCATCAGTTCCAATGAATCGGGACGATTCAATTTAGAATGGGGGAGTTATGTGACACGTTACTTAGGGGCCCTTGCCCAATTTATAAACAACTTTGAGACAAGAGCTCTTTTCCAATTAACTCTGACTGACTCCGAGATTACCCCGTGGTCAGCTATTTCTGTAAACAAAGCTTCCAATCGATTCCCACCCAGATCAGTTTCACACTCTCCGCTTAAAACGGATTCTATAAACATCCAAGTCGATATTGTAAACACCAGAGCCCCAAAAGGGAGCCCCAAGTCCGCTAATGTAAACATCGATTTCCGGCAGAATTTCAATTCTGCAAAATATCAATTTCAAATTCAATTGACAAATTTCATCATCCTATTTTCCGACTCTCTTGGATGATTCTCTTAATCAGATTTTTGAGATAAATCTCTTAAGCCGAGGTTTGATTATTAATCATTGAACAAAAGTCAGGCAGTCCATTTTGGATCCCGAACAGTGCAGTCATTTTTAAAGTAGAACGAGAGCAGTGCAAGTTAAGTTACATCACAGTTACAAAAAGTGTAAACTATTATTTTAATAAATAAAGATAAAAGTTAAAAAATAATTTTTTATTAAAATGACTAAGCTAATTATTAATTTGTACGCCTTTAGTCAAAACAGCGAGAAAGCATCACCTCGACGCGCTCGGGAACTACATTTTATCAGCAAATTCAGCACCGATATCCGGGACATCTCTGGAGAAAAAAACAACGTGGCTGATCTTCTCTCACGCATCGATGCCATCAAACACATAAACTTCGACGAGATGGCACTGGAACAGGAAAACGATGCGGAACTACAATCGCTACTTAATTCTGACGCCGAAAAACCATCTCACTAACAAAATTGTCTCTTGCAGGCTCAAACAAGCAATTGTACTGCTACGTCGCCAATAACCATACACGTCCGTTTGTGCCCAAATGCCTACGCCAAACCGTGGTTGAGGCTCTACATTCGCTGAGCCATCCGGGAGTTAAGGCAACAAACAAGTTGGTTGGAAAACACTACGTTTGGCCCCGCATGGCGAAGGATGTCGCTAGAATCGTACGCTCTTGCACCCCGTGCCAGAAGGCCAAAATCCAACGTCACACCAAATCGCCACTAGGAGAGTACACCGCCAGCGACGCCCGTTTCGAACACATAAATATCGACATAGTCGGCCAGCTGCCTTCATCAAACGGATACCGATACTGCCTCACGTGTATCGATCGTCTCTCAAGATGGCCCGCAGCTATTTCTTTAGTAGACATCACAGCACAATCTGTATCCAACGCACTGATATCGGGCTGGTTCGCTCAGTACGGTATTCCTCTCCACATCACAACCGATCTGGGTCGACAATTCGAGTCTACATTATTCCAAGAGCTTTCCAAAATTTGTGGTTTTAAGCACCTGCGGACGACGGCGTACCACCCGCAAGCCAATTGTATGATAGAACGCTGGCACAGAACGTTAAAAGCTGCTTTAAAATTTCACTTCCCTCTCTTTCTTTCAAGCGAACGGTCGTGTTTTTTTTGTGCGCACTGCGTTTTTGACAAATATTGGTAAACAATCTTAAAGCCTAAACCGTATCGCTTCGCGAGTGCTGTGGTATATTTGGAGTCGAATTAATAATTTGTCTAAATTCTATTCCAAGCATAGCTCAGCTCTGCTTCTTCCGCGGCTTATCTATATTTCTGCATTTCTCTTTTGCACTCTTTCAAAGCTCCCGCTTCGGCTTCTTGTTTGGCACAGTGGTTCAAGGTATTGTGTTTTTTAACTTTTTAAATATTAATTTTTGTTTTATTAAATAAAAAAAAAAATAAATAAATAAAATGGAATCCCCTAAGCGTAAGAAATCCGCTGTTTCTGATCCGCCTCAGCCTGCTCAGCCGACATTAATGCAGCCGCTTATATCTCTGGCCACCCCAAGGGCTAGAACTGAGAAAAATTCGTCAGAATTTCTCAGGGATAATGAGCAATTGTCCGATATGTCCGCCATGGCATCCCTTCAAGTGATGCCACAGGTCCTAGGGAACGAAACCCCCATTAGAGTTACCCAAAAGGGGTAAGAGGTATTCCACAGTCCGGACCACCGGCACCGACTGATGCTGCAGTTCTTGTACCTGCGACACCAAAACCCTTACAGGTGATTCCTCCATCGAAACATATATTTGTTTCTCGGCTTGCCCCTGATACTTCAGAGATTGATATCTCGGCTTATATCAAAGCCAAAACTAAAGCCGATATAAAGGTGGAGGACATACAAAAATTTAAATATAATTATACAAGGCGCACGTCTTCTTTCAAGATTCGTGTGCCCGCGCTGATGTTCAAGACGATTTGTTCTCCCAGTTTTTGGCCAGAAAATCTTTTCGTCCAAGAACATCAGCCTAGTTCCGTAAAAAAAAAAGTTAATAAGCCAGTGGGAGTGAGACTTCCCAATATCGGAACCACTGACCAACCCTCCACCTCTTCTTTGGCCACTAACCCAAAAAACTAGTTTCCTCACTAACTCTTACCTATCAGAATACTAGGGGGCTACGTAGCAAACTCCCCAAGCTATATTCTGATAGTTCTTTCTTTGCATCCCATATAATAGCATTTACAGAAACTTGGTTAAATCCGGAGATCTTTAGCTCCGAAGTTTTTCCAAGTAAGTACACCACTTTTAGACGGGATCGATCTCAGCGAAGAGGAGGTGGAGTCCTCATTTCGGTAGACTCTACTTTTGCTTCTGAAGAGGTGAAATCCCAAGAGTTTGGTGACATAGAATTTATTTGCGTTAAAATCACTATGTCCGTGAAAGCTTTATACATTACATGTTCATATATACCTCCTATGTCTGAACCGCCCACATATTGGCAGCATTTGTCCGCTATTCGATACGTCTCTAATCTTATGACGGATCGTGACCAACTCGTAGCGGTGGGCGACTTTAATATCCCAGAATTAAAGTGGTCCAACGTCGATAACTCACCATCTTTGTCACTTATAACTTACCATGACTTCACCGCGGGCATGTTTGACATGTCCCTAGGTCAGATCAATCATGTTAGAAATTCGCTAGGTCGGCTCTTAGACTTATGTTTTGTATCTGATCCTGATGGTACCGCTCTCTCCAGAGCTTTTCCCCTTTCAACCCCAGAGGATCGATATCACCCCACGCTGGAGGTCTCAATCGAAACCACTCCTGGTATCGATCAGATGTCTCCGAGCGTGGTAAATAAGATTCGCTGTTTCCGTAAAGCTGATTTTCAGAAAATTAATAGCCTTATCGATACATTTGACTGGTCTGATATTCTGGCGTGCACTGATCTTAATGTCACTTTAGAAAAATTGTATTTTACTTTAAATACATTTTTTGACTCATGTGTGCCTTGGAAACATCCGTCCGCTTCAACAAATCCTCCTTGGTATACAAGGTGCCTCACTAACCTAAAAAATAAAAAAAAATAAGCTTTTACTTAAATATAAAAAAACCTGCAGTAGTGTTGATTTCTCAAGATACCTACTAGCTCGGTCGAATTTTACCGTGCATAACGCTGAATGTTATAGGAATTATATTGACCGCTGCCGGATTCAATTTACTCAGGATCCAAAGCAGTTTTATAATTTTGTAAACACTAAGCGTAAACACGTATCTTTTTCACCCCTGCTTACGTTTGAAAATTCCTCTGCGACCTCTGATCAGGCCATTGCCGATCTATTCGCAGAATTTTTTCAAACAACTTATTCTCCTCCTAAATTGACTGATCAGCCTTACGCATATAACATTCAAGCAGAAAATCTTATTTTCTGTCGGTTTTTTTCTGAGAACAACATATTATCTGGTCTTTTAAGGGTAAAACCCATTTATTCGCCAGGCCCCGACGGAGTACCAGGGTGTGTGCTAAAATACTGCGCCAGGGCTCTGTGCAAACCTCTTCTAAGACTTTTCAACTTATCTTTGGAAACCTCATTTATAATTCCCCTACATAAAAAAGGGAAAAAGTCCGAGGCTGCCAACTACAGAGGCATCTCTAAGTTGTCGGCAATTCCAAAGTTATTTGAAAAATTAATTACCCCTCATTTGCAACACCTTTGCTCTTCGATTATCACTCCTTGTCAGCATGGCTTTATTAAGCGTCGCTCCACCACCACAAACTTATTGGAGTTGACATCCTTTGTCATAGACGGCTTTTGTAAGGGATATCAAACCGATGTAATTTACACAGACTTCAGCAAAGCATTTGATTCAGTTAATCACTCACTCTTGTTGAGTAAACTGAATATGCTGGGTTTTCCTAAAGACCTCTTAACGTGGATCTCCAGCTACCTAGATGGAAGGACACAAAGAGTCTTATTTAAAAACATACAGTCCCGTCTGGTCCGTGCTACATCCGGCGTCCCTCAAGGAAGTCATCTTGGCCCGTTATTATTTACGCTTTTTATAAACGACTTGCCCCCTTTTTTAATGAACTCTCTAGTTCTTATGTATGCAGATGATGTAAAGCTTTGTCTTCAGTACAAATCCATCTCTGCCCAATGCAGTCTTCAGTCTGACCTTAATAACTTTCAAATATGGTGTTTAGCTAATGATCTAATACTTAATGAATCAAAATGCAAACATATGTCTTTTTATCGTTCTTGCCCTCTGCAAGCTACGTATTCTATTAATGGGATTGCCTTAAAAAAATTAACCCAGGTTAATGATCTCGGCATCCTATTAGACATCAAACTTAAATTTGCCGACCATATTTCCTTAATGGTTAATAAGGCTAAAGGAGTCTTTGGTTTTATCAAAAGGTGGTCAAAAGAATTTAATGACCCTTATATAACCAAAACATTATTTATTTCCTTGGTCCTATACTAGAGTACGGTTCATGTGTCTGGAGTCCCCAATAAAGAACTTTTTAATATTTGCACTTAGAGGTCTATACTGGGATGCAAATCTTCAGCTTCCATCCTACAGTAGCAGACTTTTACTTATAAACTTACCTAGCTTAACAAATCGTAGGACAATGCTCGGTGTAGTTTTTCTGCATAACCTTATTAACGGGGATGAAGATAGCCAGCATTTACTAACACTCTTAAATTTCAACATTCCTAATAGAAGGACTCGAAACTTTAGTCCTCTGTTCCTTAGCCGTTGTAGTTCGACATATGCACTGCATGACCCTTTTAGGGTATTATGTTCGAACTACAATGGTCTCTACTCTATTACATCTCTTTCCTGTCCCTCTAATTTAAAATATAGAATTTTAAATTTCCTTACTAACTCCTCTTAGCTTAACAAATTTCAATTAGCTTAATATGTACTAACAAATCGTTTCTCGAGCGCCCCTCGGTCGTCTGGGCCTCTAAGCTTTATGATGAATACAGGAATGCTAGCTGCTGCTCTTATTGATGCACAAGCCATTTCCAAATTTCCATTTCCATTTCCATTTCCACACTCTTTCGTCTATCAGCTTCGTCAGCTTCGTCCGCCGCCACTGCAGAGTCTTTGCCGCATTCATCTCCCGATCATCTTTTTAGTTTTAAATATAAGTATATAGTGAACAATAAATATAAGTAAAGCAAAACCTCTTAATTTGTATTTTGATTCTTTCTATGTTCTAATCGTACGTTCGCGACCCAAAACATAATTTTATTGTTATTTCTTCGCATTAAGTGAAAGCAGGTGGATAAAACTTCATGGGTTAAGTAATTGTAGTGTAAACTATTGAAATTTAAAAAAAAATCACCACTTTTTCAAGAATTTTTTTTTATATTGAATTTTAAAGTGGCGTACGTTCGCGACCGTATGTATGACGTACGTATAAAAAATAATATTATTTGAAAAAAAATTTTTTTTTGGTTTAACAATCTTTTTAATATTTGTAGATGGATAAAAGCAGTGACAATTGAAATTAAATTAAATTAAAATTAAAAATAAAATTAAAATTGAATTTTTAATTAAAAAAAAAAAATTTGGTCAAACGTGATTTAGAAAATATATTTATATATATATTTATATATATATTTAAGAAAATATAAATTTAATTATTAAAACAAAGTGGTAAACAAACAAAAAAAAAAATTTTATATGTGGAACCGTACTTAATTTAATTTAAAAACAAGAAAGGAAAGCTAACTTCGGGCGGAAGTTGATATACCCTTCCATTTGAAACCGGATATATATCGCAAACATCGGATATAGTTGGCCGATCCTTATGAGAATATGATAATATAACCCAATTTATTATAATACAAAATTTAAATATATAGGATATATAGGCTATAGGATATAGTCGACCGATCCGGGCCGTTCCGACTTATATACTGCGTGCAAAGGAAAGAAGGGTGTGGGAGGGAGGATAGATTTAAAACTGAGAGACTAGTTCGCGTAGAAATAGACAGCCGCCATTTTGTTTTCGATTTATTTGAAATTGAATTTGTACTTTGCGTCTAACATTTTTACAAATTTTCGATTGGCTTGTTCACAGGGCGGTAGCTAGAGCCTCGGGGCCCTGGGGCAACAAGTAAATTTAGGGCCCCCTATATGGAAGTCTTTTGTCAAATTTTAAAGTACGCTTAGGGTTGTCTATGTGTGGAACGTTTGAATTTCCCGCGCGTATAGTGTTCCCGAACACTGTTCGATACCTCGATTGACGAGAATCAGCTGCTCAATTGAGGTGCTATTGACAAACAATAGAATCAGACAATTGTATATTTATTCTGCGTACAATTATATAATTGTTAACTTGCGCGATGAAACGTATCTATCCCAGCGGAGAAAAAAAAGGAGAGGCAAAACGAAAGAAAGAGAATGAAGCAAAAAAGATTTCCGGGAAATTCGTTAATTGGCTATCATCCACGTCTGCATCGTCTCTTGATACGGGAACTGTTCAAGGTATGTGAAGGCGTGCAAGCAGTTGCAACGGCGGAAAGATCTTTTTCGAAATTAAAATTGATTAAAAATTATTTGAGAAGCTCTATGGCGCAAGAGCGATTGCGTGGATTGGCATTATTATCGATTGAAAATGAGCGAGCAAGAAAGCGATCAGCCAAGCGATCGACGAATTTGCGGCTTGCAAAGCGGGAAGCGCCGTTTTTAATGGTATTTACCAAATTAGATAGAAAACATGTTGTTTTGTACATTATCTAATAAAACTGTAAAAAATGTAGAATTTTTTTATTTTGTTAGACTATTTTGATCCATTTAAAGCACATTCAGAAAGTCCGAAAGCCATGGTAAGGCTCTTTCAGAACTAAACAAGAAAGGAAAGCTAACTTCGGGCGGAGCCGAAGTTTATATACCCTTACAGCTAAAACCTGATATATGTCGCAAACATCGGATATAGTTGGCCGATCCTTATGAAATTTGGTAGGTTGGATCAACTGACCTGAACTGATCAACTGAAAAATATAATCTGTACCAAGTTCCAGCTTTCTATCTTCAAAAACACAAAAGTTGGGTCATTTCCGATCGTTCAGTTATGTGGCAGCTATAGGATATAGTCGGCCGATCCTTATGAAATTTGGCATGTCGTTTTTGCCAAAAATAGATCTCATGTCAAATTTGAACTCTCTAACTTTAAAAACACCAAAGTTATACCATTTCCGATCAATCAGTTATATGGCAGCTATAGGATATAGTCGGTCGATCCCGGCCGTTCCGACTTATATACTGCGTGCAGAGGAAAGAAGGGTGTGTGCAAAGTTTCAAGACGATAGCTTCAAAACTGAGAGACTAGTTTGCGTAGAAACAGACAGACGGACAGACAGACGGACATGCTCATATCAACTCAGGAGGTGATCCTGATCAAGAATATATATACTTTATAGGGTCGGAGATGTCTCCTTCACTGCGTTGCACACTTTTGGACAAAATTATAATACCCTCTGCAAGGGTATAAAAAGTGGTCGATAAGAAGAGGCCCCGGCGGGGCCCTGGGGCACCGCCCCACCTGCCCCATGCTAGCTGCGGCCCTGCTTGTTCATTTGGCCAAAAAAAATTCCAGAAAATCCGTTTTTTTTCCCCTGTTACTCAGATGTCCCCCCTTAAAGTTAACTCTAATTTCCTAAAGAATTCTGAAAAGGCTAACTTGCTGGTTAATGTGGCTAAGATGAAAATACTAACTAGTAAGTAATTGTTGAATTTTGCAGAATTAATATTTATTTTGTATGGTAGATAATATGAATCTTTTCCAATCGCACACATACCATACGCCTCCACTCCCTTTTAGGCCTGTCCTTTTTTCACTAAACGAAAAAAGCCCGCAGCATATAACGGAGTTGCAATTGCTTACAACCAAATGCCAGCTGCAACAGCGCTTAACTGCTTCGCGCTCTGCGTATTGATAAAGATAAAGTTTTATCAGACGGCGAAGCAGAGCCTCGATAGTGGTGACTCAAATTCTTCCTTCCTTCCATAGATATGCTGAGGACGTCCATGTTTTGCAAAAGAAAGTAGTTTACAATGCAACGGTGATTTGAGATAAGGACACGAAGACGGGCGACGCATATGGTCTTACGACGGGCGTTGGCCGACTGCTGTGATCTGTGCGAGTTAGGGTGATTTGAGATAAGGACACGAAGACGGGCGACGCATATGGTGATCTGTGCGAGTTAGGGTTACGATTAAGCTCTCCTTCTCTTATGTTAATGTGTTCTGAGCTGACAGCCGAAGAATAAAGGCACCTCTTCCAAGTCGTGTGTTTTATCTCTAATCATCGCTGTAGGAATAACTGGAGCCACGACCCGGCTACCAGCTTACAAAATGAGGATCAGCAGCATCATCGTCACTGGTCGTAGCCACCACCTGGTGTCGATCGGTGAACTGCATCATTACAGGATTGCAGAGACATCTACAAAGTGACCGGCCGTTGTGGGCAGCAACTTGCCGCATCGGTTTAATCAGAACCCACAATTCCGTGAGCAGCACGTGCCACGGTGAAAACCTCCTGCAAGAGCTGTGCAGGTGGAGAATGTTGTAGGCAAACACGCTGCTACAACAAAAGAAAACCTTATTATGCACATATGATTTCTTATTACACAACATAAATATTGAGCGGCAACACTTTGTTAGCCGAAGTCACAACACTTTGTTGTTATACCAATATTGTACACAGGGAATTGCGTTTGTCACTCAGCGACAGCTTGCCGTGAGTGTAAGAAAACAAGAGGGCATTCGAATAAAGACACTGAACTGAAAATTTCGTATCTTTTAATTCTACATAGCGACCGTGACATCAGTTCACAAGAACCTGAAGGAAAATGTGAAAATGAAGCCAACATAAGCAACAACAGCAACATAACTCACCTGAAGCCGAACGTCAGAGAAGAACGGCAACAACGAAATGCAACCAGCCATGCGCTGACAACAAAATCAATGAACAACAATGTCGCATGAATTCTAAATGTACGTAAATGCTATCGTAAAGTAGTGAGAGAAACACCTTCTATACAATTGCTCGATGAACAACGCACATACAATAACAGCAGCAGCAACAGTTAAGCCAACATGCGAGGAAAAACGAAGAATAAAACTGAGTGAGTAAAGTGCAAGCAATGGAAAGACGCGGAGGTGATAAAAATAAGATAAAAAAAGAGTAGCACACATTAAGTGGCTGTTATTTACTAAAACACCGCGTCCCGCGTTGTCGATTGCACAAAAGTTGCAGGCCGAGCTTGATTTTTTAAAAATAAGCCTCACAGAGAGACGACCAATTGCTGCAACTCACTCACATAAAATACAAAATATAAACAGATCAATAACAAAGTCTCAACCACCGCCAGCGAAGAAAATACCCAGCCGACTGCCCCGGACCACTCTACTCTGCGGCATGCAATTCCACATGCCCGAAGCCCAAGACCAGTGCGAAGACCGGCACAAGCGCCGCCTGAGCCAATAGGTCCCGGACATCTGCAGCAGATCTACAGCGAGAGGGGCAAAGCGCCAATTTCACCTACGAAGGAGCGTCAATGAAGCCAATCGACGACGACCAGCTGAGGATACGGGTCATCGACGTTCAGATAGCAAACGATGACCAAAAACCGGAGCAACGAAAACCAAAAGTGAATACAGTAGCGTGCCTGTATTTATACATAAAATATTAAACACACATAAATACATATAGTACATATAATATAAGGAAACATTTTTGTAAACGCGTGCGGAACCATTTCCGATCGATTAGAAGTATAGCCCGGAAAGCTATGCGAAAAAATAGGTAGGATATATGTAAAAGAAAATAAAAAATATATATAAGAAAGAATAGATGAGGAGTAATTCGATAAGTAAATTCAGTGAGGAAATAGGTGATAATTATAACTATAATTATAATTTTACAAAAACAATAATGGCTATAGTAGACGTCAGTGGATTCCACTGCTAACGTAATAAATAAAGTTTGAGCCAAATACCATTAATTTGGAATTTGTAAATATTATGTTATTAATATTTGTTGTCATAATGTGTGCCAATTGCTTTTATAAATTATACAAGCTTCACTGTCGGGTCAGGCAGCACGGCGTTTAATGTTGATGTGTAATGTTTATTCATTAGGCTTAAGTATGTACAAGTAGCTTAGTAGCTTAGATTCACTAGCTTTTTTTTAGAGAGTTTTAGCTCCGCAATGTCTAGGTCGGGCCACCTTCTCCATTATCGAGAGCTTTAGCTTAGCAGTGACTAGCCGGGCCGCCCTCTATGTACTTCACTTAGGTCTCTGCATGCACCATAAGCTGATCTACATACATATCTGCTTCATCTGCATGCAGAAATAAACATTAATTATAACATTTTAACGTTTTAAATTAATTAGGTTTTGCGTTTTATTTTACTGGCATTGAAAACCCTCAATGACCAAACACTTCACAATAAATGTTTGAGAAAAAGATATATGAGCCAAGCAAACGAATTGGACAAAATTTAAAAAAATAGAGAACAAAGCACACAAACAAAAAATATTAATGATGCAAAATATAATAAAATGTTTAACTGCCATGTCTCACCATTGTTTCACTGCACCGCAACCCAAAAAGGAATAGTACTAACAACAATTCCGGGTGAGCAAGTAAAATCAAGAATAGATTGACATCCAATTTTAGGTAGAGCAATTGTAATGATGGCTTCTAAGAAATATTTCATATCCATAATATAATGGAATGGAATGAATTATCAAAAGAACTATCAAACATTATAGCAGAATTTGACAAATTGCATAAGTCACTAACACAAAATAGACCGATACAGAAAACAACTGTTAAGAAACACGTAGAAAAATTAGTTAAATGCTTTAATGAAGCTCGAAGCTAATATATGAACACAGAGACAAGTTAAATCAAGATTATTGGTCTCGAGTATCAAAGTTTTTGATCAGACTAAGATCCGATCTAACCAGGTTCAAAAGAAGTTATTGACCAACAAGATTTGGAAGAGGAAAAAATAAATAATCTCACTATTCCAGCTATACTAATGTCTGAATTGGACAATTTTGCAGATTTAGATAAAAGCTTGAGCATAGTTGAAAAAAAATTTATTAAAATGGCACAGCTTCTACCAGTATTTGATGGTATTTGATGATTTGATCAACTTCCCTCTCTTTCTTTCAAGCGAACGGTCGTGTTTTTTTTGTGCGCACTGCGTTTTTGATAAATATTGGTAAACCGGTGTTTACATACTTTGTGAATTAAATCTTGTGAATCATAACAATCTTAAAGCCTAAACCGTATCGCTTCGCGAGTGCTTTGGTATATTTGGAATCGAATTAATAATTTGTCTAAATTCTATTCCAAGCATAGCTCAGCTCTGCTTCTTCCCCGGCTTATCTATATTTTCTGCATTTCTCTTGTGCACTCTTTCAAAGCTCCCGCTTCGGCTTCTTGTTTGGCACAGTGGTTCAAGGTATTGTGTTTTTTAACTTTTTAAATATTAATTTTTGTCTTATTAAATTAAAAAAAAAAAAATAATAAATAAAATGGAATTTAAACTGGTCTGTGCCATTAAGTCTTGCAACAAGACAATTTCCACATCCCAGCCTAGTATCCATTGCTGGTTATGTGAAAACGTCGTGCACGCCAAGTGTGCCGGTTTCACTGCATCAGTTTCGGATGCCATTTCCCGTAGGTCTGGGATACATTATTGTTGCGCAAAATTGTCGTGCTGTGCAAGGCGAAATAAGGTCGTTCATGAGACAGACCAAAAATGGATTTAAAGAGCTGATCACTGGTTTTCGTAAAATCAATGACCAGCTCTGTGCGCTTGACACTCAATTTAGTGGCCTTCAGCTGCTAAATGAGTCCCCTAAGCGTAAGAAATCCGCTGTTTCTGATCCGCCTCAGCCTGCTCAGCCGACATTAATGCAGCCGCTTATATCTCTGGCCACCCCAAGGGCCTTAACTGAGAAAAATTCGTCAGAATTTCTCAGGGATAATGAGCAATTGTCCGATATGTCCGCCATGGCATCCCTTCAAGTGATGCCACAGGTCCTAGGGAACGAAACCCCCATTAGGGTCACCCAAAAGGGTATTCCACAGTCCGGACCACCGGCACCGACTGATGCTGCAGTTCTCGTACCTGCGACACCAAAACCCTTACAGGTGATTCCTCCATCGAAACATATATTTGTTTCTCGGCTTGCCCCTGATACTTCAGAGATTGATATCTCGGCTTATATCAAAGCCAAAACTAAAGCCGATATAAAGGTGGAGGACATACAAAAATTTAAATACAATTATACAAGGCGCACGTCTTCTTTCAAGATTCGTGTGCCCGCGCTGATGTTCAAGACGATTTGTTCTCCCAGTTTTTGGCCAGAGAATCTTTTCGTCCAAGAACATCAGCCTAGTTCCGTAAAAAAAAAAGTTAATAAACCAGTGGGAGTGAGACTTCCCAATATCGGAACCACTGACCAACCCTCCACCTCTTCTTTGGCCACTAACCCAAAAAACTAATTTCCTCACTAACTCTTACCTATCAGAATACTAGGGGGCTACGTAGCAAACTCCCCCAGTTATATTCTGATAGTTCTTTCTTTGCATCCCATATAATAGCATTTACAGAAACTTGGTTAAATCCGGAGAACTTTAGCTCCGAAGTTTTTCCAAGTAAGTACACCACTTTTAGACGGGATCGATCTCAGCGAAGAGGAGGTGGAGTCCTCATTTCGGTAGACTCTACTCTTTCTTCTGAAGAGGTGAAATCCCATGAGTTTGGTGATATAGAATTTATTTGCGTTAAAATCACTATGTCCGTTAAAGCTTTATACATCACATGTTCATATATACCTCCTATGTCTGAACCGCCTACATATTGGCAGCATTTGTCCGCCATTCGATACGTCTCTAATCTTATGACGGATCGTGACCAACTCGTAGCGGTGGGCGACTTTAATATCCCAGAATTAAAGTGGTCCAACGTCGATAACTCACCATCTTTGTCACTTATAACTTACCATGACTTCACCGCGGGCATGTTTGACATGTCCCTAGGTCAGATCAATCATGTTAGAAATTCGCTAGGTCGGCTCTTAGACTTATGTTTTGTATCTGATCCGGATGGTACCGCTCTCTCCAGAGCTTTTCCCCTTTCAGCCCCAGAGGATCCATATCACCCCACGCTGGAGGTCTCAATCGAAACCACTCCTGGTATCGATCAGATGTCTCCGAGCGTGGTAAATAAGATTCGCTGTTTCCGTAAAGCTGATTTTCAGAAACTTAATAGCCTTATCGATACATTTGACTGGTCTGATATTCTGGCGTGCACTGATCTTAATGTCACTTTAGAAAAATTTTATTTTACTTTAAATACATTTTTTGACTCATGTGTGCCTTGGAAACATCCGTCCGCTTCAACAAATCCTCCTTGGTATACAAGGTGCCTCACTAACCTAAAAAATAAAAAAAATAAGCTTTTACTTAAATATAAAAAAACCTGCAGTAGTGTTGATTTCTCAAGATACCTACTAGCTCGGTCGAATTTTACCGTGCATAACGCTGAATGTTATAGGAATTATATTGACCGCTGCCGGATTCAATTTACTCAGGATCCAAAGCAGTTTTATAATTTTGTAAACACTAAGCGTAAACACGTATCTTTTTCACCTCTGCTTACGTTTGAAAATTCCTCTGCGACTTCGGATCAGGCCATTGCCGATCTATTCGCAGAATTTTTTCAAACAACTTATTCTCCTCCTAAATTGACTGATCAGCCTTATGCATATAACATTCAAGCAGCAAATCTTATTTTCTGTCCGTCTTTTTCTGAGAATAACTTATTATCTGGTCTTTTAAGGGTAAAACCCATTTATTCGCCAGGCCCCGACGGAGTACCAGGCTGTGTGCTAAAATACTGCGCCAGGGCTCTGTGCAAACCTCTTCTAAGACTTTTCAACTTATCTTTGGAAACCTCGATTTTTCCCCTTAAGTGGAAGGAATCATTTATAATTCCCCTACATAAAAAGGGGAAAAAGTCTGAGGCTGCCAACTACAGAGGCATCTCTAAGTTGTCGGCAATTCCAAAGTTATTTGAAAAATTAATTACCCCTCATTTGCAACACCTTTGCTCTTCGATCATCACTCCTTGTCAGCATGGCTTTATTAAGCGTCGCTCCACCACCACAAACTTATTGGAGTTGACATCCTTTGTCATAGACGGCTTTTGTAAGGGATATCAAACCGATGTAATTTACACAGACTTCAGCAAAGCATTTGATTCAGTTAATCACTCACTTTTGTTGAGTAAACTGAATATGCTGGGTTTTCCTAAAGACCTCTTAACGTGGATCTCCAGCTACCTAGATGGAAGGACACAAAGAGTCTTATTTAAAAACATACAGTCCCGTCTGGTCCGTGCTACATCCGGCGTCCCTCAAGGAAGTCATCTTGGCCCGTTATTATTTACGCTTTTTATAAACGACTTGCCCCCTGCTTTAACGAACTCTCTAGTTCTTATGTATGCAGATGATGTAAAGCTTTGTCTTCAGTATAAATCCATCTCTGCCCAATGCAGTCTTCAGTCTGACCTTGATAATTTTCAAAAATGGTGTTTAGCTAATGATCTAATACTTAATGGATCAAAATGCAAGCATATGTCTTTTTATCGTTCTTGCCCTCTGCAAGCTACGTATTCCATTAATGGGATTGCCTTAGAAAAATTAACCCAGGTTAATGATCTCGGCATCCTATTAGACATAAAACTTAAATTTGCCGACCATATTTCCTTAATGGTTAATAAGGCTAAAGGAGTCCTTGGTTTTATTAAAAGGTGGTCAAAAGAATTTAATGACCCCTATATAACCAAAACTTTATTCATTTCTTTGGTCCGTCCGATACTAGAGTACGGTTCATGTGTCTGGAGTCCCCAATATGGAGTACATAAGGACCGCATAGAATCCGTACAAAAGAACTTTTTAATATTTGCACTTAGAGGTCTATACTGGGATGCAAATCTTCAGCTTCCATCCTACAGTAGCAGACTTTTACTTATTAACTTACCTAGCTTAACAAATCGTAGGACAATGCTCGGTGTAGTTTTTCTGCATAACCTTATTAACGGGGATGTAGATAGCCAGCATTTACTAACACGCTTAATTCATCCCCAAACCATGTTGGAATCGCCACCGTGCTTGACGGTTTTTCGCACATTCCTTGGTGACTGCATCTTAGGATCTCTAGTTCCATACCAAGAGCGTCCATTTGGGTTTCCAAGGTTATATGGTCGGATGAAACAAAAATTAATCGCTTCGAGTCAGATGGACGCTCTTGGTATGGAACTAGAGATCCTAAGATGCAGTCACCAAGGAATGTGCGAAAAACCGTCAAGCACGGTGGCGATTCCAACATGGTTTGGGGATGAATTCATTTAAATGGAGTTGGTCCTTTAGTGTTAATCGATGGAATAATGCGAAAGGAGCAATATCTAGCCATTTTACAAGAGAATCTTCCAAAGGTTATTGAGAATATGGGTCTTTTTGCCCAAAAATGCGTTTTCAAGGAAAGGCAACGACCCGAAGCAAACGTCCCTAATGGTGAAAAATAAGATTGCGAAACAGAAATTTCAATCTATGAAGTGGCTACCACAATCTCCCGACATGACTCCAATAAAAAACTTGTGGAGTCCTGTGAAATCGCGGCTGTTGAAATATGCAGTTCCTCCAAGTAGAGTGAAGGAGTTGTGGGAACGGACACAGGACATATGGAATGCTGTTCCACCGGAAATGGTAAAACGGTATACCCAAAGTATGCCCAATCCCATAGAAGAGCTGAAAAAGTTCAAAGGAATGTGGACTCATTATTAAAAAACAATAAATAAAAATATTTGTTAAAAAAATAACCAGAGTGCAAAACTGTAACATTTGACTTTTTTTGCAGTTTGGCGTGTCATTTTCTTTAACCTATATCAAATGGCTTCTAGTTTAACTTAATAGTAGTAAGTTATATAACCTACAAAAAAAACTAAGATCTTTAAAATGCGTGTCTTAGAAAAAAAGTTACAGACCTTCGAAGTTGAAACATTGAACTCGTGTTACAGTTTTGCTCGTCAGTGTACATCGGAGGTTGAGCAAATGACAAAAGCTTTAGAAAGTGCATACATAACGGACGGCCTACCACTTGCGTCAGCCAGAAGTTATTCTACACGGTCTGAAGTTAAGGCAATGACAAAGAATTGCGCAATTGATAAGGTAAAACTTATCATGCAGGCTGTCACCTTCAACACCATGAATGATCCCATATCCAAATTCGTAAACAGTTGCACGGAAGCAACTGGACAACCTAATACTTTCTATTATTCTAAAAATTATTCACAGCGTGGTGAAAACCGCGGAAGTGGAAATTTCAAAAATAACTCTCGTGGTCATAATAATAATTACAATAACTACAACAGTTCCAATTATAAACATAATGGACGAGGCCACAATAACAGTAACTCAAATAATAATGTGAGAGTTGCCCAGAATAATTCGGGAAACTCTCACTCTTCAGATGTTCAGCAGTAGGCAGTTATGCGGTTCATACAATCATTCTTAGTTTAAATATATTTGTAGACTTTTACAATGCAAAGACGAATAAAAAGCTTGTATTTTTAATAGATACTGGTGCACACATATCTCTGTTAAAGGAAAATTACCTATATACAAAATATATAAAACGGCTGCTCTGCCGCTGCGCCGACAGCTCGCAAGCCTGAATGTAAGAAAACAAGAGGCCGTTCGAATAAAGACACTGAACTGGAAGAGTCGTATCTTTTAATTCTGCAATAGAAGCTTGGGACTTTTTTTATATTTCTTATTGTAGTAAATCAGTTATATTATATTCTCATAAAGATCGGCCAACTGTATCCGGACTTAACGGGAAAGATATATCAATTTTAGCTCTTTCTTGTTTATGAATAATTTAAACCAACGATTCATACAACTTAAATGAATGGAATTCTTCCACGTTTTTAAGAAATAGCCAAGATTAATAATCCCATTGAAAAAAGTACAGACGACCTAAATACCGCCTTTCGGAAGTTCGAGTAACATCTTTGGGGTCAGTAGGTCACCATCGGTTTTGGTTTTAGCACCTTATGACAATTTCGATTTCATTCGGCCGAGTAGTCAATTCAATTTCGTCGTCAATTTTCAATATTTATTATGGCTTTAATTTAAGCCTAAAATGTACAGACGCTCAAATCAATGACTGGTCGCCGCCGACACCGACACCACTTTTAAGTTTTGTCTATAGCTGTTTGGCCCAACATCCTTCCCACCGTTGAAGACTGACCTTTCACAGACTTCTTGAGGGGCAGCAAACAGAACCTTGACACCAACAGCTTTGGGCTTTATCGTTCCAACAGCGGTCTTTAGTACGGCTACACGGTTCACTCCGTCACGCCGAGGAATCAGCTCCAGTATCCTGGCGAAAAACCACTGGGGGTAGATTTTCTTTTTTCACTAAGACTACACCGTTAGATTTTCCTCCTTCCAACGCGCCCAAAAAACTATTTGCAAGAAAGAGACTCTCTGATGTAGGTTGAAGTAGGGCGGCTATTTAGGATATGAGCCGGAGTTGCCTCAATTAGGTCAGCGGGATTTTCTGGCATAACAAGGTCCTCAATTGCTCTAACCCAAGAATCGAGGGACCAATTTTCCGGAACAGGTAGTGTTTTGCCGACTTTACTGCTGCTTCCTACAGACCGCCAAAATGGGGAGAGCGTGGTAGAATACACCGCTATTCCATAGTTTCGGACAGGCAAAACTAATGAAGAGACGTCTGGTGATCCTGGCTGAGGAATCGTCCCTTTAAATCAACCAGCTTATTAGCATTATCCGACTATATCTGCGTGGCCTTACGTCGCGTACAAATAAATCGTTTGAACGCGCTCAGAAACGAAGCTGTGGAAAGGTCCTTGACAAGCTCCAAATGCCTCACGTAACATTTGATGAGGCCCTTATTCCATGACTCTGCCCAGTAGAAAAACGGACCGCAAAAATCCACACTTGGAAACCTTTAACTGTTATCGGTCGGAATATCAGCCATGGTTTGCTTCAGAAACGAGGCCTAGTGCGAAAACAGCGTATGCACTCGTTTAAAACCCTTAAAACGGTCTTCCTCCCCCCAATGTTGGGAACCGATCTTTGCCATTAGGGTCCGAAGGCCAGACTGTCGGCTCTTCTCATGAAAGTGAGTCTTTATAGCCGAAGTGACAGCATGTACTCTTGGAAGAATAGTCGGATGGCGTCCATAAAAATCCAATGCAGAGTTCCTCAGTCGTTCGTCAACACGAAGCAAACCAGCATCATTTATTAAGTGAGCAAGCGAGGCAACCGGTCTTGAAGGTGGAGCCAATCTGGGCGACTTTCATAATCTCATCTCGGCCTTAAATTTAGGACGGTGAATAACGCGCAACCGCAGATGATTTCCTTCATGAAGTTCTGGACCATCGTGACGGATGCGGTGGCAAAATTTGTAAATACAGGAGAACCTTCTTTGTAAGGCGGGAAACTAGTTGTCAACATTGACAATGATGCGATGTCTCTGGGCCCTTGTTTAAAAGGCTAGATGTTTGGGCATGCAAGATGTAGAAAAACACGAGAGCTTATGGAAAAACCGACACCTTAATCCTTAGCAAGCTGGTGAATTGAACGAATGGATTAAAAAGTCGCTGGCGTTATGCCATACGCTTCGGTGTCGAGTTTGAAAACCTTCACATCATCGTTGGGATGCACTGAATCAACCTATGATCTGGAGCGACTCTTTTTTTTTTTTTCGCGGTCTTTCAGAATTTGGAAATGGCTTGTGCAACAATAAGAGCATCAGCTAGCATTCCTGTATTCATCATAAAGCTTAGAGGCCCAGACGACCGAGGGGCGCTCGAAAAACGATTTATTAGTATATATTAAGCTACTTGTAATTTGTTAAGTAAGGAGGAGTTAGTAAGGAAATTTAAAATTCTAAATTTTAAATTTGAGGGACAGGAAAGAGATGTTATAGATTAGAGACCATTGTAGTTCGAACATAATACCCTAAATGGGTCGCGCAGTGCATATGTCGAACTACAATGGCTAAGGAAAAGAGGACTAAAGTTTCGAGTTCTTCTATTAGGAATGTTAAATTTTAAGCGTGTTAGTAAATGCTGGCTATCTACATCCCCGTTAATAAGGTTATGCAAAAAGAATACACCGAGCATTTGTCCTACGATTTTACCTAGCTAGGTAAGTTTATAAATAAGTCTACTATTATAAAATGGAAGGTGAAGATTTGCATCCCAGTTTAGACCTCTAAGTGAAAAAGTTAGGAAATTCTTTTGTACGGATTCTATGCGGTCCTGATGTACTCCATATTGGGGACTCCAGACACATGAACCGTACTCCAGTATAGGACGGACCAATATGAATAATGTTTTGGTTATATAGGGGTCATTAAATTCTTTTGACCACCTTTTAATAACACTAAGGACTCCTTTAGCCTTATTAACCATTAGGAAATATGGGCGGAAAACTTATGTTTAATGTCTAATAGGACGCCGAGATTATTAACCTGAGTTAATTTCTCTAAGGCAATCCCATTAATAGAATACGTAGCTTGCAGAGGGCAAGAACGATAAAAATACATATACTTGCATTCCGATCCATTAAGTATTAGATCATTAGCTAAACACCATTTTTTGGTTTTTTGGTGGAAGACTGCATTGGGCAGAGATGGATTTGTACTGAAGACAAAGCTTTACATCATTTGCATACATAAGAACTAGAGAGTTCGTTAAAGCAGGGGGCAAGTCGTTTATAAAAAGCGTAAATAATAACGGGCCAAGATGACTTCCTTGAGGGACGCCAGATGTAGCACGGACCAGACGGGACTGTAGGTTTTAAAATAAGACTCTTTGTGTCCTTCCATTTAGGTAGCTGGAGATCCACGTTAAGAGGTTTTTAGGAAAACTTTAAGGTTTTAAAATAAGACTCTTTGTGTCTTTCCATCTAGGTAGCTGGAGATCCACGTTAAGAGCATATTCACTCAACAAGTGTGAGTGATTAACTGAATCAAATGCTTTGCTGAAATCTGTGTAAATTACATCGGTTTAATATCCCTTACAAAAGCCATCTATGACAAAGGATGTCAACTCCAAATTTGTGGTGGTGGAGCAACGCTTAATAAAGCCATGCTGACAGGGAGAGATAATTGAAGAGCAAAGGTGTTGCAAATGAGGGGTAATTAATTTTTCAAATAACTTTGAAATTGCCGACAACTTAGATATGCCTCTGTAGTTGGCAGCATCGGACTTTTACCTTCCCTTTTCCCTTTCCTTCCACTTAAGGGGAAAAATCGAGGTTTCCAAAGATAAGTTGAAAAGTCTTAGAAGAGGTTTGCACAGAGCCCTGGCACAGTACTTTAGTACACAGCCTGGCGAATAAATGGGTTTGACCCTTAGAAGATCAGATAATAAATGGTTCTCAGAGAAAAACGGGTAGAAAATAAGACTTGCTGTTTGAATGTTATATGCGTAAGGCTGATCTGTCAATTTAGGCGGAGAATAAGTTGTTTGAAAAAATTCTGCGAATAGATCGGCAATGGCCTGATCAGAGGTCGCAGAGGAATTTTCAAACGTAAGCAGAGGTGAAAAGATACGTGTTTACGCTTAGTGTTTAAAAAATTATAAAACTGCTTTGGATCCTGAGTAAATTTTATCTGGCAGCGGCGAATATAATTCCTGTAACATTCAGCGTTATGCACGGTAAAATTTGACCGAGCTAGTAGATATCTTGAAAAATCAATACTACTGCAGGTTTTTTTATATTTAAGTAAAAGCTTATTTTAAGTATTTTTTAGGTTAATGAGGCACCTTGTAAACCAAGGAGGACACAGGAGTCCAAAAATGTATTTAAAGTACAGAAAAATTTTTCTAAGGTGACATTAGGATCGTTGCATGCCAGAATAATTTTGTGAAAATCATCTTTAGGGAAGCAGCGAATCTTATTTGTCACGCAGTGATGCATATGATTGAAAATAGAAAATAGAAAATATTGATTTTTTATTGTAATTAATTGGTTTTATTATGACCTAATCATAAGGATCGGCCAACTATATCCGATGTTTGCGATATATATCTGGTTTTAACTGCAAGGGTAAATCAACTTCTGCCCGAAGTTAGCTTTCCTATCTTGTTGTCAATTTAAACTATTTAAACAATTCGAAATCGATGGTAAGACTCTACCTCTGCAAGTTTTCAGAGTTTAGGGTACCTACCACAAATTGGTACAATAAGCCTTGGAAATAAATTTTTTTTTTTTTGCGGTTTTTCAGAATTTGGAAATCCTTCAGCTATCAGCTATCATTCCTGTATTCATCATAAAGCTTAGAGGCCCAGACGACGGAGGGGCGCTCGAGAAACGATTTGTTAGTACATATTAAGCTATTTGAAATTGATTAAGCTAGGAGGAGTTAAGGGGCCCATCCACAGGCGGCCATGTTCGGCGAACATGTTGTGCTCGACGAAATTTTTCCTGTGGATGGTAGTGTTCGTTGTCAAATTTTGTGTTCGTCAAAATGTTCGAATGGAATTGAAATCGTTCTATTTTGACAACGTTTGCAACAACATGCTCGCCAATGGATGACAATGTTGGCACGAACATCAGTTTAAAAAACGTTTTGGTAGAGAAAAATGAATAAAAAGTTCCTGCTAGATTTTATTTATCATCTAAAAAATGAGCCTGCATTATGGCACGCCAAAAGCGATAGATATAAAAACAAGCATTTGCGTATTAATGCATAAGAAGTTCAACTCAAAAATATTTTTGTTTTTTTCTAAGCAAATACTTATTGCCATAAATGCAATTACAGTGCTACGAAAATCTAAAGAAAGTAAGTCTCCTGCTCTAAGAGAGAGTGATTGTCCAATTTTTTTCCTGTTGTTCTCATAAGCTGAACTTAAGGAAAAAAAAGGTTAACAGCTATTTTCGAGCTATGAAAGGCAGCCATCATCGTGGATTACCAGGACGTCATTTGCCCCTCACCACCGACTATGGGGTATGCGTGAGCGTTGATGGGAGCTTTGGCTCAATCTTCCTTTGCTCCGTGTACTGCCAGCTCGAAGCTGAGCTGGAGCCGTACCTCAGGCACATGGATGCGGTCCTGTTGCAGACCATGTGGTTTAGCAAGCTCCCTCGGAACCCAAGGGACTACCTAACTACTGACGGTGTGAGCTGCTGTGGGAGTGGGTGCTGGAGAATGAACCCGTTGCCTATAACCAGCCTACCCCGGTGTTCACATTCGATACGTAATACGCACGTAGTGATATCGACCGGGCACATTCGAGTGGAGAGTGGACGAGTGGGAGTTGTGTGATCATAACATGATCACAGTTGTGGCAATACCAACTACCCCAAGAACAGTTGAGAGCTTGGATCTCGGCCTTGCGCAGCATGAAGCACTTTTGTGACCTTGCGTTGGGAAGGAGGACGCCGAGATCGCCTAGGAGAAGGAAGCCAGGTTGGTGTCCCGCCAGCCTGAACACAGTGAGACCCGACGTCAGGAGACTTCGCCGCCGGCTTCGAAATGTAGACTCGAATTGTCGACCCAGATCGGTTGTGATGTGGAGAGGAATACCGTACTGAGCGAACCAGCCCGATATCAGTGCGTTGGATACAGATTTTGCTGTGATGTCTACTAAAGAAATAGCTTCGGGCCATCTTGAGAAACGATCGATACACGTGAGGCAGTATCGGTATCCGTTTGATGAAGGCAGCTAGCCGACTATGTCGATATTTATGTGTTCGAAACGGGCGTCGCTGGCGGTGTACTCTCCTAGTGGCGATTTGGTGTGACGTTGGATTTTGGCCTTCTGGCACGGGGTGCAAGAGCGTACGATTCTAGCGACATCCTTCGCCATGCGGGGCCAAATGTAGTGTTTTTCATCCAACTTGTTTGTTGCCTTAACTCCCGGATGGCTCAGCGAATGTAGAGCCTCAACCACGGTTTGGCGTAGGCATTTGGGCACAAACGGACGTGTATGGTTATTGGCGACGTGGCAGTACAATTGCTTGTTTGAGCCTGCAAGAGACAATTTTGTTAGTGAGATGGTTTTTCGGCGTCAGAATTAAGTAGCGATTGTAGTTCCGCATCGTTTTCCTGTTCCAGTGCCATCTCGTCGAAGTTTATGTGTTTGATGGCATCGATGCGTGAGAGAAGATCAGCCAAGTTGTTTTTTTCTCCAGAGATGTCCCGGATATCGGTGCTGAATTTGCTGATAAAATCTAGTTTCCGAGCGCGTCGAGGTGATGCTTTCTCGCTGTTTTGACTAAAGGCGTACATAAGCGGCTTGTGGTCGGTGAAAATTACGAAATTTCTGCACTCCAGTGCGTACTTGAAGTGCAAAATGGCCTGATAGATGGCAGTCAGTTCTCTATCGTAGGTGCTGTACTTCTTTTGCGTCGATGTGAATTTCCTGGAGAAGAATCCCAGTGGTTGTGTCTGCCCGTTGATGGTCTACGGCACCCATAGCGTCGTCGGATGCATCGGTGGTTAGAGTTAATTGTGAGTTTGGTGCCATGTAGTTCAGCAACGTAGCGTTTGCAAGCCCGTTCTTGCAGGCGGTGAATGCGTAGTCGGCTTCTGTAGACCAAAGTATCGGGGTTTTGTCGTTCTTTTTATTGCCTTGGATCAACGTCTGGAGTATGTGCTGGTTCTCGGCTGCTCGTGGGATAAACAGCCTATAGAAATTAATCATACCCAGAAACTTTTTTAGGTCTTTAGCGATAAGCGGTTTTTTAAAGTGCCGTATGGCTTCCACTTTGGCTTCGGATGGTTTTAAGCCGTGCTGACTGATGTTATGTCCCAGGAATGTGAGTTGTGTTTTACCGAATTGGCACTTCTCAAAGTTTACGGTGAGATGTGCCTTTTGAAGGCGGTCGAGGATCGTGCGGAGGTGCGTCTCGTGCTGCGCCTCGGATTCTGAAGCGATCAGAATGTCGTCGATGTATGCAAAAACGAAGTCGAGGCCTTGTATGACGTCGTTTATGTGACGTTGAAAAGTTTGCGCTGCGTTGCGCAGACCGAACGTCGTGAACACAAATTCGAATAGCCCAAAGGCGTGATAATTGCTGTTTTGGGAATATCTTGTGGTTCGACAGGAATCTGGTGATATGCTTTTTGCAGGTCGATTTTCGAAAATATCTTCTTACCGTATAAGATGCTCGTTGAGTTTGCGTCGTTTCATATCGACGAGTTGAAAAAAGTCGGATCCGATGACAGCCCATTTGACGTCAGCTATCACGAAAGTCCACACAAGTTTCGTCGCAATCCCAGTGACAATGCTATGCGTTTTTCTCCATAGGTTTGTATTTTCGTGCCATTGGCGGCAAAAAGAAGCTTTGGAGTCAGCATAGTTTTTGCGTTTTTGCAGGGTGGCATCACTGAAATGTCGGCGCCGGTATCGATGAGAAACTGTGTTTTGGAGAAATTGTCGTTAATGGCGAGGCGGGCCATTGTGTTGTGGTCTTCTTTGAATTTGTCCGCCGAATCCGAAGATTGTTTTAATTTTTTGGTTTCTGAACAGCGCGTTGATTTGTTCCGCCGGAATAGCCGATATACTGTCAAAATTAGTTTTAAGTACTGTGGGACATACTTGTGAGGCATCGCCGAAGAATGGAACATTTCTACACTTAGACACTTTTGACGGACTCTATCTTTTGATATGTTGTTTTTAAGACCCTAAAGAATTTTTTTAACGAAGAAAAAATGTTTCGATTTTTTCAAAACTCTACTCAGATGTCCCCCCTTAAATTATTAACAACATTTACTTTTGAAAGAGTGAGAGCAGATACGTTATTATACCCTTGCAGAGGGTATTATAATATTGTCCAAAAGTGTGCAACGCAGTGAGGGAGACATCTCCGACCCTATAAAGTATATATATTCTTGATCAGGATCACCTCCTGAGTTGATATGAGCATGTCCGTCTGTCCGTCTGTCTGTCTGTCCGTTTCTACGCAAACTAGTCTCTCAGTTTTAATGCTAACGTCTTGAAACCGTCCTTTGCACGCAGTATATAAGTCGGAATGGCCAGGATCGGCCGACTATATCCTATAGCTGCCATATAACTGATTGATCGGAAATGGTATAACTTTGGTGTTTTTGAAGATAGAAAGCTGAAACTTAGTACAGATTTTATTTTTGTCAGTTGATCCGGCCAACTATATCCGATTCTTGCGATATATATCCGTTTTAACTGCAAGGGTATATCAACTTCGGCTCCGCCCGAAGTTAGCTTTCCTTTCTTGTTTTAGATTTTTTATTGAAATTAATTGGTTTTATTTTGACGTAATCATAAGGATCGGCCAACTATATCCTATGTTTGCGATATATATCCGGTTTTAACTGCAAGGGTATATCAACTTCCGCCCGAAGTTAGCTTTCCTTTCTTGTTGTCAATTTAAACTATTGACTACGGTTGTGTGAGCGTCCTTCTGAGCCTGCAATTCGAAATCGATGGTAAGACTCTACCTCTGCAAGTTTTCAGAGTTTAGGGTACCTACCACAAATTGGTACAATAAGCCTTGGAAATAAATTATTTTTTTTTGTGGTTTTTCAGAATTTGGAAATTCTTCAGCTATCAGCTATCATTCCTGTGTTCATCATAAAGCTTAGAGGCCCAGACGACCGAGGGGCGCTCGAGAAACGATTTGTTAGTACATATTAAGCTATTTGAAATTTGTTAAGCTAAGAGGAGTTAGTAAGGAAATTTAAAGTTCTATATTTTAAATTTGAGGGACACATCTCTTTTCTGTCCCTCAAATTTAAAATATAGAACTTTAAATTTCCTTACTAACTAATTTCCTTACTAATAGAGTAGAGACCATTGTAGTTCGAACATAATACCCTAAAAGGGTCATGCAGTGTATATGTCGAACTTCAGTGGCTAAGGAACAGAGGACTAAAGTTTCGAGTTCTTCTATTAGGCATGTTAAATTTTAAGCGTGTTAGTGAATTCTGACTATCTATATCCCCGTTAATAAGGTTATGCAAAAAGACTACACCGAGCATTGTCCTACGATTTGTTAAGCTATGTAAGTTTATAAGAAAAAGTCTGCTACTGTAGGATGGAAGCTGAAGATTTGCATCCCAGTATAGACCTCTAAGTGCGAACATTAAAAAATTCTTTTGTACGGATTCTATGCGGTCCTTATGTACTCCTGTTGGGGACTCCAGACACATGAACCGTAATCCAGTATAGGACGGACCAAAGAAATAAATAATGTTTTAGTTATGTATGGGTCATTAAATTCTTTTGACCACCTTTAAATAACACCAAGGACTCCTTTAGCCTTATTAACCATTAAGGAAATATGGGCGGAAAACTTATGTTTAATGTCTAATAGGACGCCGAGATTATTAACCTGAGTTAATTTCTCTAAGGCAATCCCATTAATAGAATACGTATCTTGCAGAGGGCAAGAACGATAAAAATACATATGCTTGCATTTTGATCCATTAAGTATTAGATCATTAGCTAAACACCATTTTTGAAAGTTATCAAGGTCAGACTGAAGAAGGCATTGGGCAGAAATGGATTTGTACTGAAGACAAGAACTAGAGAGTTCGTTAAAGCAGGGGGCAAGTCGTTTATAAAAAGCGTAAATAATAACGTCTGGAGACCCACATTAAGAGGTCTATAGGAAAACCCAGCATATTCAGCTTACTCAACAAGAGTGAGTGATTAACTGAATCAAAAGCATTGCTGAAGTCTGTGTAAATTACATCCGTTTGATATCCCTTACAAAAGACATCTATGGAGGATGTCGACTCCAGTAAATTTGTGATGGTGGAGCGACGCTTAATAGATCAAGGAAACCTTTTCTCGTCTGTTTCATAAAAGTCCGCGTCTCTGACTCAATTTCTCTACAAGCAATGCAAACCATGTCAGGCCAATTTTCTTGTTGATAAGGTCACTTATCCGTCCATTGTGTACTCCTCCAGCACAATTAATATGTGAGCAGTTGTTGCAAAGCCAACAAGACAGGTATGAGTCACCCGTGATGGATCCACCAAATTCACATTTTTTTGCAGTGCAAGTAAGACTTATTTTTGACGGATTCCAGACCACTGTAGTAGCGTGTAAGGAATTTAGGCTCTCTGAAGCACTTTGTAGCCGAGAGTGGACGATCAGATCGGATGTAAGAGACAACGTTACAAAAGAGATGTGCATCGAAGGTTTGGCGTCGTGAACAACAACAAAATCCACAGTAACTATGATGTAACGGGTAACGTCCCGAGAGTACAGCTCGAAGAGATTTATGTTGGAGAATATAGTTAAAGCGCAACAGAGACAACTTTAAGCGATTAAATGTATAAATTGGAAATAAATAGTTCAATGAACTTATTAAGTCGAATTTATTTATGGAGATAAATCGTTATATTTCCACTTGTCGCGGAAGGAGAAAGCTTGAGTTCAAGATCGAAAATAATTGCAAACTGGCAAGAGCGACCGAAGAAACACGTCCAGGTACGGCAAGTGAATACACAGGAATGAGAAATCAGGAATGGTTTCGATTGAGACCTCTGGGGTTAAAAGGGGAAAAGCTATGGAGAGAGCGGTACCATCAGGATCAGATAAAGATTTCTCGGACAAAATGATTTTAATGCAAATAAACTTAATGTCTTGAGATTTCTTCTCTTTAGAAGTAAGTTGGGAGTCTACCAAGATGAGGACTCCACCACCGGTTCGCTGAGGTCGATCCCGACTTAAAGTGGTGTACTTACTTGGAAAAACTTCGAAAGAATAGATCTCCGACTTTAACCAAGTTTCTGTAAATGCTATAATATGGGATGCAAAAAAAGAACTATCAGAATATAGCTTGGGGAGTTTGCTACATAGCCCCCTAGTATCCTAATAGGTAAGTGTTATTGACGATACTAGTTTTTGATACTAGACGAAGAAGTCGTGGAAGGTTGGTCCGTGGCTCTGATATCGGGTAGTTTAACTCCCGCTGGTTTTAGCACTTATTTCTTCACGGAACTAGGCTGATGTTCTTGGACAAAAATATTCTCTGGCCAAAAGCTGGATGAACAAATCGTCTTGAGCATCAGCGCGGGCACACGAATCTTGAAAGAAGACGTGCGCCGTATATAATTATATTTAAATTTAGCTATGTCCTTCACCTTTATATCAGCTTTTGTTTTGGCTTTGATATAAGCCGAGATATCAATCTCTGAAGTATCAGGGGCAAGCCGAGAAACAAATATACGGTACGAGAAGGTACGAGAACTGCAGCATCAGTCTGTGCCGGTGGTCCGGACTGTGGAATACCCTTTTGGGTGACTCTAACGGGGGTTTCGTTCATTAGGACCTGTGACTTGAAGGGATTCCATGGCGGACATATCGGACAATTGCTCGTTTTCCCTGAGAAATTCGAACGAATTGTTCTCAGTTCTAGCCCTTGGGGTGGCCAGAGACATGAGCGGCTGCATGTATTAATGCTGAGCAGTCTAAGGCAGATCAGAAACAGCGGATTTCTTACGCTTAGGCGACTCATTTAGCAGCTGAAGGCTACTAAACTGAGTGTCAAGCGCACAGAGCTGTTCATTGATTTTACGAAAACCAGTGATCAGCTCATTAAATCCATTCTTGGTCTGTCTCATGAACGACCTCATTTCGCCTTGGACAGCACGAAAATTTTCACAACAATAATGTATCCCAGACCTACGGGAAATGGCATCCGAGACTGAGGCAGTGAACCCGGCACACTTGGCGTGTACGACGTTTTTACATAGCAAGCAATGGATGGTAGGCTGGGATGAGGAAATTGTCTTGTTACAAGACCAGTTAAACCAGGTTAGCACAGACCAGTTTCAATTCCATATTTTAATTAATAACAAACAAAATTAATAAATACAAATTTAAAAAACACTATACCTTGAAACCATGTGCCAAATAGGAAGCCGAAGCGGGAGCTTCGTAGAGGGCAAGGGAAAAGTGCAGAAATAAGATAAGACGGGGAAGAAGCAGAGCTGAGCTATGCATGGAATTGTATTTAGAAAAATTATTTATTCGCCTCCAAATATACCTCAGCACTCGCAAAGCGATACGGTATAGGTTAAAATTCTGAAAATTTAAGATTCTCAATAGATTCACAAGTAAGTAAACACCGGTTTACCAATATTTATCATAAACGCAGTGCGCACAAAAAAAACACGACCGTTCGCTTAAGAGTAAGAGAGAGAAGTGTGTCTTACGCAACGGTACATTTTGCAAATGTCTCCTGCTAATGTCTCACAAGGTGGGACTTAACCCGAAGCAAAGAATGGAAGGGCATAGGTTGAATCACAGGGCCTGACATCAAGACATCACTGAAGAAATATCCAGAGGATGTAGCATCCGAACCGTCGAACACAACTTAGCTTAGTAATGGAGCTGTCTTCCTTCAGAATGCAGCGATAAGGAAGAAAATACTTGCATTACGTCGCAATTCACGGCTCCAGAGATACTTGACCCATTTCCAAGTATTCCTTGATGAACGAAGCATAGTGGGTCAATCAACCGTTGGGTACGCATCTGCGTATCCCAGCCTGCTAGCACATGGACGTCGCCACGCAGAACGCACCGGAGGAGTTTATGGCGGAGTTGTATGCCAACTACCTAAAGAAGCACATCCGTGAGGCGTAATTGCGAAAGGCGGTTCATTTGGACATGGTCACGGTAAACGTGACTCTAGAGTGTGAGCCCATGGTGATAGATCTGCTGGAAGGTGGGCGGATTTACGTGGTTCTCCTACCAATGCAGGGCACAGGTGCGTCCCTACGCGTGCCACAGGTATGTTGGCTTCAACCACAAGGTGGCAGAATGCAAAAAATAGGAGAATGTCTTCAGGCAATGCGGACTGCCTGAATAGCCGTTTTTACCGTTATGCTGTCCCCGAGCTGCCCGGTGCACGTGGCAGTGCTTGCGAGGGAGAACGATAGACATTAATGTTTAGCTTTATCCAAGCAAACTGAGGTCGAGGCCGAGCTGCGAGCATACATTGGCAGCGGGACGAAGGATGTGCTGCAAGATGGAATGCCCATATACACTGACTGGAGAGGAGAGGCAGCATAGCTCGCAAATAACTGTTAACCGATTGCTGGGCTCTCAAAACAAGTGTTGTTCAATGAGTCTTTGATCAAAAAGTCTGAGAGCAACCGTTTGCTTTGTTCGTATGAAAATTTTGCTCTCGCTCAAATGACGAGCAATATTTTCTGTTCACAAATGCTCTGTTCTTTCCAGGACCCTTATCTTTGTGAGACGATTCAAAACTTCTTTTTTGTATGTATGTGTGTATGTCAAAGTTAGTGAGTCTTGTTTCATTTGCTTTTATGACATTCAGAGAAAATAGTTAAAACCAGGGTTTGCATTTACTACTCCGTAGCAGCGAGATGCACAGAAATATTGCTCTGCTCTTGCTACAGCTGTCACTTTTTTTCAGAGTGGGAGCAGAGCCGTAGCAGAAAAATGAAAATTGACTGCTCTGCTCTGCTCCGAGCTACGAAAAGTTCAAAGCTATTGCTATAGCAACAGCAGAAAAAAATATTTTGTGCTTCTCGTAGCCGTAGCCGTAGCCAAAAATCTAGAGCAAGAGCAGAGCAGAGTCAAAAATATTTGTTCATGTGCTACTGCTCTAGCTTAGTTTTGTTTTTGTTTTTTTCTTCCCTGATTTTTATGCACCGTCACTGTGTGACCCACTTTCTTTACCCTTGTAAGAATGATATTCAGCCATTTATTTATTATTCTATTAAAAAATTTATTTAGTAAATAATTAATCGTCGTCTTCAAATAAACTCAAGTTGTCGATCGCATTATCCAAATGTGTTGAGTTTAGGCGAACAAGGAGTATATTTTCTAATGTGTCGTGGCCTAAACGATTTCTGTTGTCCGACAGCACCAGTTTTAATGAAGAAAATGCCCGCTCTATGGTTACCTATAAATGTTTGGAAATTAAAATATTGTTTCGAATTAAGTAATAGTTCTTACTTGAGTTGGCGGTATAGCAAAACATATTTTGCTTAGTTCGTAGAGCTCTGCATCGCATGATTTCCTCTCTTTCCAAAAATGTAAAACATTTGTACTGGATTATATACGGTAATTTTAATGTTTCAATCTTTGCATGTACATCGGTTGACTCATTTGGCATAACGCTTACACTTAAAAAATCATCCAAAATATTAAAATTACTTTTACTATTGCTGTTCTCTGAAGCAATTGAGCTAGTAGACGATGACAATGTTGCAATGGGACTATGCATTTTAATTTGTGCCCACAATGTTTTTAAGAAACTGACTGCCCTTTCCTTTTGAGAGCTGTCCAGAATATGATGGAATCTTGGGTCTAAGTATAAACAAGCTTCGAAGCCAACATTAGATGTTAATTTCTTGGTCCGTGTTTCCATACTTTCAATAAGCGCCTCTCCAATTGTATAAATAATTGAATCCGGAGCACTTTTTGACAAAATTTGATTAGTGGTCAGTTTGCAGACCAACCACAGAGCATAAAAATTCCCATAGTGAAGTTGCTCCTCTTGAAACTGCACTATGGTCTTTTGTAGTGGAGCCATAATAGTCACATACGACTCCATAAATTCCCATAACATTTCATTAACTATAAAATTCGTCATCTCTTAATTTTTTCTCGACAGTTTCAATAAGGCTTAAAATACTTTTCGCCTTACTGAGTTGGTCAACCATGTTGTAGGTTGATCCCCATCTAGTTGGACAATCCAATTGAGGTAATTTAAAATTTTTCAGTTCAAACAAGTCACGGTAACCATTTGATTGCTTCCGAATGTATTTCATAAGATTTCGGCACCTTAACAAATATTCTTTAATATTTGCATTTTTCGTCACGTCGAGTGCACAAAGCTGTCCAGTGTGTGCTGCACAGCGACATATTTGTATATCACCTACAAGCGCAGTTTCAGTTTTTCCAAAAAGCTCGATTTGCTTAATGTACTCGACGTTCTCTTAAATACCGGCATCTTCCATGTCATCTTCGCTCAAGTTCATTTCTGATAAAATTTTATCATATTTTATTTATGATATGAGTCTTTATCATATTTGCCCCGTTATCTGAAGTAATTGACACGATTTGGCTTAGAGATATTCCGTATTTGTCTAATACAGATAGAATCTCCTTGGCAAGATTTTTGGCTGAACTTGACCCAGCTCCTCTGAGTTCCACCATTCCAAGAACTCGCGATTTTATTTCATCTGAACTAATGAACTGAGCACTGACACCGAATATATTCCGATCAAGTCGCGTTGCACTATCAATTTTTAATGATAGAATCCGATTTTTACATTCGTTATGTATTTCTTGTCGAATTTTTTCTGCTACATGTCGAAGAACTGATTTGCACTTTGTTCCATTTAATGAAAAGTTTTTCCCACTTTTTTCTTTTAGACCTTGACATATGGGATCAATTATGTTACGCATATTGTCTGAATTTAGCACATTAAATGGGACGCTATTCTCGGTGACTAGACCAATGTAGGACCGGAGTAATTGTTTTTTATTGATTTGAACTTAAATTTGCTGATGTTTAACTATTTTTTTTGGCTGCATGCCACTAGAATCATTTTCTTTTTGTTCAGGTCGAATGTCATGCAACATTAAATGTTTCTTTAAATTAAAGGCACGATCTTTTTTTAACATTGGAAAACCTGTTTTGCATTTAACGAGTCCGTTGTCACCCTCCTCAAAATATTTGAAAATATTGAACGATTTATTGGTCAGAGACATATTAGCACCTTGAATTCCAAATTACAAGTGACAAATCTGTTTTCTTCTTATCATTCTTACAAGGGTAAAGAAAGTGGGTAAGGAAGAAAGGAGGTAAAGAAAGTGGTCACACAGTGACGGTGCATAAAAATCAGGGGAGAAAAAAACAAAAACAAAACTAAGCTAGAGCAGTAGCACATGAAAAAATATTCTAGATTTTTGGCTACGGCTACGGCTACGAGGAGCACAAAATATTTTTTTCTGCTGTTGCTATAGCAATAGCTTTGAACTTTTCGTAGCTCGGAGCAGAGCAGAGCAGTCAATTTTCATTTTTCTGCTACGGCTCTGCTCCCGCTCTGGAAAAAAGTGACAGCTGTACCAAAGCAAAACGAAAAACTACGGGAGTAGCGTAGCTTTTCAAACACTGGTTAAAACGAAATTGGGACGGGAAATAAATAAAATTAGAACGAAGATATACAAGATTTTTATACAAATGTAAGGCTAAAATCGCCAAACTTGAGTCCGCTTGCACATGTAGTCTTGGCCAACCAGGCTACTGAAGCATCTGTTGAGAGAGCATTTTCATCTTTACAACTTTTTCTAAGCGTTGGACGAAGACAATAAATACACAAAACCTTTACTATTTATTGTTAGGCTAAACTTTAAATAAATATAATAGAAAAAAATTAAAAAAAAAAAAATTGTTCCACTGTGCATCGAACAGAATTCAAAGTGTTGAAAAGACTTTTTGAATTGACTTTTTCGGTCAATCGGTCTATTAATGAGGGTCTCTGTGCGAACGTCTATCATATCTCTCAGTGAGCGATGTTCAATAGGCGAGCATTTTACGAATCTCTCAACGTAAAACCCTCAACCGAAAACGAAAATCTAAAGAAAGTAAGTCTCCTGCTCTGAGAGAGAGTGATTGTCCAATTTTTTTTCTGTTGTTCTCATAAGCGATCATCGATAAGAGATAAGAGATCATCGTACCTTTTCCCCCTTTCGGATCAAAAATCACAGGGCCAAATATCTTTTAAATGAGCCGATTGAATGGGCTTTATTCCGCTTAGCCTCCGAATTAAATGGGGCTCTGACAAGGGTATTTTCATAGGGTTGATAATCAGGCATCTATTATGTCGTTGGTATACACTTTTTTTTTTACTTCAAGTCGCAATTTAATTTTAATTATTTTGTCTACATCCAAAATTCACAAAGGCAAGTGAAGCAACACCCACTTTCACATACACACATACATGTAAAAAAATTTTTTTTTAATTGCTCGTCATTTGAGCGAGAGCATTACAATTTATTGTTATTTTTTTTTTTATACAAACAATGCAAACGGTGGATCTTAGACTTTTTCCTCAAAGACAACACTTATTTTGAGACCGCACCAATCGGTTAACAGTTATTTGCGAGCTATGGCTTCAAATCGTAGTCAAATAACGGTTATTATATTCTTAGGACCATTTAATAAAACCATGGTGACAAAATGGTTCGAAAATATAGAATATAAAATATGCATGGTCTAATTTTTCTATGTTGCACCCGTAGAAAAAGTACATAGCCTGGTGAGGACTAGATCTATAAAAAGACATGAATTTGCACTTCAAATCATAAAGCTTTAGGCTTTAGCTTGAAAGATGTCCAAATTAGATTAGAGTCTAGATTGGACACTAGTGAAATTATATTGAAGTGAGCTACATGTTGAAAATGTGAAGTGATTCATTTTCAAAAAACTTTGAATGACTGACTTAATTTTGTATTCTATTTTTTTTTATTTTTAATTCTAGCCACTATTTTACAATTCTGGCAGCGTCTGATTTTTTCTTTTTTTTTTTGCAGAGGAATAATGTACCATTTCTTTTAAATTTCTTTGAAACCATTTGTAAAAAAATACTTTCAAAAAAAAGGTTGGCTGCTTGCATAATGAAGTGTATGCAAAAATATACTATGCAAAGATATCATCAATTACTTCATAAGTGTTCGTTGATAAGTTTTCTTTGAGCAGAGGAGGAAAATATACATACACTTAGTGCTAACAAAGTTATTAAGCTAAAGTCACTAAGTTATGAAGAAATTTTTTTAATGTTTATTTAAGAGTCTAATTTTAATGTTCTTTAATTAAAATAGATGCCTTGTAGGCAAAGTATGAAATTTAATAAAATTAAGGTATGGCAATATTTAAATATTCACGTAACAGTAGATCTGAACAATAAAATTCCAAAATTTACTTAATTTAATTTAATTCTTTAACTTAATTTAATTTCAAAAAAATCACGAAACAAACGAAATTGATGCGTTTTGTGTGGTAGTCTAAGGATAGATCTAGAGAAGAAGAAGAGCTAGAGATAGAGAAGATCAGAAGATAGATCAAAATACTACTGAGATAAGTGTTTTGATTTAAAGACCAAACCTATTGATGTTCTTCCTATAACAACTGATTTTTGAGCCTTGCAGCATTCCAGACTTGCATTAATCCCTAGCATAAAGTTATCAGTTAATCGATTCAAATCGTTATCGTTATCATCTTGGAACCACTGTTATTGGTGTGACTTGGGACTAATGTGTTTCTGATATTAGATATTTTGGGCTTACGCTTATAGCGGTTGCTCTAAGCACCCAAAAGTGGTTATTAAGTTGGTTATTTGTTTCGCGCCTTTTTCCGGATGCCACTGTTGATAATGTCAGGTGTCACCTGGTAGCTATCTACATCACCATTGATGAGATTATGTAGAAATTATGTGTTCTACGATTTGTTAAGGTTGGTAAGCTTATAAGTAAGAATCTGCTTCTATAAGAGGAAAGATTTATCAAGATTTTGCCAATGTTAAAAAATTCTTTTGTACGGATTCTATGCGGCTGCATATGTAATTGGGAATATACAAAAAACGCCAATTTAGGGTACGACCGCTAAGAGATAATCCCTTTCATCGGCCCTTTCATCGGTCAGAGGTTCTCGTCCTTGAGTAGCACCAAATCGTCCAGGGCCAAGGCAGGACCGGAAGCACGCCATTTGGAGTCATTTAAAAACTGCTGAAGGAAAGGAACGCGGTGCAAGCTTTCTAATCGGTCTAAGTTCAGCTTTGTGACATCGGGCTCGATAAAGCTGACTGACAGACCACCAGTTAAAACCAACAGTTAAAAAAGGAGCTGGGGCTAGAACTTCGAGGTCTGCAGGAATCTCTGAAAGAGATAACAAAGGTAGTTAATTTATGAAAGCCCCAATATGGCACAGCAGCCTCCTCGAACCCAACAACTGAAGATCCAACAGCCCGTGGCCCAGTTTTAAAAGGCGCTTTCCATAGTCCACCGAAATTTGGAGATCGAGGAGGAATAAAATGCCATCCGACTGACTCCATAGAGTAAAACTCCAGCAAAAGCGCTTGTTGATGCTCATCGCCAATAAATAATCGGAGAAGCTCCTTTAGCTCTTTTTCACTCTAACAAAGTAGGTTGCGTTGTCAAACAGAATATGTTGAGGCTTTCGGTGGGTGCATATAAACCCCTTCAAGTCCTGCAGAAAAGAAGTTGTGTTTGGTGGAAAAACAAACGAAAACGCTGAAGTAACATTTTCCTAAAGCCATTTTACGCATTTTCGGCTTATAATAAAATGGTCCACAAAAATCCACACCAGTGACTAAATAGACCTGGCAGCCGGTAACTCTTTGCTCTAGGAGATCAGCCAAAATGTTCTTCAGCAACCGAGGCTTAGTTCGGAAGCATCGGATGCATTGATGAAGTGCCTTCGTCACCGTTTTTCTTCCCCAATTAGCCAATATTGGGACCGAGTGATTGCCCGAACCGATTGACAGCGTGCAGGTCCCGTATGTAAATTCCGCTCATGGAAGTCAACAATTATAGCCAGTGTTACTGGACGGATTTTAGGAAGTATGCTAACCATCAAAATTCAATGGCGAATTTTTTAGGCTACCGTCTACACGCAACAGGCCAAATTTATCCAAAAAGGGAGAGGAAGAGGCAAGTGCACTGGAAACCGCTATCTACTTTCCATTTTAAAAAGCCTTTATGCCCCCAAAACAATGCACAAGCTGCACAAGTCCCAATTAAAGCTGCGTTCCAGACGTGATATCACTAGCTGTGTCACCTTTATGGTGAAATCGTTGAGAAAACTTGTATACGTAAGCGAATACCCACTGCAGTGCTGGAAACAAATTATATAACTTAAAAAGCGCTGTAATATCCACGTACGGATGCTTGCTGCATTATGCTTTGCTCTTCGATCATCTCTCCCTGTCAGCATGGCTTTATTAAGCGTCGCTGCACCACTAAAAATTTACTGGAGTCGACATCCTCCATAGATGTCTTTTGTAAGGGATATCAAACGGATGTAATTTACACAGACTTCAGCAAAGCTTTTGATTCAGTTAATCACTCACTCTTGTTGAGTAAGCTGAATATGCTGGGTTTTCCTATAGACCTCCTAATGTGGGTCTCCAGCTACTTAGATGGAAGGACACAGTCTTATTTAAAACAAGAAAGAAAAGCTAACTTCGGGCGGAGCCGATGTTTATATACCCTTGCAGTTAAAACCGGATATATATTGCAAACCGATTCTTATGATTAAATCATAATAAAACCAATAAACTACAATAAAAAATCTAAAAAAAAAGTCCCAAACTTCTATCTTCAAAAGTACCAAAGTTGGTATTTCTACCAAAAACCATTTCCGATCGTTCAGTTTTATGGCAGCTATAGGATATAGTCGGTCGATTCTAATGAAATTTGGCAGGTTGGATTAGCTGACCAAAAATAGAATATGTACTAAGTTTCAGCTTTCTATCTTCAAAAACACGAAAGTTGGGTCATTTCCGATCGTTCAGTTATATGGCAGCTATAAGATATAGTCGGCCGATCCTTATGAAATTTGGCATGTCGTAATGTTTTGCCAAAGATAGCTCTCGTGTCAAATTTGAACTCTTTAACTCTAAAAACACTAAAGTTATACCATTTCCGATCAATCAGTTATATGGCAGCTATAGGATATAGTCGGCCGATCCGGGCCGTTCCGACTTATATACTGCGAGCAAAGGATGTGTGCAAGGTTTCAAGACGATAGCTTTTAAACTGAGAGACTAGTTCGCGTAGAAACGGACAGACAGACAGACGGACAGACAGACGGAAAGACGGACAGACGGACATGCTCATATCAACTCAGGAGGTGATCCTGATCAAGAATATATATACTTTATAGGGTCGAAGATGTCTCCCTCACTGCGTTGCACACTTTTGGATAAAATTATAATACCCTCTGCAAGGGTATAAACATACAGTCCCGTCTGGTCGTGCTACATCTGGCGTCCTCGAGGAAGTCATCTTGGCCCGTTATTATTCGCGCTTTTTATAAACGACTTGCCCCCTGCTTTAACGAACTCTCTAGTTCTTATGTCTGCAGATGATGTAAAGCTTTGTCTTCAGTACAAATCCATCTGTGCCCAATGCAGTCTTCCACCAAAAAACCAAAAAATGGTGTTTAGCTAATGATCTAATACTTAATGGATCGGAATGCAAGTATATGTATTTTTATCGTTCTTGCCCTCTGCAAGCTACGTATTCTATTAATGGGATTGCCTTAGAGAAATTAACTCAGGTTAATAATCTCGGCGTCCTATTAGACATTAAACATAAGTTTTCCGCCCATATTTCCCTAATGGTTAATAAGGCTAAAGGAGTCCTTAGTGTTATTAAAAGGTGGTCAAAAGAATTTAATGACCCCTATATAACCAAAACATTATTCATATTGGTCCGTCCTATACTGGAGTACGGTTCATGTGTCTGGAGTCCCCAATATGGAGTACATCAGGACCGCATAGAATCCGTACAAAAGAATTTCCTAACTTTTTCACTTAGAGGTCTAAACTGGGATGCAAATCTTCACCTTCCATTTTATAATAGTAGACTTATTTATAAACTTACCTAGCTTAACAAATCGTAGGACAATGCTCGGTGTATTCTTTTTGCATAACCTTATTAACGGGGATGTAGATAGCCAGCATTTACTAACACGCTTAAAATTTAACATTCCTAATAGAAGAACTCGAAACTTTAGTCCTCTTTTCCTTAGCCATTGTAGTTCGACATATGCACTGCGCGACCCATTTAGGGTATTATGTTCGAACTACAATGGTCTCTAATCTATAACATCTCTTTCCTGTCCCTCAAATTTAAAATTTAGAATTTTAAATTTCCTTACTAACTCCTCCTTACTTAACAAATTACAAGTAGCTTAATATATACTAATAAATCGTTTTTCGAGCGCACCTCGGTCGTCTGGGCCTCTAAGCTTTATGATGAATACAGGAATGCTAGCTGATGCTCTTATTGTTGCACAAGCCATTTCCAAATTCTGAAAGACCGCGAAAAAAAAAAAAAAGAGTCGCTCCAGATCATAGGTTGATTCAGTGCATCCCAACGATGATGTGAAGGTTTTCAAACTCGACACCGAAGCGTATGGCATAACGCCAGCGACTTTTTAATCCGTTCGTTCAATTCACCAGCTTGCTAAGGATTAAGGTGTCGGTTTTTCCATAAGCTCTCGTGTTTTTCTACATCTTGCATGCCCAAACATCTAGCCTTTTAAACAAGGGCCCAGAGACATCGCATCATTGTCAATGTTGACAACTAGTTTCCCGCCTTACAAAGAAGGTTCTCCTGTATTTACAAATTTTGCCACCGCATCTGTCACGATGGTCCAGAACTTCATGAAGGAAATCATCTGCGGTTGCGCGTTATTCACCGTCCTATATTTAAGGCCGAGATGAGATTATGAAAGTCGCCCAGATTGGCTCCACCTTCAAGACCGGTTGCCTCGCTTGCTCACTTAATAAATGATGCTGGTTTGCTTCGTGTTGACGAACGACTGAGGAACTCTGCATTGGATTTTTATGGACGCCATCCGACTATTCTTCCAAGAGTACATGCTGTCACTTCGGCTATAAAGACTCACTTTCATGAGAAGAGCCGACAGTCTGGCCTTCGGACCCTAATGGCAAAGATCCGTTCCCAACATTGGGGGGAGGAAGACCGTTTTAAGGGTTTTAAACGAGTGCATACGCTGTTTTCGCACTAGGCCTCGTTTCTGAAGCAAACCATGGCTGATATTCCGACCGATAACAGTTAAAGGTTTCCAAGTGTGGATTTTTGCGGTCCGTTTTTCTACTGGGCAGAGTCATGGAATAAGGGCCTCATCAAATGTTACGTGAGGCATTTGGAGCTTGTCAAGGACCTTTCCACAGCTTCGTTTCTGAGCGCGTTCAAACGATTTATTTGTACGCGACGTAAGGCCACGCAGATATAGTCGGATAATGCTAATAAGCTGGTTGATTTAAAGGGACGATTCCTCAGCCAGGATCACCAGACGTCTCTTCATTAGTTTTGCCTGTCCGAAACTATGGAATAGCGGTGTATTCTACCACGCTCTCCCCATTTTGGCGGTCTGTAGGAAGCAGCAGTAAAGTCGGCAAAACACTACCTGTTCCGGAAAATTGGTCCCTCGATTCTTGGGTTAGAGCAATTGAGGACCTTGTTATGCCAAAAAATCCCGCTGACCTAATTGAGGCAACTCCGGCTCATATCCTAAATAGCCGCCCTACTTCAACCTACATCAGAGAGTCTCTTTCTTGCAAATAGTTTTTTGGGCGCGTTGGAAGGGGGAAAATCAAACGGTGTAGTCTTAGTGAAAAAAGAAAATCTACCCCCAGTGGTTTTTCGCCAGGATACTGGAGCTGATTCCTCGGCGTGACGGAGTGAACCGTGTAGCCGTACTAAAGACCGCTGTTGGAACGATAAAGCCCAAAGCTGTTGGTGTCAAGGTTCTGTTTGCTGCCCCTCAAGGAGTCTGTGAAAGGTCAGTCTTCAACGGTGGGAAGGATGTTGGGCCAAACAGCTATAGACAAAACTTAAAAGTGGTGTCGGTGTCGGCGGCGACCAGTCATTGATTTGAGCGTCTGTACATTTTAGGCTTAAATTAAAGCCATAATAAATATTGAAAATTGACGACGAAATTGAATTGACTACTCGGCCGAATGAAATCGAAATTGTCATAAGGTGCTAAAACCAAAACCGATGGTGACCTACTGACCCCAAAGATGTTACTCGAACTTCCAAAAGGCGGTATTTAGGTCGTCTGTACTTTTTTCAATGGGATTTTTAATCTTGGCTATTTCTTAAAAACGTGGAAGAATTCCATTCATTTAAGTTGTATGAATCGTTGGTTTAAATTATTCATAAACAAGAAAGAGCTAAAATTGATATATCTTTCCCGTTAAGTCCGGATACAGTTGGCCGATCTTTATGAGAATATAATATAACTGATTTACTACAATAAGAAATATAAAAAAAGTCCCAAGCTTCTATTGCAGAATTAAAAGATACGACTTTTCCAGTTCAGTGTCTTTATTCGAACGCCCTCTTGTTTTCTTACACTCAGGCTTGCTAGCTGTCGGCGCAGCGGCAGAGCAACCGTTTTCTATATTTTATATATAGGTAAAGTAACAGTTTGTAAAACGGGCAGAGAGTTATGCATGCACATATGAATAAAAGTGGTCAGCTTTTTTTTTAAAAATGTTTACCATTTTCTGAAAAAAAAGTCGCGATGAAAAGTTTTGGCCTTTTTGGAAACATTAATTGTTCATTCTCTGCCAACTGATGCATTGTCCGAACAATGCAGGCTAAAAATCAGGCAGACGTCGTTCCATAGGTGACAGTATACAGCTTAAAAACCTGCAACTCATCCAAGGTTAAATCCCGCCAAAGAATGCACTGCAGATAGATGTCCGCAGAAAAAACTCTGACGCAACGGTTTATTTTGAAAATATCTCCAGTAATGGCCACTCGATGGCATCGGAACCTTAACACGATGAAATGAATATCTAGAAGTGGTGATAGCAGATCAACCCTGAGCTTGGTTGTTGAACTGTCCTCCTTTAAAACAAAATTGTGTGGCAGGAAGTACTGGCTAGTGACATTCGCATCAGCATCGACTAGAGACATATGACCCAACTCGAAATACTCCTCCATGAAGGCAGCATCATTATATTGCTCATTCAATTGAGGACGGCGGCAGAGCTTCCTTTTGAGGGAAAGAAATCGTCGAACGGCTTAAGAGAAAGATTCTTCCACCAAATTAGAACTGCATTTCAACGAAAGTCTCACACGAAATGCGCATCGCAATCTAACTCCTCCTTCGCCGCTTCACAATGGGCTCGGAGCAGTCTTTGATTTCCCAAAACCGGCGGAGCAAAGAATACATCTGATCATCCAGCACAGTTGCGCTCTTCAGAACATCCTTGTGGGCAGTGGAAATGAGTGATCTTCTCTGAAAATGTGAACCGCCGACACACACGACCCAACCAAGTCGGGTTTTCTGCAGCAACGGTAGGCCGGCTGATAGCTGAATTTGCCCAACACACAGCAGCTCAAAAAAAAGTCTGGCTCCGATAAGAACAAGGGCTCTAGCGCAACTACGAACAAGAATGTTCGGTGAAGCAAGCAATGATCACCGCTGCGACCTGAAACCTTGAGCAACTAGTAAATTAGCAGTGGACGGTGAAGAGGCTATAGGCTCGGTGCAATCGCGTATGGCTGACGTGGGAGGACCAACCAAAGGCTGGCCGCTAGATGACTGCTATTTCAGACCATTTCCACAACTGCGATAATTAGCAGCGAGGCACTCACGCATGTTATGGCCCGTTTGGAGACACTTCCGACAAAGTCCAAGACGCCTAGTCTCACCAAACATTACATGGGGCCATCCACGGCATAAAGTACAGGCAGGGGGAAGCAAATAAATAAAAATTTGAGAAGATTAAGAAATTTATTGGTAAACCTGTTAAATTGTATTAATAAACCCTTCAAAACGAAAAGTTTTAAATAGTGACTACTTTTTCACATTTAACATTTTTTCACATTAAACTTTTTTACATTTAAAAGTGTTTTTTAAAGAAAATTAATTTTTTCCAAAAGCTTAATCGGCAAATGAATGATGCATATTAAGAGACAAAAATGCGTAATCTATTTTTTTTACCCTTGCAGAGGGTATTACTATTTTGTTCAAAAGTGTGCAACACAGTGAAAGAGACATCTCTGATTCTTGATCAGGATCACCTCTGGATTCGTCTGTCTATTTGTACGCAAACTAGTCTCTCAGTTTTTTTTTTTTTTTTGTCAAAGTTAAATTTTTTTTGTTGCCGTCGGAATTGTTCAGGACCATTTGAACATAACCGGGCGCTTAGAAAATGGGGTTAGTATGGTACATATGACATATGAGCCTAGACTATATACATACAATAATTTACATTTATTTACATTTGTTTACAATATTAGTGAACAACGCGGGAAGACAGGTCGCTGGGGTGGAATCTCTTTAAATGTCTAAGAGCTTGCGGGTCGGCCAGCCTGCTAGCCAGTGGATTTGGGTGACTCGTTAGTTTATACGAGTACCGTCGGGTGTGTTGGTTTAGGAGGTCGTCCACCGGAACACGGCGTAGGTTGTTTCGGATGGCCTGGTTTATCACATACAAGGAAGTCCGGATGCCGGTTGAGCAACCTGCACTACCCTCAGCCTGTTTAGCTGGTGCTTGGATGCGGTGCCCCATACTTCGATCGCATACGTCCTGGTTGTCGTCGAAAGTTGGAGGCTTTTGGATCTCAGGAGCCAATCGAGCTTTTGGAGTTGGCTTCTATCGCCGTCATGTGGGTGTTCCATATGAGCCTGTGATCTAAGTGTCCACCCAAGTAGCAGTGAGAGGAGGCGTTTTTAATGGTGTCATCATTGAAAGTATGCACGATGTCGATCACAAGTCTTAAAAAAAAGTGACGCTTGCCGACTTGCTGCAATTTATAGCTTTGTTCCATTGCTTGGTCCAGCGCTCCATCGCACTCAGCCAGTCCTGAACAGCAGCCAAGGCTGTCAGCTAAGACGAGTGGGATGCAAGCAAGGCCGTGCGACGGATCTGGCATAACACTTGTGTATATCGTGTATAGGAACGGACCAAGTATACTTTCTTGGGGCACTCCTGCGTGCCTAGCCTTGTCAAAGGCTTGATCGGAACTGATTGATCGGAAATGCAGTAACTTTACTGCAAACATAGCAAAATAATACCACATACGAAATTTCATAAGGATCTGCCGACTATATCCTATAGATGCCATATAACTGAACAATCGGAAATGACTAAGCTTTCGTGTTTTCGAAGATAGAAAATTGGAACTTCGTACGGATTCTATTTTAACTCAGTTGATCCGACCTACCAAATTTCATTAGGACCGACTACATCCTATAGCTGCCATATAACTGAACGATCGGAAATGGTATTTGGTAGAAATATCAACATTAGTATTTTTAATGAAAGAAGTTTGAGACTTTTTTTTTTGGATTGTATATTGTAAGAAATTGGTTATATTATGATATTTTCATGAGGATCGACCAATTACATCCGATGTTTCCGGTTTTAACTGGAAAGGTAAGCAACTTCAGCTCATCGGAAACATCGGATGTAGTTGGTCGATCCTCATGGAAATATCATAATATGTATAACCAATTTATTACAATATACAATCCAAAAAAAAAAGTCTCAAACTTCTTTCATTAAAAATACGAACGAGTGCTATCTATTTGAAAAGTAAAAGGGAAATATGAAATTAAACACAAATGCACGCTTTTTGTCAGAGAAAAGTAATTCACTTCATAAAGTAAACACCGGAGCCTTCCTGATAAGTTTAATTCAGTATTATATCATTCGCTTAATGAAGCCATGCTGACAAGGAAAAATAATCGAAGAGCATAGTTTTTGCAAATGAGGACTAATTTATATTTCAAATAACTTTAAAATTGCTGACAATTTACAGATGCCTCTGTAGCATCAGACTTTTTTTCCTTTTTTGTAAGGGAATTATGAAAGATAGTAATTAGTAATCAGCTTCAGATCCTAAGTAAATTGAGTAAATCAGAGTTATGCAGGGTGAAATTTCACCCTGAATTTTAAAATATCTTGAAAAATCTTTACGATGCCACACTAACGGACCAATTGGTTTCAATTGGTTATCGGTTTTAATTGAAACCTAAAGCGTGGGGTGAAATAGTCCTTTGGTGTTGAAAAAGGTAGAGCACTGAAAAGAATTGTACCATGAGAATCAGATAAAAAACATAAGTCTAACAGCCGAACTACAAAACATGTCTAACATGGTTAATTTTACCTAGAGAAATTTCAAACATGCCCACGGTGAACTCTATCACTATCACCTATTACGCGTGATAAGTGATATAGTTGGTGAGTTATCGACATTGGACCCCTTTTGTACTGGTATATTAAAGTCGCCAAAGTTAAAAGCTGGTCACGATGAGTCATAAGATTAAAAACGGATTTGAAAGCGGACAAATGATGCCAATATGTGGGCAGTTCGGACGAAAGCGGTATATATGAACATGTAATGTATAAAGATTTCGCTAAAAAAATGAATTTAATGTCACCAAACTCAAACTCTTGATTTCACCTCTTAAGAAGCAAGTTGGGATTCTACCGAAAGGAGGACTCCACCCCCGGTTCGCTCAAGTCGATCACTTCTTAAAGATGTGTACTAACTTGGAACAATTTTGGAGCTAAAGATCAGTAAAGGCTATAATATGGATAGTGAGAACTATCAGCATATAGTTTAGAGAGTTTGCTTCGTAGCCCCCTAGTATTCTGATAGGTAAGTGTAAGTACCGCTATTAGTTTTTTGGATTAGTGGACGAAAAAGAGGTAGAAAGTTGGTCCGTCGTTCCAATATGGAGAAGTTTCACATTCACTGGCTTAAAAACTTTTTTCATTACGGTACTAGGCTGATGTTCTTGGGCGAAAATGGTTTCTGACCAACAACTGGGTGAACGAATCGCCTGGAGCATCAGCGCGGGAGTATCAGTTCTGTGACAGAGGGAATATATGAGTTCTCATATCCGAGTAAGATGCTAGAAGGAAGTATACGATCAAAACGACTGTGTTATGTGGAAAACAGAATAATACTGAATATTCAGGCATGCTCCGGTTCTCACTTTCGGTGAGAATTGGTGCTCCCGTTTTCACTTTCACAAGATTTTTTCGAATTCAAAAACGAAAAAATTTGTCTTGCCTAAATGAAAAGTAAATGCCTTTTTCTATATTAAATCGGATCTTATTTGCAAAAGGAAAAAAATAGTTGACTTATTGGTTTATTGTCGTTCTATTAAGACCTCTAGAAGATCAATTAGGCTTGTAGTTATTTTTAAAACGAGTAGTTTCTGACCCCACCTCAAATTCGGATATCAAATTTTGCCGTCGGCAACAACAATTTTCGTTTTGGTGAACGACCGATAAGTTTGACACCATAAGTTATCGCCTAAGCCGCCATACTTTTGATAGAATAAAAAAGCAAGTTAAAAATACTTGTATAATCAAATGGATGGCGATAAATTTGTTGAAATTAGGTAAAATACGTTTTTTAAAAATTAATTAATTTAATTTAATTAGTTATGTGCTAAAAGTGTATAAAAAAAATTGTTGAAAACACCGGAATGAAATGAAAATGAAATCCATTGAAAAGGTGGCATTCCCTTAACTTGGTTTTTCTGGCTTTTCCCCTTAATTCTTTTGGCTACAAAAGACGCAACTGAATATAAAAAAGGCATTTTTTCGCGTTGTTTGCTGCTGACCAAACCTCAAATCACCTGTTTCGGCAGCAAGAGAAATGAGAAATTAAACGTTTCGATAGCAAAACGATAACTAAAAACTTGTGAAAACCGGAGCACCTAATAACGAAAATCTCGGTTTTGGTCCCAAAACGAAAACGAAAACCGAAAGTGAGAACCGGAGCATGCCTGATTAATTATAAAATTATGTATATGTGTGGAAGTATGAGTGTATATGTATGATCCTAAGTAATTTGAGTAAATCAGAATTATGCAGGGTGAAATTTCACCCTGAATTTTAAAATATCTTGAAAAATCTTTACGATGCCACACTAACGGACTAACGGAGTCTACTACGATGTGTGTATTCGTCAGAGTTGCATGTTGGCGATTTTGTTGTTGTTGCACTAGGCTTGAAGTTGCCGGATCTGCGTTATTTCCATGTGGCCGGAGAGAGGGGCGTGTTAACTCCCCTCCTAGTCCTAAGAGAAGGCCATAGAGGGGGAATGATCGGATCGGAGAAAAGTGGCTCGGCGACGTGTTTTTGGTGCATGCAACGAACTCCGACGATCTTTGAATTTAAAAATTTTATATTTTATTTTATTTTAAAAAAACGAGTGTCTCATTGCTATTACTTAGTAAATTATTACTATAAGTATAACTGGTTTCTATTACTTGCTTTTACTTTGATTACTTAGTAAATAACAATTGAGTATTACATTGTTATATGTTGCAACTTCTTCTTTGAGTATTTGGTCATGCCCGCATTCTAGGCGTGCTTCCTTTCGTTTGGTCATGATTATTCTATATACAAGTAGTTCGGTAAGGGTGGAAGGCAGTCTTTCTGCAGAAGCGTTGCCGGTTGATTGTTGGAATGAGGTTGTATGAGCTGTTATTTGGAATTGGGTTAGGAGATGAAAAATCTAGCGGAATAAAAGTCAATTCTAAAAAATGTCTAATTTGTAAGTTGCTTTTGAAAGAAGTGGCTTTGAGAAGTTTACTAACTTCATTGGACTATAACTTACGTTATTAAATCGTATTCAAGCTAATTTTAGTATTTATGTACAATGTGAGTTCTTGTGGTGTGATATTCCCTTCTTGTGATACTCCCACTGGTTTGGCAATTTTTTTCTTTTTCCTAGGTCCAATTTATCATGTTAAAAATTCGTTAGGTCGGCTGTTGTATGTTTTGTTTATAATCCTAACGGTACAACTTTTTTCAGAGCTGGGCTCTTTTCAACCCCAGAGGATCCATTTCACCTCACGCTTGAGGTTTAAATAAAATCCATTTTTTCTGTATTACGAACCTCAAAAATATTAAAAACGGTCGGTTTGGTCTTGTAAGAGCAGCTGAAATCGTATATTTTAGTCAATTTATTAATTGAATTAGTGTGCAGTAATATTGTATATATTTAGTTATGGAGGTGGCGGTTTCGGTCGATTGCGCATCTCTCATCTCATCTCGCAGTTTGGAACCACTGTCGTTGACGCCCGGTCCCGCTCCGCGAATAAAATATAATAAAGTCATTTATTAGAAAATACCCCGACGCACAGTGGTCGATTTGGCCTCGCTAGCGACATTTAATTATGATTTTCAAATTTAAATAAACGTTAATTTAAGTTTATCTATCGATAATATACCTCTTAATTAGATCCTAATTGATGTTTTCTAAGCTCATCAATAAGCTGATGATCAGCTGTGAACTGTCAAAGTCAACATATGTTTCAGCAGTTGATATATACAATTTTTTTTTTTTTTTTTTTTTGTTTTTTTTGTAATAGCAGGGTAATGTTTATTTAAAACTGTCCATTAGGGACAACCATTAAATTTTATCACGTAAACTTCACGTATAGATAATTTAAAATATTAATATGGTAGAAAAAAATTAGAGTAGTAAGGGAAGGTCCAGCGGGTGTGTCCTTTTAAGTCTTCTGGGTTGCTCGCTGTTGTCCAGCAGGGAGCTGGCCAACCGGTTCGGGTGATTATGAAGCCTCTGCATGTAACGTGCGCTGCTTCTTTGTATCTCGTCCTTGACCCAAGGGAAATTGAGAACCTCGTGGATGGTGCGATTGTCATGATAGACGTGGGCCCCAGTGGCGATTCGAAGGGCTCTATTTTCGAAAGCTTGCATAGTTCGGACATTCGTCTTGCTCGCAGTGCCCCAGAGCTGTATGCCGTACGTCCAGATAGGGCGTATTATGGCCTTGTAGATGAGAAGTTTCGTGAAAGTTCTCAGGTTCGATCTCCTACCCATAAGCCAGTAGAAGGATCGAAGTCTTTGATCAGCCTTTTTCCTCTTCTTAATCAGATGGGGCCTATAGGTGAGCCTCCTGTCTAGGGTGAATCCCAGGATTGTCTTCCTGTGGGATTGGGGAGCCGTTAAGGTTAACTGGAGGGCAGTTGCCTTTGCAGAGAGAAAATGTGGTGGCAGTGGACTTCTCATTATTGACGGCAATGTCTTAACGTTTTTGCCAGTCGCTGAGCAGGTCAAGCTGCAATTGCATCGTTTCGGCTGCCCGGCAGTGGTAAGGAAGGCGGTGTCGTCTGCATAGGTTGCTGCGAGCAACAATATACAATTTTGACGCCCTTTTATTTATTGTTTGAATATTTGAATAAATTTTTCAATTTACGATTATTTTAGTGCAAGTTTGGTTTTTAACAACTATTAAAGTATGTGCTATATAGAAAATCTGTGCTTGTGACGTTTCAGTATATGTGTTACTTATAAATTGTTGTGGATTTCGAGTGTATTAACAATGTGCGGAATAGAGCGCACACCAGTCTTTCGTGAAGTAGAACTTAACAAATTCACCTGCATTCACTCTGGTTGCAATTGTTGCAATTGTCCGAAATGTCAAAAATGAAGTGCGTAGTCCTGCGTATCTACAAGTTATTTCACTTTTTAGGAAGAATGTCAGTGTCGAAGCGCGCACTTTTCTTAGTATGGCACGGCGAAGCGATCCCCACTAAAAAGTTCTTCGTAATGGAAAGCTTTGCATTAGTAGAAGTTACAATATGATGGTAACGAAAAGGAGCTTTGCAAAATTGGGAAAAAATAGTAGTTTTAATAGTGGGCTTGTCCAGTATAAATAAATACATAATCAAATCAACAAACTATCAGGCATTTCGGAGAAAGTCTCGACGGATGCACTGTTGTTGGCTGCAAGAATTGTGTCGAAGCTGAATGCTGACGAGGAGCTTAACGGGGATATTATAAGAACTGGAAGTACGGCCGGTACTAAAAGTACTAACAATGGAAACACTGAACGAAGTTTTTTTCCAAATTTAGCTGCGCGCTTAAAAAGAGTAACCAAATTTTAATTTTCCGATTTAGCATTGTCCTGCGAGCATTGTCCTGTAGACATTACTTAAACACCAATGCATTCGGATCGTACCCTTGGTTTGACATGCCATCGTCTGTTCACAGAATTTTAATTTTTTTGTGTATAATGTATATAAAATGTTTGTATATAATGTACATGTTTCTTATTTGCTTCTTGCATAATATAAGTTATAATTCTAATTCTTACTCTTTTTCTTTAGAATACAAAAAATTTAATAAAAGTCTTTTTTTAAATATAAATAATATAAATATTATATATAAAAAACACTATAAATTTCATTTTTGTCCACATAATTCAAAATTGAGTAACAAACCGAAAATAAAAAACCGATTGAAGATATCTCTAATATTTCATTAGTTATTAATTTATTGCCGCTAGCGAGACTGAATCGACCACTGTGCGTTGGTGTGTAGTGCTGTAGGTCCAACATGGTTTGTCCAGAGTTGTTCCTTTTGCATAGACCCACCTCACGTAGCCTTATTACCGATAGCGTGGCTATCTTGACCCCCACTATCTCTACAGGTAATAGGTCGAGTATGAAGTATAGGGCGTCTGTTGGTGTGAGACGTAGGCATCCTTTGCGTTTTCCTAAATCTCTGTCTACATATGGAGTTTGGTAAAGCAGGCCACCATACCACCACACCGTGGAATAGGATGGGTCTTATGACCGCTGTGTAAAGTCATCTTTCTATCTTTGGAGACATTCCCCATCTGAGTCCAATGGCCTTGCGGCATGTATAGAGCGCGGTTGTCGCTTTGCTTGCTCTGTCCATAGTGTTTAACTCCCAATCCAGTTTCCTGTCTAGTGTGATCCCTGCTTGGCGTTACCACTGAGGGAGAGAGTGTTTCTCCTAATAGTTTTGGGATCCTTACATTCGGTATTTTGTAATTCCTAGTAAAGAGGACAAGCTCGGTCTTGGATGAATTAAGTCCTATTTCTTTCCTAACTGCTCATGTTAAGAGAACCCTAAGTTTGTCCTTCATGCGGTCACATAGAGCTTGGGGAAATTTTCCAGAAAAGCGATATCCGCATAAGCGATAACCACCACCTTCTAGGGATCGTAGTAGGCTATTAAATGCCATGTTCCATAGTAGGGGGGAGAGAACACCTCCTTGCGGAGTGCCTCTTCTGACGTATCTTTGAATAAATTCTCCTTATAATGTCGCCTCAACAGTCCTGTTCACCAAGACCTTCTTTATTAGGGGTAAGGATTCATCATCTATTCTTATTATCGTCAGCGCGTTGATTATCGAACATGGCAGGATGTTGTTCAACGCACCTTCTATGTCTAGAAAAGCAATAAGTGCGTCACTCATTCATGCGTCATTCCTTATCACTAAGTGCCTTTTCGACCAATGTAGTGATCTTGTGGAGTGCCGTGTCTGTGGATCGGTCGTTCCTATACGCATCCTGTGATCCCGAAATATCACCCGGGTTAATAGTGAGATTAATGTGGAGGCTGATTAGTCTCTCCATTGTCTTGAGGAGGAATGACGACTGGCTTATAGGTCTGAACTCCTTAGGGGTGCAGTGCGATGGTTTTCCCGCTGTGGGTATGAATAAAACCTTCGTCCGCCACCACCTATTCTTAAAATGGCTGAGAGAGCTTTCCTAACCCTTGACCTCAAATTCGATCTGGCTTTGATTAGTTGTGCCGGGAAAATGCCATCTGGGCCTGGTGATTTGAAGGGCTTGAAGCTGTTTATCGCCAAGTTGAGATACCTATAACTCAGGAAAGGCTTTCCCCCTGTCTCTGCGGTTCCGGGGTTGTTTCTTCCTGAGAACACTCTCGGAAATGTGCATTTGTGAGAGCCTCTACGGTTTCTTTACTGGACGTGGTCCAGCTACCATCCGAGGTTTTAATGTATCCTACATTTGGTGGAGTTGTTGCGAGGACCTTTCTGAGTCGGGAGGCCTCCGATGTCTAATAAATGTTCGTGCAGAACTTGGTCCAGTCATTCCTCTTTGCCCTATGCAGTTCTTTGTTGTACTGCTTACGGTCCGCTTTGTACGCCTCCCAGGCTGCCTCTGTGTTTTCCTTACTAGCGAAATTAAAGGCTTTACGGGCCTTGGTCTTAAAGGGCGCAAGTGTTTGCAACCACCATGGAGGTTTCTTTGACTTGCTCATGCCCGATCTGCTTTTGGGGCAGCCTCCGTCTCAGAGCTCAGCAGAGAGTCCTCCTCTATCCCGACCCCTCTAAGTGCCCTTGCCGAGTCGCTGTCCTCTGAGATATACGTTCCAGGATGTCCTCCACCCCATCCTGGGGGCCCCTCTCCGGTCGGCTCCTTCAAGTCTGTCTCTTGTGCGTCTGCGTCGGACCGTCACGTGTTCGAATCCGTACTTGAACCGGTGGTCTGATTCCTCCAGGATCTTCACGGTCTTCTTTGTAAGAGTGAGGACATCCTTCCTCCGCAATCTTACCCCCTTCTCCACCTTGGCGACTCTCCAGTCCACTGTGGGACTGAGCCATACTCGCTCCCTCGGTTTACTTGGTGTCTCCGCCCAGTCAACCGCCACTAACTTTGCTACTGGGTAGATCTGTCCAAGCGATGCTATCATTCGCTTGTACGTCTCCACTGATCGCGCAGGCTAACCCCTGACGCTACCCTGGTACCATCCTGGGTCTTCGCATTCTGGTGGGGGTCCTCTGCTCTTTAGCATCTCCTCCATGAAGTGCCTATGCAACTCGTTTACCACTCGTCGCAAAAAGTCCTTGGGGATGAGCCCATCCTTGGTTCCCTTGTCAAGGACTCCAATGAGGGTTCTTTCCTTCGTTACCTTAGCAAACGAGCAGTTGGACGGCTGCGGCTGGGCCTTCCTCTTCTTGGCTACTCCTTTCACCTCATATAAAACCTAGTCATAAATCGCTACACCTATATCAAAAGGAAGCTGAGGCCTCTACGTTCTCAACGCTAAATAATCCGTGGCAATGTTAGCCCATTTACTCAAACCGATTTGAAATCTTGGCAGACGCCTATAAGGTTGATAAGACGGCTATAAGACGGCCGAATTTACTAAACTGTCGAGTCGAGGAAAGGAACAAAACCCTCCACCTACCTGATAAGTTTAATTCAGTATTATATCATTCGCTTAATGAAGCCATGCTGACAAGGAAAAATAATCGAAGAGCATAGTTTTTGCAAATGAGGACTAATTTATATTTCAAATAACTTTAAAATTGCTGACAATTTACAGATGCCTCTGTAGCATCAGACTTTTTTTCCTTTTTTGTAAGGGAATTATGAAAGATAGTAATTAGTAATCAGCTTCAGATCCTAAGTAAATTGAGTAAATCAGAGTTATGCAGGGTGAAATTTCACCCTGAATTTTAAAATATCTTGAAAAATCTTTACGATGCCACACTAACGGACCAATTGGTTTCAATTGGTTAACGGTTTTAATTGTAACCTAAAGCGTGGGGTGAAATAGTCCTTTGGTGTTGAAAAAGGTAGAGCACTGAAAAGAATTGTACCATGAGAATCAGATAAAAAACATAAGTCTAACAGCCGAACTACAAAACATGTCTAACATGGTTAATTTTACCTAGAGAAATTTCAAACATGCCCACGGTGAACTCTATCACTATCACCTATTACGCGTGATAAGTGATATAGTTGGTGAGTTATCGACATTGGACCCCTTTTGTACTGGTATATTAAAGTCGCCAAAGTTAAAAGCTGGTCACGATGAGTCATAAGATTAAAAACGGATTTGAAAGCGGACAAATGATGCCAATATGTGGGCAGTTCGGACGAAAGCGGTATATATGAACATGTAATGTATAAAGATTTCGCTAAAAAAATGAATTTAATGTCACCAAACTCAAACTCTTGATTTCACCTCTTAAGAAGCAAGTTGGGATTCTACCGAAAGGAGGACTCCACCCCCGGTTCGCTCAAGTCGATCACTTCTTAAAGATGTGTACTAACTTGGAACAATTTTGGAGCTAAAGATCAGTAAAGGCTATAATATGGATAGTGAGAACTATCAGCATATAGTTTAGAGAGTTTGCTTCGTAGCCCCCTAGTATTCTGATAGGTAAGTGTAAGTACCGCTATTAGTTTTTTGGATTAGTGGACGAAAAAGAGGTAGAAAGTTGGTCCGTCGTTCCAATATGGAGAAGTTTCACATTCACTGGCTTAAAAACTTTTTTCATTACGGTACTAGGCTGATGTTCTTGGGCGAAAATGGTTTCTGACCAACAACTGGGTGAACGAATCGCCTGGAGCATCAGCGCGGGAGTATCAGTTCTGTGACAGAGGGAATATAGGAGTTCTCATATCCGAGTAAGATGCTAGAAGGAAGTATACGATCAAAACGACTGTGTTATGTGGAAAACAGAATAATACTGAATATTCAGGCATGCTCCGGTTCTCACTTTCGGTGAGAATTGGTGCTCCCGTTTTCACTTTCACAAGATTTTTTCGAATTCAAAAACGAAAAAATTTGTCTTGCCTAAATGAAAAGTAAATGCCTTTTTCTATATTAAATCGGATCTTATTTGCAAAAGGAAAAAAATAGTTGACTTATTGGTTTATTGTCGTTCTATTAAGACCTCTAGAAGATCAATTAGGCTTGTAGTTATTTTTAAAACGAGTAGTTTCTGACCCCACCTCAAATTCGGATATCAAATTTTGCCGTCGGCAACAACAATTTTCGTTTTGGTGAACGACCGATAAGTTTGACACCATAAGTTATCGCCTAAGCCGCCATACTTTTGATAGAATAAAAAAGCAAGTTAAAAATACTTGTATAATCAAATGGATGGCGATAAATTTGTTGAAATTAGGTAAAATACGTTTTTTAAAAATTAATTAATTTAATTTAATTAGTTATGTGCTAAAAGTGTATAAAAAAAATTGTTGAAAACACCGGAATGAAATGAAAATGAAATCCATTGAAAAGGTGGCATTCCCTTAACTTGGTTTTTCTGGCTTTTCCCCTTAATTCTTTTGGCTACAAAAGACGCAACTGAATATAAAAAAGGCATTTTTTCGCGTTGTTTGCTGCTGACCAAACCTCAAATCACCTGTTTCGGCAGCAAGAGAAATGAGAAATTAAACGTTTCGATAGCAAAACGATAACTAAAAACTTGTGAAAACCGGAGCACCTAATAACGAAAATCTCGGTTTTGGTCCCAAAACGAAAACGAAAACCGAAAGTGAGAACCGGAGCATGCCTGATTAATTATAAAATTATGTATATGTGTGGAAGTATGAGTGTATATGTATGATCCTAAGTAATTTGAGTAAATCAGAATTATGCAGGGTGAAATTTCACCCTGAATTTTAAAATATCTTGAAAAATCTTTACGATGCCACACTAACGGACTAACGGAGTCTACTACGATGTGTGTATTCGTCAGAGTTGCATGTTGGCGATTTTGTTGTTGTTGCACTAGGCTTGAAGTTGCCGGATCTGCGTTATTTCCATGTGGCCGGAGAGAGGGGCGTGTTAACTCCCCTCCTAGTCCTAAGAGAAGGCCATAGAGGGGGAATGATCGGATCGGAGAAAAGTGGCTCGGCGACGTGTTTTTGGTGCATGCAACGAACTCCGACGATCTTTGAATTTAAAAATTTTATATTTTATTTTATTTTAAAAAAACGAGTGTCTCATTGCTATTACTTAGTAAATTATTACTATAAGTATAACTGGTTTCTATTACTTGCTTTTACTTTGATTACTTAGTAAATAACAATTGAGTATTACATTGTTATATGTTGCAACTTCTTCTTTGAGTATTTGGTCATGCCCGCATTCTAGGCGTGCTTCCTTTCGTTTGGTCATGATTATTCTATATACAAGTAGTTCGGTAAGGGTGGAAGGCAGTCTTTCTGCAGAAGCGTTGCCGGTTGATTGTTGGAATGAGGTTGTATGAGCTGTTATTTGGAATTGGGTTAGGAGATGAAAAATCTAGCGGAATAAAAGTCAATTCTAAAAAATGTCTAATTTGTAAGTTGCTTTTGAAAGAAGTGGCTTTGAGAAGTTTACTAACTTCATTGGACTATAACTTACGTTATTAAATCGTATTCAAGCTAATTTTAGTATTTATGTACAATGTGAGTTCTTGTGGTGTGATATTCCCTTCTTGTGATACTCCCACTGGTTTGGCAATTTTTTTCTTTTTCCTAGGTCCAATTTATCATGTTAAAAATTCGTTAGGTCGGCTGTTGTATGTTTTGTTTATAATCCTAACGGTACAACTTTTTTCAGAGCTGGGCTCTTTTCAACCCCAGAGGATCCATTTCACCTCACGCTTGAGGTTTAAATAAAATCCATTTTTTCTGTATTACGAACCTCAAAAATATTAAAAACGGTCGGTTTGGTCTTGTAAGAGCAGCTGAAATCGTATATTTTAGTCAATTTATTAATTGAATTAGTGTGCAGTAATATTGTATATATTTAGTTATGGAGGTGGCGGTTTCGGTCGATTGCGCATCTCTCATCTCATCTCGCAGTTTGGAACCACTGTCGTTGACGCCCGGTCCCGCTCCGCGAATAAAATATAATAAAGTCATTTATTAGAAAATACCCCGACGCACAGTGGTCGATTTGGCCTCGCTAGCGACATTTAATTATGATTTTCAAATTTAAATAAACGTTAATTTAAGTTTATCTATCGATAATATACCTCTTAATTAGATCCTAATTGATGTTTTCTAAGCTCATCAATAAGCTGATGATCAGCTGTGAACTGTCAAAGTCAACATATGTTTCAGCAGTTGATATATACAATTTTTTTTTTTTTTTTTTTTGTTTTTTTTGTAATAGCAGGGTAATGTTTATTTAAAACTGTCCATTAGGGACAACCATTAAATTTTATCACGTAAACTTCACGTATAGATAATTTAAAATATTAATATGGTAGAAAAAAATTAGAGTAGTAAGGGAAGGTCCAGCGGGTGTGTCCTTTTAAGTCTTCTGGGTTGCTCGCTGTTGTCCAGCAGGGAGCTGGCCAACCGGTTCGGGTGATTATGAAGCCTCTGCATGTAACGTGCGCTGCTTCTTTGTATCTCGTCCTTGACCCAAGGGAAATTGAGAACCTCGTGGATGGTGCGATTGTCATGATAGACGTGGGCCCCAGTGGCGATTCGAAGGGCTCTATTTTCGAAAGCTTGCATAGTTCGGACATTCGTCTTGCTCGCAGTGCCCCAGAGCTGTATGCCGTACGTCCAGATAGGGCGTATTATGGCCTTGTAGATGAGAAGTTTCGTGAAAGTTCTCAGGTTCGATCTCCTACCCATAAGCCAGTAGAAGGATCGAAGTCTTTGATCAGCCTTTTTCCTCTTCTTAATCAGATGGGGCCTATAGGTGAGCCTCCTGTCTAGGGTGAATCCCAGGATTGTCTTCCTGTGGGATTGGGGAGCCGTTAAGGTTAACTGGAGGGCAGTTGCCTTTGCAGAGAGAAAATGTGGTGGCAGTGGACTTCTCATTATTGACGGCAATGTCTTAACGTTTTTGCCAGTCGCTGAGCAGGTCAAGCTGCAATTGCATCGTTTCGGCTGCCCGGCAGTGGTAAGGAAGGCGGTGTCGTCTGCATAGGTTGCTGCGAGCAACAATATACAATTTTGACGCCCTTTTATTTATTGTTTGAATATTTGAATAAATTTTTCAATTTACGATTATTTTAGTGCAAGTTTGGTTTTTAACAACTATTAAAGTATGTGCTATATAGAAAATCTGTGCTTGTGACGTTTCAGTATATGTGTTACTTATAAATTGTTGTGGATTTCGAGTGTATTAACAATGTGCGGAATAGAGCGCACACCAGTCTTTCGTGAAGTAGAACTTAACAAATTCACCTGCATTCACTCTGGTTGCAATTGTTGCAATTGTCCGAAATGTCAAAAATGAAGTGCGTAGTCCTGCGTATCTACAAGTTATTTCACTTTTTAGGAAGAATGTCAGTGTCGAAGCGCGCACTTTTCTTAGTATGGCACGGCGAAGCGATCCCCACTAAAAAGTTCTTCGTAATGGAAAGCTTTGCATTAGTAGAAGTTACAATATGATGGTAACGAAAAGGAGCTTTGCAAAATTGGGAAAAAATAGTAGTTTTAATAGTGGGCTTGTCCAGTATAAATAAATACATAATCAAATCAACAAACTATCAGGCATTTCGGAGAAAGTCTCGACGGATGCACTGTTGTTGGCTGCAAGAATTGTGTCGAAGCTGAATGCTGACGAGGAGCTTACCGGGGATATTATAAGAACTGGAAGTACGGCCGGTACTAAAAGTACTAACAATGGAAACACTGAACGAAGTTTTTTTCCAAATTTAGCTGCGCGCTTAAAAAGAGTAACCAAATTTTAATTTTCCGATTTAGCATTGTCCTGCGAGCATTGTCCTGTAGACATTACTTAAACACCAATGCATTCGGATCGTACCCTTGGTTTGACATGCCATCGTCTGTTCACAGAATTTTAATTTTTTTGTGTATAATGTATATAAAATGTTTGTATATAATGTACATGTTTCTTATTTGCTTCTTGCATAATATAAGTTATAATTCTAATTCTTACTCTTTTTCTTTAGAATACAAAAAATTTAATAAAAGTCTTTTTTTAAATATAAATAATATAAATATTATATATAAAAAACACTATAAATTTCATTTTTGTCCACATAATTCAAAATTGAGTAACAAACCGAAAATAAAAAACCGATTGAAGATATCTCTAATATTTCATTAGTTATTAATTTAATGCCGCTAGCGAGACTGAATCGACCACTGTGCGTTGGTGTGTAGTGCTGTAGGTCCAACATGGTTTGTCCAGAGTTGTTCCTTTTGCATAGACCCACCTCACGTAGCCTTATTACCGATAGCGTGGCTATCTTGACCCCCACTATCTCTACAGGTAATAGGTCGAGTATGAAGTATAGGGCGTCTGTTGGTGTGAGACGTAGGCATCCTTTGCGTTTTCCTAAATCTCTGTCTACATATGGAGTTTGGTAAAGCAGGCCACCATACCACCACACCGTGGAATAGGATGGGTCTTATGACCGCTGTGTAAAGTCATCTTTCTATCTTTGGAGACATTCCCCATCTGAGTCCAATGGCCTTGCGGCATGTATAGAGCGCGGTTGTCGCTTTGCTTGCTCTGTCCATAGTGTTTAACTCCCAATCCAGTTTCCTGTCTAGTGTGATCCCTGCTTGGCGTTACCACTGAGGGAGAGAGTGTTTCTCCTAATAGTTTTGGGATCCTTACATTCGGTATTTTGCAATTCCTAGTAAAGAGGACAAGCTCGGTCTTGAATGAATTAAGTCCTATTTCTTTCCTAACTGCTCATGTTAAGAGAACCCTAAGTTTGTCCTTCATGCGGTCACATAGAGCTTGGGGAAATTTTCCAGAAAAGCGATATCCGCATAAGCGATAACCACCACCTTCTAGGGATCGTAGTAGGCTATTAAATGCCATGTTCCATAGTAGGGGGGAGAGAACACCTCCTTGCGGAGTGCCTCTTCTGACGTATCTTTGAATAAATTCTCCTTCTAATGTCGCCTCAACAGTCCTGTTCACCAAGACCTTCTTTATTAGGGGTAAGGATTCATCATCTATTCTTATTATCGTCAGCACGTTGATTATCGAACATGGCAGGATGTTGTTCAACGCACCTTCTATGTCTAGAAAAGCAATAAGTGCGTCACTCATTCATGCGTCATTCCTTATCACTAAGTGCCTTTTCGACCAATGTAGTGATCTTGTGGAGTTCCGTGTCTGTGGATCGGTCGTTCCTATACGCATCCTGTGATCCCGAAATATCACCCGGGTTAATAGTGAGATTAATGTGGAGGCTGATTAGTCTCTCCATTGTCTTGAGGAGGAATGACGACTGGCTTATAGGTCTGAACTCCTTAGGGGTGCAGTGCGATGGTTTTCCCGCTGTGGGTATGAATAAAACCTTCGTCCGCCACCACCTATTCTTAAAATGGCTGAGAGAGCTTTCCTAACCCTTGACCTCAAATTCGATCTGGCTTTGATTAGTTGTGCCGGGAAAATGCCATCTGGGCCTGGTGATTTGAAGGGCTTGAAGCTGTTTATCGCCAAGTTGAGATACCTATAACTCAGGAAAGGCTTTCCCCCTGTCTCTGCGGTTCCGGGGTTGTTTCTTCCTGAGAACACTCTCGGAAATGTGCATTTGTGAGAGCCTCTACGGTTTCTTTACTGGACGTGGTCCAGCTACCATCCGAGGTTTTAATGTATCCTACATTTGGTGGAGTTGTTGCGAGGACCTTTCTGAGTCGGGAGGCCTCCGATGTCTAATAAATGTTCGTGCAGAACTTGGTCCAGTCATTCCTCTTTGCCCTATGCAGTTCTTTGTTGTACTGCTTACGGTCCGCTTTGTACGCCTCCCAGGCTGCCTCTGTGTTTTCCTTACTAGCGAAATTAAAGGCTTTACGGGCCTTGGTCTTAAAGGGCGCAAGTGTTTGCAACCACCATGGAGGTTTCTTTGACTTGCTCATGCCCGATCTGCTTTTGGGGCAGCCTCCGTCTCAGAGCTCAGCAGAGAGTCCTCCTCTATCCCGACCCCTCTAAGTGCCCTTGCCGAGTCGCTCTCCTCTGAGATATACGTTCCAGGATGTCCTCCACCCCATCCTGGGGGCCCCTCTCCGGTCGGCTCCTTCAAGTCTGTCTCTTGTGCGTCTGCGTCGGACCGTCACGTGTTCGAATCCGTACTTGAACCGGTGGTCTGATTCCTCCAGGATCTTCACGGTCTTCTTTGTAAGAGTGAGGACATCCTTCCTCCGCAATCTTACCCCCTTCTCCACCTTGGCGACTCTCCAGTCCACTGTGGGAAACGTCTGGTTTTTCTGTGAGCCATACTCGCTCCCTCGATTTACTTGGTGTCTCCGCCCAGTCAACCGCCACTAACTTTGCTACTGGGTAGATCTGTCCAAGCGATGCTATCATTCGCTTGTACGTCTCCACTGATCGCGCAGGCTAACCCCTGACACTACCCTGGTACCATCCTGGGTCTTCGCATTCTGGTGGGGGGCCTCTGCTCTTTAGCATCTCCTCCATGAAGTGCCTATGCAACTCGTTTACCACTCGTCGCAAAAAGTCCTTGGGGATGAGCCCATCCTTGGTTCCCTTGTCAAGGACTCCAATGAGGGTTCTTTCCTTCGTTACCTTAGCAAACGAGCAGTTGGACGGCTGCGGCTGGGCCTTCCTCTTCTTGGCTACTCCTTTCACCTCATATAAAACCTAGTCATAAATCGCTACACCTATATCAAAAGGAAGCTGAGGCCTCTACGTTCTCAACGCTAAATTATCCGTGGCAATGTTAGCCCATTTACTCAAACCGATTTGAAATCTTGGCAGACGCCTATAAGGTTGATAAGACGGCTATAAGACGGCCGAATTTACTAAACTGTCGAGTCGAGGAAAGGAACAAAACCCTCCACCTGTTTATATACGTGAAAAAAGTTTCAATGTTTTTGTCAACCAAATCATAGACCTTAATGGCAAGGATAACTTTCACATAATATCCCTTAGTAGGGATAATAATAGTAGTTTTAATAGTGGGCTTGTCCAGTAGTGGAAGAAATGCGATATAAATAAGGCAGCTTTTAAAAAAACAGAAATCCCGCTGGCGGTTGGTGTAGGCCAAGTCAGCAGAAGGCGGATATCTTTGCTGATAATCTGGAAAACAGATTTAAGCCGCTAGATCTAACTCCGATGGAAAATCGAATGTTTGTAGAAACACAACTCTTCCCTGTAAGCCTGTAACCCTGGAAGAAGTCAAGGCACAGATCGGAATGCTCAAAAACAAAAAAGCACCAGGAGAGGACCTTGTAGACAACAAAACGCTGAAGATTCTTCCCATCAAGGCACTACTATTCATAGTCCTATTGTTTAACAGCGTCCTAAGGCTGAGTCATTACCCGAGTGCATGGAAGAATGCTATCATCACGATGATACCCAAGCCTGGAAAGCAACCCACTGAGGTAGATGCATATAGGCCAATTAATCTCTTACCTGCATTGGGTAAAATGATGGAAAGAGTCATTCTGAATCGCATCCTTGCACTAGAAAAAGTAAGCAGAGCTATTCCAAAGTGGCAGTTTGGCTTTCGAAAGAGTCATGGCACACCTGAACAGCTACATCGCGTGGTCGATTTCGCTCTGGAAGCCATGGAAAACAAAATGTATGCAGTTGCTGTGTTCATGGACATTCAACAAGCCTTTGATAGGGTATGGCACGATGGTCTTCTAAGCAAGCTGAAAAATCTCCTAACGCCTCAGCTCTTTCTCCTCGTTCCGAGCTTCTTATCGGAGAGAAAATTCAGTGTGGTTGTCGATGGAGTACGCCCAATCTCAGCCGGTGTACCCCAAGGTAGTGTACTAGGTCCGACGCTTTACTCTTTGTACACATCAGATATGCCAGACTCCTGGGCCTGTACCGAAGTCGACGATAGTAACATGCTGATCGCAACGTACGCTGACGACACTGCTGTAATGGTCAGAAATCCAAGCATAGAAATCGCAACCTTGGGCCTGCAAGAGTACGTGACACGTTTGGAAAAGTGGACTACAGATTGGAGCATAGGCATCAACTGCAGCAAATGTGCTTGTGTCACATTCTTCATAATGCTAAAAAAAACTGCCCAGGCATCTCCATGCTTGGCTAACATGCTTCCATCCCTAGCGAAGAGGCTAACATGGAGACCTAGAAAAAGGAGATTAAAAAGATACCACCCACATGACCTTCCTTTAAGATTCATATAGCCGTTTTTGGTAAAAAAAATTTAAAATTAAAATAAAATAGAATTATATATAGAAAATAGAATTAATTAGATATAGAATTAATGTATAATCATTGATAACTACTTATTGATATTCCCCTGTAAATTACAACCCGTTCAAGCTGCCACAAAGGTAGCAGTATATCCGTTTATGTTAAATAAATATACACCTTTTACAAAAAAAAAGCTTTTGAAAAAAGGAATAAAGAATGGCTGGACACGCCTCAGGTGTTGATGGAAAGATCATAATTAAGAAATGTTGAACGTCCAGAGAAAAGTATTTCAGAGTGATGCAGAATAACTCAAATCAACAAACTATCAGGCATTTCGGAGAAAGTCTCGACGGATGCATTGTTGTTGGCTGCAAGTAGCCGCTTGTATAAGGACGGAAATACATCAAGAATTGTGTCGAAGCTGAATGCTGATGATGAGCTTACCGGGGATATTATAAGAACTGGGAGTACGGCCGGTACTGGAAGTACTACCAATGGAAACACTGCACGAAGATTTTTTCCAAATTTAGTTGCGCGCATAAAAAGAGTAACCAAATTTTAATATTCCGACTTAGCGTTGTCCTGCGAGCATTGTCCTGTGGACATTACTTAAACACCAATGCATTCGAATCGTACGCTAAGGAAACTGCCGAAATTTTTGTTAATAAATACACCGAATTTCACAGAATTTTAATTTTTTTGTGTATAATGTATATACAATTTTTTTATATAATGTATATGTTTCTTATTTGCTTCTTGCATAATATAAGTTATAATTCTTTTTCTTTCTGTTTTTCTTTAGAATATAAAAAATTTAATAAAAGGCTTTTTTTAAATATAAAAAAAAAAATATTAAAAAAACACTATAAATTTCATTTTTGTCCAAATAATGTACAATTGAGTACCAAACCGAATATAAAAAACCGATTGAAGATATATCTAATATTTCAGATGTTATTAATTTAATGCCGCTAGCGAGGCCGAATCGACCACTGTGCGACGTGATACCCCTGACATAGTATCGCCAGGATTTCACAAATTAAATAATATAAATAGCATAAGACTTTACAAACTCTTTACTCATAGGCTTTTCCTAAATACAATGTTAATTACTCCATGATCCCAACAATGGGCCCGCTCCGTATCCTTGCTGCTCCTCCTGGTTCTGCCCGGCTTCGTTGTCGGCGCTTTCTGTTGGCCGTTCCTGTTGTTACGCTGTTGCCGCTGCTGTTCCTCTTGCTGCTTTGCCGTAGGTTCCCCTCACACGTAGGCCTTCCTATCTTTCAGAACACACCCTGCGAATGGTCAAAGACTGGGCAGCGCTCTTCCTCCCCACTACACCAGGAAAACACCTCGCACACGCCACAGCGAGTCTGGATCGGGAGTTAGCTGCTGAATGCTGCCTCCGCTACACCTGGCGCGCCGCGCATACGCACTTACGAGCCAGGATTGGAAGTTGCAAGTGGTTGTTGCGCCCCCCACTACACCTGAGAACACCGCGCTTACGCGTTAGCGAGCCAGGATTGGAAGTTGTTGCCAATGACCGTGCGTCGCGCTTCCGTTACACCGGGAAAACACCGCGCATACGCACTAGTAAGTCCGTATTGGGAGTTGCTTGGCTGGTGACCGGAGTATTCCCGATTGGTCTATTTGTCCTTTCCTCACTTCCTAGCAGGCTACCTGTCGTGGTCGGGAATGGCCCAACTCGACTCCGATACCCTGGCCTTTTAGAGGAACCGTCCTGAATCGGATCCTTTAATAGCTCGTCCTTTACGTTCTCATCTTCTTGGGCTGTTGGACTCTCTAGAGGCGGTCCTTCAACTCAAACTACCGAGTTCTTTTTTAGAAACGCTCTAACACTTGAATATCGGACTCTCCAAAGGCAGTCCTCCAACTCAACGCTACAAGCTTCCTAAAGAGACTTGTCCCAATTTGCTCCAATAGGCCTCCCTAATAAGGAGTCCTTATATACTGATTGGAGTGTCCGTTAACCCTCCTGGATTCTGCTCCAGCCGTTAATCCTGCTTCCAAAATTACGCCACTTTCCAGTTGGCGGGTCGCCTCCCAAGAACGGACCTCTGCTGTTGCTATGCGTTGCACCGGCGGACTTCGAGGGCCCGCTACACTTTTACCTCGCCCCCTCAACCTCTTGCTCCATCGTTGATGCTAACCTGCGCGGCCGTCCCGAGAACCGTTACGTTCCACGTCGTCTCTGGTTTCTCCCGGCGCGCTGATCTCCTCACTGATCCTTCTCATCTTTACTTTCCTTCATCCCCCCTTACTGCATGTGTGAAATAGTCCCAGCGCTTGACCGCTTTCGCACCTCCTCAATCCTCCTTCTTTGACTTTGCCCCATGCCACCTATCTAAGCGTGTGGGGAGACTAAATGTCCTAACAAATGGTGACGTAGAAGGACCCATTGCAGTTTGACATATATACAATACGACCCTTATTTTCGAACCACAATGGTCTTTACCCTATCGTCTCACTATCTTCTCCATTTATAAACATATATTTTACATTTTCTATGTAATTTTTTGTAGTTATTTTTTCTAACTTCTCTATTAAGTACTAACTTTTCGTCAAAACAGGCGTATGTGGCACACTAAAGTACAATTATTATTGCTAATATGACAATAATCATTATACACTTAATGATTATTAGTTTCCAGCTTATGTTTTAATATGAATATGAAAAATAATAATACATCTGCAATTTTTTGTTTGAATTTGGTTTGAGAAACCTATTCGATATGGTATAAGGGTTAGAAAAGCGGTGCACGTGTTTTAACTAATATGCAAGGATTTTATGTAAAAATGCTGGATACAGCTATTGAAAAAAACTTTTCTTACTGAGAGACGAATCTGTCGTGCTCTTAAATCTTCTTTCTCAAGGAAATCATATTCTTCATATACATCCATATCGTCGTCATCGTCCAACACTTCAAACATATAATAATCACCGGTACGAACAGCATGCGGATGAAGACGTAAGTCCCTGCGTTTAGGCTGAGGTGACCGAGTAAAATATGTATTTCGCAATTGAGTTCTTTTATCGTTAACAGTTATTAAAAACCGCGTATTATTTTTTTTTATTTTCGGGGGTTCCTCTTCATTATAATTTACTTGACCAGAATCTTTATGGGATACTTCTGGTTGATAGTTCAGTTCATGATCTGAAATTAAAATATATACAATTAACATAAAAAAAATTAAAGAAAGATAAAGTAAATTTGTATTCTTTTTTCTAGACCAGGCCTTCCTATGGCCCACAATGTTTTATGTATTGAGCTTAGTTCATATAAAATATAATTTACTAGCTGACCCGGCAAACGTTGTTTTGCCACCAGATGACTTTATAATTTCTGTTTAAAATTTACTCAGTTCTAGACTTATGTATTATAAAGTCATCTGGAGCGCTGTGAACCATAAGGGAATAAAAAAATAACAAAAGGCAAACACTATTTTTATCTCAGCAAATAAATCTCTTAGCGCTATAGAGTGAACAATATTTTTTGTTAGTCCATCTTTAGCTAACACAAACAAACTGGATGGTTTACCCATTCGAGAGCATGCCACGTATAATTGTCCGTGCGAAAAACATAGTGTTCTTAAATCTAAGCCACAAATAGACATCGTTTGACCTTGGGATTTGTTGAAAGTCATTGCAAATGCCAATCTAATCGGAAACTGAATACTATATAGTATACTGAATAGTATAATTCTGAATAGTATAATAGGAATCCGTGGTATTAGTATATTTTCACCTCTGAACTTTCCATTTAAAATGCTAGCTTCGATTACGTTTATCATTAATTTTTGAATGACTAATCCCGTACCGTTGCACAGTCGGGGCGGGTTCAAATGACGAAGTAGTATAATTGGAGATCCAACCTTTAATTGTACATTATGCGTTAGCATGCCTTGCGAATCCAGTCAGTTCAAAAACTCTGTGGGAAAATTTACTACTTCGCCGTCATCGCTTTTCCTGACGCGCAACACATCCCAGCTGGCTCATTTTTGAATTTTAGAGCCTGACAATGCGGACATTTCTTGTCCATGGCACAAGCTACCACTTTTGAGTGAGCATAATACTCAATATCAGGCTCATATTCGAAAGCTAGATGCAAGAAAGATAAAGTAAATGTGTAATCTCTTCTCTGGACCAGGCCTTCCTATTTCTCTCGGCCGCATCAAAAAGAGTTGAGCCCCCCCGCGCCCTCGTTTTACTTCATCACTCTGTTTTCAACCTCACAAATATCTCCGCCAAACCATTGTATCAAATCAGATATCTAATTAACTATTGCACATATTTAAATCGAACAGAGTTTGTATTTAAGCGAAAGGGAATTTACGCATATTGCATTTGTTGTTTGAAATAAATAAACAAACAAAACCCCATTTTTTGTTGCCAAAATAAATCCAGCCTTGGAGTCTGCATCACTGCAAGTGCCGTTATCCTTTTACAAGGCCTCCAAGAGTTGCTGTCTTTCTTAAAAGCGGTTGAGATATATTGGGAGGCAATGCTGAACGTGCGGCTTGGCGAATGGGAAGGCATCGTCGTGGATTTCCAGAGCACGTACTAGGAGCTAGCTAAGTTGGATGTTACAGAGCTCAGAAGCGATTTGGTCGCCAACTTCAACGATGCGGCAAGGGAGGCACGTCTTATCCTGGACCAGGAGATTATTCGGCGCTTCACTTTATTGCCAACGAGCTCGACGCTGGTTATCTCTGCATTCGCTTTCATTTTCGATACATCGTTTGAAAGGTTTTGCCACCAATGTCGCTTTTTTTAGTGGAGGTAATGAGGAGTTGCATGAATTGTGGTCACTGTTTTCCATCATGATTCATAAGTCAGGTGGATAAGCTTCAACGGTTTATACTGTCTTCGTGAGTTGGCTTTATAGACTGTGCGTTCGTTGGAGCTGGAGCAATGACGTGGATTATGACGTCGCCTTTTAGCTCCTTTGCACAAGAGCTCATGTAAATAAAATAATGCAGCTGAGGTCCGTAAAATGCTTATCGGGGACGAGGCTTCGCGAAATTTGAGAAAAATTTCATTCAAATATGAGGGCACTAGCTAGCATGGGTACAACTCAGCAGATTACCAGCTTCATGGTTATACAAGTCCTGTTGCAGAAGGTGGATGGTGCCACGCAGTGTAAGAGGATGGAATTGCAGGCTGACCCTAAATCTTTGGATTCTTTTGCATTCCCATCGTGGGATTCAATCGCAACCTTGCAGATTTTTACCGTGCTTTGCGATGACATCTTACGCCATAAGGTCCCTGTAGCTTTGCATTTCTTTCTAATTACTCGATTAACGCATGTATGGACTGCGATGATAATTCACACACCATTAACGCCTGTGGGTTGTCAATGATTAATGAATGATTTTCAATTTCAATTTTTTTTTCAATTTGTCCGCTGAGGATCGGTTTGGTTAAGTAAGACGGTCCCTAATCCCACCATTGTAATTCGTCGACCTGCCGTTCGTATGGTTGCACGCGTCATAGCCCGCTGCATTAAACCTGGATAGCCGGCACCGTTCCAGCTCGCATCTAAGGCCACACTTTTTTGCTCGAGATTTTTAGTTCCAACAGCCCCGTTTCTCTATTAGCGTCTACACCCACCAATTCTTTCGTAGCTAAGGATAGGTGGTCAAAAAAAAAACATCGAACTACCGAACTGAGCGGACGTGCTTTGCCCGAGCTCCAGGAAATAAAACAAGAAAGGAAAGCTAACTTCGGGCGGAGCCGAAGTTGATATACCCTTGCAGTAAATTGTTGAAAAATTAGGCACTGAAATTGTTTAGTATACCTTTTAAATGGGATATACCTTTTAGCTTTATAGCTTTTTTTAGCTTTTATACCTATAGCTTTTTTATCATTATTAACAATACTATGGAAGTGATTTAACATTTTCATATGTTATAATGGGATTCCGGATATTAGGCTATTAAAGATCATAAAATTGTGTTTATTTTCATTTTTAAGTTTAGAACCCTTTACTTTTTAAACAACACCCAAATTTGTATTACGAGAAAACCAATGGATTATCCCATGATGACCTACTAACTGCCAGCAATTAGTATAATGGAAGTCCTCCTTCGTTAAATGAACACGTGCAAGGGTTTTCAATTGCGTAGCAGGTAGTGCAGGTATGAATGAAATTTATATGGGGACTGAGTAACTTTAAAATATCAGTTATTACCTTTTTTCTGATTGGTCAAATCGGAATAACATTATCCCTCAAATTTGGGCTGTAAATATTCGTAACGCCTTAATTCATAACACAACAGGTAAAACAGGTATGTAAAACGATCCTGACATTTTATTGCCTTGACAAAAAGGGTAAAACTGTGTAACCTTCAAGGGTTAAGGGATTATAGGTTTTTTTTATATTACCTAACTTGCCTATATATTGAAAAAACCACTAATCCGTACATCAGTCTAAAAAAAATTTAATCGAGTTACGACGTTACTCTGCAAGTTGAAATTCAGTAATTTAAAGTGCGAGAAAAGTATTTTTTTGCCTGTGTTCAAATTAAAGAGTGAAAGGTTCATTTTTACCAGTGACAAAAAAGTGTGTTAAAAAATATATGAAATAATTGTTGAAACATATATTTTGGTAAGTCAATTTCCCTAAAAGCGTCCCTTAATACGAGATTTATGAAGGAGGAATTTCCTATTTCCATTGTTTAAATTTTCACAATTTAATTTAAATTTTTTAAACAGCATGCAAAAAATGCCACGTGTTTCACGCACATCCCAGGAGCAACGCCGCCAAGCTGCTTTAAATCGCAGCAGAGCCCGCTACCAACAAAATGCGGTGGAAATAAGAAACAGGAACTCGCAACACATCGCCAATGTAAGCGCAAGCAACCCAGACTTGCGGGAGGAAAGTCGTGCGCAGGATTCCGCAGCACGGGCTCAGAGGAGACGCAGCGAAAGGATTCGCAATGTAGAGCGCTTTCGGGATACTGCAGCACATGCTGATCGGCGACTGGATCTTCGATTCCGTGTTCCAGAGAGGATTCGGGACATGGAAGCACGTGCGAACCGTCGGGAGAACCCGGAGGAGCGGCGACGAGAGCAGTTACAAAACACTGCTGACCATTCTACTCGGAAGGAATAATCTAGAGTACCGAAATCCGGAACGGGTTCGGGACGCCACAGCGCGTGCTATTCGTCGAGAGGACTCCGAGGAGCGGCGACAAGAGCAGGTGCAAAATACTTCTGATCATGCGACACGGAGGACTAATCCAGAGTACCGAAATCCGGAACGGCTTCGAGACGCCACAGCGCGTGCTATTCGTCGAGAGGACTCCGAGGAGCGGCGACAAGAGCAGGTACAAAATACTGCGACACGGAGGACGAATCCAGAGTACCGAAATCCGGAACGGGTTCGGGACGCCACAGCGCATGCTATTCGTCGAGAGGACTGCGAGGAGCGGCGACCAGAGCAGGTACAAAATACTGCTGATCATGCGACACGGAGGACTATTCCAGAGTTCCGAAATCCGGAACGGATTTCCTGAGAAATAGTGCTTCCTGCCTGAGAGAGTTACGCGGACAGGAGTTCTGCCGATTCAATATGCCATATCCTCCTATGCCCGAAACGCTTCTTTTGCATCCAATGGAAGAAAACGAAGTAAATGTTGAAGAAAATAAAACTTTGTTCAAAAAAATTAAGGAAGCTTTAAGGACCATTTCTAATGAAGACGCAGCTTTATATAATAATTTTGATTATTTTCTGACCCACCTTGAAACTAATTTTAAAGCCTACAAATTAGCCTTACGTTCCAGCTTGAAAAAGCCACAAATTTTTCTTCGCAGACAATTCTCCGACCGATTGCTCAATGCTTATAATAGAGATATTCTAGGCTTAAGGGGCCCATCCACAGGCGGCCATGTTCGGCGAACATGTTGTGCTCGACGAAATTTTTCCTGTGGATGGTAGTGTTTGTTGTCAAATTTTGTGTTTGTCAAAATGTTCGAATGGAATTGAAATCGTTCTATTTTGACAACGTTTGCAACAACATGCTCGCCAATGGATGACAATGTTGGCACGAACATCAGTTTGAAAAACGTTTTGGTAGAGAAAAATGAATAAAAAATTCCTGCAAGATTTTATTTATTGCCTAAAAATCGAGCCTGCGCTATGGCACGCCAAAAGCGATGCATATAAAAACAAGCATTTGCGTAATAATGCATGCCTCACGCATTTGTGTGTCCTGTCTTGGTATTTCAGGCTCTACTAAATTTAACAGTTGTTCATATGTAGAACTGTCCATTCGAAGAAAGTTTTTTAAATCCATAGGAGACGTTTCATGCAACTCCTTTAAAAGCCCCGTATGTGTGAATTTTAGCCGCTTTGCGAACCATTCCTTCATCCACATACTGTGCTTGCTTTTTTTTTGTCTTTTTTTCTAAGCAAATACTTATTGCCATAAGTGCAATAAGTGCAATTAGAGTGCCGCTATCGTTGTCCGATGACATGTTGATAGTTTGAAAATTTATCGAAAAATGATGTTCGCACGAATGTTGGCTCTAGTTAGTGGGGAAAATGAGATTCAAGTAGGCGAGCATGTTGACGAACATGCTCGCCTGTGGATGGGCCCCTTAAACTACAAGCTTATGAACCCAAAAAAAAAATAATGAAATAGACCACTTAACCAGAACAGCTTCTCGAATGGAGATCATTAAATTTATGAGACTTTGTATGAGACACACTAAATTGACACATAGCTACGTCTAGCGACAAAACACCTCTTACATCCCAACTCTTCCTATATATACTTCCTATATATTCGTATTAGAGTCGGGTGGTTCCTGAACGAACTAACAAAAAAGACCCGGTCACACAAAAACCGATCTGAACTAGTTAACATTGTTCATCGGTGGTCATTTTTCCTTGGTCTTTGTTCCTTGTTTTTTGTTCTTTGGTTCTTGTTCTTGTTCTTTTATCGTTAAAAGAGATCTTTTATCTCTGTCGGGTCAGGCAGCTGCACGGCGTTTAATGTTTATGCTTAAATATTTAATGTTGTAATTTTTAGTGTAATGTTTAGTGCAATGTTTATTTATTAGGCTTAAGTTTGTACAAAAGCTTAGTTTGATCGCAAGACGACTCTCTCTCGGCCGCTCGACTCAACGGGCTTTCTATAGAGAGTTTTAGCTCGGCAATGTCTAGGTCGGGCCGCCCTCTCCACTTTCGAGAGCTTTAGCTCGAGGTGACTTGTCGGGCCGCCCTCTCTGTGTATTTACTTGAGTCCCTGCATGTCATGCACTATAAGCTGGTCTATCGTCTGATCATCCGGCTTCATCTGCATGCAGGAATAAACATTATAACGATTTAAATTAATTAAATTCTGCGTTTTATTTTAATGGCATTGAAAACCCTCAATGACCAAACTGTTTGAAAAGAACAAAAAGAACTATCTAGTTCAGTCCTAAAAAAAAGAACGAACGAACTTATTCCCTAAAAGGAACGATGATTACCCATGTCTAATTCGTATAGATACTTTGGGAGTGCCCAGCCAAATTTCTCTCGGTGCTCCTTTGTTGTTGGAATTGCTCTGTCATATGGGAAATAAAATTTCATATACGTGTCTGACTCCCAGCATAGGCAAAGGGAAATTACAATAAAAATTTTTTCGTGTTTTCCCTATTCTCCTTATTTTTGCTAATCCGAATGCATTTTTTTATGGAGTGCCTTAAGCTTTTCACTGCAAGGAATTTATTCTTGTTTTTGTTTCTGACAAAATAGTCGTCCTGAAGCGATAAATTTTTTTTGTTTAAGTAAGAAGCTCTGCATAATTTTGCAGAGTATAAAAATAAGATGTTGTAAATTGCATAAGGATCAGCCGACTATAACTTATAGCTGCCATATATCTGAAAAATCGGAAATTCGCTGCTAAAAATTCCGGGCTCTGTACGAAAACTGAACTCCCAAAAATTTAAAGCCTTCGATATAATTTCCAAACAATTTTTACAAAAAGACTTTATTTTTATTTATGTTAGTTTTACAGAAAGACTTCGTATTCATTTATTGGATGAGGGATCGGACAAACGGACCAATAACATATATTTCTTATGGGGTTGAAAAGGATTCGGTCTACCTGTTCAAAATTTAGCATAAAAACTATAAAAAGTTGCTAAATGCATCTCATGTCTAAACCTCTTGGCGCCGCCTCGAATATTCTTGGGTAAAATGTATAATTCAAATCGTCGACTTCCAAAAAGGATCAGTTATTATTATTTAATGATGACTATACGATTAGAACCGTTAAAAAAACTTATTTGTAATGTTAAAAAACTAGACGATTACATCGTCTAAGTTTCCGGCAATAACTGGAGAGCGTGTTTTGATAGCCGTCATACTTCCGACCTAAAATGTATAAAAATATTAATTTTCTGGTCAGGGCTGAAAGTAAAATAAAACATGACCTATAGTCATTATGATCGAATTTTTCTTAAATATAGCTAAGATTTTTTTATTAATTTATTAACTTATTTATTTATTTATTTATTTATATGAATTGTATATATTTTATTATTTAAATATAAGATTTTTATATTATTTAAGGATTGTAATAAATTGTTTGTAAAAATGTGCAATATAAATTAAGTTATTATAATATTCCCTCTCGTGGATTGAGACCTTGTCGTGGTGAGGGGGCTAAGTATGTGAGGATTAATAATATTTATCACGGAAACTAGCATCAATCCTTTGTTTTATCTAGTTCATAAAAAAAAATTGTTATAGGTTGTCAAAATAATCAGTTAAATGGCAGCTGTAGGATATAGTCGGCAGATCCTTATAAAAGTTGGTATGTCGTATTATTTTGCCAAAAATAGAATCCACAGAAAATCCCCACTTTTTAGCTCAAAAAACACCAAAGTTATGCCATTTCCGATCAATCAGTTATATGACAGCTATAGGATATAGTCGGCCGATCCCTACGAAACTTAATAAGTCGTATTATTTTGCCAAAAATAGAATCCATAGAAAATCCCAACTTTCTAGCTCAAAAAATACCAAAATTATGCCATTTCCGATCAATCAGTTATATGACAGCTATAGGATATAGTCGGCCGATCCTTACGAAATTGGGCATGTCGTATTATTTTGCCAAAAATAGCTCTCACCTAAAATTTGAACTCTCTAACTTTAAAAACCCTAAAGTTATACCATTTCCGATCAATCAGTTATATGGCAGCTATAGAATATAGTCGGCCGATCCGGGCCGTTCCGACTTATATACTGCGTGCAAAGGAAAGAAGGGTGTGTGCAAAGTTTCAAGACGATAGCTTTAAAACTGAGAGACTAGTTCGCGTAGAAACAGACAGACAGACGGACAGACAGACGGACAGACGGACATGCTTATATCAACTCAGGAGGTGATCCTGATCAACAATATATATACTTTATAGGGTCGGAGATGTCTCCTTCACTGCGTTGCACTTTTGACCAAAATTATAATACCCTCTGCAAGGGTATAAAAATGGAGTAACCCAATATAAGCGAAAAGACGCTGAACCACCATTTATTAAAAGCAATATACAAGCTTTTTATAACAGTTGTAATGTGCTAAACCAAAACTAGTGGCGGAAAAATCGGCGATGTAGAGCCACCCGGCTCTACTGACCGCTGAAACCCAAAAGGGCACGGTCTTGCTCTTCCGCTCTGCTCACTCCGACTCCCGCGTCATGGTGTTCGTAGTGTAAAACCCCCACTCCAATAACGGAAAAAAATTTCGTACTAACAACAATTGTTACAATTTCTGAAACCACAGCGACAACCAGTGCAATTCAAAGTACCACGACGTCAACGACTACAGCGAGTACAAAAACAACAACTTCGGAAAGTGCTAAAGCGGTCCCGGCCACACAGACTGGAATGGATCGCTACATCCAAATTAAGCGCAAGCTTAGCCCGCAGAGTAATCCGGCAGGCAATAAAACAAAAATTAATCGCGTCCAAAAATTAACTAGTAACAGATTTGCCCTACTGGCGGAGGTTGAGGAAAACCAACTAGCCCAAGACACGGCAAAAAACCGAAGCCTTCTCCAACCTATATCAGGGAGCAAAGCTCGATTGCCCCGGTCAACCGAATTGCGGCGTTAATCGGGAACGGTGACAACTTCACGTACCAGCTGAAAAGCAGTAAGGGCCTACAAGTGGTAGTAAAGGGGATTCGAGGCCGATGTTACCGCCGCGGAAATAAAAACCACCCTTGAAGAAAAGGGCTTCGCCGCCAAGAGTGTTATTAACATTATAAATAAAGAAAAAAGACACAATCTCTCTTCAAGGTTGAGCTTGAGCCCGAAAGCAGGTCGCTGAAGAAGACCGAAGTCCACCCAATCTACAAGCTGCAATATCTTTTGCCCTGGAAAATCCCTGTTGATGAGCCACATAAACGCTACGGTCCAGTGCAATGCACTAATTGCCAGGAGTATGGACACATCAGGTAATAGTGCATACTTCGGGTTGTCTGTGTAGTCTGCAGGGACCATAACTCCGCTCACTGCACTACAAACAAGGACAGTACCGTGAAGAAATGTGGAAACTGCGGAGGCAGCCATACAGCAAACTATAGAGGATGTATGGTGTATAAGGAGTTAAAGTGTCGCATGCGTCAAGCAACCGCAACGCGCAACCAAAATCCACAGAATGCGTACATTGCGTCAAAAACTACGCCAGACGTCTTCTTCGCCAAAGCTGCGAGATCCTCATTCGGTACACTAAACACCACCAACGGCTTCTCCTATGTCAATGCTCTACGATCTGAAGGGAAATTCCAATTCGGCTTAACTCTCAAAGCGCTCATCAGCCCCAGAACAGCCACACAGCAAAACGGAAACTATGATGCTTACCCTCCAACAAAGTATGATGGAGCTTATGTCCTTCATGAAAACGCCCATGCAAACACTTGTTCAAAACCAGAACATGGTGATATAGCTGCTCGTAGGACAACAGTCTAAATAATCTATGCAGGCTCTACAAATTTCAATGTGAAACGCCAATGGTGTCTCACGGCATAAATTAGAATTGTCACAATTTTGACCGAAAACCACATTGACGTTATGCTACTGGTGAAAACGCATCTTACAAGCTAATACAATTTTTAAATAAGAGGTTATGTAATCTACCGCACAGGTCATCCAGATGGGAAAGCCCACGGCGGGACTTGAGTTCTAATCAGAGAACGCCTTAAACACCATTTTCACAAAAGGTTTGAACAAGCAACGGAATCCTTTTCATCGCTGCCGATGGACTTCTACAATTCACTTGGAGATCGTTTTATAGCCGCAGGAGACTACAATGGAAAACATGAGCACTGGGGATCACGTCTAGTGACTACCAAAGGAAGGCAATTATAAATGTGGAAAATAAACTGGACTATGTTTCCCCTGGAAGTCCCACATACTGGCCAACAGACTCACAAAAGCTCCCAGACCTTATTGATTTTGCGGTGACAATTTAATAATTTAATAAGTGCCAAAGCAGTCTCAGACTTATTATCAAACCACTCGCCTGTGCTTCTAACGCTTCTTCAAAGCCCAGAAATAATCGAACAGCCCTTCAGCCTAACGACGCCAAAAACGAATACAAAAAACTGCTAAAATACAAAAAGTACGTGAGTGCCCACATAGAACTCGCCCCGGAGTTTAACATGGAGTCCGACATCGACTACACTACGAGCGCCCTGGAAGAAGTACTTGTTGCGGCAGCTAAAATCTCTACTCTTCACGGGAAAGAAGTAGACCGAAATAAATACTTCAAATCTAATCAGCAAATCAAATAGCTCGTGCGAGAAAAGAGGCTCACGCGTCGTGATTGGCAAAACAGCAGATCACCAGCTTCAAAACAACGCCTTAAGGAAGCAACCCAATCACTCGACCAGGTTCTTCAGGAAGAAAATTCACAGCTGAGGTACATCCAGAATCTCTCACCAACAAGCACAAAGTACCCCCGATGGAGGGCCCACCCAAATCTTAGCGCCCCAATTGAAACGACCACCCCGATAAGAAACTCTTCGGGATGCTGGGCTTGCAGCGACGAAGACCGAGCTGAAACATTTGGCACACATCTCCAAAGTGTCTTCAAGCCAAACCCAGCGTCAAATTCATTCCTTCTGCCAGTAATTCAGCCAGCTGCACATTCATTCCGGTCAAACAAAATCGATAAAGTGATAAGAGGGCTAAAACCCAAAAAGGCTCCCGGTGGTGACCTATTGACGCCAAAGATGCTGATCGAACTTCCAAAATGCGCTTAGAGGTCGTCTGCAAACTATTCAATGGAATCATTAATCTTGGCTATTTCCCGATAAAAATGGAAGAAATCCATCATTATAAAGATACCGAAGCCTGGAAAAGTCCACACAATTCCCTCATCATACAGACCAATAAGCCTTCTATCTTGTTTGTTTAAATTGTTTGAAAAATGCTTGTTAACTCGCATAATACCACACCTGGAAGCTTGCAATATTATCCCGGCATACCAATTTGGCTTCCAAAAAAAACCCCGGAACCATCGAACAAGTGAACAGATTAAAATTCGAAATACGCTCAGACTTCGAACAGCGAGAGTACTGTACTGTAAAAAACGACATCACCGAAGCTGGAGTTCCACAAGGAAGCGCACTCGACCCGTGTCCGAGTGCACAACTAACAACGTCAACGTTCGCCGACGATACCGCTATTCTTAGTCACTCCAGATGCCCAACAAAAGCAACAAACCAACTGCTTGTTAAAAAAATGCTTGTTAACAAATGGAAGAAGTCCATCATTATAATGATACCGAAGCCTGGAAAAGTCCACACAATTCCCTCATCATACAGACCAATAAGCCTTCTATCTTGTTTGTGTAAATTGTTTGAAAAATGCTTGTTAACTCGCATAATACCACATGTGGAAGCTTTCAATATTATCCCGGCATAACAATTTGGCTTCCGAGGAAACCGCGGAACATCCGAAATACGCTTAGCCTTCGAACAGCGAGAATACTGCAGCGCTATTTACCTCGACGTATCTTTAGTTTTCGATCGAGTTTGCCCATTAACAAAATCATGCACAAAATTAAAACGTATTTGCCAATATACACCCACAAGCTACAGGAATCATACCTCTACAATAGGGTATTCTCAGTGAGATGCAACGCAGCTCCTTCGGGCGACTACACCATCGAAGCTGGAGTTCCACAAGGAAGCGCACTCGGCCCGTGTCTATATGTTTTGTATACTGCGGATATTCCTACGAGCGCACAACTAACAACGTCAACGTTCGCCGATGATACCGCTATTCTTAGTCGCTCCAGATGCCCAACGCAGGCAACAACCCAACTGGCTAATCATCTCACAATAGTGGAAAGGTGGCTGTCCGACTGGCGCATTAAAATAAACGAACAAAAGTGTAAACATATAACGTTTACTCTTAATAGACAAACATGCCCTCCGCTTTTACTAAACGGTATGCAGATCCCTCAAGCTAACGAAGTAATGTACCTTGGCGTTCACGTTGATAGACGACTTACCTGGCGCAAGCACATCGAATGCAAAAAGACGCACCTAAAACTAAAAGCCAGCAGCCTCCACTGGATCATAAACTCACGATCGCCACTGTGCCTGGACTACAAGTTACTACTGTACAATTCAGTCCTAAAGCCAATCTGGACGTATGGCTCCCAGCTGTGGGGGAACGCGAGCAGCAGCAACATAGACATCATACAGCGCGCACAATCAAAAATCATGAGAACTATCACAGGGGCACCTTGGTATGTTCGCAACGAAAACATCCACCGGGATCTGGGCATCTTCGCAGTGAAAGACGAAATCCAGAAGCAAAAAGAGTCATGCAAAGAAAAACTGTCTTCGCACCCAAATTTTCTCGCTCGGGGATTGACTCGGGTTTCTAGCGTATCCCCCCTTAGACGCAACGACCCAACTCAGCAATCGATTTTTAGGGCCGTCTAACTCCGTATTAGTCAATATGATACACCTCTTGTTAGTCTCACAAAGAGAAGATTCAAGAAATTAAAGCAACGTTAAAAAAAAAAAAAGAGGGAAGCCGGAAGACTAGGAAATCTTCTACTGTGCTCTTACGGAGACGACGCAAGCGTATGGTTGTACGGATCTAGAGAACTTCCAGAAGTTACTGAAAGCGTTGAAGGATGACGCGCGTGAGACGGTGAAGTCGCTGTTAATTCACCCCAGCAATGCGAATGCAGTAATGAAGCAGCTGCGTTTCAGATACGGCCAACCGGAACAACTTAAATGGCTCCAGCTCAGCAGCATCCGAGATGTGTCTTCAATAATGAAGCATGTTGGGAAAGCTCGTCGCACTCAGCAAAGGCAGAACAGCATTTGGGTAAATCCACCATTACGGAGGAGCTGGTGGCCAAGCCATAAGCAAACGAGTGGAATAGGCAAATCATGCTGCAGCGATTCAGCCTACCATTCAGCCACCAGATTGGGACAGCATACCGTTTGGGACCGCCAACGCTTCCTCGGAGTCACACCTACAGAGAGGGGGAGGCTTATGAGAACACGATTATGCTTTATGTGCTTGCGAAGTGGGCATATGACTGGATCCTGCGCTGTGTTGAGAGAATGCCCTGTCAGTGGATGCAGGAGGAAGCATTAATGACTTCTTCATGAAGCAAGCTGTGAGACCAACACAGCGGCCCAGTAAAAGAAGAAGCATTGTCATCTATGGATGATCAACCGACGAAAACAAGCCTGCTAGCCACGTCGTTGGATGATAACGTGGAACGACGAGGAGTACTTAGAGATCGAGAATTTTGACATCGGATGACATTGTAATGCCACATAGCCATGATGTGGCGTACAATGGGCTGATCAATATTGATTGAAAATGAAGCTACGTCGTCAAAAGATTCGCTATGCTTTTTAAACGACTAGAGATCGCTATAAGTCTTTTTACTTGCCTCATTTTGTAGTGGAGAATGCCAACAAGCCGGGAGGTGGCACGAGTTGGAGAAGTTTCATTGAATTCGGCGCTGAGGGCCAAACGGCCACAACACTAAGGGCCCTTGGCATATATTCCCTTCCATTTTACGGAAAGTGCTGTCCGATTTTAAACTAACATCAAGGAGATGTTCTGATCCGGTACTGATCCGACCTGAAGATAGATATGCGCAACGATTCTTGTGGAGAAACGCAGATGACCAACGATATCCCAAAGTTTATGAGATGTGCTTGATGACAATATCAGGCGATTTTTAGAATCAGACCCAAGAGCGTTCAAGGGCATCGCGGATTACCACTAGGTAGACGACGTTGTGGACAGTTTCGCCACGGAGATCGAGGCGATTAAAGTATCTACCAGAGTAGGTGAGATAAATGTGGAAGGCAGAATCGAGCTGTGAAAGTTTTCGTCTAGTTCGCCCACTGTAGAGAAGAGGCTTGGACCCTGTGAACCCGCCCAGAGTATTGGATGGGGCGAGGCCGAGCAGAAGATTTTGGCGAATACAGGTTTGGAGTTAAGTACCATAAAGGGGCTATAATCATGCTAGATGAGAATAGAGTACATGTAAGCGGAATTCATGACCACGGTTTTTTTGACGTTTGATTCATTGGGAGTCCTATGTTGCCTAATGATAACAGAAAAGTTATTAGCATTCTAGAAATAAGATTTATGGACACCACTACCCAGTGCCGCTTGGAGAAGTCGTGTTATGCACAGACTCGAAGGCAGTGCAGTGTTGGATTGGCAGCACGCATAGGCGCTTTAAACAGTTCGTAGGTAGCCGAAATTTTGGATTCAACGAAGGTGGCCTAATAAAGATGGCTACAGTCCACCGACAACGTAGCGGATGATGCGACTTGGTCGCAATGCAAAATGGACCTAAGTGAGGAGTCACGCTAGTTAGGAGGACCGGCATTCCTAAGGAGTCCAGAAATCAGCTGGCCAGGATCTGTACCCGTGACGAAACAGATCAGCAGAGAGTTTGTTGATCCGCAGAGCGCAATGTGAAGATTTCCCAAATGAGATGCGGTCCACAAAAAACGGAATGGAAAGAATAGAACTCCCTAAAGGAAGCGACCTTTGTGGCGACCTAGTCACCGTAGCCAGGCACCAGGAGAAGCGATGGGTTTACGTATCTGACGATCAGGGTGATTCATCTGATTATAAGCCAGACCTATCCTGTCCTGTATTATTGTGATCAGGAATTTCATCTGCCGTCGAGGGCCAGTACATAGACTGTGCAGCGACAACGGCAAGAACTTCGTTGCAGGAAGGAAGGCACAGGACAGGAAGGCGAAGATATTTCCGAAGGTGTTCGATTGTATAGATCTTTAATTGCCCATCGAATCTATCAGAGGGCGGAGTCTGGGAGCAAAAGGTGCAGGGCGTGAAGAGGTTGCTCTGTCACACAGTGAAGGAAGTGGCGACGAAAGAGCACGTCTTTGAGAGTTTCCTGATAGAGCCGGAGAATACTGTTACTGGAATACTGGTGCCGCAGACAGGAGTCAATTCGTCGATGGGCCTTCGTTTTGTGACCCTGCTGTACCTCGTCAAGACTGGTGGAAAAGCGTCGTGGAGGAAGCCTTTGCTGGAGTGTATGGAGAAATTAGGCGAGCCAGTGTTTGAATTATGGATGGAAATCGGTCTCTCCTGATAATGCGCTGCTTCGAAGTTGGCAGTTTTGGATTTGAGTGAAGATTTTCTTCACGGAGGTGAGGATATCAGGGTTTTCTTCCATTGTAGTATCAGGTCTGGGATAAACTAAACCTATATCCCATGATGATAAGGTCCATCCGGTATTTGGATCACATAGTTGGAAAAGAAGTAAGTTCCGATTTCTTAAAGCCATTTTTGGTGCAATGTGATGCATGCAACTATTCGTAAGCGGCAATTATTCGTAAGCGGCAATTATTCGTAAGCGGCAATTATTCGTAAGCGGCAATTATTTGGGCCGTACATTGTGGGGCATGAATTCACGGTCACGGCTCATGTCCCAAACAGATTGTCTTTCCCGGTTAGCTCGGTAGGCCGTTAATATAAAAGTCTTTCAGTTTAAGATAGTGGAAGCACCGTAGTGGAAGACTATATGTGGGCGCTAGCCAAGGTCTTTCTATGTCCAGTTGACAAATGGATAAACTGTCAAAGCTAACCAAGATAAAATATCGGATTTGAAAGTGGTAGATAACTTGGTTTAACGTGGAATGAGCCACGAGTTGGTAAAAGACTACAAGACACCTTCTGTTGAAAGGTCTTGCGGGCTAGTAATGTTTTTTCTGAGGAGCTCACATAATGACCCCTTGGCAACATACGGTGGAGTCCAAACGACTCTCGAGAAGATTCGGTACTACTACTATTGGTTAACTTTATTACAGTGAAAAAGCTGTGGATCTGCAGGATCAACTGAGCAGGTAATGCTCCGGCGGCGCTGGAAAATGTTTCTGGGGCAATATAGTGCTGGGGTGCTGGGCCATATAAGCTGTGGATCTGCAGGATCAACAAATCAGGTAATGTAAGTAAAATTGGTGTAAAATCCAAAGCGATGATGAGAATGAGTTTATTAAATGTCGAGTGGGTGGGCGCGATCCCGTTATAACCTAATAAGCCCAAAAGAATGGTCACATCTTCAGATGAATAAAGCAACCGTACTCAATGTTCGGCCAATGTACTCTTCACCAACAGGAAGAAAATGCACAGCTGAGGTACATCCAGAATCTCTCGCCAACAAGCACAAAGTACCCCCTGTGGAGGGCCCACCCAAATCTTAGCGCCCCAATTGAAACGACCACCCCGATAAGAAACTCTTCATGATGCTGGGCTCGCAGCGACGAAGACCGAGCTCAAACATTCGCCACACATCTCCAAAATGTCTTCCAGCCAAACCCAGCCTCAAATTCATTCCTCCTGCCAGAAATTCAGCCAGAGTCCTCCCCTCAGCCAGCAGCACCTTCATTCCGGCCGAACGAAATCGACAAAGTCACAAGAGGGCTAAAACCAAAAAAGGCTCCCGGTGGTGACCTATTGACCCCACAGATGCTGATCGAACTTCCAAAATGCGCTATAGAGGTCGTCTGCAAACTATTTAATGGAATCATTAATCTTGGCTATTTCCCAAAAAAGTGGAAGAAATCCATCATTATAATGATACCGAAGCCTGGAAAAGACCACACAATTCCGTCATCATACAGACCAATAAGCCTTCTATCTTGTTTGTCTAAATTGTTTGAAAAATGCTTGTTAACTCGCATAATACCACATCTGGAAGCTTGCAATATTATCCCGGCAAACCAATTTGGCTTTCGAAGAAACCATGGAACCATCGAACAAGTAAACAGATTAACATCCGAAATACGCTCAGCCTTCGAACAGCGAGAATACTGCAGCGCTATTTTCCTCCATGTATCTCAAGCTTTCGACCGAGTTTGGCTCATCGGACTCATGCACAAAATTAAAACGTATTTGCCAATATACACCCACAAGCTACTAGAAGCATATCTTTACAATAGGGTAGTGGGATGCATAGTGGATTTCAGTGGGATGCAACGCAGCAACTTCGGGCGACTTTATCATCGAAGCTGGACACAAGGAAGCGCACTCGGCCCGTGTCTATATGTTTTGTATACTGCGGATATTCCTACGAACGCACAACTAACAAATTCAACGTCCGACGATAGCACTATCCTTAGTCGCTCTAGATGCCCAACGCAAGCAACAACCCAACTGGCTAATCATCTAATTTTTATTTATTATTAACAATGATCTGTGTTTGGTCATCGAGAGTTTTCGATGCCGTAAATAAAAAATGATTTTGTATTTAAATTGAACGTTATAAACTTTATTCGGGCCGCATATGAAATTAGGATTTATGTACAATATTTGAAATCCAATTTAGGATGCGAGCGCAGTAAAAGTACGAACGAGAGTGGCGCCAACCTTGCAGAATAGGCTGAGCGGAATGCTCGCTAACCATAAGCGCCGAAGTAGCAAAGCCGAGCGGCCGAAAGAGAGTCGGCTTGCGACCAGAAAAACATCAGTTACTTATTAATTGTTGTGTTTAAATTAGTTGTTTGCTGCTTGACCCGACATTCTCCCCCCAGTTGGGGCTTCTACTCCAACTTCATCCTTAAGGGGCAAAAGGCACAGCTTAGTCACTGCTCGCTTGGTAATTCCAGATGAGGTTTTTATCACCGCCACTCGAAAGATACCATCCCGACCAGGGATTAACTCCATTATTCTCGCAAGCGGCCATTTCATCGGAGGTAGATTCTCGTCCTTTACTAGCACCACATCGTTTGGGGCCAAGGCAGGACCGGAGGCGCGCCATTTGGAGCGCTGCTGGAGAAGACTTAGGTACTCCTCCTTCCATCGGGACCAGAAAGACTGCTGCAGGAAAGACACGCGCTGCCAGCTGTCCAACCGGTTGAAGTTCAGCTTTGTGACATCAGGCTCGATAAAGCTGACTGACGGACCACCAGTTAAAAAATGAGCCGGGGTCAGAACATCAAGGTCTGCAGGATTTTCTGAAAGAGACAATAAGGGTCGTGAATTTATAACAGCCCCAATATGGCACAGCAGCGTTCGCAGCTCCTCGAATCCCAGAACTGCAGATCCGACAGCTCGGTAAAAATGGTGCTTGGCGGTTTTAACAGCCGCTTCCCACAGACCACCGAAATGCGTAGATCGAGGAGGAATAAAATGCCATTCGATGGACTCCATAGAGCAAAACTCCAGCAGTGACCGTTGATGCTCTTCGCTTAGAAATAATCGGCGCAGCTCCTTTAGCTCGTTTTTGGCTCCAACAAAGTTGGTTGCGTTGTCAGACCAAATATGTTGAGGACTTCGGCGGGTGCATATAAAACGCTTCAAAGCCTGCAAAAAAGACATTGTGGACAGATCCCTTACAAGCTCCAGATGGACGGCTTTGGTAGCAAAACAAATGAACATGCTAATGTAACATTTTACTGGAGCCTTATTACGCACTTCCGGCTTATAATAGAACGGTCCACAAAAATCCACACCAGTGACTCCGAAGACCTGGGAGCCGCTAACTCTTTCCTCCGGGAGATCAGCCATAATGTGCTGCAACAGCCGAGGCTTAGTCCGGAAGCATCGGATGCATTTGTGTAATGCCTTCGTCACGGTTTTTCTCCCCCCAATTGGCCAATATTGGGACCGAATAATTGCCAACAGTGCGCGAGGTCCCGTATGTAAATTTCGCTCATGGAAGTCAACAATTATAGCCCGCGTAACTGGATGACTTCTTGGAAGTATAATTGGATGCTGTTTATCAAAATCCAACGACGAATTTTTTAGCCGACCGTCTACGCGCAACAGTCCAAATTTGTCCAAGAAGGGAGAGGATGAGGCAAGGGCACTGGATACCGCTATGTCTTTTCCATTTTGAAGAGCCTTTATTTCCTCCCAAAAATGCACACGTTGCACTAGCCGCAATAACAGCTGTGTTCCAGATTTTATATCGCTAGCCGTAACACCGTTGTGGTGAATTCGTTGAGAAAACTTGTATACGTAAGCGAATACCCTCTGCAGTGCTGGAAACGAATTAGCGTACTTAGAAACCGCTGTTATATCCACGTACGGAGACTGAATGAGCAGGACCCTTGCACGTAACTCCAGGGTTGATCTCTCAGATGGGACCGCGGTTGGCCACGTCTCTTGGGATCCAACGAGAAACGGAGGACCATGAGACCACAGCTTATTCTCAACCAATTCATTGGGAAGAGCACCACGCGACAGGATATCTGCTGGGTTCAAAGAAGTGGGAACATACCGCCACTCCATTTTTCTAGTTAGCTTCTGAATGGTCGAAACTCGATTGGCGACGAAAACATTAAACCGAGAGGGTTCTCGAATCCAAGACAGAGCCACAGCAGAATCGCACCAGCAAAAATACTTTCCAACGTAGACCTTCAACTGCTCTACTTCCGACATAAGTCGAGCCAACAACTCGGCTCCCGATAACTCCAGCTTAGGCACCGTAACAGTCTTTAACGGCGCAACTCGGGACTTCGAACAGAGTAAATAGCTTGCAGATCCTGCGCCCTTGGACACGACATAAACGCATGCCCCATACGCCTCAATGCTGGCATCACAGAATCCATGGACCTCCACCTCGGATTTCGATGTCAGCACCCATCTAGGGAATTCGGCGCGCTGCATACTACCAAAGCTGCTACAAATCATATTCCAGTCGCAGTGAAGAGCTTGAGGAAGACTTTCATCCCAGGACAACTTCTCACGGCACAGCTTCTGAAGAAAGATCTTTGCCTTTGAAATTACAGGACCAACAAGGCCTAAGGGGTCATAAAGCCGAGCGACTGAAGAAAGCACAATGCGCCTAGTGGGCTTTGAGATTGACTGAATCCCTTCAAAAGAAAATAGCAAGCGGTCAGTCGCAGGATCCCAAGCAAGACCCAGTGTCTTTGTGAAGTTGCTACCATCATCAAACTTTAGGAAAGACTCCCGATCTTCTTCAGGCACCTTATCCAGAACGTCAGCAACATTGGAGCACCACTTCCTTAACCGAAAATGGCCTTTGGCAAGGATCGCGGATGTTTGCTGCATTATGCTAATAGCTTCATCTATAGAGTCGCCTCCGGAAAGCAGATCATCCACATAAAAGTCGCGACGCAGAATTTCGGCCCCCTTTGGAAACATTATTCGCTCATCATCTGCCAACTGATGCATTGTCCGAACTGCTAAAAATGAGGCAGGCTTCGTTCCGTAGGTGACCGTGTCCAGCTTAAAAACCTGTAACTCATCCTGGGTGGAATCCCGCCAAAGAATACACTGAAGATAGCTGTCCTCAGGAAAAACCCTGACGCAACGATACATTTTACAAATATCTCCAGTAATGGCCACCCGATGGCATCGGAACCTTAACAGAATATGCAGTAACTTTGGCTGAATAACTGGGCCAGACATCAACACGTCATTCAATGAATACCCAGAAGTTGTGACAGCAGATCCATCAAAGACAACCCTGAGCTTGGTTGTTGAACTGTCTTCCTTTAAAACACAATGGTGTGGAAGAAAGTATTGGCCAGTGACGCTCGCATCAGAAGGGACTGGAGACATGTGACCCAACTCCAGATACTCCTTTATGAAGGCAGCATATTGCTTCTTTAATTGAGGACGGCGACAGAGCTTCCTTTCGAGGGAAAGAAATCGTCGAACGGCTTGGGGGTACGACTCTCCCAGCAGCTTAGAGCCGCATTTTAACGGAAGCCGCACAGCGTAAGCGCCGGAATCCAGCCGAGCAACATGTTGCACGAAATGCGCATCGCAATCTAGCTCTTCCTTCGTCCGCTTCACAATAGGCTCGGAGCAGTCTTCGATTTCCCAAAACCGGCGTAGCAAAGAATCCAGCTGATCATCCAGCATTGTTGCGCTCTCCGGAACATCCTTGTGGGCAGTGGAAACGAGTGATCTTCTCTGGACATGTGAACCGCCTCCACACACGACCCATCCAAGTTGAGTTTTCTGCAGCAATGGCAGGCCGGCTGAGAGCTTAATTTGCCCAACACACAACAGCTCATAAAACAGACTGGCTCCGATAAGAAGGTCGATGCGCTGTGGGCGGAAAAATTCAGGATCGGCCAAAGAAAGATTGCCAGGAATATTCCAGCTGGAGACATCCAAACTGAAGCTAGGCTGCAGGTCCGTGATATTGGCGGCGATGACGGCGTTAACCAGGGCCGAGTACTCGGAACAGTGGGAACGTAGGAGAATATCAACAGAGAATCCATCTGTCGCAAAGCCGGTATCTCCAATACCAGACACCGCCATGAATGACTTGTACCTCCGGAGCTGCAGCTGACTTGCCAGCCGGGAAGTGATCACGTGCACTTGAGATCCAGAATCCAACAAAGCTCGGCATGGAACAAGGGATCCAGCGCGACTACGAACAAAAATGTTCGCTGTAGCAAGCAACGATATATCGCCGCTGTGACCTTGAGCAACTAGTGCATTAGCAGTGGACGGCGAAGAGGCTGCAGGCTCGGCGACCTCGGCTATGGCTGACGTGGGAGGACCAACCAAAGGCTGGCCGCTAGATGCCGGCGGCTCCAGGAAATGCAGCAGGCTGTGATGCCTCCTTCCACAACTGCGACAACTAGCAGCGAGGCACTCACGCATGTGATGGCCCGTTTGCAGACACTTCCGACAAAGACCGAGTCGCCTGGCCTCACCAAGGCGAATCTCAGGGGGCATTGATAGAAATCGGGGGCATGCAGACATTATATGGGACCATCCACCGCATAGAGCACAGGTAGAGGGAAGCGAATTAGTAACAATAAAGGATGATCTACCATTATTTGCACCTCGACGCCTTCCCACATGAGCGTCCGGGGCGTATGCAGCCATGGCCACGTCCATAGCCTCCAGCGTCCTACACCGCTGCTCCAAAAATTCGGCCATCGACTCCCAAGTAGGGATGGCGTCTGAACCTGAGGAGTTTTGACTCTCCTCCCACTTGGCCTGGGTAGCTGGGTCCAACCTTTGAAGCAGAACTTGAACGATGATGCAGCTGGCGATCTGAACTGAAGTACCCAAATTCTTTAAGGCTCGCATATGGGCATTAAATTTGTCCGAAAGACTTCGAAGTGCTGCTATTGAGCCACTTTCCAACAGACTGAGGCCCAGAATCTGGTTCACGTGTGCGTGAAATATTAAGCGACGGTTATTAAATCGTTTCTCCAATAAATTCAGCGCAACATCATAGTTCTCGTCGGAGACTTCCAAGGAACGCACTGCTTCGAAAGCGGACTCCCGAAGGCAAGATCGCAACCTTTGCAACTTTTCCACCTTACTAATACGACGATTGCTGCCGACGATGGTAGAGAAGATCGAGTAAAATTCAGCCCATTCCGAGTATCCACCGCTGAACGTAGGGAGCGGCAAAGGAGGCAGCACTTGAAAACTTTGACCTAACCCTGGGTCAGCCTGCATGGTGGACATTCCGTTGGCAAGGGTGGAGTGGGCAGCAATTCGAGATGAGCGAAGGGTCGTCTCGTGCTCAATTTCCGCCTGCATCGTCGCTACGAGCTCCGAAACAGTCCATCGAAGGTCACTGCTGATCTGCAAAATGTCCAAATCCTCAAGCTCCCCGTGGATGGTCTTGAAGTCGCTGAACATGGTGGCTATCTGACCATGTCGCACGTGTAGCATGGCATCGTCCACCTTGGAAATAGGCTGAAGAGCTCCTTGGATCCTCTGTAAGTCCTGGAAAATACCCAGGGTCTTGCACTTTAAAATTGCACTCCGGGTTGGAGTGGGTGCTCCTGTGACGGCGCCGCTGGAGTTCATGATTTATTATATTGAGTTCCGAACAACCGAAATAAATTTTATTTGCTCGCGGCGAACACGATCTGTCCCACTGTGCGCTCAGAACCGTAGCGGAATTGTCGAATGTATATATGTATGAAGCTAGAAGTCTATGTGCGAGCGAATGCACTTGCGTTGTGGATCGTATGTTTGTATGAAGTCTATGCGCGGGCGAATGTACTTGCGTTGTGGATTGTAAATATGTATGTGTGCTTGTGAACTAACGTTATGTTTATGCCTGTATGTATGTATAATATAATAATATATTATAATTTGTTTATTATTGTAAATAAACTTATTAGACACGTATGATAATTCGATAATGATAATTTCAAATAACACTGTTTACAAAATTGTTTTGTTTTTGTTTTAGTAATTTGTTTATGTGTATATAAATATATTAACGATCACGTCGGGGTCACCAATGTTTGGTCATCGAGAGTTTTCGATGCCGTAAATAAAAAATGATTTTGTATTTAAATTGAACGTTATAAACTTTATTCGGGCCGCATATGAAATTAGGATTTATGTACAATATTTGAAATCCAATTTAGGATGCGAGCGCAGTAAAAGTACGAACGAGAGTGGCGCCAACCTTGCAGAATAGGCTGAGCGGAATGCTCGCTAACCATAAGCGCCGAAGTAGCAAAGCCGAGCGGCCGAAAGAGAGTCGGCTTGCGACCAGAAAAACATCAGTTACTTACTAATTGTTGTGTTTAAATTAGTTGCTTGCTGCTTGACCCGACAATCTGTTATTCTAGAATCTTAATAAATTAAGATAAAATATATTCCATAATTTTGGATTTAATTACATCTAGGGATAGTTCAGGGGATAATAAATGGGACAATGAGGTATAATTTTTACAAAATAACGCGAAATGGATCGTGTTCCGCAAAATTAGACCTAGAAATCGGTAAACAAAGGGGTCGGAAGGATCTAGTTACTCTATTAGGAACAGAGAACATTAATTTTTCAAGATGTACTTGTGAGTCCACCTGTCCGAGAATAAGCACATGAAGTAGCACAACCCCAGCACAAGTACGACGCTCTTATAAAGAAGGTAGGTTTAATAGTTTTAACCGGCAATGATACGACGGGAGGCAAGTGTCAGTACCCCAGTTTAAGCTTTTGAAAGCATATAACAGAAACTGCTTTTGGACAGATTCAATCCTCCTTTGGTGAACACAGTATTGCGGACTCCAAAAGCTAGAACAGTATTCCAAGACAGGACGAACCAACGATACATATAGAGTTTTAGTTGTGAAAGGATCATCAAATTCTTTAGACCAACGTTTGATAAAAGCTAGCACACCTCTGGCCTTATTAACTGTTCGTGATATGTGTTCGTTGAAGGACAACTTATTGTCAAAAATGACTCCAAGATCGTTAATTAGGGAAACACGATCTAAGACATTATTCCCAAGAGAGTACGAAACGATGTGAGGCACACTGCGATTGAACGTCATAACCTTACACTTAGAGAAGTTTAGTAAAAGAAGATTGTTTGAGCACCACAAGAAGACTTCGTTAAGGTCTAATTGCAGGTGTCTATGAAGGAAATGGTCTGAGAAAGAAAGACATAACTTGACATCATCAGCATACATAAATGTAGTAGCATAGTTTATAACACTTGGTAAGAATCGTTAACAAAAAGAACAAACAGAAGAGGTCCTAAGTGACTTCCTTGTACGACACCAGATGAAACGTTTATAATCTGTGATGAACTGTTCTTAAACAAAACACGCTGCTTGCGGTTCGATAGATAGGAGGTCAACCACTGTACTGTTTGTGGGAAACCCCATAAGACACAGCTTATGAAGGAGGAGATGGTGGTTCACAGAATCAAACGCTTTGCTAAAGTCAGTGTATACCACATCAGTTTGCATGCGGCTCAGAAAACCTCTGTGGATAATCGAAGTGAATTTAAGAAGGTTAGTTGTGGTAGAGCGATGCTTGAGAAAACCATGCTGTGGAGTCGAAATAATGCTTTTACAAAAATGTTGCAGTTGGAACGTAACCAGTTTCTCAAGCAGTTTGGGAATCGCAGATGGCTTAGCAATCCCCCGGTAGTTCTCAATAAGTGCTTTAGAGCCTTTCTTATGAAGCGAAATAATAAATGATTCATTCCATCTCTTGGGAAGACATGCCAGCTCCAAGGATAAGTTGAATAAGATAGTGAGAGGATAGCAAAGGATATCAGAACAGTACCTAAGAACACAGCTAGGAACATTGTCAGGACCAGCAGAGAATGAGATATCTATTGTTGAAAGAGCTTCGAACACATCCTGAGTTCGAAATTTTGAAAAGTAAATGTTGTTTATATGTGGTAATTTATAAGGATCAGAAGAGTTGAGGTTATATAAATCGGACGAATAAGTGGTTTGAAAAAATGACGCAAAGAGATTAACAATACCTTGCTCAGAAGAATGTGAAATATTTTTATATGATAGGGACGGAGGAAAAAGATTTGATTTACGTTTCATATTGACAAAAGAGTAGAAGGAGCTTGGATAATTACGAAAGTTTACCTTACGATTCCTGATATACTACTTATAAAGTTGATCGTTAAGAATAATAAACTGGTTGCGAACATAAGGAAAGTTTGACTGATGGCACATCGATCCTGACTTAAGAAACTTTTTGTAAGCTCTGGATTTCCTGTTCTTAAGACGAAAAAGGTGTTTATTATAATAAGGTGGTTTTGTAGACAGTGATACTGGGACTTCCGGAACAAATTTGTTCAAGGGCTTATGAATTATTACGTAAAACGAATCCGTAGCTACTTCAATTGTGTTTATAGACGAAAGAACATTCCAATCAATTTCAGCCAAATGATTCCGAAGGGTTTATGGCCCTTTCAATCAGTCTTTCTGAAGCATTTGAAACGAGGTTGAACATTTAAGCAAGCTTCTTTGTGAGGCACATCAATTAACACCGATGCTAATAGTGTAGGATGGTGAAAGTCTTCAAAAAGCGATAGCGGCGGGGACCGAATGACTGTCACAGAGGATGACACATTGGAAAAAATAAGGTCCAAAAATCTGTCATGAGTGTTATGAATTGGATTAATTTGGAGCAGGGCAAGATTTGTAAGGCCATCGATAAAGTCGTTATGACAACTGGAAAACAGGGAATTGTCTACCTCAGACGGGATCCAGGAAATGATGGGAAGGTTGAAATCTCCCATGATAAATCACGGTCCTTGACCAACGAAAAAACAGACTTAATGGCATCAAGATGGTGAAAGTACACAATATCTTCAGCCATGGGAGGAATGTAGGAACAGGTAAGGAAAATATGAGACGAGCCAGTTAAAATTTTCACCGCAATGAACTCAATTCCGAACTCATTCGGGAAAGGAATAAGTTCAGAAGGGTACTCATTACTAACAGCAATGAGGACACCACCTGTAAAAGTTGGACGATCCAATCGAAACCTTGGAATTTGAACCTTTGAATTTGGAAACAAGAATTTCATTATCGGAGACAGAGGAGTTACGCCAAGTTTCAGTAAGCACGATAGCATCAAAATCAAAAGAAGCACTCTTTGAAAAAATTGGCTCAGCTTACCCAGAATACTTCTAACGTTTTGATAGCAGCTGGAAAATACTATGTTATTCAGTTTTTTGAAGCAGTTTCTGCAGGACTAGGATTCTGAGCGTCTTTTGCTAGGAATTCATGAATGATACTGTGCTCAGGCCAAGCTACAGGATCAAGGGCTTTTTCAAGGTAGGAATCAGGTAGGACTATTTTTAAAGAAGAAATAGAACGCTTATGCTTAAAGTTAAACTTAAAAACAGCTATTTCATTAGGAGCTGCCTTAAGATGGTTTAACAGGTGACTCCTGACATCATCAACACTAGCATCCGGCATAAGGCGAGGGACAAATATGGCCTTACGAGAAACAACCGCCCTCAGCGTAAGTCCAGAAAATCTAACTTCAGGCGCCACACCAATCAGAGGCCTTGGAGACATCACAGCAAGAGCAGAGGGTAGGTTGTCCAACAATGGAGGCTCTAAGATAATAGGAGGCTCGAAATCAAAGGCAAGGAATTGCTCATTAAGGGCCGAGAATTGCTTCCGAACATCAAGGAAACCTTTTCTTGTCTGTTTCATAAAAGTCCGCATCTCTGACTCGATTTCTCTGCAAGCGACAGCACATTTAATATCAGCACATCCAGCACATTTAATATGTAAGCAGTTGTTGCAGAGCCTTGTCGCGAAAGCAGAAAGCTTTAATTCAAGATCGAATATAAATGCAAACTGGCAAGAGCGATCGAAGAAACACGTCCAGGTACGGCAAACGAATAAACAGAAATGAGCGGAAAGGTAATAAAGTAAACTTAAACTAGGTACTTTAAACTAGGTACTTTATTACCCTATAAAGTAATATATTCTTGATCAGGATCACCTCCTGAGTTGATATGAGCATGCCCGTCTGTCCGTCTTTCTGTTTCTACGCAAACTAGTCTATTAACTTGAAACTTTGCACACACCCTTCTTTCCTTTGCACGCAGTATATAAGTCAGAACGGCCCGGATCGGCCGACTATATCCTATAGCTGCCATATAACTGATTGATCGGAAATGGTACAACTTTGGTCTTTTCAGAGTTAGAGAATTCAAATTTGACACAAGAGCTATTTTTAGCAAAACATTACGACATGCCAAATTTCATAAGGATCGGTCGACTATATCTTAAGCTGCCATATAACTGAACGATCGAAAATGACCCAACTTTCGTGTTTTTGAAGATAGAAAGCTGAAACTTAATACTATAAGATTCTATTTTTGGCCAGTTAATTCAACCTACCAAATTTCATTAGAATCGGCCGACTATATCCTATAGCTGCCATATAACTGAACGATCGGAAATGGTATTTGGTAGAAATATCAACTTTCGTATATTTGAAGATAGAAGCTTGGGACTTTTTTTAGATTTTTTATTTAAGTTAATTGGTTTTATTATGATCTAATCATAAGGATCGGCCAACTGTATCCGATGTTTGCGATATATATCCTGTTTTAACTGCAAGGGTATATCAACTTCGGCTCCGCCCGAAGTTAGCTTTTCTTTCTTGTTTTATTGTTTATTTGTTTGTATTTCCTTATTTTGTTTTCAAAATTTTACTCAGAGGTCCCCCCTTAAGGGGTTATATACCTTCTTTTTCGAAGAAAAAGAGGAAAGTTTGAATTTTTTTTTAGGTATGTAGCAATTATTTAATTACACGGATGTTTTAATATTTTGATAGTACACTTTATTAACAATGTTTGTGCAAAATTTGGTGAAAAAATATTGAATAGTTTTTAAGGGGTGGCTGTTTTCCTTAGAGGCCTTTTTTTTTTTAGAGCCTTGCGGTGACAGTTCCCCAGGTCAAAAAGGTCAACTTAAATCATAAAAGTAAAAAAATTTCATTAGTTTAGAGTAATCTCTTGTGCTTGAACGATCGATTTTAAAATTTTTTGTTTTTGTTTGGATATGGCAGCGTTTTATGCTAAAAATGAACGTTTTGGTCTCTAGAAATTTTACTAAAAAATTTATTTCGCCGAAAAAAAAGTTTGCGCGTGAAAAGTCGATCGTTCAAGCACAAGAGAATTTCATTACGAACATTTTAAAAAAAATTTGAAGTAAATCGGTTTAGTAGTTTTCCGTCAATCATTGTCACCGCAAAGTCATTTTTCAAGAAACACCATTTCGAGATATTCGCGTTTAAAGTTTCAAGTTCAGTTCAAGGCCGCAATGAGGCGCGCGGTTAGGAGCGCTGTAACTTTTTTTCTACTGCTCCAATCTCTATGAAAATTTGGGAAAATGTTCTCAAGGAGTTGTTCTTCAAGATAAACCACTAAAAAAATTTTTTTAAATTTCGTTTTTTTTTAATAAAAACGAAATAAAATTTCGTTTTTTTTTAAATAAAAAAGGTATATAACCCCTTAACTTGTCGCGCTGTGGAACCCGCTCGTTCCAGCGCTGGAACCCGCCATAGTACATTTTTCTTTGTATGAGATGTCCCATCTATGTACTTTATAATCTTTGCTACAAGTTACTACTGTACATTTCAGTCCTAAAGCCAATCTGGACGTATGGCTCCCAGCTGTGGGGGAACGCGAGCAACAGACTTCATACAGCGCGCACATCAAAAATCTTGAGAACTAGTACTGGGGCACCTTGGTATTTTCACAACGAGAACATCCATCGGGATCTGGGCATCCTCGCCGTGAGCAAAAAGAATTATACAAAGAAAAACTGTCTTCGATTGACTCGGGTTTCTAGCGTATTCCGCCTGCGACGCAACGACCTCCCTACCCAGCATTCGATTTTTAGGGCCGTCTAACTCTGTATCAGTCAATATGACTGTTAGTTAAGTTAAAAATATAAGATTTGATACACCTCTTGTTAGTCTCGCAAGGAGAATTTTCAAGAAATAAAAGCAACTTTTCAAAAAAAAAAAAAAAAGGACAGCTTTCGTAATATGGTGCTGCTAGCCACCACCAACGTCCTATATATAAACCAGCTCTGAAGTTTCCAATGCCTTTCCGAGCGCTATTTCATTCTGGATCGCCGGTACACGTTGTCACCACATGATCAAGGAACCAGCTGCAACTTCCAAAGATTAAGTCTCAGGATTATGTATCTGGCATAGGTGATGCCGGGTTTTCTACTAATGGGTTTTAAGTACAGGGTCTGCTTGGAATCACAATGTTTCGATTACTCCGCGCTTTTAACATCTATCATTGTCTTTGACATTACTGACATTCACCCTAGTTTCCCATTTGTCGATGAAATACAGCCACCAATTTAAAGCTCGCGAATACTCCATTTCGCCAGCCTCGACGAGCCGATTTGCTTTTTGGAGCTCGGCTTTGGTTAAGTTATTCCATGAAAGAGAGCCTAAGCATGCTGGAGAAACTCTCAGAATTCCTGTCAAGAGGGGGGTTGATATGAACCTCCGATATCCGTAGCGTATTATCAAGCTTGCTGAGAATGGGGTCAGGAGCTACAAGGCGGGCAGTCAACAAATTATGCTGGCATTTATTATGCAATCATGCATCATCCCTTTAAGATGATGTTGAAAGCTAATCTTCCAACGTGAAAAGTGTGTAGAGTCATGCAGGCGGCGACAAATCTGTCCGGCAATAAATCTGAAGATTAATTATGCCCACTCAAAAACTCTCGCTGATTAAACTAAAACAAAAAAATATATATATTATAATTTTTTTTTACCATTAAGATTTTTGGTAGATAATAAAAAAAACCTTGGCAAACAAATAAAGCATGTTTAGATAGCTTTTTATACCCTTGCAGAGGGTATTATAATTTTGTTCAAAAGTGTGCAACGCAGTGAAGGAGACATCTCCGACCCTATAAAGTATATACATATAATGTATATTCTTGATCAGGATTACCTCCTGAGTTGATATAAGCATGTCCTGCTGTCCGTCTGTCCGTCTGCCTGTTTCTACGCGAACTAGTGTCTCAGTTTTAAAGCTATCAACTTAAACTTAGCACACACCCTTCTTTCCGTTGCACGCAGTATATAAGTCGGAACGGATGGGATCGGCCGACTATATCCTATAGATGCTATATAACTGAACGATCGGAAATGACCCAAATTTCGTGTTTTTGAAGATAGAAAGCTGGAACTTAGTACAGATTATGTTTTTAATCAGTGTCAGTTAATCTAACCTACCAAATTTCATAGCGATCGGTCGACTATGTCTTATAGCTGCCATATAACTGAGCGATCGGAAATGGTTTAGAAATGGTAGAAATACCAACTTTGGTTATGTATTTTTGAAGATAGAAGCTTGGGTTTTTTTTAGATATTTTATTGTTATTGTAATTTATTGTACAGCTCCGAAAAATAAAAATGCAAAAAGAGACTTTAAACCACAACATTCTTAAGTGTGCTTTGGGTCTATTTTCAAAATCTATGCCTGTTAAGTTACCAAGAATACCAAGCGGCAGTTTTCCCAGTTCCCAATAAATATTTAACGCTTTTTTATTCCCTGTGCTTGGCGGCTGTATATGGGGTATTGTATGAAGGGGTCGCACACCATGGGCGAAAGACAGGAACTTAAGTACGCATATGAAAAGTATACCCGGACGAGGCAAGGCCGGGTCCACATGCGTAAAACTCGATCAGAGCACAAATGCATTCAGCGACAATGCACCTAGCAGATAAGACTAAGGGATCCACAATAAGAGATCCGCATACCACAGATGCGAAATCAATCAAAACCGCTTCAGCTATAAAAAAAATATAGCAGAATTCATATTTTTTTTGCTTTTTATTTCAATTTATCGATAAAAATATGATAAAATATTAAAAAAAAAAATTTTTATTAATTTTTAAAAATTATAAATTTTCCCAAAATACTGCTAGCAACTACTCTCCGACGTGGATTGCTAAGACGTGGATTTGCGATTGTCCATGCAGTCCGTCATGAAAATGTTGTTTTAAATATTTCCGAAGCAACCAAATCCAAACTTGCTGCATTCAAACCTGAGGCATTAATGGCACTCACGTTTAAATTATGAAGCCGACTGACGCTATACAGAAGACCATTGACCATTGGTATAACTTTTGTTTATACCATTGGTATTGTCGGGTCAAGCAGCAGCACGGCGTTTAATGTTTATGTTTAAATAATGTTTATGTTTAAATAATGTTTATGTAATGTTTAGTGTATTTATTAGTGCAATGTTTATTTATTAGGCTTAAGTTTGTACAAAGGCTTTGTTGATCGCAAGCCGACTATTTCTCGGCCGCTCGACTCAACAAGCTTTTCATAGAGAGTTTTAGCTCGCAGTGTCTAGGTCGGGCCGCCCTCTCCATTATTCGAGAGCTTTAGCTTCGCAGTGACCAGTCGGGCCGCCCTCTCTGTACTTTACTTGAGTCCCTGCATGCACCATAGCCGGTCTATCTGTGGATCATCCGGCTTGATCTGCATGCAGGAATAAACATCATTTATAACGTTCAAAAGTAACAAATTCGTCTTTTTATTTACGGCATTGAAAACGCTCAATGACCAAACAGGTATAAAACAACAAAAGTGAAAGCTTTTACCAGGAACGTGGTGGAAAGAACGTTTGGGATCTTAAAAAGTCGGTTCAGACTAACTACTTCATGAGTGCCTTTTGTAAGGTCCAGTTAATACCACTTGCATTATTAATGTATTTTGTGTACTTTACATGAGAAAACGAAATTGAAAAAGTAAACTGAGCATCTGCTTTAAAAATATACCAAGTGTACCAAGATGAATAATAGGACTTACAAAATTGTTTTTTTTTATTTTATTTATTAAAGTGCTTATGCATTTAATATGCTTACAAGATTTTGAAATAGCGCTACTAATTGTACTCTTGATTGCGTTTTACTCGGCTATCATCGTTGATCAGTTTTTCACCTATTTTCATTAGAAACAGGGTAATAACTGTTATGTGCCAAGAATTTTTAACAGTGGCTTAGCTCTAAAAACAAGCGAGACAAAAAGCTATCTATTCCACAAAAGCGAAAGCGAGAACTGTAACGGCTAGCACAATAAATGCATTAGCTAATCTACCGAAAAGCTTCCGCTCAAGAGAGATCCGGGAGAGATCAACATAATCCGGAAGCGCAGCTGAGAGAGCGAGACAAAGCATAAGGTAGTGTTCAAAGAATAATACATGGAAGATAAAAAATGTTGATTTTTCACTGCACCTTTATGAAGCTTCTGATATTTACTTCTGCTGGTCTCAACATAGCCAACACAGCATAGTTCGAAGCTGATTTTCAACAAAATCTTCAATGGGTCGCAGATGATCGTCGCCACAGCACGCTTTCTGGCTTAGAAGCTGCTACACTAAAAACTCAAGAATTTCCAGAAATATGATCCAGAATTCTGGCCTCATTTTGAAAGTCATTTCTACAACAGCCTCCGTTGAGCGATCTCCGTAAATACTGTTAGGTCCGTAAGTGTTACGGCGTCATGGAGTTGGAGCCAACTATGCCCATGTGCCGGGTAGTGCAACAGGAGCTATATGGCCATCTCCTCCTAATCTACTTTCCTGCAGCTCCTACAGTAGTCATAGTGAGGCACCGATAGTCTATTCGCACGCTAATCTATAACCCATTGCCCCGTATGGCCTTAATTTCTTGACTGCATTTCTCACTCTTTAAAGAAATAAGCTTTAGTTGTGAACCTGCTCCAATGCAGGAAGTATTTCCGGACTAGGAATAAATTTGTCCAAGACCGAGCTTGTCCTCTTCATTGGAAAGTACAAAATACCGAAATTAGGGCTTCCAAAACTATCAGGGGAAACAGTCGCCTTCGTTGGTAACGCCAACTACCTAGGGATCACGCTAGACAGGAAACTGGACTGGAAGTTAAACACTATGGATAGAGCAAGCAAGGCGACAACCGCGCTCTATACATGCCGCAAGGCCATTGGACTCAGATGGGGAATGTCTCAAAAGATAGTAAGTTGGCTATACACAGCGGTCATAAGACCCATCCATCCATCCTGGTCTGGTGGCCCCTGCTTTAACAAACTCCATATGTAGAGAGAGATTTAGGAAAACGCAAAGGATGGCGAAGGTCTGCATTTCAGGCAGCCTCCCTTCATATTTACACAGACGGTTCAAAATTTAATGGCCAAGTGGGAGGCGGTTTCCACTGCGAACGGCTGTATGTAAATGAGTCCTTCAGACTTCCTAACCACTTAAGTGTGTTCGAAGCAGAAGTTATAGCTATCGGGGAAGCACTTAAATCTGCAACACTTAGTGGCAATCCAGAAACCATTTGTATCTTCTCAGATAGTCAAGCGGGACTCAAAGACCTTGACGGATTCTCATCTAACTCCAGGACAGTGAATGACTGTGGCAGATCTTTTAACGAGTTCAACTTCATATGAGTGCCCGGACATAGGGACCACGAGGGAAATGGCGGCCCCAATGAACGCAAGAGCAGGTACTACCAACCCTATCCTCCCGGAGAAAGAACTAGTAGGCATTCCCTTAGCAACCCTTAGATCACTTTGATCTGGTAGCACTGAGTAAATGGAGGAAGCTTTATTGCTTGGTGTAAGTTTTTATCTTCTGAGAATGTTTTTCGGTGGATTTTTTTTTTTATTATGACGTATTATGTATTATTGTATTATGACGCATTTTATAGTATCGAAAAGATTTTGGGTTTCCTTTTGGCGTTCTTTATCTTTTGAAAGTCGGTTTGAAGCGGGGTGTTTTTTGCGCATGAGAAAACCTTATAGATCCGCGCAGTGGCGAGGCGTTACCTGGGCTTCAAGTAAAAGATTGTTGATTGGAGTTGTACGTAGTACTCCAAAAGCACGTCTTAAAGCTACACGGCAAATAGTTTAAATTACATTTTCTTAGATAGGCGAGTGGCCGATTTTCATAAATTGGGAGACAGTAATAAATCAGAGTGTCAGAGTCAGATTGTCTATGTGTTCTTTCAACCTGTCCTGTGGAGACTAATAACTAAGAGGTGACTTCTGGTCGATAGGGCTGCGGTAGTCTCGTAGTCTAACAGGTTTAGGCATTCAGATACAGACATACCCTTTCGGAAACCGAGCTGTCGAATATCGAGGAGCTTACTGTTTATTGCAAGCCACCACCAAAGTCGGTTTGCTATGATTTTGTCTCGCACTTTTGAAAGGCAATGATTAAGCACTATAGGACGATACGAGGTTACAGATATTTTAAGAGTGTTGGGTTTATGGATCGATATTGTGGCACTGTTTTAAAATTGCTGAGGGATATGGCTGTCTAGGATGTTTTGTATAGATTTGTTACTGGCTGACTGAAGTTAATGATAATGGGATATGAAATACTATCAAGTCTTTCCTTTGAAGCTGTTTAGTTATTTTTTTGATTCAATGAATGTGATTTTAGCTTCTATTAACAATGTTTCCGGTGATGGGTTGGGGGTTAAATTGGATGTATAGATTCTGTTTTTATACCCATGCAGAGGTTATAATTTTGGTCAAAAGTGTATAAAGTAAAATATATAAAAATATATATTCTTGATCAGGATTGACTCCTGAGTTGATATGAGCATGTCCGTCTGCCTGCCTGTGTGTCTGTTTCTACGTGAACTAGTCGCTCAGTTTCAAAACTATCGACTTGAAACTTTGCTCACACCCTTCTTTCCGTTGCACACAGTATATAAGTCGGAACGGCCGGGATCAGCTGACTATATCCTATAGCTGATTAGGTATATCAATATAACTGATTGATCGGAAATGCTATAACTTCGGTGCGTTTAGAGTTAGAGAGTTCGGATGAATGAATTTTGTACGAATTTTGGGCAAAATAATACGACATACCAAATTTTATAAGGATCGGCTGACTATATTCTATAGCTTAGTACAGATTCTATTTTTAGTCAGTTAATCCAACCTACCAAATTTCATAACCATCGGCCGACTATGTCTTATAGCTGCCATATAACTAAACAATCGGAAATGTTATTTGGTAGAAATCCAACTTTGGTGTTCTTGAAGATAGAAGCTTGAAAATTTTTTTTCGATTTTGTATTGTAAAAAATTGGCTTAATTATTATATTCTCATATGGATGATTGAAATGATTCGGTTAATTTCGAGTACAAAGACGATTCTGACAAGTGCGTGACAAGGACTTGGGCCATGGATTCTGGATTTATAATGTTTATGGATGGAGTTGTGAGAGATGTTGTGCAGTGTATAAGATTTCTGGCTTTTCTGCCGCAGAAAGTGTTTACTTTTGCCCAGAACTTTGAGGGGCTTGCGTTGGGGTTGAATTCTGCAAAAAAGCTCCGTTATACTTGTTTTAGCTCTCTTCTAAACAGGGCCTTATTTTTCTTGAATAGCAAGTACTACGATTGATTTTTATTGGTTCTTAGTTGTTCTATGGATCTGTTTCACCAAAGGACGGTATTATTATGGAAAACTGGGTTTGATTGTGGGATCGTTGTTTTTGCGCTTTGATAGATTATTTTTTTAATGTTAGCGTTGTTTACAATTCTGGTTGTACAATTCTCGTTTACAGGGCCTTTGATTTTAAAGGATAGATCTGAGGAAAGATTTTTAGCTCCTACAGATGGAAGCCAAAAATGTTTCTACCTTAAATTTATTTATTATTGAAAATGAAAGGATTTTTGTCTTAATCCCTAAACTGCTTCGTGTTTTCGTTCTGCTTTACAAGTTAATGTAAAGAATTAATGCTACATTCTGATCAAATTCTGATAACGAACCCACAAGACACGCTTAAAATATCTGAATTTTCGGAGCGGAGCTGGTCGACAGCGGTGGTTTGACCGGCGCGATGAGCTTAAGAGAAATACAGATTCCCCATGCTTGGCGGCTACTTTATTGTATAAAGGGGTCGCACGCCATGGGCGAAAGAGAAAAAGGGACAGGGGAAAAGGGACATAGAGAAGTACGCACGGGCGATAAAAGGCCGGGCGCACATGAGCAAAGCTCGATCGATAGACAAATGCATACCGTTAAAATTAAATTTTTTTTTTTATGTAAGTTGTCAAACACATTCATTTATTATTTTTATCGATTAAGCCAAACACCAATTTTTAATTTTTATGTTATACAAATTGGATTGAAGTATAGATTTTAATTTAAATTGTAAATTTAAATTTGTAAATTTATATGAAAAGCAACGAAACTGTTTGGTCCTGAAGATTTTTCAACGACCAAATTTTTCAAATATAAAAACGAATGGAGGCAAAGCTTAAAACCTTTGGCTGAACTTTGGGTCCGCCTGGATGGTGGAGACTCCGTTGGAGAGGGTGGAGTGGGCAGTAATTAGAGAAGAGCGAAGTGAAGTCTCGTGCTCGATTTCGGCATACATCGTCGCTACGAACTCGGAAACAGTCCATCGCAGCTCGCTACTGATCTCTGAAATATCAAAACTTGAAGTCATTGTACATAGCGACTACCTGGCCATGACGAACGTGGAGCATGGCATCATCCATCTTGGACACTGGCTTTAGGGTTTCTTAAATCCTGTGACTGCGCCTCCTGATGTCATCATGGATTATATTACGTTACGACCAATGCAACCAACTCGAAATAACTAATTACAGCGCCAAAATTGCTCAAATTTATTTGCTCGCGTCGAATATGATCTGTCCCACTGTACGTTTAGAACCACAAATAAAGTTTTAAAACATATATTTGCAAATACATATATACAAATACATAGATATACAAATATATATGCAAATTAACAAATTTGTAAAGATGTTTATGTTCCTGTAATAAGTAATTCACCAGGCCACAACTGAACTGCCGTTATGCTTTTGTCTTTTTTCAACAAATTTTAATTTTTCAACAAATACAGTTTATTTAATTTTTAATCTACATTAAATATGTTTTCGCGGGTCTAGTTAGGTTTTTTTTTAGTAAAATATAGATCATTATATTTACTAGATCACGTCGGGGTCACTAATGTATGGTCATTGAGATTTTTTAGTGACAATCCGCTCCAAAATAAAAGTCGAGTTAATTTATTTAAACATTATAAGAATGTTTATTCTGCATGCAGATGAAACTGTATGATCGACATTGATAGTCCAGTTTATGGTGCATGCAGTAACTTGCAGTAACCGACTAGACATTGCGAAGCTAATGCTCTCGATAGCGAAGAGGGCGGCCTGACCTAGACATTGCGGAGCTAAAGCTCTGTAAAGAAGGGCCCGTTGAAAACGAGCGCCCGAGAGAGAGTCGGCTAGCGACCTACTAAGCGTTTTGTACATACTTAAGCCTAATTAATAAACTTTACACTAGAACAGCTAGAACGGTTCAGGGTAATTATTGTTAGGTCCCAGTGTATCAATGTATTGTGAGTAGAGAAATGGGAGGGGGAAAAATCGTTTAGGGTCATTAGGTTCGATTGTGTAATGTACTTTAAGATCGTATATCCCTTTCTATTATTGAAAGTCGATCCCCAGCTTTGGTGTCAGCTTTCACTTGCTAAAATTGTTATTTCAAATTTCTTGTTTGGAATTCTTGTTTGGAAATATACGTTGATATTAGATGAAGCTTTGGTTTGAAGTGAATAAAAACTCCGACTAATTTAGATTAATTTGTTCTTGCTGTATTGAATTGTGGATTAGAATTCCTTCCCCACCGCGGGAATTGTTTGATGTGTTTTTATGTATAAAAGTAGAGTTGATAGTTAAGGTAATGTTATGAATGGGATAGAAAAGGGATTTCTTGCAGGCAGGTGGCTTTTACGTTTAAAAATATATAACGCTTAAGAAGAAATTGAAGTGGTTTTTGTATCCGTAATAGTACCATTTCAATAATAAATAGGTAATTCACTAAATATCTACCTAAAGTTCTTCCTCAGAGCTTTTGTGATTGGCTAGTCTGTGTAATTCATTTGCTAATTTGGTTGTATTTACGGGCTTTGTTTTGTCTTATATATCTATGGCTTTAAGAGGTTGTTTTGATGTATTCTTTTATTTATTTTGTTCTTCTGGCCTTAACCTTTGGCCCATTTCTCGCACTCTACTCACTTTTTTCCACAGCCACCTGTTGCATTAAAATTGGATTTTGTGTGTGTATTTTATTTTCCATAACGGTCGACTGCCGTGGTCACCATGTAATGCTTATGTCCTCCTGGCAGGATCGCTATATAATAAATAGATCCGTTTTTAGTTTCTTTTTATTTTATTTATTCTAAAACATCCATAACAAGAAAGCAAAGCTAACTTCGGGCGGAGCCGAAGTTGATATACCCTTGCAGCTAAAACCGGATATATATTGCAAACATCGGATATAGTTGGCCAATCCTTATGATTACATCATAATAAAACCAATCAATTACAATAAAAAATCGAAAAAAAGTCCCAAGCTTCTATCTTCAAAAATACAAAAGTTGATATTTCTACCAAATACCATTTCCGATCGTTCAGTTATATGGCAGCTATAGGATATAGTCGGCCGATCCTAATGAAATTTTGTAGGTCGGATTAACTGACCAAAAATAGAATGTGTACCAAGTTCTAGCTTTCTATCTTCAAAAACACGAAAGTTGGGTCATTTCCGATCGTTCAGTTATATGGCAGCTATAAGATATAGTCGGCCGATCCATATGAAATTTGGCATGTCATATTATTTTGCCAAAAATAGCTCTCATGTCAATTTTTAGCCCTCTAACTCTAAAAACACCAAAGTTATACCATTTCCGATCTATCAGTTATATGGCAGCTATAGGATATAGTCGGCCGATCCGGGCCGTTCCGACTTATATACTGCGTGCAAAGGAAAGAAGGGTGTGTGCAAAGTTTCAAGTCGATAGCTTTAAAACTGAGAGACTAGTTTGCGTAGAAACAGACAGACGGACAGACGGACAGACGGACAGACGGACATGCTCATATCAACTCAGGAGGTGATCCTGATCAAGAATATATATACTTTATAGGGTCGGAGATGTCTCCTTCACTGCGTTGCACACTTTTGGACAAAATTATAATACCCTCTGCAAGGGTATAAAAAGGCTGCGCTGGGGCAGAGGGCAACGGCAGAGCGTGGGGAATATGTTTTACTTATATAAGTTAACCCAAAACGACCGGCTTCGTTCAATAGCTCCCAAAAGGTGCTGACTGCAGCGTCTGATCCACTTCCCGCTATTGGGTATAAATATGCCAATTTTTATACCCTTGCAGAGGGTATTATAATTTTGGTCAAAAGTGTGCAACGCAATTAAGGAGACATCTCACACCCCATAAAGTATATATATTCTTGATCAGGATCACCTCCTGAGTTGATATGAGCATGTCCGTCAGTCCGTCTGTCCGTCTGTCTGTCCGTCTGTCTGTTTCTACACGAACTAGTCTCTCAGTTTTAAAGCTATCGTCTTGAAACTTTGCACACACCCTTCTTTCCTTTGCACGCAGTATATAAGTCGGAACGGCCCGGATCGGCCGACTATATTCTATAGCTGCCATATAACTGATTGATCGGAAATGGTATAACTTTAGGGTTTTTAAAGTTAGAGAGTTCAAATTTTAGGTGAGAGCTATTTTTGGCAAAATAATACGACATGCCCAATTTCGTAAGGATCGGCCGACTATATCCTATAGCTGCCACATAACTGAACGATCGGAAATGACCCAACTTTTTTTTGAAGATAGAAAGCTGGAACTTGGTACAGATTATAAATTTGGTCAGTTGATCCGATCTACCAAATTTTATTAGGATCGGCCGACTATATCCTATAGCCGCCATATAACTGAACGATCGGAAATGGTATTTGGTAGAAATATCAACTTTCGTATTTTTGAAGATAGAAGTTTGGGACTTTTTTTAGATTTTGTATTGTATTAAATTGGATTATATATTCATATTCCCATAAGGATCGGCCAACTATATCCGATGTTTGCGATATATATCCGGTTTTAACTGCAAGGGTATATAAACTTCGGCTCCGCCCGAAGTTAGCTTTTCTTTCTTGTTTTACACACAATTTAGTTCCAATTTTTGTACTAATAAATACGGACCAAGTGTCCAACAAAATTATATTTTTTTTTAAATAATAAGGGTTTAAGGGTCCTGTCCGCGGAAACATCCTTGGTATCGAATCAAAGTACCACTCGTAAGTGCACCCCATAGGCTGCCCGGGTTCCACCAATCCGAAATATAAGTCGCGAATCCAAAAACCACCTGCAAGTGCACCCCATAGGCTGCCCTAGTAACACCGGAAAAAAAGCGCACCAAAGGAAAGGCAACACTGCTGGACGACCCGCCAAGAAAAGGACTCACTTACATCAGACTGCAGGCTATCGCCGTAGACAACTGGACGGGAGTGTCAGGAAAGGGTACCCCAGTGCAGTAGAAAGGAGCAAAAAGGACTACTACCAACTGGCCGGTTCAGGATGAATTTTATCTTACTGTAAGTGTTTGCTCCAAAATGGCAAACTCCGAAAATGCCTGTTTCAGGCCAGCAACTATGGTCCCAGTAGAAACGCATCAACCGAATTCAATGGAAGTTCATTTATTACTAGTTTCTATCTGCTCCTTCTATTCTTTTCTTCGAAACTGCGACACAGCGAGTAACAAGAGCGAGTACTTAACAGAGTGATAACATTTTTAGGCGGTACAATTTAAATATTTCTCATAAGTATGGGAGTAAGGAACACACGTAGAGATCTTGCAGCTCGTGCTCGTTGGGGGTTATTTTATTTTCTCGTAGCTTGCTATGCCCCGTCTCATAGCTAAGTAGCCCAAGTTGCGAGTTCTACGTATTTCCCTCACCTATTATTTTTTTAAACAAGTTACGACTAAACAGTAAGCTAACTTTTAATTACAAACCAAAAACAAAACAAGAAATCACAAAAGTCAAACATACCCAAAATAAATTTTTTTAACAAAAATTAAAAAGCTAAAGCAAGGCAAACAAACACACAAAGCAAACACAATCTAATAAAAATTACTAACCTAAGAATTTATATTTTACGAACAACCCTAACCACCTTTACACATACAAAAAATATTTTTAAGTTACAAAAATGGCTAATCCAAATAATCTGATTAGGCCCGCGATGCTCAACAATAATGGAGTCCCTGAAGTAAACCAAGTTCCAGCAAACTTAGCTAATATGCAAGCCCAAATACCAGAATTAGTAGAGAGAATTTTAAATCAAAAATTAAACCCAGATTCAGTGCCGCTACTCGATCAAACCTACAATGCTAATGCAACAATATGAGTGAATTTGACAGACTCCCAGACATAGTAAAAAGCCTCAGGAAATTTTTTGGCCAAGCAGGAGAATTCCGCTCTTGGTGGAAGAGCGTAGAAAGAATAATAAAAATATATTCATTAACAGAAGGATCCAACAGGTACTATGGAATTTTAAATGTTATTAGAAACAAGATAGTAGGCAATGCAGACTCAGTTTTAGAGTCATACAACACACCACTAAACTGGACAGCAATCTGTTTAATCCAAATGTTTAACCGCCCACTACGCTGACAAACGAGACGTTACGACATTAGAATACCAAATGACTTCATTAGTACAGGGTAATCAAACCACAGCAGATTTCTATCAACAGGTCTATACCCACTTATCACTTAACTTGAACAAAATTTCATGCATGGAAATGGGAAGAGAATTAATTGATCTCTTTTGATCTCAATTGATCTCTTACAGAGACAAGGCGCTCGATACATTTATTAGAGGTCTTATTAGAGGACCTGCCTAGACTGCTAGGTACCAAAGAGCCAGCAGATCTTCCATCTGCACTCCAACTATGCGAAAGACTAGAAAATCAGAAATTCAGAACCAATTATGCCAATAATGACTCAAAAATGCCCCTTCTATTTTCCAACGAGCGCTAGATGACATTCTTAGAAATCATATAGGAGTTAGGTGTTTCGTCTACATTGACGACATTATTATCTTCAGTAAAAGCGAAGAAAACCTTCTACATGACATAGAAATTATATTCAAAATTCTTGAGGACGCAAACATGAGGATTCAGTTAGATAAATGCGAATTTTTTAAGAAAGAAGTTGAATTTTTAGTAGCAGATACCGGAATTAAGAAAAACCCGGAAAAAGTGAGAGCAATCGTCGAATTCCCCAAAGACACTTAAAGATCTTTGTTCCTTTTTAGGACTGTCAGGGTTCTACCGTCGCTTCATTAAAGATTATGCAAAGCTTGCAAAGCCCCTAACAGCTCTTTTAAGAGGGGAAGAGGGCCGAGGCCATATCTCTAAAAATGCCTCAAGCAAAACACTAATCGAACTTGACGAAGACGCAAAGGAAGCATTTAGAAAATTAAAACAAACTCTCGCCTCCGAAGAGGTAATGTTATCATATCCAGACTACAATAAAGAATTTCAATTAACTACCGATGCTTCAGACTATGCTATTGGTGGCGTATTGGCCCAAGAAGACGAACCTATAATTTTTATTTCTAGAACTCTAAGTAAAGCATAAGAAAGCTATGCTCCTAACAAAAAGGAGATGCTAGCTATAATCTAGGCAATTCAGACTCTTAGAAATTTTCTGTACGGTCCGACTAAAGTGAAAATATTCACAGATCATGAATCTCTCACACACCCAACTAACCCGAAAGGCGTAACGACCAGATGAAGAGATGGAAAGCTATTCTAGAGGAGTACAACCATGAACTAATCCACAAACCCGGCAAGGCAAACGTTGTTGCTCTGAGTAGAACTCCCATTCAAACTGAAAGTCTAATACCGATGGCAGAAGAACCAGTAAATGTTTTTAAAAATCAAATTCTATTATATTTAGGAAAGACACTCTCCTATAAATTCGAACTTGTTTTTCCCACATACCATAGACACATTATTACAGAACCAATCTTTAATGCAGAAATCCTATTAAAATTTTAAAGGATAGACTCAACCCGTCTGTCAATAACGGTATTCATACAGACGAAAAAACTTTAGGTCAACTTGAAGAAATCTACCCACTTTTCGACAATTATAAAACCAGATTCTCAAGCAGACTAGTTAGGGATTTAAAAGACGAAACTGATCAGGAAAATGCAATTATAACAGAGCATAGAAGAGCACATAGAAATAGCAATGAAAACAAACAACAATTACTAAACAAAGTTTACTTTCCTCAGATGAGGGCTAAAATAATAAAAATTCTAAAAGAATCCCAAATTTGTAAAGAACAGAAATACGAAAAACACCCCAAAAAACCTGAGTTACAAAAAACACCAATACCACAATACCCAGGTCAAATTATTCACGTCGATTTTTACCTTACTTGCAAACAAGTTGTTTTGACTGCAATAGATAAATTTTCAAAATTCGCACAAGCTAGGATAGTCAAATCTCTAGCAACTCAGGACATAAAAGAACCTTTAAAAGAATTATTAATTAATTTTGGTATCCCAAAAATGGTAGTCATAGATAATGAGAAAGCACTTGGTTCGGCACCCGTAATACGGATGCTACAAGATCAATTGAAGTTTACAAAGCACCCCCATATAACAGCTCAGCAAACGGACACTCTTCCATTCCACACTGTCCGAAATTATTCGTTGCCAAAAAGCAAACAAAGTACACTCATCGTTAAGAGATCTTATATACAGATCAGTTGTTAAATATAATTATTCAATACACTTCACCACTAACAGAAAACCAGTTGACTTATTTTTTGGAAGAAAGGTAGCACTCAACCCTAGACTACAACAGACAGAGAGACAACAAATCATAGAGAAAATTACGAACACCCAGAAAAAAAAGACCTAAAATACCATAACAAAAAAAGAAATCAAATAAAAATATTCCCCAGGAGATGAGATATTGGGTCAAAATAATAAAAGGTTAGGAGTAAAAGGAAAAGACATCGATTTGTTAGGCAGCGCCTGGAAGTGGTTAGCTGGATCCCCCGACAGTAGAGATTTTGAAATAGTTCAAGAAAAGATAAATTCTGCATTAACCAACAAAAACAATCAAGTTATTCTAAACAGACTCATCGTAGAAAAAATAAACAATATCACCCAAGCCAATACAAATTTAATAAATAGCTTAAAATACGGTGGAAACCCTCAAAGAGACACTAGCACAACATTAATGTTTCAAATTAAAATGCTTAAAGAAGATATCGTTAACCTTATCCACGTAATACAATGGGCGAAAGCTGATATTAGTAACATTCAGATATTAGGAGATGAAGAGGTAAATGAAGTTATAAAAACTTTAGATCAAGACCAGTTTCCATACACTAATTTTGAAGAAGCCATGAAAATAGCAGAAGTAAACGTAGCAAGCATTGGGCCAACACTTATTTACATTTTACCGACACCAACCTTTGTGAAGAACTTTAAATCAAACCAATAAAAATTGGTCAATATGTTAACAAAACCCAAACGAAAATTTCAAAATGTAATAATTATAATGAATTAACCATTTGTAAACATAGAAATATGATAGACATAAGTAATTCTTCTTGCCTACCAAATTTATTAAAAAGTCGCCCTGCCACCTGCACTCAAATCAACAACCAACACATTCCAATTATTGATGAACTCGCACCTGGTGTAATTCTACTCAACAAATTCTCTGGCAACGTATGGGACATCCACAAGTTCCAACGGAACCTTCGTTATCAACTTCAGCAATTCTAAAATTAATATTAATGGACAGACCTTCACCAACAAGCCCACGGTGCACTATCACCCGATGCCACCCATTCTCCAAACAGAGATGACCATTCGAAAGATAGAAGAGAAGCTATCACTGGAACTGATCAAAGAGCTAAACATCAACAATACAAAAACCTTGGAACTCTTGAAAACCACATCGCATACAGCCGATTTTTTAATAGGTTCCATAATAATCACGGGACTTGCAGCAATAGCAATTCGCTTCTTCATTAAAAGGGTCAAAGTACTGCACATCAACAAAGTAGCTTCCGGTAACGAGATCAATGACAGCAACGAGCGTGGACACTCGATTTTAAAGGTGGAAGAGTTAACACAAAACGAATTCGCAACCGAAGTTGGCCACGCGCATCCGGCAATGCAGCAGCAAGCAAAAGTGCAAGGGCAATTTCCCGGCTTCGGTCAATAGCTCCCAAAAGGTTCTGACTGCAGCGTCTGATCCACTTCTCGCTACAGCGAAGACAACGGCAAAGCTCCGACGTTAGCAGACGCAGCGACAAAGCTAATATATACGGACCAAGTGTCCAACAAAATTATATTTTTTTAAAAATAATAAACCAAAGTGTTTAACTTATATACTTGCTTACATATATCATAAGAGAAGGAGTGTTATGTCTATGTCATTCATACATTCATATGTGGTTGTAGCTGGGCAGCATAGGAATGGTGACCTGCTGAGGAGTTTAATTGAAACTTGAACTTAAATGAAGCGTTTCTGTATTATTTTGCAAGGAAGTGTCACAATGTTTAGTTTATATTTATGGTACAGTAATCATTCACTATAAACAATTGCATAAACTACAATACTACGAAATTTAAAATTCAAAGCTGTTAAGCTTAGCTAATTACTTTTTTTTTGTTGTAGTTGTTTATTGTCTCTCGGCGGCCTCGGCCCCAGACTCTCTGCACGGCACTTAGCAGCTCGGGCGGTGCACGTCCGGCGCGCTCAAAACACCAAACACGACTCTCCCAGCGCAGTGGGGGGCCGGAAGCTCCTTACAATAGGATAAAAAAACATAAGAAAAACTTAATCACGCGCTTTCGCCAGGTGTCCTCCGCTCAACTCATGAAGTCGACTTAATGGATCACCCGCGGAAAACTAATCTCGGCTTAGCATTGAGTTTACATTTAAGTTACTTAAAATTAATTTAAAGAACATAAAATACATAAATTTAAAAACGCAAATTTAAAAGATTAAAAAAAACCAGCCACCATGTAGCACCAGACACCATTAAACGCGAAAATGAAGCAGTGCTATATGGTGGCCAGATTGCCGAGTCATTAGTTATAAATAAAAGAAAGTCATAAATGGTCCAATAAATAATAAAATGCAAAAATAAATAAACATGAAATAAATAGAAATTTTATTAGAAATAAATAAATAAATTAAAATGAAGAAAATGTTGGGCAAAAGCATCGACCATTTAAGAGACAATCTTCAGATCCCTACTCCATCAACTCTGCCAGTCGCGACACGGGAGTAGCCGCCACCCAGAGTCTCATTACTAAAAAGCAAAATTGTTGCTCCGGGGGCGGCCACAAGATGCCGCAACTAACAGAGGGGAATTGTTCAAAAACATATATAAAAAAAAAACATAGTCATACAAACACAAATCGCACAGCGCACAGAATCCTTAGCGTCCAGAACAGGGCTGGGTCGTCAAAAGGCCCACGGCAGGAAGGCAGGTCTAGTGAAATTCAGTTCAGCATCCCGGCAACCATCAAGGCCCCCCAAACGGACATCACAGGGGGGGCCCAAATGGGCAAATTCATGGCATATAAAAGCTGGTCATTATAGCAGCCAGACTGGAGAAGAAGTACGTGCATCTCGGCGTCAATATGGCCCCCAAAAAACAAAGCAGAGGGGGCCGAAAAATCCAGGAGCATTGCTCCAAAGTAGCCATCAGAAGGAGGACATCCAGGAAAAAATCATAGCATCCATAATTGACATCCAGCAGCCCTCAAACGGATCTCGGTAGCAGCCAGACTGGAGAAGAGCTTCAAGCATCATTCGCCAATATAACCCCTCAAGAACATAGCAGAGGGGGCCAATAATTCGACAGCATAGCTCCAACGAGGTCATCAAAAGGGGGACATCAGAAAAAAACATAGCATCCGCAGTAGACGTCCAGTGGCCCTCAAATGGCTGTCGGTGCAAACTTCAAATTAGGAATTAGCAGGCGCAGCAGGAAAAGTGGCTGATCTTCTTGGTGGCAGCCAGGCAGGAGAAGAACTTCAAACATCACCGCGCCAATATAGCCCCTCAAGAACATGCCAGAGGGGGCCAATAATTAGACAGCATAGCTCCAACAAGGTCATCAGAAGGGGGACATCCAGGAAAAAATATAGCATCCATAATAGACGTCTAGCAGTCCTCGAACGGTTGTCGGTGCAAACTTCAAATTAAAAACTTAGCAGGCGCAGCTGGGAAAAGTAGCTGATCTTCTAGGTGAAACCGGGCTGGAGAAGAAATTCAGGCATCGCAGCGCCAATATGGCCCATCAAGAACACAGCAGAGGGGGCCAATAATTCGACATCAAGCTCCAACGTGGCCATCAGAAAGGGGACATCAGGGAAAAATCATAGCTTCCATAATAGATGTCCGGCCCCCAGCGGGTTTCGGCGCAAACTTCAAATTAGAACTTAGCAGGCGCAACAGATGAAGTAGCTGTTCTTCTTGTTTCTTCGCGTCTTTCTTCCAAGCAGTCATTTAGCAGGTCAAATAGCGGTTACAGGAAATCAAGCATCCCGGCGTCAACAAGGCCCCTCCAATAACATAGCAGAGGGGGTCAAAAAATCTAACAGCATAGCTCCAACACGATCATCCAGAGGGGGCATCCAGGAAGAAACATAGCATCCACAAAAGACGTCAAAGATGCCTCGAAACAATAGTAAAAAACATAGCATACAATTCGGCGCCAAAACGCACTAGACAGCAGTCAGTAAGGAAACTGCGGAGATATAAACACAGTTAGCAGCTGGTTTAAATAAAATAATCCCAAAGAAATCATTAGCCTGGGATTATAATTTAGCTCCGGTCAGAATTCCACAGAATTAGCCGCTTCATAAGGTGATGCCCTCAGTAGTAGATCCAGTAGCCAGGTGGTTGAATATTATCAGTCTTCACCAGGTTGACTTCCATTAGTCTTAGCCGGGAAGTGCAATAACACAGTGCGACAAAAACAGAAAAATTGGAGGAACTTTTGAAGAGACCTAGTAGGAATTGTTCATTAGGTCGAGTATAGTATAAAACCATGTTTGAAATTTTTCAAACACCGTCAAAGTCTTGATTTATTTGGAAAAAACGGTTTTTCGGGACTTTTTTGCTCTTAAAAATTTCTAAACGCGTAATTTTAAACCTATTTTAACATTTTTTTTCGTTTTTTTATAGTTAAATGTTGGAGCTTTTGAAAAAAAAATATATCTTTAATTTATTTCAACAAAAAAGATACAATTTTTACGCAGGAAACTGACATTTTTGAATTTTTGTCGTGTTTTTTGGACTTTGACGCCATTTTTTCGGTACAACTTCCAAGAAATGGTATTTTCGACACATATCAATATTGTCTCGTTGATTCTGAATAAAACAAGACCAATTTTATTAGGAAATTATGAAAATTGTTGAAGTTATTACGCTTTTCCCAAAACAAGTCAGTCCAATCTTGCTAGCGTTCCGGAGTAATGGTGTGCCGTTCCATTTCCATTATTCCTTTCTTTTACACACTTTTACTTCGGAGCGCTAGTAAAATTGCACTGACTTGTTTTGGGAAAAGCGTTATAACATCAACAATTTTCATAACTTCCTAATGAAGTTGGTCTCGTTTTATTCAGAATTGTTTTTATTTATTTATTATTATTATTATTATTATTTATTATTATTGTTTTTATTTTTTTTAATTTAATTATTTATTTTTCTCTTTTGTTTTGTTTTAATTAAAGTATTTTGGAATATATTTCAGTTCCAATTGGTGGATTAGCAGTTGGCAGGGGTGTTCCAACTGCAGTCATTATCGGGGATGGGTTAAGACAGTGTTCATAAATGGGTTAAGACAGATCATTAGCTTTTATTTGCACAAACACACAAGTATGGCCAATAAAGAATTTGGCGATCATAGCGGTCGATGGCTGGCGATAAAATATTAAATTTAAAACTTTAGATTTAATATTTATTTAATTTTAGCCGGGTGGTCGCAAATTTTAATAAGGCTTTTTTTTTTTAGTTTGCCATAGATTTAAACAGCCGAGTGCAATAAAGCCGCAAAACGAATTTAAGAAGTCATTAGCGTGGAACTAAATATTAAGTTTAGCATTAGTATTAATATTTAGTTATTTAAATTCAGGCGGTCACAAAAATTGGGTCACTGAACTTTAGCTTAGCTTTAATTTGTCTTTTCGTTTTCTTCTAGCTGAGCGTGCATATAACTGCAGCCAAGATTAACTTGTGGAGATCATAAGGTCGCACTATTAGGTATGAGACGACCTCAGGCATCCGAGAGCATGCGGCCTCCTGTGGTGTCCCTCAAGGCTCAGTTTTAGGCCCAGCCCTTTGGAATCTTATGTACGACGGGGTCCTCAGACTCGACCTTCCGGAACGTACACATCAAGTTGGATTCGCGGACGACATCGCGGTAGTCGCCGTGGCCAAGACGATTCAGGAAGCAGAGGAGCACTGCAACGCTGCAATTGCAAACGCCATCAGTTGGCTGGAACAGGTAGGGCTAAGCCTAGCCCACCACAAGACAGAGGCTGTCCTGATTTCGAGCAGGAAGCGAGTGGAGACGGCTTCAATCAGCGTGGGAGAACATGTGGTCAAAACAACCAGGGCCATCAGGTACCTTGGAGTAACGCTGGACACGAGGCTTAGCTTCAGGGAGCACTTCGCAGTAGCAAATCGCAAGGCGGCGAATGTCGCCAGAGCACTAGGGAGGATCATGCTCAACTGTAGGGGCCTGAAGCAAGGACGTCGTTTACTTCTCCAGACCGTCTGCAGCGCAACGATGCTCTACGCAGCCCCCGTGTGGGCTGATGCAGCCAAAACAAGGTCGTATACCAAAGGTCTGACCAGCACATATAGACTGTGCGCCTTAAGGGTGTGCTCGGGCTACCGCTCGATCTCCGACGACGCAGCTCTCGTCATAGCAGGCATGGTGCCATTTGACCTGCTATACCAGGCTCTAGTAGCTCTGAACGGGCAAACTCCGGCAGCGACACGCCGTCGGCTTAAAGAGATCTCGAGAGCTTCGAGTATACAGAAGTGGCAACAAAGGTGGGACGAGTCGACCAAGGGACGGTGGACCCACCAACTAGTCCCCGACCTCAAGAATTGGCTACAGAGAAGTCACGGAGAAGTGAACTTCTGGCTCACGCAGGTTCTCAGCGGCCACGGATGCTTTAGGAGTTACCTCTTCAAATTCGGACACGATGATGACCCAAGGTGCCCTGAATGCGGGGTTGATGAGACGGCGGAGCATGTGGTCCTGGACTGCCCACGTTTTTCGATCCCCAGGCGGAGACTCCTTGGGGAAGTGGCGACGGCGGACGTCATCTGAAGGAGGTTGCTGGAGGACGCCCAGTTCTGGGCAGACTTGAGCAGCTTCGCCGCCTACATGATGAAGGAGCTGAGAAGGCTAGAGCGACTCCGAGCGGAGGCTAGGCTAGCCTAGGCCAACTGTAGTTTGGCGCATAAGCACGCCAATTTCCTGGCCCTGCGAAGCAAAGCCTAGCGGCATTACCGCAGGGGACAGGGACCTAGTAGACACTTTTTCACTTTTTCTTCTTGTTAGAGCTTAGTTTTAAGTCTTTCTTTGTTAATAAACGATTTAAAAAAAAAAAAAGATTAACTGTGTGCATGTCATAAAATGTGCAGGTGCAGCCCCGTACCCTACACATGAAGAATTAAGCTATTTCACTGCAATAAAAAATTTAGCACGAATTAAAAAAATTAATAATTTATAATTTATAGGATCCTTTAGCATAAATTATTTTGGAGAATTAATTAGCTCTAATTGGCGTTTGAATAAATTAGCAGGAGGTGTGGCAATCTTAGTCGATGGCAGGGACGTCACTGTACACATATAAATCGGGTTTGGGTTTTTAATTATTTTAATTGGCCGGTCGAATTTGCTGGCATTTTGGCACAAATTAACACTTTTAGTTATTAATTATTCTTCAGTAGGTTTAATTTAGCACATGAGCGTGTTAAGTTTAGTCATAAGCTTAAATTTGCACATTTATCTGGGTTTATCTGCACACACACACACACATATAGCCGAGAGAGAAATAGCGGGCTTGGTTGAAAAATTAGCGGTCGTTGGTCGAAATTAGAATAGAATAGAATAGAATTTTATAGAATTAAATACAATATTTTTTTTTTGTGTTGTAGTTGAATATAAATTAGCTTTATTGTCTCTCGGCGGCCTCGGCCCCAGACTTTCGGCACGGCACTCAGCAGCTCGGGCGGCGCTTAACAGACCAAACACGACTTTTCTATCATATCTAATAAATAAATAAATATTCTATAGCTGTCATAGCGAAGTAATTGGAAATGACCCAACGTTTTTGTTATTAAGACTAAAAGCTTGGCCTGTTTTTAATTTTTGTAGTCCAAGAATTTGGTTTTTTAATGAAATTCTCATAAGGATCGGCCAGCTATATCCTATATTAGTGATATATATCCAATCTTAACTGCAAGCGTGTATCAACTTTGACTCCGCCTGATGTCCCCTCTTTTCTTTCTTCGTGGGGGCCTGCCATAGCTCGAATACTTCTTGCAGCTTCTTTACGTTTTCCCAAGACGTGGCTTGTCCTGAACGTGTTTCCAATGCGCATTCTTGTTTCCCTTCTGTGTGTCACGAATCAAGGCGAGTATCCCGTGGCGTCCGCCGCGCTAGAGTTCACTACTAGCATTAACTCTGGCAAGTGCTCGTTCCATGTCGTCTGGTTCTCACCTGCAACTGGGTGTGGTTTTGACTGTTTCTTCAGCGTGATTTTTATAGGAAGCGTACTGAACTAATGCCGCACGCTGAGCTCCTCAATGAACTTCTTGTAGCTTCTGCTGGTGAACTGGACACCAACACTGGTCACCATTAATTTCGTGGCAGGCTCTTTCATTAATCGCACTCCTTTTCAGTGGCCGAGTAATTCTTTTCTCCTCCTAAAAAAGTCCGACTGGTGTAGCCGATTACTCGCTATCCCTCCTCAGCGTCCTGTGTCAGGGCAGTACCCACGCCGTAGTCGCTGGCGTCCCTTTGAATTTCTTTCCAAGATACATATGTGCATGCCACTACTTTATTCTTTGCGAGCCGCAACTTTAGTGTTTTAAACGCCACCTGGTGTCGGGCTGTCCATCCCCGTTTTGTCATTTTTCGTAGCAGATCCTTCAGTGGCTTCGCAATTCCTTCAAAGTCTGGGACGAAACGCCGATACCATGGAGCTATCCCGATAATATGGCAAACTTCTTTTATTTATTTATTTATTTATTTATTTATTTATTTATTTCGCCAACGGACAAATCCTTACATGGCTACATAATAACAACTTACACCTAATAAATAAAACTACAAAATTAACAAAAACTTAATAAATGCCGTATTACCTTGCGTTTAAACACACCCTTATCAGAGCCCCACTCAATTCGGAGGCTAGGCGGCAAAGAATTAAAGTAAGAGAGAGCCCGCTCTATCGGCTCATTTAAAAGATAATTGGCCCTATGACACTTAACCCGAAAGGGGGCAAAGGTACGAAGATCCCTTTGAGGAACATTAAAATTAACGAGTCCCAACAAAAAAGGACAATCAATGCTATCAACAATTAAATTATTTAAAAAAGTTAACGCTGCCAGTTTACGCCGATCCTCCAACGTGCAAACGTTCAAAAGAAGGCAACGGCTCTGGTATAAAGGAACAGGATCCTGAAACCTTAGAGGCAGAAGTGCAAATTTTAAAAATTTTTTCTGGAGTCGCTCAATTCGGTTGGAACGAACTTTACACTCCGGATTCCAAATGATTGAGGCGTATTCCAGCCTCGACCGAATGAATGCAGCATAGACGCTGAGGCTCGAGTATGGACTTTTGAACTGGTTCACGTGCCTCTTAACAAAGCCCAGCATAGCATACGCTTTAGGTAAAATATAGTCTAAGTGACCAGAAAATTTAAATTTGCTGTCGAATAAGACGCCAAGGTCTAAGACCTCTTCTTTAGCTGCCAAATTATAATTATAAATGGAATAACCCGTACAGATTTCAAGAGACCGCCTACTGTAACGGGTAAACATACACTTAGATAAGTTTAAGGGAAGAAGATTGCGGGAGCACCATGAGTAAACTCTGGATATATCCTCCTGTAACAAGTCACTAATGCATCTAATCTCTTTATAGATTTTAAGGTCATCCGCATACATTAAAAAGTGCGAATGACGAAAGCATGACGAGATGTCATTAATGAAAATGATAAATAGAAGAGGTCCAAGAGAGCTGCCTTGTGGAAGACCAGAGGAGGTGACAAATGGACTTGAGATAGTGTCTCCAACAGTAACGTGGCAAGGTCGGTCAGCCAGATAAGACTCGAACCAACTTAATAGGCAGGAATGAATACCTAACTTATATAATTTGGCCAGAAGGGCAGCATGACAGACTTTGTCGAAGGCTTTGGAGAAGTCGGTGTAAATGGCATCAACCTGAAATCGGTTTTCAAAAGCTTCAAAGCAGTGCTTAGAAAAGACAGCTAAATTAGTGGTAGTGGACCTCCCAGGCAGAAAACCATGCTGGTTGAGGGATATGAAATTGCGAGCCAGAAATGTCAATTTTTTAGTTACTATCCGCTCCAGTATCTTAGCGACATTGCAAATTTTGGCAATAGGTCGATAATTGGTAACATCACACCTACTGCCACCTTTGTGAATAGGCGTTATAGAAGTCATCTTCCACCGGTGGGGGAATCTACCAGATGAGAGCGAAAAGGAGAACAGCAGCTGAAGGGGAGTAGAAAGAGAAGCGATACTCCTCTTAAGAAAGAATGGGGAGATACCGTCCACGTCAGGTGTGAGCGACTCGGTCAAATGTCCAGTGGCTTCAACTAGGTCACCGTCCAAAATGTCCATGTTACTCACATTAAGAAAAGGCTCAATGCTAAGAAGAGTTTCATGATCACACCAAGGAACCTTCGGCTCCAAGTTAGAGGCAAAGTATTTTGCAAAAAGATCTGAAACGCCCTGATCCGAGTCGGCTGCTAAATTACCATAACATATGGATGAAGGTATGTCCGATTTTGACTTTTTGCTATTAACAAACCGCCAAAAAGCTTTAGGATTGGATCGAAGGCTAGCTTCGACATCGGATATATACTGATTGTAGAGGAACTTATTAAGGAAATCAAATTCCCGCTTAAATTGCCGGTACAGCTCTCCTGCTCGAGTCTCACCTGTCATTATAAATCGTTTATAGTGCTTATCCCTTCTATTCTTTAAATTTTTTAAACCTTTTGTATACCAGGGAAGCCTGTAGGATCTTCGTACCCTCACAGGGGCATAAGTATCAATAATATTAAAAAGGGCAACCAAGAACTTAGTATAACAATCATCGATTGAGCCATCCGAAAAAAGGGAAACCCAATCAAAGGCTGAAATAGAGGCGTTAATAAGTGACAAGTTAGTATCATTCAGATGATAATATGGAATTGGAGAAGCAGAAGGCAGAAAACTATAAAACTCTCTTCAGGCTACACCACTGCAAACTTTACTATTAACCAAATTATTTAAAAATATAAGATCAAGAATTTTCGATAAATCATTAAAAATATTATTTACTTGGGAGAGGCCCAGACTAAAAATATCATCTAAAACTACAATTTCATGACTCTGGTGAACGTTGCTAGGTAGCATGCAAGGAGAATCCGGGTCCCAAGACCAGACAATGGAGCTCAGGTTGAAATCGCCAGCTACCATCAAAGCGGTAGGGTCCGACGTTCTAGCACAGACACTACTGATGTTTTCCATATGCGCATGATAGATACTAAATGCGCTGTTCGGAGGGATGTATGATGCAATGATGACGAACGGGCCATGGACGCCCTGGATTGAAACCGCAAGCTGATCCAGTAAAGGGTCGGCCACCGGAAGGCGCAGTGGTGTAGCCTGAAGAGATCGACGGATAGCGATGATCACACCTCCACCTCGCTCACACTGGGTACTGAATGCATCTCGGTCCTTTCGAAATACATGGTACAAATTAGGCTCGAAGAACTCAGAGGAGCTGAATTTGTCATTGAGCCAGGTTTCCACAAGGATGATTACATCAAAATCGCAGGCAGAAGAATTGAGGAATACCATACGGGTCTTGGTTCTCATTCCCGATATATTTTGGAATAGAACTTTTAGGCTTTTACTAGGGTCCGAGGACGACGAGTAGCTACAGTCCAAACTGGGAATTGGACGGCAAGGCGGTGATGGTGAAAGTGCGCTCCTGGTTCTGGTGCATGTGAAGGCATATCCAATACGCATAGCTTGCAAAATAGCCGACAAGGACACATAGAAATTTCCATTAGACTCATCAGTAGACCTGCGAGAGTCCAGTAGCAAGGCAGATTCCGTGCTAGGTGAAAACATTGAGCCTTCATAGTCGGGCACATCCAAACGCAGCAAAGATCCACCCACACGTCCAAAACGTAAATAAACATCATCCATCGGCGAAAAGAAAGCACCAGCGAGTGGCCCAGCAAAAAGAGATAAGATAAGCGATGCGCTGCCAACGTCTCGATTACCATCTTCTTGTTGTTGTTGGGCATCCAAGTGAAGATAAGAAATAAACAACTCGCCTTGAAAAAAGTTGTTGTTGTTGAAGAATATCGATCAGCAAACGAAGCCAATTATTGGAGGAATTGAAGACAGCGTCAGCCGTTACCATGAACGCCCACGCCGACTGTTGTTGGAAGCGCAGCAGAGAGCAATCGGGGTGACGAACTGCAGCTTCAGAAGAAAACGATGTAACGGCGCCAGCGGCGCCGCTTACTGGGGGTTTTTTGAAGATTGCGAATGCGGTAAAGGTAGAATCGCCGGGAGGTCAATAACCTTAGCCGGCTCTCTATGAACAAACCGGCTGACTTTTACCGACATAGGCCAAAAATCGTCATTGAAGACTGTTGGGAAATTTTGCTCCGGAACTCCCAATTTAAAATTGACGAACTTGAGGGCGTTGATGTCAGCATCCTTTTTGATCAGCCTAGCACAGACTAAATCATTGGGCTCCACGTTCAGCTTATCTGCGACAAATTTGCACAGTGCATCCGGTTGAGTAGAAGTCGCGAATTTACCCACATGAAGGTATTTTAAGGTGGGAAGCACTTGAAGTTGAGCGCAACTGGGTGCCTGTCCCACAATGCGCCTATTAGGGTTGATCCGCTTCTTCTTCGGGACAGCCCCCTTAGATGCCGTTGTGGCCTGCCCCAGAGTAGCCTTTATGCTCCCAGTGCTGGTGGAAATTGCAGGGGGAGCAACAACATGCACCCCAGCCGAGGAGGCGCGTCCAGCGGGCACAGCCGCTCCATTTACCAGGGCAAGGTCAACTTTGGCATTAAGGCTTTCGAAGCGGGACTCCAGATCTAGAACTTTATGATTTAGCTCATCAATTTTGGAATGCGAATCATTTCCAATGACGCAGCTATCACATTGCCACATTAAGTTCGGAATGTAAATAAGTAATTTTATAGCCTCCGAGGGCAAATCGACGCGCACCGAACGGCCTCACACCCACGAAGTTGGGTAGCAGTAACTTCTGCACTGCACTCGGTGCAAACAAGAGGCGACATGAGCGAAAAAGTAGACGTCCGAACTCAAAGAAAGCGAGATGAAGAAAGGAAGTTCTTTTACGATGGTTGGGGGTTGCAGCTCCGTAATAGCGGCGACTTTCCATGGATTCATGCAAATCCACTGGCTTCGATGGGCTAGGTTCAGCCTGAACAAATAAGCCAGAACAAATGTCCGCATTTATCCTAAGGTTTGATCTACTTCTAAGTCCACTTCTCATCATCTTGGTATTCAAATCTGCGTGGTGCCATAACCCATGACCTGGTCCAGAGCCCTCTGGGAAGTTTTCGAGGCTGAGTGATACATTGATACTGCTAGTTTCCTGATACAGTGGTGTTCTTCCTGGTTCCCTCTTGTAGTGGGGTCTGCCAATACCCATTCGTAAGTAAAGGCTGCTAAAAAAATCTTGCTCTTCTAGGTTGGCTTATAAAGTTAATTCAATTGAGATTATTGATCTCCGATAATCTGTCGGAAGTCCATGCACACCCATTATTGGCCCCCTTTATTTTTTACCATCACATTGGGTGAGCTGTACGCGCTATTAGGGGGCTTAATGCACTCTTTTTGTAGCAGCTCTTTCACCTTCGTGTTTATTTCCCTTTTATTTTTAAGTTTTTGGTGTATTACCTGTGTTTTATTGGGATGTGGTTCTTCATTCAGATGCATGGTAATCCTGTGATGAGTTATGCTTGAGCAGCTTTTTGAGCAGCTAATTCATAAACTGCTCTGTGACGGAATTTGATTAAATTATTCTTTTATACTTATAGTTCTTAACAGTTTGTATTATTTTCTTTGTTTTTATACCCTTGCAGAGGGTATTATAATTTTGGTCAAAAGTGTGCAACGCAGTGAAGGAGACATCTCCGACCCTATAAAGTATATATATTCTTGATCAGGATCACCTCCTGAGTAGATATGAGCATGTCCGTCTGTCCGTCTGTCCGTCTGTCCGTCTGTCCGTCTGTCCGTCTGTCTGTCCGTCTGTCTGTTTCTACGCAAACTAGTCTCTCAGTTTTAAAGCTATCGTCTTGAAACTTTGCACACACCCTTCTTTCCTTTGCACGCAGTATATAAGTCGGAACGGCCCGGATCGGCCGACTATATCCTATAGCTGCCATATAACTGATTGATCGGAAATGGTATAACTTTGGTGTTTTTAAAGTTAGAGAGTTCAAATTTTAGGTGAGAGCTATTTTTGGCAAAATAATACGACATGCTAAATTTCGTAAGGATCGGCCGACTATATCCTATAGCTGCCATACAACTGAACGATCGGAAATGACCCAACTTTCGTGTTTTTGAAGATAGAAAGCTGGAACTTGGTACAGATTATATTTTTGGTCAGTTAATTCGACCTACAAAATTTCATTAGGATCGGCCGACTATATCCTATAGCTTCCATATAACTGAACGATCGGAAATGACCCAACTTTCGTGTTTTTGAAGATAGAAAGCTGGCACTTGGTACACATTCTATTTTTGGTCAGTCAATCCGATCTACCAAATTTCATAACGATCGGTTGACTATATCTTATAGCTGACATATAACTGAACGATCGGAAATGGTATTTGGTAGAAATATCAACTTTCGAATTTTTGAAGATAGAAGCTTGGGACTTTTATTTAGATTCTTTATTGTAATTAATTGGTTTTATTATGATGTAATCATAAGGATCGGCCAACTATATCCGATGTTTGCGATATATATCCGGTTATAGCTGCAAGGGTATATAAACTTCGGCTCCGCCCGAAGTTAGCTTTGCTTTCTTGTTTTTTTTTGTTTTAGTGTTTTTGTGATTTTGTTTGTTTTCTTAAATTAACTTCTTTTTAATTTATATTACAAAATTTTTTATTTTATTTACTTGGTACTTATTGCTTAAAAAAAGTTTAAGATCTGTTTTTCTTTAAATTTTACGACTACTTTAAATACGTTTTAAAATCAAACCGATGCATCGCGATGCTTATATTTACTCAAATTGTTGTACCTGGTGTTTTTAGAGTACAAGGGTATATTGTATTCGTGTAAGGTGTGTTCAAACGAGGTGTGTTCAAAATGTAAGTTGACTTTGCAGATTTCGCGGGCAACATATTTTCGATTATCGATTTTTTTATTTTGTTATGTTGGTAAACTCTTCCCTAACCTCTGTACTAAGTTTCAATTAAATCCCCTTTTTTGTTTGGTTGTGAGAGGCGTAAAGGTTACAAGCTGTTTTGAATGCTCGGCGATTTTTTGCTTTCGAAAAATGTGGATCAAAGGACTTGCATCAAAATTGTAATCAAATTTGTGTAAAAAATAAAATTAAGTTCTCCGAAACACTTGAAATGTTGACAGTGGCATACGGTGAAACTGTTCTGGGTGAAAAAAAAATGTTTACAAGTGGTATAAACTCTTCCAAGATAGCCGGGAAGATGGCAATGATGAGCCTCGCTCTGGACGCCCAAGCACGTCAACAACTAATGAAAACGTTCAAGCAGTGAAGAAAATTGTTTTGCAAAATTGTCGAATCCCTATCAGGGAAGTTGCTGAAGATGTCGCTATATCGCTTGGCTCGTGCCATGAAATATTTTCAAACGTTTTGTGCATGAGTCGTGTGTCAGCGAAGTTTGTCCCGAAATTGCTGAATTTTGACCAAAAGAACCGTCGCATGAGCATCGCTTAAGAGCTGTTGAATGGCGTCAAAGACGACCCAGATTTACTCAAAAGGGTCACAACTGGTGACTGAAATCATGGGTATATGATTATGATATTGAAACCAAAGCCCAATCGTCTCAATGGAGCCCAGAGCCCAGGTGAGCCAAGACCGAAAAAAGCACGCCAAGTTTGATCAAATGTCAAAGTTTTGATCACTGTTTTCTTCGATTACCATGGCGTGTGGCATCAGGAGTTCTTACGATATAGTCGTACTATAGTCGGTCTGTTGTTTATTAAAGGTATTATCGCCGTTTGCGCCGTTTGCGAGAAGCAATACGAACGAAACGTCCAGAATTGTGGAAAAAGAATTCATGGCTTTTACATCACTATAATGTTCCTGATCACTCATCTTTGCTTGTGAGAGATTTTTTGGCCAAAAACAACACCACATTAATGCCTCAGCCACCATGATCACCGGATTTGGCCCCATGTGACTTTTTTCTTGTTCCCAAAACTAAAGAGACCTATGAAAGGACGGAGATTTGCAACGGTTGAAGAGATAAAGACTGCATCGCTGGAAGAGCTCAAGGCTTTACCAAAAAGTGCTTATGGGAAGTGCTTTGAGGATTGGATTAACAGTTGGCATAATTGTACTCTGGAAAGAATTTGGCGCTATTTTTAGGCCGAATAGCAATCGCGTGAAGCGATACGAGCCATTGCTTGTTGAGAGAGACGTTATATATCTTGAACTTTTTTCGAGTTCAATTTGATGAAATCCTGACATAAAGTCAAGGCATGAATAAATCAATCACTTCCAATCAACATAGAACAAGCTTGACTAGCACGTTTTCATCCTTTAAGGATACACTATGAATACCCTTGATGATTTTTAATTTTTAATTGTTATATTTATTCTTCTATGGTTAAACATTATTTTTGATCGAAAAAAATAAAAATCACAAATAATCATTAAGCTTGAACAAAAAAAATAAAACTCAAAAATAATGATTATTCGTGATTTTTATTTTTTTGATCAAAATAAAACTCACCAAGCAATAACTTTTGATCTTTTAAGGATATTGCCAATATTGTGTATGCTGCTGCTGCTACTATGTAACAGTTGACCTTATATTAAATAATTGCAACAAATACAGGTAAAATGAATTTTGTTGTTGTTGTTGTCAATTATTGCTCTAGGGTCCCTTTATAAGGACTTAGGACAAATCGATAAGTTTTCATTACAAAGTAATTTTTATTACAAAGTAATGATTACGGTCCCTGCTTTGAGGGTTTCTTTAATATTTTTTGTTCATCGTCCTCTAATCTTAGCTTTTGTTTGTAGAAGTTGTTGGTAGTGATGGATTCGGTTTCGAGTCCGAATACGTCACTAAACTGGGTGCATAAATTAGTCAATTCGTTCTTTAATTGTTGTGCAAAATTTTTAGCTAATTGAGATAAGACAGTTTTTTCTCTATTTTCTGGATTGTTTTGAACTATGTCGTAGTTCAAAAGTGGTTTATAAGACAAATTTTTAATATCTACTACTTGATCGGTATTGGACATATTCAGTAATCGGACAAATACATTTTTGGTTGTTGCCACTGTGTTTGCAACATAAATGCCTTCTTTAATTTCCTGGTTTGGAATTAATACACTATCCTCATCTGATGATAGATGATTTTTTCTGACTTCTTGGGATCTTGCTGGTTGAACAATGGAATTTGGTTTGAAATCTAACTGGTAATTGAATTTCTTAATGAAGTAATTGCCTATTATTCCATCATAAGTTATTGCGAAGTGCAAACCTACTAAGTGAAAATCGTGTGAAATAATGTATTTACCTGTGTGTTGTAACGAACTGTCTTTTCTGCTTCCGCTCGCCACAATTTGCCGCGGCTAGCTCACAGAGTTTCGCGTATCCGTTCCACCGAATTTATAGATTTGACGTGATTGCCCAAGCCGAGAAAATAATACAAATAGCTTGAAGTTTCCACACTCTTTATTTTGAGACTTCTTTACACTACAAAGGCTTTCTTTCTCTTTTACTCGTTACTCCTTCCGTTTCTGCTGGCTCCGTCGTCGGCGTCCTATGCGGGTTGTCCAGGATACGCCGCCGCTACTCCGTCGCCGATGGTACTCCTGTCGCCGCGCTGCTAGCAATTCCGCTACCCTCCGCCCTTTGGCCTTGAGAAACACCCCCATACGCTCCGGCGCCAGGTTTGGAAGTTGCCGTGTGACGTCTCCGCTACACCGGGACACCGTGCATACGCTCCGGTGCCAGGTTTGGAAGCCGCCGTGTGCCTGATCGTATGTCGCGCTCCCGCTACGTCGGGACACCGTGCATACGCGCCGGCGAACCCGAGTTTGTAGTGGCGGGGCTAATGACCAGGGTGTTCTCACTTGGTCTGTGACTTGGACGCGAGTTCTCGAGTCGGCCGATCCTTGTTTCGCAGGACCACGCCTGTTGGTTGCGATTCCAGGAGTCGGTAAGGCCTACGCCAGACTTATCCTTTCTTCACTTCCTTGCAAGGCTACCTGCCGTGTTCGGGAATGGCCCTACTCGACTCTGACGCCCCGGGCTTATAGAGGAAACAGTCCAGCAACGGATCCTTGTCTCCCTTGTTCTGTACGTCTCGTGGTTACCGGGCGTGTGATCCCAAGTAGGCCTCCTTGTTTCGCAGGACCACCCCTGTTGGTTATGATTTCAGGAGTCGGTAAGGCATACGCCAGACTTATCCTTTCCTCACTTCCTTGCAAGGCTACCTGCCGTGTTCGGGAGTGGCTCAACTCGGTCTCCCCACCCTGGTTCTGTCTTGCGTCTCGTCCTTTACGTTTCGTGTACACCGGGCGTGCGATCCCGAGTCGGTCTATCCTTGTCTCGCAGGACCACGCCTGTTGGTTGTAATTTCAGGAATCGGTAAGGCGTACGCCAGACGTATCCTTCCCTTACTTCCTTGCAAGGCTACCTGCCGTGTTCGGACCAACTCGATTACACGACCCTTGGTTTCCAGAGGAAGGTCCAGCAATGGATCCTTTCCTTATTGTCTTATTCGCTCTCCTTGCGCTTGGCTGTCGGACTCTCCAAAGGCGGTCCTTCAACTCAAACAAACCGAATCCTTTTTAGAAACGCTGTAACACTTGAATGGCGGACTCTCCACAGGCGGTCCTCTAACTCAACGCTACAAGCTTCCTAAAAAGACTCGTCCCGAGCCGCTCCAATGGGCCTCCTTTTATACTGACTGGAGCGCCCGTCAATCCTCCTGGATTCTGCTCCTGCCATTAATCCTGCTTCCAGAATCACGCCACTTTTCAGTTGGCGGGTCGCTGTCCGTGGCCCCTCGTTTCCCCCGGCCACGGATCTCTGCTGCTGGTATGTGGTGCACCGGTGGGCTTCCAGGGCCCGTTGCACTCTTCGTCGCAACCCCCCCCCCGCCTTTGCTCCTTGCCGCTCACCCCGCCACACTTTCTAAGGCACGCCTGCGCATCGTGCTGATTCCCCCACTGGACTACTTTCCCAACGTTGCCCCGGGACCCGTTACGTTCCACGTCGATTCCTTCTTCCCCGGGTGGCGCCGTTGACCCTTTCACCGGTCACCGTTACGTTCCAATTAGATTCCGTCCTCCCACGGGTAGCCTTTCGCCGGAACCCACGGTAACTGGCTTTCACCTTTCTCCCCAACCCCCCGTACTGATCCTGCCGACATTCCCTTGGGCTGCCCGGGTTGATGACCGGTGGTTGACCCCCTTTTTCCGCGATATGTCTGCACCGGTATCTATTAAGAATGCAAGTTTTTTATTTGTCTTTACATTGAAAAAGTCAACAAATATGTTTAAACTAAGATTGATGGTATCCACCGCAGAGTTTTCTACTGCTGAATATCTGAGGGTTGCTGCAAGTTTCCTTGATTGTTCTGGGCTACTCTAACATTGTTATGCGTGTTGTTGTTATTGTAGCTTCGAGGTGAGTTACCACGTCCTCGATTGTTTCCTCTGTATTGACCTCTTCCATTATTATTATAATTGGTACTGTTGTAGTTGTAATAATTATTACGTCCAGAGCTTTAAGAGCTTTTGTCATCTGCTAAACCTCTGTAACCATCTGTATATTGGTTAGCAGTTTTGTTGCGTTGCTGTACATTCATCAGTTCAGCTGATAATACTTCTACAGTTTCGCCTATGAAATTGCTTTTTAGTCCGGTAATGACTTCTGATATAGTTGTTCATTTAGCTTTGTTTTTATACCCTTGCAGAGGGTATTATAATTTTGTCCAAAAGTGTGGAACGCAGTGAAGGAGACATCTCCGACCCTATAAAGTATATATATTCTTGATCAGGATCACCTCCTGAGTTGATATGAGCATGTCCGTCTGTCCGTCTGTCCGTCTGTCCGTCTGTCTGTCTGTCCGTCTGTCTGTTTCTACGCAAACTAGTCTCTCAGTTTTAAAGCTATCGTCTTGAAACTTTGCACACACCCTTCTTTCCTTTGCACGCAGTATATAAGTCGGAACGGCCGGGATCGGCCGACTATATCTTATAGCTGCCATATAACTGATTGATCGGAAATGGTATAACTTTGGTGTTTTTAGAGTTAGAGAGTTCAAATTTGACATGAAAGCTATTTTTGGCAAAATAATACGACATGCCAAATTTCATAAGGATCGGCCGACTATATCTTATAGCTGCCATATAACTGAACGATCGGAAATGACCCAACTTTCGTGTTTTTGAAGATAAAAAGCTGAAACTTAATACAGATTCTATTTTTGGCCAGTTGATCCAACCTACCAAATTTCATTAGGATCGGCCGACTATATCTTATAGCTGCCATATAACTGAACGATCGGAAATGGTATTTGGTAGAAATATCAACTTTCGTATTTTTGAAGATAGAAGTTTGGGACTTTTTTTAGATTTTTTATTTTAGTTAATTAGTTTTATTATGATGTAATCATAAGGATCGGCCAACTATATCTGATGTTTGCGATATATATCCGGTTTTAACTGCAAGGGTATATAAACTTCGGCTCCGCCCGAAGTTAGCTTTGCTTTCTTGTTATTATTAAAATTTATGTATTATAAATTTATTTATTATTTATTATTTATTATTATTTTGCCCTCGGAGGCTATAAAACTACTTATTAACATTCCAAACTTAATGTGGCAATGTGATAGCTGCGTCATTGGAAATGATTCGTATTCCAAAATTGATGAGCTGAATCATAAGGTTCTAAATCTAGGATCCCTTTTCGAAAGCCTTTGTGCCAAAGTGGATCACGCCCTGGTAAATGGAGCGGATGGACCCGCTGGGCCCGAGGTCTCTTCGGCTGGGGTCCATGTTGTTGCTCCCCCTTCTATGCCTACCAGCACTGGAAGCAAAAAGGCTACATTGGGCCAGGCCCCAACGGCATCAAAGGTGGCTGTCCCAAGGAAGAAGCGGATTAACCCACATAGGCGCATTGTGGGACAAGCACCCAGTTGCGCTCAGCTTTAAGTGCTTCCCACCTTAAAATACCTTCATATTGGTAAATTCCCGACGTCTAAACAACCAGATGCACTGTGCAAGTTTGATAGGCTGAACGTAAAGCCGAGTGATTTAGCCAGTGCTAGGCTGATCAAAAAAGATGCTGACATCAAAACCCTCAAGTTCGTCGACCTAAAATTGGGAGTTCCGGAGCAACATTTCCTTACATTCTTCAATGATGACTTTGGGCCTATGTCGATAAAAGTCAGCCGGTTTGTGCATAGAGAGCCGGCCTAGGTTATTGACCTCCCGGCGATTCTTCCACTACCACAAACGCGATCTTCAAAAAAACCCACAGTAAGCGGCGCTGCTGTCGCCGTTACTTCTTATTCTTCCTCAAGCTTCTATTTGTCACCCCGATTGCTCTCTTGGTAGCGCAGCACCAACAACGGTTGATGCTTTCTTCAATTCCTCAAATAATTTGCTTCGTTCGCTGATCGATATTCTCCAACAACAACAACTTTACTCAAGGCTAGTTGTTTACTTCTTATCTTTACTTGTGCATGTTCAGCAACAATAAGACGATGGTAATCGAGACGTTGTCAAAGCATCGCGGCTCGTCTTATCTCTTTTCGCTGGGGCACTCGCTGGTGCCTTCTTTTCGCCGATGGAAGATGTTTATTTACGTTTTGGATGTGAGAGTGGATCTTTGCTGCGTTTGGATGTTTTTTTGTTTTTTAATTGTTTATTAACAAAGAAAAACTTAAAACTAAGCTCTAACCATAAAGTGCATACTAAGTCCCTGTCCTCTGCGGTAATGCCGCTAGGCTTTGCTTCGCAGAGCCAGGATTAGCGTGCTTATGCGCCCCACTACTGTTGTTTGCCTAGGCTAGCCTAGCCTCCGCTCGGAGTCTCTCTAGCCGTCTCAGCTTCTTCATTGTTAAGGCGGCGAAGCTGCTCATGCCTGCCCAGAACTGGGCGTCCTCCAGCATCCTCCTTCCGATAAGGTCCGCCGTCGCTGTTTCCCCTAGGAGTGTCCGCCTGGGGAATGAAAAGCGTGGACCACATGCTCCGCCGTCTCGTCTAACCCGCATCCGGGGCACCTTGGGTCATCGTGTCCAAATTTATATAGACAACTCATGAAGCAACCGTGGCAGCTGATTAACTGCATCAGCCAGAAATTTACTTTCCCGTGACTTCTTTGGAGCCATTTCTCAAGGTCAGGGAACAGTTGGTGGGTCCAGCGTCCCTTGGTCGACTCGTCCTATCATTGTTGCCACTTCTGGATGCTCGTAGCTCTCGAGCTCACTTTAAGCCGACGGCGTGTCGCTGCCGGAGCCTGCCCGCTCAGCGCTGCTAGAGCCTGATATAGCTCTTGTCGCTCCGCCGCGAGCAGGTCGATTGGCACCATGCCTGCTATGACGAGAGCTGCGTCCTCCGAGATCGTGCGGTAGTCCGAGCACACCCTTAAGGCGCAAAGTCTGTATGTGCCGATCAAACCTTTGGTGTACGACCTTGTCTTGGCTGCATCCGCCCACACGAGGGCTGCGTAGAGCATTGTTGCGCTGCAGACGGTCTGGAGAAGTAGTCTACGTCCTTGCTTCGGGCCCCTACAGTTGAGCATGATCCTCCCTAGTGCTCTGGCGACATTCGCTGCCTTGCGATTGGCTTCTGCGAAGTGCCCCCTGAAGCTAAGCCTCGTGTCCAGCGTTACTCCCAGGTACCTGATGGCCCTGGTTGATGTGACCACATATCCGCCTACATTTACTATGGCCGTCTCCACCCGCTTCCGGCTTGAAATCAGGACAGCCTATGTCTTATGGTGGGCTAGGCTTAGCCCTGCCTGTTCCAGCCAACCGATTTCATTTACAATTGCAGCATTGCAGTACTCCTCTACTTCGTGGATTGTCTTGGCGACGACCACTACCGCGATGTCCTCCGCGAATACGACTAGGTGTGTCCGTTCCGGGAGCTCAAGTCTGAGGACCCCGTCGTACATTACATTCCAAAGGGCTGAGCCTAAAACTGAGCCTTGAGGGACTCCGCAGGTGGCCGCATACTCTCGGATACCTGAGGTCGTCTCGAACCTAATAGTACGATCGCTGAGGTACGACCTTATTACCTCCACAATGCTAGTCGGCACGCGGAGATTGCGCAGCGCCTTCACAATGACATCCCACCTGGCTGTATTGAAGGCGTTTTTGATGTCCTGATGGGCGATCAGGCAGTACTCTTTACTTCCGCCCGCCCATCTGGTCCCCTCGATTGCCTTGGCTGCAATCCTCCTGACCAAGGAAATTGCGTCGACCGTGGAATGGTGTTCCCTGAACCCGTATTGCGATGGGGAGAGATCTCCCGCGCGGATTACAGCCTCCGGAATATGCAGCGCCTTAGGGCTTTGCCGGCATGGTCAATGAGGCAAATCGGCCTTAAGGACGACGGATCCTACGGCGGCTTGCATCGCTTTGGAAGCAGGACCAGGCTTTGTACTTTAAACCTTTTAGGGAAAACGCCTTCATATAGCATGCGTTGAAGATCCTGGCGAACCGGTCCGGGCACGCAGTCATCGCCAGTTTAATCGCGCTGTCTGGGATCCCATCTGGACCAGGAGCTTTTCCGACCTGGATAGCCTATTTCCTGAGCTGGCGTAGAGCCGGCAGGTTCTCTTGCTTGACTTGACCCAGGAGACTCCACTCCACTCGGCTGCGTCGGGAAGAGGTGATCCACAATGGCTCTCATTGTGGCGGCTTCTTTTGGAGCGATCGGCTTTGCCTGCTTCGCTTTCTTGACTACGGTCCGGTAGGCCGATCCCCACGGGTCTTGCTCTGCAGCGTCGCACATCTCGAGGAAGCACTTAGTCTTTGCCTCCCTTATCAGCTTCTTCAGAATCTTCCTCTTTGCCGCGAAGTCCTCTCTTTTTTGTTCGAAGTCCGGCCTTCCTCTGGCTCTTTGAGGCAACCTTCTGGTTCGGAGGCACTCCATGCGCGCATGGGCTATTCTCCGGCGACCACCAGGGCACCGGTTCATGGTTCCTTGAATGACCAAGGCTACACCTCATGCTGGCTCGGCAGGCCTGTAGAACCGCCGCCATGGTGTTGTGAACATCGCATTCAGCGTCGCCCGAAGAATCCGGAATCCTTCGTTCCTGTGAAAATTTTTGCGGTTGCAATGTAGCCGGATTGAATCTTGGTGGCTTCGCTGTTGTGGAAGCTTGCTCTCTCTCCTCGATGTCGCAGACTATATATTTGTGGTCGCTCACAGTATAGTCATCACTGAGGGACCACCATGTCCTCCGAAATAGACCGCTGCTGCAGAAGGTAAGGTCCACAATTGATACATACCCCGCCTTGCGGAGAGCAACACTTGAACGTGTTTTGGGAGCCAGTGTTCAACAGGTCTACGTCAAGAGTCGCAAAGGTCTCTTGGAGGGTTCGACCCCTGGCGTTGGTGCGCGATGAGCCCCATTCCTCCGCCCAGGCGTTGAAATCGCCAGCGATCACCACCTGGGATTTGTGCCTTGCGTCCTGGGCTATCTGGTCTAGTGTGTGGCTATATTAGGGCTATATCTGCCCTACCGTCTATTAGGGCTATATCTGCCCGCTTCTCTCTTAAAACCTGCTCGAATAGGCTATGGGCTACTTCGCAGTGGTTGAGGTTGATCTGGATGAACCTCATTCTCTGCTTTGTTTCGTTGCATCAGTTTTACCGAGAGGGCATCTCTTGCTGCCAGAGGAAGCACTCAGCCGCGTTTGTGCAGGAAGTCACTTTGTGACCTGGCTTTCCGCATCTGAAACACCAGTCGCTTCTATCTGTCCGCTCTTTGCAGAAAGCGGCGATGTGCCCGAGCGAGAGTCCTTCGTTGTAAGGTCGTCCAGGTCGCGGATCTCAATGTTGGTCTCGCCTGTGACCGCTCGAACTCTCGCTGCCTCGCCGAGCACCTGGGAAAGCGTCTGCCGCATCTTGAGAGCGTTTGGATCCTTAGCTCCCAGTTCGCTTGCCATCTTGCCGTCGGGTGACCAGTTTGAGGACATCGCCCTGTGTGGATCCTGCGTTCCCCGTTATTATGAGCTCGTCGGGGCGGCTCTTCTTGGGCTGGCTTGGCGTCCTTTTTACCATTTTGGTTTGCCCTATTTGATGGTGGCATCTCTGTAGAGCGTTTCGTCCTTGCTACTTGGCTGTAAGAGGCTCGTTCCGGTGAGGTCTGAGTAGCTTTCTCGACTCGTGAACTGCAGTTCGGTGCTTCCCCGCTGCAACCACACACGGCCCTTCCTTCCTGATTCGGGGCAGTGAGGGTCTGGTCCCTCGGCAGCTCCTGCAACTCCTTCAACCTCGCGAAAGAGTTCTTTATGACCTGGTTTATGCTTCGTACCTTTTGGTCGGGAACGCCTGACAATAAATTGGATATACTCCACATGCACCAGTATCAGGAGTGTACTTTCATCATGGCCGTCTAGCCGTCCAATTCCCAGCTGGGACCGCAGCTATAATTCGTCTTCGGACTCCAATAAAAGTTTAAAAGTTCGATTCCAAAATATAATATATCGGGAATGAGGTCTAAGTCCCAGATGGTTTTCCTGAATTCTTCTAAATCCTTATGGAAACGTGGCTCAAAAAAAACTTTAGCTCCTCTGAGTTCTTCGAGCCTAACTTGTACCAAGTATTTCGAAAAAATCGAGATGCATCCAGGAGTGTGTGTGTGCGAGGAGGTGGTATGATCATCGCTATCCGTCTATATCTTCAGGCTACATCAGTGCGCCTTCGTGTGGACAACCATCTACTGGATCAGCCTGCCGTTTCAGTCCGGTGCATTCATGGCCCTTCCTTCCTAATTCGGGGCAGTGAGGGTCTGGTCCCTCAGCAGCTCCTGCAACTCCTTCAACCTCATCATTGCGTCGTATATCCCTCCAAACAGCGCATTTAGTATCTGTCATGCGCATATAGAAAACATCACCAGTGTCTGTGCTAGAACGTTTGACCCTAGTACTTGGATGGTAGGTGTCGATTTAAACATAAGCTCTATCGGCTGGTCTCGGGACACAGAGTCACCCTGCATGCAACGTTCACCAAAGTCATGAAATTGTAGTTGTAGATGATGTTTTTAGTCTGGGCCTTCTTAAAGTAAATAATATTTTTATCTTATATTTTTAAATAACGTGGTTAATAAGTCCATGTCATGTTCACCACAAGCCGTTAGTAATTTATATTGAGTTTTATAGTTTTTTCCCTTCTGCTCCACCCATTCCATATTATTATCTGAATGATACTAGCTTATCACTTATTAATGCTTTTATTTCAGCCTCTGATTGGGTTTCATTTTTTTCGAAAGGCTCAATCGATGATTGTTATACTAAGTCCTTGGTTGCCCTTATTTATGCCCCTCTGCGGGTAAAAAGATCCTATAGGCTTCTCTGATATACAAAAGGTTTAAAAAACTTAAAGAATAGATGGGATAAGCATTACTAACGATTTATAAAGACAGAGAAGCCTCAAGCAGGAGAGCTGTACCTTCAATTTAAGAGGGAGTTTGAATTACTTAATAAGTTTCATTACAAGCAGTATATATCCGATATCGAAGCTAGCCTTCGATCCAACCGTAAAGCTTTTTGACGGTTTGTTAACAGCAAAAAGTCAAAATCGGACATACCTTCATCCATATGTTATGGTAATTAAGCAGCCGACTCGGATCAGGGCGTTTCTGAACTTTTTGCAAAATATTTTTCCTTTAACTTGCAGCCGAAGGTTCCTTGGAGTGATAATAAAACTCTTTTTAGCATTCATCCTTTTTTCAATGTAAGTAGCATGGACGTATTGAACTGTGACCTAGTTGAAGTCACAGGACATTTTACCGAGTCGCACACAGCTGACTTGGGTGGTATCTCCCCATTCTTTCTTTAGAAGAGTATGGATTCCTTTTCTACTCCCCTTCAACTTCTATTCTCCTTGTCGCTCTCATCTGGTAGATTCCCCTATCGGGGTTTGTGATTACTTCACAAAGGTGGCAGTAGGTCTGATGTTACCAACTATCGACCTATAGCCAAAATTTGCAATGGCGCAAAGATACTGGAGCGGATAGTTACTGAAAAATTGACATTTCTGGCTCGTAATTTTATATCCCCCAACTAGCATGGTTTCTTGCCTGGGAGGTCTACTACATCTAATTTAGCGGTCTTCTCTAAGCACTGCGTTGAAGCTTTTGAAAACCGACTTCGGGATAATCCCATTTACACTGACTTCTCCAAAGCCTTTGACAAAGTCTGTCATGCTGCCCTTCTGGCCAAGTTATATAAATTAGGTATTCATTCCTGCCTATTAAGTTGGTTCGAGTCTTATCTGGCTGACCGACCGTGTTACATTTCTATTGGAGGCGCTATCTCAAGTCCATTTGTCACCTCCTCTGGTCATCCATAAGGCAGCTCTCTAGGACCTCTCCTATTTATTATTTTCACTAATGACATCTCTTCATGCTCCCGTAATCTTCTCCCATAAAACATATCAAAGTGTCTGATTACCCGTTACAGTAAGCGGTCTCTTAAAATCTGCACGGGTTATTCCATCAATTATTATAGTTTGGCAGCTAAAGAGGAGGTGTTAGATCTGGTTGTCTTAATCGACACCAAATTTAAATTTTCTGGTCACTTTGACTATATTTTGCCTAAAGCTAGGCTTTGTGAAAAAGTACGTGAACCAATAAGAAAGTCCACACTCTCAGCGTCTACGCTGCATTTATTCGGTCGAGGCTAGAATATGCCTCAATCATTTGGAATCCGGATTGTATAGTTCGTTCCAACAGAGTTCGTTTCGTTCGTTTCGTTGTATATTTCGTTTTCTCTACCGCCTCTTCATACCGGAGCCTCTGCCTTATTCTCAATGCTTGCACGTTGGGGGCTGGCAGCTTTAAGTTTTTTAAATAATATAGAAGCTAATAACATTGATTGTCTCTTTTTTAATGAGATCTTTGTACTTCGTTACTTTTCCCGTTTAGGATCAAGTGTCACAGGGCCAATTACCTTTTAAACGAGCCGATTGAGCGGGCTCTTTCTTATTTTAATTCTTTGCCGCCTAGCATCCGAATTGAGTGGGGCTCTGATAATGTCGTGTTTAAACGCATGTTAATCAGGCACTTATTAGGTTTTTATTAGTATTGTAGTAGTATTTATTAGTTTGTAAGTTGTTATTTTGTAGCCATGTAAGGATTTATTCGTTGGCGAAATAAATAAATAAAGATTTCTGCTTTACCATCAAATACTGGTATAGGCTTTGATGCAGTGTCGATGTAATCAATATTTGACTGTGGTTTCAATACTTGATACCAATGATCTTGATTAGCTTAATATAGAGTTTCATTGCCGTGCACAGTGATATGAGACATTGCACAGAGTGCCCAAATGAAGTCCGAAGGTCCAAATGAAGTCCGAATCTAACTCGAATAGACCTAGGAGGTCTACTTTCCCGAAATGTCAAGCACGATCCCAACTGTAAGGACAATATGGCACTTCTGTTACTAATTTTTGTTAGTATCGTTTGACTTCTCCATGGTCCAGCAGAAATGAGTTGACCAAGGCAGCTTTTGCAAGTTGGCAGGCCCTTGATCTGACTGTTTAGAATGACGACTTTGTGTAGCAAGGACATGGTGGTATTGACGGTCCCAAAGAATATTTACAAATGCATGTACTTCCGTCGATAACTAATGGAAGACTAATTGTGGCAATAGGCACTTCGTTCTAGAAATGGACAACCAAGAAAAATAATCCCATGCTAAAAAGCAGTTGTCTGTATTTTAGAAACATAAATGTCTGGAGGTTACTCTAATCACAAATGGTAGTCGCCAGAGCAAGGAAACCCCAACAGAAATGAACATTCAAAATAATTTTTACTTTCAGTGCTGCGCTATGAAACTCTTCAGGATGAAGGGCCCGCATTTACCTAATGCCTATCCATAGTACGAGCAATTAGGGGCAATTATCACATGGCGGTGAAATAGCAAAACAACATTAAGAGGCCCCTTGCGAAAATATTAAGATGGGTCTTTAAACTACAACCATACTACTAAGTAATCAGCTCCCAGAAGCATAATTTTAATGTGGTCCCGGATGAACATTCTTGCCTGCCGGTAATGAAACAGTTAAGGAGCGTTTGGGCTACAGAGTACATGTATACAGACTACATGTATGCCTGTATTACATGTAGTCTGTAATATTGTGATACAGGGCAGAGAGCCAAGAATGCCTTATTTAAGGCCATATTTAAAAACACACTGGGAATAGGAGCAGGGCATGAAACATCACCGGACAGTCAATCTTTAATCCTAACCTTACTTCTTCGTCAAGAACAGAAGAGAGGTACTTGACCTTACTTTCTTTTTTTATTTTAGGTTTTAGTGTTTTTCCTAAAATCGGATCGGGCGCCACTTGAGCCCTTTAAAACCAAGCCTTTAACTTCTCTAGTAAACAAACACAGAAGTAACTTGGAGGCGTTTAAGGCGGATTACAAGCAGTTTACATTACACGCAGTAACTGCGTAGAGCAAAGAGAAATGTCTGGACGAGGTTCTGCACGAGCATTCTGGGGACCTCGGAGGCCTTCTACCTTAGGAAGGTTCTCGCAACCACTGCACTTAATGTAGGATACATTAAGACCACGGATGGTAGAGGCTGTTACAAATGCACATTTCCCAGAGTGTTCTCAGGAGAAAACAATCAAGGAAATGCAGAGCCAGGGGGCACCTCGAATACCTCCTAAGTAATAGGAATCTCCTTTAAATCTCCAGGCCCAGATGGACTTGGTAAACAGGTCCGTTGATGCGACTCAAAGAGGAGAGTCTCTTCAGAGATACGTCAGGAGAGGCACTCCGCAAGGAGGTCTACTCTCCCCCTTTTCTGGAACGTGGTGCTTAATAACCTACTCGGCGGATCTCTAAAGGGTGGTGGATGCAATGTAATTGCTTATGCGGATTATGTCGCAATTGCCTTCACTGGAAAATTTGCCCAGACTCTATGCGACCGCGTAGATACAGCAGTCGTTATACCTACACTTTTCAACGGTGTAGTGGTATGGTGGCCTGCCCTAACAAGCTCCATATGTAAGGAAAGGTTTACGAAAACGCAAAGGATGGGGGAGGTTTGCATTATAGGTAGTCTCCGTACCACACCAATTGACGCCTTAGACTTCATACTCAATCTTCTGCCTGTAGAGATATTGAGGGCAAGGTCGCCACGGTCTCGGCAGTTAAGCTACGTGAGTTGGGGCTATGAAAAAGAACTAACTATGGACATACCACGTTGGACTTATACCGTTATACCTATATCCCACCTCAAACTAACAGGTCTTCATTTATAGAGGGGGGAATGAAAGGCACATATTGATATATACACGTTTGGTTCAAAGATGAATGGCCAGATGGGAGGCGGTTTTGACTGCGAGCGTCTGTGTCGAAATGAGTCCTTGAGAGTCTGAGAGTCTGGGCAGACTCCCCTGTAGTATGTTCCAAGCTGAAGTAATAGCTATCATGAAAGAACTTAGATCCCCAGCACTTGCTGGCAATCATGAAACTATTATAAACAGGAAAATTGCGCCGCTGGCGAATAAGCAAGGGCAGGTTCTACCAACTACAACTACGATTACTGTAGTAGCTGCTGGGATGTGGAGAAGGAGACAGTCACACACCTCCTGTGCCACTGCATTGCGATTGGGTGTAGTCAACTCAAACGCCTGGGTGTGGACCTAACAGACCTCACGGAAATCGATCCACATGGACTAGTATCTGGAAAGTTGGATGGGACCGCGAGCTGCCGCCAGAAAAAAGGCAGAGAGAGAAGCTGCAGCAGGTCGAGCCAACAGGACAGTATCTAAACAAAACATGATAACGTTCCGGATAAGCCACGCCTTCGGAAAACGTAAAGAAGCTGCAAGAATTATTCGAGCTATGGCAGGCCCTCACGAAGAAAAAAAAGAGGGCACATCTTAGTGAGCTAAAGTGCTACGAAGAAGAGTCCTCGGTAAAGGAAAAACATTAAAAGAAAATCAAGAAAGAAAAGCTAACCTCAGGCGGAGTCAAAGTTAACGCTTTGGATATATTGGATATATATCACCAATATAGAATATAGCTGGCCGATCCTTATGAGAATTTCATTAAAAAACCATATTCTTGGAATACAAAATTTAAAAAAAGGCCAAGCTTTTAGTCTTAATAACAAAAACGTTGGGTCATTTCCAATTATTTCGCTATGACAGCTATAGAATATTTATTTATTTATTAGATATGATAGAAAAGTCGTGTTTGGTCTGTTAAGCGCCGCCCGAGCTGCTGAGTGCCGTGCCGAAAGTCTGGGGCCGAGGCCGCCGAGAGACAATAAAGCTAATTTATATTCAACTACAACACAAAAAAAAAATATTGTATTTAATTCTATAAAATTCTATTCTATTCTATTCTAATTTCGACCAACGACCGCTAATTTTTCAACCAAGCCCGCTATTTCTCTCTCGGCTATATGTGTGTATGTGTGTGTGCAGATAAACCCAGATAAATGTGCAAATTTAAGCTTATGACTAAACTTAACACGCTCATGTGCTAAATTAAACCTACTGAAGAATAATTAATAACTAAAAGTGTTAATTTGTGCCAAAATGCCAGCAAATTCGACCGTCCAATTAAAATAATTAAAAACCTAAACCCGATTTATATGTGTACAGTGACGTCCCTGCCATCGACTAAGATTGCCACACCTCCTGCTAATTTATTCAAACGCCAATTAGAGCTAATTAATTCTCCAAAATAATTTATGCTAAAGGATCCTATAAATTATAAATTATTAATTTTTTTAATTCGTGCTAAATTTTTTATTGCAGTGAAATAGCTTAATTCTTCATGTGTAGGGTACGGGGCTGCACCTGCACATTTTATGACATGCACACAGTTAATCTTTTTTTTTTTTAAATCGTTTATTAACAAAGAAAGACTTAAAACTAAGCTCTAACAAGAAGAAAAAGTGAAAAAGTGTCTACTAGGTCCCTGTCCCCTGCGGTAATGCCGCTAGGCTTTGCTTCGCAGGGCCAGGAAATTGGCGTGCTTATGCGCCCCACTACAGTTGGCCTAGGCTAGCCTAGCCTCCGCTCGGAGTCGCTCTAGCCTTCTCAGCTCCTTCATCATGTAGGCGGCGAAGCTGCTCAAGTCTGCCCAGAACTGGGCGTCCTCCAGCAACCTCCTTCTGATGACGTCCGCCGTCGCCACTTCCCCAAGGAGTCTCCGCCTGGGGATCGAAAAACGTGGGCAGTCCAGGACCACATGCTCCGCCGTCTCATCAACCCCGCATTCAGGGCACCTTGGGTCATCATCGTGTCCGAATTTGAACAGGTAACTCCTAAAGCATCCGTGGCCGCTGAGAACCTGCGTGAGCCAGAAGTTCACTTCTCCGTGACTTCTCTGTAGCCAATTCTTGAGGTCGGGGACTAGTTGGTGGGTCCACCGTCCCTTGGTCGACTCGTCCCACCTTTGTTGCCACTTCTGTATACTCGAAGCTCTCGAGATCTCTTTAAGCCGACGGCGTGTCGCTGCCGGAGTTTGCCCGTTCAGAGCTACTAGAGCCTGGTATAGCAGGTCGAATAGCACCATGCCTGCTATGACGAGAGCTGCGTCGTCGGAGATCGAGCGGTAGCCCGAGCACACCCTTAAGGCGCACAGTCTATATGTGCTGGTCAGACCTTTGGTATACGACCTTGTTTTGGCTGCATCAGCCCACACGGGGGCTGCGTAGAGCATCGTTGCGCTGCAGACGGTCTGGAGAAGTAAACGACGTCCTTGCTTCGGGCCCCTACAGTGGAGCATGATCCTCCCTAGTGCTCTGGCGACATTCGCCGCCTTGCGATTTGCTACTGCGAAGTGCTCCCTGAAGCTAAGCCTCGTGTCCAGCGTTACTCCAAGGTACCTGATGGCCCTGGTTGTTTTGACCACATGTTCTCCCACGCTGATTGAAGCCGTCTCCACTCGCTTCCTGCTCGAAATCAGGACAGCCTCCGTCTTGTGGTGGGCTAGGCTTAGCCCTACCTGTTCCAGCCAACTGATGGCGTTTGCAATTGCAGCGTTGCAGTGCTCCTCTGCTTCCTGCATCGTCTTGGCCACGGCGACTACCGCGATGTCGTCCGCGAATCCAACTTGATGTGTACGTTCCGGAAGGTCGAGTCTGAGGACCCCGTCGTACATAAGATTCCAAAGGGCTGGGCCTAAAACTGAGCCTTGAGGGACACCACAGGAGGCCGCATGCTCTCGGATGCCTGAGGTCGTCTCATACCTAATAGTGCGATCACTGAGGTACGACCTTATGATCTCCACAAGTTAATCTTGGCTGCAGTTATATGCACGCTCAGCTAGAAGAAAACGAAAAGACAAATTAAAGCTAAGCTAAAGTTCAGTGACCCAATTTTTGTGACCGCCTGAATTTAAATAACTAAATATTAATACTAATGCTAAACTTAATATTTAGTTCCACGCTAATGACTTCTTAAATTCGTTTTGCGGCTTTATTGCACTCGGCTGTTTAAATCTATGGCAAACTAAAAAAAAAAAAGCCTTATTAAAATTTGCGACCACCCGGCTAAAATTAAATAAATATTAAATCTAAAGTTTTAACTTTAATATTTTATTGCCAGCCATCGACCGCTATGATCGCCAAATTCTTTATTGGCCATACTTGTGTGTTTGTGCAAATAAAAGCTAATGATCTGTCTTAACCCATTTATGAACACTGTCTTAACCCATCCCCGATAATGACTGCAGTTGGAACACCCCTGCCAACTGCTAATCCACCAATTGGAACTGAAATATATTCCAAAATACTTTAATTAAAACAAAACAAAAGAGAAAAATAAATAATTAAATTAAAAAAAATAAAAACAATAATAATAAATAATAATAATAATAATAATAAATAAATAAAAACAATTCTGAATAAAACGAGACCAACTTCATTAGGAAGTTATGAAAATTGTTGATGTTATAACGCTTTTCCCAAAACAAGTCAGTGCAATTTTACTAGCGCTCCGAAGTAAAAGTGTGTAAAAGAAAGGAATAATGGAAATGGAACGGCACACCATTACTCCGGAACGCTAGCAAGATTGGACTGACTTGTTTTGGGAAAAGCGTAATAACTTCAACAATTTTCATAATTTCCTAATAAAATTGGTCTTGTTTTATTCAGAATCAACGAGACAATATTGATATGTGTCGAAAATACCATTTCTTGGAAGTTGTACCGAAAAAATGGCGTCAAAGTCCAAAAAACACGACAAAAATTCAAAAATGTCAGTTTCCTGCGTAAAAATTGTATCTTTTTTGTTGAAATAAATTAAAGATATATTTTTTTTTCAAAAGCTCCAACATTTAACTATAAAAAAACGAAAACAAAAGTTAAAATCGGTTTAAAATTACGCGTTTAGGAATTTTTAAGAGCAAAAAAGTCCCGAAAAAACGTTTTTTCCAAATAAATCAAGACTTTGACGGTGTTTGAAAAATTTCAAACATGGTTTTATACTATACTCGACCTAATGAACAATTCCTACTAGGTCTCTTCAAAAGTTCCTCCAATTTTTCTGTTTTTGTCGCACTGTGTTATTGCACTTCCCGGCTAAGACTAATGGAAGTCAACCACCTGGTGAAGACTGATAATATTCAACCACCTGGCTACTGGATCTACTACTGAGGGCATCACCTTATGAAGCGGCTAATTCTGTGGAATTCTGACCGGAGCTAAATTATAATCCCAGGCTAATGATTTCTTTGGGATTATTTTATTTAAACCAGCTGATAACTGTGTTTATATCTCCGCAGTTTCCTTACTGACTGCTGTCTAGTGCGTTTTGGCGCCGAATTGTATGCTATGTTTTTTACTATTGTTTCGAGGCATCTTTGACGTCTTTTGTGGATGCTACGTTTCTTCCTGGATGCCCCCTCTGGATGATCGTGTTGGAGCTATGCTGTTAGATTTTTTGACCCCCTCTGCTATGTTATTGGAGGGGCCTTGTTGACGCCGGGATGCTTGATTTCCTGTAACCGCTATTTGACCTGCTAAATGACTGCTTGGAAGAAAGACGCGAAGAAACAAGAAGAACAGCTACTTCATCTGTTGCGCCTGCTAAGTTCTAATTTGAAGTTTGCGCCGAAACCCGCTGGGGGCCGGACATCTATTATGGAAGCTATGATTTTTCCCTGATGTCCCCTTTCTGATGGCCACGTTGGAGCTTGATGTCGAATTATTGGCCCCCTCTGCTGTGTTCTTGATGGGCCATATTGGCGCTGCGATGCCTGAATTTCTTCTCCAGCCCGGTTTCACCTAGAAGATCAGCTACTTTTCCCAGCTGCGCCTGCTAAGTTTTTAATTTGAAGTTTGCACCGACAACCGTTCGAGGACTGCTAGACGTCTATTATGGATGCTATATTTTTTCCTGGATGTCCCCCTTCTGATGACCTTGTTGGAGCTATGCTGTCTAATTATTGGCCCCCTCTGGCATGTTCTTGAGGGGCTATATTGGCGCGGTGATGTTTGAAGTTCTTCTCCTGCCTGGCTGCCACCAAGAAGATCAGCCACTTTTCCTGCTGCGCCTGCTAATTCCTAATTTGAAGTTTGCACCGACAGCCATTTGAGGGCCACTGGACGTCTACTGCGGATGCTATGTTTTTTTCTGATGTCCCCCTTTTGATGACCTCGTTGGAGCTATGCTGTCGAATTATTGGCCCCCTCTGCTATGTTCTTGAGGGGACATTTTCTTCATTTTAATTTATTTATTTCTAATAAAATTTCTATTTAATGCATGTTTATTTATTTTTGCATTTTATTATTTATTGGACCATTTATGACTTTCTTTTATTTATAACTAACGACTCGGGAATCTGGCCACCTTGTAGCACTGCTTAATTTTTGCGATTAATGGTGTCTGGTGCTTCAAGGTGGCTGGTTTTTTTTAATCTTTTAAATTTGCGTTTTTAAATTTATGTATTTTATGTTCTTTAAATTAATTTAAAGTAACTTAGATGTAAAGTCAATGCTAAGCCGAGATTAGTTTTCCGCATGTGATCCATTAAGTCGACTCACTGCGTTGAGCGGAGGACACCTGGCGAAAGCGCGTGATTAAGTTTTTCTTATGTTTTTTTATCCTATTGTAAGGAGCTTCCGGCCCCCCACTGCGCTGGGGGAGTCGTGTTTGGTGTGTTGAGCGCGCCGGACGTACACCGCCCGAGCTGCTGAGTGCCGTGCAGAGAGTCTCAATAAACAACTACAACAAAAAAAAGAAATTAGCTAAGCTTAACAGCTTTTAATTTTAAATTTCGTAGTATTGTAGTTTATGCAATTGTTTATAGTGAATGATTACTGTACCATAAATATAAACTTAACATTGTGACACTTCGTTGCAAAATTATACAGAAACGCTTCATTTAAGTTCAAGTTTCAATTAAACTCCTCAGCAGGTCACCATTCCTATGCTGCCCAGCTACAACCACATATGAATGTATGAATGACATAGACATAACACTCCTTCTCTTATGATATATGTAAGCAAGTATATAAGTTAAACACTTTGGTTTATTATTTTTAAAAAAATATAATTTTGTTGGACACTTGGTCCGTATATATTAGCTTTGTCGCTGCGTTTGCTAACGTCGGAGCTTTGCCGTTGTCTTCGCTGTAGCGAGAAGTGGATCAGACGCTGCAGTCAGAACCTTTTCGGAGCTATTGACCGAAGCCGGGAAATTGCCCTTGCACTTTTGCTTGCTGCTGCATTGCCGGATGCGCGTGGCCAACTTCGGTTGCGAATTCGTTTTGTGTTAACTCTTCCACCTTTAAAATCGAGTGTCCACGCACGTTGCTGTCATTGATCTCGTTACCGGAAGCTACTTTGTTGATGTGCAGTACTTTGACCCTTTTAATGAAGAAGCGAATTGCTATTGCTGCAAGTCCCGTGATTATTATGGAACCTATTAAAAAATCGGCTGTATGCGATGTGGTTTTCAAGAGTTCCAAGGTTTTCGTATTGTTGATGTTTAGCTCTTTGATCAGTTCCAGTGATAGCTTCTCTTCTATCTTTCGAATGGTCATCTCTGTTTGGAGAATGGGTGGCATCGGGTGATAGTGCACCGTGGGTTTGTTGGTGAAGGTCTGTCCATTAATATTAATTTTAGAATTGCTGAAGTTGATAACGAAGGTTCCGTTGGGACTTGTGGATGTCCCATACGTTGCCAGAGAACTTGTTGAGTAGAATTACACCAGGTGCGAGTTCATCAATAATTGGAATGTGTTGGTTGTTGATTTGAGTGCAGGTGGCAGGGCGACTTTTTAATAAATTTGGTAGGCAAGAAGAATTACTTATGTCTATCATATTTCTATGTTTACAAATGGTTAATTCATTATAATTATTACATTTTGAAATTTTCGTTTGGGTTTTGTTAACATATTGACCAATTTTTATTGGTTTGATTTAAAGTTCTTCACAAAGGTTGGTGTCGGTAAAATGTAAATAAGTGTTGGCATATTGCTTGCTACGTTTACTTCTGCTATTTTCATGGCTTCTTCAAAATTAGTGTATGGAAACTGGTCTTGATCTAAAGTTTTTATAACTTCATTTACCTCTTCATCTCCTAATATCTGAATGTTACTAATATCAGCTTTCGCCCATTGTATTACGTGGATAAGGTTAACGATATCTTCTTTAAGCATTTTAATTTGAAACATTAATGTTGTGCTAGTGTCTCTTTGAGGGTTTCCACCGTATTTTAAGCTATTTATTAAATTTGTATTGGCTTGGGTGATATTGTTTATTTTTTCTACGATGAGTCTGTTTAGAATAACTTGATTGTTTTTGTTGGTTAATGCAGAATTTATCTTTTCTTGAACTATTTCAAAATCTCTACTGTCGGGGGATCCAGCTAACCACTTCCAGGCGCTGCCTAACAAATCGATATGTCTTTTCCTTTTACTCCTAACCTTTTATTATTTTGACCCAATATCTCATCTCCTGGGGAATATTTTTATTTGATTTCTTTTTTTGTTATGGTATTTTAGGTCTTTTTTTCTGGGTGTTCGTAATTTTCTCTATGATTTGTTGTCTCTCTGTCTGTTGTAGTCTAGGGTTGAGTGCTACCTTTCTTCCAAAAAATAAGTCAACTGGTTTTCTGTTAGTGGTTAAGTGTATTGAATAATTATATTTAACAACTGATCTGTATATAAGATCTCTTAACGATGAGTGTACTTTGTTTGCTTTTTGGCAACGAATAATTTCGAACAGTGTGGAATGGAAGAGTGTCCGTTTGCTGAGCTGTTATATGGGGGTGCTTTGTAAACTTCAATTGATCTTGTAGCATCCGTATTACGGGTGCCGAACCAAGTGCTTTCTCATTATCTATGACTACCATTTTTGGGATACCAAAATTAATTAATAATTCTTTTAAAGGTTCTTTTATGTCCTGAGTTGCTAGAGATTTGACTATCCTAGCTTGTGCGAATTTTGAAAATTTATCTATTGCAGTCAAAACAACTTGTTTGCAAGTAAGGTAAAAATCGACGTGAATAATTTGACCTGGGTATTGTGGTATTGGTGTTTTTTGTAACTCAGGTTTTTTGGGGTGTTTTTCGTATTTCTGTTCTTTACAAATTTGGGATTCTTTTAGAATTTTTATTATTTTAGCCCTCATCTGAGGAAAGTAAACTTTGTTTAGTAATTGTTGTTTGTTTTCATTGCTATTTCTATGTGCTCTTCTATGCTCTGTTATAATTGCATTTTCCTGATCAGTTTCGTCTTTTAAATCCCTAACTAGTCTGCTTGAGAATCTGGTTTTATAATTGTCGAAAAGTGGGTAGATTTCTTCAAGTTGACCTAAAGTTTTTTCGTCTGTATGAATACCGTTATTGACAGACGGGTTGAGTCTATCCTTTAAAATTTTAATAGGATTTCTGCATTAAAGATTGGTTCTGTAATAATGTGTCTATGGTATGTGGGAAAAACAAGTTCGAATTTATAGGAGGGTGTCTTTCCTAAATATAATAGAATTTGATTTTTAAAAACATTTACTGGTTCTTCTGCCATCGGTATTAGTCTTTCAGTTTGAATGGGAGTTCTACTCAGAGCAACAACGTTTGCCTTGCCGGGTTTGTGGATTAGTTCATGGTTGTACTCCTCTGGAATAGCTAGCATCTCCTTTTTGTTAGGAGCATAGCTTTCTTATGCTTTACTTAGAGTTCGTCTTCTTGGGCCAATACGCCACCAATAGCATAGTCTGAAGCATCGGTAGTTAATTGAAATTCTTTATTGTAGTCTGGATATGATAACATTACCTCTTCGGAGGCGAGAGTTTGTTTTAATTTTCTAAATGCTTCCTTTGCGTCTTCGTCAAGTTCGATTAGTGTTTTGCTTGAGGCATTTTTAGAGATATGGCCTCGGCCCTCTTCCCCTCTTAAAAGAGCTGTTAGGGGCTTTGCAAGCTTTGCATAATCTTTAAAGCGACGGTAGAACCCTGACAGTCCTAAAAAGGAACAAAGATCTTTAAGTGTCTTTGGGGAATTCGACGATTGCTCTCACTTTTTCCAGGTTTTTCTTAATTCCGGTATCTGCTACTAAAAATTCAACTTCTTTCTTAAAAAATTCGCATTTATCTAACTGAATCCTCATGTTTGCGTCCTCAAGAATTTTGAATATAATTTCTATGTCATGTAGGTTTTCTTCGCTTTTACTGAAGATAATAATGTCGTCAATGTAGACGAAACACCTAACTCCTATATGATTTCTAAGAATGTCATCTAGCGCTCGTTGGAAAATAGAAGGGACATTTTTGAGTCATTATTGGCATAATTGGTTCTGAATTTCTGATTTTCTAGTCTTTCGCATAGTTGGAGTGCAGATGGAAGATCTGCTGGCTCTTTGGTACCTAGCAGTCTAGGCAGGTCCTCTAATAAGACCTCTAATAAATGTATCGAGCGCCTTGTCTCTGTAAGAGATCAAAAGAGATCAATTAATTCTCTTCCCATTTCCATGCATGAAATTTTGTTCAAGTTAAGTGATAAGTGGGTATAGACCTGTTGATAGAAATCTGCTGTGGTTTGATTACCCTGTACTAATGAAGTCATTTGGTATTCTAATGTCGTAACGTCTCGTTTGTCAGCGTAGTGGGCGGTTAAACATTTGGATTAAACAGATTGCTGTCCAGTTTAGTGGTGTGTTGTATGACTCTAAAACTGAGTCTGCATTGCCTACTATCTTGTTTCTAATAACATTTAAAATTCCATAGTACCTGTTGGATCCTTCTTTTAATGAATATATTTTTATTATTCTTTCTACGCTCTTCCTCCAAGATCGGAATTCTCCTGCTTGGCCAGAAAATTTCCTGAGGCTTTTTACTATGTCTGGGAGTCTGTCAAATTCACTCACATTGTTGCATTAGCATTATAGGTTTGATCGAGTAGCGGCACTGAATCTGGGTTTAATTTTTGATTTAAAATTCTCTCTACTAATTCTGGTATTTGGGCTTGCATATTAGCTAAGTTCAGTTTCACTTCAAACCTCTTTGAGATAAGACGTGTATACTTTGAGCTCCACTAGCACAAATCCCCAATAAAACCAACAACAAACCTCAGGAAAAAAGCAAATAAGTGTATTAAACAGAATTCGAAAAAACAAAAACAAACACATAACACACGTGTTCAAGTGCCGGGCGCCAGCCCAATAAAAACCAACCACAATGGATAAACCACCTGACATAGGTAATACATCCATATACCACAAACATCTAGGCGAACCAAAATATATAGTCATAAACAGAACCGACAATAAATCTCTCGAACATGTTTCACCCTTCATTATTAAAAAAGCCATAGATTTTTCATGCGGAGGAGAAGTGGAGTCATGCAAAAATACTCGAGCCGGTTATTTGCTGGTTAAAACTAAGAACACCTTACAGGCAAACAGGTTACTTAGACTGAAAAACATCACAGACATAGAAGTAAAAGCTACCGAACACAAAACTCTAAATTTCTCTAAGGGCGTTATATACTGTAATGTATTACGAAACATAGACGAATACTCGAGCCGGTTATTTGCTGGTTAAAACTAAGAACACCTTACAGGCAAACAGGTAACTTAGACTGAAAAACATCACAGACATAGAAGTGATGTCAGCTACCGAACACAAAACTCTAAATTCCTCTAAGGGCGTTATATACTGTAATGTATTACGAAACATAGACGAAACAGAAATACTCAACGAATTAAAAACACAAAAAGTTACTGAAGTTCGCAAAATCCTAAAAAAACAAAACCAATCATTGGTAGAAACTGGATTAATTATAATAACTTTCCAAACCCATACACTCCCAGAATCCCTAAACGTTGGATACGAAAAAGTTCGTCTACGCCCATATATCCCACGTCCACTAAGATGCCAAAAATGCCTACGATTTGGACACCCGACCCCAACCTGCAAAAGCCCCTCAGAGCTTTGCAAGAACTGCTCCGAGACAACCCACACAGAAGAAAACGAGTCATGCCATAACGAAAAAAACTGCATTAACTGCAAAAACCTTTTCGATGCAGATGCAAAACATAGCCTATGTTAGCCTCATGTTATAAAACAAAAAGAACTGATAACAATAAAAACTATACAAAAAGTCGACCACAAAACAGCACTAGAAATTTACTACTCTCGTCGCAACCAACAGCTCAGCACCAGCTTTGCATCTATTGTATCCAAACAGAACACCGACAAAACAATAACAAACAAAATAACAACACCCACACCCCAATACACAAACCAAAATAAAGACACGCCGACATCACAGAAACAACATCAAAGAAAACAAACATCATATCATGATCTCCCTAATGACCATCACACACCTACTCCAACTGCAAACATCACAACACCATTAACTCACCCGCTCATCAAAATACTGATATCTCCAGCATGGATATCGACCTCCCCAGCACTTCAAAAAACAACATAACATGCGAAAGGACCCAAGACCTAAAACTACGAATTTTTCAAATAGACAAAAATAAGACACTAGCGAATAACTTAAAACATACCAAAACTAACCAACCAAAAAGTCAAAAAAAAACAAACACACCAATAACATAAGTGATTCTGAAAGCACTTAACACTCGTAGCAGCAGTTATAAAAAAAACAGAGTACCCATAGCAACCAACTAACCCCTCATCAACGACAAACAACTAATCTTTAAAATCGACCATGAAAATTATGCAATGGAACAATAACGGCTATCTAAACAACTACTGCGAACTTCAAACAATCATTAAAAAACATGCACCACTTATAATATCCTTACAAGAAACACATATAAAATTCACTAATAACATTCCCATACCCATAAATTACACACTTATTTCAAAAAACACCTCATCTTCCCACGGTGGCGTAGGTCTCCTAGCCCACAAGTCACTACAAGCTCGAGAGATAATCCTTAGAGACGATTTTGATGCAGTATGCATAGAACTGAACTCCAAACTTAAATTCAGAATTATCTCAGCATACATAGCTCCTAACAAATCATTCTCATTGCAAAACCTTCAGGCCATATTAGACATCTCACATATACCTACCCTGATCACTGGCGACTTTAACGGTTGGCACAAAAACTGGGGCTTAAATCAAAACAACGCAAGAGGAAAAACATTAGATAAATTCATAACTCAATCAAACTACATACTACTAAACGACATGTCACCTACTCACTTTAGCACACACACACAAATGTCGACTTAACCTTCTGCAGACCAATTCTCCAAATCGACAGCTCTTGGCACACCGAAGATAATCTTTTTGGCAGCGATCACTTCCCCATATTAATCAACCTTTTCACCTCCAACACAACGAGCCTCCAAGTCACTTCACGCAAACCATCTTTTTTAACCGACAAAGCAAACTGGCCAAAATTCTGCAAGCTCACTGAAGTATACTCCGCACAGAGAAAACCAAGCACAAACATAAACAAGGAAGCCGCAACAATTCACACAATCATCATCTCCAGCGCTCATAAGGCTATACCCCAGACACACCCTACAAAAAAGCCCCAAAATGTACCATGGTGGAATAGCAAACATAACCAATTGAGAGACGATAAAATGAAATGGAACGAATTAAAAAGAAACATATCTACAGAAAACATTCTTAAGTACAAAAAAGATAACGCCCTATTTAGACTAACATTAAAAAAGAAAAGAAACGAAGTATAAACAATTTTACTGCACAAATCTCACCCGAAACACCGCCAAAAACAATCTGGAGTAACATCCGACGCTTTTGCGGACTCAACCCGCAAAAACACATACACTGCATATTTAACCCAACCACAAATCAAAACACCACCCACAAATTAGAAATCGCCGACCTATTTTGCAAACATTTTTCAGAAATTTCATCCGACTTAAACTTTCACACATCATTCATATATCAAAAACAAACTTCAATCAGTAACTCACACAACCTATCGTACACTCCCTGCAAAAGAGCAAAAGAAATAGAAAAGCCCATAACTTCAATAGAATTCTCAGCAGCTTTAAACACACTAAAAGGAAATACACCCGGACTGGACAGAATTAGCTACGCAATGATCAAAAACATAGATATTACAACAAAAAATAGAATTATAAGCCTACAAAACTCAATCCTTAACAACTATATCCCACAAACCTACCGAAATAGCCTAATAGTACCAATTTTAAAACCAAACTCAGACAAAACCAACCTAAACTCATACCGTCCAATCTCACTAAACTCATGCCGTTCAAAAATTCTGGACAAAATTATTTCCAAACGACTGTGGTGGTTTGTATTAAACGACAAACTCATCCAAAACAGCCAAACTGGTTTCCGAAAAGGTAAGTCAGCTATGGACAGCTCGTAGACCATCTATTAGCAAGAGCTATCTCAAGAAGAAACCATACCTCCATCATATCCATAGATTTCGCAAAAGCCATCGACAGAATTGGAATCCACTCCATACTCAACCAACTTGCCATTTGGAAAACAGGACCAAAAATAACAAACTACATAAAAAATTATATGACAAATAGAAAAATAATAGTACGTATCAACTCCGACCTTTCTTCCTTTCAATCCATCCAAAACGGCATACCTCAAGGCTCTCCACTATCCGTGATCCTCTTTGTTATAGCATACAACAAACTCGCAGAAAAACTCACCCTTCATCGCAATATTAATCTAAGCGCATATGCGGATGACTTTAACTTGATTGTAAAACTAAAAAACAGAAAAAATATAAACACAAATCTCAACCCCATTATCACTACCATACTAGATTGGACCGAGTACTCAGGTGCCCAGTTTTCAACCACAAAATGCAAATACTTGCACGTTTGCAGAAAACACAACTGCAACTGCACCCTATCCACTGGCAACATACAAATACAAAACGTAACATCACTTAAAATACTCGGCGTACATTTCAATAACAAATACAGATGGAAAACACACACAGAACAACTCTCATACAGCCTCAAACAAGCAATAAACATAATAAAATGCCTCTCAAGCCCAAAATTCAACTGCAACACATCCACACTTCTAAACGTCACAAAAGCGACTATCACCGCAAAAGCAGACTATGGTCTCCCAATCTACGGATATTGCCCACAAACAAACCTACGGAAGGTAAAAGCAACAATAAACACCGCTTTCAGAACTGCTCTTGGCGCAATCCGAACTACACCTATTAACAACATCTTGTACGAAGCACGCGCAGACGCTCTAGAAGACAGACGTGACCTCCTAACAACAAAAATAATCAAATCCTTAATGAATGCCAAAAACTCCCCACTATTAAAAATCCTTAAATCATACCGACCCCCAAAGCGACCACAATACAAATCAACAATAGACCGCATTATAGAAAAATCCGAAGCACATAATCTCCCACTTAAGCTGACTAGTCAACACTCACAGACCACACCACCCTGGAACACTGATATTTTAAAAATTAACACAACATTAAGCACGTACAACAAAAAAAAACACAACACCACAAACATTCCGGACACTATTCACAGAAATCAAGACCAAAGACGATCACAAATTCACCTACATTTATACAGATGGATCTCACGCAAACTCAATCACCAGTCTCGCAATCACGAACGAAACAGAAGTCATAAAAATATGCCTTTTGCCACACTACTCCTCAGTATTCTCCGCCGACCTTTTAGCAATAATAGAGGGAATCGAACTGCTAAAAAATAAAAGAGGAAAATTTTGCATATGCTCCGACTCTCTCTCCGCAATCGATGCAATAAAAAACCCTAACAACAGCGAACACTACACCTCACACATACGGAACCTGCTCCGAAAATTCAAATCTAAATTCAAACTACTTTGGATACCCGGCCACGTTGGTATTCCAGGTAACGAACTGGCGGACACCCTAGCCAAAAACGCAACCACGCAACCACTTCTAACAGTTGAAAATCTAAACACAAAAGATATACAAAAATATATATTAAAGACCCACCAAGAAAAAACACTATCAAACATAACGAAGACATCAACTTGGTACCAATCAATCAACCAACTCCAACTCAACAGCTACCACATCACCAAAAACAACAACCCAGCCATCTCACGTCTTGACCAAATAAAAATAACAAGACTCAGACTCGGACACACCAAATTAACCCACACACACTACATCGATCCAAACTACAACAACACTTGCCCTTTCTGCAACGATACTGTAACAATAACACACTTACTTTCCACCTGCAACGCGCTTAACATCCAAAGACAACAAATGTTTCAAAACGCCAACCCACTGGAAGCACTTTCAAACCCCACACCACCAAACATTTCAACATTCCTACAATTCCTAAAAAACACAAATTTATACCACCGCATATAACCTTATTCTATCTTAGCCGATCATATAAATTAATACTTATAAGAAATCCTAAAAATATTATGTACATCTCAAGCTGAAGGCCCAAGTTGCCATTGCTCAAAATTATTGCTAGCCCATAATTTTAATTATCTGTTAGCCCTTTATAAATAAATAAAAAATTAGCTAAGTTTGCTGGAACTTGGTTTACTTTAGGGACTCCATTATTGTTGAGCATCGCGGGCCTAATCAGATTATTTGGAATAGCCATTTTTGTAACTTAAAAATATTTTTTGTATGTGTAAAGGTGTGTAGGGTTGTTGGTAAAATATAAATTCTTAGGTTAGTAATTTTTATTAGATTGTGTTTGCTTTGTGTGTTTGTTTGCCTTGCTTTAGCTTTTTCATTTTTGTTTAAAAAATTTCTTTTGGGTATGTTTTACTTTTGTAAATAATTTTTTTAGGCTCGGTTTGTTTGCTTTGTTTTAGCTCTTAAATTTTTGTTTAAAAAATTTATTTTGGGTATGTTTGACTTTTGTGATTTCTTGTTTTGTTTGTGGTTTGTAATTAAAAGTTAGCTTACAGTAAGATAAAATACATCGTGAACCGGCCAGTTGGTAGTAGTCCTTTTTGCTCCTTTCTACTGCACTGGGGTACCTTTTCCTGACACTCCCGTCCAGTTGTCTACGGCGATAGCCTGCAGTCTGATGTAAGTGAGTCCTTTTCTTGGCGGGTCGTCCAGCCGTGTTGCCAGGGCAGCCTATGGGGTGCACTTGCAGGTGGTTTTTGGATTCGCGACTTATATTTCGGATCGGTGGAACCCGGGCAGCATATGGGGTGCACTTACGAGTGTTACTTTGATTCGATACCACGGATGTTTCCGCGGACAGGACCCTTAAACGTTGGGCGCCAGTTAAACACTTGGGCTTGTTATTTTTAAAAAAATATAATTTTGTTGGACACTTGGTCCGTATTTATTAGTACAAAAATTGGAACTAAATTATGTGTAAAAAAATTGGCATATTTATACCCAATAGCGGGAAGTGGATCAGACGCTGCAGTCAGCACCTTTTGGGAGCTATTGACCGAAGCCGGGAAACTCTCCTTGCACTTTTGCTTGCTGCTACATTGCCGGATCCGCGTGACCAACTTCGGTTGCGAATTCGTTTTGGGTTAACTTATATAAGTAAAACATATTCCCCACGCTCTGCCGTTGCCCTCTGCCCCAGCGCAGCCTTTTTATGGATGTTTTAGAATAAATAAAATAAAAAGAAACTAAAAACGGATCTATTCATTATATAGCGATCCTGCCAGGAGGACATAAGCATTACATGGTGACCGTGGCAGTCGACTGTGATGGAAAATAAAATACACACACAAAACCCAATTTTAATGCAACAGGTTTCTGTGGAAAAAAGTCTGAGTGAGTAGAGTGCGAGAAATGGGCCAAAGGTTAGGGCCAGAAGAACAAAATAAATCAAAGAATAACACATATTAAGTGGCTAACATCAAAACAACCTCTTAAAGCCATAGATATATAAGAAAAAACAAAGCCCGTAAATACAACCAAATTAGCAAATGAATTACACAGACTAGCCAATCACAACAGCACTGAGGAAGAACTTTAAGTAGATATTTAGTGAATTACCTATTTATTATTGAAATGGTACTATTACGGATACAAAAACAATTAAGACTAACTTCAATTTCTTCTTAAGCGTTATATATTTTTAAACGTAAAAGCCACCTGCCTGCAAGAAATCCCTTTTCTATCCCTTTCATAACATTACCTTACCTATCAACTCTACTTTTATACATAAAAACACATCAAACAATTCCCGCGGTGGGGAAGGAATTCTAATCCACAATTTAAAGCTTTATCTAATATCAACGTATATTTCCAAACAAGAATTCCAAACAAGAAATTTGAAATAACAATTTTAGCAAGTGAAAGCTGACACCAAAGCTGGGGATCGACTTTCAATAATAGAAAGGGATATACGATCTTAAAGTACATTACACAATCGAACCTAATGACCCTAAACGATTTTTCCCCCTCCCATTTCTCTACTCACAATACATTGATACACTGGGACCTAACAATAATTACCCTGAACCGTTCTAGCTGTTCTAGTGTAAAGTTTATTAATTAGGCTTAAGTATGTACAAAACGCTTAGTAGGTCGCTAGCCGACTCTCTCTCGGGCGCTCGTTTTCAACGGGCCCTTCTTTACAGAGCTTTAGCTCCGCAATGTCTAGGTCAGGCCGCCCTCTTCGCTATCGAGAGCATTAGCTTCGCAATGTCTAGTCGGTTACTGCAAGTTACTGCATGCACCATAAACTGGACTATCAATGTCGATCATACAGTTTCATCTGCATGCAGAATAAACATTCTTATAATGTTTAAATAAATTAACTCGACTTTTATTTTGGAGCGGATTGTCACTAAAAAATCTCAATGACCATACATTAGTGACCCCGACGTGATCTAGTAAATATAATGATCTATATTTTACTAAAAAAAAACCTAACTAGACCCGCGAAAACATATTTAATGTAGATTAAAAATTAAATAAACTGTATTTGTTGAAAAATTAAAATTTGTTGAAAAAAGACAAAAGCATAACGGCAGTTCAGTTGTGGCCTGGTGAATTACTTATTACAGGCACATAAACATCTTTACAAATTTGTTAATTTGCATATATATTTGTATATGTACATATGTATATATGTATTTGCAAATATATGTTTTAAAACTTTATTTGCGGTTCTAAACGTACAGTGGGACAGATCATATTCGACGCGAGCAAATAAATTTGAGCAATTTTGGCGCTGTAATTAGTTATTTCGAGTTGGTTGCATTGGTCGTAACGTAATATAATCCATGATGACATCAGGAGGCGCAGTCACAGGATTTAAGAAACCCTAAAGCCAGTGTCCAAGATGGATGATGCCATGCTCCACGTTCGTCATGGCCAGGTAGTCGCTATGTACAATGACTTCAAGTTTTGATATTTCAGAGATCAGTAGCGAGCTGCGATGGACTGTTTCCGAGTTCGTAGCGACGATGCATGCCGAAATCGAGCACGAGACTTCACTTCGCTCTTCTCTAATTACTGCCCACTCCACCCTTTCCAACGGAGTCTCCACCATGCAGGCGGACCCAAAGTTCAGTCAAAGGTTTTAAGCTTTGCCTCCATTCGTTTTTATATTTTGATGCGGATTAAGGTCGTTGAAAAATCTTCAGGACCAAACAGTTTCGTTGCTTTTCATATAAATTTACAAGGGCCCAATCTAGACTTCAATCCAATTTTTATAACATAAAAATTAAAAATTGGTGTTTGGCTTCAAAATCGATCAAAATGAAAATTAATGTCTTTGACAACTTACATAAAAGAGACAAATTTTAATTCCAATGGTATGCATTTGTCCATCGATCGAGCTTTGCTCATGTGCGCCCGGCCATTTATCGCCCGTGCGTACTTCTCTATGTCCCTTTTCCCCTGTCCCTTTTTCTCTTTCGCCCATGGTGTACGGTTTGTACGGTTGTCTTGCCGAGTGTACGGTTGTCTTGCATACGTTGATCTCGTTTGTTATCTTTCGTTATTACGATCAGCACATCGTGCTATCTGAATAAAAAGCTTAAAGTTTTGTCGATTGAAAGTGCATATTATCATAAACATAAAACGTCAAAAGACAATTACTTGCGATGCTGTAGCATCAGCCGCTATTAACAAAATGTCACGTCAAAGGAAAAATATTACTGTGAACAAAGCTCTTCGTGACGAGTTCACAAATTACTATCGTCCGCTTCAAACTATTGAGGACAACAACAACATTGATGACGTCGAAGAGGAACCTGAAGTCGTCCCAAAAGAGGCTACTAAAATGCCACCTTTTACTGTCCATAAACAGACTGCCAAGTTCCTACATGATGTTCTCATCCGCATTAAAATAAGTGACTACTGTATCAAAACCATATCTATTGGTATCAAAATATTCACCACAGGTGAAGAAAACTACAATAAAATTTGCATTCAGCTGCGTGATCTCAAATGCGAATTCTATTCGTACGCTTGCAAAAAGACCAAACCTTACAAGGCGGTACTTTCTGGTCATGACAAACTACCCAATGCTAACGTCAAAACTTTGCTTAATAACATGGGCCTGAAATGCATTGAGGTTAAAACAATGGAAAAAACAACAAAAATGACAATAAGCTATTGCTCTATGTAGTCTATTTCGCTAATAAAAGCATCACTCTGCACCAGCTACGCAAAGACTACATATATATAAACCTTACCAAAGTACGATGGGAGTACAAATCAAAATCAAGCAGCAAACTGACACAATGCTACAATTGCCAGCTTTATGGACATGGATCCATGCATTGCGCTGTAAAGACCTCTTGCGCCCACTGCGCCGGCCCACACAAGACCATTGAGTGCCCTGACAGCACCAAACTAAAATGCGCAAACTGCAAAGAGAATCACCCCTCCTCCGACCCTCAGTGCCCTTGGCGACTTTCTATTCGCTTCTCCAACGACGATCGTCCAGCGGTAATCGTTTCATCAAACCGAGGTACAAGAACCAAACAGCTCGTGGAGCAAACCGAAATATGCTCGTATCAGCTGTACCAAGACAGCACTCAACTCCGATTCATCCGCCAAATCTTCATCAAGTTTCATATCAGAGCTACAGAAATGCAGTCGTAAACAATGACTCAAATCCACCGAGTTCTCCCGACCTTTTTACCATCGACGAAATCATAGCTCTTATGACTGAGCTCATAAATAAATTGAGTGCCTGTACCTCAAAAAGTGAGCACTTCAATATAATAGCTCAACTTGCTATCCAATATGTGTACTCCAATAAGTAAATCCCTCACTCATATTAATATCACGGCATGGAACGCTCGTGCCGTCAGTAGTAAACGTCTTGAGTTAGTTAACTTCCTCACTAAAAACCAAATCCATGCTTGTCTTGTTAGCGAAACATGGCTAACGGATAGAATTAAACTGTCTATACCAAATTATAAAGTTTATCGAAATGAATTTATCGTGGTACCACAAAAGGTGGAGGTGTTGCGATAATAGTAGAGAACAGTATTCAGCATGGACAAATCAAAAGTATAAAGACCCATCTCAGCTAAATGCCTAAACAATCCATGCAACTGTCCTTTAACAAATAAACACATAACAAGAAAGGAAAGCTAACTTCGGGCGGAGCCGAAGTTGATATACCCTTGCAGTTAAAACCGGATACATATCGCAAACATCGGATATAGTTGGCCGATTCTTATGATTACATCATAATAAAACCAATTAACTAAAATAAAAAATCTAAAAAAATGTCCCAAGCTTCTATCTTCAAAAACACAAAAGTTGATATTTCTACCAAATACCATTTCCGATCGTTCAGTTATATGGCAGCTATAGGATATAGTCGGCCAATCCTATTGAAATTCGGTAGGATGGATCAACTGGCCAAAAATAGAATCTGTATTAAGTTTCTATCTTCAAAAACACGAAAGTTGAGTCATTTTCGATCGTTTAGTTATATAGCAGCTATAAGATATAGTCGGCCGATCCTTATGAAATTTGGCATGTCGTAATGTTTTGCCAAAAATAGCTTTCCTGTAAAATTTGAACTCTCTAACTCTAAAAACACCAAAGTTATACCATTTCCGATCAATCAGTTATATGGCAGCTATAGGATATAGTCGGCCGATCCGTTCCGACTTATATACTGCGTGCAAAGGAAAGAAGGGTGTGTGCCAAGTTTCAAGACGATAGCTTCAAAACTGAGAGACTAGTTCGCGTAAAAACAGACAGACAGACAGGCGAACAGACAGACGGACAGACGGACATGCTCATATCAACTCAGAAGGTGATCCTGATCAAGAATATATATACTTTATAGGGTCGGAGATGTCTCCTTCACTGCGTTGCACACTTTTGGACAAAATTATAATACCCTCTGCAAGGGTATAAAAACAATGTTTAGGGCCGACCTAGTAAAATTTTCACAAATTGATGGCCATTATATATTGGGTGGTGACTTGAACTGCAGAAATCGATCATGGAATTGTGCCAGAGCTAACTCGTTTGGAAATTGCCTTCATGAGCTTTTGTCAACGGGAAAATTTTCGCTTTTATACTCCAAAGATCCAACCTATATACCAACTAACTTTAGTAGCAAGCCTTCAACTCTTGACATTTTCCTTACAAATTCACCAATAAATTTCTCCGAGCCAATTGTGCTTACTGATCTCTCATCGGATTATTTACCGTAAGTTTAGTACTTTGTAAGTTTACTAAAGGAGTTCATTGCAAAAATGTTACACACTTGCAATACTCCAAAGCAAACTGGAAAAAATTTAAGCATATCCTCAATGTTGCTACCTTAGCCAATCTCGAAGCTCTTTCGGATTTTGAAGTGGAGCAAGAAGTAATAGATGTAATGGTCAATATTCTTCAAGCTGACATACATAATGCAATAAAGCAGTGTGTACCCGAAGTGCCTGTTAGGCCCATAGTTTTGAAAATTCCACGGTGGATAAAAAATATAATCAGTAATAGAAACTCAAATCAAAGAAAATGGATTAGAACCAGACAACCCATCTTTAATCCATCATCTAGGGTAAACTATTTGAACCACATGATTCGCCAGAAACTATTTGAGCTTAACAATGAAAAATGGAATCTTAAACTGTCTAAATTGGACAAGAATTCCAGACCATTTTGGAAGCTTACTAAAATTATTAAGAACAAAAAACAGTTTCTCCCAAGTTTCTTTCACAATAATATAGTGTTTACCACAATAGCAGAAAAAGCAGATATCTTAGCAGAAGTTTTTGAATTAAATCAGTGGTCGGCACCCCAATACATTGATATGATTTTACCGCATTAGTGTTAGTAACGAATAGCAGAAAGTAGGCTGTGAGCATGACGTTTCACACATTTATACTGTGTGTGTGTGGCAGAGCTCGGGCAGAGAAATTTCCTATGCCCCCGAGATAGGGCCGTGCCGACCTCTGAATTAAAACATCACATTACTGACAGTTTCTCAGACTATAATACCTCAACTGAAGTCCAAAACACTTTAAGCGAATTTAAAAATTTGAATGACCTAACATTCACACCTGAAATCACTCCTAAGGATATTGACGTCATAATAAAGTCACTAAAAAATAACAAAGCACCTGGTATTGATAAAATTCCAAACATTTGTCTAAAAACTTTACCAAAAAATGCAATAGACTTTCTTGCTCTAATCATGAATAAATGTCTAAAAATTGGTTATTTCCCCAAACATTTGAAAATTGCAAGAATTATTCCAATCCCTAAGGCAGGGAAGCCCCCGGATTGTCCAAACAATTGCCGTCCAATAAGTTTGCTATGTGGTTTTTCAAAAATTTATGAAAGATTAATTAAATCTAGGCTCAATCTGCATGTGAAAGATAATAACATTTTAGCCCCAGTCCAATATGTCTTTCGAGCTTTTCTGAACTGTATTCACCCACTTGTTCAAATCACTAACTATATAAAGGAAAGTTTTGCACGAAAAGAGTCAGTTGGCATGGTAACGCTTGGCATAGAAGCTGCTTTTGATACTGTTTGGCACCATGGTCTAATCCATAAGCTTATCACTTGTAGCAGCCCAATATATTTAACAAAGATCATCCCAAGTTTTCTCTCAGATAGGTACTTTTACGTCAGTCTTGATGGTACCAATTCGAATAAAAAACTAATCAAAGCAGGTGACCCACAGGGCTCTGTGCTCGGACCAGTTCTTTATAACATTTACACCTATGACATTCCCCTATTTCAAGATTATTATATCCCCTATTTCATACACATATATTTGCCGACGACACAGCCCTGTTTAGCTCTGGCACTACTTATAATTCGATAGAAAACGAGCTCCAAATGTCCTTAGATGCAATATCTTCTTATTTTTATAAATGGAAAATTAAAATAAATGCCTCAAAAACGAAATCAATTTTCTTCACCAAAAAACGGAAATTGTGTTTTTTATGCCAAATAGTGAACTTAAACTAAATAACACTGACGTTAAATGGGAAAACTCCATAAAGTATTTTGGAATTAATTTTGACAAAAAACTTATTTTCATTGGTCACATAAGTCATACCATTGACAAAATAAATAGGACCATCCGAATATTGTACCCTTTTATAAATCGCAGATCAAATCTGTCAAATCAAAATAAGCTAACAATATATAAACAAATATTTTTACCCATAATGCTTTATGGATCTTAAATCTGGGGCTGTAGCGCCAAGACCCATATAAATAAATTACAACTTGCTCAAAATAAAATCTTAAAAATGATTTATAATTTACCATTTTTCTATGCGACCAACCGTCTGCATATCAAAGCATATATTAAAATTATCGATGCACTCATCTCTCTCATTCAACACACAAAATTCAATATTCGCAAATCCTATATCGCACATCCGCGTGCTGACAGGTCCTTCCCTTCCTAGTATTACGCTAGTAACCACGAAGCACCAGTCTTAGTTTTATCTTTATTCTTTAAGCTCTTTAAGCCACGTTTTACCTTTTTTTTGGGTTATTAAATGTAAATAAAAACAAGAAAGGAAAGCTAACTTCGGGCGGAGCCGAAGTTTATATACCCTTGCAGTTAAAAACATATATATATTGCAAACATCGGAAATAGTTGGCCGATCCTTATGATTACATCATAATAAAACCAATTAATTACAATAAAAAATCTAAAAAAAAGTCCCAAGCTTCTATCTTCAAAAATACGAAAGTTGATATTTCTACCAAATACCATTTCCGATCGTTCAGTTATATGGCAGCTATGGGATATAGTCGGCCGATCCTAATGAAATTTGGTAGGTTGGATCAACTGACCAAAAATAGAAATATAAAATAAAAAATATTAAATTCCAGCTTTCTATCTTCAAAAACACGAAAGTTGGGTCATTTCCGATCGTTCAGTTATATGGCAGCTATAGGATATAGTCGGCCGATCCTTATGAAATTTGGCATGTCATAATGTCTCGCCAAAAGTAGCTCTCATGTCAAATTTGAACTCTCTAACTCTAAAAACACCAAAGTTATACCATTTCCGATCAATCAGTTATATGGCAGCTATAGGATTTAGTCGGCCGATCCGGGCCGTTCCGACTTATATACTGCGTGCAAAGGAAAGAAGGGTGTGTGCAAAGTTTCAAGACGATAGCTTTAAAACTGAGAGACAAGTTCGCGTAGAAACAGACAGACGGACAGACAGACGGACAGACGGACATGCTTATATCAACTCAGGAGGTGATCCTGATCAAGAATATATATACTTTATAGGGTCGGAGATGTCTCCTTCACTGCGTTGCACACTTTTGACCAAAATTATAATACCCTCTGCAAGGGTATAATGAACAAATAAATATTAAATAAACAAAAATTGAATATTATAGTTTTAAAGATAGTTAACAAGTCTAAAATTTAAGTAAGCTTATCGGGCCGCATTCCTTTTGGCTTCCATCTGTAGGAGCTACAAATCTTTCCTCAGATCTATCCTTTAAAATCAAACGAGAATTGTACAACCAGAATTGTAAACAACGCTAACATTATAAAAATTATCTATCAAAGCGCAAAAACAGCGATCCCACAATCAAACCCAATATTCCATAATAATACCGTCCTTTGGTGATACAGATCCATAGAACAACTATGAAACAATAAAAATCAATCGTAGTACTTGCTATTCAAGAAAAATAAGGCCCTGTTTAGAAGAGAGCTAAAACAAGTATAACGGAGCTTTTTTGCAGAATTCAACCCCAACGCAAGCCCCTCAAAGTTCTTGGCAAAAGTAAACACTTTCTGCGGCAGAAAAGCCAGAAATCTTATACCCTGCACAACATCTCTCACAACTCCATCCATAAACATTATAAATCCAGAATCCATGGCCCAAGTCCTTGTCACGCACTTGTCAGAATCGTCTTTGTACTCGAAATTAACCGAATCATTTCAATCATCCATATGAGAATATAATAATTAAGCCAATTTTTTACAATACAAAATCGAAAAAAAATTTTCAAGCTTCTATCTACAAGAACACCAAAGTTGGATTTCTACCAAAAAAAAATTCCGATTGTTTAGTTATATGGCAGCTATAAGACATAGTCGGCCGATGGTTATGAAATGTGGTAGGTTGGATTAACTGACTAAAAATAGAATCTGTACTAAGCTATAGAATATAGTCAGCCGATCCTTATAAAATTTGGTATGTCGTATTATTTTGCCCAAAATAGTATTCGTACAAAATTCATTCATCCGAACTCTCTAACTCTAAACGCACCGAAGTTATAGCATTTCCGATCAATCAGTTATATGGATATACCTAATCAGCTATAGGATATAGTCAGCTGATCCCGGCCGTTCCGACTTATATACTGTGTGCAACGGAAAGAAGGGTGTGAGCAAAGTTTCAAGTCGATAGTTTTGAAACTGAGCGACTAGTTCACGTAGAAACAGACAGACAGGCAGGCAGACGGACATGCTCATATCAACTCAGGAGTCAATCCTGATCAAGAATATATATTTTACTTTATACACTTTTGACCAAAATTATAACCTCTGCATGGGTATAAAAACAGAATCTATATATCCAATTTAATCCCCAACCCATCACCGGAAACATTGTTAATAGAAGCTAAAATCACATTCATTGAGTCAAAAAAATAACTAAACAGCCTCAAAGAAAAGACTTGATCGTATTTCATATCCATATCCATATCCATTTCAGCCATTAACAAATCTATACAAAACATCCTAGACAGCCATATCCCTCAGCAATTTTAAAACAGTGCCACAATATCGATCCATAAACCCAACACTCTTAAAATATCTGTAACCTCGTATCGTCCTATAGCGCTTAATCATTGCCTTTCGAAGGTGCTAGACAAAATCATAGCAAACCGACTTTGGTGGCTTGCAATAAACAGTAAGCTTCTCGATATTCGACAGCTCGGTTTCCGAAAGGGTATGTCCGTATCTGAATGCATAAATCTGTTAGACTACGAGACTACCGCAGCCCTATCAACCAGAAGTCACCTCTTAGTTATTAGTCTCCACTTCGAAAAGCTTAAAAAGAAATAGGGGTCCACGGAATTATAGACGAGCTACAGAGATGGAAAATCGGGCCACAATGACTAAATTGTGAAAAAATCGAAAAAAATCGAAATTTTCCTAACAAATCGAGAAATCAAAGTAAGAGTGGTCTACGCTTTTTCTGAAGACAGACCATATAAGGGATTCTGATTCTTTTTCTATGCAACACAATGTCTTTAAACGGTCTGATCACAGACATGTTTATATGGCGCAACTACTCCGGAGCGAAACTCTCTATACAAAAATGCAAATACCTGCATATTTATATATATACAGGCGAAAATATAGGTGAAATTATACGACCACATTACAAGCGTACTCTCTTAATCAGCTAACTCCCTTAAAATACTTTGTCCTACCATTTCAAATGAGGACAGGTGGAAAAAACACATAAACACACTGACTCTGACACTCTGATTTTTTACTGTCTCCCAATTTATGGGAATCGGCCACTCGCCTATCTAAGAAAATCTAATTTAAACTATTTGCCGTGCAGATTGAAGACGTGCTTTTGGATTACCAGTACAGCTCCCATCAAAAATCTTCTCATGCGCAAAAAACACTCCGCTTCAAACCGACCTTCAAAAGATAAAGAACGCCAAAAGGAAACCCAAAATCCTTTCGATACTATAAAATGCGTCATAATACGTTATCAAAAATTGAATAGTCAGGCCTCCAGGTAGACCAAAAAAAAAAAAACATCCACCTTGGTCCTTTTCAGAAGATAACAACTAACTCCAAGCAATAAAGATTCCTCCACTTACTCAGTGCTACCACGTCAAAGTGGTAGACATTCCCCATCTGAGTCCAATGGCCTTGCGGCATGTATAGAGCGTGGTTGTCGCCTTGCTTGCTCTATTCATAGTGTTTAACTTCCAGTCCAGTTTCCTGTCTAGTGTTATCCTTATGTACTTGGCGTTACCACTGAGAAAGAGTGATAGTTTTGGAAGCATTAAGCTCGGTATTTTGTAATTCCTAGTGAAGACGACAAGCTCGGTCTTGGGTGAGTTTACTCCTTGTCCGTTCCTAACTGCCCATGTTGAGAGAATCCTATGTTTGTCCTTCATGCGGTCGCATAGAGTTTGGGGAAATTTTTCAGAGAAGGCAATTGCGACGTCATCCGCATAAGCGATAACTTTGCAATCACCACCTTCCAGGCATCGTAGTAGGCTAATAACCGCCATGTTCCATAGTAGGGAGGAGAATACACCTCCTTGCGGAGTGCCTCTTCTGACGTATCTTTGAATAGATTCTCCTCTTAGTGTCGCCTTAACAGTCCTGTTTACCAAGATCTGTTTTATCTGGCGTACGAATTGATCGTCTATTCTTAGTCTCGTCAGCGCATTGATTATCGAACATGGCAGGATATGTTAAACGCACCTTCTATGTCTAGAAAAGCAATGAGTGCGTATTCCCTGTCACTAAGAGCCTTTTCGACAAAAGTAGTGATCTCATGGAGTGCCGTGTTCGTAGATCGGTCCTTCCCATACGCATGCTGTGATCCCGAAATATCATCTGGGCTAATGTTAAGATTAATATGTAGGCTGATTAGCCTCTTCATTGTCTTGAGGGGGAATGACGACTGGCTTATAGGTTTGAAGTCCTTAGGGGTGCAGTGCAATGGTTTTCCCGCTATGGGTATGAATACAACCTTCGTCCGCAACCACATCACGGGCACGATGCCTATTCTGAAAATTGCTGAGAGAGCTTTCCTAGCCCATGACCTCACATTGGATCCGGCATTGATTAGTAATGCCGTGAAAATGACCTGGGGAGTTGAAGGGCTTGAAGCTGTTTATCGCCAGGTTGAGACACCTATAACTCAAAAGGGTTTGAGAGGGAGGGGCTGTCCGATGTCTGTTGAATGTTCGTGCAGAACTTTGTCCAGGCATTCCTCCTTGCCCTACACAGTTCTTTGTTGTACTGCTTGAGGCCCGCTTTGTATGCCTCCCAGGCTGCCTCTTGTTAGCCATATTAAAGGATTTACGGGCCTTGGTCTTAAAGGGCGCAAGTGTTTGCGACCACCATGGTGGTTTCTTTGACTTGTTCATGACCGATCTGCTTTTGGGGCAATCTTTATTGAATGCTCTGGCGCACGCCGCCGTTAGGGTGTCAATCTTGGCATCCAGGTCTAACCTGCTGTTAACGTTTCCTGTTGAAGGTTTCCCCAGGGATCTTTCTAATTTTTTCTTGTATAGCTCCAAGTTGGCTTTCCTAGGATTGTGTACTGTTAGTCGAGTGAAATTCTCGAAATTGACCACTTATTTTATATATCGATGGTCCGAGAAAGAGTGCTTCTCTAGGACTCTCCATCTAACAAAACTGTCTGCTAGGGAGTCAGAGTAGATAGTAATGTCAAGTACTTTCCTTCTGTTCTTGACTATGAAGGTGGGTTTTGTACCCATATTACCCACCAGAAGATTTGAGCCTAGGACAAAATCGAAAATTTACTCACCCCTCTCGTTCGTGTCAGTGCTTCCTTACTGATGATGATGGGCGTTGGCATCCCAACATATAATAAGGTCGATCTTCTTCTTCCTGCTGTCTTCCACCAGCTGTTTAAGTAGTGGGTGCGGGGCAGGGTATTTTGGCTCGCCTTTCACTTGTTGTATTAGCTTTACAGAGTCTATACTCCGACGCCCCAATTAGAGAATCCTGCCTCCAAGGATCCACGGTTTCCTGTATGAGGGCCACATCAGCTCCACATTCGGCTTGGTAGAGTAGGAGAGCAGCAGACGCCGCCTTACTGTGGTAGAGGCTTAGCTGCAAGATTGTCAGAGACATTCTTGAGCCTCTACCACAGTAACCTCTGCCTTCGTCTCGGAGCTCAGCAGAGAGTCCTTCTCCCTCCCGATGCCTCTAAGTGCCCTTGCCAAGTCGCTCTCCCTTCCCTTCGAGGATGTCCTCATCTGACATTCCTTCCGGGTGCCCCTCTTCGGTCAGCTCCTCCAAGTCTGGCTCTTGCACGTCTGCCTCCAGCTCCATACCTCCTGTTTTAGTCTTCGCATTGGATTTGTAGATACGGACCATCACGGTCCAGGATTTCCAGGATCTTCACGGTCTCCTCGTTAAGAGTGAGGACGACTTGCCTCCGCATACCTACCGCCTTCTGCACCTTGGCGACTCTCCAGTCCGTGGAAAGCGTCGGATTCCACATCCTCAGTATTGCCAGGATGGTTTTAGGGTAGGCTGGCTTTTTTGTGAGCCATACTCGCGCCCTCGGCTTACTTGGGATATTCGCCCATTCAACCGCCAGCAGCTTTTCCCCGGGGTAAATCTCTCCAAGCAATTCTGTCATTCGTTTGTATGTATCTACTAATTGCACGTCTTGGCAGGCAATTACCTTGACGCCATTTACTTTGGTACTTTCCTGCGTCTTCGCATTCTGGTGGGGGTCCTTTGCTCTTTAGCAACTCCTCCATGACAAGAAAAAAGTGGCTGTTCACTTCTAAGTAAAATTTTCACAAAGTTGGTTTCGGGCCAGTCGTTATCCAGTCGTTCTGACTGTGCCCGTTTGACACGTCCAGGACACGTACTTCCGCAACTCTCTTTTTTTAACGTTTGCAATTCTTATAAAACAGGGGTGCCCAGCCCCATTGCTCTCGTTACTCCTTTGTTGGAATTTCTCTGCCAAATGGGAAATGAAATGTCATATACGTGTGTTGCTCTCAGCATAGGCAAAGGCCAAATAAAAAAACAATTTTTCATTTTTTCCTACTCTCTATGATTGTTGCCGAGCTAAACAACAACAAATGCATAGTCTCTCAGTTTTTCGTACTAATAAAAAGGCATTTCGTTTTTGTATTGTCAAAAACTTTTCACTGCAAAAAATTACTTTTGGTTAAGATCTCAGATAGAATGGTCGATATCGGAGCTATGAATTTCTTTTTTGGGGATATCTTTGCAAGCAGCAATTCATTTTGCAATTTAATAATAAGTGGGAATAAAAAATTTAATTAAGAGAGGCATATTATTAATTGCCATAGTACATTCACTACATCATATGACCATATGGAAGCACAGTTCAAAATACTTCTTGATCAGTTTTTTGTTTCTGAGGCTCAAAAAATAATTGAGCATAATGAAAATAATTTTAGTACTTATAATAAGTAATCAATTAAACAAAATGAAGTTTGATGAATTCCAATATCCGTCGCTGAAAGCAAGCTATATCGCCAGTTTACAAATTGATAAAAATCTAAAGACATTTTGGGATGGTAATTTTATACAAAAAGTTTGCCAAGATATGTTAACTTGTTTGGAGAGAGTGGGGAAAAAATGTCATATTTAATTAAATCCTTTCCTTTGTCGCGAAATACAATTAATAGGCCAATTAAAGATCTTAGCAAATAATTTTAAAAGATAAACTTAATTGTTGCTCATTTCTTTCGTCATCTCTGGATGAAACATGCGACATTTCGGACTTAAGCCAATTAACATTAGTTATAAGAATGGTTGATCAGTGTTTTAATGCTTACGAAGAGGTTCTGGGTCTGATTCCGCAGGTAGAAAAAAACAAGAGGCGTTGATCTTTTCAATGCAATAACCGGAAGGATTGACCTTAAAGCCGAGTCTAGTAAATTTGCTTCTGTGTGTACAGATGGGGCCCCGGCAATGCTTGGTAGGAAAGATGGTTTTGTTGGCCAACTAATTAAAAACGGGATATAAGTGCCTTCATTCCACTGCATTTTACACTAAGGAGCATTGTGCGCTAAATGGACCGGTCCTGTACCGACAATGGATGTGGTCACTAAAATTGTAAATTGTAAATAAAATCAGAGGTGGGCACAATTCCCTAACCCATAGGAAATTGAAAATGTTTCTTGGCGAATGTGAAATTGAATATGGTGATTAAGTAATGTATACCCAAGTTAAATGGCTCAGCAAGGGGAAATGTTTAGAAAGGTTTTATAATTTAAGAAAGGAAGTGACAGTTTATGAAGATTGAAAAACTGGATATGGTCAGTGAAATAAAATCTAAAGAATTTATTATTAATTTCGCCTTAACAAAACAAATGTATTTTTGATTTGATTAGTAAAATTGATTAAAAAAAAATTAATATTTTTATTTTTGATTTAAATTTAGAAAGATTGTTTCATTTACATTGCCTTAAAAAGATTTTTATTAAATTCAATATTTTGGTTTTTGATTTTAATACATTTAAAATAATTAAAAAGATTTACAAAAATAAATTTGAAAATAGGTTTAAAGATTTTGAAGTAATAAAAGGAAATTTTCAATTTTTTATTTCCCAATGACATGCAGCATATACGATCAAGCACCAGAACTACAATTGGAGCTTTGCGATTTGCAATGTGATATTAGTTTAAAAATAAATACACCAACCAGAATCGAATTTTGGAAGAAAGTCGATTTTCATAAATATCCATGGTTGCATAATTAAATTTTACGAATATATTTAATGTTTGACAGTACCTACATTTGCAAAAGAGCCTCTTCAATTTCAAAACTTATAAAAATTAAAAACAGATCTCGACTAACGAACTCTCATTTAGAAGCCATTTTAAAATTATCACTTACTAATTTAAATATAAATATAGATAATATGTTGAGTAATATTAAAGTAAAAATGTAGATAGTGATTTAAAATTTTTTTTTTTTATATTTTATTTTTAGATTTTATTTTATTTATATTTTTGTGGTAATGGTAATATAATTTTTCAATATATCGAGATGACTAAAAAAAAAAATTTCTCGCTCTAATGTATTGGTGATTTTTGCATAGGTATTGGAGTTTGCTTTGCCGTATGCTGAGCTTGGGCACCCCTGTTTTAAACAGTCCGGACAGGTCAAAGTTTCCTTTAATTGGCTCGTCATCAGTTAAAACTCTGTGCGAATTGACTCATCGTCGAGTTACGGTTTTCCGGATCCAGAAATCCTCTGGTACCCTAAATACTTGTTGGACCAAGGCCTTTTGGTTCGGGAATTGACTCAAGGCCCCTTCATATTTTCCTCCATATGTTTCCTCCATATTTTCTTAAATTAGATGAAGTTCGGTAGTGGAAGGGTCGCCAATAGGCGAAAAATTAGAACAATGCGCAAGGAAGGGTGACGTCTGAACAAAAGCTTCCCGCTAGGAATCTTAGAGGGAATTACCAAAAATAAACTAATGCCAACGAAGGAACCCTATTTGTAGGAATAATAAAATATGCATACATTGTAAATAAGGCCAAAGACCAATCATGTTTTGACCAATCAAGGAGTTGCTGTCAACTCCACAGGAACTGACTTATACCAGTGAAGCTCAGGTCACCTAAATTAATAGCTTTCGCAGAACAGTGGCAGTTCCCGTTAGGGAAACCCATTTGACGGTCGATAGATACTTGACATTTACTGTTGAACTGTTGTTACCATATGTTACCATACTGTCCACGGCCAGTGGCGGAAGAATGGCCGTGGATCGGCTTGTGAGTGCTGGAAAGTGGCGGACGAAGGCCGAGAAGCAACCGAGCCGCGCCAGGAGTTGACGGATGACGGCCGAGCGCTGGCTTAGACACTCCGTGTACTGTCTCCATCGCTCCGTGACCGGTGATCCTCTTGACGTGGCTGGCGCCGCGGAAGCCCGCGGCTTCTCCACAAGGTGCAGCAGTAAATGGTGATCCCATATGTCCTAAAGCAGTCCCCACGCCAACACGATCCGTCGCAGTGCTCGTGGGCCAGGCAGCTGGAGCAATACCGGTTCACGAGAACCGCCCGGAGCCGCTTTTCGGCACTGAGACGTAGAAAGCGCCGACACTTTTTCAACGGATGGATCCCACTGCAGACTCGGCATCGGTAGAACTGTGTACCTCGAGAACATCTGCGCTCGATTGACTGGGCGCTGCGCGGACGTGGCGACATCGTGCTGAAAATGACTTGCGGAAATATGATGGAGAAACAGAACAACGTCATCAGAATTGGTGTGATATACGATTTGGAACTACGGGCAGAGTGACGAGACAGCAAAATGGACATGAACATTGGAGCGGAAGAAATGCATAATTATTGTGGGCAGGCGGACGCTTCCATCGGAAGAAGCACGACCTTAGCAACGGACCGCTTAACGAGCCCTCGCGCGGTGCGGATGTCGATCACGCGAACATGGCCATCGGATCCTGGATACACCGCGTCAACCCTGCCTATCATTGGACGGAAGGTTGTCCTCCTTGTTGACCACCGTATCCCTAATGCGGAGATCCCTCGTAGGGGCTCGCCACTTATTCCTCTTATGAAGCTCCTTGAGGTACTCGTCCTTTCATCGCAGCCGAAATTGCTGCTGAAGAGCCTTCAGGTGTTGCCAGCGGTTAATAATGGACGAGATATCCACCTTTATCTCGGGTTCAACCGTGGCGAGAAGTGGCCCTCCCACAAGAAAGTGCCCGGGTGTAAGAGCCAACAAATCAGCAGGGTTTCAGATAAAGGCGCGAGCGGTCACGAATTCAGGCACGTCTCGATCCTCGCCAGGAGAGTAGCCAGCTCCTCAAAGGTGTATTTCCGCGTGGCGGTGGACTTGTAGAACAAGGTCCTAAAGCTCTTGACGCCTGGTTCCCACAGGCCCCCCATGTGGGAAGCTCCTGGAGGATTGAAATGCCAGAGAAGCTGCTGGTGACTATAGGCATCTGTCACAGCCCCCTTTAGGCTCTGGAGAAAATCGCGGGATAGTAGAGCAGCTGCCCCCACAAAGGTCTTCCCGTTGTCCGACTGCACTTGACGGGGGATCCTCTCCGGGACACGAACCGAGCGAAAGCAGCGAGAAATTTCCGAAGTAGGCTCTTAGAGCTGGTTAGAGGTCGGCACGGCCCTATCTCGGGGCATAGGAAATTTCTCTGCCCGAGCTCTGCCACACACACACAGTATAAATGTGTGAAACGTCATGCGGTAAAATCATATCAATGTATTGGGGTGCCGACCACTGCTCTAAATGGATGGCCTTAGTGGAGAAGCACATAAACACCAACACATAACCATTTGGGATAAGACAGGCCCGCCCCGTATAGTTTTTTATCTCGAAAGGACCGGCATAATCCACACCGGTGTACGTGAATGGGCGCGAGAAGGACGTCCGTTCCTTAGGCAGCTCTCCCATGAGTTGCGTCTGCAACTTCTTCTTGTGGATGACACATACTTTACAATAATACCAAGGAGTGGAGACAGATTTCAGTCGTACGGAATGATTATAGGGTACCGTTCGTCATTTACAGCCAGTCAGGACCGTGCCACCACAACTGGTTATCCGCAAGACCTTGGAGAGCTACGCCCCGGCTAGCGAGATCCGCAGGATTCTGCTCGGAGCCGACAAGTGCTCATTTCTGCATGTCGGTAAACTGGGTGATCTTGGTCACCCGTTTGGTTACGAAAGTTGTCCACTGACACGCTGGCTTCTGCAGTCATGCGAGCACAATAATCGAGTCCTTCCAACAGGCAGACGCGGCCCCTGGCATTTTTGGCAGAACGGCGGTGGCCATCTCAGACAACAACAAGGCACCGCACAGCCCTAGCCGAAAGAGCGACACCGTTTTAACTGGGGCCACTCGAGTCTTTGCAGTCAGCAGGTTCACTATTACCGTAACCCAACCTCGACACGGACGTAAAGTGCTGCGCCGTATGCCTTCTGCGAAGCGTCGCAGAACCCGTGGAGCTCGACCTTTAGGTGTGGTCGGATCGCGACTCACCGAGGAATACGAATCTGATCGAGCACCGAGTAATTCTTCAGGAAGTAAACCTCAGGAAGTGAGGGAGGGCGTCGTCCCACCCTAGATCCAGAAGCCAAATGTCCTGCATGAACATTTTTGCCCGGACAATGAAAGGAGCGAACCAACCTGCTGGATCGAACAATTTGGCAATTTCGGAGAGGACTTGGCGCTTCGTGAAAGACGAGCCGGAAGTCAATTCTGGCTCATCAGTCGTCGCTTTCCACCACACGCCGAGTGTCTTGGCCCCTTTCAGCTCCCGAATCGCAGCTTGGGCTTCGGTTTTGGAGTCTGTTCCCGCGAGAACGTCATCAACGTACATAAAATGCCGGATAATTTGGCTTGCCTTCGGATTCTTCGACTCTTCGTCGTCAGCGAGCTGTTGCAGCACACGGATCGCCAGGAACGGGGCACAATTGACACCGAAGGTGACCGTTCTCAACTCGTAGTCGCGGATAACCCCATCGGGATTGCGAAACAAAATACATTGGAGCGGAGTATGCTTGGGGTCTACCCAAATTTGCTGATACATCTTCTCGATGTCGGCGTTGAAGACAAACCTAAAGTATCGCCACTTTAGGATTTGAATCGTCAGGTCGGATTGTAAACCGGGCCCACGTAAAGAATGACGTTCAGACTGGTCCCGTTTGCGGACGGGCTCGAAGCATTGAAGACCACACGCACCTTGGTGGTCGTGCTTTCGGGCTTGAAGACCGCATGATGTGGAAGATAGTATGTAGCGGAACTGCTCGCGGGAGAGACCTCGGTCATGTGGCCTAAGTCGATGTATTCTGTGGATTACCGAGTCATAGCGGGCCGTAGGGGGCGGATCCAGTGAGTCACCGAGGCTGCGGGCAACTCGTGTGGAAAAAACGGACACGCTGCGGGGGTTGGCTGGAGATATTCGGCCTGTCAGCACCCATCCAAAAATAGTCTCGTGACCGAGAAGCGACCCGCAGATGTTAGCCTTGGAATTACCGAGGAGAATGGACGGAAGAATATCAGCTCCTATTAACACATCGTTTTGAAAGCTCTTAAAGATCCCCTTGAGGCGATCTCGCGGAATCGGATATGATGGCAGATTTCCTGTCAACTGCGGAAGAACGTAAGCCGCTGTCTCTAATTGTAGCCCGGGTCTAGACGGCGACCGAATGGAGAAATGGCACAATTTAGTAGACTGCGCGGAAATGGTCTGATTAAGGCCGGAAACTCGGGCTTGAATCATCTTGAAGGGAAGCTTGACAAGGTTGAACAGTCGTTCCGTTATGAAAGTCGCTTCGGACCCTGAGTCTATCAGTGCTCGTGCCAGGAAGCTGCACCCAAAATGGCACACGTTGATAAGAGCCGTGCCCAGTAGGACGGCTCCTGAGCCGGAAGCGAAACACACCTGCACATCCGATTGATCCTCTGAGCCGTTTGTGCTTTTGGCAGTCTGTGCGGTCTACGCCGTTGCTGGCGTAGGTGGACTTGGAGAGGTAGCGAACGGATTGCCGCGGTGCAGGAGGGTGTAGTGTCGGATGGGGCAAAACAGCTTAAACATAACTGCTTCCTCTTAATGTAGTCAGAGCGCTCATTTACATCCATTTCTAGGGGGTGGTTCTCCCTTCAACAGAGATCGCAGCCTTTTTGGCCAGGAACCACTCGAGTTTTGTATGAATTTAGCCTCCGAGCAGGGGCAGTAGGAAGTCCCGACCTTGGCGGAAATTGCCCGGAGCCACTAGGCCTGACGTCGTCGATGGCCTCCAGAGGGCGATGGCACTCTGTCAGGAAGTTATTTAATTCCTTCCATGTTGGAATTTCGGCCTTATTATGTACGGATTGCTCCCACATAGAAAGTGTGACTTTGGGGAGCTTGGAGGAAATCGTAAATACCAGGAGACAGTCCCAAGCCTCAACTATGATTGAGGTCATTTCTAGGGCTGTCGGACAACCCTGAATGGTGGCTTGCAGCTTCTTCAGCGCGACCCCGGACTCTTGAGAAATAGCCTGGATGTTGAAAAGGATCTTCAACTGGCTCATGGGTAAGCAGAGCCTTAGAAACAAATGTTTTGGACAGCAAAGGGAACAATTTCTCTACCGAAGTGAGTCGCGAGTATTGGATGTAAATGGCCGTAAACAAGACTCTGAAGATGGGCCACCAAAGATAATAACCCGCAAAGACCTCCGTATCCACTGGAGGCAAAGACTCGCAAGTCGACTGACTTGCGCAAAAGGTGCCTCGTACGAAGCGGTGGTCGGTCACACTAATGTGATGAGAACGGTGAGATCGCGGATGAAAATAAAATCGAAAAGGAAAAAGGTGAGATCGAAAGGAAAGTCTTGTGCGGCACAATTCGAATGTGGAAAAAAAATTTCAGGAACCAAAAAAAAACCTAAAAGGAGCCGAGGTTTTTTTGAGATTTAGGCGGAAGTTGCCTGATGCGGAGTAGAAGCAGCGTTGGAGGCACGGAAAATGGACAAGTACCGGCATATTCGTGCTCGTTCCGAAAAAAAATTGATGACGATCTATATATGGTATGTATATTTATATAAATGTGGCTCGTACGTAGATATTAAATTCTTAACTATTTTCGAACTTAATTGTCGCGGACAGAAGGTTGTCGGACAGAAGGTTGATAATTAAAATATTAATAATTTTCGATAATATTAAATGGCCGGAAAGGTGAATTAAAAAAACTGGCCCTTCGCTAAAATAGAAAATAATAATTAAAAAAATTTTAGTAGTTATAATTATAAATATATAAATTTATAATTAATTGATTTTTTTTAAATTTATTTAAAAAAATATTTAATTTATTTGGATAGTTCATCCCAAATAAACAGCACCAAAAAAGAAAACAACACGGCTACTGTGGCGGCTAGGTTGAGAATTTAAGCGACACAATCACGGATTTGTAGTGAAATGGCGTTTTATAATTGTTTGGTTTAAAAATAAAAATTTTATTTTTATTTAATTTTATCTGTTATATATTTCCTGAAATTGGAGGCAGAAAATATATGGAAATATATGGATATGCATGCAAGTACGGATACCATATATGTAAGGGCATGCGGGGCATATGTTGGCACAGTGGAGCGTTGATAAGTGAACAGTATAACTGGGGGAACAGAAAAGTTATGTGGTGTAAAAATGACACTGATTAGGGAAGAAAAGAAAAAAAATATTACGACAGCGGCGGACTGTTCGGTGAATTTGGAATTCACACCGGCTGGCCAATATTAATTATGCCTTTTTTTTGTCACCACACAATTTCACTGTTCGCTTGCGAATTTTTCGCGCATTAATTGCACAAAATAAAATATGTATGCGTACAGCAAGGAATATGGCGAAGCAAACAAAACGGAGACGGATGGAAAAATTTGCAGAATTTGAAGACGAAGAAGAGTAGAAAATCTCAAACTGACGTCGTTTCGGAAAACTCGTACTTGGAGTTGACACGGAAGGAAAAAAATCTTGCAGCAGTGTGAACGAAATTTTATGTTCGGACCACTGCTGAAGACCGGCAGATAGACGAAGACGTAAAAATGTCGTACTTATCTTTTGGCGGAACAATGCCGGGAACTGCTGGTAGAAAAATATCCAAGAATATCCGGCTCGAATGACCAAAATAGAAGGCACAGAGGTCGTAGAAGGCACAGAGGAACAAATGCCACTTCGCGAACGAAGTTTTTTTCCTTAACTTAGGAAAAAAACGCTACAGGCCGACCGATGGCCGACTGCTGCATTTGGACCCGAGAGAGAGAGAGTGCAAGATCGTGCATAGAGGGGCGAGCGCGGATGCGCTCTTAAGCTCAGATGAGCGGCAGCACAACGGCCCCTCACCTAAACACTACAAATCTTAAAAATAGCAAAGTAGGGTCAAACATAGCAAACATTTTCGATCGATATTGCAGCTATGGAATATGGAATAAAGTGCAATGTTTCAAGTTAAATTTTTTTTTTGGCTGCAGTACAATATTTTTTAGTAATCTATATTTATTTAAAAACAATTTTAACTAGAAGGTGGAAATTAAATTAATTAGAAAACAAATGTGTTATATTCTCGTGTGCTCTTGCTGCCGGAAAGTCCAGCGCTTAGGGCGCCGCCTTGTTAGGAATAAGCGAAGTGAATGAGCTAATGGGCTTGCGTGGGACTGGGGGCTTCTGTCATGTGCAGCTGCTATTTCTTTAATAGTGTCACCTATAAAAGCGAGGCCAAGTTCTTTATGGTATCAGTGTTGCGGATATATTATCCCGCACCTGAGGCTAAGTACTTGTTCTGAAACAACTGTGTGTTCAAGCATTGAGCTCGATTTTAGGTACAAATTCTAAAGATTAAGTTTCAAGGGGTCGAACCCATGGAAATACGAGATAAACAGCATGGGTCAAAACCGATCCCCTGCCGAATAAATAAGTGGTGCGCTTATGGCCCTCAAGAAAGGGTCGCATAGCAGGTCAGCGTCAGTTTGTTGATAAGTAAATTAAAATAGATTTAAGATTTTCATGTATCTTTTGTATAAGAGTATTTTATGAAAATAAAAACAGTAACTCATTGGAGTAACATCTAAGTTATTGGGGCTCCTCGTAACACCTTTTTGCAGCTACACCGTATATTGCCAGTCAATATTTCCAGATTGGGGGGCAACATAATTTTTTAAATTGTAACTTTGTTCCGGAGGGACAATTTTCTAAAACCTTTTACTAGCCCATATAGGCGCCGCAACTTGTCATTCAAACTGGCAACAACATGCTTAATATAGGACGAAAAAGTAAGGCGCCTATCATACTTGGTAGGTAGGTAATACTTGAGCCGATTGATATCAAGTCGATAGTCTTAAAACTAAGAAATTAACTTGTGTAGAAACAGACAGACAGACGAATAGACAAATAGACGGATACACATACAGATAAATGTGCGAAGCATTGCTTCACGGCCATACCGCACAACTTAGGTCCAAGCTCCTACAGCCCTGTCGGGGAACAAAAATGTACAGTAGGCATATAAGATACTTCTAAGGAGCAAATAAACACGAATATATATAACATACAGATAATTAAGCATTTATTAACTCAGGAGGTGTTTTTTAAGACTTTATTTATTTTATAGGATTGGACGTGTCTCCTTCACTTCGTTGCACAATTTTGGTCAAAATTATAACACGCTCTTCAAGGCTGTAATACAAAATGCGTGAATTTTAATCTAACTTACGCCGATAATTGTTTTTGTTACTTGCTCGAATTCTTTCCATTTTAGCTTTCACACTCTCTAATACATTTTTTTCATATTCACGACGGTCATAAATTTGCTTATAATGTAAGTTTTCAATAATAGCTGCACCTCTGAAAATAAAGGTAACAATGGAATATAATAATTAACATAACCATATAACATAAATATAAACATATAAAAACGGAAGGTCAAAGGCTCGTATAGGTACTACAACTTAGATAACCTTGGATATTTATTATGTATAAGGATGGTTCTTGCTGGCATGCCTGAAAGCCAATACTACAAAGGTAGTTTTTAAGCTTAATATTAAATTCATTTCCATTAATCTAATGCAAATATAACTTTAGCTCTGCAGCTAGTGCTATTTCCAAACCTTTTATAAAGTGAATATCTATTTGCAACCAATTGCTTTGTTGCATTCATACCGAAAAGACCGGCTTGTTCATACTTCTGGTACCTCCTAGTATTTTTATCAAAAAGAGTATCCGAATAATCTATACCCCTTCAGTTTTGCCTGGAATTTCCCATGTCTAATTTTTTACAAGGCGATCGAATTGTTCGCATCGCCTGAACGTCTATGCGTTTGAATCGCTTCTGCCCAAACTGACTCCTCAAAGTCTGCATGCACAAGCTGTTTTTCGCCATTTCCACAAAAGTCCGATAAGTTCGCTCCGCCTCTTCATTCTACTGTATAAGGTACTATCATATGTCACACGATTCCATCGCTTCTGAAGAATTTGTCGAAATGCTAGGTGTTTAATTGTGCACCCGATTGATCTCAGAGAACGCGCCCCGATAAAGCATAAATATTGCTTATCTTAAACTACAATCAACTGTTGATAGCAACAACCCACCCACGAATTTTTGGCCTGGAGAATGCAACACACTTTCGCTCTCCAGCCGATGACTTCAGCAACAAAATCGACTGCTTCCGTCTTTGCCACAGCACTATGTAATACAACAAATAGTTCTTACCCGACTACACAGACTAGCTTGGATTGTAGTGTCAAAGTAAAATAGACAATAATAAACCCACAACAGGCTAAGCGTGGCTTAGCGGAAGCGTGGCTTTTAATAATTTTGGTTTAAGTTTCTTTCAAAACTACAGCAACAGATATGACCATCTGACGAATAACGACACTGCAGCCGAAACCAGGCAGAAAGCCAAGGGCAACATTTTTTTTAGGAAAACTTATATTGATATTCCGCTCGGTGACATAATTGAGGCCCTTAAGGACATAATTAAGGACAAACAAATTTCCCTTTCAAAAATATCTTCAATATATTAAACAAGGACAGAACAACCGCAATCACTATTTAAGATGAAGCTAGAACCAGTGCAAAAACCAGCTTATAATAAAGAACGTCCTTCTTATAACCTGCAACATAATGGGTCACAGTGGAGGGATAAGTGGTGAATTCAAACCATCGAACTGAGAATAATTCGCGTCCAAATTTGTTAGTGTTAATAAAAATTTGTAGCATATATTCTCACTATAAGTGAAACCCAGGATCCAACCAGCACAGGAGTCACCCAACAAGGTTACCCACCGTCCGGACATCCAGTACTGACAAAACCACTACAGGGTATGCCTGTATGAAATATTTTTTCGGCTGATATTACGGGTTGTAGTTGGTTTCGGCTAGTGAACTAGCCACTAGTCGAAAATGATATCTCGGCTTACATCAAAACCAAAAAGCCGATAAAGGGCTTTTGATTAAACTATAAATATAAATATATAAGGAGCACATCTTCTTTCAAAATTCTTGTGCCCACGCTGATGTTCAAACCAATTTTTTTAACCAGTTTTTGGCCAGAGGACATTTTTGTCAATGAACATCAGCCTAGTTCCTTAAAAAAATGTCAAACCAGTGATAGTACTCCTATATGTTAGAACCACTCGTCATAAAAAGACATATCTTCGCCCGGTATGATTATTGGTTATGGAGATATTAATGGAAATATAGCACAAAATAAAAATGATAAATAAACAAATTAAATATTTTGCCAATCGGACAATTTCGCCAAGATTTCATCCATCGGACACTTAGCAATTTTTGCTAAAGTTGTTGTTGATGTTATGCGTAGGCAGTATTTTGCATTTAGTCAGCAATATCTCCATTTATTAAACTTATCTATAAATATTGAAGTTTTCTATTTCTCGGGTCAGGTAGCAGCCACTTAATTGGTTTATAGTTTATTTATCATGCTTAGGTATGGACATATCGCCTAAGTTGGTCGACTCTTTTTCGGCCGCTCGACTTCAACAGACCTATCTTATGAGAGCTCTGCAATGTCTGTGTCGGGCCGCCCTCTCCGCTATCGAGATCTTTAGCTTCACTATGGCTAGTCGTGCCGCATTCTCTGTTCATTACTCTAAGTCACTGCATAGCACCATACGCTGGTCTATTACAATTTTGATCCCCCAGTTTAACCTGCCTGTAGAATAAATAACTAATAACATGCAATTATTTAATTATACTTTTATTTTAGAGAGGATGTTTATTGAAAGACCTCAATGGCCAAACAATATGAATAAAATTAGTCTTAGACAAACCCATTCTGAACTCATGTGTTTCTTCACGTCCACTTGTTGGGGTTCAGTCCAGGATCACCAATCGAACCAAGAAAGGGAGGAACTTATAGTGATTCCTACCGTTGCAAAACATTGCATAACGCAATCAAGGAAAAAGCCGGCCAAATAGGGCGATAGGATCTTCCGACCAGTGGAAAAGCAGTAAGCGCCTACAAGTGTTAGTAAAGGGAATCGAACCCAATGTTAGCGTCGCGGAAATAAAAACCGCCCTGAAAGAAAAGGGCTTCGCCGCCAAGAATGGGATTAACATTCTAAATAAAGATAAAATGCCACAACCCCTCTTCAAGGTGGAGCTCGATCCAGAAAGCCAAGTAGAAGCTGAAAAAGAACGAAGTCATCTAATATACAAGCTGAAATATCATTTGCATCGGAAAATGACTGCTGAAGAGCAACATAGGTGCAACGGTCCCGTGCAATGCACTAATTGCCAAGAGTATGGACACACCAGGACATTTCGGGCTGTCTGTGTAGTCTGCGGGGACGCCCACAACACCGCAGGCAACCATTCGGTAAACTATAGAGGATGTATGGTGTACAATGATTTAAAGAGTCCCAAGCGACCGCAACGCGCAACCAAAATCCACAGAATGCGTACATTGCGTCAAAAACTACGCCACTAGGGAAATTCCAATTCGGCCTAACCCTCAAAGCGCTCAACAGGTCCGAGAACAGTCACACAACAAAACGGAAACTATGATGCTTACCCTCCAATAAAGTATGATGGAGCTTATATCATTCATGAAAACGACCATGCAAACACTTGTTCAAAACCAGAACATAGTGATACAGCTCGTAGCACAACAGTCTAAATAATGTATGCAGGCTCTAAAAATATCAATATGGAACGCCAATGGTTTCTCACGGCATAAACTAAAATTGTTACAATTCTTGACCGAAAATCATATTGACGTTATGCTACTGATGGAATCGCGTCTTACAAGCAAATATAACTTTCAAATAAAAGGCTACACAAAATCTTTGTAAAAGGTTTGCAACAAGCTTCTTGCAGTCCACATCGATCTAGCAACGGAATCCTTTCACTTGCTGCCGTTTACTGCCTTCCTCGTTTCTTAATCTCGGAAGGACAATTTATGGACTTCTAAAACTCACTTGGCAATCGTTTTATAGTCGCAGGAGACGACAACGCCAAACATACAACGCTAAATCCAAAAGGAAGGCAATTGCACAATGCAATTATAAATGTGAAAAATAAACTGGTCTATGTTTCCTCTGGAAGTTCCACATACTGGCCAACTGACTCACGCAAGCTCCCAGACCTTATTGATTTTGCGGTGACAAAAAACATAACTCGCAATCTAATAAGTGCCAAAGCAGCAGGACTTATCATCAGAACACTCACCTGTGCTTCTAACGCTTCTTCAAAGCCCAGAAATAACCAAACACCCCTTCATTCTGACGACGCCAAAAACGAATACAAAAAAAATACAAAAAGTACGTGAGTTCCCACATAGAACTCGCCCCGGAGTTTAACATGGAATCCGACATCGACTACACTACGAGCACCGAGGAAGAAGTACTCGTTGCGGCAGCCAAAATCTCTAATCCTCATAGGAAGGAAGTAGACCAAAACATATACTACAAATCTAATTAACAAATCGAACAGCTCGTGCGTCATGATTTGGCAAAACAGCATATCACCAGCTTCAAAACAACGCCTTAAGGAAGCAACCCGAGCACTCGACCAGGCTCTTCACCAACAGGAAGAAAATGCACAGCTGGGGTACAACTAAAATCTTTCATCAACAAGCACAGAGTATCCCCTGTATCCACCCAAATCTTGGCGCCCCAATTGAAACGAAAAAATTCATTCCTCCTGCCAGTAATTCAGCCAGAGGCTTCCCCTCATCTCGCTGTACCTTCATTCCGGCCGAACGAAATCGAAAAAGTTATAAGAGGGCTAAAACCAAAAAAGGCCCCTGGTGGTAGCCTATTGACTCCAAAGATGCTGATCAAACTTCCAAAATGCGCTATAGAGGTCGTCTGCAAACTATTTAATGGAATCATTAATCTTGGCCTTTTCCCAAAAAAGTGGAAGAAATCCATCATTATAATGATACCGAAGCCTGGAAAAGACCACACAATTCCGTCATCATACAGACCAACAAGCCTTTTATCTTAATTGTCTAAATTGTTTCAAAAATGCTTGTTAACTCGCATAATACCACATCTGGAAGCTTGCAATATTATCACGGCACACCAATTTGACTTCTGAAGAAACCACGGAACCATCGAGCAAGTGAACAGGTAAACATCCAAAACACGCTCAGCCTTCAAACAGCGAGAATACTGCAGCGCTAATTCCCTCGACGTATCTTTAGCTTTCGACCGAGTTTGCCCATGGACTCATGCACAATATTAAAACGTATTTGCCAACATACTCCACTGGATCATAAACTCACGATCGCCACTGTGCCTGAACTACAATTTACTAGTACAATTCAGTCCTAAAGCCAATCTGGACGTATGGCTCCCAGCTGTGGGAGAACAGCAACAGTAACATAGACTTCAACATAGCGCGCACAATCAAAAATCTTGAGAACTATTACTGGGGCACCTTGGTATGTTCGCAACGAAAACATCCATCGGGATCTGGGCATCCTCGCCGTGAGCAAAAAGAATCATACAAAGAAAAACTGTCTTCGATTGACTCGGGTTTCTAGCGTATTCCGCCTGCGACGCAACGACCTCCCAACCCAGCAATCGATTTTTAGGGCCGTCTAACTCTGTAACAGTCAATATGACTGTTATTTAAGTTAAAAATATAAGATTTGATACACCTCTTGTTAGTCTCGCAAGGAGAATTTTCAAGAAATAAAAGCAACTTTTCAAAAAAAAAAAAAAAGGATACCTTTGGTAATATGGTGCTGCTAGCCACCACCAACGTCCTAATATAAACCTGCTCTGAAGTTTCCAATGCCTTTCCGAGCGCCATTTCATTCTGGATCGCCGGTACACGTTGTCACCACATGATCAAGGAACCAGCTGCAACTTCCAAAGATTAAGTCTCAGGATTATGTATCTGGCATAGGTGATGCCGGGTTTTCTACTAATGGGTTTTAAGTACAGGGTCTGCTTGGAATCACAATGTTTCGATTACTCCGCGCTTTTAACATCTATCATTGTCTTTGACATTACTGACATTCACCCCAGTTTCCCATTTGTTGTTGAAATACAGCCACCAATTTAAAGCTCGCGAATACTCCATTTCGCCAGCCTCGACGAGCCGATTTGCTTTTTGGAGCTCGGCTTTGGTTAAGTTATTCCATGAAAGAGAGCCTAAGCATGCTGGAGAAACTTTCAGAATTCCTGTCAAGAGGGGGTTTAAATGAACCTCCGATATCCGTAGCGTATTATCAAGCTTGCTGAGAATGGCGTCAGGAGCTACAAGGCGGGCAGTCAACAAATTATTCTTGCTTTAATTATGCAATAATGCATAATTATGCATCATCTCTTTAAGATGATGTTGAAAGCTAATCTTCCAACGTGAAAAGTATGTAGGGTCATGCAAGCGGCGACAAATCTGTCCGGCAATAAATCTGAAGATTAATTATGGCCACTCAAAAACGCTCGCTGATTAAACTAAAACAAAACAAGAAAGGAAAGCTAACTTCGGGCGGAGCCGAAGTTTATATACCCTTGCAGTTAAAACCGGATATATATCGCAAACATCGGATATAGTTGGCCGATCCTTATGAGAATATGATAATATTACCCAATTTATTATAATACAAAAACCAAACCTAAAATTGTCCCAAACTTCTATATTCAAAAACACAAACGTTGGGTCATTTCCGATCGTTCAGTTATATGGCAGCTATAGGATATAGTCGACCGATCCTAATGAAATTTGGTAGGTTGGATCATCTGGCCAAAAATATAATCTGTATTAAGTTTCAGCTTTCTATCTTCAAAAACACGAAAGTTAGGTCATTTCCGATCGTTCAGTTATATGGCAGCTATAAGATATAGTTGGCCGATCCTTATGAAATTTGGCATGTCGTAATGGTTTGCCAAAAATAGCTCTCTTGTCAAATTTGAACTCTCTAACTCTAAAAACACCAAAGTTATACCATTTCCGATCAATCAGTTATATGGCAGCTATAGGATATAGTCGGCCGATCCGGGCCGTTCCGACTTATATACTGCGTGCAAAGGAAAGAAGGGTGTGTGCAAAGTTTCAAGACGATAGCTTTAAAACTGAGAGACTAGTTCGCGTAGAAACGGACAGACAGACAGACGGACAGACAGACGGACAGACGGACATGCTCATATCAACTCAGGAGGTGATCCTGATCAAGAATATATATACTTTATAGGGTCGGAGATGTCTCCTTCACTGCGTTGCACACTTTTGGACAAAATTATAATACCCTCTGCAAGGGTATAAAAATATATATATTATAATTTTTTTTTACTATTAAAATTTTTGGTAGATATTAAAAAACCTTGGCAAACAAATTAAGCATGTTTAGATAGCTTTTTATACCCTTGCAGAGGGTATTATAATTTTGGTCAAAAGTGTGCAACGCAGTGAAGGAGACATCTCCGACCCTATAAAGTATATATATTCTTGATCAGGATTGACTCCTGAGTTGATATAAGCATGTCCTTCTGTCCGTCTGACTGTTTCTACGCGAACTAGTCTCTCAGTTTGAAATCTATCAACTTAAACTTAGCACACATTCTTCTTTCGGTTGCATGCAGTATATAAGTCGAAACGGCCGGGATCGGCCGACTTATCCTATAGATGCCATATAACTGAACGTTCGGAAATGACCCAAATTTCGTGTTTTTGAAGATAGAAAGCTGGAACTTAGTACAGAATATATTTTTGGTCAGTTAATTTGACCTACCAAATTTCATAGCGATCGGTCGACTATGTCTTATAGCTGCCATATAACTGAACGATCGGAAATGGTTTTGGTAGAAATACCAATTTATTTTTGAAGATAGAAGCTTGGGTTTTTTTTAAGATATTTTATTGTTATTGTAATTTATTGTACAGCTCCGAAAAATAAAAATGCAAAAAGAGACTTTAAACCACAACATTCTTAAGTGTGCTTTGGATCTATTTTCAAAATCTATGCCTGTTAAGTTACCAAGCATACCAAGCGGCAGTTTTCCCAGTTCCCAATAAATATTTAACGCTTTTTTACTCCCTGTGCTTGGCGGCTGTATATGGGGTATTGTATGAAGGGGTCGCACACCATGGGCGAAAGACAGGAACTTAAGTACGCATACGAAAAGTATACCCGGAAGAGGCAAGGCCGGGTCCACATGCGTAAAACTCGATCAGAGCACAAGTGCATTCAGCGACAATGCACCTAGCAGATAAGACTAAGGGATCCACAATAAGAGATCCACAGTCAATATGACTGTTAGTTAAGTTAAAAATATAAGATTTGATACACCTCTTGTTGGTCTCGTAAAGAGAAGATTCAAGAAATAAAAACAACGTTTAAAAAAAAAGAAAATAAAATAATAGCTTTGGTAATATGGTGCTGCTAGCCACCATTCACGTCCTAATATACACCAGCTCTGAAGTTTCCAATGCCTTTCTGAGCGCCATTTCATTCTGGATCGCCGGTACACGTTGTCACCTCATGATCAAAGAACCAGCTGCAGCTTCCAAAGATTAAGTCTCAGGATTCCGTATCTTCCGTAGGTGATGCCGGGTTCTCTACTTTGGGTTTTGGGTTTTAAGTACAGGGTCTGCTTGGAATCACAATGCTTCGATTACTTCGCGCTTTTACTGGCTGCAGCCTGTCACTGCAACAGCGCCATCGTTTGGTGGTATATGGGAAGCTGCGGTGAAATACGCAAACGTCTCCTAGTATCAACATTTGAAGAACTCATTTGAAGAAATCAACACAGTAATCGTTGAAATAGAGGCAAGCCTAACCTCTCGCCCTATTACTCCCATGTCGTCAGAACCCACTGACGAATCAGCATTAACACCTGGACTTTTCGTAATTGGCAAGCCATTGACGGCTCCTCGTGGAACTTGTGGCAAGACTGAAGCATGCGTTTTGGTAGCAGTGGTCATGTGAGTACCTGCAAGAGCTTCAAAATTTTCGCAAATGGAGCATGAGTCTCAAAATATCAAGGAAGGTTTGCTAGTCCTCATAAGAAAAGACACAAAATCTGTGATTTCCTCCTGGTATCGGGAATCTAGAATTTTCAAGAGATCAGTTACGCTGTTAGCTCCCCGGTTTCCCGAAGAAATCAGTAAGCATGAACAATCGGAGAAGTATCCTAAACTATCGGTTTATATAGTTTTTGTTTTAACTTATCGTTACAGATTGACAAACCAACTTTAACCGTTCGCAAAGGAAAGTTACCCATTGTGAGTATTCTAAAAGCTAACTTTCGAAGAGAAAGAACAAATTGTTACATATTACAAGCTTTGCTTCAAACGCTTAGAGAGACAAGGTCGCAAGTGCACCTTAACTAAACTGTGTGAGATCGGGGAATACAAACGAAGATACCATTTTCTGCTTCACAAACCCGCGCATATTCTAACATCGTGCCTTCACACTGAACTAATCCATCCGGAGGAGAAGAATATTTTTGTATCATACCGATAAATCATACAAGAGTCCGGAAGAGTCAAAACAACTAGACTAAAGTTCATAAGACCGCTAAGGAAATCTTTAACGTAGAATACGTAATTTAAAGGACAATTCGCTCTAACGCTAAGGCATTTACTGCACTTCCTGCAAACTATACAAACGCTCTAAAACGACTTAATTTCCTGAAAGCTAAAATTGAAAGCAAGCCAGATCGACGAGTGAAAATTATGGACCAAATTGACAATCTACTAAATAAAGACAAGTTGTTAAAAAACATTATGTTTACCACAACCATATTTTATACATTCCAATTTTATACATACGCAGTCTTTCACTGCGAGCATGCCCAGACCTTGGTGGATGTTTTCGTTGCAACATACCAAGTGATAGATAGATAGATCTCAAGATTTTTGATTGTGCGCGCTGTATGATGTCTATGTTGATGCTGCTCGCGTTCCCTCACAGCTAGATCCAGATTCGCTTTAGGACTGAATTATAAAGTAGTAATATTTAGTCGAAACACAGTGGCGATCGTGAGTTTATGATCCAGTGGAGGCTGCTAACTTTTAGTTTTAGGTGCGTCTTTCTGGATTCGATGTGCTTACGCCAAGTCAGTCGTCTATCAAGGTAGACGCCAAGGTACGTTACTTCAGCATGGACCATCTCAATAATTATACTTTTTCTGATATGTATCTGCATCATGCGATATAAATGATCAATGTAGACATCATCAAGAAATTTCACCATAGAGACCTGTTCAATGGCCGAAAGAATAATTTCATAAAAAATCCTTTAACTTTTATGCAAATTTCTCCCAAATTGATCAACTTTTGAAAAATTTTTGGATGAAAATGGAATAAGAAAAAAAGTACCTTTTATTTAATATATCACATTTTCAGATCAAACGCACACTGAAAATTTTAAGTTCGGCTTCATATGGTGTACGCGCACGCTTATAAATGCGGTTTGTCACCCGTGTACTTCCGTCCCAAGTTATATATGATTCAACATGTAAACTGAAGCTTTTTATTCAAATATGAATATTTTCAAATTCTATTTTCAAATTCAAACATTCAAAAATGTTCGGAAATGTAAAAAGTTTTTAGAAAATTTATATGCAACGCTATGTAAAGAAAAATTGTCTATTTATTTTGGCACAGATATGCCGCTACCAACTCCGCGCATGATCCAGCGACATATTTCCGCGACAAAAACAGCGACATGTTTTGGCGGAGATATGTCCCTATGCCGTGAGTCCATCCCAGACCAAACTTGTCCTATTCACTAGGATGTATAAGCTACCAAGTTTAAAACTTCCGAAGCTGTTAGAGAAAACTCCTAGTGATAGCGCTAAGTACCTAGGAATTAAGCCAGTCAGAAAACTGGACAGGTGCTTAATACCATGAACAGAGCAAACAAAGCGGTATTCGTGCTCTATAACTGTTGGAAGGCTATATTGGGTCTGAAAAAGTAGGTAGATTGCTCGAGGGCATGGAGGCCCTTTTTTATTTTAAAAAACGCTTTGCTAGCAACAGTTATTAAACAAATGAAAAACTATGCTTTTTTATATATATTTTTTTTATGGAGAAAAATTTGTTCCAACCCAATTTCTGAAAAAATGTTTTTCAGAGGAAACATTTTTTAAAATTTTTTTCTTCATCTGTGGTGTTATTTGAAGTGAATGGAAATACAACATTTTTTTGTTAAGAGTAGAATTTGAGTTTAGTTGGCTTCGATGATTTCAATATATGCTGCACAGATCTGTGGATCAAAGATGAAAAGATTCCGGTGGGGCGCATCCAACATTGTGACTACCTTGATGACTTCCTGAGCAACTACTCCACCAACTATAGCGACTGCAGGAGAGATTTGAGCGCAAGGAACACCTAGAGCTTCGTCAATCAGGGCAGAATTAGGCACCTGTTCGTCGCGAATACCACGCAGCAGTTTCAAGCCTCATGGGTCTTATAGCTACGATCACGCTGGTGCGTAGTACAAAACTTTTGCAGAACGTTTAGAAGAAGGAGGCCCAGATTTGGTCCAGAATTTCTTCAACTTGCGCTGGAAACTGCGCGAAGAAGTTTCCAAATTCAACCAGGTAGTGTAGCCAGGGTACTCCTTTTCACGCTGTACTGGAGTCGAAGATTACTCGAAGAAGAGAAGTCGAAGAAGAGATCGTACTTGGTCTTCTCATTGGACTTTCGGCTTTCGGTGGATCCTTTCGGTGCTTTCCTCGTTTGTCTCGCCGCTCACCACAACTACGTCAAAGTCTGCAAAGAACTCAGACGCCTTCTCCTTGAGGGACTGTGTGTCGGCCGAGATGTCACCCATAGGGCTAAGAGCACGTGCCCACAGTAAACCTCAGCGCGGTTGCTTCGCAGAGATTCCCGAGCAACCAAGAACTGGGAGCAGAAGTCAGCTTCTGTGACAAGCTTATCGTGAAACAACTTAACCGAGTTCACTCCGGACAGAATAATATTCCTAGTGATTTCGGCACCGAGACAGCTTAAACCTGCAATTAGAATCTTGACACGGTGCAGTCGTGTCAAATCTGTCGGCCGTACAGCTCGGTTTCCGCCTCCGTGAGCTCCACGGCCGGCTCGTTATATTTGAAATATATATAATTAAATATCTTCTTCAAAATAATTTGAAAAAAATATATATTTATTTGAGTTCCGGTTTCGATACAGTGTGATTCTTTAAAACTGCTTAGAATATCAGAACAACTGCTTAGAATGTTATTTATTTATTATTAACAATGAACTGTTATTTCTATATTATTACAACTAAGAGTAAGGATAAACTAAGTTAAAAGATATTCCATAATTTTGGATTTAACTACATCTAGGGATAGTTCAGGGGACATTAAATGGGACAATGAGTTATAATTTTTACAAATAACGCGGAATGGATCGTGTTCCGCAAAATTAGACCTAGAAAACGGTAACCAAAGGGGTCGGAAGGATCTAGTTACTCTATTAGGCACAGAAAACATTAATTTTTCAAGAAGTACTTGTGAGTCAACCTGTCCAAGAATAAGCACATGAAGTAGCATAACCCCAGCACAAGTACGGCGCTCTTTTAAAGGAGGTAGGTTTAGTAGTTTTAACCGGCAATTATACGACGGGAGGGAAGTGGCAGTATCCCAGTTTAAGCCTTTTAACGCAAATAGCAGAAACTGCTTTTGGACTGATTCAATCCTCCTTTGGTGAACAAAGTATTGCGGACTCCAAACGCTAGAACAGTATTCTAAGATTGGACGAACCAACGATACGTATAGAGTTTTAGTTGTGAAAGGATCACCAAATTCTTTAGACCAACGTTTGATAAAAGCTAGCACACCTCTGGCCTTATTAACTGTTAGTGATATGTGTTCGTTGAAGGACAATTTATTGTCAAAAATGACTCCAAGATCGTTAATTAGGGAAACACGATCGAAGACGTTATTCCCAAGAGAGTACGAAACGATGTGAGGCACACTGCGATTGAACGTCATAAACGAGCAGTTAAGCAAAAGGAGATTGTTTGAGCACCACAAGAAGACTTCGTTAAGGTCTAGTTGCAGGTGCCTATAAAGAAAATGGTCTGAGAAAGAAAGACATAACTTGACATCATCAGCATACATAAATGTAGTAGCATAGTTTACAACACTAGGTAAATCGTTGACAAAAAGAACAAACAGAAGAGGTCCTAAGTGACTACCTTGTGGGACACCAGATGAAACGTTTATAATCTGTGTTTTAAACAAAACACGCTGCGTGCGGTTGGATAGATAAGAGGTCAACCACTGTACTATACTACTATATGTGGAGAAAACCCCATTAGACACAGCTTATGAAGGAGGAGATGGTGGTTCACAGAGTCAAAGGCTTTACTAAAGTCAGTGTACACCACATCAGTTTGCATGCGGCTCAGAAAACGTCTGTGGATAACCGAAAGTGAATTCAAGAAGGTTAGTTGTGGTAGAGCGATGCTTGACAGAACGATGCTGTGAAGTGGAAATAATACTTTTACAAAAATGTTGCAGTTGGAAAGTAACCAGTTTCTCAAGCAGTTTGGGAATCGAAGATAGCTTAGAAATCCCCCGGTAGTTCTCAATAAGTGCTTTAGACCCTTTTTTATGAAGCGGAATAATAAAAGATTCATTCCATCTCTTGGGGAGACATGCCAGCTCCAAGGATAAGTTGAATAAGATAGTGAGAGGATAGCAAAGGATATCAGAACAGTACCTTAGAACACAGCTAGGAACATTGTCAGGACCAGCAGAGAATGATATATCTATTGTTGAAACAGCTTCGAACAGATCCTGAATTCGAAATTTTGTAAAGTAAATGTTGTTTATATGTGGTAATTTATAAGGATAAGAAGAATTGTGGTTATATGAATCGGACGAATAGGTGGTTTGAAAAAATGACGCAAAGAGATTAGCAATACCTTGCTCAGAAGAATGTGAAATATTTTTATATGATAGGGAAGGAGGAAAAAGATTTGATTTACGTTTCATATTGACAAAAGAGTAGAAGGAGCTTGGATCATTTCGAAAGCTTACCTTACAATTCCTGATATACTGCTTATAGAGTAGATCGTTGAGAATAATAAACTGGTTGCGAACATAAAGAAAGTTTGACTGGTGGCACATCGATCCTGACTTAAGAAACTTTTTGTAAGCTCTGGATTTCCTGTTCTTAAGACGAGAAAGGTGTTTATTATACCAAGGTGGTTTTGTAGACAGTGATACTGGGACTTCCGGAACAAATTTGTTCAAGGCCTTATGAATTATTTCTTAAAACGAATCCGTAGCTGCTTCAATTGTGTTTATAGATGAAAGAACATTCCAATCGATTTCAGCTAAATGATTCCGAAGGGCGATAAAATCAGTCTTTCTGAAGCATTTGAAACGAGGCTTAACATTAAAGCCAGCTTCATTGTGAGGCACATCAATTAAGACCGATGCTAATAGTGTAGGATGGTGAAAGTCTTCAGGAAGCGATAGCGGCGGGGACCGAATGACTGTCACAGCGGATGACACATTGGAAAAAATAAGGTCAAGAAATCTGCAATGAGTGTTATGAATTGGGTTGATTTGGAGCAGGGCAAGATCGGTTAAGCCATCGATAAAGTATTTATGATAACTGGAAAGCAGGGAATTGTCTACCTCAGACGGGATCCAGGAAATGATGGGAAGGTTGAAATCTCCCATGATTAGGATTAAATCACAGTCCTTGACCAACGAAAAAACAGACTTAATGGCATCAAGATGGTGAAAGTACACAATATCTTCAGCCATGGGAGGAATGTAGGAACAGGTCAGGAAAATATGAGACGATCCAGTTAAAATTTTCACCGCAATGAACTCAATTCCGAACTCGTTCGGGAAAGGAATAATTTCAGCAGGGTACTCAATACTAACAGCAATGAGGACACCATCGAAAAAGTTGGACGATCCAATCGAAACACTATGAATTTGGAAACAAGAATTTCATAATCAGAGACAGAGGAGTTAAGCCAAGTTTCAGTAAGCACGATAGCATCAAAATCAAAAGAAGCACTCTTTGTAAAAAATTGGCTCAGCTTACCCAGAATACTTCTAACGTTTTGATAGCAGCAGGAAAATACTATGTTATTCAGTTTTTTGAAGCAGTTTCTGCAGGGATAGGATTCTGAGCGTCTTTTGCTAGGAATTCATGAACGATACTGTGCTCAGGCCAAGCTACAGGATCAAGTGCTTCTTCAAGGTAGGAATCAGGTAGAACTATTTTAAAAGAAGATATAGAACGCTTATGCTTAAAGTTAAACTTAAAAACAGCTATTTCATTAGGAGCTACCTTAAGATGGTTTAACAGGTGACTCTTGACATCATCAACAGTAGCATCCGGCATAAGCCGAGAGACAAAAATGGCCTTACGAGGAGCAACCGCCCTCAGCGTAAGTCCAGAAGATCTGACTTCAGGCGCCACACCAACCAGAGGCCTTGGAGACATCACAGCTAGAGCAAAGGGTAGGTTGTCCAACGATGGGGGTTGTCCAACGATGTCCAACGATGGAGGCTCCAAGATGAGAGGTGGCTCGAGATTTGTACTTGGTACGCTGATCGCTTCTTGTAAGGGATGAATATTAGAGTGCCCTGAAGGAAGGCTCATCAAGTCCCTTGGTACTGGAACAGCATAAGTAGGTAGACTAGTAGGCGACGGTAAAATGTTTGGTGTTGAAAATTCATCGACTTGTACAGCATGGGGTGTAGGGGTATTCAGTAATTTAGCAGTCAGCAGGTTGTTGTTCGGAATTTTTCGTCTGGGGGATTCGCTTAACAACTTTAGCCCAAGGAATTGAGTTTCAAGAGCGAGGAATTGCTCATTAAGGGCCGAGAAGTGCTTGCGGACATCTAGGAAACCATTTCTCGTCTGTTTCATAAAAGTCCGCATCTCTGACTCAATTTCTCTACAACCGATGCAAGACCATGTCAGGCCAATTTTCTTGTTGATAAGGTCACTTATCCGTCCATTGTGTCCTCCTCCAGCACATTTAATATGTGAGCAGTTATTGCAGAGCCAACAAGACAGGTATGAGTCACCCGTGATGGTTCCACCAAATTCACATTTTTTTGCTGTGCAAGTAAGACTCATTTTTGGCTTCTTTTTGACGGAATGCAGACCACTGTAATAGCGTGTAAAGAATTTAGGCTCTCTGAAGCACTCTGTAGCCGAGAGTGGACGATCAGATCGGATGTAAGAGATGACGTTACAAAAGAGATGTGCAACGAAGGTTCGGCGTGGTGAAGAACAACAAACTCCACAGTAACTATGAATGTAACGGGTTACGTCCGGATAGTACAGCTCTTATGTACTTTTGTTGGAGAATATAGTTAAAGCGCAACAGAGATAACTTTAACCGATTAAATGTATAAATTGGAAATAAATAGTTCAATGAACTTATTAAGTCAAATTTATTTGAGTTTTATTTGAAAGCTTGAGTTCAAGATCGAAAATAATTGCAAACTGGCAAGAGCGATCGAAGAAACACGTCCGGGTACGGCAAGTGAATATACAGAAATAGGAATTCTGTATATTCTGTTAGAATTTCAGAACTAACTTATCTTTGGGGCTCTAAGTCCTTTTTTATAGCTACCCTTTCTAAAGCTTTTTGCCGATCTAAGCTCAAAAGAAGCTTTTCTCACTGAGAGGCTTTGTTTTCTGAAGAGAATAGATTGAGTCGGAACCTTTTACTTGAGGTGTCAGTTGACATGGAAGGCTTTGGGTCTCAATTAATCGAGGTGACAAGAAAATGTGAAATTTCCTGTGAAGTGGGTTCCCATTTAAAAATGGTTTGAGTTGTTTAGTTTTAATTCACTTAAAAGGAGTGAGAAAGATTTGAGTCGGGATTTCTGTTTACCCGAATATTGTTTTGGTTTTGTGTATAAAGTGACTCTTAGAAATTGGAAATCTGAAATGAGGCTGTTTTTAGCCGTTATGTTTAGTTATTAAACATAACATAACTTCCTGTATCTATTACACATTTAAATGGGCGATTGTTAATAGTTATTCTGATGTAAGGATTTCTATTTCTTCTATTGGATCCGAGGCTATTTGATGAAAATTTTCGATTTCCATTTTAGATTGATCGCTTGAATATTCACGCTGTCTTTTCACTGGATTTTTATAATTAGTACCTTGTAAAGAAGTTGTTGGCTGTTGATAATTCACAGGGTTCTGAGCTCTACCTTGATTTAGGTTTTGCAGCAATTCCTGTCGAAATTGTTGTTGATTGACATTATTTGGTTGTCTATAGTTACTTGGCTGATTATAAGTTTGTTGATTATTATTATTATAAAAGGAATTATTTCTTTGGAAATTATTATTTTTTTGATAATTTCTCGTATCTTGTCCGTTTTGATTTGAATTATGTTGTGATTTAACTTTATCAGAACCAGAATCATAACAACCTCCTTGTTGTGCTACTTGTTTAAGTTTACTGATTGTAGTTATATCGTGCCTTGCTAAAGTCATGAATAACCTGTCAGAAAGTTTTCTCATTATTACATCTTTTACAGTATTATTCATGGCATTATTATAAATCATTGTATTTAAATTATGGTTTTCTAACGACAATTTGTTTGTTATGACAAATATTTTATATTCTAGATCCTCGACGAACTTACGAATGCTTCCATTGAAGGGGGTATTCTAGAGTCGTCTAAGTAATTCCTCGCATGGGGTTTGGGTTTTGTACTCATCGATGAGAGCAATCCTTAGATCGGGCCAATTGGTTGCTGCTGATAGCTGGGACACTCGCTGTGTGTGTCAGGGACATCCTGATAATTGCATCTCAATTGCACTGAAGAATACAGCTGTTTGACGCGGATCAGTTGATGGATACAAATTTAAAATGTATTCGATCCGTCTGATGAATGCACTTAATTCCCTGGTGCTTCCATTAAAATTGGGAACTGGCTTAAAGCCTGATTAAGGTGTAGCTCGGAGAGTAACTGGATTTGTGCCACATTGTAATGTTTGTATTTCTTATTTATTTCGGTAGCGGTCACACTATGAAAGCGGGCTACTAATTTATTTTAAGTTTTTGTGTTTTGTATATTTTCGGTAGCAGTCACACTTCGAAAAGTGGGCTACAAATTGAAATTAACACGTAAGTTCTTTTGCGGATGTGAATAGCAATTAACACTCGCGGTTAGTATTATAGCTGAAGTTGCATTAGCATAAAATATTTCAACGATGTTCTATGATCTTGATTGATAACTGGTCACTTTTACACATCCTACCGACTGCGCCAATTAAATATCTTCTACAAAATAGTTTGAAAAAATATATTTTTATTTAAGTTCCGGTTTTGATACAGTGTGATTCTTTAAAACTGCTTCGAATTTTATAACAACTGCTTAGAATGCTAGAATTTCAGAACTACTTATCTTTGGTGCTCTAAGTCCTTTTTATAGCTACCCTTTGCAGGCTTTTTTCAGCCGAATTGGAATAATTAAATGTTTATGTTTTTACAGAAATTGGAATGAGGCTATTTGCAGCTGGGTTACGAACTTCAATACAAAAGGCTTCAGCTTCGGCTTACAAAATTTACTGATATACACTTAAAGAAATTTTGTTGATATGTTACTATATATATATATATATTTTTTTTTTTTTTTTTCGCGGTCTTTCAGAATTTGGAAATGGCTTGGGCCTGTTATATATCTTCTTCAAAATAGTTTGAAAAATATATTTTTATTTGAGTTCCGGTTTTGATACAGTGTGATTCTTTCAAATTGCTTAGAATTTCAGAACAACTGCTTAGAATGTTAGAATTTTAGAACTAACTTATTTTTAGCGCTCTAGGTCCTTTTTATAGCTACCCTTGCTGAAGCTTTTTGCCGATCTAAGCTCGAAAGAAGCTTTTCTTTCTGAAAGGCTTTGTTTTCTGAAGAGAATAGATTGAGTCGGAACCTTTTACTTGAGGTGTCAGTTGACATGGAAGGCTTTTGGGTCTCAATTAATCGAGGTGACAAGAAAATGTGAAGTGGGTTCCCATTTAAGAATGTTTTGATCTGTTTAGTTTTAATTCACTTAAAAGGAGTGAGAAAGATTTGAGCCGGGATTTCTGTTTACCCAAATATTGTTTTGGTTTTCAATCTGAAGTGACTCTTGGAAATTGGAAATCTGAAATGAGGCTGTTTTCAGCCGAATCGGAATAAATAAATTCTTATGTTTTTACAAAAATTGGAATGAGGCTATTTGCAGCCGCGTTACGAATTTCAATACAAAAGGCTTCAGCTTCGGTTTACAACATTTACTGATATACACTTAAAGAAATTTTGTTGATATGTTACTATATATATATATATATATTTTTTTTTTTTTTCGAGAATTCAGAGACGCCGCCAAAAAGCTCTAACGCGTTATATTCAGACAAGGATCCATTTCTGGACGGTTCCTCTACGAGCCCGGGGCATCAGAGTCGAGTATGGCCATTCCCGAACACGGCAGTTAGACTTGCAAGGAAATGAAGAAAGGATAAGTCTGGCGTACGCCTTACCGACTCCTAGAATCGCAACTCGGGAACTCATGCCCAAGTCAAAGACCGAGTGAGAGCACCCCGGTCACCAGCCCCGCCACTTCAAACTCCGAGCTCGCTAGCGCGTATGCGCGTATGCTCGGTGGATTCCTGCAATAGAGGAGGTGCAAGGTCGCGGACAACTCCCAATCCCGGCCCGTTGGCGAGTATGCACGGTGGTTCCCTGCAGTAGAAACAACCCACAGAGGACGCCAACGACGGAGCCGGAAGAACCAGGAGGAGCGACGATAATACGGAGCGGGATTGAAAGAAAACATTTGTATTTGGAAGAAATCTCGAAATAAAAAGTGTGGAAATCTCTATCTGCTTGTATTATTTTTTGGGCTTGGGCAATCACGTCGAATCTATAAATTCGGTGGAACGGATCCCCAAAACTCTGTTAGCTAGCCGGGGTAAATTGTGGCGAGCGGAAGCAGAAAATTCAGTTCGTTACAAAGTATAAGACGTGCAATGAATAGAAGGGTGTATGCAAAGTTTTTGGTCGTTAGCTTAAAAATGTTAGTGTTTTACGTTTATAGTGTGTGTGTTCTGCGCAAAACACTGTGATACTATGCTCGGTCAGAGAAATTTCCTATGCCCCTGGAATAAAGCCCTGCCGATTACTGTTTTAAAATTGAGAGACTAGTTAGCGTAGAAACAGACAGACAGCCAAAAAGATTGACGGACGGACACACGGGCATGCTTATATCAACTCAGGAGATGATCCTCAGTATTTGATTTGTAGGTAAGGGTTGGGCATTGGAATGTTTTTTGGGCAACAAACCATTTTTCAGAAATTTATTTTAACAGGCTCTGGCTAAAAACAATACTTCCGTTTTGCTCCATTACAAAATTTTTGGGGTGGGAGTGTGGGTGTCACAATTATTACAAAAATTAGACCTGCGCGAATACCATACAAGTCTAAGTTCCAAATCAGATACTTATATTTCTAAAAGTCTTCGAGATATACGCCTTCAAAATTTTAACCCGTAAGTATGTGAGTTGGAGTATGTGAATGGCCTTCAAAACTCTGACAATTTAACTGAATGTTGTTTTTTAGCTATAAATTTAGTTTGGCATCAAAGGATTTAAAAATACCTTCCTATACTAGGGCTACAGTAGAGTGCGATTTTGTGGGAGAGACTTTGCAAAAATTTAAAATAAACTTGACCTGCGCTTGATGATGCAGTTGAGGCTGATTAAGAATATACATATATACATTATGGGGTAGGAGATGATTCCAGCTTTATGTTACACATACACTCAAACTAATGCAATATACCCTTGATATAAAAATATATAATATCTTACTTACCGAGAAGCTAGAATAGTATTTGCTTGTGTATCCATTATCACATGGCAAAAGTAGTATGAACGAAATATTCGATGTTGAAAAATTACAAATGAAAATATAATAGTATGCCATACTAGTGTATTATTAAATATCATATTGTTTGGTCCATAGAGACATTCATGATGGGGTTTAAGCTCATTGTTTTCAGTTATTTTTGTAACATCACTTTTTTCTTGATGCATGATACTAAAAATTGCATCCAATACTGGCTGCTTCTTCACGATAATAGAGTCTTCCAAGACAACTATTGCGGCCTTAATTATAATATTTAAAATATTAAACGAAATAAGAAAATTCCAACGACACATTATATAATGAATATTTTGTAAGTAGACTTCAGACCCTTGAAGCAAAAAAACTAACGCAAATATAATGTAGCCCAAAGAAAGAATATCCATGCTGCAAACTCCACCCATGAAGACTATACCGAGAGTTATCCAAAAAAAACTGCAAAATATTGCAGTTTTAAAAATATCAGCATAATTACGAACATAGGAGCAAAAATCATGTGTAGGATTTTCAAAATAAACGTGTCCAAGCTTTGCAATATTATATACTACGTTAAAGTTATCTCCTCCAGGGTAATTTATATCATCAATATGACGAGTCTCCGCCTTAAAAGATTTCCTTTGCCGCGAAATAAGTAAAAGAATAATAAAATCCAGCATTAGTTTGGATTTATAAAAGAATTTCGTAGAATTATTAAGCATAATCCAAATAGATTGGTTGCCATATATGTATGACAATTCTTTTTTTGACGCTGTTATTTAGCATTTTGTTGATCTTAATTTTTATTTACTATTTACTATTTCTTCATACTTACCAACGCATAGATTAGGTGGAAAATTCAGAAGATATAAGTATTGCACAAAAATAGATAAGACGAAGTAAAGTTGAAAAATTTCCCAGATTCGTGCGCATTGCTCTCGTTTAAGGCACAGTAGTAAAATAAGCCAAATTACATAAGTCAATGCCAAAAGATCGCGCCTATGAGCGATCGTGGAAACAAGCCCTATTAGTGTAATTTCAAGACCAAATTTGTAAAATCCATAATTAAGCAAGTATTTTAATAGGCCTGGAAAATCACGTTCAGCATCTAGTCTTGTAATATAAGGAAACAATACTTTCCGATCCTTTTTATCATATATTGAATAATGTATCAAATAGTCCCTCAGCTTAACGACCGCATGCAATGATGTTACAATCATATAAACTATGTATGGCGATATATAGCGCAAATGGATTCCGAAATTTTGTCTAGTTTTTTGTAAGCCCATCCATTCCGCAAAATTTACGGTATTGTTTTTCTAAAAAATAATTAATTAATAATTTATATGTTATTTTAATCATACTTTATTACGCATTTGTAATCGTATATATGTTCATCCAAATATTTGATTTGATAAATCATTTTCATTAATACTAAAACAGAAACCCAAAAAGTAACTGTTCTAAAAACAATACGTCTTAAAAATCGGTTCACACATACGCTCATAAGTGATAAAAGAACTAAAATTATATTAAAAAAACATACTTCCGATATTGCACAAAAAAAAGATGCCAGTATAACACCTTTAATCATATGCATTTCTAAAAATCCCCAAGCAATTATTTTTCCTGGTCTGAACAATTTGCGACCTCTTGAACGAATTTTTCGATACCCTGCAGAAAAAAAAACTTTCCACGATTGCTTATGCGAGTCAAAAGAGGAACGCTGAGGACCATTTCCAAAAGTAAAAGCAACCTGTGAGTCCATATTTTTCCCTTCCGAAGGTTTTGGGCGCCGTACAGAATCCATAAAACGACGATGAAAGTAATGAAGTTGGACAACAGTAAATATAACTGTCAAAGTTGGTATTAAAAGATGGAAAAACAGATCCTTTGTTTTAAACCGACGCAAGCCAATATCTGTTTGTCTAAAACAATAAAATCGAAAAAGAGAAGATTAATTACTATTCAAAGAAATTTTATAAGTAAGAAATTAAATAATTTCATTATTCATATACTCATTCAATTGCAATAATATCACATACATTAGGGAAAATGTAATATCCCGAAAGAAGTTTGAAACCAAAGGTTAAAACAAAAAAAGAATGGACGGCTAGGTCGAGTTTTCCGACTATTTTACACCACAATTTAACTTACCCACAATCTAAAGTTTACACTTCAACGGTTTGGATTCTAAGTAACAAATTTTTTTGTATACTGTTGCGCTTGGGCAAAAAACAAACCATACTACCGATTCAGTAGGAAAGCAGAGAAAAAAGTCATCTAAAAATTATCCGATTTCGCTGCTTTGTGATTTAGGTGTAGATTAGCCATTGAAAGAGTTTGGCATTATAAAATTGTCCAAAAAAAATTAACGAGCTGGTGCAAAAATCAGATGTTGGGTTCGGGGGCGGGAGTCTGCATGGCGCACTTGACACGAACTTGATTTGAACTGATATCATACGATCGAAAGTTCCAAATCTGATTCTATATCTTATAGTCTTTGAAGTCCAAGCGTTCAAAATTTTAGCCCGTTTGTATGGGAAAAAGTATATACATTGTTTGTTTATTGTTTATCTCCTCGAAAAATCGATTTGGATGAAATTTTTTACACATTAACTAACTAAATAGTTTGGCATCAAAAGTTTTTTTCTTCCTATACTTTCGCCACAAAATGTCGTGATTTTTAAGGGCGTGTGGGGGCTTAAACAAATTTCTAAAAACAAAAAAACTGCGTGGGCATTGTAGGAGTCCCCATGCGAAATACTTAAGTTCTATCTCTTATAGTCTTTGAGATCCAAGCATTCATACTGACAGACGGACATGGCGATATTGACTTGGCTGTTGATGCTGATCAAGAATATATATACATACTTTATGGGGTCGGGGACGATTCCTTCTTTAAGTTAAATACATTTACATGATTACATTTATTCTACGAGAACTGCGTATAAAAATGCATCAAATTCAAAGAGAATGAGCGGAGAGAGAGGGAATTTTACGTTGTTTTTTTAAGATCATTATTAGAGATTCTTGTCCGCCTACCGTGAGAGACTAAGAAAGTCATACTTTTATTTTGAAGCCCAAAGTAAGGACTTAAAAATAAAAATAATTTTTTAACGACTTTGAATATTGCCTGCCTAAAAATAATAATATGTGAATAAGTAACAATAAATATTAAAATAATTGTGTTATTGGTTATATTTGTTTTAATGTTTTTATAGACTTTATATGTTGGGTAAGGTTGAGGCCAGTCACTGACACCCTCATTCACCCTCAGTCACCCCCCTCCTATCCAATAATGTGCTCAAAGGAGTACTATCCTTCCTGCGGCGACTCGCGGTCCCATCTAGATGAAGGCAACAAGTCTGCGTGGAGCGATCCCCGCGAGGTCAGTTAGTTTGGTGAGTGCTGGTGCACCCAATAGCACCCTGTGCCCCAGCGCAGGGCAATGACAGAGGAGCTGTTCGACTGTCTCTTCCTACATCGTCGCAGCTCCTACAGTAATCATAGTGTAGCACCGCTAGTCTAGCCGCGTGCGTTCCTATTAACCAGTGTCCCGTGATGGCCTTGACCACCAGATTGCAGTCCTGCCTATTGAGGGTGATAAGCATCATTGATCTTTTCCTAAAGTGGATAGGCCATATCATGTGAGAATTCTTGAAGTTTTGGAGATTCCTCCATTCCCTCAGTGCTACCAGGTCGAAGGGATCCCTGCTTTTTAGCCCACACGTGGCTAAGGGAATGCCTACTGTCATGGAGTTGCTTTAGAATCCGTCAAGGTCTTTGTGTGCCGCTTGAATGTCTGAGAAGATAAAAATAGGGTCTTGATTGCCGGTAAGTGCTGGGGATCTAAGTGCTTCTCCGATAGCTATTACTTCTGCTTGGAAAACACTACAGTGGTCAGGGAGTCTGAGGGACTCATTTTAGGCACAGCCGTTCGCAGTGGAAACCGCCTCCCACCTGGCCATTTAATTTTAAACCGTCTGTGTATATCCCGGGTGGTCCCGAGATTTGTGTGGCCCATTCCTCCCTCGTTGGAATGGATACCTTATATTTTAAAGTGGGAAGATCAACAGGTATACAGTAGTCAGTAGCCCCCGTAGGCGTGAAGTGGGCCAACTCGGTGTGTCCATAGTTGGTCTTTTTCCATAGACCCGCCTCGCGTATCCTAATTGCCTATAGCGTGGCCATCTCTACGGGTAACAGGTCTAGGGGCGTCTGTTGGTGTGATACGTAGGGCGTCTGTTGGCTGCTTGTAATGCAGATGGTGGAGGCCTGCATTACAGGCAGCCTACGTATCCGCCATCTTTTGCGTTTTCCTTAATCTCTCTCTACATATGGAGATTGTTACAAAAGGCCACCATGCCACTACTCCGTAGAATAGGATGGGGCTTATGACCGCTCTACACAACTATCTTACTATTTTTGGATGCGTTAAGCTATCGTGACGTCCTGAAAAGACCTTGAGCGAGGATCATTATCCCATATTCTATTATGGAGCCAAAGAAGATGCTTACTATTCTACAGCGATGAAACTTGAACCTTCCTTTCAAAAGTAGAATACATGGAAGGGTCAAACAAAGGCCTTAGCATTTAGGCCTTAGTCCTTGGGAAATAAATTTCTACTGGGAGTTAAATTTCGGGCTTAGCTCGGTTACCGTAAAGCTATACAAATCCGACCACAGCAAAGAAGATAAGATAGCCCACATTCAGGAGAAACTTGCCTCAGAGATTGGAGAGCCAAATTCATGTGGTTGTGGCGAACCTTAGCAATGTCTCTACAAATTCCTCAAATAAGCCTCCACCATCGTAAAGGAGCCTCAGATGAGCTTTTGCTTCATCAGGCTGAAGACGTAACCGGGTCTGAAAACCATCGCTGGTAGGAGCAAGAGTATCTGGGCTAGCTACCAAGCTACTAGCTGCAAGCTCAGAACGTAAATTAGAGGCTGCATTTCTTGGTGGAGTAACACTAGGGGACAGCGTAATGTTGACATGGACTAGCAAGTTCGTAACCCCTAGATGAGCTAATTAATGCTATCAGACTAGTGTTTCCATTTTAGTTTATTTCAGGCTAGATCTAGCCTTTTTGAAAATTATATAGCTTATAAAATGTAAATAGCTTTTAGCCTGAAATGTAGCTTATTTTAAAATTAATTGGGATACGCTTTTGAGCAAAAAATAAAGGGTATACATTTTCAACATGCACTTGAAATCCGAAAGACGTGCATTGAATTTATAAAACACTACATATTGGAGCGACGTCAAAGGTATATTTAAGGTGCATTTAATTTGTTTAGTACAATTTATATATTTATAATATTTTGATTTTCTATTTTAGACTTCCTGATAATTTTGAGCTGAAATTGAGGTCGTTTTTAGCCAGATGAATCTTGTCAAAAAAAAAATGTCGGAACAGACTCCAGCTAAAATCGTTAAACGCTATTTTGAGCATTAGGTTTGTTTTTAAGTTTATAATCAGTTATTTCTTAATTATAGTACATACTTTTAATTTTGCAGATATGGATTGCGCAGGCACGGAGAGTGTTGTTATTCATACAACGAAAAATATGTGCGGCAAATTAAAAAAAGCAAAAAATACAGCGTTGAAGAAAATTGTGAAATCTCAGATTTCCTTACAGATCTAGTTTAAGAAAAAAAAGCAATAAAAAACTGCAAAATTTATTAATTTTTTTGCATATTGGGATATAGCTTATTTCTAGCTTTTTCTAGCTTATTTTTTCAGATTCTAGCTTAAATGGCAGCTCATTCTCTGGCAACACTGTATCAGACGAAAGTGAGAAGCTCAATATGGGCCTTTTAAACGGATGCGACTCCAACGCTGATACTCAACGCTCAAGCTAAAACAAAAAAGACCACGGTGGGTCTTTTTTTAACTTTATACTAGGGACAAACTTTTGTTTGTGCAATAAGGGAAATGGGTATAGGCAATAAGGGAGCTCTCCTTTCATCATTAAAAACCGTAAGAGTAAATGAACTAAATTAAGTTATTTAAATAAGTCAATTAATTTAACACTAGTGCCCAAAACCACGGCGGCAAATAAAAGTTATGTTTGAAGAAACTAGAAAAAAAAAACTTTTTTTTATCCATTTTTATTATAAAAATCAAGAATAAAAATGATTCCCTTCTGTTTAGGTGAGGGCCGTGGTGCCGCTCAGCTGGGGATAAGAGCGCATCCGCGCTGAAGAGCACATCCGCGCGGAAGAGCGCACCCGCGCTAAAGAGCGCACCCGAGCTGAAGAGCGCATCCGCACTCGCCCCTCTGTGCACTCTAACTCGCTCGTTGGTTGCCGTCGATCGTCTCTTTTTGCACTAGTTTTAAGTTATCAATCCTTTGTAAGCAGCCCAATAAAGCTGACCGCGTTATTCTCTGAATTCACCGAAAGACGCCCCCGACTTCTTTATTCAACATTTCTGGGATCCTTTGCGGTAGCAACGCCGCCCTACACATTTTGGTCCTTCGAGCCGGATATTTTGGATATCTTCTCTCAGCAGTCCAGGCATTGTTCCGCCATAAGATAAGTACGAAATTTTTTTTACGAATACCAAAAGATAAGTACGAAAAATCCGCAAGTGAACAGTGAAAGTGTGTGGTGAAAAAAAAGGCATAATTAATATTGGCCAGCCGTTCCGGTAATTTATTTCACCGGTAATTTCCAAGTTCACCGAACAGTCCGCCGCTGTCGTAATATTGTTTGTTTTTCTTCCCCAATTTTTTTACACCACATAACTTTTCCGTTCCCCCAGTTATATTTATCGACGCTCCACTGTGCCAACATACACTGTGCCATCCGTACCTGCATGCATGTATTTATAATTATAACTACTAAAACTTATTTAGTTCTTATTTTCCGTCCGAGCAAAGAGCCAGGTTTTTCAATTCACCTTTCCGGCCACTCTTAATTATTGAAAAAATGAAATTATCGAAAAAATTATAATTAAATAATTTAATTGTCAATCTTCCGTCTGAACCGAACCGCGGTTTCAATTCCACCGTTCCAGCTTCGTGATAATTAACCTCAATTGATTAAAAATTGAAATTTTCAACTCCACCCCCGTCTGTCTCCATAATAATTAAATCCGACAATTAGGCAAAAATTATTTATTTATTTTTTTTCTGTGTTAAATCCAAGCCAAGGTCAAGTCCACCTTTCCGGCTCCGCAAATTCGAAAATAGTTAGGAATTCAATATTTACGTACGAGCCATACTGGTCGAAATATACATATATAGACAGTCATCAATTATTTTTCCGAACGAGCACGAATTTTCCGGTACTTGTCAATTTTCCGTTCCGTCATTTCCCTAACGCTGCTTCTGCTCCGCTTCAGGCAACATCCGCCTAGAATCTCAACAAACCTCGGCCCATCTGGTTTTTTTGGCTTCATGAAGTTTCCTCCACATTCGAATTGTGCCGCATACGACGTTCCTTTCGACATCGGCGGTTCTAATTCCCACTTGGCCTTGCAATCGCATTTCGTCCGCGACCGGTCTTATCACATTATTGTGACCGGCTACCGCTTCGTACGAAGCACCTATTGCGCAAGTCAGTTGACAAGCGCTGACCAGCGAATTGGCGTCTGAGAATGCCCACGGGGGACGACCAAAAGCCACGTTCGATCCCAACAATCCGTTTGGACAGATCTCAATCCGCTTCTCCGCGGAAGCCTCTTTTAAAGCCTAAGACGTACCGTGCCATTCCAAGGGCAAAGAGTGACGAATCCGTCAATACAATCCCCGGTCCTTCACAGAGGCAGACTCGCTCCGTTGCAAAAATGGCTCAAAGTGCGGTCGACGTGACGCTGAAAAAGTTCATCGCCACAACAGATCGAATTAGCCAATTTGAGGCTAACATAAATACTCTGGGAGCCAGAGAAACGGAAGTAGGCTCCCAATACATGTGCGAATTCCATCGGGACCAAATTCGGGCACTGTGGGAGAAGGTGGAGAAGAGCTATGAGAGCTGCTTCGATTTACTAGCCGTGTCAGACGTCAATGTGGCCACCTCGACAGTGCTGAAATCGAAGTACAACTACTGTTACTCTGTCTATTCGAGATGTATTTCCCAGCTTTGGGAGAAAATTGCTTCCCAATCCACTCAGGCTTCCGTCAATGTCCACACGCCCGCGTCTACAGGCTGCCAGTTACCTCTAGTGGATACCGAGGTCTTTGCGGGTGATTATCTTCGGTGGCCGACCTTCAGAGACTTGTTTACGGCCATTTACATCCAAAACTCGCGGCTCACCCAGGTAGAGAAGTTGTTCCACTTATTGTCCAAAACAAGTGGTGACGCCCACGCCATTGTTTCTAAGGCTCCGCTTACCCATGAGGGGTTTGTCGTCGCTTGGCAAAGCCTCACAGACCGCTTTGAGAACCAGCGGCTATTGGTCAATAGCTAGTTGAAAATCCGTTTCAACCTCCAAGCTATTTCTCAAGAGTCCGGGGTCGCGCTGAAGAAGCTACAAGTTACCATTCAGAGTTGTCTGACAGCCCTAGAAATGTCCTCCATTAATGTTGAGACTTGCAATCCGTACATAATAAGGCCGGGATTCCAACATGGAAGGAATTAGATAACTTTCTGACAGAGCGCCATCGCACTCTGGAGGCCATCGACGACGTCAGGCCTAGTGGCTCCGTGCAATTTCCGCCATGGTCGGGAACTCCTACTGCCCCTGCTCGAAGGCTCAATTCTTACGAGACTCGAGTGGTTCCGGGCCCCAAGGGTTGCGATCTCTGTTCGAGAAGAACCACCCCATTCGCTTATGCCCGCGGTTCCTGGAAATGGACGTAAATGGGCGCTTGGAATACATTAAAAGGAAGCAGTTATGTTTTAATTGTTTTGCCCGAGGGCACCAGCAACGAAGCTGCACGAGCGCCCATACCTGCTTCACTTGCCACAGCCGACACCACACCCTCCTGCACCGCGGCAATCCGTTCGCCACCGCTCCAAGTTCGCCTACGACAGCAAGGGCTCGACCCGCACAGACTGCCAGAAGCACAAATGGCTCAGAGGATCAGTCGGATGTGCAGGTGTGTTTCGCTTCCGGGTCAGGAGCCGTCCTACTGGGCACGGCCCTTATCAACGTTGCCATTTGGGGTGCACCGTCCAGGCACGAGCACTGATAGACTCAGGCTCCGAAGCGACTTTCATAACGGAACGACTGAAAGTCAAGACGATTCAAGCCGAAGTTTCCGGCCTTAATCAGACCATTTCCGCCCAGTCTACTAAATTGTGCCATTTCTCCATTCGGTCACCGTCTAGACCCGTGCTACAATTAGAGACTGCGGCTTACGTTCTTCCGCAGTTGGCCGGAAATCTTCCATCATATCCGATTCCGCGGGATCGTCTGAAGGGGCTGCCCGACTTACCCTGGCGGACACCAACTTCTTTGAGAGCTCCCAAGTCGATGTGTCAATAGGAGCTGACATTCTTCCGTCCATTATCCTCGGTAATGCCAAGGCTAACATCTGCGGGTCGCTTCTTGGTCAGGAGACCATTTTTGGATGGATGCTGACAGGCCCATTATCTTCAGACAAGCCCCGCAGCGTGTCTGTTTTTTCCACACGAGTGGCCCCCAGCCTCGGTGACTCACTGGATCAGGAAGATGTGCCCACACAGATAAGTTCGGAATCGGATTCAGTTTGCGAGCACAATTTTGTCCAGACGACGAGAAGATACAAGTGTGGCAAGTACGTTGTGACGCTCCCCTTACGCGACCCCGGGCAGAAGGGTTCCGAGCTAGCGGCTTCACGGTCTTTTGCCCTTGCTCAGTTCCGGCGTAATGAGCAGCGCCTGAAAAAGGGACCCGCCCCTTAAGGCCCGCTATGACTCGGTAATTCAGGAGTACATCGACTTAGGCCACATGACCGGGGTCTCTCCCGCGAGAAATTCCGCTACCTACTATCTTCCATATCATGCCGTCTTCAAGCCCGAAAGCACGACCACGAGTGGTGCGAGTGGTCTTCAACTCTTCGAGTCCGTCCGCAAACGGGACCAGTCTGAACGACATTCTTTACGCGTGCCCGGTCTTACAATCAGACCCGATGATTCAAATCCTAGAGTGGCGATACTTTAGGTTTGTCTTCAACGCCGACATCGAGAAGATGTATCAGCAAATTTGGGTAGACCCCAAGCATAATCCGCTCCAACGTATTTTGTTTCGCAACCCGATGGGGTTATCCGCGACTACGAGTTGAAAACGGTCACCTTCGGAGTCAATTGTGCCCCGTTCCTGGCGATCCGATCTGGCGACGACGAAGAGTCGAAGTATCCGCAGGCAAGCCAAGTTATCCGGCAGTTTATATACGTTGATGACGTTCTCGCGGGGGCCGACTCCAAAACTGAAGCCCAAGCTGCGATTCGGGGGCTGAAAAGGGCCCTAGAGTCAGCAGGATTCCCACTTAGGAAATGGACGTCGAATAGCAAGGCGATCCTGCCCGAAATTTCGAGCGACCACCGTCTTCGTGCTGACTTTCTCGACATCGATGCCGGAGCACGGCCAAGACACTCGGCGTGCGGTGGAAAGCGATGACTGATGAATTCCTTTATGTCCCGCCAGAGTTGACTTCCGGCTCGGCTTTCACGAAGCGCCAAGTCCTCTTCGAAATTGCCAAATTGTTCGATTCGGGCAAAAATGTTCATGCAAGACATTGGGCTTCTGAATCTAGGGTGGGACAACGCCCTCCCTCAAGATTTCTGTCAGCGATGGGTTGACTTCCTAAAGAATTACTCGGTGATTGATCAGCTTCGTGTTCCTCGGTGGGTCGCGTTCCGACCACATCTAAAGGTCGAACACCACGGGTTCTGCGACGCTTCACAGAAGGCGTACGGCGCAGCAATTTACGTTCGTGTCGAGGTCGGGTCCACGGTAACAGTGACCCTGCTGACTGCAAAGACTCGAGTGACCCCAGTTAAAACGGTGCCGCTCCCTCGGATAGAACTGTGCGCTGCCTTGTTGTTGTCCGAGATGGCCACCGCCGTTCTGCTAAAGATGCCAGGGGCCGCTTCTGCCCTCTACTGTTGGACCGACTCGACTATTGTCCTCGCGTGGCTGCATAAGCCAGCGTGCCAGTGGACAACGTTCGTGGCCAACCGGATGACCAAGATCACCCAGTTCACCGACGTGCAGAAATTGGCACATGTCCGCTCCGAGCAGAACCCTGCGGATCTCGCAGATCTTCCAAGATCTTGCAGATAACCAGCTGTGGTGGCACGGTCCTGACTGGATGCAAAGGCCTCGCAGCGACTGGCCCACTCAAGGCAATGAAACCCCCGTGACTGAACTCGAGAAGCGAGCAGTCAAGGTCCATGTCGCGAAAGCGCCCCCCGAAGATCTCCTTGAGCGGTTTTCCACGCTCGACAAGGCATTACGAGTCCTTGCCTATGTTAATCGCTTCATCCAGCGCGCGCGGAAGATTCGATCCTCGTTTGAAGAGCACCTGTCCGCCAATGAGGTTACGTCGGCTGAACGTCTTCTAGTTTCCGTAACTCAGCGCAGACACTTCGTCTCTGAGATGGGCTGCTTAAGCGAAAAGCGTCCAATATCGGCATCCAGTCTGATTCAAAATCTGAACCCCTTCGTGGATTGGCAAGGCCTTATGAGAGCTTGCGGCCGGGTCACGTCCTCTGAGCTTCTCCAATATGACGAACCGCACCCTATTATCCTTCCGTACGACTGCCATCTGTCTCGACTCCTGGTTCAATTTACACATCGCATCACGCTGCACGGTGGCAATCAGCTGATGATCCGTCTGATCCTGGCCAAATTCTGGATTCCAAGGGTGCGGAATCAAGTCCGTCGTCTATTCTTGTAAAGTATGTGTCATCCACCGGAAGAAGTTGCAGACGCAACTCATGGGAGAACTACCCAAAAAACGGAGGTCCTTCTCGCGCCCATTCACGTTCACCGGTGTGGATTATGCCGGTCCCTTCGAGATAAAAAACTATACGGGAAGGGGCCTGTCTCATCACAAAGAGTTATGTGTTAGTGTTTGTGTGCTTCTCCACTAAGGCCATCCATTTAGAGCCTACGTCGGACCTTACGACCGAGACATTTCTGGCGGCTTTCGCACGGTTCATGTCCCGGAGAGGATGCCCCCATCAAGTGCAGTCCGACAACGGGAAGACGTTTGTGGGAGCAGCTGCTCTACTATCCCGCGATTTTCTCCGGAGCCTAAAGGGGGCTGTGACCGATGCCTATAGTCACCAGCAGCTTCTCTGGCATTTCAATCCTCCAGGAGCTTCCCACATGGGGGGCCTGTGGGAACCAGGCGTCAAGAGCTTTAGGACCTTGTTCTACAAGTCCACCGCCACGCGGAAATACACCTTTGAGGAGCTGGCTACTCTCCTGGCGAGGATCGAGACGTGCCTGAATTCGCGACCGCTCGCGCCTATATCTGAAGACCCTGCTGATTTGTTGGCTCTTACACCCGGGCACTTTCTTGTGGGAGGCCCACTTCTCTCCACGGTCGAGCCCGAGATAAAGGGGGACACCAATTCCATCATTAACCGCTGGCAACACCTCAAAGCGCTTCAGCAGCAATTTCGGCTCCGATGGAAGGAGGAGTACCTCAAGGAGCTCCATAAGAGAAAAAAGTTGCGAGCCCCTACGAGAGACCTCCGCGTTGGGGATATGGTCGTCATCAAGGAGGACAACCTTCCGTCCAATGAGTGGCGTTTAGGAAGGGTTGACGCGGTGTATCCCGGCTCCGATGGCCATGTCCGCGTGATCGACATCCGCACCGCGCGAGGTCTCGTAAAGCGGCCCGTTGCTAAGGTCGTGCTTCTTCCGTTGGAAGCGTCCGCCTACCCACAGTAATAAACATTTCTTCCGTTCCAATGTTCGTGTCCATTGTGATTATGCGTAGTTCTGAACCTTTATTCACACCGATTCTGATAATGTTATTTGTTCCTTCACCATATTTGCGTCAGCCATAGTCAACACGATGTCACCACGTCCACGCAACACCCGATCGCTGGAGAGCAGATGTTTTCGAGGTATTCAATCCTACCGTTGCCGAGTCTGCAATGGAATCCACGCCTTGAAGAAGTGTCGGCGCTTCCTACGCCTTAGTGCTGAGAAGCGACTCCGAGCGGTTCTCGTGAACCGGTATTGCTCGAGCTACCCGGCCCACGAGCACTCCGACGGATCCTGTCAGCGGGGTGACGGCTGTAAGACGTGTAGTCAGGATCACCACACGCTGCTGCACCTCGTGGAGAAGCCGCGGGCTCGGCGCAAGGCACGCCAAGGGAAGCACCGGTCACGGAGCGAGGGAGACAGGACACGGAGGGTCTCGTCTGGCGCTCGGCCGTCATCCGCCAACTCCCGCCGCGGTTCGGGTGCTCCTCGGCCGGCGTCCGCCACTTTCCGGCATTCCCAACCCGATCCACGGCCACCGACTTCCCGGCACTCGTCGATAAATCCTCGGCATTCTTCCGCCACTCATTGACTACCGCTCATCCGCCCGCGTTATCCGCACCTAGGCAATGTTCCGCCTCTCGTCGAGGGCCCCCGCAGGACGCGGTCGCTGCGCCCACCCTCTTGTCGCTGCTGCAGCGGAACAGCGTCAACGTGCTGCCGACTGCACTAGTGCGGATAGACACCGGGACCCGGAGCTTCGACACGGGGGCCCTCATCGACCCGTGTTCGCCCTCGAGCTGAATCGACGCCTCGCTCGCTGCGTGTTTCCGGCTGCCTACTACCAGCGTGGGGGACGAACAAGCGTGTTCCGCCACCGTGGGTTCAAAGACCGATGATAGTTTCGCTGGAGGTCATCTTTAAGATTGAGCCTCACGTGCGCGTTCGTACGCCGTCCCGGGAGCTGAGCAGGGAGGTGCGTGCCCACTTCCGAAGCGTGACGTTGGCGGATGAGCGATTCCATCTGCCAGCGACAATCTCCGTCGTCCTGGGCGCGGATATGCACCCGCGGATTATGCAACCGGGCTTCCTGAAGATCCAGGACGGGCTGCCAGTGGCCCAGAGCACAGTTTTTGGATGAGTCGTGTCCGGAGCCTGTCACCAGCCTTAACATCGAGGGAGCTACTGCAACCCGAGCGATTGCAAGGGGGGCGGAATGTTTAGGTGAGGGGCCGTGGTGCCGCTCAGCTGGGGATAAGAGCGCATCCGCGCTGAAGAGCGCATCCGCGCGGAAGAGCGCACCCGCGCTGAAGAGCAGCCCATTAGGCTGACCGCGTTATTTTCTGAATTCACCGAAAGACACCCCCGACTTCTTAATTCAACATTTCTGGGATCCTTTGCGGTAGCAACACACCTTTCTTTTTTTACATAAGATGCGCCATTATTCACGGTATACCAGTATTCCGTAACCTAAAAAAATATGTAGTCCTACTGAAGAGAAGAAACGTGTTTAGTCATCAAACATGTTTTTAGATTTTAGTACTAGGCTTCAGTTAAAGTGGGGATGTAAGGGATAAAAACGTGGTAATAATTAGTCGGAAAACTCCACTAATTGTGTCCTTTCTACAAATTTAATTTATTACAAGAAAGGAAAGCTAACTTTGGGCGGAGCCGAAGTTGATACACCCTTGCAGCTAAAACCGGATATATATCGCAAACATCGGATATAATTGGCCGATCCTTATGAGAATATGATAATATAACCCAATTTATAATAATATAAAATTTAAAACTCTCACGTCAAATTTGAACTCTCTAACTCTAAAAACACGGAAGTTATACCATTTCCGATCAATCAGTTATATGGCAGCTATAGGATATAGTCGGCCGATTCGTGCCGTTCCGACTTATATACTGTGTGGAAAGGAAAGAAGAGTGTGTGCATAGTTTCAAGTCGATACCTTTAAAACTGAGAGACAAGTTCGCGTAGAAACAGACAGACGGACATGCTCATATCAACTCAGGAGGTGATCATGATCAAGAATATATGTACTTTATAGGGTCGGAGATGTCTCCTTCACTGCGTTGCACACTTTTGACCAAAATTATAATACCCTCTGCAAGGGTATAAATATTTAAAAGTAACTCACATTTTTGTATGTACTTTTAAATACTTCGACCAATATATGTCAAAATTATCAAATTGATAGGTATAAATAACTGTCAATATTGTCATGGCGTAAAATATAAGAAAAATCCAATATCCATATAAAAATTTTATCCACAGTTGAAGAGACATTTGAAATACCATTAAGAAAAGCAAAAAAAGTGACATGTAGCAAATTCTAAATCCTGTCATAGCGTTGTCAATCATAGCACATATAAAGATCAAAAATATTAAAAGCCACATCCATATTCTTGTAATAAAATTTGATGTACTTTTAAAAATGTAAATGATAAGTTGTGGCGCCTGCGATTTTTCAAACAGTAGATGTTCAGAGCGTGAATGATTGGGCCCAAAAATGTGATGAAGCAAATTATCCTGTGTTCTATCTTCAGCTTTTTCTTTAAAATATTGGCGTGAAGTAATCCAAAATACCAAAAGAAATCCGGTTTTTACAGTCAACGGGATCCAAGGTGGAGTTCCTTTATTTTGTGGATGAACAAATCCAACTTGCTCCAGATTAAAAGTAAAACTCTAAATAAAAAATTTACTTGTCATTATGAGTTTTGAAAAAATTAATAATTAAAAAATATGGTAACTATGTGATGAATTTTTATAGTAATACGTTTTCATAATAAGTTTTGATTCGTCCCAAGCCAGACATAAGAAAAACAAGTGTAGTATGCACATTCATTGAATACCAAATTCCTCTAACTTCGGGCGGAGCCGAAGTTGATATGCCCTTGCAGTTAAAACTTGATATGTATCGGATATAAGCCGATCGTGATGAGAATATCATAATATAACCCATTAATTACAATAAAATATCTAAAAAGTCCAAAGATTCTATTTTCAAAAATGCCAATGTTGGTATTTTTACCAAATACCATTTCCGATCATTCAGTTATATGGCAGCTATAATATCTAGTCGGCCGATCGTTATAAAATGTAGTATGTTGTATTATTTTTATAAAATTTAAAAATAAGACAGAATCCCAACTCGTTAAGTTTAAAAACACCAAAGTAATAGCATTTCCTATCAATCAGTTATATGATAGCTATAAGCCGATCTCTCTTTTCCTATTTGTATACTGCGTGCAAAGAAAATAAAGGTGTGTGCAAAGTTTAAAGTCGATAACTTTAAAACTGAGAGACAAGTTCTCGTAGAATAAGACAGACAGTAGGACATGCCTATATCAACTCCGGAGGTCATTCTGGTCAAAAATATATATACTTTATATACTTTATGTAGACATTCCGCCCATGAAAGGCATTTGTACAAAATTTTTTGTGGCCCATGAGGGGAACAATCCATAAACGAACCATCACTGAACCATTTTTTTTCTTGTCAACTCATTCATTCTCTTCGACAAAGAAGAAGCGAAAAGAACGGGATTAAACTTCGCATCGCACGTGTCGCGCAAACGCCGTCCTATTGTTGCTCTCTCACTTTGGAAGACCTTACTTACGTAAGTGTGAGTGCATATGCAAAATGAGCATGCCCAAGCTTAAATTGCCTCAGCATCAATCATCCTTGTCGCAGTGTGGCAGCAACAAAAATTGTTTCAATACGATTATCGTCACCATACCCTGCTTAATTCTCAACGAAGTATACCAGCACATCACAGATTACTTAGAACGCAGCAATGGATGGCTTCGATATTGCTCAACCTTCCGATTCCACTAAAGTGCTGATGGCCGCTGCCGCCCAGTCAACTCGATCCATTTTTCTGGCCACAGCTTTAGTAAAACTACATAATAAGAACACCGGACAAACTGCAGTTATACGAGCCTTGATCGATCATGGCTCTGAGGGCACGTTAATTACAGAATGTGCCACTCACTTACTGGGACTTCTACGTCACCGAGTCACAGCACATATCACCGGGATCGGTGATAACTCAAAGAACAGCATAGATTTAGTACAGAGTTCTCCATAAGCTCATGTACAGACCCTCAATTTCACCATCTAATGCGACCAGTGTATGTCATCAACTCGATACCCTTGATATCCTTTACCATGAAGCAATATCAACGTGGACACTTGTTAGGATCTTCATCTGCATCTGCATCTTCAGCCGATCTCACCTTTACCAGACCAGGCCGCATCAACGGATTATTTTTAGTAGATCTAATACACATTTTTTTTATTAAATGAAGTATATGTCGACGACGTCCAAACTGCTCACAATACTATTCATGGAGCATTGGAAATACGAGATCTACTTATCGCTATACTAAAATCGGAAGGAATGGAACACAGGAAATGGGCATCATATCATCCACAGAAGAAGTGTAGAAGTAAATTTCCAGGAGACTAATAAGCCCAGGATTGATGAATCGTTTTATATTGGATTAAAGGAAATCCGACACGTTGGAAGACTTTCGTCTTCAACCGGATTGGCAAGATTTTGGACGTACGATTGCGCTTCAAGAGGTTGTGAGGGTACGACTTAAAATTTGACAAAACAAAATTATGAAAATAAGTTTAAGTTATTTTAACCAATATTGAGTCGATAAAATAAGTCGATAACAGCTGCACTGTTACCCAAATAAGAGCTGTTAAGCGCGAACTTTCTGGCACCTCGATCGCCTCACAAATGAAGTACGGCAACCTCGTTCACTGCCATTTTAAGATGCGCAGGATATAAATAATCTTTTGCATTTAAAGTTCCGAAGAAAAACGACGCAAATTAAAAGAGTGCACCTCAAAGTAAAACCCGGGCAAATAATAACCCCCAAAGTAAGGTGACAACGCAGTCGAATCAGTGGCGCAACAGCAACAAAGAATTGGCTGTGTTGTGCGCAGATTTTGGCAACTGCACGTGGGTGGAAAAACATACAGGTGAGCAGGAAAAATATCCAAGCGCTGGGTGACTAACAAAAGCTTTTTAGGGATAACTCGGAAGGGGGGTGCCAGGGAAAGCCACCGGCGAGCGAAAAGTACCCTGGGCGACCCAGAAGTCACAAGCGAAGTACAACCACGCGGTCAAGTGCGAGCATACCTCGATCAGCCCCTAAACGTGCACGGAACCGGACCAGGCTCAAGCCGTTTTCGGCGAGAAGTTCCTGCAGCTTCCGGGACGGGTGCGTGATTGGGGCAGCATAGGATAAAGAAAAGTATCGAAACCTTTCGTAATGAGAACCTAAAAGGGAACGTCATCATAACCTCGTCTACATAACCTCACTACCTTGGGCCAAACCTGATGTGTAATTGATGTGTAAGGTAATTAAATTATGTGGTGGTAAATTATATTATGGTGTATTCGGGTATCCCTCGCTGATGGCGGAGTCGTCATAGATGTAAGAGATGATTATGGTGTAGTAGGGTGAACTAGGGTGTAGTCGCCCCAGGCAGTTGCCGAGGGGGTTGCTTCTCCTTGTAGGTAGTAAGCGATGATTGATTCCTGGCGGTTGCCGAGGGAAATTTCTTCTATGACAGGAACTACGGCGGGAGCACTTGCTCCGTTATCACGGCCCTTGAGGCGCGGTGACCAATTCAATAAAATGAATTTACTATTTAACTGCTGGGCCAGAGTATGGGATAAATGCCTTCTTTATTGAATGAAGCGCAAGTACAAACTGAAACTTAAAGCTAACAAAAATGTATTTCATAGCGGCCACGCAAATATGCAGTATTCGCCGGCTACGCATGGGCATTCGTTCAGACGCTGTGTCAGCAAATTGGCCAGAGCAAGCTCTCAAATAACACAGCCACACAAAAAAAAAAAAGTGTCCGGGTTGGGAGATCAGAGTACCCTATCCCCATGTATTTTGGACCGCTGAACACGAATCTGAAGTCCGTTTTGGTCCTGCACGTGTACGTTTCTTCCTAACCTCAAAAAAAGTTTTACATTTTTGGAGGTATGCGACTTTATTTTTAATTCATTGGATTTTCATGAAACTGGGTACCCAGGGGTTTTTGGGGTCGCTGATTACGAATCTAAAGTCAGATTTCCCAAATTCAATATGGCGGATTCAATATGGCGAACGAATTTTCAAAAATGAAAATCCACGAATTTTTTGAGAATTCGTCCGCCATATTGAATTTTGAAAATCTGACTTCAAATTCGTAATCAGCGACCCCAAAAACCCCTGGGTAACCAGTTTCATGAAAATCCAATAAATTAAAAATAAAGTCCTAAAAAATAAAATAAATGTAAAACTTTTTTTGAGGTTAGGAAGAAACGTACACGTGCAGGACGGACTTCATATTCGTGTTCAGCGGTCCAAAATACATGGGGATAGGGTACTCTGATCTCCACACCCGGACACTTTTTTTTTTTTGTGTGGCTGTGTAATCGGACATTGCCGTTGCGCGGTTAACTTCAGTTAACTACTCGCCCTTCAGGAATGAGGCCGTCCTCGGCCGATCCTATTTCGGCAATCATCTCTTTTAGCTGGGCCGCGGTTCTTCGGGCCTGAGTGACTGGCCGGTAGGTCAAGTCGATGCAAATCAAAGCGCAGCATATTGCTCCCGTTATGAATACCATCTGATATAATTAATTGTGGTCGATCTTCTCCCTGAATTCCTTTATGTGTTACAAATTACGTTCACTCAATCGGTGAACGATTGGAACGTTACGTTCCATAGTGACGTTCAGGGAAGGTGATCTGGCCACTCCTGGAGCCCTCTTCTGGGCTGTGTCATGTTTGACCAGTCGGGTTTCGTTGACGATGGCGCCTTCTGCAAAGCTCACGAGATATGTGCCCCTTACATGGATACAGGTGCCATTATCCACACACACGCGAGCCGTGCGATCATTTATAATTACAATCCCCTCATCAACGTAAGTAATGGGGTGTAAATCGCTTTGCTGGATCTCGCAATGCGCCATGCCTCCAGCGTGGAGCTCTTGAGCGCATGACCTTTTTCGCGCCAGCTGGCAAAATGTATCCCCTGATGTCGCAGAGTAATTTCTTACTGTGTGGATGTCATCGTCACATTCAGCAATTACGTTGTCTTCCAATCTGATTATGGTGTCGTGATGCGACATCGGGAAAACGGGGATCTTGTTACAGGCCAAGTTGATTTTTGGAAACTTAATAATAAAGTGTCAGATGTTATCGGATTGTAATATCTTAACGGACGATACGAACAAACATCCCTAATCGCGGTCTCGGTGGGCTCTTCCATCCACACACCTTCTAGGTCTCCATGATCTAAAATGGTAGGGCTAACAACATTAACCTTGGCAAGTACTACTGCCAGCATTAAACCCTGCAGCTCCATTGTGATCATCCTATTTCGAGTTCAAAGCATCTCGAATAGGTGCCCTGTGTCAATTTGGGACTGTCGGGTCAAGCAGCAAGCAACTAATTTAAACATAAAAATTAATTAGTAACTGATTTTTTGTTGGTCGCAAGCCGACTCTCTTTTGGCCGCTCGGCTTTGCTAATTCGGCGTTTAAAGTTAGCGAGCAACCGCTCAGCCTATTCTGGAAGGTTGGCGCCCCTCTCGTTCGTCTTCTTACTGCGCTCGCATCCTAAATTTGATTTCCCATATTGTTCATAAATCCTAATTTCATATGCGGCCTGAATAAAGTTTATAAAGTTGAAATAAATTAAAATCGTCTTTTTATTTACGGCATTGAAAACGCTATATATATTAATATATTTATATACACATAAACAAATTACTAAAACAAAAACAAAACAATTTTGTAAACAGTGTTATCATATGTGGCTAATAAGTTTGTTTACAATAATAAACAAATTATAATATATTATTATATTATAAATACATACAGGCATAAACCTAAACGTTAGTTCACAAGCACACATACATATTTACGATCCACAACGCAAGTGCATTCGCCCGCGCATAGACTTCATAAATATATATACATTCCACAATTCCGCTACGGTTCTGAGCGCACAGTGGGAAAGATCGTGTTCGCAGCGAGCAAATAAAATTTATTTCGGGTTGTTCGGAACTCAATATAATAAATCATGAACTCCAGCGGCGCCGACACAGGAGCACCCACTCCAACCCGGAGTGCTATTTTAAAGTGCAAGGCCCTGGGTATTCTCCAGGACTTACAGAGAATGCAAGGAGTTCTTCAGCCTATTTCCAAGGTGGATGATACCATGCTACACGTGCGACATGGTCAGATAGCCACCATGTTCAGCGACTTCAAGGCCATCCACGGGGAGCTTGAGGAATTGGACATTTTGCAGATCAGCAGTGACCTTCGATGGACTGTTTCGGAGCTCGTAGCGACGATGCAGGCGGAAATTGAGCACGAGACAACCCCTCGCTCATCTCGAATTGCTGCCCACTCCACCCTTGCCAACGGAATGTCCACCATGCAGGCTGACCCAGGGTTAGGTCAAAGTTTTCAAGTGCTGCCTCCTTTGTGACACTTTGTTGCAGTGTTATTGTAAACATCCCAATTCAAGTGCATGTGTAACATGATCACATATATGCGCTATGAACTTAAAGTGCTGACCACGCGTTTCCTCGCTGGCCGTCGCACTTCTACATACAGAACAAAGAGCGCGCATAACACATTCCTTCCGCCAATATATAACATATATATATGTATACATAATGCAGCCGCTCCGCTGCTTTACCGGCAGCGCAGCTACGCGGTTTAGCCTAAGCATAGCCTTAATTATTTTGTACAAAACAGATATTGTCAAACAATTGGAGCGACACGTACATGTTGCTCCTAAATAAAGATCACCAAACTAAACCATTGTGTCTTACACTACAAAGGAAATTATTAAATATATGACATCAATATCTTACCACAACATAATCCAACACGACTTCCATATCGTGGAGTTACAATTCGCTATTTCTTGTGACAGGAATTGATTTTATTAAAATATGAATTTAATAAAAGTTTGAAGTTTATTAAAGAATGAAGTCAATGTAGTGGTGACCTTGTATGTAAAAGATAATATATGTTTATTTAAACATGATAGAAAATTAATGCAATATATGATAATGGCGATTTATATACCAATGGAATCCTAGAATTCGCCTATAAATGCTTTCGACAGAAAGATAATGGACACTATTGGTCGACTTCCAAAGTCAAAAAATGGCAATGAACATGTAGTCACTCTAATATATGACTTAGCTATATACATATTAATTTCCTATACCAGTTTTAAATAAGAACGCGAACACTGTCTCTAAAGCAATTTTTGAATAATTTCTTTTGAAGTACGATCCAATGAAGACGTTTATTACGGATATGGGTACGGAGTATAAGAATTCAATTAAAAATGATTTGTGCAAATAAATCAAATTTAACATCTACGGAACACTACCACCAGATAGTCGAAACAAAGGTTAGTGTAAAACGACGTTTTAGAACTTTCAATCAATACATACGCTCATAAATATCGGTTGATAAAACTGATTAGGACGTATTTCTCTAATATTTCGATTTTTGTTTTAACACGACCCTCTCAATGCCACATTATTATTGTCAAAACGAAATAGTATTTGGTAAAACCATTTACCAAAAAAATGTAATAGTATCGATAATATAGGAACTATATATTATTTAACGTAACGACGTGCACGTCTACGGGAGTCAGCCTTGGAGACCGTGAGAGCGCGTCAAACGGGACGGGATCCGTTGAAACTCTTCGGGAGTTATCCGACCGATTAAATGTTCCCTCATATGCGGGCCCGCATTAGTTCCGGGACGGCGGGCGAAATCCAGGATGGGTGCTTCCTCATCCAGATCATCTTTCAAAAGCTGGACCCTGCCACTAAGCCCAAGTTGGAAGATTCTCTGGCAGGAAGCAGAGCTGACAGCCTGCTTGGGAATTAATGGATCGGTTCTTGGAAATGAGGTTGGATTTGGCCTTGGCCCCGCATCTGCTATCAAATCTGGTGAGCCTGATTTGGTCATTTAATAATAGTTCGTGCATGCTCCTTAATGATCTTCCGGCTCCGTGTGCCTCGTGCGGTACCCTGTCACATGCTATGCCTTCTTGCCCAAGATTCCTCACCTTGCAAGTTGAGGAACGGTACGAGTTGGTAATGCTCATCCTTCCTAACGTGTAATCGCTAACATTATGCCCAGTTATGCCCGAGTAATTACCCAGCTCTGCTTCCGTTCCCGCTTCCGACTTGGATCCTGCCAATGAGGCTGGGGTTATGACCTATCAGGCTCCATCAGCTAAGGTGTTTGTGACCCAGGATCGCCACGCTGAAGTAGTCCGTGACCCATCACGAGCATTCCTTGCCAACCGAGCGTTGCTGGACGGCTGTCCAGCCAACTTCGTCGCTCCAAACGCTCTGTAGCGGTGACTGGCCTTCGAGACGCTGAATTCACTACGGGGTGAGCATTGCCTGAAGTCTCGCCTATCCACGTATTTGGTATACACTGAGGTAGTTGTGGCGTCTTACATCGCAGAGCATCAACCTGTTGTCTCCAACTCCAACGAACATAGATGTCTTCAACTGGAAGATTCCGGCCCATGTAGTTCTGGCAGATCCGAACATCCACAGAGCGCAGCGTTCACGTTTTGCCGATTGGATTTGTAGTATTTGTTTCTATGTACTTCCTTTCTTTGATGAGTAGAGATTTTACCTGCCGCAACGGTGGTCGGTTATTTCTGGGCTTTATAGAAGCGTTAAGAGTATAGTCTGATGATAAGTCCGAGACTTCTTTGGCACTTATTAGATTGCGAGGTAAGTTTTTTATCACCGCAACGTTTCAGGGGAAACATAGTCCAGTTTATATAGTTTCTCTTATTAATAATTGCATTGTACAATTGCCTTCCTTTTGGAGTCACTAGACGTGATCCCCAGTGCGTATGTTTGGCATTGTAGTCTCCTGCGGCTATAAAGACTTCCGAGATTGAGAAACGAGGAGGGCAGTAAGCGGCAGCGATTTCGAACAAGTGATTGCATAGTCGTTTTCATGAATGACGTTATGCAACCATCATACTTTGTTGGAGGATAAGCATCAAAGTTTCCGTTTTGCTATTCGGCTGTTCTGGGGCCTTTTGAGCGCTTTGTGAGTTAGGCTGAATTGGATTTTCCATTCAAAATCGTAAATCATAGTCTGACGTAGCTTTTAACGCAATTCTGTGGATTTTAATTGCGCGTTGCACATGTTGCGAATATCGCATGCGACTCTTTAAATCCTTGTACACCACACTTCGTCTATAGTTTGCCTTATGGTTGCCTACGCAGTTTCCACATTTCCTCACGGACTGTCCTTTTTTGTACTTCAGTTAGCGGAGTTGTGAGCGTCCCCGCAGACCTAGTATAACCTAGCGTGTCCGTACTCTTGGCACTGGACCGTTGCGTTAATGTGGCTCTTCAACAGTGTTTCCCCGATGCAAGCTTGTAAATTGCGTGGACTTCTTTCTTCGACTTTGACTTCGAGGCCTTAAAGACCTCGACTCTCAAGAGGGGTTGTGGCTTTTTATCTTTATTTAGAATTTTAATAACATTCATGGCGGCGAAGCCCTTTTCTTTAAGGGCGGTTCTTATTTCTTGGCGTACATCGGGTTCGATATCCTTTACTACCACTTGTAGGCTCTTTTCAGCTGATACGTGTAGTCGTTTTTCTTAGCATTGTCTACGTATCTGGACACGACTCGGAAGTGCTCTTTAGTCTTTGTTGGATGAATGTTCCCTTTGATAAGTGGGACAATATGTAAATTGTTACCTTTTCCGATCAACGCTGCAATTTCACCAAAGCGTTCGAGCTGGTTGGTTTTCCCCAACCTCCGCCAGAAGGGCAAATATGTTGCTACTGGATCTGCCTGGTTCTTCATCGATCTTTTGAACGCGGTTAATTTTTGTTTTATTGCCTGCCGGATTACTCTGCGAGCTAAGCTTGCGCTTAATTTGGATGTAGAGATCCATGCCAGTTTCTTTGGCCAAGGTCGCTTCTTGTCAAGGTAGGGACTTGAAACTTGGCACAAAATATTATTTATTTATTTTTATTCTAAGATAATATGTTAAAATTAGCCTGATCGGGCAACTATATCATATAGCTGCCATAAACTGATTGATCGGAAATGCTCTAACTTTGGTGTTTTTACAGTTAGAGAGTTCAGTTTTTGTACGAATGCTATATTTGTATACGACCTACCAAATTTCATAACGACTATATCGTGATAACGATCAGCCGACTATATCCTATAGCTGCCATATAACTGATTGATCAGAAATGCTATAACTTCGGTGTTACTAGAGTTAGAGAGTTCCAATTTTGTGTGAATGCTATTCTTGGTAAAGTAATACGACAACCCAATTTTATAAGGATCGGCCGACTATATCCTAAAGCTGCCATATAACTGAAAAAACGGAAATGACCCAACTTTTGTGCTTTTTTAGATAAAAAGTTAAAACTTCGAGCAGATTCTAATTTTGGTCAGTTGATCCAACCTACCAAATTTTATAAGGATCGGCCGACTATATCTTATAGCTGCCATATAACTGAACGATCGGAAATGGTATTTGGTATAAATACAAACTTTGGTATTTTTGAAGATAGAGGCTTGAGACTTTGTTTTAGATTTTTATTGCATCTAAAGAACATTATTAAACAAAAGCAAAAACAATTCGTTTTGTCAAATTAGCTTCAGTTATAAGAGCTACTACTTCACATTCCTTTGCTGGAAAAGTCGAAGGATTCGGTTGCCTGCAAACACAACGTATGTCATCCGCAGCGGACTGATTGACCTCTGATATTTCTGCTATCCGTCGCCGCTTCGTTCTTTCTGAGCACACTGCTAGACTTAATTTTGGACGTCCACGTTGAGTAGTTTTGATCATTTCTTGAGGCTTACTAGGAGAGCGATTCATTAAAATTGTTTCCTTTTCGTTAAGCCAATTAGATTGGAACTTAAGAACTGATGCCTTTTTGCGGTTATATTGTTTCCAAAAAATATCAATTTTTGTGCAAATGTATCCAATACAATTCGTTAGAAAGCCCATCTCGGACACGTAGCCAATGTCTTCAATACTGCTGTTTACGTGATCGATGACCTTCCGTAATTTTCCTGCATTGGTGCCGATTGCTGTACACCAATAATCAAATATGTACAACCGAGTGAAGACACATTGAGAAGAGTCAGCTACCAAAATTAAATTAGTAAAAAAAAACGATATTAAAATTAAAATTTAAAGCTAATAATAACATAAAACGCGAAAGACGAACACAAAGACAGCACAACTACAATGCAAAACAGCTGCATCGACCTTGAAGAAAATAATATCTTTAACTTAAAAATCCATTTTATATAATATAAATTGAGCAGCGTAATTAGTTGACTGAACACTTTGAAGTATACTTTTGTTGTGAAATATTCGTGATGCGTGCAGCTGCGCTTTACAAAAGAACACGTGTTCACAGCTTCAATTCTATTTTTAGAAAGAACCGTGAAGCTTGCTCAAACCACGTCCGATCAGTTGGTAGGTTGTTCTGTTTTTAAGCTGTTTTCTTAACTGGCTAAGGATGAAGGTGACGGTTTTCCCATTGGCTCTCGTGTTTTCCTCCAGGATTTTTATGTGGACTTTTATGTTTGGATGTTGTGGAATCTTATGTTTTATCTGGTGCCCCAACGAAGACTAAAGCTATTGAGATAATTTCAAAACATCGAGCCTTTTGAACAAGGGTCAGTTTCAATTAAGGAAGTGGTGCTCCAACATTCTAGAGGTTTTGGAAGGAGTACCCGAGGGTGACAAGGATCCGTAATTAATATTTAACGAAGGCAGCACGTTTAAAAAGACTCTTGAAGCCCCTTAGCGCACCATCAAACCAACCCTGAGATCTATTCTATTTCCGTCGCTTGTTTTTATGACGCGATGGCCTTTCCCTATCCCTTCTCTCCGAGTGGTTGCAATTCTGTTTCACTTTTGATTAAACTCAGCGAATGAAGTTTCCTCGATTAGTCATTCCTTGCTAAGAAAAACGGAAAGTCCACGGATTCAGTGACGCCAGCTTTGATGCGTTTTTGGGCCTTGTGTTTTTGTATTGTCCGAGTCTGACTTTCGACTGTTGGGCGTGGAGTAGAGAGTAGAGTGAAGAGTGACACAGAGTGGCACCCAAAAAGACTCAGACTATACCGAAACTGGAGCTATGTTAGTTCCTTGCTATAGTTACTAGCAAGACTAATGGCTGAAGTTGCTGATCTTGGTACCTATAATGGAGATTATTACTGTTTGTGTGACTCCTTGGTTGCCCTATCCTGGATTCAAGGTGTATCTCTATTTAATGTGCTTGTTTCAAATCGAATCTTTTTGATACAGGAGCTCACCAAGGCAATAAAATGGCGTTATGTCACTACTTCATCTCACCCAGGCACTCTACTGTCCAGAGGTGCTCTTCCCCACTGAGCTATTGGATTCCCATCTTTGGTCCCATGGGCCTTCATTTCTTCGTGCCTCCAAGGAGGATTGGCCTATCACTATTTTGGCTGAAAGGGCAACCATCGAACTTCGCGCCAGAACCTTATTGGCTACAGCTCATGACCATGCAAACCGCCCTGGGACATCGTATCATTGTCAATGTTTGCCAATTCGTTTCCCGCCTTTCAGAAAGTTTTCGGCTATGTTTACAAATGTTGCCACCGCATCCGTCATGGAGGCATTTTTGTTGTGGATCTCCAGAAAGACAACCATTTGCTGTTGCGCGTCGTTTAGGTACTTAATTTAAGGAAGAGATAAGCTTGTTAAAATCGCGCAGATTGGTGTCACCCTCAAGCCCGCTTGCCGAACTTCCTCTCTTTGTAGCTGATGCTGTATTGCTTCATGTTAATAGTCGACAGTCGACAACGCGAAACTCTGCTGGAACTATTTTTCCAAGGGTCACTTCGGCTATAGTCTTTCCCTTTCAGGGTTTTAAACTCGTCTTCTGGAGCATAACATGGCTGATATTCTAAGCGACAGAGTTGAAGGTTTCCATGTGTGGATTTTTGCGGACCGTTTTTCTACAAAACAGAGTCTTGGAATAAGGGCCCCATCAAAACGCCTAATATCAAAAAATCGGCAGCAACTCAAAACTATTAATTGCGTAACACATGTTATACATGTCTTACAGAGAGACTAATTTTTTTATTCTTTTAATAACATCTGTTAGACTAAAAAAAATGTTTTTTTGATCAAACAGAAAGAGTTTTTAACATTTTAGTGTTTTGTGCCTATACTGAAAGCAAAGAAAACGTTACACACACCCTTTTTTCCGTTGCACCCAATATATAAATCGGAACAGCCGGGATCAACCGACTATATCCTATAGCTGCCATATAACTGAACAATCGGAAATGACCACACCTTGGTATTTTTAAAGTAAGCAATTTTTAAAGTTTTTTTTTTATTTTCTATTCTTAGAAATTGTTTTAACATTGAAATGCTCATAAGAATCGGCAAACTATACCTAATATTCATGCCCTGGTAAATGAAGTAACGGCGCTTAGAGAGGGTTTTTGGACGATCGGGTTTGTGGTAAAGGGAGAGTAGCTGGGAGATCAATAACCTTAGCAGGCTCTCTTTGCACAAACCGACTGACTTTTACCGACAAAAGGGCCAAAAGTCATAATTGAAGACTGTAGGGAAATGTTGCTCCGGAACTCCCAATTTAAAGTTTACGAACTGAGGGCGTCGATGTCAGCATATTTTTTAGTACAGTGTAGTATAGGCTAAATCACTCGGTTCCACGTTCAGCTTATCTGCGACAAGCTTGCACAGTGCATCCGGTTGGGTAGACTTCGCGAATTTACCAATATGAAGGTATTTTAAGGTGGGAAGCACTTAGTGCTTGTCCCACAATGCGTCTATTAGGGTTGATCCACTTCTTCCTTGACAGAGCCACCTTTGATGTCGTTGGGGCCTGGCCCAGTGTAGGCTTTTTGCTTCCAGTGCTGGTGGGCATGGAAGGGGGAGCAACAAAGTGCGCCCCAGCCGAAGAGACCCCAGTGGGTCCAGCCGCTCCATTTACCAGGGCATGATCCAGGGCAATATACCCAATATACAATATACCCAATGCGATATATACCCGATCTTAACCATTTGAATTGATATAACTTACCGTAACCTTTGTAGGCAACTCATCTTCATTAATATTCATGCCATATATATATTGAGTAATTAGTAAGAATTCTGCGTATATAACTACAAAAAAACTAGACCGCATCATGGAACGCCGCTGATTTGGAATCATCCAAAGAATATTAGCCCATATTAGTAAAACAAATGTTAACCAGCTGTGATAAACAATTGACCAAATCTGAAAATATAAATATATACAACATTTTACATTTTTTTATATGATTTTACGTTTGCTAAAGTCGGCCCCTTAAAAAAAGATATTCAAAAAAAGTCATATGTTTTAAAACAATTAACTGAAGCCACCCAGCAGGGAAACATAATAAAAAAATATCCTACTCCTCTAAAAATAATTTAATTTGGCTGAATTTCCTGTTTTAATACCCTTGCAGAGGATATTATGAGTTATATTACAAGTATATATTTATACAAGTATATATATTCTTTACCAGGATCACCAGAAAACTAGTCTCTCAGTCTTAAATCTATCGATTTTAAACTTTGCACACACCGTTCTTTCTTTTGCACCCAGTAGGTAGCGATATATACCGGATTCGAGGTGAATGAAAAAAATTTGAACGCGCCTAACAGCCGAATAGTCATACTGTACGGAGCAGCCGATCAAACTTGCATGCGCTCACATTTTCGTTGTAGATTTTAAGTCCACTCGGGTGCGAAATATTTGCGAACAGTTTGCAAGGTGACACCAATGAACGTTGCGATAAATATATCTTTCCGTCCACAAGTCAACTGTGCCAGTACTTCACCACTATGAGCAACTTTGGCTATCTTATCTTTAATAATTCTTTTCTTTCCTAAGACAACTTTAGCGTAAACCGTTGTTGCATAGGGCAGCAGGTCTTTCACAAATATTGATTAGCACCTTTGCCATGTTCCTAAATCCATTTCCATTGATTGCTGAAAAGGTTTGGCAGTCCTGTGTCACCCATTCCACACATGCGTCAATAGCATCTTTTTTGTCTTCAAGTTTCGCAGTAGTTCACAATTTTGACTCTTTAAGCAACTTGAATTTGAAGACTGTTTCGGTGGGTATTTCACAAGATCATGACAAGACCCGCAATATAAAAATTCATCCAGAACAACGCCATTCCCCTTAACAATTTCTGTCAATATGTTCCAAATATTGCTTCTACCCTTATGTAGAGCAGCCAATTGGTATTCACTTGCGCGAGTGAGTTGTTTTCACTTTTTTTCACTCACTTTTCAATGATACAATAATACCATCCATATCCATATCAATCAAGTAACAAAATGCAACTAATTATGAAAAAAAAGTAATATAAGTTATACCGAAACGAAAAATTCGAAATCAAAATCAAGCTTGAAGAAGCTCGCATAGAAATTTTTATTGTACATGCAGTCGTAAATTTTACATCGTGCCCCCTTGTCGCTAATCATTTACTCTTGGTCGTATATCAGCTGAAATTGATCCGAATGATGGTTTCGTCAACACATGCTCATTTTTTTTAACGGAATGATGTGTATCGCAAAATGAGTGAATTTTGAATAAAATTGATTTGAATAAAAAAGTTCCCATGTAATTAAACCAACAAAAGTTTTGCAGTTCTAAAAAAACTGTCGGGTCAGGCAGCAGCCGCTAAATTAGTTATAGATTATTTATTAAGCTAAAGTATGGATATATGCCTTAGTATATGCCTTATATATGCCCAAACAAAGTAACATATTTAGGAGTACATCTCGACAGAAGACTCACATGGCGCCGGCACATTGAAGCCAAAAGAAAACACCCAAGGCTAAAAGCCAGCGGCCTTCATTGGCTTATCAACGCTCGGTCACCTCTTAGCCTTGAATATAAAGTCCTGCTGTACAGCTCGGTACTAAAACCTATATGGATGTACGGCTCCCAGTTATGGGCGAACGCCAGCAATAGCAACATTGACATAATTCAAAGAGTTCAGTCGAAGATCTTGAGAACAATCACCGGGGCACCGTGGTACGTTCGCAACGAAAACATACACCGCGATTTAAACATTCTACCAGTCAAAGAAGCGATCGCAGAACGTACTAAAGTACTTAACCAAGCTCTCGGTGCACCCTAACCACCTGGCGAGAGGTCTAACAAGGTTGAACAAGGAACCAATCACGCCTTCGTCGCAATGACTTACCCACCCAGCGACCGACCTGAGGGACGCGCAACCAGAATGCAGTCTTAGTAAACTGTTAGTTAAATTTTAATGTTAAGATTCGTCAACTTATTGTTAGTCTCAAAATTAAGAGTAGATTCAATAAATAAAAGCAAAGCTATAATTAAAAAAAAAAAAAAATATGCCTTAGTTGGCCCAAGCAGACTCTTTCTCGGCGGCTCGACTTCAACGGGCCTATTTTAAAAGAGCTTTAGCTTCGCAATCACTATGTCGGGCCGCCCTCTCCGCTATCGAGAGCTTTTATCCGCTATCGAGAGCGTATGTCTAGACGGGCCGCACTCTCTGTCCATATTATTAGTCACTGCTTAGCACCATAAACTGGATGATCACAATGGCTGATCCCAGTTTCATCTGCCTGCAGTATAAATAAACTTTAACGTCCAATAATTAAATTCTGCTTTTCATTTCCCGGCATTGAAAACTCTTAATGACCAAACAAAAACTATATAATTAAAAGCAATCGCTATAGCAGTAGCAGAAAAAAAATATTTTTTGCTCTGCTCTTCTCTCGGTCTTGATTTTTGGTTACGACTACGCGGAGCACAGAATATTTTTTCTTCTATTTCTATAGCTATAGCTTTGAAATTTGTCGTAGCTCGGAGCAGAGCAGACAATTTTCGTTTTCTTGCTACGGCTCTGCTCCCGCTCACGAAAGAAGTGAGAGCGGTACCAATAGCAAAACGAAAAACTATGGGACTACGGAGTTCAAACACTGGAAATTTCCAACCCCATGGGTTTTGGGCACCACTGGCATAATGCAGGAATACGGAATGAATCCAATGGTTTTGACGCACTGTGTTTACTGGTACATTTTTTTCTAGGAATATCTTAAAATATAAATATGTAGTTCAAAAAATTAGAACCTATTCTAAGTCATAACTTGGCCGTCACTTGCCGTACCCGGACGTGTTTCTTCGATCGGTCTTGCCAGTTTGCAATTATTTTCGATCTTGAACTCAAGCTTTCTCCTTCCGCGACAAGTGGAAATATAACGATTAATCTCCATAAATAAATTCGACTTAATAAGTTCATTGAACTATTTATTTCCAATTTATACATTTAATCGTTTAAAGTTATCTCTGTTGCGCTTTAACTATATTCTCCAACATAAATCTCTCCGAGCTGTACTCTCTGGACGTAACCCGTTACATCATAATTACTGTGGAGTTTGTTGTTGTTCACGACGCCAAACCTTCGTTGCACATCTCTTTTGAAACGTTGTCTCTTACATCCGATCTGATCGTCCACTCTCGGCTACAGAGTGCTTCAGAGAGCCTAAATTCTTTACACGCTACTACAGTGGTCTGCAATCCGTCAAAAATGAGTCTTACTTGCACTGAAAAAAAATGTGAATTTGGTGGATCCATCACGGGTGACTCATACCTGTCTTGTTGGCTCTGCAACAACTGCTCACATATTACATGTGCTGGAGGAGGACACAATGGACGGATAAGTGACCTTATCAACAAGAAAATTGGCCTGACATGGTCTTGCATCGCTTGTAGAGAAATTGAGTCAAAGATTCGGACTTTTATGAAACAGACGAGAAATGGTTTCCTAGATGTTCGCAAGCAATTCTCGGCCCTTAATGAGCAATTCCTCGCTCTTGAAACTCAATTCCTTGGGCTTAAGTTGAAAAGCGAATCCCCCAGACGAAAAATTCCGAACAACAACCTGCTGACTGCTAAATTACTGAATACCCCTACACCCCATGCTGTACAAGTTGATGAATTTTCAACACCAAACATTTTACCGTCGCCTACTTGTCTACCTACTTATGCTGATCCAGTACCAAGGGACTTGATGAGCCTTCCTTCAGGGCACTCTAATATTTATCCCTTGCAAGAAGCGATCTGCGTACCAAGTACAAATCTCGAGCCACCTCTCATCTTGGAGCCTCCATCGTTGGACATCGTTGGACAATCCCCATCGTTGGACAACCTACCCTCTGCTCTAGCTGTGATGTCTCCAAGGCCTCTGATTGGTGTGGCGCGGGCGGTTGCTCCTCGTAAGCCCATTTTTGTCTCTCGGCTTGCTACTGTGCTACTGTTGATGATGTCAGGAGTCACCTGTTAAACCATCTTAAGGTAGCTCCTAATGAAATAGCTGTTTTTAGGTTTAGAACTTTAAGCATAAGCGTTCTATTTCTTCTTTTAAAATAGTTCTACCTGATTCCTACCTTGAAAAAGCACTTGATCCTGTAGCTTGGCCTGAGCACAGTATCATTCATGAATTCCTAGCTAAAGACGCTCAGAATCCTACCCCTGCAGAAACTGCTTCAAAAAACTGAAAACCATTGTATTTTCCTGCTGCTATCAAAACGTTAGAAGTATTCTGGGTAAGCTGAGCCAATTTTTTACAAAGAGTGCTTATTTTGATTTTGATGTTATCGTGCTTACTGAAACTTGGCTTAACTCCTCTGTCTCTGATTATGAAATTCTTGTTTCCAAATTCGTAGAGTTTCGATTGGATCGTCCAACTTTTTCGATGGTGTCCTCATTGCTGTTAGTATTGAGTACCCTGCTGAAATGATTCCTTTCCCGATCGAGTTCGGAATTGAGTTCATTGCGGTGAAAATTTTAACTGGATCGTCTCATATTTTCCTGACCTGTTCCTACATTCCTGATTTAATCCTAATCATGGGAGATTTCAACCTTCCCATCATTTCCTGGATCCCGTCTAAGGTAGACAATTCCCTGTTTTCCAGTTGTCATAACGACTTTATTGATGGCCTTACCGATCTTGCCCTGCTCCAAATTAATCCAATTCATAACACTCATGACAGATTTTTGGACCTTATTTTTTTCCAATGTGTCATCCGCTGTGACAGTCATTCGGTCCCCGCCGCTATCGCTTCCTGAAGACTTTCACCATCCTACACTATTAGCATCGGTCTTAATTGATGTGCCTCACAATGAAGCTGGCTTTAATGTTAAACCTCGTTTCAAATGCTTCAGAAAGACTGATTTTATCGCCCTTCGGAATCATTTAGCTGAAATCGATTGGAATGTTCTTTCATCTATAAACACAATTGAAGCAGCTACGGATTCGTTTTAAGAAATAATTCATAAGGCCTTGAACAAATTTGTTCCGGAAGTCCCAGTATCACTGTCTACAAAACCACCTTGGTATAATAAACACCTTTTTCGTCTTAAGAAAAGGAAATCCAGAGCTTACAAAAAGTTTCTTAAGTCAGGATCGATGTGCCACCAGTCAAACTTTCTTTATGTTCGCAACCAGTTTATTATTCTCAACTATCAACTCTATAAGCAGTATATCAGGAATTGTAAGGTAAACTTTCGAAATGATCCAAGCTTCTTCTACTCTTTTGTCAATATGAAACGTAAATCAAATCTTTTTCCTCCTTCCCTATCATATAAAAATATTTCACATTCTTCTGAGCAAGGTATTGCTAATCTCTTTGTGTCATTTTTTCAAACCACCTATTCGTCCGATTCATATAACCACAATTCTTCTTATCCTTATAAATTACCACACATAAACAACATTTACTTTTCAAAATTTCGAATTCAGAATCTGTTCGAAGCTCTTTCAACAATAGATATATCATTCTCTGCTGGTCCTGACAATGTTCCTAGCTGTGTTCTTAGGTACTGTTGTGATATCCTTTGCTATCCTCTCACTATCTTATTCAACTTACCCTTGGAGCTGGCATGTCTTCCCAAGAGATGGAATGAATCGTTTATTATTCCGCTTCATAAGAAAGGCTCTAAAGCACTTATTGAGAACTACCGGGGGATTTCTAAGACATCTGCGATTCCCACACTGCTTGAGAAACTGGTTACGTTCCAACTGCAATATTGTTGTAAAAGCATTATTTCCACTTCACAGCATCGTTCTGTCAAGCATCGCTCTACCACAACTAACCTTCTTGAATTCACTTTCGGTTATCCACAGACGTTTTCTGAGCCGCATGCAAACTGATGTGGTGTACACTGACTTTAGTAAAGCCTTTGACTCTGTGAACCACCATCTCCTCCTTCATAAGCTGTGTCTAATGGGGTTTTCTCCACATATAGTAGTATAGTACAGTGGTTGACCTCTTATCTATCCAACCGCACGCAGCGTGTTTTGTTTAAAAACACAGATTATAAACGTTTCATCTGGTGTCCCACAAGGTAGTCACTTAGGACCTCTTCTGTTTGTTCTTTTTGTCAACGATTTACCTAGTGTTGTAAACTATGCTACTACATTTATGTATGCTGATGATGTCAAGTTATGTCTTTCTTTCTCAGACCATTTTCTTTATAGGCACCTGCAACTAGACCTTAACGAAGTCTTCTTGTGGTGCTCAAACAATCTCCTTTAGCTTAACTGCTCGTTTATGACGTTCAATCGCAGTGTGCCTCACATCGTTTCGTACTCTCTTGGGAATAACGTCTTCGATCGTGTTTCCCTAATTAACGATCTTGGAGTCATTTTTGACAATAAATTGTCCTTCAACGAACACATATCACTAACAGTTAATAAGGCCAGAGGTGTGCTAGCTTTTATCAAACGTTGGTCTAAAGAATTTGGTGATCCTTTCACAACTAAAACTCTCTATTCGTATACTCTCTATTGGGCAACTCCGTCGTATAATTGCCGGTTAAAACTACTAAACCTACCTCCTTTAAAAGAGCGCCGTACTTGTGCTGGGGCTATGCTACTTCATGTGCTTATTCTTGGAAAGGTTGACTCACAAGTACTTCTTGAAAAATTAATGTTTTCTGTTCCTAATAGAGTAACTAGATCCTTCCTACCACTTCGCGTTATTTGTAAAAATTATAACTCATTGTCCCATTTATTATCCCCTGAACTATACCTAGATGTAATTAAATCGAAAATTATGGAATATCTTTTAACTTAATTTATCCTTACTTTTAGTTATAATAATCTAGAAATAACAGATCATTGTTAATTATAAATAATAAAAATCCACTGAACCCACCTACTCCGTTCCTCCTTGCTTTTCCAGGGCTGTCTCTATTAAGACACTATTAACGCTTCTAGCTTACCTGACTGACCTACACTCACCTCAGTACTGCACGGCTCAGTACAATCGCCGGCTTGCCCGGACAAAATCCACTTCTCCTGCTGCGAAAAAAAAAACACGCTTCCTATGACCGTCCGGTCTTTTGCCCGCACTCGTTGTGTGCCCCTGATCCCGATCCACCCGGTTGTTGGGGTATGTTACCACTTAGTTTCCATGTCCGCCTGCCTGTGTTACAAAACGTTAAAGTACAGCTACAAAACACATCAAACTTTCTGCGGAATTAACGTGTACAGGAAATCATGGATAAGAAGTTCATGCAAAAAGTGTATGCAAAAAGAGTAACATTGTCAAAGGCATAATATCGGTGCATTGTGAAATTTTTACGACGTGGTACTACTTTAGTTGCACGTTCAATTTAGTTGTAGACAAATGTGCAATCCGCTTTCGCTAAATGGTATGTAGATACCTTAAGCTTATATATCTTAACAACATATCTTAATGTAATCTAAGTCGGCCGATGTTTAGAGGAGATATACCCATATATTTATCATTTCCGATACAAACTGGCAAAAATTTTAAACGCGTGGATCTCGAAGACTAAAACAGATAGAACTAGCCGATTTGGAACTTGGGCTCGTATGGTATTAGCGCAACTTAAGTTTGTGTCAAGTTTGCCATGCCCACACCCGCCCCCCAACACAGAAATTTTGTTGTGGCGCCAGTTGTTCGTACATTTTTTCGAACATTTTTTAATGCCAAACATTTTCAATGGCTAATTTACACCTACAAATTAAAATGTAGCCAAAATTTGATAATTTTTAGCGGAGTTATCGACTTTTTAGTCTGCTTCCTTATTAAATCGGTAGTGCTAACGTAGGGGCCTTGGGATTTTTCCCAAGCGCAAAAGAATGCAAAAAAATTGGTGCTAAGAATACATACCTTTTAAGCTGAAACTTTAAAGCTAATAATAAAGTCGGGAAAATCGCCTATAGGTATCCTTTCTTGTTTTTTTTTTTTTTTTTCAATTACTTATTTGTGTCAAACCAATGCCAAAGATTATAAAGTACATAGATGGGACATCAGGGCCCAAAACGGTAAATTTTTTTTCTCGAGATTGTTGTTGAGGGGGGAACGCACATGCATACGATTCTATTTTTAGAACTCATTACATGTATGTGTCAAAAAAATGTGTTGCTTTGCTCTGTGCACAATCTTTTTATGTTCAGATCCTCCTTAAGGACCTACAACTTTTTTTTGTTTTTTATTATTTGTATTTTATTTATCTTTAATTGAATAATTTAAAAAAAATTATGTCCGGTAAATAAAATTGTAAGGAAGTCCGTCCGCCATTTTGTCATCCGACACGTCCGTCACTATTTTCCCCATTTCTCATAATAAAATTAATAAAAACAGAATTATTTTTAAAACAATAGTAATAGAATGAAATTAAAAAAAAAAATAATAATAAATATATAAAAAAGTAAAAAAAAAAAAAAAATTAAAATAAAAGTAAATAAAATAAAAATAATTATAAAACTAAAATTCTTTTTTTAAATATTGACACAACCTCCTCTCATAAAATCGAATTTTGGGGTAAGGTGGGGTAAAGGAACCTTAAGGGTAAGGAGCGTGCGCTTTTCATCAGGGCTACCCTGCGAGTTGATTTAATGATACTTGAATTGAAGTTGGTATTGAAGTAAACGAAAGAATCCATACCAAAAACCGAGCTGAAGAGTATAGGCGATATTTCTGATCTCTTTGCTATCACACTGGTTCGACGTGAACGTTTCAAATTCATCATCGTTCTAAAGATGTAACGTTCTCAAAATAGAATTCTCTCTTTCCCTCTCTCATCTGCCAGCCGTTTGTCGTGAAACCCGCTCTCAAATGTTTTTATTTTTCAGCGGGTTCCACGACGCGGCCTGCCAATATTCCGTAGCACCCGCACTTTCAGAGATTTTTGCAGCGGGTTTCACTAGAAACTGAGGCGATCTTAAGGTGATGTTAAAATTTTATATTTTTCTTGATTGGATTATGAATTTTGGAAAACACAACAATTGATAATATAAATAGATTTAAAATAAAAAAAGTGCGTGTCTCGAGCCTGATTTGAACTCGTTTCACCCTGCACATAAGCCAAGCACTCTACCACTCACCTATCCCTCACTTGTTGTCGCGTGAAAGATTTCTTAAACTTAGCTTGTCGCGCTGTGGATCCCACTCTGTTGGAAGAACCCGCCATACAACATTTTTGTTTGTATGAGAAGTACCATCTATGTTCTTTATAATCTTTGCCAATACTCATACACTTTTTCTAAAGAGCAGTGATGGGCAAACTCTCATTTCCATAGCAAGCGTGTATAGGGTAGGAAATTCTGCCGCAGCGCTGCCGGCACACTGACAGTGTGATCACTCTCAAATTTGTTTTAAAAGCTCTCTCATTTGCTCTCATTTTGATTTATTTGACAGCCCAAACTAAAAATCCAAATTTTTCCACTGAGAAAAATTTTCTCAAAAATTGGGATGGAAAAAGTTTTCTTGATGGAGAATATAGATAGGGAAGCGTAGCTTTTCATTTGTTTAAGAAATGTTGCTAGCAAAGCTTTTTATACCCTTGCAGAGGGTATTATAATTTTGGTCAAAAGTGTGCAACGCAGTGAAGGAGACATCTCCGACCCTATAAAGTATATATATGTATTCTTGATCAAGATCACCTCCTGAGTTGATATGAGCATGTCCGTCTGTCCGTCTGTCTGTCCGTCTGTCTGTTTCTACGCGAACTAGTCTCTCAGTTTTAAAGCTATCGTCTTGAAACTTTGCACACACCCTTCTTTCTTTTGCACGCAAAGGCTCTAAAGCACTTATTGAGAACTACCGGGGGATTTCTAAGCCATCTTCGATTCCCACACTGCTTGAGAAACTGGTTACGTTCCAACTGCAATATTGTTGTAAAAGCATTATTTCCACTTCACAGCATCGTTCTGTCAAGCATCGCTCTACCACAACTAACCTTCTTGAATTCACTTTCGGTTATCCACAGACGTTTTCTGAGCCGCATGCAAACTGATGTGGTGTACACTGACTTTAGTAAAGCCGTTGACTCTGTGAACCACCATCTCCTCCTTCATAAGCTGTGTCTAATGGGGTTTTCTCCACATATAGTAGTATAGTACAGTGGTTGACCTCTTATCTATCCAACCGCACGCAGCGTGTTTTGTTTAAAAACACAGATTATAAACGTTTCATCTGGTGTCCCACAAGGTAGTCACTTAGGACCTCTTCTGTTTGTTCTTTTTGTCAACGATTTACCTAGTGTTGTAAACTATGCTACTACATTTATGTATGCTGATGATGTCAAGTTATGTCTTTCTTTCTCAGACCATTTTCTTTATAGGCACCTGCAACTAGACCTTAACGAAGTCTTCTTGTGGTGCTCAAACAATCTCCTTTTGCTTAACTGCTCGTTTATGACGTTCAATCGCAGTGTGCCTTACATCGTTTCGTACTCTCTTGGGAATAACGTCTTCGATCGTGTTTCCCTAATTAACGATCTTGGAGTCATTTTTGACAATAAATTGTCCTTCAACGAACACATATCACTAACAGTTAATAAGGCCAGAGGTGTGCTAGCTTTTATCAAACGTTGGTCTAAAGAATTTGGTGATCCTTTCACAACTAAAACTCTCTATTCGTATACTCTCTATTCGGCAACTCCGTCGTATAATTGCCGGTTAAAACTACTAAACCTACCTCCTTTAAAAGAGCGCCGTACTTGTGCTGGGGCTATGCTACTTCATGTGCTTATTCTTGGAAAGGTTGACTCACAAGTACTTCTTGAAAAATTAATGTTTTCTGTTCCTAATAGAGTAACTAGATCCTTCCTACCACTTCGCGTTATTTGTAAAAATTATAACTCATTGTCCCATTTATTATCCCCTGAACTATACCTAGATGTAATTAAATCGAAAATTATGGAATATCTTTTAACTTAATTTATCCTTACTTTTAGTTATAATAATCTAGAAATAACAGATCATTGTTAATTATAAATAATAAAAATCCACTGAACCCACCTACTCCGTTCCTCCTTGCTTTTCCAGGGCTGTCTCTATTAAGACACTATTAACGCTTCTAGCTTACCTGACTGACCTACACTCACCTCAGTACTGCACGGCTCAGTACAATCGCCGGCTTGCCCGGACAAAATCCACTTCTCCTGCTGCGAAAAAAAAAACACGCTTCCTATGACCGTCCGGTCTTTTGCCCGCACTCGTTGTGTGCCCCTGATCCCGATCCACCCGGTTGTTGGGGTATGTTACCACTTAGTTTCCATGTCCGCCTGCCTGTGTTACAAAACGTTAAAGTACAGCTACAAAACACATCAAACTTTCTGCGGAATTAACGTGTACAGGAAATCATGGATAAGAAGTTCATGCAAAAAGTGTATGCAAAAAGAGTAACATTGTCAAAGGCATAATATCGGTGCATTGTGAAATTTTTACGACGTGGTACTACTTTAGTTGCACGTTCAATTTAGTTGTAGACAAATGTGCAATCCGCTTTCGCTAAATGGTATGTAGATACCTTAAGCTTATATATCTTAACAACATATCTTAATGTAATCTAAGTCGGCCGATGTTTAGAGGAGATATACCCATATATTTATCATTTCCGATACAAACTGGCAAAAATTTTAAACGCGTGGATCTCGAAGACTAAAACAGATAGAACTAGCCGATTTGGAACTTGGGCTCGTATGGTATTAGCGCAACTTAAGTTTGTGTCAAGTTTGCCATGCCCACACCCGCCCCCCAACACAGAAATTTTGTTGTGGCGCCAGTTGTTCGTACATTTTTTCGAACATTTTTTAATGCCAAACATTTTCAATGGCTAATTTACACCTACAAATTAAAATGTAGCCAAAATTTGATAATTTTTAGCGGAGTTATCGACTTTTTAGTCTGCTTCCTTATTAAATCGGTAGTGCTAACGTAGGGGCCTTGGGATTTTTCCCAAGCGCAAAAGAATGCAAAAAAAATTGGTGCTAAGAATACATACCTTTTAAGCTGAAACTTTAAAGCTAATAATAAAGTCGGGAAAATCGCCTATAGGTATCCTTTCTTGTTTTTTTTTTTTTTTTCAATTACTTATTTGTGTCAAACCAATGCCAAAGATTATAAAGTACATAGATGGGACATCAGGGCCCAAAACGGTAAATTTTTTTTCTCGAGATTGTTGTTGAGGGGGGAACGCACATGCATACGATTCTATTTTTAGAACTCATTACATGTATGTGTCAAAAAAATGTGTTGCTTTGCTCTGTGCACAATCTTTTTATGTTCAGATCCTCCTTAAGGACCTACAACTTTTTTTTGTTTTTTATTATTTGTATTTTATTTATCTTTAATTGAATAATTTAAAAAAAATTATGTCCGGTAAATAAAATTGTAAGGAAGTCCGTCCGCCATTTTGTCATCCGACACGTCCGTCACTATTTTCCCCATTTCTCATAATAAAATTAATAAAAACAGAATTATTTTTAAAACAATAGTAATAGAATGAAATTAAAAAAAAAATAATAATAAATATATAAAAAAGTAAAAAAAAAAAAATTAAAATAAAAGTAAATAAAATAAAAATAATTATAAAACTAAAATTCTTTTTTTAAATATTGACACAACCTCCTCTCATAAAATCGAATTTTGGGGTAAGGTGGGGTAAAGGAACCTTAAGGGTAAGGAGCGTGCGCTTTTCATCAGGGCTACCCTGCGAGTTGATTTAATGATACTTGAATTGAAGTTGGTATTGAAGTAAACGAAAGAATCCATACCAAAAACCGAGCTGAAGAGTAAAGACGATATTTCTGATCTCTTTGCTATCACACTGGTTCGACGTGAACGTTTCAAATTCATCATCGTTCTAAAGATGTAACGTTCTCAAAATAGAATTCTCTCTTTCCCTCTCTCATCTGCCAGCCGTTTGTCGTGAAACCCGCTCTCAAATGTTTTTATTTTTCAGCGGGTTCCACGACGTGGCCTGCCAATATTCCGTAGCACCCGCACTTTCAGAGATTTTTGCAGCGGGTTTCACTAGAAACTGAGGCGATCTTAAGGTGATGTTAAAATTTTATATTTTTCTTGATTGGATTATGAATTTTGGAAAACACAACAATTGATAATATAAATAGATTTAAAATAAAAAAAGTGCGTGTCTCGAGCCTGATTTGAACTCGTTTCACCCTGCACATAAGCCAAGCACTCTACCACTCACCTATCCCTCACTTGTTGTCGCGTGAAAGATTTCTTAAACTTAGCTTGTCGCGCTGTGGATCCCACTCTGTTGGAAGAACCCGCCATACAACATTTTTGTTTGTATGAGAAGTACCATCTATGTTCTTTATAATCTTTGCCAATACTCATACACTTTTTCTAAAGAGCAGTGATGGGCAAACTCTCATTTCCATAGCAAGCGTGTATAGGGTAGGAAATTCTGCCGCAGCGCTGCCGGCACACTGACAGTGTGATCACTCTCAAATTTGTTTTAAAAGCTTTCTCATTTGCTCTCATTTTGATTTATTTGACAGCCCAAACTAAAAATCCAAATTTTTCCACTGAGAAAAATTTTCTCAAAAATTGGGTTGGAAAAAGTTTTCTTGATGGAGAATATAGATAGGGAAGCGTAGCTTTTCATTTGTTTAAGAAATGTTGCTAGCAAAGCTTTTTATACCCTTGCAGAGGGTATTATAATTTTGGTCAAAAGTGTGCAACGCAGTGAAGGAGACATCTCCGACCCTATAAAGTATATATATGTATTCTTGATCAGGATCACCTCCTGAGTTGATATGAGCATGTCCGTCTGTCCGTCTGTCTGTTTCTACGCGAACTAGTCTCTCAGTTTTAAAGCTATCGTCTTGAAACTTTGCACACACCCTTCTTTCTTTTGCACGCAAAGGCTCTAAAGCACTTATTGAGAACTACCGGGGGATTTCTAAGCCATCTTCGATTCCCACACTGCTTGAGAAACTGGTTACGTTCCAACTGCAATATTGTTGTAAAAGCATTATTTCCACTTCACAGCATCGTTCTGTCAAGCATCGCTCTACCACAACTAACCTTCCTGAATTCACTTTCGGTTATCCACAGACGTTTTCTGAGCCGCATGCAAACTGATGTGGTGTACACTGACTTTAGTAAAGCCGTTGACTCTGTGAACCACCATCTCCTCCTTCATAAGCTGTGTCTAATGGGGTTTTCTCCACATATAGTAGTATAGTACAGTGGTTGACCTCTTATCTATCCAACCGCACGCAGCGTGTTTTGTTTAAAAACACAGATTATAAACGTTTCATCTGGTGTCCCACAAGGTAGTCACTTAGGACCTCTTCTGTTTGTTCTTTTTGTCAACGATTTACCTAGTGTTGTAAACTATGCTACTACATTTATGTATGCTGATGATGTCAAGTTATGTCTTTCTTTCTCAGACCATTTTCTTTATAGGCACCTGCAACTAGACCTTAACGAAGTCTTCTTGTGGTGCTCAAACAATCTCCTTTTGCTTAACTGCTCGTTTATGACGTTCAATCGCAGTGTGCCTCACATCGTTTCGTACTCTCTTGGGAATAACGTCTTCGATCGTGTTTCCCTAATTAACGATCTTGGAGTCATTTTTGACAATAAATTGTCCTTCAACGAACACATATCACTAACAGTTAATAAGGCCAGAGGTGTGCTAGCTTTTATCAAACGTTGGTCTAAAGAATTTGGTGATCCTTTCACAACTAAAACTCTCTTTCGTATACTCTCTATTCGGCAACTCCGTCGTATAATTGCCGGTTAAAACTACTAAACCTACCTCCTTTAAAAGAGCGCCGTACTTGTGCTGGGGCTATGCTACTTCATGTGCTTATTCTTGGAAAGGTTGACTCACAAGTACTTCTTGAAAAATTAATGTTTTCTGTTCCTAATAGAGTAACTAGATCCTTCCTACCACTTCGCGTTATTTGTAAAAATTATAACTCATTGTCCCATTTATTATCCCCTGAACTATACCTAGATGTAATTAAATCGAAAATTATGGAATATCTTTTAACTTAATTTATCCTTACTTTTAGTTATAATAATCTAGAAATAACAGATCATTGTTAATTATAAATAATAAAAATCCACTGAACCCACCTACTCCGTTCCTCCTTGCTTTTCCAGGGCTGTCTCTATTAAGACACTATTAACGCTTCTAGCTTACCTGACTGACCTACACTCACCTCAGTACTGCACGGCTCAGTACAATCGCCGGCTTGCCCGGACAAAATCCACTTCTCCTGCTGCGAAAAAAAAACACGCTTCCTATGACCGTCCGGTCTTTTGCCCGCACTCGTTGTGTGCCCCTGATCCCGATCCACCCGGTTGTTGGGGTATGTTACCACTTAGTTTCCATGTCCGCCTGCCTGTGTTACAAAACGTTAAAGTACAGCTACAAAACACATCAAACTTTCTGCGGAATTAACGTGTACAGGAAATCATGGATAAGAAGTTCATGCAAAAAGTGTATGCAAAAAGAGTAACATTGTCAAAGGCATAATATCGGTGCATTGTGAAATTTTTACGACGTGGTACTACTTTAGTTGCACGTTCAATTTAGTTGTAGACAAATGTGCAATCCGCTTTCGCTAAATGGTATGTAGATACCTTAAGCTTATATATCTTAACAACATATCTTAATGTAATCTAAGTCGGCCGATGTTTAGAGGAGATATACCCATATATTTATCATTTCCGATACAAACTGGCAAAAATTTTAAACGCGTGGATCTCGAAGACTAAAACAGATAGAACTAGCCGATTTGGAACTTGGGCTCGTATGGTATTAGCGCAACTTAAGTTTGTGTCAAGTTTGCCATGCCCACACCCGCCCCCCAACACAGAAATTTTGTTGTGGCGCCAGTTGTTCGTACATTTTTTCGAACATTTTTTAATGCCAAACATTTTCAATGGCTAATTTACACCTACAAATTAAAATGTAGCCAAAATTTGATAATTTTTAGCGGAGTTATCGACTTTTTAGTCTGCTTCCTTATTAAATCGGTAGTGCTAACGTAGGGGCCTTGGGATTTTTCCCAAGCGCAAAAGAATGCAAAAAAAATTGGTGCTAAGAATACATACCTTTTAAGCTGAAACTTTAAAGCTAATAATAAAGTCGGGAAAATCGCCTATAGGTATCCTTTCTTGTTTTTTTTTTTTTTTCAATTACTTATTTGTGTCAAACCAATGCCAAAGATTATAAAGTACATAGATGGGACATCAGGGCCCAAAACGGTAAATTTTTTTTCTCGAGATTGTTGTTGAGGGGGGAACGCACATGCATACGATTCTATTTTTAGAACTCATTACATGTATGTGTCAAAAAATGTGTTGCTTTGCTCTGTGCACAATCTTTTTATGTTCAGATCCTCCTTAAGGACCTACAACTTTTTTTTGTTTTTTATTATTTGTATTTTATTTATCTTTAATTGAATAATTTAAAAAAAATTATGTCCGGTAAATAAAATTGTAAGGAAGTCCGTCCGCCATTTTGTCATCCGACACGTCCGTCACTATTTTCCCCATTTCTCATAATAAAATTAATAAAAACAGAATTATTTTTAAAACAATAGTAATAGAATGAAATTAAAAAAAAAATAATAATAAATATATAAAAAAGTAAAAAAAAAAAAAATTAAAATAAAAGTAAATAAAATAAAAATAATTATAAAACTAAAATTCTTTTTTTAAATATTGACACAACCTCCTCTCATAAAATCGAATTTTGGGGTAAGGTGGGGTAAAGGAACCTTAAGGGTAAGGAGCGTGCGCTTTTCATCAGGGCTACCCTGCGAGTTGATTTAATGATACTTGAATTGAAGTTGGTATTGAAGTAAACGAAAGAATCCATACCAAAAACCGAGCTGAAGAGTAAAGACGATATTTCTGATCTCTTTGCTATCACACTGGTTCGACGTGAACGTTTCAAATTCATCATCGTTCTAAAGATGTAACGTTCTCAAAATAGAATTCTCTCTTTCCCTCTCTCATCTGCCAGCCGTTTGTCGTGAAACCCGCTCTCAAATGTTTTTATTTTTCAGCGGGTTCCACGACGCGGCCTGCCAATATTCCGTAGCACCCGCACTTTCAGAGATTTTTGCAGCGGGTTTCACTAGAAACTGAGGCGATCTTAAGGTGATGTTAAAATTTTATATTTTTCTTGATTGGATTATGAATTTTGGAAAACACAACAATTGATAATATAAATAGATTTAAAATAAAAAAAGTGCGTGTCTCGAGCCTGATTTGAACTCGTTTCACCCTGCACATAAGCCAAGCACTCTACCACTCACCTATCCCTCACTTGTTGTCGCGTGAAAGATTTCTTAAACTTAGCTTGTCGCGCTGTGGATCCCACTCTGTTGGAAGAACCCGCCATACAACATTTTTGTTTGTATGAGAAGTACCATCTATGTTCTTTATAATCTTTGCCAATACTCATACACTTTTTCTAAAGAGCAGTGATGGGCAAACTCTCATTTCCATAGCAAGCGTGTATAGGGTAGGAAATTCTGCCGCAGCGCTGCCGGCACACTGACAGTGTGATCACTCTCAAATTTGTTTTAAAAGCTCTCTCATTTTCTCTCATTTTGATTTATTTGACAGCCCAAACTAAAAATCCAAATTTTTCCACTGAGAAAAATTTTCTCAAAAATTGGGTTGGAAAAAGTTTTCTTGATGGAGAATATAGATAGGGAAGCGTAGCTTTTCATTTGTTTAAGAAATGTTGCTAGCAAAGCTTTTTATACCCTTGCAGAGGGTATTATAATTTTGGTCAAAAGTGTGCAACGCAGTGAAGGAGACATCTCCGACCCTATAAAGTATATATATGTATTCTTGATCAGGATCACCTCCTGAGTTGATATGAGCATGTCCGTCTGTCCGTCTGTCTGTCCGTCTGTCTGTTTCTACGCGAACTAGTCTCTCAGTTTTAAAGCTATCGTCTTGAAACTTTGCACACACCCTTCTTTCTTTTGCACGCAGTATATAAGTCGGAACGGCCCGGAGCGGTCGACTATATCCTATAGCTGCCATATAACTGATTGATCGGAAATGGTATAACTTTGGTGTTTTTAGAGTTAGAGAGCTCAATTTGACATATTTTTGGCAAAACATTACGACATGCCAAATTTCATAAGGATCGGCCGACTATATCCTATAGCTGGCATATAACTGAACGATCGGAAATGACCCAACTTTCGTGTTTTTGAAGATAGAAAGCTGAAACTTAGTACATATTCTATTTTTGGTCATTCTGACATTATTCCGACTATATCCTATAGCTGCCATAGAACTGAACGATCGGAAATGGTTTTTGGTAGAAATACCAACTTTCGTATTTTTTAAGATAGAAGTTTTGGACTTTTTTTAGATTTTGTATTGTAATAAATTGGATTATATATTCCTATTCCCATAAGGATCGGCCAACTATATCCGATGTTTGCGATATATATCCGGTTTTAACTGCAAGGGTATATAAACTTCGGCTCCGCCCGAAGTTAGCTTTCCTTTCTTGTTTTAAAATAAAATACTCAATTTTAGTGCCAATTCCAACTTTTGAATTAACGAAAAATGAAATAAAAAAATACGTTTTTTTCGCTCAGTGGATTATCTGCTTTCATTGTTTTTCTCTGCTACGCACACACTCAAATTTTAAACATGTGTTAGTTTTGCCCCCCACTGCTATAGAGTAATACTCATTTGTTGCCATGATGTTCACCGAGACCTCACAATTATACCCTTGCAGAGGGTATTATAATTTTGTCCAAAAGTGTGCAACGCAGTGAAGGAGACATCTCCGACCCTATAAAGTATATATATTCTTGATCAGGATCACCTCCTGAGTTGATATGAGCATGTCCGTCTGTCCGTCTGTCCGTCTGTCCGTCTGTCTGTCTGTCCGTCTGTCTGTTTCTACGCAAACTAGTCTCTCAGTTTTAAAGCTATCGTCTTGAAACTTTGCACACACCCTTCTTTCCTTTGCACGCAGTATATAAGTCGGAACGGCCGGGATCGGCCGACTATATCTTATAGCTGCCATATAACTGATTGATCGGAAATGGTATAACTTTGGTGTTTTTAGAGTTAGAGAGTTCAAATTTGACATGAAAGCTATTTTTGGCAAAATAATACGACATGCCAAATTTCATAAGGATCGGCCGACTATATCTTATAGCTGCCATATAACTGAACGATCGGAAATGACCCAACTTTCGTGTTTTTGAAGATAAAAAGCTGAAACTTAATACAGATTCTATTTTTGGCCAGTTGATCCAACCTACCAAATTTCATTAGGATCGGCCGACTATATCTTATAGCTGCCATATAACTGAACGATCGGAAATGGTATTTGGTAGAAATATCAACTTTCGTATTTTTGAAGATAGAAGTTTGGGACTTTTTTTAGATTTTTTATTTTAGTTAATTAGTTTTATTATGATGTAATCATAAGGATCGGCCAACTATATCTGATGTTTGCGATATATATCCGGTTTTAACTGCAAGGGTATATAAACTTCGGCTCCGCCCGAAGTTAGCTTTGCTTTCTTGTTTTAATTTGACGTTATCCACATTTGTCAAGCCATAAAGCGCCTGCGGGCTCAAAAGGTTCGTGAGCATATATTATATGTAGTCTTATCTTATGGCCTTAATTTTATTTCAAATAATGTGAATATTTTCCTTAATTTTTGGTAAACTTAAATCGTACCATCACAATTCGCTTACAGAGGGTAAAATAATTTTGGTCAAAAGTGTCAAACGCAGTGAAGGAGATACCTCATCTCCTAGGAGACATAATCTCTCTAAAGTATATACACTCGGCGATCGCTTAACACGGGGGTTACGTTCCAGTTAAGTTACGTTTTCTTCTACCAGCAGTTCTCGGCATTGTTCCGTCAAAAGATAACTACATTTTTCCGTCTCCGTCTCTCTGCCGGTCTTCAGCAGTGGTCCGAACATTAAATTTCGTTCACACTGCTGCAAGATTGTTTTTCCCTCCGTGTCAACTCCAAGTCCGAGTTTTCCGACACAACGTCAGTTTGAGATTTTCTACTCTTCTTCGTCTTCAAATTCTGCAAATTTTTCCATCCGTTTCCGTTTTGTGTGCTACCCATATTCCTCGCCGTTTTCGGCCTCTCCGTTATCCATTCGCTTGCAAACGGTCGAGGCATATGTGCATCCACAACATACATACACACATACATATTTTTTTGGTGCAATTAATCCGCGAAAACTTCGCAAGTGAACAGTGAAATTGTGTGGTGACAAAACGAAGACATAATTAATATTGGCCAGACGGTGTGAATTAGTTCCGGAATTTCCAAATTCACCGAACAGTCCGCCGCTGTCGTAATGTTCGTCTTTTTTTTCATCCCCAATCAGTGTCATTTTTTACATCACATAACTTTACTGTTCCCCCAACTATACAGTCCACTTATCAACGCTCCACTGTGCCAACATATGCCCCACATGCCCTGACATATCTCCGTACTTGCATGCATGTCCATATATTGCCATATATTTTCTGCCTTCACTTTCAGGAAATATATAACTGATAAAATTAAATAAAAATCAAATTTTTATTAATACCGCCAATCATAAAACGCCATTTTACTACAAATCCGTGATTGTGTCGCTTAAATTCTTAACCTAGCCGCCGCAGTTGCCATGTTGTGTTTTTATTCGGTGCTGTTTTTTTCCTTTGGGGTTTTTTTTCTTTTTTTTCCTTCCTTTTGAACTACGTACAGGGTGCCGACGGCTTACCCTGCGTAACAAATAAATTCAAAAAAATCAATTATTTATAAATTTATATATATATGTAATTATAACTAATACAATTTATTTAATTATAATTTTCCGTTCGAGCGAAGGGCCAGGTTTTTTAATTCACCTTTCCGGCCACTCAATAATTAAAGTCGAAAATTATTAATATTTAAATGATCAACCTTCTGTCCGAATAGAGCCGCGGTTTTAATTCCACCTTTCCGGCTTCGTGATAATTAAATTCAATTAATTAAAGATTAAGGTTTCAACTCCACCTTTCTGGCTCCATAATAATTAAATCTGACAATTAGTCAAAAATTAATTATTAATTATTTATTTTTTTTGTGTGTTAAATTCACGCCAAAGTCAAGTCCACCTTTCCGGCTCCGCAAGTTAGAAAATAGTTAAGAATTCAATATCTACGTACGAACCACACTTGTATAAATATACATATATAGATAGTCATCATTTTTTCGAACGAGCACGAATTTTCCGGTACTTCTGCCTCTAACGCTGCTTCTACTCCGCATCAGCAACATCCGCCTAGAATCTCAACATACCTCGTCTCATTTGGTTTTTTTTTGGGTTCCTTTTCTTCCACATTCGAATTGTGCCGCACACGACGTTCCTTTCGACAGCGGCGCCACTAATTCCCACTTGTGCCTTGTAATCGCATTTCATCCGCGATCTCACCGTTCTCATCACCTTAGTGTGACCGGCCACCACTTCGTACGAGGCACCTGTTGCGCAAGTCAGTCGACAAGCGCTGATCAGCGACTTGGACTCTGAGAATGCCCACGAGAGAGGACAAAAACCCGCGTCCGATCCCAACCATCCGTTTGGACAGATCTCAATCCGCATCTCCGCAGCTCACCCCGGTAAAGAAGTTGTTCCACTTACTGTCCAAAACAAGTGGTGATGCACACGCCATTGTTTTTAAGGCTCCGCTTACCCATGAGGGGTTTGTCGCCGCAAAGCCTCACAGACCGCTTTGAGAACCCAGTGGTCAATAGTGTCCAAGGTGTTCTCAAGTGTCCGAGGTCGCGCTGAAGGAGCTGCAAGCCACTATCAGAGTTGTCTGACAGCCCTAGAAATGTCCTCCATCAATGTTGAGGCTTGGGACTGTCTCCTGGTATTTATGATTTCCTCAAAGCTCCCCAAAGTCACACTTTCAATGTGGGAGCAATCCGTACATAATAAGGCCGAGATTCCAACATGGAAGGAATTTGATAACTTTCTGTCAGAGCGCTATCGCACTCTGGAGGCCATCGACGACGTCAGGCCTAGTGGCTCCGGGCAATTTCCGCCAAGGTCGGGACTTCCTACTGCCCCTGCTCAGAGACTCAATTCATACGAGACTCGAGTGGTTCCGGGCCAAAAGGGCTGCGATCTCTATTCGAGGGAGGCCCATTTGCTTATGCCCGCGGTTCCTAGAAATGGATGTAAATGGGCGCTCTGACTACATTAAGAGGAAGCAGTTATTTTTAAACTGTTTTGCCCGAGGGCACCAGCAGCGGGACTGCACGAGCGCCCATAACTGCTTCACTTGCCACAGCCGACACCACACCCTCCTGCACCGTGGCAATCCGTTCGCCACCGCTCCGAGTCCGCCTACGCCAGCAAACAGCTCAGATGGTCAGTATTGTATTTTCTTTTTTTTTTTGTATTTTAATTTAAACAAGAAAGAAAAGCAAACTTCGGGCGGAGCCGAAGTTTATATACCCTTGCAGTTCAAACCGGATATATATCGCAAACATCGGATATAGTTGGCCGATCCTTATGGGAATATGAATATATAATCCAATTTATTACAATACAAAATCTAAAAAAGGTCCCAAACTTCTATCTTTAAACATACCAAAGTTGGTATTTCTACCGAAAACCATTTCCGATCGTTCAGTTATATGGCAGCTAGAAGATATAGTCGACCGGTCGTTATGAAATTTGGTAGGTCGGATTAACTGACCAAAACTTAAATCTGTTCCAGCTATCTATCTTCAAAAACACAAAAGTTAGGTCACTTCCCATCGTTCAGATATATAGTAGCTATAGGATATAGTCGTCCGATCCTTATGAAATTTGGCATGTAGTATTATTCTTTTAAAAATAGCTGTAAAATTTTAACTCTCTAACATCAAAGTTATACCACTTCCGATCAATCAGCTATATGATTGACCGTTCCGACTTATATACTTATTATCCGACTTATTTCCATTTTCCGCAAAGGAAAGAAGTGTGTGTGCAAAGTTTAAAGTCGATAGCTTTAAAACTGAGAGACTAGTTCGCGTAGAAACAGACAGACAGACGGACCGACGGACAGACGGACATGCTCATATCAACTCAGGAGGTGATCCTGATCAAAAAAAAAATAAATATATATATGTCGCCTTCACTGCGTTGCGTCTGTATTCGCTTGCTACGCTTCGATTACTTGTATTTTCGGCATCGATTTCAGCGGCTGCAGATTTTAGGGTTAAATTTAACACCAATAAATATTGAAGTTTAAACTGCAACGCTTTTGTTTATTCGGCCGCTGTTAAAACTATTAATAGCGTAACAGGTTTATGTACTTTGGTTCCACTCGAAATTAGCTTTCATTTCTTCTTTTTATTAATTTTGCCTGAATATTTTTTTTTCTTTATAGACCTAAAGGGTTATCCCCACAGCTTTGCTTGCTTTACCAACAAAAACAATCTGTAAAACTGTATATTTTTCTAGCTTTTAACGGCATCAGAAACTTAGCTGTATACTAAATATAGTGTTTTCCCGTTACGAAAAACGCAAATCGCGTATTTTTAACAAAAAACCAAAGCCACGAAATCATTGACCAATTAGACTCCCAGGACTCCTATGCCAGTAGTTTATGTTTAAGTTAGCATGACTATTTCATTAAACCAGAAACACACTGTTGCTGCCAAGCCCCAAATAGAGGCCCCAAATTAATCAAAAATTAATAAACCCCGTAATTGAAGATCAATCAAATGTATTTCAAGTTAAATCCGATCCATGACAAAGCTCAATGAAAAGGGCGATAAAAACTATGCATTCCACAAGAACGAGAGCTACAGCTAATATACAAAAAGCTCCCGGTCAACAAAGGTAAAATAATCAGGAAACGGAGCTGAGCGAGAGCGAGATAAAAAATGGGATAGTGCAGAAAATATAATAACTGATAAAAGATAAAAGATAAAAAATTATGTTTAGCTTTTAATACCATTTAAATTTTGCTACTTCTTGTAATTCCAACTTCCTCACCCCGTCAAAAACTAGCTTTCAACAACATCCAGCAACTATCCAGGAGGCATATCTTTTCCACAGCGCGCTTCGTACTTTTAGTGGTACACGATAAATTCTATCCCTTCTAGGAAAAAGCTCCATGACCGTGCCGAACCGTCACTTCATGGAGGGAGGTTTTGAAATTACGTTAAGTACATTACGATGAAACCGGTTATTCTTCTTTTCAACGGGACCGGTCTGTTGGCACATAAAAAAATACCCGCTGCTAAGCATAAAATGTAGGACCGTAAGGTGTGGCTCGATTAACGTTTGAGCAGGACCACTATGCATGAAATGGGCAGGAATCAGAACTTCAAGATCAGACGGATCAGATCAGACGGAAACAATCGTCAATCGTCTCAGCCAGAGAATTCGTGAAAGATTACTGATGCTTGCTGCTAAGAATCCCTTAAGATCGATCACCTCGTTTTTGGCTCCAAAAAAGTTTGTTGCGTTGTCCAATCAAATCTGCGTAGGCCTTCGTCTTAAGTAAATATAAATCTCTTAAATAATAAATCTCTTAAGGGTGCCCACAAAAGAGCCGGTAGGCAGATTTTCGACCAGTTAGAAATACACTGGCTTAGTATCAAGGCATATAAAGACACTAATGTAACATTTTATAAGAGCCATTTTCCGGTATTCCGGCTTATAAAATTCCGCCAGCAGAAGTCAAAGCCGTTCCCATCGAATACTTGGAAACCTTGAGCTCATTCCCTTGGTAGATCAGTCAGCTCTGTATATTCACTTGTTCACTTGCCGTACCCTGACGTGTTTCTTCGATCGCTCTTGCCAATTTGCAATTATTTTCGATCTTGAACTCAAGCTTTCTCCTTCTGCGTCAAGTTGAAATATAACAATTAATCCCTAAAAATAAATTCGACTTAATAAGTTCATTGAACTATTTATTTCCAATTTATACATTTAATCGTTTAAAGTTATCTCTGTTGCGCTTTAACTATATTCTCCAACATAAATCTCTCCGAGCTGTACTCTCTGGACGTAACCCGTTACATCTTAATTACTGTGGAGTTTGTTGTTGTTCACGACGCCAAACCTTCGCTGCACATCTCTTTTGTAACGTCATCTCTTACATCCGATCTAATCGTCCACTCTTGGCTACAGAGTGCTTCAGAGAGCCTAAATTCTTTACACGCTATAACAGTGGTCTGCATTCCGTCAAAAAAGAAGTCAAAAATGAGTCTTACTTGCACAGCAAAAAAATGTGAATTTGGTGGAACCATCACGGGTGACTCATACCTGTCTTGTTGGCTCTGCAACAACTGCTCACATATTACATGTGCTGGAGGAGGACACAATGGACGGATAAGTGACCTTATCAACAAGAAAATTGGCCTGACATGGTCTTGCATCGCTTGTAGAGAAATTGAGTCAAAGATGCGGACTTTTATGAAACAGACGAGAAATGGTTTCCTAGATGTTCGCAAGCACTTCTCGGCCCTTAATGAGCAATTCCTCGCTCTTGAAACTCAATTCCTTGGGCTTAAGTTGTAAAGCGAATCCCCCAGACGAAAAATTCCGAACAACAACCTGCTGACTGCTAAATTACTGAATACCCCTACACCCCATGCTGTACAAGTTGATGAATTTTCAACACCAAACATTTTACCGTCGCCTACTTGTCTACCTACTTATGCTGATCCAGTACCAAGGGACTTGATGAGCCTTCCTTCAGGGCACTATAATATTTATCCCTTGCAAGAAGCGATCTGCGTACCAAGTACAAATCTCGAGCCACCTCTCATCTTGGAGCCTCCATCGTTGGACATCGTTGGACAATCCCCATCGTTGGACAACCTACCCTCTGCTCTAGCTGTGATGTCTCCAAGGCCTCTGATTGGTGTGGCGCGGGCGGTTGCTCCTCGTAAGCCCATTTTTGTCTCTCGGCTTGCTACTGTGCTACTGTTGATGATGTCAGGAGTCACCTGTTAAACCATCTTAAGGTAGCTCCTAATGAAATAGCTGTTTTTAGGTTTAACTTTAAGCATAAGCGTTCTATTTCTTCTTTTAAAATAGTTCTACCTGATTCCTACCTTGAAAAAGCACTTGATCCTGTAGCTTGGCCTGAGCACAGTATCATTCATGAATTCCTAGCTAAAGACGCTCAGAATCCTACCCCTGCAGAAACTGCTTCAAAAAACTGAAAACCATTGTATTTTCCTGCTGCTATTAAAACGTTAGAACTTCTAACTTAGAAGTATTCTGGGTAAGCTGAGCCAATTTTTTACAAAGAGTGCTTATTTTGATTTTGATGTTATCGTGCTTACTGAAACTTGGCTTAACTCCTCTGTCTCTGATTATGAAATTCTTGTTTCCAAATTCGTAGAGTTTCGATTGGATCGTCCAACTTTTTCGATGGTGTCCTCATTGCTGTTAGTATTGAGTACCCTGCTGAAATTATTCCTTTCCCGAACGAGTTCGGAATTGAGTTCATTGCGGTGAAAATTTTAACTGGATCGTCTCATATTTTCCTGACCTGTTCCTACATTCCTCCCATGGCTGAAGATATTGTGTACTTTCACCATCTTGATGCCATTAAGTCTGTTTTTTCGTTGGTCAAGGACTGTGATTTAATCCTAATCATGGGAGATTTCAACCTTCCCATCATTTCCTGGATCCCGTCTGAGGTAGACAATTCCCTGTTTTCCAGTTGTCATAAATACTTTATCGATGGCTTAACCGATCTTGCCCTGCTCCAAATCAACCCAATTCATAACACTCATTGCAGATTTCTTGACCTTATTTTTTCCAATGTGTCATCCGCTGTGACAGTCATTCGGTCCCCGCCGCTATCGCTTCCTGAAGACTTTCACCATCCTACACTATTAGCATCGGTCTTAATTGATGTGCCTCACAATGAAGCTGGCTTTAATGTTAAACCTCGTTTCAAATGCTTCAGAAAGACTGATTTTATCGCCCTTCGGAATCATTTAGCTGAAATCGATTGGAATGTTCTTTCATCTATAAACACAATTGAAGCAGCTACGGATTCGTTTTAAGAAATAATTCATAAGGCCTTGAACAAATTTGTTCCGGAAGTCCCAGTATCACTGTCTACAAAACCACCTTGGTATAATAAACACCTTTCTCGTCTTAAGAAAAGGAAATCCAGAGCTTACAAAAAGTTTCTTAAGTCAGGATCGATGTGCCACCAGTCAAACTTTCTTTATGTTCGCAACCAGTTTATTATTCTCAACGATCAACTCTATAAGCAGTATATCAGAAATTGTAAGGTAAGCTTTCGAAATGATCCAAGCTCCTTCTACTCTTTTGTCAATATGAAACGTAAATCAAATCTTTTTCCTCCTTCCCTATCATATAAAAATATTTCACATTCTTCTGAGCAAGGTATTGCTAATCTCTTTGCGTCATTTTTTCAAACCACCTATTCGTCCGATTCATATAACCACAATTCTTCTTATCCTTATAAATTACCACATATAAACAACATTTACTTTTCAAAATTTCGAATTCAGGATCTGTTCGAAGCTCTTTCAACAATAGATATATCATTCTCTGCTGGTCCTGACAATGTTCCTAGCTGTGTTCTTAGGTACTGTTGTGATATCCTTTGCTATCCTGTCACTATCTTATTCAACTTACCCTTGGAGCTGGCATGTCTTCCCAAGAGATGGAATGAATCGTTTATTATTCCGCTTCATAAGAAAGGCTCTAAAGCACTTATTGAGAACTACCGGGGGATTTCTAAGCCATCTGCGATTCCCACACTGCTTGAGAAACTGGTTACTTTCCAACTGCAACATTTTTGTAAAAGCATTATTTTCACTTCACAGCATCGTTCTGTCAAGCATCGCTCTACCACAACTAACCTTCTTGAATTCACTTCGTTTATCCACAGACGTTTTCTGAGCCGCATGCAAACTGATGTGGTGTACACTGACTTTAGTAAAGCCTTTGACTCTGTGAACCACCATCTCCTCCTTCATAAGCTGTGTCTAATGGGGTTTTCTCCACATATAGTAGTATAGTACAGTGGTTGACCTCTTATCTATCCAACCGCACGCAGCGTGTTTTGTTTAAAAACACAGATTATAAACGTTTCATCTGGTGTCCCACAAGGTAGTCACTTAGGACCTCTTCTGTTTGTTCTTTTTGTCAACGATTTACCTAGTGTTGTAAACTATGCTACTACATTTATGTATGCTGATGATGTCAAGTTATGTCTTTCTTTCTCAGACCATTTCCTTTATAGACACTTGCAACTAGACCTTAACGAAGTCTTCTTGTGGTGCTCAAACAATCTCCTTTTGCTTAACTGCTCTAAGTGTAAGGTTATGACGTTCAATCGCAGTGTGCCTCACATCGTTTCGTACTCTCTTGGGAATAACGTCTTAGATCGTGTTTTCCTAATTAACGATCTTGGAGTAATTTTTGACAATAAGTTGTCCTTCAACGACCACATATCACAGTTAATAAAGCCAGAGGTGTGCTAGCTTTTATCAAACGTTGGTCTAAAGAATTTGATGATCCTTTCACAACTAAAACTCTATACGTATCGTTGGTTCGTCCTATCTTGGAATACTGTTCTAGTGTTTGGAGTCCGCAATACTTTGTTCACCAAAGGAGGATTGAATCAGTCCAAAAGCAGTTTCTGCTATTTGCGTTAAAAAGCTTAAACTGCTTAAAGCCACTTCCCTCCCGTCGTATAATTGCCGGTTAAAATTACTAAACCTACCTCCTTTAAAAGAGCGCCGTACTTGTGCTGGGGTTGTGCTACTTCATGTGCTTATTCTTGGACAGGTTGACTCACAAGTACTTCTTGTAAAATTAATGTTTTCTGTGCCTAATAGAGTAACTAGATCCTTCCGACCCCTTTGGTTACCGATTTCTAGGTCTAATTTCGCGGAACACGATCCATTCCGTGTTATTTGTAAGAACTATAACTCATTGTCCCATTTATTGTCCCCTGAACTATCCCTAGATGTAATTAAATCCAAAATTATGGAATATCTTTTAGCTTAATTTATCCTTACTCTTATCTTTATCCTTACTCTTAGTTATAATAATATAGAATTAACAGATCATTGTTAATAATAATAATAATAATAATATGCACTGATATTAAAACATCTGGCACCCTTTTTTTTCCCCTGGTCTTTCAGAATTTGGAAATGGCTTGTGCATCAATAAGAGTATCAGCTAGCATTCCTTTATTCATCATAAAGCTTAGAGGCCCAGACGACCGAGGGGCGCTCGAGAAACGATTTGTTAGTACAAATCGTACAATTTGTACAATTTGTACAATTGTACAATAGTACAATAGTACAATAGTACAATAGTACAATAGTACAATAGTACAATAGTACAATAGTACAATAGTACAATAGTACTATTTGTAATTGGTTAAGCTAGGAGGAGTTAGTAAGATAGTTTATAATTCTATATTTTAAATTAGAGGGACAGGAAAGAGATGTTATAGAGTAGAGACCATTGTAGTTCGAACATAATACCCTAAAAGGGTCATGCTGTGCATATGTTGAACTACAACGGCTAAGGAACAGAGGACTAAAGTTTCGGGTCCTTCTGTTAGGAATGTTAAATTTTAAGCGTGTAAGTAAATGCTGGCTATCTACATCCCCGTTAATAAGGTTATGCAGAAAGACTACACCGAGCATTGTCCTACGATTTGTTAAGCTAGGTAAGTTTATAAGTAAAAGTCTGCTACTGTAGGATGGAAGCTGAAGATTTGCATCCCAGTACAGACCTCTAAGTGCGAATATTAAAAAATTCTTTTGTACGGATTCTGTGCGGTCCTTATGTACTCCTGTTGGGGACTCCAGACACATGAACCGTACTCCAGTATCGGACGGACCAAAGAAATAAATAATGTGTTTGTTATATAGGGGTCATTAAATTCTTTTGACCACCTTTTAATAAAACCAAGGACTCCTTTAGCCTTATTAGCCATTAAGGAAATATTGTCGGCAAATTTAAGTTTAATGTCTAATAGGACGCCGAGATCATTAACCTGAGTTAATTTCTCTACAGCGATCCCATCGTAATGCGAGCTTCGTAATCGAACTACCGAACTGAGCGGACGTGCTTTGTCCGAGCTCCGGGAAAACTTCACTTCGCTTATATTTTCGCCAATATAAGCGAAAAGACACTGAAATACAATTTATTAAAAGCGACAGACAAGCTTTTTTTTTATAACAGTTGTAATGTGCTAAACCAAAACTAGTGCATTGTTGAAAAAAAAAAATACGTACCACGCAATGAGCTCATTGAGCAACGACCAAAAGAACGAGCGTAGAAGTTCAGTGAACCAAAGAAACGGCTTCTACTCTTACTTTTCAACCCGCGATACCGAAGTGGAAAAATCGGCGCTTAAAAGCAACCCGGCTTTACTGACCGCTGAAACCCAAAGGGCACGGTCTTGCTCACCCGCTCTGCTCACTCCGACTCCCGCGTCATGGAGTTCGCAGTGTAAAACCCCCCCTCCAATATCGGAAACAAATTTCGCACCAACAACAAGCAGCGCTACAACTTCTGCAACAACAGCGAAAACCCCTGCAACTCAAAGTACCACGACGTCAACGACTACAGCGAGTACAAAAACAACAACCTCGGAAAGTGCCACAGCGGCAACGGCCACACAGACTGGAATGGATCGCTACATCCAAATTAAGCGCAAGCTTAGCCCGCAGAGTAATCCGGCAGGCAACAAAACAAAAATTAACCGTGTCCTGAATAACGATAATGAACCAGACAGATCCACTACTAACAGATTTGCCCTACTGGCGGAGGCTGAGGAAAACCAACCAGCCCAAGACACCGCAAAAAAACCCAAGCCCCCTCCAATCTATATTAGGGAAAAAAGCTCGAGTGCCCTGGTCAACAAAATTGCGTCGTTGATCGGGAACGGTGAAAACTTTCATGTTGTTCCGCTTATCAAAGGGAACATCCATGAAACAAAGGTGCAAACCAAGACTGAAGAGCACTTCCGAATAGTGTCAAAATATCTGGACACTGTACAGAAAAACTATTACACGTACCAGCTGAAAAGCAGTAAGGGCCTACAAGTGGTAGTAAAGGGAATAGAACCTGATGTTACCGCCGAGGAAATAAAAACCGCCCTTAAAGAAAAGGGCTTCGCCGCCAAGAATGTTATTAACATTCTAAATAAAGATAAAAAGCCACAACCCCTCTTCAAGGTCGAGCTCGAGCCTGAAAGCAGGTCGCTGAAGAAGAACGAAGTCCACCCAATCTACAACCTGCAATATCTTTTGCATCGGAAAATCACTGTTGAAGAGCCACATAAACGTAACGGTCCAGTGCAATGCACTAATTGTCAAGAGTATGGACACACAAGGTCTTACTGCACACTTCGGGCTGTCTGTGTAGTCTGCGGGGACGCCCACAAGTCCGCTTGCTGCACTACAAACAAAGACAGTACCGTGAAGAAATGTGGAAACTGCGGAGGCAGCCATACGGCAAACTATAGAGGATGTATTGTGTATAAGGAGTTAAAGAGTCGCATGCGTCAAGCGACCGCAACGCGCAACCAAAATCCACAGAATGCGTACGTTTCGTCAAAAACCACGCCAGACGTCTTCTTCGCCAAAGCTGCGAGATCCTCATTCGGTCCACTAAACACCACCAACGGCTTCTCCTATGCCGATGCTCTACGATCTGGAAGGGAAATTCCAATTCAGCCTAACTCTCAAAGCGCTCAACAGGCCCCAGAACAGCCACACAGCAAAACGGAAACTATGATGCTTACCCTCCAACAAAGTATGATGGAGCTTATGTCATTCATGAAAACGACCATGCAAACGCTTGTTCAAAACCAGAACATGGTGATACAGCTGCTCGTAGCACAACAGTCCAAATAATCTATGCAGGCGCTACGAATATCAATGTGGAACGCCAATGGTGTCTCACGGCATAAACTAGAATTGTCACAATTCTTGACCGAAAACCATATTGACGTTATGCTACTGGTGGAAACGCATCTTACAAGCAAATACAACTTTCATATAAGAGGCTACACAATCTACCGCACAGATCATCCAGATGGGAAAGCCCACGGCGGAACTGGAGTTCTAATCAGAGAACGAATTAAACACCATTTTCACAAAAGGTTTGCAACAAACTTCTTGCAGGCCACATCGATACAAATTCAGTCAAGCAACGGAATCCTTTCAATTGCTGCCGTTTACTGCCCTCCTCGCTTCTCAATCTCGGAAGGACAATTTATGGACTTCTACAATTCACTTGGGGATCGATTTATAGCCGCAGGAGACTACAACGCCAAACATACGCACTGGGGATCACGTCTAGTGACTCCCAAAGGAAGACAATTGTACAATGCAATTATAAATGTGAAAAATAAACTGGACTACGTTTCCCCTGGAAGTCCCACATACTGGCCAACAGACTCACGAAAGCTCCCAGACCTTATTGATTTTGCAGTGACAAAAAACATACCTCGCAATCTAATAAGTGCCAAAGCAGTCTCGGACTTATCATCAGACCACTCGCCTGTGCTTCTAACGCTTCTTCAAAGCCCAGAAATAACCGAACACCCCTTCAGTCTGACGACGACAAAAACAAACTGGCTAAAATACAAAAAGTACGTGAGTGCCCACATAGAACTCGCCCCGGATTTTAACATGGAATCGGACATCGACTACACTACGAGCGCCCTGGAAGAAGTACTCGTTGCGGCAGCTAAAATCTCTACTCCTCATAGGAAAGAAGTAGACCGAAACAAACACTTCAAATCTAATCAGCAAATCGAACAGCTCGTGCGAGAAAAGAGGCGCACGCGTCGTGATTGGCAAAACAGCAGATCACCAACTTCAAAACAACGCCTTAAGGAAGCAACCCGATCACTCGACCAGGCTCTTCACCAACAGGAAGAAAATGCACAGCTGAGGTACATCCAGAATCTCTCGCCAACAAGCACAAAGTACCCCCTGTGGAGGGCCCACCCAAATCTTAGTGCCCCAATTGAAACGACCACCCCGATAAGAAACTCTTCGGGATGCTGGGCTCGCAGCAACGAAGACCGAGCTGAAACATTCGCCACACATCTCCAAAGTGTCTTCCAGCCAAACCCAGCCTCAAATTCATTCCTCCTGCCAGTAATTCAGCCAGAGTCCTCCCCTCAGCCAGCCGCACCTCCATTCCGGCCGAACGAAATCGAAAAAGTCATAAGAGGGCTAAAACCAAAAAAGGCTCCCGGTGGTGACCTATTGACCCCAAAGATGCTGATCGAACTTCCAAAATGCGCTATAGAGGTCGTCTGCAAACTATTTAATGGAATCATTAATCTTGGCTATTTCCCAAAAAAGTGGAAGAAATCCATTATTATAATGATACCGAAGCCTGGAAAAGACCACACAATTCCGTCATCATACAGACCAATAAGCCTTCTATCTTGTTTGTCTAAACTGTTTGGAAAATGCTTGTTAACTCGCATAATACCACATCTGGAAGCTTGCAATATCATCCCGGCACACCAATTTGGCTTTCGAAGAAACCATGGAACCATCGAACAAGTGAACAGATTAACATCCGAAATACGCTCAGCCTTCGAACAACGAGAATACTGCAGCGCTATTTTCCTCGACGTATCTCAAGCTTTCGACCGAGTTTGGCTCATCGGACTCATGCACAAAATTAAAACGTATTTGCCAACATACACCCACAAGCTACTGGAATCATACCTCTTCAATAGGGTATTCTCAGTGAGATGCAACGCAGCTACTTCGGGCGACTACACCATCGAAGCTGGAGTTCCACAGGGAAGTGCACTCGGGCCGTGTCTATATGTTTTGTACACTGCGGATATTCCTACGAGCGCACAACTAACAACGTCAACGTTCGCCGATGATAACGCTATTCTTAGTCGCTCCAGATGCCCAACGCAGGCAACAACCCAAATGGCTAATCATCTCACAATAGTGGAAAGGTGGCTGTCCGACTGGCGCATTAAAATAAACGAACAAAAGTGTAAACATATAACGTTTACTCTTAATAGACAAACATGCCCTCCGCTTTTACTAAACGGTATGCAGATCCCTCAAGCTAACGACGTAACGTACCTTGGCGTTCACCTTGATAGACGACTTACCTGGCGTAAGCACATCGAATGCAAAAAGATGCATCTAAAACTGAAAGCCAGCAGCCTCCACTGGATCATAAACTCACGATCGCCACTGTGCCTAGACTACAAGTTACTACTGTACAATTCAGTCCTAAAGCCAATCTGGACGTATGGCTCCCAGCTGTGGGGGAACGCGAGCAGCAGCAACATAGACATCATACAGCGCGCACAATCAAAAATCCTGAGAACTATCACAGGGGCACCTTGGTATGTTCGCAACGAAAACATCCACCGGGATCTGGGCATCCTCGCAGTGAAAGACGAAATCCAGAAGCAAAAAGAGTCATACAAAGAAAAACTGTCTTCGCACCCAAATTTTCTCGCTCGGGGATTGACTCGGGTTTCTAGCGTATCCCGCCTTAGACGCAACGACCTCCCAACCCAGCAATCGATTTTTAGGGCCGTCTAACTCCGTATCAGTCAATATGACTGTTAGTTAAGTTAAAAATATAAGATTTGATACACCTCTTGTTAGTCTCGCAAAGAGAAGATTCAAGAAATAAAAGCAACGTTAAAATAAAAAAAAAAAAAAGCGATCCCATTAATAGAATACATAGCTTGCAGAGGGCAAGAACGATGAAAAGACATATGCTTGCATTTTGATCCATTAAGTATTAGATCATTAGCTAAACACCATTTTTGAAAGTTATCAAGGTCAGACTGAAGACTGCATTGGGCAGAGATGGATTTATACTGAAGACAAAGCTTTACATCACCTGCATACATAAGAACTAGAGAGTTCGTTAAAGCAGGGGTCAAGTCGTTTATAAAAAGCCTAAATAATAACGGGCTAAGATGACTACCTTGAGGGACGCCAGATGTAGCACGGGCCAGACGGGACTGTATGTTTTTAAATAAGACTCTTTGTGTCCTTCCATCTAAGTAGCTGGAGATCCACGTTAAGAGGTCTTTAGGAAACCCCAACATATTCAGTTTACTCAACAAGAGTGAGTGATTAACTGAATCAAATGCTTTGCTGAAGTCTGTGTAAATTACATCGGTTTAATATCCCTTACAAAAGCCATCTATGACAAAGGATGTCAACTCCAATAAGTTTGTGGTGGTGCAGCGACGCTTAATAAAGCCATGCTGACAAGGAGTGATAATCGAAGAGCAATTATGAATGATTCCTTCCACTTAAGGGGAAAAATCGAGGTTTCCAAAGATAAGTTGAAACGTCTTAGAAGAGGTTTGCACAGAGCCCTGGCACAGTACTTTAGCATACAGCCTGGTACTCCATCGGGGCCTGGCGAATATATGGGTTTGACCCTCAGATAATAAGTTGTTCTCAGAGAAAAACGGACAGAAAATAAGATTTGCTGCTTGAATGTTATATGCGTAAGGCTGATATGTCAATTTAGGCGGAGAATAAGTTGTTTGAAAAAATTCTGCGAATAGATCCACAATGGCCTGATCAGAGGTCGCAGAGGAATTTTCAAACGTAAGCAGAGGTGAAAAAGATACGTGTTTACGCTTAGTGCTTACAAAATTATGAAACTGCTTTGGATCCTGAGTAAATTGAATCCGGCAGCGGCGAATATAATTCCTATAACATTCAGCGTTATGCACGGTAAAATTTGACCGAGCTAGTAGATATCTTGAAAAATCAATACTACTGCAGGTTTTTTTTTTTAAGTTAAAGCTTATTTTTAGTATTTTTGAGGTTAGTGAGGCACCTTGTACACCAAAGAGGATTTGTTGAAGCGGACGGATATTTCCATGGCACACATGAGTCAAAAAATTTATTTAAAGTACAATAAAATTTTTTTAAGGTCACGTTAAGATCAGTGCATGCCAGAATATCAGACCAGTCATATGTATCGATAAGGCTATTAAGTTTATGGAAATCAGCATTGCGGAAACAGCGAATCTTATTTAAACAGCGAACAGCGCGTGGAGACATCTGATCGATACCAGTAATGGTTTCGATCTATACCTCCAGCGTGGGGTGATATGGATCATCTGGGGTTGAGAGAGGAAAAGCTCTGGAGAAAGCGGTACCATCAGGATGAGATACAAAAAATAAGTCTAAAAGCCGACCTAATTTCTAACATGGTTAATCTGACCTAGGGACATGTCCAACATGCCCGCTGTGAAGTCATGGTGAGTAATGAGTGACAAAGATGGTGAGTTATCGACGTTGGACCACTTTAATTCTGGTATATTAAAGTCGCCCACCGCGACGAGCTGGTCACGATGAGTCATAAGATTAAAAACGGATTGAATAGCGGACAAAGGCTGCCAATATATGTTACCAAACTCTTGTGATTTCACCTCTTCAGAAGCAAGAGTGGAGTCTACCGAAATTAAGACTCCACACCCCCTTCGCTGAGGTCGATCCCTTCTAAAAGTGGTGTACTTACTTGGAAAAACTTCGGAGCTAAAGTTCTCCGGCTTTAACCAAGTTTCGGTAAAGGATATAATATGGGATGCAAAGAATATGGGTGAACAAATCGTCTTGCTGACAACCTTATAGACAACGTTCCTTTGCCTAACGGGCCAGTAGTGGGCATAAGAGCCAAGATAGAGATTGATTTCATAAAAGTTCGTAATGATGGCTGATTTCACAACTTCCGCAATTTTTGAAAAATTTCACACCAAAACTGCGAAAACAGTTGTTCTCAAGCCGTAACGTAATGTGTTTCGGATAAGGATCATCTAAAAGGGTTAATCAGATCTATTTCTGCAATCAGATCTATTTGCGACTGGGACGATCAGTTTTTTTATAAAGTTGTTGTTTATTACGTTCATAAGGAATCTGGATTAACGTATGCACTGGTCAAGAGATCTACAGGCGAATTTTTTAGGAAGATATTACTCCAATTTTTGACCTGGCTTTGTAAAAGCTATAATTCGCAAGAGAAATGGAAACTAATAATCTTTCTGTTAAAATTTCGAAACTTCTATTGATTTCTACCTGTTCTATCTTGCATTTAATTTATCGCTAGCACGCTCAATTCTCGACCTTAGATTATCCGAAGCAAAACCACCGAAACCAAGACATCCAAGCCAACAAGCAACTTTAAAACTTAATCTAGCTTACAAGAGAGCAACAATAAAGAAGATATTGCAGAATTTAAATTTTCTCACTCAAATATGGCACTGCTTCGGGTGCAGCAATACGGCTTTATTTGTATATTTTGAAGTAAGAATTGAAAATTTGTTTCAAAACCCGAGATTGATAAAAGTTGACCGAATTAAAAACACAAGCACGCAAAAAAACATGTCCGTTTGTTATATAGAGAAGCAAAATATAGAACCAACACCATATTAACAGCCAATAGAGCCAGTTGACCTCAGTGGCCTTTCGGCAGCGGATGGGTGATATTGTACTTTTTTTCTTTCAGTACCGCCTTTTTGGATGATTAGACTTTTTGTCAAAAATAATATTTAGGCCATTAACAAAAAAAGAAACAATATAGCGGTCTAGTCAATCTGGTGTCTTCTGTTTTGTAATACATATATACAGATATATTTACCATCATTATTATGTTGAGCAATATATAGCTATTTTTATATATAAACGTCGTAATATCAAAAACCATATAGAAAAACTGTTCAAGCATTGAAGGTTCTGCCTTGACCAATATGCCATCCTTTTTATCTTTCATATAAAATTCATAAGAAGAAATTTCGTTTATTTTAGGACGTAAATTCAGACGAATTGTGTTAAAAGTATTTTCATAGTGCGAACGGTTAATTAGGCTTAACGTTGACACAAAATAAGCTAACATTAGTGCGATAGGACTCAGATAAGAGTCCAAGTACAATTTGTGATTGAAAACCATAATGTGGTTATATCTATTATCGTCAGACAGGCTTAGTAATAATTCCATTCCCATTATTCTGAAACGAAAATTTATTTGAGATATAAATATATGATTGTGTACATAATATTTTATTTTACCGCGTCCATGTTGTATTCTTTTCAAATAATTGCTGCGAAACCGGCAATTGGTATGAAAAAATACATACTATATGAAATAGAAGCGCAAAATCCACAAACATAAAGAGATGATAAATCCATCTGATAGAATTTATATTTAAAATAGTTTTCATAACGGATAAAGTTATAGGTACCGGTGCAATTTTTGATACAACGACCAATAAGTTCCAGCTACGATAAAAATAAGAAAATACAAGCTACCAGGTAATGAAGGTCTTAAGGTTGCTGCTAAATATAGTAGAATTAGGTAAAAAATAGGAGCTAATAATTTTAATTAAGAAAGATTAAGGAAACAAATATTACATTGAAAAACTTACAAGTTTTTAGAACCGATTGGATGTAAACGATTATGAGCAATCTATTCATCTCAGATAACTTCAATGTACTGGCTTTAGTGCAATGTACTGAATTATTTTCTTGAATTGGATTACCAAAAACAGTTTTATGAAAAACTTTAAAAAAAATAAAACAAATAATTGTATTTAAGAAAACTAGAGCATCTGGAAAAATCCAATAGGCGATGGGTCCAAAACTAAAATATAAGTAGGCGATAAAATATCCATTTGGACTTTTAAATCTTACCTTAGGCCTTTAAAATATAGAAACCCGATTTGCCGCAAAAAGTATGTAAATGATTTAGTAGAATGTAAGTCGATGAAAAACAAATATGTTAAATTAACTATAATATGGCCAAATAAAAAAGTACCACTCAAAAAACAAAGAAGCACCATGTAAAGGTGTAACAAGGTACGATGCTTTCGACTCTTAGTTTGTAGCAGCCATGGTGATAAGAAAAACGAGGCTATATATGCAAAAGATATAGCAACAGGACGAGCCAGCGACGCTAAAAAAAAAATGTTTTATAGAAAATATAACCATTGTTAAATCTTACCAAAAATAAGTGAAAATGGCAGCAGGAGGCGAATTAATATAATTAAAACGAACTTAGACATATTTTACTTGTATATGTTAAAATATATTGATCTGTTTATCAAAAAAATTTTTTGACATATAGTACACAGTTACCTAAATTTAAATTAAAACTGCTTTACTACATATTTACTACATCAATCTACTACATACTACATACATATTTGTCTCAATTTGCCATATCCGGACGTGTTTCTTCGATCGCTCTCGCTATACTGCATTTATCTTCGATCTTAGAATTAAAGTTTTCTCCTTTCGCGACAAGTGGAAATATAACGATTAATTTTAAGAATATATTTGACTTAATAAGTTCATTGAACTATTTATTTCTTATATATACATTTAATCGTTTATAGTTATTTCTGCTGCGCTTTAACTATATTTTCCAACATAAAGTCTCTCCGAGCTGTACTCTATGGACGTAACCCGTCACACCGTAGTTACTCTAGAGTTTGTGGTTCTTCACGACGCCTAGCCTTCGTTGCACATCTCTTTTGTAATGTCGTTTCTTACATCAGATCTGATCGACTACTCTCGGCTACAAAGTGCCAATCTAAATTCTTTACACTCTACTGCAGTGGTTTGCAATCCGTCAGCAACGAGTCTAATTTGCATAGCCAAAAAGTTTGAATTTGGTGGATCCATCACGGGTGAATCCTACGTGTCTTGTTGGCTCTGCAACAACTGCTTACTTATTAAATGCAGAGAAATCGAGTCAGAGATGCGGACTTTTATGAAACAGACGAGAAATGGTTTTCTTGATGTTCGGAAGCAATTCTCGGCCCTTAATAAGCAATTCCACGCCCTCGATCTCGAGCCTCCTATCATCTTGGAGCCTCCATCGTTGGACAACCTCCATCGTTAGACAACCTACCCTCTGCTCTTGCTAAGATGTCTTCAAGGCCTCTGATTGGTGTGGCGCCTGTGATTTTCTGGACTTACGCTGAGGGCGGTTGCTCCTCGTAAGGCCATATTTGTCTCTCGCCTTATGCTGGATGCTACTGTTGATGATGTCAGGAGTCACCTGTTAAACCAGCTTAAGGTAGCTCCTAATGAAATAGCTGTTTTTAAGTTTAACTTTAAGCATAAGCGTTCTATTTCTTCTTTTAAAATAGTCCTGCCTGATTCCTACCTTGAAAAAGCACTTGATCCTGTAGCTTGGCCTGAGCACAGTATCGTTCATGAATTCTTAGCAAAAGACGCTCAGAATCCTAGCCCTGCAGTGTCCTCATTGCTGTTAGTAATGAGTACCCTGCTGAACTTATTCCTTTCCCGAATGAGTTCGGAATTGAGTTTATTGCGGTGAAAATTTTAACTGGCTCGTCTCATATTTTCCTGACCTATTCCTACATTCCTCCCATGGCTGCAGATATTGTATATTTTCACCATCTTGATTAAGTATGCTTTTCGTTGGTCAAGGACTGTGATTTAATCCTAATCATGGGAGATTTCAACCTTCCCATCATTTCCTGGATCCCGTCTGAGGTAGAAAATTCCCTGCTTTCCAGTTGTCATAACGACTTTATTGATGGCTTTAGGAATTGTGCCCTACTCAAACCCAACCCATTCTTATCACTAACGGCAGATTTCTGGACCAAACCAGTTTCGCAACCAGTTTATTATTCTTAACAATCAATTGTATAAGCGGTATATTATGAATTGTAAGGTAAACTTTTATAATGATAACCCCTTTGGTTATCAATTTCTTGGTCTGATTTTGCTGAACCGATCCATTTGCTAGGTCCGATCCATTTCGCGTTAATTATAAAAATTACAACTCATTGTCCCATTTATTATCCCCTGAACTATCAAAATTAAATTCAAAATTATGAAATCTCTTTTAGCTTAATTTATCCTTACTTTTAGTTATAATAATGTAGAATAACAGATCATTGTTAATAAATAAATATACGTTGTACATATCTCGACCACTGATTTAAAAACTGCAGCTAATGTAGAAAAATATACATTTTAGACCTCCCATCTTGACCCATGTTAAATTTATAACACAAAAGTCGACGAACGACTCGTATGAAAGAATGGATTTGGAATCAATGGAGCAAGATTCTTTCAATATTATACTATCTTTTACTAGCCACTTACATGGGCTAAAAAGGTTGCGTGCTTGTAGTGTAATGCCCATAATTAAAAATAATGGAACTATTACCTACGGATCCCTTCCACACATAGTGGAAAGTTGTCGACGGATTAAAAATTTAAAAAAAAAAAAATGTATTTGAAACAAATATATCATTTAATATTTGAATACGTTTAATTCTAGCTGCTTCAAATTTTTGTTCGCAGCCTTTCAGAATCGAGAGAATGGGAAGTGCACCAATTGAAATGTAAACTTAAATGCTGGCTTTCTACATCACCATTAATATTGTTGTGTAGGAAAACGACACCCAACATTGTTCTAATATTTGTTAAGGGGGGTAAGTTTATTAGGTATTGGTATCTACTACGATACCAAGGAGGATGAAAATTTGTATCCCAGTTAAGTCCCCTAAAAGAAAAAATTTAAAAATTCTCTTTTACAGATTTTATTTAGTGTTGATGTACTCCTGACAGACACATGAACCGTACTCCAGTATCGGACGGACCAAACAAATGTATAAGGTCTTAGTTATGTAGGGGTCGTTTTTTTCTTTTTTTGTATATAAAACCAAGGACACCTTTAGCCTTATTAACCCTTGTGGAAACATGGTCGGCAAATTTGAGATTTGAGCCTCATAAGACACCAAAATCCCAAACCTGAGTTCATTTTTTCTGAGGCTATTCCATGGAGAAAATACGTAGCATGGAGAGAACAAGAACGATAAAAAGATATAAGTTTGCGTTTTAATCTATTAAGTATTAAATTATTTGCTAAATCATCGTTAGCGAGATAAGTGGGCAAGTTATGAATAAAAAAAGTAAAAAAAAGTATTGTAAGCCAAGGAGGATTTGTTGAAGCGGATTTTTTTTCCTATCAAATATTCCTACGGTGACATTTATCGGTACATGTCAGAATATCGAACCGATAAAATGTATATATTCAGCCATTTGTGGAAAAATCATATTCCATAGGATGCGTGCATGAGGTCAGTATTTCTCCCGAACCGCTGCCGGTACACTGACAGTGTGAGCATGCTAAGATTTTTTAGAAACTCTCTCATTTGATCTCATGTTGACTCACTTGTCAGATCAAACTTTAAAAAAAATGTTTCTACTGAGAATGTTCTCCGAAATTTCGGTGTACCTCCAAAAAAGTTGTCTCCAAATAAAATATAGATATGTTTACGTACTTTTTAATTTCTTTAAGTACTGTTGCTAGAAAAATTTTCTTTAATACAAAAAAGTACTATTTAAGTGCCCATTAGAACCATTTTAGTGCCCATTTAATTAGTGAAATAACAAACTTAACTTTTTTTGCTTAGTGAATGTCCTGCTCTCTTTATTTTTGCTGCTCGTATAATTATTTCATGCACGCAGTAAACGGCACTTTTTCTGTACAGATAAAATGTGCAAAGAAAAAGGTGAAAAGCAATACAATCAAAATTATTTTACAACAAAGTATTTATTTTTATGTTTTCATTACACTCTTGCAGAGGGTATTATAATTTTGGTCAAAAGTGTGCAACGAAGTAAAGGGTTCATCTTTGACCCTACAAAATATATATACAGGTTCACCTCCTGAGTTAATAAAAACATGTCTGTCTGTCCGTCTATCTGTTTTTTTCTACGCGAACTAGTCTTTCAGTTTTAAAGCACGCGTGTTCTGCCGCAGCGCTGCCGGGAAACTGACAGTATGAGCACTCTCAAATTTTTTTAGAAGCTCTCTAATTTGCTCTTAATTTGATTCATTTGACATTCCAAACTTAAAATCCACTGAGAAAAATTTTCTCAAAAATTGTGTTGGAAAAGATATTTTCCATAGAAAATATAGATAGAGAAGCCTAGCTTTTCATTTTTTTAAAAACTCTTGGTAGCAAAAATTTCTTCAAAATAAAATACACTATTTTAGTGCCTGTTCCAACTTTTGATTTAACGAAAAATGAAATAAAAACTAGAAAAAAACTTTTCTACGCATACACTCAAATTTTAAACATGTGTGCGTTTTGCCCCATTAATTGGAAATGCCGAAATCGGAAATAATGATAAGATTGGGAAATGATCGGAGATAGAAATTGGGTATTTTCTATGTATTCTATTTTGGAAAAATAAAACGACATAACAAATTTCATAAGGATCCTAAAGCCCATAACTGCTATAGGAAAAAAGCTATATATCCTATAGAAAAAAAAAAACAAACTTCCAAATATCACACGATTATATCCTATAGCTGACATATAATTGAAAGATTGGAAATGCTATTTGGTAAAAATACTAACTGTTGGGCCAAGCAGCAAAAATAAGTATAAATAGTCTAAAAGAGTTTAAAGACGGGTGAGCACACTAGCTCGTCGCGTATTTTTTGAGTCTCCCCCGCCTCGCCTCTTGCCCACGTAACAATAGGCAGCTGCAAAGCTCGGAGCTTTTCTTGCAAGGCTTCACTTACTTGTATATTAGGCGTTGTTTTGAACGGCTGCAGATTTTGGGTTAAATTGAACCCCTAAAAAATATTGAAAATTGAATTGCAACGTTTTTATTTATTCGGTCGTAACTAAAAACTATAAATTGCTTATAATTGTTGTGACCTCGACGTAATTTCTCCTCTTTTTATACCCTTGCAGAGGGTATTATAATTTTGGTCAAAAGTGTGCAACACAGTGAAGGAGACATTTCCGACCCTATAAAGTACATATATTCTTGATCAGGATCACTTTCTGAGTTGATATAAGCATTTCCGTTTGTCCGCCCGAACTACCAAATAATATTGATCGGCCGACTATATCTTATAGCTGCCATATAACTGAACGGTCGGAAATGGTATTTGGTAGAAATACCAACATTAGTATTTTTGAAGATAGAAACATGGGACTTTTTTTTAGATTTTGTATTGTAATAAATTGGTTATATTATGAAATTAATATAATACGGCCAACTATGGTATATCCGATGCTTGCGATATATATCCGGTTTTAGCAGCAAGGGTATATCAACTTCGGCTACACCCGAAGTTCGCTTTCCTTTCTTGTTGGTTATTGTGATCATTTTAAAAGTGCCACGAAAACTTTTTGTTTTTGTTGTCATAACCTTTCACTTAAATTACATAATGGAGTCTGGAGCTGAAGCCACTGGATCTGCTGCTGCAAGCAGGGAGAGGCCGCTACGGAGACGAGCAGAGGTGACCTGTTAAGAAATGATCCTGCCTCATAAAGTTCTACATCATAAAGTCAAAGCTGCTATGCGACCGAAGACTCAATTATTGGGTCCCTGGAGTCACTAAAGAAGAGTCTGCCTGATCGATTTATTACCCTTCAGGAGGAATTGGAGGACCTAAATTATAGCGAAATAGGAAGGGATATATATTAAAATTTTTGTCAGCTGGCCACCGCCATGCACGTTGACATCCAGGTGAAAGTTGGCATGCGCTCCATGAGAGTTTCTGCACACTCTACGCTTTTGGATGTTACTATAGGCTCTGGTATTTCACCCACTCCATACAAGCCTGCTTCCTTATTGTCACCGTTGCCGATGCCAACATTCAGCGGTGGGTATGCTAAGTGGCTAGGCCGAATTTCTGCGCCCTGTTTAGGACTTGACCAAAATGGAGAAGTTCAGGTGGCTCATTTCATGTCTTCGGGAGTCAGCCTTGGAGACCAATTATTGGGTCCCTGGAGTCACTAAAGAAGAGTCTGCCTGATCGATTTATCACCCTTCAGGAGGAATTGGAGGACCTAAATTATAGCGAAATAGGAAGGGATATATATTAAAATTTTTGTCAGCTGGCCACGGCCATGCACGTTGACATCCAGGTGAAAGTTGGCATGCGCTCCATGAGAGTTTCTGCACTCTCTACGCAGAAATAATATGTATATTACTAAATATGATGTTTCCATTGATCTGTGCCCAACGTGTAATCGCTGACATCATGTCCTTTTGAATCCTTGCGAGCAATTAGCCTGCTCTGCTTTGGTTCCTGCTTCCGGCTTGAATCCTGCCAATGAGACTGGGTTTACGACCTCCCATGCTACACCAGCTTAGGCGTTTGTGACTTAGGATCGCCACAGTAAAGTAGTGTTTTACCCAACCGTCAACATTTCAGTCCATGGCTGATCAGGAGCCTTCCTTCTCTGCTGAGCGCTACTTCATTACGGCTTACATGTTCATCTCATCACTTTACGGCAATTGGCAGAAGGTGGAATAACGAAAAATCCACCACCACCGCATTTTCTCTCTGTTGAGAGAATTGCCCACCGGTCCACCTCCATAGCTCCCCCATCCCACAAGTAGAAAACCCAAGATACCTGGGCTTCACGCTAGACAGGAGGCTTACTTGGAAGCCTCACCTAGTCAAAAAGCGAAAGCAGTATGAAGTAAGATTAAAGCCGTACTATTGGCTGATGGGTAGGAGGTCAACTCTTCGGAGGAACTCTTCGAAAATCCTAATCTACAAGCCACGGCCAGCAAGACTAATATTCGGACTATCCAGACATTTGAAATTAGATCCCTCCGTATAGCCACTGGGACCCACGTCTACCACGACAACCATACAATCTACGAGGTGCTTGGGTTCCCATGGGTGAAGGAGGAGATCCAGAGAAGCAGCAGCAAGTACATTCAGAGGCTACTTGGTTAAGTAGGTGGTTACCCCAACGAGTTGGCGACCACTCTCCTCGATAACAGCGAACAAATGCGGATGCTTCGCATAACTCACCCGCTGGACCTCATCCGGAATAACTCTAGACATTCTTATATTTTTTGCACCTCTAACTTAAGTTACACATAAGTCAAGTTTTCTGTGACAATATTTAAAAGTTGTCCTTGTTGGACAGTTTTAAATAAAACCACACCTGTCATACTGAAAATAAAAAAACATTACGGTTGGCCAGCCAACTTCAGCTTCGTTGGTCTTAATTTTCTGTAGCTGGCTGGCCTTGGAGACGCTGAATTCACTTCGGATGGAGCGTTGCCTGAAGTCTCACCTATCCACGCATTCGGTAAAAATTGAGGCAGTTGCGGCGCCTCACATCGCAGAGCGTCAAGCTGGCCTGAGCTAAATGTGTCCAACTGAAAGGTTCCTGCCAATGTGATCGTGGCAGAACCGAACTTCCACGAACTTCCAACGTGTGGATGTGCTGATTGGAGCCAGCCTGTTTTTTGATCTGCCTTTAGTTGGTAAAGTCCAACTAGGAAACCCTCTTTTTCAGAAGACACGTTTTGGATGAGTAGTTTCTGGATTTTGTGGTGGATTCACAACGAGGAGGACAACCGGTCGTTTGCCCGCTTCTTGTAAAGTGATTCCTGCTGACTCCTTAACCAATTTTTACAATCGACTCTGGGAACTAGAAACCTGCACTGATCCGGTCGTTTAGGCTACTAGGGAGGAGCTCGATTGCGATTCCCACTTCGCCATGCATTATGTCCGTTTTGAATATGGTGAATATTTGAATCGCTGTTGGGGGAAATCTATACACACCCCTTGCTTTCGTTCAATTTGTTTGGGCTCAAGCTCGATCGTTATCCATATTTAAGGACCCAATATGCTTCGTTCTTCAAGGAATACTTGGGTCTTGGTCACATGTCTCGGGTGCCGCGGGAATTGCGAGGTAAGTCCCAGTATTTTCTTTCCCATTACTGTGTCCTGAAGAAAGAGCTGCCTTCCTCTACTAAGATGAGGCTTGTGTTCGGCGGTTCGGCTGCTACATCCTCTGGATATTCCCTCAATTATGTCCTAATGTCAGGCCCCGTGATTCAACCTAGGCTCTTCCATTCTTTGCTTCGGCTAAGAGGTCATATGGTCTCTCTAACGGGATATATTTTTAAGATGTACCGCTGCGTAAGAGTTGCTCTAGATAAAAGCTTGCTAGAGTGCATCCTATGGCAAGATTCTATTCACGTTGATGGGAAGGTTTTCAAGCTCGAATGATCGTATAGAACAAGGACAGCGTCTTTTCTATCATTTCGGTCAACGCACCAGATGGCTCAGGATGAAGGTGTCGGTTTTCCCATTGGCTCTCGTGTTTTCTTTAAGGATTTTTGTACGGACGACCTTTTTAACAAGAGGTTAAAAGACTAACTATACATACAAGGTACATATGGCCAAGGTACGTTACTTCGTTAGCGTGAGGAATCTTTATACCGTTTAGTGAAAGGGGAGGGCATAATTGTCTATTAAGAGTAAACGTTATATATTTTCACTTTTGTTCGTTTATTTTAATGCGCCTGTTAGACAGCCACCTTTCCACTACTATTAAATGAAAAGCCTGTTGGTTTGTTGCTTGCGTTGGGCATCTAGCGACTAAGGACAGCGGTATCGTCGGCGAACGTTGACGTTGTTAGTTGTGCGTTCGTAGGGATATCCGAAGTATACCAAACATATAGACACGGGCCGGGTGCGCTTCCTTGTGGAACTCCAGCTTTGATGATGTAGTCGCCCTTTGCATCTCACTGAGAATACCCTATTGTAAAGGTATGATTCTAGTAGCTTGTGGGTGTAAGTTGGCAAATACGTTTTGATGAGTCCATCAAGCCAAGCTCGGTTTTTTCGGAAGCCAAATTGGTGTGCCGGGATAATATTGCAAGCTTCCAGATGTGGTATTATGCGAGATAACAAGCATTTTTCAAACAATTTAGACAAACAAGATAGAAGGCTTATTGGGCTGTATGATGACGGAAGTGTGTGGTCTTTTCCATGCTTCGGAATAATTATAATGGCGTTAGTAGGTCACCACCGGGAGCCTTTTTTGGTTTGCGCCCTTTTATGACTTTTTCGATTTCGTTCGGCCGGAATGAAGGTGCAGTTCGCTGAGGGGTAGCCTCTGGCTGAATTACTGGCAGATGGAATGAATTTGAGGCAGGGTTTAGCTGGAGACACTTTGGAGATGTGTAGCGAATGTTTCTTCTCGGTCTTCGTCGCTGCGAGCCCAGCATCCCGAAAAGTTTCTTATCGGGGTGGTCGTTTTAATTGGGGCGCTAAGATTTGGTTGGGACCTTCACAGGGTATACTTTGTGCTTGTTGTCAAAAGATTCTGGATGCATCTCGGCTGTAAATTTTCTTCTTGTTGGTGAAGAGCCTGGTCGAGTGATCGGTTTGCTTTCTTAGCAATCGGGTTGCTTTGAAGCTGATGATCTGCTGTTTTGCCAATCTTAATTTCTTACTCCTTATTTCTTAATTTTCGTATGTATATAAATTTAAAACATAATTAGGTCAACATTAAATTTTTAAATCGAAATACGATGCAACCAATGAATTGGTTCTTTATTCGATTAAAATAAAACAAGAGAGAAAAGCTAATTTTGGGTGATACTAGGTCTCTTTTCTCGGACAAGCTGTTCGATTTGTTGATAAAATTTGTAGTACTTCCTTCCTATGAGGAATAGAGATTTACGCTGCCGCAACCAGTACATCTTCCAGGGCGCTCGCAGTGTAGTCGATGTCAGGTTCCATGTTTTGTACTTTTGCCACTTTTGTATTTACTTTTTGTATTTAAGCTCGTTCGTTTTTGGCGTCGTCAGGCTGAAGGGGTGTTCGATTATTTCTGGGATTTGAAGAAGCGTCAAAAGCACAGGCGAGTGGTCTGATAATAAGCCCGAGACTGCTTTCGATTTTCTGTTTGTAGATTATGCTGGTTTGCTTCGTATTGACGAATGACTGCGAAACTCTGCGTTGGATTTTGAGGACGTCATTCGAGTATTCTTTCAAGAGACCATCCTGTCACTTCGCCTATAGTTCATGAGAAGAACTTGGACTCTGTCCCTCGGGCGCTAGTTACGAAGATCCGTTCCCAATACTGGCCAATTGGGGGGAGGAAGACCGTTTCGCACTAAGCCTGATCTACTGAAGCATATCATGTCTGATCTTCCGACCGAGATAGTTGAAGGGTTTCAAGTGTTTGATTTAACAGGTGTGGATGTAAATGTAATCATTTTTCTACAAAGCAGAGTCTCGGAATATTGCCTGTCCGAAACTATCGAGTGGCGGTGTAAAGACGATCTGAAAAGAAGTAGCAGTAAAGAAGGCAAAACACGACCTGTATCGGTTAGTTGGTCCCGCGATTTTCAGGTTCGAGGAATTGAGGACGTTTTTATGCCATAAAGGCTTGGTCGTTAATTCGAAACCTCTTGTGCCAATCTTAGAAGATTCCGCTAACCCAAATGTGCTAACTCCAGCTTATTTCCTAAATGGTGGCCCTCCTTAAACTTTCATCAAAACGAACCTCGACTCGTCTTTAACTGTCTGAATGGGCGGCAAAGAGTCCCCTTCTTGCAACAAGTGTTCTGGTCGTGTTGGATGGAGGAATATCTCATCCTGTTGCAGCAGCGTCCCAAATAGCGCACCCCTGGTCCCGTAGTGTCGTTAACAAGTTCCGGTGAAGGAAAAAAAAGGAGGAAAAAGAAAATCTACCCCCCAAGAAGTGGCCTATAGTCAAGATGCGGGTTTGTTTCGTACTGTTCCACTTTTTCATGCACTTCGCTGGTATTTGTAGTGCATGTTTCGGGAGCTTTGTAGAACTGCTTTAGACTAGCTTTCAGTGTAACAATAGACTGTTGCTTAGCTCGGAGCTTTTCTTTCTAAGCTTCACTTACTTATATATTCAAAGTTGATTTGAGCGGCTGCAGATTTTGGGTTAAATATGAACCCATAATAAACATTGAAATTTGAATTGCAACGTTTTTATTTATTCGGCCGCCGTCAAAAACTATTATTTGCGTAACACCAACTGTCGTATTTTTTGAGATATAGAATTGGGACGTTTGAATCCTAATAAATTGGGTTTTCTTACGAAATTATCAAAAGGATCGGCCAACTACTTCTGATATATATCCGATCTTAACTGCAATGGTATATAGACTCTAGTTCCACCCGAAATGAGCTTTTCTCTCTTGTATTTTTTTTAATCGAATATAGAATCAATTCGTTGGTTGCATCGTATTTTGATTTAAAATTTATAGTTAACCTAATTATTTTTCAAATTTATATACATACGCAAATTAAGAAATAAGAAGTAAGAAATTAAGAGGCTCCAATACATATTGTTAGTGTATTGAACATGCGGTCGGAACGCTTCATCGTCGTCTTGTAAAAGAATATTTTACCTATACACAATCAACTCAAATTGAACCGAATAATGCATTCGTCAAACTATGGTCATTTTATTGAATTCTGAAGAACTCAAGATGATCGGAATAATGTGTACGGACAAATTTGGCGATTTTTACTCATCACTGTGCTCATCACTGTGCTCATCACTGTTCAGTGAGTTGAGTTGAATGAAAATATTCGCGTATGAGTAAATTTTTTTTGGGCCTTACTAACACAGAGTGAGACCGAGAGAGTAAAGAAATAACTGAGAGGATCCGAATTCTTATGAGGCATCAGCTGTGAAAAACTGTGAGAAAATTTTCAGTCTTCTATTCCTTAGTCATTATAGTCTAACAAATGCACAGCACGACCCGTTTAGCTTGACAAATAGCTTAATGAATACTAATAAATCGTTTCTCGAGTGCCCCTCGGTCGTCTGGGCCTCTAAGCTTTATGATGAATGCAGGAAAGCTAGCGGATGCACTAATTGAAGCACAAGCCATTTACAAAATTCTGAAAGACCACAAAAAAAAAAAACCATCCTAGTCAGGAGTGTATCACAGTCCTACTAGGTCACAGTAGTCCACAACTAGGTCACAGTCCAACGTGTCCCTTCGGTTAAAAAAGGCTCACTCACATAAAAAAAGGCTCAATGCTAAGAAGAATTTCATTATTATTCCAATGAACTTTCTGCTCTAAGTTAGAGGCAAGGTATTTAACAAAAAGTTCTGAAACGCCCTGATCCGAGTCGGCTACTAAATTACCATAAAATAGAAGAAGACCATAAGAAGGTGTGTCCGTTGTTTATTTTTTGCTAACTAACAAGTTATAGTTATTCGCAATTTAATATGGGATGGGTGAAGCAGAAGGAAAAAAACTATACAACTCAAAATGAATTACTTACTGCTTGTAGTGCATATCACGTGCATAACAATATAAGATCCAGAATTTTAGACAAATCATTCAAAATACTATTTTCTTGGAAAAGGCCAGACTAAAAATATCATCTAAAACTACAATTTCATGACTCTGGTGAACGTTGCATGCAGGGTTACGCAGTGTCCCGAGACCAGCCGATAGAGCTTAAGTTTAAATCGACACCTACCATCCAAGTACTAGGGTCAAACGTTCTAGAACAGACACTGGTGATGTTTTCCATATGCGCATGATAGATACTAAATGCGCTGTTTGGAGGGATATACGACGCAATGATGACGAACGGCCCATAAATGCACCGGACTGAAAAGGCAGGCTGATCCAGTAGAGGGTTTTCCACCCGAAGGCGCACTGATGTAGCCTGAAGATATCGACGGATAGCGATGATCACACCACCTCCTCGCACACACTTTTCAAAATACTTTGTACATGTTAGCCTCGAAGAACTCAGAAAAGCTTAATTTGATATTGAGCTACGTTTCCACAAGGATGGTTACATTAAAATCGCAGGTAGAAGAATTCAGGAATACCATCCGTGTCTTGGTCTTTATTCCCGATATATTTTGGAATAGAACTTTTAAGCTGTTAAAAGTTATGAAGATTATTTAGAAAGTACACCTGTAACTGGTTTATTTGGAGGCATCTATTACGCATAGCTTGCAAGATAGTCGAAAAGGACACATAGATCTTTCCCTCAGGCTCAACGGTAGGCCTGCGAGTTTTCTGTTGTAAAGCAAATCCAGTGCCAGGTAAAAACATAGAACATTCATAATCAGAAACATCGACGCGCAGCAATGATCCACTCTCACGTCCAAAAGGTAAATAAACATCTGCATTCGCCAAAAAAAAAAATCGGCAATTCGCTGCCAACGTTGTTGTTGTTGCTGGACATCACAAAGTTAGGATATGATGTAAACAACTCGCCTTAGAAGTAGTTAATTTCGTTGGAGCATATCGTTCACCGAACCGTTATCATTAACGCCCGCGCCGTTTGTGGTTGGTAGCGCAGCAAAGAGGAATCGTAATAATAAATAGGATCTTGTGAACAGGAAGAATAAACGGCGCCAGTAGAGCCGCTTACTACGAGTTTCTTGACAATCGCGTTGGTGCTAGAGGGTGAATAGCCGTAAGGTCAATAACCATAGCAGGCACTTTATGCACAGGCTGTCCCACTGTTGCCAACACAGGCTAACAGTCATAATTAAAAACTGTAAGGAAATGTTGCTCCGAAACTCCTAGTAAACGCTTAAGGAGCTCCTCCAGACTCCGGAACTCCTAAGTTAACAAACTAGTGGGCTTTGATGTCATAATCTTTTTTGAACAGCACAGATTTAATCACTCGGCTCCATGTTTCGGTGGAAAACACGTCAGGAAAAACTTGAAACTCAGCGCAGCTTATCCCACAATGCCCCTATTAGGGTTGATCTGCCACCTTTGATTTTTTTGGAAGCTGGTCCAGTGTAGCATTTTCACTCCCACTGCTGATAGAAATGGGAGCTACAACATGCCGAGGAGACCTCGAACCCCATGCCTTCAGGCGATTTTACCAGGCCTTGATCCACTTTGGCTTTAAGATTCTTAAAAAAGGGATTATAGATCTATGTGATCTATGTGGGACCTCACCGACTATGGGGCCTTTGAGGCTAAAAAATTACTTATAAAAATTCCAAACTTAATGTGGCAATGTGATAGCAGCGTCATTGGAAATGATTCGGGTTCCAAAGAAGATAAGCTATTCTTTAGCTTGGCGAAGTCTCTTGAGGCATTTCTGGGCTCTTGTCCTGAGCGTACCAAATGAGTTCTGTGCCAGCGTCTCTGAGGATTCATTCAAGGCCGGTTCTACTTCTGCTGGTACTGCCGGCGAGGGAACAAAAAAACCATTGAGTGCTGCCGACAAATGGTATCCAATGGAATGGTAGCCATCACTACCACACTATTCGACGTACCGTTTTATTTGACTGGAGGGAGGATCGTAACACAAATCATAGTCGAGGGCAAGGGGTCCACTTAACTCACCCATGGTTGCCATCACTCATTTAGATGAACCATCGACTACATCATCGTAAGCGCAGAACACCAGGATGCGACTGAAAGCACACATACCCGCTGTAAGAAGACCCATGCCGCCATCAGAAGGCACTATGAGAACACCATACGCTGCCAGAGAATCACCCCAAGAAAAGAGCAATAAATTCGGCCTGCAACCATTAGAAGATGCCGAGGAAGTCGCAGGCACCACAGCGCGGGAGAATAATCCCGTACAACGTCATCCGCCACTCATACCGCTCAGCACAGCAACGACGAAAAACACCCAACCACCTCATCGCAAAGTACCCCACATACGCTTGGAGACCTGCCACAGGACTGGCCTCATGTATATTAAACCACGATGGATGAGGATTCGCCGCTGTCTCGAGCCGTCCCCACTCCTATAGGAGGATCTCAAACAATTTGAGTGACTTAAAGGTTCAACCTATAAAACATCGCCTACATAACCATCGAATTGTTTATTGCAGAAACAACGCTTTTTCCCTAAGAACAAGCCATGCAGGAGATAATCGACGACCAAGTGATGAATTACTACGAGATGAGCCGATCAAGCCCTCCAGCACCACTGGTACTAGACTATAGAAAGTTAAACGCAAACTTCGTCCAGGATTCCTACCCTCCTCCACATATCAACCATATCCTGGATCGCCTTTGGAACGCAAGGTTCATACCTTCGCTACATTTGATACATTTAGATACCGATACCAATATACTGGCAGCTCAAACTACGCGGGTCATACTCAAACTGAACAAATATCTCGAGGGATATAACTTTGACGCGATTAAAGATCCCCTCCCCCTCAAATGGCTAAGCTTAATTGACAATCCCACTGGACGTATCGCCAGGGCATTGGAGCTGTAACAGTAGCAATTCAATACCGAAAGCCCGGGATAGCCAGGAGTTTACCGTCTTTACGTTACCAGGGTACTCTTCCATTAGAAAGTCGTGCCATTTGAAAGTCGTGCTTCACTTCAACCCCCACGTTTCAGTGAACCTTAAACGCCTTTGCTTATTTGGTCGACATTCAGTTCAAGTGGAAGCAAGTATTGAAGTAGAAAAAAGAGAGTAGAAGCCTGTGCCATGGGTGCGGGAATCAGAGGACGAGACACTATGAATATATCCGCCGTCCTCACTCGGAACATCGAGAGTCATCGCATATGTGAGCCTAAGACATGCTCAAACTACGCGGGCCATGGTCAAACTACACCTTGGGAGAGTGTTGCCCCTGGTACTAGAAGAATGACACAATTCTCCCTCAGAGGGTCACATGGGAATCCGGAGCGACGGTGCGACGGATCATTCACTTCTGGCCCAAAATGCATCGAGACGTTGTAAGGTACGTTGTCAGCTGCATGACCGATGCAACGACAAGGGAAAAGGGCAAGAAGAAGACGCTTACTGCCCTAGAAAGTGGGTGCTTTGATGTCACGGGAACTTTGAACCAGACCCAGGTTCCGAGTGGTATTGGCTGCTTCTGCCAATATTTGAGGTGCTCCGGCCACAACAAGGACGGGAGACCAGAGTGCGGCACGTAAGTTTTGAGTGCCTCCGCACAATGCACAGTGGTTGATTCCATAGGCCAAAAATAAAAAAACAAAAGTCCGAAATTGGTCACTTTTTGTCATTTAAATATTCCTTAACAGATCAATAAAAAGAACCGTATTTTCATTTTTGTCCTTTCTCTTTCCTTCGTTGTAAGAATAGTGAGAGAAAAGGGGCTATGAAAACACGTGATCAGTTATATGGCAGCTATAGGACATAGTCGGCCGATTCCGGTCGTTCCGACTTATATACTGCGTGCAAAGGAAAGAAGGGTGTGTGCAAAGTTTCAATAATCGATAGCTTTAAAACTGAGAGACTAGTTTGCGTAGAAACAGACAGACGGACAGACGTACATGCTCATATCACCTCAGGAGGTGATCCTGATCAAGAATATGTATACTTTATAGGGTCGGAGATGTCTCCTTCACTGCGTTGCACACTTTTGACCAAAATTATAAAACCCTCTGCAAGGGTATAAATACAGAAATGGAATTTTTGTCCCAAAAAATTGTCCTAACAAAAAATTTATTCCCAAAAAAAATTTAAAATTTATGCTGAATTTTTTTTTTTTGTCATTTCACCAAATAACGAATTTGGTTAGGGTAGCAAGCTTGAAAAGTTAAAAAAATCAACATTTTGTGCGCTGGCTTCGAAACATAATCGCACGCACACATGCCCCCGTGTATGTAAATGTGTGACACGCATACACGCATAAGCGCAGGCCAACCTTCTTCGTCGCGCTCCTTTCAGAGACTGAGAAACAGAAAGCATTCAATGAGAATATGAACGAACGATGAGCGTAAGAAAGAGAGGATTACTCAAGGAATCGTCTAGGTACTAGTATTGCCACCCGAGGAATCCTCTAGGTATGTTTCATACAAACCATCAAGGAATTTCCATAGAAGAGTTCCTCGCATCTAGGAATTCGAACAACTCAAGGAATACTGCAGGATTCCTGCAGTTATTCGAAGAGCATTTCGAACTAAATACCCCAGGGAATCCTTGAGGTATACTCTGAGGAATCGTTGAGGAAATACCCCAGGGAATCCCTGAGGTATACTCTGAGGAATCGTTGAGGAAATACCCCAAGGAATCCCTGGGGTATACTCTGAGGAATCGTTGAGGAAATACCCCAAGGAATCCGTGGGGTATACTCTGAGGGATCGTTGAGGAAATACCCCAAGGAATCCCTGGGGTATTCTCTAAGGAATCTTTGAGGAATTTCACCCCCCCCCCCTTTTTTTCCATTCAATAAAAAAGAATTCAAAAAAATTAAAAATTATTATTATTTTTATTATTACAAAATATTTTTATTATTTATTTATTATTACTAATTACTAATAATTTATTTTTTTTTGTTTTTTATTGTTATTATTTTTTATACACGTCAAAGCGTGCCCCAACACTTTCTCCGGCGGTTTCCCCGGATCCACCATAGATATACTATCTGTAAATAAAATAAATAGAAATTAGATATCGCTTACATTATTTGTAATTAAAATACATACTAATCAAAACTCCATAAAAATTTGGAAACGTCTTTAATCTCTTCTTCCCACTTACTCCGTCAATATTGTAATGGACGATCAGGTCCTCCACGAAAATATATTTTAACGACTTTGTAAGGGGTCCGCGCTTCAATATATTCGTCACTGCGGTGGTCTGCAAAAATTAATAGGTATTAAACATTTTTTTATATTTAAGTTATAAATATTATACTTACACATTCTTTCTTCATGCCGCGGCCTAAGGCGAATTCTAACGCTGCCAATGCCTCGTCGGTGGGAATCGGGAATTCCACAATGACAGCATTGCTGGTGGCCTTGCTAATAAATAAGTTTATTATATGCACTACTCACCAGAATTAGTTATTATCACCAGGTCCTTTAAATGTTTTTTAAAAAATTTAACTTCTAACGCAACAAACAAACGCGTGTAATTCATATGCAACTTGACATCAAATGCAAAGGGAAGGGGAGAGGCAAGACAAAACCGAAAATTGACAACCGATAATTCTGGCGCGTGCCAGGGTATAGTCGACCAACGCAATGCCTTGTAATTAGAATCGCACAAGAAAAATAATCAAACATGAACATTTTGGCTTTGCCTAAAGCCAATTATTAATATTTCAATATATTCAATATACCATATGATTAGATAAGAAAAATTAATTAAATATAATCTTAAATATATATAAATATTTCAACATATTTTAAAAAGGGTATTCTGACGTCTCTTCCATTCATTTGGTTTTCGACACAGATTTTTTTTCTCTCCCTTCCCTCCATCTACATCTCTCTAATTGTCTCTCTGTCGCGTGCCTCTGCTCCGAAACTATGACGTAGAAGCTGCGAGAATCATTGACGAAAACCGAAAGCAGGTAGAAGTTTCGTTTCCCCTTTCGTTTCGGACTTGAGTAAACGAAGCCCATGCAATTTGTTTTTTTTTTCGAACATGTCGCCACGAAACGTCGGGGTAAGGAATTTTGGTACTGAAGGGTAGTGACTAAACGAACGCAACAGTTGTCAAGTATTTATTTTGAAAGGTAATCACCTCTTAGTAAAAACCCCAAAGAAAAAGAGTTAGGAACAGGCATTAAATATTTAAAAAAAAAATTTTTTTCCTTTTTTTTTGAATAGTTTAAAACAAAAGCATAGAATACTTAATAAAAATGTTCGACAGTTAAAGTATGAGTTTCTCACGAATCCTCGTGGCATGCAGACGTGTATTTATTGTGCTCCGGGGGAAAAAAAAAGTATTCAATAATATCAAAAAAGTGCAGTGACTGGTTTCGTAAATCAACAACAACACGAAAAGACGCTTTCAGCGACAAAATCGCTAATGTTTATATTGATTAATTAATTAATTAATATAAAACATAACATTTAAAACTCGAACAATATCAACCTCGATTGCAATGAGTCTAAACGACGTTAGCACACAATGTCAACGTGAGCAAGACGAGAGACAGATCTCAGTACAAAGAAACAACGCTTACTTCACTTTCAAAGCAACCGAAAGTAATGCAAGCTCATCCCAAACACGGTCAATTACACCAAACTTGGCCTAATTCTTAAACGTAGAGAGCGAGAGAGCGCGTTCTTGCTCCCCCTCGCTTCCATCGATGTCTCTGCAGCCAAAAAGCGCAGTAACAACAACAACAACAACCGCAACTGTAACGACAGCGCGTTTAACGACGTCATCAGCTAGCAGCGCAAACATTGATACTTCTGCCGCTGTGCTGCCCGAAAAAGAGAACAAAAACAAAGAAAATATTAAGCCGGCTGTGCAGAATGGTATGGATCGCTACATCCAAATCAAAAGGAAGCTGAGCCCCCTAAACTCTCAACGCAAAATAACCCATGGCAATGCTAACATTAGCCGCAATAGAAACGCCCACGAACTCAAACCGTTTCAAAATCTTGGCAGATTTTTTTTTATTTTTTTAATAAATTTTTTTTAATAAATCGAAAACAAAATGGCGGCCCTGCAGCCCTTGTTCGTAGGCCCTATTTTTTTTAAGGGGGTCCATGGCCGAACACCTAACGTCCTTAATTTTTTATCTTTATTTTTGATTTTTTATCAAAAAATCAAATTTGGTTAGTTTCTGTATCTCAACGGCTATCGAGACACGTAGAATTTTTTCGATGTATTGATTTTTTGCAAAATAGTGAGTGATTGAACAAAATTTTCAATTTTTACGAGCAAAAAACGTCACAAAATTGTTGATAAAAAAAAAGTAAGAAAAATAAACAAAAAATCCTACGTGTGTCGATAGACCATAGGTATTCTGAGTATATTGTCAAAATTTTAGATCGATAGGTTAAGAGTTGTTCGAGTTATGTGCTCGGCCAACTCAAAAAAAGCGGTTTCGAGAAAAACGCGTTTTAAGTTTTAAGTACTGTGGGATATACCTGTGAAGCATCGCCACAGAATAGAAAATTTCGACACTTAGACACTTTTGCAGGATTCTATCTTTTGATATATCATTTTTAAGACCTTAAAGAATTTTTTAAGCGAGAAAAAAATTTTCCGATTTTACATACAGCCCGAAGTATTGCCTGCAGAGATAACAAAGGCGCTACAAGAGAAGGGATTTAGCGCCAAGACAGTGTTCAATATCCCTTACAGGGATAGAAAGCCGCAGCCACTCTTTAAGGTTGAGCTCGAACCACAAATTAAGCCCCTCAAGAAATACGAAGTGCACCCTATTTACAATCTTTAGTTCCTGCTGCACCGCAGAATTACAGTTGAGGAGCCGCACAAACGCAATGGCCCGGTACAATGTGTGAACTGCCAAGAATATGGCCACACAAGGTCTTACTGTAAACTGCGCCCAGTTTGTGAAGTTTGTGGTGAGCTTCATGACTCCGCACACTGCCCAGCGAGCAAAGATGACCAAAACTCGAAAAAGTGCGGCAACTGCGGTGGAAATCACACTGCTAACTATAGAGGTTGCCCAGTTTTAAAGAAGCTGAAAAGTCGCATCCACCAGAGGGGATTTACTGCCCACACCCAAAATAATCAGTTCATAGCCTCCAGGTCAAACCCTGAAGTCTTCTTCTCGACTGCAGCCAGATCCCTAGTGAGGATAAACTCTGTCAGAGACCCATAAACTCTGACAAAAATGTCACATACGCAAGCGCTTTAAAATCAGGACTGGCTACCCCAGCCTCAAAAAGCTCACTGCCGCAATCAGCACACCAAGAACCGAACACGGCTCAGCAGCATGAACCGCCGGAGCAGCCAAAAAGTAACTTTGAAGCTATGATATGCAGTCTACAACAAAGTCTTACGGAGTTCATGTCGTTTATGCGTACAACTATGCAAGATCTAATGCGAAACCAAAATCTATTAATAGAAATGCTGGTTTCACAACAATCCAAATAATGACTTCCCTACGAATATTTACGTGGAACGCTAACGGCGTTTCGCAGCATAAGCTCGAGTTAGCGCAATTCCTACTAGACCATCAAATCGACGTAATGCTGATTTCAGAAACACATCCTACGAACAGATACAATTTCCAACTACGAGGATATTCATTCTATGGAACAAATCATCCAGATGGTAAAGCACACGGCGGGACTGGAATTTTAATCAGAAGCCGTATTAAGCACCATTATCATACGAAATTTGAAACAAACTACCTTCAGGCCACATCAATAAATATACACCTAAATACTGGCAAGCAATTAACTCTAGCTGCGTATACTGCCCCCCACGCTTCACCATAGCCGAAGATGAGTTTATGCAGTTTTTCAACTCACTCGGAGACCACTTCATAGCAGCAGGAGACTACAATGCCAAGCACACACACTGGGGATCTAGTCTCGTGACCCCAAAAGGAAATCAGCTCTATAATGCAATTATCAAAGCTAAGAACAAGCTAGACTATGCTTCTTCTGGCTCACCAACATACTGGCCGGCAGACCCAAAGAAACTTCCCGATTTAATTGACTTTGCGATTACCAAAAACATTCCTAAAAATCTAATATGCGCCGAATGCCTTTCGGATCTTTCATCTGATCACTCGCCTGTCCTTTTTACTCTACTCCAACACTCAGGAACATGGGATCAATCATCAAATCTGACCTCACATAAAACCAATTGGGTTAAGTACAGGAAGTACATCAGCTCACACATTGATCTGAGTCCTCACCTCAGCGACGAAGCCAACGTAGACAGTTTTATTAATTCGCTGGAGTCTGTACTCGTCTCTGCAGCTCGAGCTTTAACACCTCAAACTATAAACACACAATGCATTCAAAAGAAGACAAATCTACAAATCGAACAGCTCGTCCTCGAAAAGCGACGCTTACGTCGAGAATGGCAATGTCACAGATCGCCATCTGCTAAGCAATGCTTCAAACATGCCTCACGTCAACTTGATCAAGCTCTACAGCAAGAAGAAACGTATGTCCACCGCCGCTACATAGAGCAATTGTGAACTAACAGTACAAAACACTCACTATGGAGAGCTCACCCAACTCTGAGCTCACCGAAAGAAACCGTGATGCCTATTAGAAATTCCACAGGCGGGTGGGCGCGCAGCGACGCAGACAGAGCCAACACAATTGCCAAACACCTTAAAAATGTCTTCCAACCAAATCCTGCCACCAATGCGTTTATTTTGCCGACTCTATCAGATGAGCCCCAGCCTCAACATGCGCCGATTGAGTTTCGCCCAAACGAAATCGTTAGCATCATCAAACGACAATTGAATCCGAAAAAATCCCCGTGCTGCGACCTCATAACTCCCAAAATGATCATTTAGCTCCCATACTGCGCCGTTGCCCTCTCACCCAGCTCTTTAATGCCATCGCCAAACTTGGCCATTTTCCAGTGATATGAAAAAAGTCAATTATAATAATGATAGCAAAGCCGGGGAAAGACCACACGTCGTATAGACCTACAAGCCTACCCTCTTGCTTATCTAAACTCCAGGAAAAAATCCCGTCACACCAATTTGGGTTTCGTGAAAAGCACGGAACAATTGAGCAGGTCAACCGGATTACATTATAATTCGGAACGCGTTCGAAAAACGAGAGTACTGTATTGCCATATTTTTAGATGTCTCTCAAGCATTCGATAGAGTCTGGCTGGAAGGTCTAATGTACAAGATCAAGACAATGCTCCCCTACAGCACCCACAAGATTTTAGAGTCTTACCTTCACGACAGAAAATTTGTCGTGAGGTGCAATACCGCTATATCCGATGAGTACACTGTTGGAGCTGGAGTTCCTCAAGGCAGCGTGCTAGGGCCAATATTATATGTCCTCTACACAGCAGATATCCCGACAAGCACACGTCTAACAACATCCACGTTTGCCGATGACACAGCTATTCTTAGCCGCTCAAAATGCCCGATTCAAGCAACTGCGCAGCTAGCTCATCATATGGTCGATGTCGAAAAATGGCTGTCAGACTGGCGAATTAAAGTGAACGAACTAAAATGCAAGCATGTTACGTTCACTCTGAACAGGCAAAACTGCCCGCCGATAACACTAAACAACACTCTACTCCCACAAGCAAACGAAGTAACATACCTAGGAGTACATCTCGACAGAAGACTCACATGGCGCCGGCACATTGAAGCCAAAAGAACACACCTAAAGCTAAAAGCCAGCGGTCTTCATTGGCTTATCAACGCTCGGTCACCTCTTAGCCTTGAATATAAAGTCCTGTTGTAAAACTCGGTACTAAAACCTATATGGATGTACGGCTCCCAGTTATGTGGGAACGCTAGCAATAGCAACATTGACATAATTCACAGAGTTCAGTCGAAGATCTTGAGAACAATCACCGGGGCACCGGGGTACGTTCGCAACGAAAACATACACCGCGACTTAAACATTCTACCAGTCAAAGAAGCGATCGCAGAACAGAAGGTAAAGTACTTAACCAAGCTCTCGGTGCACCCTAACCACCTGGCGAGAGGTCTAACAAGGTTGAACAAGGAACCAATCACGCCTTCGTCGCAATGACTTACCCACCCAGCGACCGACCTGAGGGACGCGCAACCAGAATGCAGTCTTAGTAAACTGTTAGTTAAATTTTAAAGTTAAGATTCGTCAACGTATTGTTAGTCTCAAAATTAAGAGTAGATTCAATAAATAAAATCAAAGCTATGATAAAAAAAGTTAAAGTATGAATTTAGTTTTAATTTCTTTTTTTTTAGTTTTAATAAGTTATTCGAAAAGGTAGAGGGACGGTTCCACGTCGCGTTACCGAAAGAACAGCGACGAGTAGTGATTGATGCGGCGAACGAAAGGTGGGTCTCGTTGGATGGACACTCCTTTGCAGGCCGAGGCCGAGAACATTCACGCGGGCGCAGACTAGGGGGACCAAAGAGCGCATTACTGCCCGCCTTCGTGAAATGGACTCCTCCGGAACTCCCATCCAAAGAAGTAGCTCGACATAGCCCTTCGCCCACGCAGCGAACACCCGAGCGACCGATTGGAAATAGTTGGCTGGCCAATTGGGTCGGAGTCCCAATCACGGCACACCGGACTGGAAGATTTAGAGCGCTACCTCAGATGGAGCCGGAGGAAATAAGTAGAAACAAGAAAGGAAACCTAACTTCGGGCGGAGCCAAAGTTGACTTACCCTTGCATTTAAAACAGAATATATATCACAAACATCGAATGTAAATAGTTGGCCGATTCTAATAAGAATATCATATTAAAACCAATTAAATACAATAAAATATCTAAAAAAAAGTTCCAAGCTTCTATGTATGTTCAAAAATGCCAAAGTTGGCAGGTGGGATTAACTGACCAAAAATAGAATCTGTACTAAGTTTCAGCGTTCTATCTTCGCGAAAGTTTCGTCATTTCCGATCGTACATTATATGGCAGCTAAAGGATATAGTCGGCCGTTCCTTATGTCCTTAATCCTGATCAAGAATATATATACTTTATAGATGTCTCCTTCACTGCGTTGCACACTTTTGACCAAAATCATAATACCCTATGCATGGGTATAAAAATAAAATTAGAAATTATAGGAACTATAGGAAATTCGAAAAAATGTACAGGAAATTTTTTGGTCGAAAGGATATTTAGGAAATGAATCGTCATCTTCGGAAATATCGGGTGAAAGTCAGCTTCTATGCCTTGGTGATACAACCACCAGTTCTTTATATTATACAAATGCAGAGATGGATCTATCTTTTACTAATGGATATGAAGTAGTTTATTTATTTCATTTCATTCCATTTCACACTGACAATTATTAAACCTGTTTAAGTAAACGAAAGAATTTAATAAAAGGTTAATTGCAGCCTAAAAAAAGTGAAAATAAACAAACAATAATTTTAGTAAGCCGATTAAATAGTGATTTCAAAATATAGAAACCTCCTTAAAACGCTTGAAACCTTAAAAAAAAAACCTTGAAGGTACATTTTTTGCTAATCTTTAAACACCTGTTAATATTGATACCCGGTACTCATAGAGTACGAGAGTGTATTGTATTTGTGCGAATGTATGTAACATGGAAAAGTAATTTTTTCAACAGCAGAGCCAATATAGCTATATTGCCAATATATATATGACGGATGACCGGGAATGTCCTCCATAGTCCTTTAAACTTTTCTTACTTATGCGCGAGCACAGCGAGTTCCGCTCACCTACGTTACCCAAGCCAGAATGAATCTACTCTCCTCGATCATTACGCTCAACCCTGCTTTCGCAGCATTCTCTCTCTCTCGAGTCGAGCCTATATCGTTATCTCTTTTCATCTCACGACTTTCGGTAACTCGTCAACGGACCTCACTCATCAGCAGAGACTATCACCGTCTCTGCTGCTATGCCCTTCGCATTCTGTACTTTCCTGAACTAACTGTTTCCCGACACGGCCTTCCTGACCTATCACACGTCCCTGTGTGTTGCACTTCAAAATCGCCAAACTAACTAGGAAAACATCGGTTATATTGGTTTTCATATTCAAAGCCTTACATTTAACTTATTCATTGATTCGTTTTATCATTATTCTTCTACGCAGTTACAAACTACATATGTGAGTCGCTTTCCATAGACAATTCCAGCCATTAACATAAACTTCTTATTTTCATTCATTTTTCCTTTTTTTTTTTTTTTTACATTTTTTTTTTTTTTTTTTTTTTTTTTTTACCGAGCCATTCTTATTTCTAAACAATTCATCATTTACTTAACTTAAATTTTGTCAATTTCATTTATCATCGTCGTGCAAAAATATGCACCAGGTCACTAAGACCATTCGGTCAACATCTCCCCTTTTGGGACACAGACGCACATTCACTTGTGCCGTCTTCATTCTCTTTCCCCTCTTGGGACACAGACGCACATTCTCTTGTGCCAACCGCAGGCTCTCCCCCATTTTGGGGCTCATCACTACCTCCTTTTTCTCCTGTTAATTCGCTGGTTAATTGTCTATTCGGTAGCGCTCTCAGAGACTCATGAGAGTATTTATATGTCCGCTTATTGATTAAAGATTTCAGTTCGTATCTATCTCCATCTAACACTCTGACCACTTGAAACGGACCCTTAAACTTGGGATCAAGTTTTGTCTGATGGCGCTCTTCAGCTTTCAGCAAAACATGATCCCCTACCTTATGCGCAATAACCTTCGCCTTGTTCTTATCAAATCTTTCTTTATCGTACTGTGCATTTTTGTCCATGTTTCCTTTAGCTTCTATTCTAGAATTTTCTCTATTCACTATATTATCTTCTTCATTTATTTTCAGCATACCAAAAGGCCTAGCCTCTTTCCCTATTAGCAACTCTAGAGCACTAGATTTTGTAACTCTATTTGTGGAGCAATTCATGGCTAACTGAATATCTTGTAATGCATCCTGCCAAGAACGCTCACTAGTTTCTACAGCAGTTAGCATAGATTTTAACGTGCTCATCACACGTTCCACCTGTCCATTAGCACGGCTTGCGCCCGTGGCTATTAAGTGCAAGTCAATTTTATTTGTTGAGCAAAATTCACGGAATTTACCACTAGAAAAGCTCCTGCCTTGATCTGCGATGATTCGACTGGGAACTTTAAAGAAAGATATACCTGATTTCACAGCTTTAATGCAATTTTCTGAGTCTAGATTAAGAGTGTGATACAAGTGAACAAACTTTGTAAATGCATCTACCTGTACAATAATATATTCCTTCAGGTCGTTTTTCCCGCTGAGCTTGCCACTTATGTCTACGTGGATAGTATGCCAGGGTATACTAATCTTAGGTATGGGGTGCAGTTCCATTTGTGCCTTTCCAGAAGGGGGCTTAGATAATTTGCAGGTTATACAATTTTCAACGAACTTCTTGACATATTTAGACATATGTTCGAACCAGAATTGGTCATAGACCTTGTCTAGAGTCTTCTGCCACCCTAAATGCATCATAGCCTCATGTACATGGTTTATAACGGACCACCTAAACGCCTTAGGAATCACGGGTAAACAACGAGTCTTGCCATTACGTTGTATCTTGCGATATAATAGCCCAGTTCTAATTTCATAAGTTTTCTTTACATCTGTCTCTATATCTTCGCTTTTTAACTGGTCCATGATTTTTATTATGCTATCATCTCGTTGCTGTTCGGCTATCAGCCAATTATTTGTTATTGCAGCTAGATCTACACGAACCTCTGCTCTATGGATGACAGTTGAGACTACAGGAATTGGATTGCGCGATAAAAAGTCCACATGTGCCATTTGGCTACCCTTTCTATACTCAATGACAAATTCAAAAGCCTGTAAATACCCCCACCAGCGGTGTACTCTTGGGGTCAATTCAGCTTTCTTTTGTGTCGCTTTTAGTGAATTGCAATCGGTGTATACAGTACAGTGACCATATAGATAATGTCTGAAGTGCTTCACTGCATTGTAAACGGCTAAAGTTTCTAGCTCATATGAGTGATATTTAGCTTCGGATACTGTTGTGCGTTTGCTAAAATATTCAACTACTCTTTGTTTACCGTCTATTTTGTGTATTAACATTGCGCCATACCCATCAGCACTGGCATCTGTATGCAATTCGATTTGGAGCTCAGGGTCAAAAATTGTCAGTACAGGGTCAGTCGTCAGTACTTTGATAATCTTTTGTCGGATCTGCTCATGCTCCTCTTTCCAAATAAACGTTTTAAGCTTGGAGGTCAACTCATAAAGCGGCTTCATCTGCTCTGAGAACCGCGGGACAAATTGTCTGAAGTACGATGCCAGGCCTATAAATTGCCTTAACTGCGTTACAGTGGATGGTGGCGACAGAGCAGTCAGGGCTTCTATCTTACTTGGATTCGGCTTAATTTCACTATCTTTAATATAGAACCCTAGGTACTCTACTCCTGAACGAAGAAAGGCGCACTTCTTTATATTAAATGTAAAACCTGCCTCAGACAAGACTCTCAGATCTATACCTAACCTTTCATATGCTTCCTCCTTTGTTTCTGCTACAATCAGCACATCATCTATGTAGACTACTACGTAGGAATAGGCTAAGTCACCCAGAGCTCGCACGTTGAAATATCGAAGATGCATTTTTTAGCCCAAATGGCATCACCAGAAATTCATACTGACCCTCTGGGGTGACGAATGCTGTTTTTTCTATGGAGTTAGGGTGAATCGGTATTTGATAAAATCCGCTGGCCATGTCTAGAGTGGAAAAATATTTTCCGCCTCGCAAGCGATCTATCTGATCAGAAATCAATGGCAACGGGTACTTATCTGAGACAGTGTTTGAATTTAGCTCACGAAAATCAATGCACAGCCTGTCGCTGCCATCTTTCTTTTTAACTAATAGCATTGGACTTGCAAATGGCGAATTGCTTGGACGGATCACATTGGATTTAATCATTTGGTCTATTTTTTCCCTAACTAATAGCTTTTCATCTGCACTAAGTCGATATGGGCGCCTTTGAACAGTTTTATTCTCATCTATCAAACGAATTTCTAATGCCCCCGTGGTTACGCGCTTAGTTGGAATTCCATTTATAAAATTGCCAGAGTATTTTTGCAATACGTTCTTTAGTTTACATTTATCAATTTCACTTAATTCTATGTTGGTATCAAGTAAATTTTCAAAATTAGATGTATCTTCATGTATAGCATTAATAATCTTAGTTTTGTAAATATTTAGTTTATCTGTTTCGATCATAACACCAAAACCAAGATGGAATATATCTTGACCGATCATTACGTCATGCTTTAAATAATTGTCTAATACTACATGGAACAAGATTTCTAAATTAAATTCGGATATTTGAATCGTAGACAAAATCTGCAAATGGCTCTTAACAATATTGTTGCCAATTCCTCTTAGTACAATTAAATTATTAAATCTTTTTCCAGCAATTTTGTTACTTAATTTTTCCTTAATCAAGGAACACTCGGCGCCAGAGTCAAAAAAAAATGGAAAGATCTCACCCCTTTGATGGAATAAGCCTTTGGGCTGAAGAACTTGACATATGTCGACGCGCTTCTCCTTGTACTCGCCGTGTCCACTAGTACTGCCTTTGGAGCATACAGAAGCAATATGTCCAACCTCACCGCACTTGTAGCATCTTATGTTTGAACGCTCCTTTATTCCGGACACACTGCTTCCACTCTGATTCTTTCCTTTGGTGAACGATGAGCTCTCCATGCGAGCACGGCACTGGGCATATTTGTGGCCAATCTTTCCACAATAATGGCATTTCACCTGCATCTGCATTCGTGGTTTCTTCTTGTCCGAGCTTGACGAATTTTCATCATTTTCGTGTTTGCGCTTCTTGAAGGCGTAAGCTTGCAGCTGCCGCTGTAGTTCATTGCGCGTCGTTACATTCGTCGTAAAGACCCAACGCAGTAAATTAGTGTCAATTTGCGTCATGTGGGCTAACGCTATTGACACCGCAATCTCCTCCAGTTCCGTCGACTTCCACTTGGATAGCAACAGCGTAACTATGCGACTGCCATATTCTGCAAAGCTTTCTCCAGATCTGGGATGCCCGTTTAAAACATTGATCAGTACGGCAGCCGTTGTCTCAATGCCCACGAATCGCTGGATGAACAGTACCCTGAATTGGGTCCAGGTGATGCCAGCAAAGCAAACATGGGACAGCCATTGCGAAGAACTGCCTTCCAACGCTTTGCTTAGTGCTATTACTAAGGCGCTGCCTTCGAGTGTATTATCTGCGAAGATCAAATCGACCGTAGTGCACCATGCTGATGCATCTGTTCCAGCGCCATCGGGATTAAATTTGGGTAGTGTCACGTGCGTGGTTTTCCCATCCGACGCCGAGGCTCTTGGCGCCTGCATGGTTTTTATAACATCCATGAGATTTTTGTTTTGCTCCTCCAGCGCTGCCATATATTGAGCGGAGCTGTGCTCTTGTGGCGAAGGCGATCCCACTTCTGATGACGGATGACCGGGAACGTCCTCCATAGTCCTTTAAACTTTTCTTACTTATGCGCGAGCACAGCGAGTTCCGCTCACCTACGTTACCCAAGCCAGAATGAATCTACTCTCCTCGATCATTACGCTCAACCCTGCTTTCGCAGCATTCTCTCTCTCTCGAGTCGAGCCTATATCGTTATCTCTTTTCATCTCACGACTTTCGGTAACTCGTCAACGGACCTCTGCTGCTATGCCCTTCGCATTCTGTACTTTCCTGTACTAACTGTTTCCCGATATATATATATATAGCCAATATAGCCATGGCTATAGATTTTTAAGTCTTTTAAAATGTTATTTAACTTAATTGTTTTTAAAAAGTTAACAACAGTTTGTTTTCCGTGGAAATGTTGAACAAGTAACGTATGTAACGGTCAGTAAAGTAACTACTTACTTTAGACCCCATGTAAGTGTAACGGACAGATATACCGCGGAAACCTTGCACTCGATAATACCGGGGGAGAGATGAGGTTACCGGTCTAAACCTCGCCGGCTAGTGAGTGGGTCATAGGATTCATCATTCATCATAGGATTCGAATTTAATCGAATGCGTACTTAGCCTATCGAAAAGCGCAGGCCTAACTGTATTTCCTTACTGAAGACTCCTTGGGCAAGCGTCCTTCCCACTACGGCATCCTGAAACGGTTGGGTGATAGCATGGCGATGGCAAATCAGGCTTAGCTGAATTTTCTAACCACATAATAAAAGTTTTATTATCTAAATTCCACATGATATTCCATTAACTTCTGAACTTACAAACTAAAGAATACTAAACTCCATTCAAAATCTCTTAAATCTAAAATGTCGGCCTTAAACTAGAAATTAAATCAAAAATTTTAATCGCCCAATCGTAACTTTTTAGAATTCGAAGAATAATACAAGGTTCGAGATACGGTTTCTCCACATCGGTCTACGGCCGATCCCGTAAGCGAACATTGGAGCGCGACCACTAAAGAAGTCAGGGCTTCAGGACTCTAAGTTGGAAATAATAGATAGATTCACTTGCTCAGCCTGACTGGAACTACCGCAGAAGGGTTAACACGAGGGTCATACCCGAGTTTGGGGAATGTCCAATGTGCCGATGCCAACGAACGGACTGGTGATTGTTTATTAATCACCACTTTTTCCATTCCTCGCGATGTTGAAAGCGCTTCCAACATGCCACCTGTAGGGGAGTTATTCAAAACTTAAGGGTTGCCAAGTGCTTCCCAAACTCGTTAAAAGGCCGTTACAATCACAAATCCAAAGTGATCCAAAGTTTGGATCTATTGATCCAAAGGAACGCCCTCAGAAGCTTATACGAGCCTCCTGAAGCCATGAACTCTTGTCCAAAAACTAGGTAGTATGGAAAAGCCCCTGTGCCCGAATGAACGGATGTTCTCAAAGCACAACTGATGTCGCTAAGCTGCTCCTCCCAATTTTTCTGAATGTGCTTCACGTAAGACCGAATCGCCGCTATCACGGACCTGTTCACCCGCTCAGACGCGTTCGCCTGCGGTGAGTAAACTGCCGTGAAGACCTGAGTCACCCGATTCTCACGCATCAAACCTCTAAAAGCGTTTCTTTTAAACAGGGTTCCATTGTCCGATACAACAGTCTCCGGCACGCCAAATATATGAAACAGCTCCTGCTTCATAAAAATAACCACTGTGTCGGCCGACAGCTTCTTTACCGCTTTCGGAAAAACGAACTTATTATGATAATCTAAAACCATGAATATGCCCACATTACCTGACCGTGACCTTGGATACGGTCCCAGAAAGTCTACGTAGATTTTCTGAAAGAATCTCTAAGATTCAGCCAGAATCTGGTCCTCTTACGGCCAATAATACATACGCCGAATCCTCTTCAGCGTTTTTTTGACACCACCGTATGCTGCCATTGAACTTTCATGCGGCTCTCTTAGGACCTCTGGAATAACTTCCTTGGGTAGCCACAACTTCCAAACAAATTGATCAGCCAACCCTTCTTCCTGGGCCACCGCCTCCATCAACGTCTTGTATTCAGACGACTCGAAGTGCAGAGACTCGTAGTCTACGTCTATGCCTGAAACATCTATCCCTTCGTCTTCGCCTTAAAAAACCCTAGTTAGCGCATGTGGAACCGCGTGTAACTTCCCTTTCCTGTGCTCGAATTTAAACTTGTAACCCTGAAACTTGGCTGCCCACCGACCCAAACGCGATCTTACATCGGGCTGTGACATGAGCCACTGCAGCGATGCATGATCTGTAACCACGTTGAATCTATGCCCCTCGACATACGGTCTGAAACGATTGATGCAGATGATAGCCACCAGACACTCTTGTTCTGTGACAGAATAATTCTTCTGAGCCTTGCTCAACTTCCTTGAGACGAAGGCAATAGGATACTCGATCTCCCTCTGTTTTTTGAACAAGCACCCCTCCTATCACATGGCTACTTGCATCGCAATGGATGAAAAATGGCTTTTCGAACTCTGGACTGTGCAGCACTGGTGCTTGGCACGTCGCTTCTTTCAACTTTGCGAGCGCCTCAACTCCCGCCTGCGTTATTGTGATACTGTACTAAGGTCTAACTAGATCCGTCAGTGGGGCAGCTATGTCCGCATAGTTGCTGATGAACTTACTGTACCACCCAGTTATCCCTAGAAAACTACGCAATGCTTTTAGAGTCTGTGGAATTTGATACTCCACCATTGCTGATATCATTTCCGGTCGGTCTTGATGACTCCCTCCCCGACGTTAGCCCTACCGTCGTTAGGACTGCCAAATGCGACTCGAAAGAATCTGACACTACTAGTAGATCGTCCAAAAAGACGAAAACTTCGTTCCACAGTGAAGCCAGGATGACCTTGTCCATGAGTAACGTCATCGTCTGCGATGCGTTCGACAATCCAAAAGGCATCACTGTAAACTGGTACAAAGGCTTACGTGTTTTGGTGAAAGCTGTTTTGTCCCGTGACCCTAGATCCAAAAGAATCTTCCAATAGGCGTTCTTTATCTAGAGATGAAAACGGCTTTAGGAAGCCTCCTAAGAATTGCATCGATTTGAGGTAGCGGGTATGCATCTCTCTGCATAAAACTATTCACTTTCCGCAATCCAATCATAATCTGACCTTGACCAAGCGATCTGGGCTTCCTCGATTACTCCTAAATTCAGCATGCTGTCAACCTCCCCATTCAGCAACTTATCCACTGCTGATGAGACGGGATAATGCCTCTGCTTCACTGCTTTAGCATCCCCCACGTCGATGCTGTGACTGATCAGCTGTGTTTTGCCCAATCCTAACTTGGCAAAAGACAGAAAGCGCTCTACTACCGCCGTCAGGCTAGCTTGTTGGGCTGTCGTCAACTCGTGACTAACTGACACTTCACTGACTTGGAACTTCGTCAGCAGAAGCTCAAAACTATTCCAAAAATCGATGCCCAGATATAAGTCCTGACTAAGTGTGGGCACCAAGTATAGACTTTGTATTTTGCATTGCCCCTTGAATTTTATCTCGGTTGTCACCTGGCCTAACACTTGCTGTCGTTGTCCGAGGCTGTCTATACACATGATCCTTTTCCCTTTACAAATGAGTGGCCCCAACAAATGAGAGCCACTGCCTCGATATCCGGATCTCCATCGTCCGAAAAATCACTTGCATCCTCCATTTCCATTCCTTCACTTACTTCTGCTACAGCCTTTCCTCTATCCTCGCGTATGTACTCCTCACCATTCGCCTTCTTCGAATAACCGGGCTTACAAAAGCTGCTATCGCGCCTTATCTCCTCCAAGAACCTTTCGCGACGCCTGCAGACTTCTCTCAATTGACTGATCGATCGAATAGTAACATTTAGCTATTCATGTAGTACCTCGGACCTCAGATTTCGCCTCACAACCTCTACTATCGTGGCCTCACTAAGGTGCGTTTTCAGCCCATCCATCAATTGCTCTATTGCGTCGTAAAAAGTGTCGACATCTTCCTTTTCGCGCTGCTTTCTATCCCTGATAGCTTCGCGTATGTCTACATACCACCGACTATCGCGGAAATGATTCCTGAGAGCATCACACAACTCACCCCATCTTATGCCCCGGATCTGGTCTCCTGCTAAACCTGATCTTTCAGTTAATTGTCGGGACGATATGCTGGCTGTCTTATTTCATCTATAAGAGTATGCCCCTTCTCGAATCCCTCCCTCGTTATCAAAGGGTTTGCTAGGCTGTTCATATCGGGATTTTGTACTCCAAGCTCTTCCTTCAGCTTCCCTTTCAGCCTGTGCTCTTTGCTGAAACAACCTCTCCATCTGTGCTGACAGTTGTTCTAATAGTGTTGCCTGCACCGACTGGGACACCATTGGGCTTATCTCAGCCGTACTACCTAGGGGCTCTGGTTCTGGCCCTGCCTGTTGCCATCTCTTTATTGCATACATGCATATTGGCACCATTTGGGGTGTTGCTGCCCCCTTCTCTGACTCTGTTGGATTCATTTTAATGTCTTGCTTGCATTTTAATGTCTTAATGTCAATTGTTAGCTTGATTGTTAACTTGCTGCTAACTATTATAAAACCAAACTTCTGATATCCGTTCCTAGGTTCCATTCGTTTTGTTCAAGAAAATAAAAACCCCCCCTAATCTCTTCCCCCGCTAGCCCTGCCGATTCACAGGCGCCGCGAGGTCGATGGCTTTGAGGTGGTTAGCTGCCACTCCTGCCGCTAAACTCCAAGCGTCCGTCTCCTTCTTCGAGGGACGACGGGATCTGCCTGCTTCCTCAAGGGGTGGTCAGAACTCAGTGTCTGTTTGGTAGAAGATGAGTTACTAGAAGATGTCTGTGGACGTTTGCGTGGTTTGATGATTTCGCTTATCACCGTTCGAGATACGGTTTCTCCGGATCCCGTAAGCGAACATTGTAACGCGACCACTAAAAAAGTCAGGGCTTCAGGACTCTAAGTTGGAAATAATAGATGGATTCACTTGCTCAGTCTGACTGGAGCTACCGCAGTAGGGTTAACACGAGGGTCATACCCGAGTTTGGGGAATGTCCCATGTGCCGATGCCAACGAACGGACCTTAATCTTATGCCTGTTTATCAATCACCACTTTTTCCATTCGTCGCGATATTGAAAGCGCTTCCAACATGCCACCTGTAGGGGAGTTATTCAAAACTTAAGGGTTGCCAAATTCCCCACCTCGTTAAAAGTTCCCCAACTCGTTGGAGTTCCCCAACTCCCCAACTCGCCTTTACAATGGAAACCACACAAGCCCGCCTTTGGATCAGAAGCCTACACTCAGCAACCTTCGCCAGCAACTTTACGCCCACGCTTTTGGGCCCGCCTTCACCGGGTCTATGCCCTGATCTCCGCCAAAAATTACGGTTAGACGCGATCCTTGCTGGGGCTAAGGTTGAAATCGCGCTTCTACTTTGCCAGCTTCGTGCCTCCTTGGTTCTCTTGGCTGCCGCAAGTGCTACGTGTCCCTCACAGACACCTGCGCCGGAACCGTTCTGCGCCTTCTTCTCCTCGGCGTCGCTGGGGGACGAACAACAAAAACTTAAAAGCAATCGGCGTTTTAAGTGATTTCGACGGAAATATACCCTGTTCCTTTCTCAGTAAGTTGATTTTTAATGATTCGTAAAAACATATATATCCTAAACATTTTACTGCTAATACCTAATCTTATTCCTAAATAAATTTAAAATGTGTACTTAAATATTTAGAATTTAATATAATTTCTTTCGCCATTTCACCCAATAACGAATACCCGAATTTTGTTTGAGTAGACAGTAGGGCGGGTCAATTTGTTCCCGTCCAAAAAATCCTGAAAATCGTCCCCCATAATCGGAATCTACGAACAATTCTAAGAAAATTTCACCATGAAACCATGTGTCTGAAATAAATTCCTAGCTCGCGCGTGAAGCTTAAAGATTTCACTATGAGGTACATAAGATATTTCGAGGTATTTAAGACATTTTAATGTATTTAAAAAAACATACGCATTTTCCAATTATGTTGGAGTCAATTCTGATTCATCTTTTTACAACAAATTTAATAATTTTTTTTTTTAATTTATTTAACTTATAATTTATTTTTAATTTCGAAAAAAAGAGTCAAACTAGTCATGTACTTAGCCTCATATAAGAAAGTAGGAGCAATGCGTCTGTAACTTTTTAAAGAAATACGGTATCGATCTGAAAAATGAAATGTATATTCGAAGGCCTTTTAAGCAACTAAATAAAAGTGGGCGTGGCATGATAAAAGGCGGAATTTAATTTAATTTTTTATTATAAAGTTTATTTGCTTTCCAACAAGTAGGTAGTATTTGCATTTTGTTGACTTGGACTATAACGTCATCTTATTAGAATCTCAAGTCTTTCTTTGACTCCATTTGAGGAACTTTGGAACGACTTTCTAAAGTCAATGACATAACAGCATCTCGATTCTGTGGCATAACTCGTCGTGAGACATGTGTTAACAACTGCACACATCGTTCGGTGCCCTGTATGTGCGATGGAATTGCTGGATCTGGCAGTGGTATTTTAGCAGAATTTATGTATTCCAACAAGTGATCGTGTGGGATGAACAATCCAAAACAATGCATTTTTCGCCCATACAGAAAATATTTTGTTAACAATGCTTTTCGATGAAATAAAAACAGTTCTCGAAAGTGCAATTAATAAAATTATGTATTATCGCAAGAAATTATATGACCCAACAAAACTTATTTCTTATAAAACGAATCGCATTAATTTCGATTGCACCGATTATATGCATTTAGTTGACTTGGATAATGACGACATCTTATTTGAACATCCATTTACTGCAAACATCCCACACGATCACTTGTTGGAATACATAATTCTGCTAAAATACCACCGCCAGATCCAGTCATTCCATCGCACATACATACAGGGCACCGAACGATGTGTGCAGTTGTTAACACATGTCTCACGACGAGTTATGCCACAGAATCGAGATGCTGTTATGTCATTGACTTTAGAAAGTCGTTCCAAAGTTCCTCAAATGGAGTCAAAGAAAGACTTGAGATTCTAATAAGATGACGTTATAGTCCAAGTCAACAAAATGCTAAAACTACCTTGTTGGAAAGCAAATAAACTTTATAATTTAAAAAGTAACTTAAAAATAAAAAAACGTATATATTTTTTTGTAATTGTTTGGTTTTGCATTAGCTCCACCCAAAGCAATGAAAACTTTAAGGCGGATGTGTTTTATTTCCTTTTCTTAATATTTTAGAGGGCAGTAAAATGGTTTTTTACCGTACCTTTCTTTAATGACGCATGTAGATATCTTTTTGAATTGGACCCTTTACAGTCTGCCAAAGCGAACAGGAAGGGGTTCTCTTTATAGTGTTTGGCAATTGGATAAGAAAATGTAGGCGCATTTATCAAATATAAAACTGTGTTCCGATTTCAATTTTTAAAACATCTGTTTGTATTTTTCATGACCTGGGCTACCGCCAAAGCCCCGATTTCCAACATTTAAGTATTTTTTTAATATTCACACTGGATTGTCTTATAGTCTAAAGATTGTCTTATATATTTATATAAATCTATAAGTCAATCAACAAACATTAAATTTTAAAATTTTTGTATTTGTCATATGGAATTGTCATATGATTAACATGAATGATTGGTTAACATAACTGGCATAACATAAGTGGACCTGGCTGGTTAATGTTTAAAACTTTTTACAAGTCCCAAAATACAAGAAATGATGATCTTAATCCCTAAGTAAATATTAAGTATAGGTAAGGTAGAAAAATATTGAATAAATTCTTTTAAGATTTAAGATAAAGCAATCTTTGTATGTACCTATGCATATATTTGTTTTTCAAGTGACAAGTTGTAAAACTGTCAAGTTTAAACTTAAAAATTTAACCCTGTTCCCGATATATGATATATTATTATACTTATTCCGTACATTTTTATAAACAGTTTTGGGGGCTACAAAATATTTAATTTTAATGGTTATGATTGTTTCAAAAGGTTTGTTTGTTTGTTATATTGAGCATTTTATATTTCCTTTGTAATATTGTCCGTAACTAATCAGCGATTAATTTAATCGTGAGCTTAACCTGAATTGTGTGCACGTGTCTTCCGCCACGTGCATCAATTTGAGGGTAAGTATATTTAAACAAGCTGTGCGCTGACAACGTTTCTGATTTTAATACATACGCACACCGTTGGTGTGCATTCATTTTACCTAATACTTAACGACACCACCAGACGGCCGGAATAAATTGAACTACGGGGTGGATAATGTGTGAAAAAATATTTGCTTAATACTAGAAATCAAAGCTTAATCTTGAAGTAATGGAAATATAAAAGAATGATTTATATATCAATTAAATTATTATAAAACCTCTTTCTTACCCTTTGTAGGTAAACTTACATGATTAAAAAATATGCAATTTGCATTTTAATAAATTGTGGTTTGTATACATTTTTTTTATTTTGTTTATACTTTTATCAGGATCGCTTCCTGTTTTGATACAAACATGTCTAGACAGACACATGTATATGTCAACATATATTCTTTTGATTGTCAATAGGAAGATTTTTATTTTAGACAAAAATTATAATACACTCTGCAACGGTATAAAAAGGCTTTTTAGGTTTTTTAAGCATATATAAAGGTTGTTAATTGTTTAATTATTTCGCTTAAAAACATGTGATATGTAAGTTCATGAAAATATTGTACAGTAATAATAATATAATAGTTTTATTTGCAAATATTATACATTCTAATTCAAAACCTACATTATTTTAAACCTACATTAAAAACTCGCCGCAATTTACAGAACTAAGGAATTAACGAGCTTACAAGATTTGCGATGAGTTGTTTTTAAAAATTATTTTAAACAAAATGTCCTCAAATTGTGCGTTTGGAAAACAAAAATCCTATGGAGAATATTAATTTAGTCATATCCTGGGCATATCCAAAACAGCCAATGACAGACGAATCAGCAAAATACTCAACCCAACGCTTACAATAATCAAGATCTGACTACTAAAGGACCGAGTAGTAGTAGCGCAAGGTACCTAGGACCCAAACACCAACAAATACCCTACACCGGTCGAGGAAGAAGTGGACGACAGAGGCTTGACGAATATGAAGCCAAAGCCTTTTAGAATATGACGAAAAAAATTGTTTATTTCATAATAAGGGAAACCGCAGAGATAAAAATCAATCTTTCGATAGACCCAGGGGATTCCAAAATTTTTATCAAGCCTGTGAAAGAATTCCACACATTTTTTTTCGTAAGTAAATTTTCTATATCATCAATCAATGGACACAACACCATTTACAAACAAGAAAGGAAAGCTAACTTGCAGCTAAAACCGGATATATATCTCAAATATCGGATATAGTTGGCCGATCCTTTTGAGAATATCAGAATATAACCCAATTTAATCGGTCATATTTAGTTATATGACAGCTATAGGACATAGTCGGCCGATCCTTACGAAATTCGGAATGTTTATTATTTGTCGTAAAATACTTCTAATGTAATTACTCCAATGTAATGTAAGAGAGTTACTCTAACTCTAAAAACACCGAAGTTATACTATTTCCGATCAATCAGTTATATGTCAGCTATAGGATATAGTCAGCCGATACCGGTCGTTCCGACTCATATACTGCGTGCAGAAGAAAGAAGGGTGTGTGCAAAATTTCTAGTCGTTAGCTTTAAAACTGAGAGACTAGTTTGCGTAGAAACAGAAAGACGGACAGACGGACATGCTTATATCAACTCAGGAGGTGATCCTGATCAAGAATCAGGAAAGCACACTTTTGACCAAAATTATAATACCCTCTGCAAGGGTATAAAAATGTAACATGACCCTTTACAACACAACTACAACATTTTGCGTACTACCTAATAAATTTGGATAGATCATTTGACCAAACATACTAAAAAACTTACGTCGTGCTAGAATTATAGTTGACGAAATTATGTATATTAATAGCAGATCGGAAGAAATCAAATTTCTAAAATGTACAAGTCTAAATTTTTCAAAGATTGAGGATATAGAAGTACCCCAAGAAATGATAGAAAATTTTCAGGCAATTCAGGAGGATTAGGATATAGGATTTTCACGAGGCGTGTTTGCAGAGCCAGCCGGACGATGCGCTTTCTAACTAAGACTAATATCATTGGTACTATCAGGACATAGAATAAAAACCCAATATATTTAAAATCGTACCCATACCCAATCCCAATGGGTGTGCCCTACTTTGTAAATAAAGAAACAAGCCATTTTACGAGGTGGCATAAACCGATGAGCTCGATCTCAGTATAACAACCCTGTGTGGGTTGTAGATAAAAAAAGCCCGGCTTGTAGGAAAATAGAGGCCAACAAGCAAGTTTCGCATGCGACATTTTTTTCTGTAGAGGTGTTATTACTATAGCAATTTAGTATAGGTTATATGCGATATTAAAAAAAACTATAAGGGACATTCTAAAAGGAGAGAATGGAGAAGTTACTGCAGGACAATCAAAAAAATGCACCGTAACTTCGACCGAAATCAGCATCAGGTAATACAAATTTTAGGTAATAAAAATGAATTTTTTTTAATCTTTGACACACTGGGATTTGGACGACACTACTGCTCGCTAATTGACCTTGCAGACAACTTTAAAGTACTTACCAATCATAGAAGGAAATGTGACTAAAATGTGTGTGTGTCCATATAAAAAACGTAGGTCTATATTGTCTGGAGTGGTCGCGATCGCCTTTTCTCCATCTGCTTTATCAGCATAACCATCAAGTTATTATTGAAGCATTTAAGAAGTCTGACCTCGTCCTCGTCCTTCATCTAAGCGAGAGAGAAGTTAACACGGTCACCCACTAACAAAAAAGTTATCAAGCTAAACTCACATAGCTGTCATAAAAAAATTGCAACGCCAGCGACACATGCGGGTATTGCACAACGACCTTGCAAAAATCCCTTGCTTCGTTCAGTGCAATCAGCGGGGAATACAACGCGACGCAACAGCGGCTACCCAACAACACCATGCACGGCATATTCTAAAAAAAAAAATATAGAATGAAAAAAATAAAAAAATTCTATATTTCTATATATTTTATTGTCTATATTTTATTTAGTTTTGGCCTTACGTGCGTTTATATACCTATATTGAATTTTTTCGTCAAATAAATGGATATCAGATAATTTGAGCGTGGCTTGCGGGTTTGTCACCGTTATTTTACCTCGGCAAGAGTTTTTTATACCCTTGCACAGGGTATTATAATTTTGGTCAAAAGTGTGCAACGCAGTTAAGGAGACATCTCCGACCCTATAAAGTAATATATTCGTGATCAGGTTCACCTGATCCTGAGTTGATATAGCATGTCCGTCTGTCCGTCCGTCTGTCTGTCTGTTTTTACACAAATTAGTCTCAATTTTCAATCTATCGACTTGAAACTTTGCACCCACCTTTCTTTCCTTTGCACGCAGTATATATGTAAGTCGGAACGGCCGGGATTGGCCGACTATATCCTACAGCTGCCATATAACTGATTGATTGATTGAGTTAGAGAGTTCGGATTTTGCATGTTTGCTATGGCAAAATATATAAGATAATATTATATATTATTTATTACATATAATATATATTTTGCAAAATGTATGCAAAATAATACGACCTACCAATTTTCATAAGGATCGGTTTACTATATCCTATATAACTGCCACATAACTCAACAATCGGAAATGACCCAACTTTCGTGATTTTGAAGATGGAAAGCTGGAAATTTGTACAGATTATATTTTAGATTATATATTATATTTTGGTTAGTTGATCCGACTTACCAAATTTTATTAGGATCGGCCGACTATATCCTATAGCTGCCATATAACTGAACGATCGGAAATCCATCTTAAGTCCCAACCATCTATCTTAAAAATTCCAAAGTTTGGTCATTTAAGATCATTCAGTGATGTGGCATCTTAATATTTCCTTTCTAAATTTATCCGGCTACCGATTGGCCGAAAGTCGCGGTGGATTCAAATTTCGCAGTATCATAATAACTGTACAAACTTTGAGTTTCAAGTTAAGTGGTCAAAATCCTGGTAATTTCAGAGAGTTCAAAGATTCCGTTGGATAATTTATAACATCATTGGGATTTGTTATAGAACCAAGGGATTTATATGTCGCCAAATCACCAGCAATTTTTAATTTAATGATAAAATTCAGTGCGTGTAAGTCATTATTCTTTGCGGCAAGAACTCGTTGCAACTTGTTGACTTAACTAAGCATAATTCTGATAGTTCTCACTAATTTTTGGGAGAACATTTTAAATAAGAGCTAATTAAGAGTCTACAAATCGGAAAAAATTGTTGGTAAGAGTAATTAATGCAGATGTCGCATCAATTTTGGCTCTTCCATTTCCAACAGCCAAAAAATTGTTTGGAAAATTGTGCAGCACTTTGATAATTTTGAAGTTAAAGTCTCGGGTTAGTGGTAGCGATTATGTTTTTGCGATATTCCATGAAGGTGATGCATTCAGACAAACATTCAATTAATCTGCAGGCGTTTCACGGAGAATTACTGACAATGGGATTCTTCCTTAAAACGCCTCCCAACAATATCATCTGGTCTTGGCACCATTGAACCATGCAACTATCACAGTGCGACAGTGATTTGAATCTTTTGAAAAGACCTAGTAGGAATTGTTTATTAGGTTGAATATAGTATAAAACCGTGTTTGAAATATTTCTAACACCCTAAAAATCTTGATTTATTAGGAAAAACGGTTTTTCGGGACTTTTTTGCTCTGAAAAATTTCTTAACGCATTATTTTAAGCGGATTTTAAAACTTCCGACGTTTTTTAATAGATAAATGTTGTAGCTTTTGAAGAAAAAAAAATATAAATTTAACTAATTAAAAAAAACAAGATACAATTTTTACACAAGAAATTGACATTTTTGAATTTTTTGTCGTGTTTTTCGGATTTGTACGCAATTTTTTCGGTACAACTTCCACAAAAAATTGTATCATTTTTGACACATATCAATATTATCTTATTAATCCTACGAATAAAACGAGACCAATTTCATAACAAAAGTATGAGAATTGTTGAAGTTATAACTCTTTTCCTAAAACAAGTCAGTGCAATCCTGCTAGCGTTCCAGAGCAATAGTGTGCCCTTCCATTTCGCTTATTCCTTTTTTATCACACTTTTACTCCGGAGCGCTTGTTAAATTGCACTGACTTGTTTTGGGAAAAGCGTTATAACTTCAACAATTATCATACTTTCCCAATAAAATTGGTCTCGTTTTACTCAAGATGATTGCGATATGCGTATTTGATATGCACAATATTGATATGCGTCAAAAATATAGCATGTCTTGTAAGTTGTATCCAAAAAATGGCGTCAAAGTCCCAAAAACACGAACAAAATGCCAAAATGTCAGTTTCTTGTGTACAAATTTTATCCTTTTTGTTCAAAAAAATGTAAGGTACATTTTTTTTTTAAAAGCTACAACATTTAACTATTGAAAAACGTCGGAAATTTTAAAATCGGTTTAAAACAACGCGTTTAGGAATTTTTAAGCGCAAAAAAGTCACGAAAAAAGTTTTTTCCAAATCAATCAAGATTTTGAGGTCTTACAAATATTTAAACACGGTTTTTGTTATACAAACACGGTTTTGTGTTATATTCAACCTAATAAACAATTCCTACTGGGTCTATTTAAAAGTTCCTCCAATATTATTTTTTTTGTCACACTGTGTAATATATTTGTCCTTGATCTGTAATTGCAAACAATCATTTTTTGAAGAATACGGTTCACCGTGCGGTGCGTGATCCATTGTTTGACAGCTTATCATTGTTCTCTGCTCAGTTAATTTCATGTAACAAACCGGTATTGAGTTCACTATGAAATTTAAAAAAAAAATTTTAAAAAAAAACCATTAGTGTTAAAATACCTTAAAAAACCGCCACCGTTAGTGGCTGAAACTTACAGGGAACGTTGGATTCCCAGGCTATCGTCGGCGTTCAAAAGTTAAAAGGCTTAAGTGCAGGCATTTGTCTTTAAGCTTGTAAGTTGAACTGTTTAAATTATGTGGATCGTGCATTTGAGGTTAATTTGAGGTCACATTCACCACTCTGTCTATAGTCTAAAATCACTAGAGGATGACGTGCCAACATCGGAACTTCATATATAAAAAATATATGAACATATAAAGAATATATTCAAAGAACTTAAACGAAGAAAGACAAAATATAACTGCCCGATTGTCAATGCTATATATTGCACTAATATTGCAATGTGTTAAAGTTAAAAAAAATTGATCGATGGAAGTGATCACGGTTCCAACCATATTCTTCAATACATCCTTGAATACAATAACTGCTTTGCATGACTTTTTTTGGAGCTAATATCATTCGAGAAGGCGGCTTCATGCCAACCTGCAAGGTAAAAGATAAAACACCCATAACCAATCACTTAAACAAACACAATGATTTCCAATGCATAACAACTATACACTAAACACTACACCATCTCACAACCGGAATTTACAAAATTTACAATTTTTACAATCAAAAATTTGCTGGCGATTTGATACAAATCCGTTGATTTCATAACAAATGCCGATGATGTAGTAAGTTATCCAACGAAGTTTTTGAAGTCTCTGGAGTTACCAGGGTTCCCACCACCTAATTTGTAGCTCAAAGTTGGTACCATGATACAATTATACAAGGTGGTCCATTCGTAGAATTATAGTCCCTTATTTTAATTTTACCATAGGAAGCGTTGAATAGTGTGATTAAAACGGCTTTACAGTACTTTCATTAACCCGCACACGGGGCATGGGGTTAAAAGTTTTTTTTTGTTATGACAAGAGTTGTAGTGTTTATAATTTTATTTTAATTAGTTTTGAATTTGACATAATTCTTTGTTTTTGTTTTTGGACAGCCATTCTCTTGTTTAAGTTCTTAATTCTAAAGTATATACGTATCTTAAAATAAATTTTTTGTATATTTACACCAATATCGACCTGCTCAGCGGCGTTTAACAATGCCTGTTTTAAATTTTTAGTTTAAAAAAACTAAAAAAAACAAATTTTACCCCTAGCACGTGCTTGCGACAAGAACTGTAATAAATAATGTCATTTTTTGCTTGGCCACTTAAAGGTTAAAGTTTTGAAAAAAAAAACCACTTTCAGTTTGACAGTTTGAAATTAAGGGACCAAAACCCGAACGATTTGTCAGCCGAATGGACTACCTTGTATAATTGTATCATGGTATCATGGTTGGTACAGTTATTTTGATGCTATGTAAATTTTATCCACAGGTACTCAGTACTTAAGCAACGGTACTCGACTTTCAGTAAAAAGACATACCGAATTCGATTGAGGAAATAATTATAAACGAAAAGAACGAAGGCGAAAATGTATGTATTCTTCGAATACCAATGATTCTGACTGATCTTCCGTTTGACTTCAAACGGTTTCAATTTCCAGTTCGTCTTGCGTTCGCAATGAAAATTAACAAGTCGAAAGTCCAATCGCTTAGTGTTTGCGGGATGGGCTGTTATACGTTGCGTGTTTACAAGTTGCGAAATCATCCGCTTTGTTTGTGTGAACGTCAGACCAAAAAACAAAAAGATTCGTTTATCATTGAGCATTTTAATGAAACGCATAATTTGAGGACATTATCGAAGCATTCAATTCAGTATTTATTGTACTTTGGATTCACTTTAATTTATTTAGAGAAGTTTATTTAAAAAACCCTCCAATTTTGTAATCAAAATAAATTCATTTCTTTATTGGCGCAACAGAAATATGCAATTTGTGAGGGCGGGAGAGTGCGTGGAAAAAATTTGAAACTAATTTGTACCGTCGGGTATTAGAGGAGTCTCCATACAAAATCATATAGCTGTATCTTTTATAATCTCTGAGATCCCCGAGTTTATTGGAACAGACGGACATGGCAATATCGACTAGGCTGTTGATGCTGATCAAGAATACATACATAGGGTCAGAAATAATTCCTTTACTATGTTAAATAAATTCACACAAGTACAATATACCCTAGAACTCTACGAGTATAAAAACTCTAACGGGCATACAAATATTTTAAGTATAACAAACTACAAAATCTTATAGCTGTATATTTTATAATCTCTGAGATCCCCGAGTTTATTGGAACAGACGGACATGGCAATATCGACTAGGCTGTTGATGCTGATCAAGAATACATACATAGGGTCAAAAATAATTCCTTCACTATGTTAAATAAGTTCACACAAGTACAATATACCCTAGAACTCTACGAGTATAAAAACTCTAACGGGAATAAAAATATTTCAAGTATAACAAACTACAAAACACAAAATTTTTAATCGTAAGTATAAATATAATATGTATATGTATATGTACATATATACTTACTTTAATATACATAGGTACATGTGTACTTAACACCTATTTTTTTTTTCGCGGCTTTTCAGAATTTACAAAATGGCTCGTGCACCAGCTGGCATTCCTGCATTCACCACAAAGCTAAGACGACCAAGAGGCGCTCGGGGAACAAATAATTAACTAAATAGAAAAGTCATAAATATAACTATTAAGAATTACTTAGAAAATTTAAAATACAAGTTGGTAAATTTGAAGGCAGGGAAAGGGGGTGATAGAGAGAAAGTTAAGAGAGTCGTGTTGTGCATATTTTGAGCTACAATGGCTAAGGAATAGAGGTCTAAGCTTTTAGTCCTTTTTTAGGAGTGTTGAAATGTAAGCGTGTTAGTAAATGCTAGCTATCTACATCACCATTAATGAGGGTATGAAGAAAAACGACACCCCGCATTGTCCTACGATTTTTAAGGGGGCTAAGTTTATTAGTTAGAGTCTACTACGATAAGAGGGAAAATGAAGATTTGCATGCCAGTTAAGACGTCTAAACGCAAATGTTAAGAAGTTCTTTTAACCAGAAATGGTTTCAATTGAAACCTTAAGCATCGACATTAAAATCGCCCAGAGCTACAAACTGATCACAATCGAGCTGGTTGGTATATATGCACTGGTGATATATAAAGATTTACCGGATAGAGATAGATAGATAGATAGAGCTATCTAATTTGGGAAGATATTTCTGGGATTTTCTGGGAAGGAACCATAGCCAAGGATATTGGCCCAAATTGGGGCACCAGCCGTTGCCTTCGATATCACTCTCACAACGTGGATCATCGATCTGCCCGCCATCCCGTCTAAGCACTAAGTTACAGCTGATCCTTCGTCTTCGGGAGTACCCTCACCCACGTGGATCTGCGATCCTGGGAGCCGATCCAACGCCTCCAGAAGCAAGCCCAATCTCAGTGTACAAATGTACAGCGGTCACGCTGAGCACCATTACTTTAGATTCCTACTAGGATTCGGCTACTTCACGGGTCAAGTACCCGAGCCCCTAAGTCGCCGAAAAATTGTGAAAAAACAGATATCGCTAAAAAGTATCAACATGTGTAAACTTTAAAAATTTTAGAGTAGAAAAAATATAAAACAAAAGTTAAATAAATTAATTTTATAGAAATAATTTTAATAATAGTAAAATAATTTTTAAATAAAAAAGGCGACCTGATATTCTTTCGATCTTTCGCCAAGGAGTGCATTATGTAAGTTTGGCACCTTTTTATGCAAATTATCTAAAGACGAAAGAAACAAAACACCTGTACACTTTCGGAATCAGTTATCGGCTTAAACTTAAACCATAAAGATAACCACAAGATATATGTAAAAGAAATGGTCACTCATGAATAAATAAATAAATTATAAAATATTGTAAAAGAACACTTCTATAGGAATTTACATTAAATAAAAGTCATATTACCAAATTAATAAATTAAATTAATCTTTAAGATAAATTAATCTTTTCATCGTCGTAGGTAGGGTAGGGCTTCTACCGCAGACACACCAGTGTCCCGCAAACTTTAATTTCACTCTTTCTTTTTTTCTTGATATCTACAGTACGTAGATAGAACTGTATCTTTTGTTTTTCTACCCACCTATTCTACCTAGACTTGTTTTTTTTGTCATTCGGTTATTATTCAAAATGATCACATGTCTTCTAAAAAAAAAAAGCCGCGACATAAATATGTAACATAAGCTCCCTGTTTTTTTCTCAAAATATGCATATATTAAATATGCATTTACCAAATATGTGACACAAGCTTCCTGTTCCTATCTCAATTTTTTGCTCATGGTGGGCAAAATGCATGGTTTGCTCTCTTAACACCGCCAAGATGGGATCGCACCACCGCCGTCAATTTCCCACTCCCGCACGGCAAATATAACTTAATAAAGGGATTTAATCGAACGCTTTGATTACTTTATTGAAACTGGGCTTCGAGCCGGCTTCAAATGACGCTCACTCAGATCTAGTTTATGTCAACAATTTTTCCACGGTTCCGTTAGTTTCCAAACCAACAAAAGTATGTAACAATTTATGCATGCATAAGCATTCGAGTCGATATTGCCATGCGCGACTTTCCGTATGAACGAGTGGAACTCAGAGACTATAAGACATAAACCTATAGGATTTGAGTCACGCAGTTTAAGTTATCGAATATCACAAATCAAATATTTGTCTAGCGCTAGTACAGGAAGGTATTTAAAAACTTTTGATGCCAAACTATTTCTATAATTCATTTATATCTGTTATTGCTTATTATCGAGCTACCGAACTGGACGGACGTGCTTTGCCCGAGCTCCGGGAAAACTACAACATAAAACAGAGGTTATAAATCTTGGTGTCTTATTCGACACCAAATTTAAATTTTCTGGTCACTTAGACTATATTTTGCCTAAAGCGTATGCTATGCTGGGCTTTGTGAAGAGGCACGTGAACCAATTTAAAAGTCCACACTCGAGCCTCGGCGTCTACGCTGCATTTATTCGGTCGAGGCTGGAATATGCCTCAATCATTTGGAATCCGGATTGTATAGTTCGATTCAACAGAATTGAGCGACTCCAGAAGAAATTTATAAATTTTGCTCTTCCGCCTCTAAGGTTTCAGGATCCTCTACCTTCATACCGGGTAGAGCCTCCTTGCACGTTAGAGGATCGGCGTACAATGGCCGCTTTAAGTTTTTTAAACAATATAGTAGCTGATAACATTGATTGCCCTATTTTATTCGGACTCATTAATTTTAATGTTCCTCAAAGGGGTCTTCGTGCCTTTGCCCCCTTTCGGATCAAGTGTCACAAAGCCAATTACCTTTTTAACGAGCCGATTGAGCGGGCTCTTTCTTACTTTAATTCTTTGCTGCCTAGCCTCCGAATTAAGTGGGGCTCTGATAAGGTTGTGTTTAAACCAGTGGTCGGCATGGCCCTCTCTCTCTCTGCTCTCTGCCCACACATACACAGTATAAAAGTGTCATGCTCACAGCCTACTTTCTGCTATTCGTTACTAATACTAATGCGTTTAAATCATATCAATGTATCGGGGTGCCGACCACTGGTTTAAACGCATGTTAATGTAATGCATGTAACGCAGGCACTTATCAAGTATTAAGTATTAGTATTTTAGTATTATTTACTAGTTTGTAAATTGTTATTTTGTAGCCATGCAAGGATTTATCCATTGACGAAATAAATAAATAAATAAAATAAAACAGTTAACCAAAGAAAAAAAAAATTGGGGTAATCCAATATAAGCGAAAAGACGCTGAACCACAATTTATTAAAAGCAATAGACAAGCTTTTTATAACAGTTGTCATGAGCTAAACCAAAACTAGTGGATTGTTTTAAGTAAATAAGTGCCACACAATATGCTCATTGAGCGACGATCAAAAGAACGAGCGTAGAAATTCAGTGAACCAAAGAAACAGCTTCTACTCTTACTTTTCAACTTTGAATTTACAGCGAGTGCAAAAACAACAATTTCGGAAAGTTCCAAAGCCACACAGACTGGAATGGATCCGCAGAGTAATCCGGCAGGCAATGAAACAAAAATTAATCGAGTCCAGAAAATCGACGAAGAACCAGGCAGATCCAGTAGTAACAAATTAGCCTCCTCCAATCTATATCAGGGAGAAAAGCTCGATTGCGCTGGTCAACGGAATTGCGGAAACGGAGAATCACTGTTGAAGAGCCACATAAACGCAAAGGTCCAGTGTAATGCACTAATTGCCTACGAATATCAAATAGGCGCTACGAATATCAAAGTGGAACGCCAATGGTGTCTTACGGCATAAACTAGAATTGTCACTATTCTTGACCGAAAACCATATTAACGTTATGCTACAGGTGGAAACGCATCTTACAAGCAAATACCACTTTTAAATAAGAGGTTATATAATCTACCGGCCAGATCATTTGGATGGGAAAGCCGACGGCGGAACCGGAGTTCTAATCAGAGATCGCACTAAGCACCATTTTCACAAAAGGTTTGCAACAAACTTCTTGCAGGACACATCGATACAAGTTTAGTCAAGTAACGAAAGCCTTTCAATCGCGGCCATTTACTGCCCTCCTTGTTTTTCAATCTCGGAAGAACAATTTATGAACTTCTTTATGTACGATCACTTGGGGATCGTTTTAAGGGGTTATATACAGTTGTGCAGGGAATAAAAATATTTCAAGTATAACAAACTACAAAACACAAAATTTTTAATCGTAAGTATAAATATAATATGTATATGTATATGTACATATATACTTACTTTAATATACATAGGTACATGTGTACTTAACACCTATTTTTTTTTTCGCGGCTTTTCAGAATTTACAAAATGGCTCGTGCACCAGCTGGCATTCCTGCATTCACCACAAAGCTAAGACGACCAAGAGGCGCTCGGGGAACAAATAATTAACTAAATAGAAAAGTCATAAATATAACTATTAAGAATTACTTAGAAAATTTAAAATACAAGTTGGTAAATTTGAAGGCAGGGAAAGGGGGTGATAGAGAGAAAGTTAAGAGAGTCGTGTTGTGCATATTTTGAGCTACAATGGCTAAGGAATAGAGGTCTAAGCTTTTAGTCCTTTTTTAGGAGTGTTGAAATGTAAGCGTGTTAGTAAATGCTAGCTATCTACATCACCATTAATGAGGGTATGAAGAAAAACGACACCCCGCATTGTCCTACGATTTTTAAGGGGGCTAAGTTTATTAGTTAGAGTCTACTACGATAAGAGGGAAAATGAAGATTTGCATGCCAGTTAAGACGTCTAAACGCAAATGTTAAGAAGTTCTTTTAACCAGAAATGGTTTCAATTGAAACCTTAAGCATCGACATTAAAATCGCCCAGAGCTACAAACTGATCACAATCGAGCTGGTTGGTATATATGCACTGGTGATATATAAAGATTTACCGGATAGAGATAGATAGATAGATAGAGCTATCTAATTTGGGAAGATATTTCTGGGATTTTCTGGGAAGGAACCATAGCCAAGGATATTGGCCCAAATTGGGGCACCAGCCGTTGCCTTCGATATCACTCTCACAACGTGGATCATCGATCTGCCCGCCATCCCGTCTAAGCACTAAGTTACAGCTGATCCTTCGTCTTCGGGAGTACCCTCACCCACGTGGATCTGCGATCCTGGGAGCCGATCCAACGCCTCCAGAAGCAAGCCCAATCTCAGTGTACAAATGTACAGCGGTCACGCTGAGCACCATTACTTTAGATTCCTACTAGGATTCGGCTACTTCACGGGTCAAGTACCCGAGCCCCTAAGTCGCCGAAAAATTGTGAAAAAACAGATATCGCTAAAAAGTATCAACATGTGTAAACTTTAAAAATTTTAGAGTAGAAAAAATATAAAACAAAAGTTAAATAAATTAATTTTATAGAAATAATTTTAATAATAGTAAAATAATTTTTAAATAAAAAAGGCGACCTGATATTCTTTCGATCTTTCGCCAAGGAGTGCATTATGTAAGTTTGGCACCTTTTTATGCAAATTATCTAAAGACGAAAGAAACAAAACACCTGTACACTTTCGGAATCAGTTATCGGCTTAAACTTAAACCATAAAGATAACCACAAGATATATGTAAAAGAAATGGTCACTCATGAATAAATAAATAAATTATAAAATATTGTAAAAGAACACTTCTATAGGAATTTACATTAAATAAAAGTCATATTACCAAATTAATAAATTAAATTAATCTTTAAGATAAATTAATCTTTTCATCGTCGTAGGTAGGGTAGGGCTTCTACCGCAGACACACCAGTGTCCCGCAAACTTTAATTTCACTCTTTCTTTTTTTCTTGATATCTACAGTACGTAGATAGAACTGTATCTTTTGTTTTTCTACCCACCTATTCTACCTAGACTTGTTTTTTTTGTCATTCGGTTATTATTCAAAATGATCACATGTCTTCTAAAAAAAAAAAGCCGCGACATAAATATGTAACATAAGCTCCCTGTTTTTTTCTCAAAATATGCATATATTAAATATGCATTTACCAAATATGTGACACAAGCTTCCTGTTCCTATCTCAATTTTTTGCTCATGGTGGGCAAAATGCATGGTTTGCTCTCTTAACACCGCCAAGATGGGATCGCACCACCGCCGTCAATTTCCCACTCCCGCACGGCAAATATAACTTAATAAAGGGATTTAATCGAACGCTTTGATTACTTTATTGAAACTGGGCTTCGAGCCGGCTTCAAATGACGCTCACTCAGATCTAGTTTATGTCAACAATTTTTCCACGGTTCCGTTAGTTTCCAAACCAACAAAAGTATGTAACAATTTATGCATGCATAAGCATTCGAGTCGATATTGCCATGCGCGACTTTCCGTATGAACGAGTGGAACTCAGAGACTATAAGACATAAACCTATAGGATTTGAGTCACGCAGTTTAAGTTATCGAATATCACAAATCAAATATTTGTCTAGCGCTAGTACAGGAAGGTATTTAAAAACTTTTGATGCCAAACTATTTCTATAATTCATTTATATCTGTTATTGCTTATTATCGAGCTACCGAACTGGACGGACGTGCTTTGCCCGAGCTCCGGGAAAACTACAACATAAAACAGAGGTTATAAATCTTGGTGTCTTATTCGACACCAAATTTAAATTTTCTGGTCACTTAGACTATATTTTGCCTAAAGCGTATGCTATGCTGGGCTTTGTGAAGAGGCACGTGAACCAATTTAAAAGTCCACACTCGAGCCTCGGCGTCTACGCTGCATTTATTCGGTCGAGGCTGGAATATGCCTCAATCATTTGGAATCCGGATTGTATAGTTCGATTCAACAGAATTGAGCGACTCCAGAAGAAATTTATAAATTTTGCTCTTCCGCCTCTAAGGTTTCAGGATCCTCTACCTTCATACCGGGTAGAGCCTCCTTGCACGTTAGAGGATCGGCGTACAATGGCCGCTTTAAGTTTTTTAAACAATATAGTAGCTGATAACATTGATTGCCCTATTTTATTCGGACTCATTAATTTTAATGTTCCTCAAAGGGGTCTTCGTGCCTTTGCCCCCTTTCGGATCAAGTGTCACAAAGCCAATTACCTTTTTAACGAGCCGATTGAGCGGGCTCTTTCTTACTTTAATTCTTTGCTGCCTAGCCTCCGAATTAAGTGGGGCTCTGATAAGGTTGTGTTTAAACCAGTGGTCGGCATGGCCCTCTCTCTCTCTGCTCTCTGCCCACACATACACAGTATAAAAGTGTCATGCTCACAGCCTACTTTCTGCTATTCGTTACTAATACTAATGCGTTTAAATCATATCAATGTATCGGGGTGCCGACCACTGGTTTAAACGCATGTTAATGTAATGCATGTAACGCAGGCACTTATCAAGTATTAAGTATTAGTATTTTAGTATTATTTACTAGTTTGTAAATTGTTATTTTGTAGCCATGCAAGGATTTATCCATTGACGAAATAAATAAATAAATAAAATAAAACAGTTAACCAAAGAAAAAAAAAATTGGGGTAATCCAATATAAGCGAAAAGACGCTGAACCACAATTTATTAAAAGCAATAGACAAGCTTTTTATAACAGTTGTCATGAGCTAAACCAAAACTAGTGGATTGTTTTAAGTAAATAAGTGCCACACAATATGCTCATTGAGCGACGATCAAAAGAACGAGCGTAGAAATTCAGTGAACCAAAGAAACAGCTTCTACTCTTACTTTTCAACTTTGAATTTACAGCGAGTGCAAAAACAACAATTTCGGAAAGTTCCAAAGCCACACAGACTGGAATGGATCCGCAGAGTAATCCGGCAGGCAATGAAACAAAAATTAATCGAGTCCAGAAAATCGACGAAGAACCAGGCAGATCCAGTAGTAACAAATTAGCCTCCTCCAATCTATATCAGGGAGAAAAGCTCGATTGCGCTGGTCAACGGAATTGCGGAAACGGAGAATCACTGTTGAAGAGCCACATAAACGCAAAGGTCCAGTGTAATGCACTAATTGCCTACGAATATCAAATAGGCGCTACGAATATCAAAGTGGAACGCCAATGGTGTCTTACGGCATAAACTAGAATTGTCACTATTCTTGACCGAAAACCATATTAACGTTATGCTACAGGTGGAAACGCATCTTACAAGCAAATACCACTTTTAAATAAGAGGTTATATAATCTACCGGCCAGATCATTTGGATGGGAAAGCCGACGGCGGAACCGGAGTTCTAATCAGAGATCGCACTAAGCACCATTTTCACAAAAGGTTTGCAACAAACTTCTTGCAGGACACATCGATACAAGTTTAGTCAAGTAACGAAAGCCTTTCAATCGCGGCCATTTACTGCCCTCCTTGTTTTTCAATCTCGGAAGAACAATTTATGAACTTCTTTATGTACGATCACTTGGGGATCGTTTTAAGGGGTTATATACAGTTGTGCCGCGCAAAAATATGGATTTTTATCGATTTTTTTTTTTAGAAAATATTTATGAAAAATGTTTTACCGACCATGTTTAGTACATGTTTCTGGGTTTCATAAATTTTTTCATAAAAAAATATTACATAACAAAAATGTTATAGCCGAATTCCCGGATCGTCTTTTTTTTATTGTCTTGCGGTGGACATGATTTCTCGAAAACGGTTCATCCGAAGTCGAAATTTCAAAAAAATTTAGTTAGTATATTGTATTGTCTAGTCCGTGAACGAGGGATTTTTAAAAATTTTGACTAAAAAAAAAAATGGCGACGTTTTTAAAAAAAAATGTACTTTTTCAAGGTATAAGATTTTCGTTTTTTGTGCTTTTAAAAAGGAGTTTTCAAAAAAATTGAAAATCCCTCGTTCACGGACTAGCTAATATCATAATTAATAAGTGGTCAAAATTTGGTGTTGATCGGATTAGTAGTTTTTTAGTAATCGTGTCCACCGCAAAGGTAATTTCCCAAAAAAAAGATTCTGAGATAATCGACTTAAAGTTTCAAGTTTGTTCAAGTTTTATATGCCGATAGTGCGCTATAAATAGCTACAGCTTCGGTTCTAATGCTCCGATCGTTATGAATTTTTGTGAGAGTATTTCCAATAGAATATACTTAAAGAATATGCAATAAAAAAAATCGATTTTTTCATATATCACAACTGTATATAACCCCTTAAAGATGCAGTACACTACAACGCCAAGCATACCCACTCTGGATCACGTCTAGTGACTCCCAAAGGAAGGCAATTGTAACTACAATGCAATTACAAATGTGAGAAATAAACTGGACTATGTTTCCCCTAAAAAGTCCCACATACTGGCCAACTGACTCACGCAAGCTCCCAGACCTTATGGTTTTTGCGGTGACAAAAAACATACCTCGCAATCTAATAAATGCCAAAGCAGTATCAGACTTATCATCAGACCACTCATCTGCGCTTTAACGCTTCTTCAAAGCCCAGAAATAACCGAACACCCCTTCAGCCTGACGACTTGAGTGCCCACATAGAACTTGTCCCGGATTTTAACATGGAATCTGACATCGAATATACAAATCTTCTTAGCGCCCCAATTGAAACGACAACTCCGATAAGAAACTCTTCGGGATTCTGGGCTCGCAGCGACGAAAACCGAGCTGAAACATTCGCCACACATCTCCAAAGTGTCTTCCAGCCAAACCCAGCCTAAAATTCATTCCTCCTGCCAGTAATTCAGCCAGAGTCCTCCCCGCAGCCAGCTGCACCTTTATTCCGGCCGAACGAAATCGAAAAAGTCATATGAGGGCGCAAACCAAAAAAGGCTCCCGGTGGTGATTTACTTACGCCATTATAATGATACCGAAGCCTGGAAAAGAGCTCACAATTCCGTCATCATACAGACCAACAAGCCTTCTATCTTAATTGTCTAAATTGCTTGGCAATGCTTGTTAACCAATTGGTTTAACCAATTAACCAATCCAAAATTTAACCAATCCCGGCACACCAATTTGGCTTCCGAAGAAACCACGGAACCATCAAGCAAGTGAACAGATTAACATCCAAAATACGCACAGCCTTCGAATATTAAGAACACTGTAGCGATATTTTTCTCGACGTATCTCAAGCTTTCGACCGAGTTTAGCTTATTGGACTCATGCACAAAATTAAAACGTATTTGCCAACTTACAACCACAAGCTACTGAAATCATACCCCTACAATAGGGTATTCTCAGTGAGATGCAACGCAGCTACTTTGGGCGACTACATCATCAAAGCTGGAGTTCCACTAGGAAGCGCACTCGGCCCGTGTCTATATATTTTGTGTACTGCGGATATCCCTACGAAGGCACAACTAACAACGTCAACGATCGCCGACAAAAGCGCAATCCTTAGTCGTTCCAGAGGAGCAACCTAAAGAACAAACCAACTCGCTTATCATCTAACAATAGTGGAAAGGTGGTTACCTGATAGACAACAAACATCGGCGTAAGCACATCGAATGCAAGGAGATGCACCTAAAGTGAAAGCCAGCAGCCTCCGCTGGATCATAAACTCACGATCGCCACTGCGCCTGGACTACAAATAACTACTTAACAGTTTCGTCCTAAAGCCAATCTGGTTCCCAGCTGTGGAGGAGCAGCAACATAGACATCATACAGTGCGCACAATCAAAAATCTTGAGAACTATCACTGAGGCACCTTGGTATGTTCGCAACGAAAACATCCACCGGGATCTGAGCTTCCTCACAGCGAAAGACGATATGCAGAAGCAAAAAGAATCCTACAACTCGGGTTTCTAGCGGATCCCGCCTGCGACGCAATGACCTCTCAACCCAGCAATCGATTTTTAGGGCCGTCTAACTTTGTATTAGTCAATACGACTGTTAGTTAAGTTAAAAATGTAAGATTTGATACACCTCTTGTTAGTCTCGCAAAGAGAAGAATTCAAGAAATAAAAGCAAAGTTTAAAAAAAAAAAAAAAAAAAAAACTTACACCACACTTAGGCGTAAGAATGCTAGAGTCAGTTTCAGAGGCTCAAATCGCAAAACCATGAAAGAAAAACATAACACATAAAAAAAAACACACGAATGCTAAAATAAAGCATATAGTCCTGACAAAGCGTCGTTCACGGCGCGAATGGCAACTACTTAAATCGCTATCTGCAACAAAAACTATTAAAAGAAGCCTCACGTCGACTCACCAAGGCACTACGATAAGAAGAAGCCATCGCAATATAGAACAACTATCTCCATCCATCCCAAACTTCCACAACGGAAAGCCCACTCAACACCTTCAACGGTAACGGTTACCCAATAAGGACCCCTGCAGGCTGCTTGTAGGGGGGCGTCTTCGGTAAATTTAGAAGGAACGCGTTTAGCTTTATTTGGCTGCTTACATGGTACTAAACTTAACTTAGAAAGAATAAACGATAAACGTAAATATAAACCAGAGCGGACGATCGACGACGGCCGACGAGAGAGGGAAAATGCATAGAGGGGCGAGCGCGGATGCGCTCTTCAGCACGGATGAGCTTTTAAGCGCGGGAGCGTTTTTCAGCGCGGATGCGCTCTTAAGTTCAGCTGAGCGGCACAGCGGCCCCTCACCTAAACATCCCGCCCCCCTTGCAATCGCTCCGGTTGCAACAGATCCCTCGTCGCTAGCTATGCATCACTGCAGCTCGAGGGCGTACACGGGTCGATGATGGCCCCTGTGTCGAAGATCCTGGTCCCGGTGTTGACGCTGTTCGGGTTCAGCAGCGACGATAGGGTGGGCGCAGCGATGTCGTCCTGCGGGGGCCCTCGAGGAGAGGCGGAAAATTGCATAGGCGCGGATGACGCGGGCGGACGAGAGGTGGACTGCACCCGATGAGTGGCGGACGAAAGCAGTGGAGCGCTTGACGACTGCCGGCCAGTGGCGGAAGAATGCCGAGGAGTTGCCGACGAGCGCCGGGAAGTCGATGGCCGTGGATCGGCTTGTGAGTGCCGGAAACTGGCGGACGAAGGCCGAGAAGTACCCGAACCGCGCCGGGAGTTGGCGGACGACGGCCGACGAGAGAGCGAGACACCCCGTGTACTGTCTCCCGCGCTCCGTGACCGGTGCAGCAGCGTGTGGTGACGACACGCCGACACGATCCGTCGGAGTGCTCGTGGGCCAGGCAGCTCGAGCAATACCGGTTCACAAGAACCGCTCGGAGCCGCTTCTCGGCACTAAGGCGTAGGAAGCGCCGACACTTCTTCAATGGATGGATCCCAATGCAGATCAGCATCGGTAGGATTGTATACCTCAGGTACATCTGCTCTCCAGTGACTGGGCGTTGCGTGGGCGTGGCGACATCGTGCTGAATATGACCATCCGAACATCCGATTCCGAACTGATCTGTGTGGGCACCTCTCCCTGATCCAGTGAGTCACCGAGGCTGCGGGCAACTCGTGTGGAAAAAACAGACACGCTGCGGGGGTTGGCTGGAGATAATGGGCCTGTCAGCACCCGTCCAAAATTGGATGGAGATGCGGATTGAGATCTGTCCAAACGGATGGTTGGGATCGGACGCGGCTTTTTGTCGTCTCCCGTGGTCATTCTCAGAATCCAATTCGCTGGTCAGCGCTTGTCGACTGACTTGCGCAGTAGGTGCCTCGTACAAAGCGGTGGCCGGTCACACTAATGTGATGAGAACGGTGAGATCGCGGATGAAATGCGATTACAAGGCACAAGTGGGAATTAGTAGCGCCGATGTCAAAAGGAACGTCGTATGCGGCACAATTCGAATGTGGAAGAAAACTTCAGGAACCAAAAAAAAACCAAACGGGACGAGGTTTGTTGAGGATCTAGGCGGATGTTGCCTGATGCGGAGTAGAAGCAGCGTTAGAGGGACGGAAAATGGGCAAGTACCGGAAAATTCGAGCTCGTTCGGAAAAAAATCGATGACGGTCTATATATGTATATTTCGACCAGTGTTGCTCGTACGTAAATATTGAATTCTTAACTATTTTCGAATTTGCGGAGCCGGAAAGGTGGACTTGACCTTGGCTTGGATTTAACACGCAAAAAAAAAGAAAATAGATAATTAATTATAATTAATTTTGACTAATTGTCGTATTTAATTATTATGGAAGGGTGAAGTTAAAACCTTAATCTTTAATGAATTGGATTTAATTATCTCGAAACCGGAAAGGTGGAATTGAAACCGCGGCTCTATTTTTAATAATTTTAATGGTTGAGTGGCCGGGACGGTGACTTAAAACAAACCTGGCCCTTCGCTCGAGCGGAAGTAATAATTAATTAAATTGTGGGGGCAATATTTATAAATATATAAATTTATAATTAATTGATTTTTTTGAAGGTAGTCGTTACGCAGCTGGTTATGCCGTCGGCACCCTGTACGTACCCCAAGGGGAAAAAAACGGCACCAAAAAAAACACAACATGGCTTCGACGGCGGCTAACTCGAGAAATTAAGCGACACAATCACGGATTTGTAGTGAAATGGCGGTATATAATTGTTGGTTTTGGAAAGTTAACATTTTTTTTTTTTTTATTTTAACGGTTATATGTTTCCTTGTCGGGATATCTGCTGTGTAGAGGACATATAATATTGGCCCTAGCACGCTGCCTTGAGGAACTCCAGCTCCAACAGTGTAATCATCGGATATAGCGGTGTTGCACCTCACGACGAATTTTCTGTCGTGAAGGTAAGACTCCAAAATCTTGTGGGTGCTGTGGGGGAGCATTGTCTTGATCTTGTACATTAGACCTTCCAGCCAGACTCTATCGAATGCTTGAGAGACATCTAAAAATATGGCAGTACAGTACTCTCGTTTTTCGAACGCGTTCCGAATTTCGGATGTTATCCGGTTGACCTGCTCAATTGTTCCATGTTTTTCACGAAGCCCAAATTGGTGTGACGGGATTCCTTCCTGGATTCTCAGGTATGTGTTTATCCGATTCATTAGGCATTTTTCAAAGAGTTTAGATAGGCAAGAGAGTAGGCTTATAGGTCTATACGACGTGGGGATAGTGTGGTCTTTTTCCGGCTTTGCTATCATTATTATAATTGAATTTTTCCAGCTCACTGGAAAGTGGCCAAGTTTTACGATGGCATTAAATAGCTGGGTGAGAGTGCAAACGGCGCAGTATGGGAGCTCAATGATCATTTTGGGAGTTATGAGGTCGCAGCACGGGGATTTTTTCGGATACAATTGTCGTTTGATGATGTTAACGATTTCGTTGGGGCGAAACTTAATCGGCTCATGTTGAGGCTGGGGCTCATCTCATCAGCGAATTAACAAAACTGTCTACGTTGGCTTCGTCGCTGAGGTGAGGACTCAGATCAATGTGTGAGCTGATGTACTTCCTGTACTTAACCCAATTGGTTTTATGTGAGGTCAGATTTGATGATTGATCCCATGTTCCTGGGTGTTGGAGTAGAGTAAAAAGGACAGGCGAGTGATCAGATGAAAGATCCGAAAGGCATTCGGCGCATATTAGATTTTTAGGAATGTTTTTGGTAATCGCAAAGTCAATTAAATCGGGAAGTTTCTTTGGGTCTGCCGGCCAGTATGTTGGTGAGCCAGAAGAAGCATAGTCTAGCTTGTTCTTAGCTTTGATAATTGCATTATAGAGCTGCTTTCCTTTTGGGGTCACGAGACTAGATCCCCAGTGTGTGTGCTTGGCATTGTAGTCTCCTGCTGCTATGAAGTGGTCTCCGAGTGAGTTGAAAAACTGCATAAACTCATCTTCGGCTATGGTGAAGCGTGGGGGGCTGTATACGGCAGCTAGAGTTAATTGCTTGCCAGTATTTAGGTGTATATTTATTGTTGTGGCCTGTAGGTAGTTTTTTGCAAATTTCGTATGGTAATGGTGCTTGATACGGCTTCTGATTAAAATTCCAGTCCCGCCGTGTGCTTTACCGTCTGGATGATTTGTTCCATAGAATGAATATCCTCGTAGTTGGAAATTGTATCTGTTCGTAAGATGTATTTCTGAAAGCAGCATTACGTCGATTTGATTGTCTAGTAGGAATTGCGCTAACTCGAGTTTATGCTGCGAAACGCCGTTAGCGTTCCATGTAGATATTCGTAGGGAAGTCATTATTTGGATTGTTGTGAAACCAGCATTTCTATTAATAGATTTTGGATTCGCATTAGATCTTTCATAGTTGTACGCATAAACGACATGAACTCCGTAAGGCTTTGTTGTAGACTGCATATCATAGCTTCAAAGTTACTTTTTGGCTGCTCCGGAAGTTAATACTGCTGAGCCGTGTTTGGTTCTTGGTGTGCTGATTGCGGCAGTGAGCTTTTTGAGGCTGGGGTAGCCAGTCCTGATTTTAAAGCGCTTGCGTATGTGACATTTTTGTCAGAGTTTATAAGTCCTAGTGAGGATCTGGCTGCAATCAAGAAGAAGACTTCAGGGTTTGACCTGGAGGCTATGAACTGATTTTTTTGGGTGCGGTCAGTAAATCCCCTCTGGTGGATGCGACTTTTCAGCTTCTTAAGAACTGGGCAACCTCTATAGTTAGCAGTGTGATTTCCACCGCAGTTGCCGCACTTTTTCGAGTTTTGGTCATCTTTGCTCGCTGGGCAGTGTGCGGAGTCATGAAGCTCACCACAAACTACACAAACTGGGCGCAGTTTACAGTAAGACCTTGTATGGCCATATTCTTGGCAGTTCGCACATTGTACCGGGCCATTGCGTTTGTGCGGCTCCTCAACTGTAATTCTGCGGTGCAGCAGGAACTGAAGATTGTATATAGGGTGCACTTCGTATTTCTTGAGGGGCTTAATTTGTGGTTCGAGTTCAACCTTAAAGAGTGGCTGCGGCTTTCTATCCCTGTTAGAGATATTGAACACTGTCTTAGCGCTAAATCCCTTCTCTTGTAGCGCCTTTGTTATCTCTGCAGGCGGTACTTCGGGCTCTATGCCCTTAAGTACGACTTGCAAGCCCTTGCTGCTTTTTAGCTGATACGTATAAAAGTTCTTTTTTTTGTCGGTGAGGTATTTCGATAATACTCTGTAATTATCTTCAGACTTCGGTTGAACTTTTGTTTCCTGGATATTGCCCTTTACGAGTGGTATTATGTGAAAGTTGTCCTTGCCAATGAGCTCTATAATTTTGTTGACAAGAACGTTGGAACTTTTTTCTCGTATGTATATTGGCGGGGGCTTAGGCTTCCTTTTTTCGACTTCTGTAGATTCGGCGTCATCCTCATAGTCTGCCAAGATTTTAAAACGGTTTGAGTTCGTGGGCGTTTCTATTGCGGCTATGCTAGCATTGCCATGGGTTATTTTGCGTTGAGAGTTTAGGGGGCTCAGCTTCCTTTTGATTTGGATGTAGCGATCCATACCAGTCTGCACAGCCGGCTTAATATTTTCTTTGTTTTTGTTCTCTTTTTCGGGCAGCACAGCGGCTGAAGTATCAATGCTTGCGCTGCTAGCTGATGACGTCGTTAAACGCGCTGTCGTTACAGTAGCGGTTGTTGTTGTTGTTACGGTTGACGTTGTCAAAGAGGTTGCGGTGCTAGTTACTGCGCTCTTTGGCTGCAGAGACATCGATGGTAGCGAGGGGGAGCAAGAACGCGCTCTCACGCTCTCTACGTTTAAGAATTCGGTTAAGTTTGGGGTAATTGACCGTGTTTGGGATGGGCTTCCATTACTTTCGGTTGCTTTGAAAGTGAAGTAAGCGTTGTTTCTTTGTACTGAGAGCCGTCTCTCGTCTTGCTCACGTTGACGTTGTGTGCTAACGTCGTTTAGACTCATTGCTATCGAGGTTGATATTGTTCGAGTTTTAAATGTTATGTTTTATATTAATTGTTAAATTAATCAATATAAACATTAGCGATTTCATCGCTGAAAGCGTCTTTTCGCGTTTTTGTTGATTTACAAAACCAGTCACTGCACTTTTTTGATATTGTTGAATAGTTTTTTTTTTTTTTTTTTCCGGAGCACAATAAATAAACGTCTGCATGCGACGACGATTAGCGCTAATTCCAGTCTTACCTTCATGACACAAAATTTGTCGTGAGGTGCAACACCGCTATATCCGATGATTACACTGTTGGAGCTGGAGTTCCTCAAAGCAGCGTGCTAGGGCCAATATTATATGTCCTCTACACAGCAGATATCCCGACAAGCACACGTCTAACAACCGATGACACAGCTATTCTTAGCCGCTCAAAATGCCCGATTCAAGCAACTGCGCAGCTAGCTCATCATATGGTCGATGTCGAAAAATGGCTGTCAGACTGGCGAATTAAAGTGAACGAACTAAAATGCAAGCATGTTACGTTCACTCTGAACAGGCAAAACTGCCCGCCGATAACATTAAACAACACTCTACTCCCACAAGCAAACGAAGTAACATACCTAGGAGTACATCTCGACAGAAGACTCACATGGCGGCGGCACATTGAAGCCAAAAGAACACACCTAAAGCTAAAAGCCAGCGGCCTTCATTGGCTTATCAACGCTCGGTCACCTCTTAGCCTTGAATATAAAGTCCTGCTGTACAACTCAGTACTAAAACCTATATGGATGTACGGCTCCCAGTTATGGGGGAACGCCAGCAATCATAATTCAAAGAGTTCAGTCGAAGATCTTGAGATCTTGATCACCGGGTCACCGTGGTACGTTTGCAACGAAAACATATACCGCGACTTAAACATTCTACCAGTCAAAGAAGCGATCGCAGAACAGAAGGTAAAGTACTTAACCAAGCTATCGGTGCACCCTAACCACCTGGCGAGAGGTCGAACAAGGTTGAGCAACCAATCACGCCTTCGTCGCAATGACTTACCCACCCAGCGACCGACCTGAGGGAGGCGCAACCAGAACGCAGTCTTAGTATACTGTTAGTTAAATTTTAATGTTAAGATTCGTCAACTTATTGTTAGTCTCAAAATTAAGAGTAGATTCAATTAATAAAAGCAAAGCTATAATAAAATGTTGGTGAGCCAGAAGAAGCATAGTCTAGCTTGTTCTTAGCTTTGATAATTGCATTATAGAGCTGCTTTCCTTTTGGGGTCACGAGACTAGATCCCCAGTGTGTGTGCTTGGCATTGTAGTCTCCTGCTGCTATGAAGTGGTCTCCGAGTGAGTTGAAAAACTGCATAAACTCATCTTCGGCTATGGTGAAGCGTGGGGGGCTGTATACGGCAGCTAGAGTTAATTGCTTGCCAGTATTTAGGTGTATATTTATTGTTGTGGCCTGTAGGTAGTTTTTTGCAAATTTCGTATGGTAATGGTGCTTGATACGGCTTCTGATTAAAATTCCAGTCCCGCCGTGTGCTTTACCGTCTGGATGATTTGTTCCATAGAATGAATATCCTCGTAGTTGGAAATTGTATCTGTTCGTAAGATGTATTTCTGAAAGCAGCATTACGTCGATTTGATTGTCTAGTAGGAATTGCGCTAACTCGAGTTTATGCTGCGAAACGCCGTTAGCGTTCCATGTAGATATTCGTAGGGAAGTCATTATTTGGATTGTTGTGAAACCAGCATTTCTATTAATAGATTTTGGATTCGCATTAGATCTTTCATAGTTGTACGCATAAACGACATGAACTCCGTAAGGCTTTGTTGTAGACTGCATATCATAGCTTCAAAGTTACTTTTTGGCTGCTCCGGAAGTTAATACTGCTGAGCCGTGTTTGGTTCTTGGTGTGCTGATTGCGGCAGTGAGCTTTTTGAGGCTGGGGTAGCCAGTCCTGATTTTAAAGCGCTTGCGTATGTGACATTTTTGTCAGAGTTTATAAGTCCTAGTGAGGATCTGGCTGCAATCAAGAAGAAGACTTCAGGGTTTGACCTGGAGGCTATGAACTGATTTTTTTGGGTGCGGTCAGTAAATCCCCTCTGGTGGATGCGACTTTTCAGCTTCTTAAGAACTGGGCAACCTCTATAGTTAGCAGTGTGATTTCCACCGCAGTTGCCGCACTTTTTCGAGTTTTGGTCATCTTTGCTCGCTGGGCAGTGTGCGGAGTCATGAAGCTCACCACAAACTACACAAACTGGGCGCAGTTTACAGTAAGACCTTGTATGGCCATATTCTTGGCAGTTCGCACATTGTACCGGGCCATTGCGTTTGTGCGGCTCCTCAACTGTAATTCTGCGGTGCAGCAGGAACTGAAGATTGTATATAGGGTGCACTTCGTATTTCTTGAGGGGCTTAATTTGTGGTTCGAGTTCAACCTTAAAGAGTGGCTGCGGCTTTCTATCCCTGTTAGAGATATTGAACACTGTCTTAGCGCTAAATCCCTTCTCTTGTAGCGCCTTTGTTATCTCTGCAGGCGGTACTTCGGGCTCTATGCCCTTAAGTACGACTTGCAAGCCCTTGCTGCTTTTTAGCTGATACGTATAAAAGTTCTTTTTTTTGTCGGTGAGGTATTTCGATAATACTCTGTAATTATCTTCAGACTTCGGTTGAACTTTTGTTTCCTGGATATTGCCCTTTACGAGTGGTATTATGTGAAAGTTGTCCTTGCCAATGAGCTCTATAATTTTGTTGACAAGAACGTTGGAACTTTTTTCTCGTATGTATATTGGCGGGGGCTTAGGCTTCCTTTTTTCGACTTCTGTAGATTCGGCGTCATCCTCATAGTCTGCCAAGATTTTAAAACGGTTTGAGTTCGTGGGCGTTTCTATTGCGGCTATGCTAGCATTGCCATGGGTTATTTTGCGTTGAGAGTTTAGGGGGCTCAGCTTCCTTTTGATTTGGATGTAGCGATCCATACCAGTCTGCACAGCCGGCTTAATATTTTCTTTGTTTTTGTTCTCTTTTTCGGGCAGCACAGCGGCTGAAGTATCAATGCTTGCGCTGCTAGCTGATGACGTCGTTAAACGCGCTGTCGTTACAGTAGCGGTTGTTGTTGTTGTTACGGTTGACGTTGTCAAAGAGGTTGCGGTGCTAGTTACTGCGCTCTTTGGCTGCAGAGACATCGATGGTAGCGAGGGGGAGCAAGAACGCGCTCTCACGCTCTCTACGTTTAAGAATTCGGTTAAGTTTGGGGTAATTGACCGTGTTTGGGATGGGCTTCCATTACTTTCGGTTGCTTTGAAAGTGAAGTATGCGTTGTTTCTTTGTACTGAGAGCCGTCTCTCGTCTTGCTCACGTTGACGTTGTGTGCTAACGTCGTTTAGACTCATTGCTATCGAGGTTGATATTGTTCGAGTTTTAAATGTTATGTTTTATATTAATTGTTAAATTAATCAATATAAACATTAGCGATTTCATCGCTGAAAGCGTCTTTTCGCGTTTTTGTTGATTTACAAAACCAGTCACTGCACTTTTTTGATATTGTTGAATAGTTTTTTTTTTTTTTTCCGGAGCACAATAAATAAACGTCTGCATGCGACGACGATTAGCGCTAATTCCAGTCTTACCTTCATGACACAAAATTTGTCGTGAGGTGCAACACCGCTATATCCGATGATTACACTGTTGGAGCTGGAGTTCCTCAAAGCAGCGTGCTAGGGCCAATATTATATGTCCTCTACACAGCAGATATCCCGACAAGCACACGTCTAACAACCGATGACACAGCTATTCTTAGCCGCTCAAAATGCCCGATTCAAGCAACTGCGCAGCTAGCTCATCATATGGTCGATGTCGAAAAATGGCTGTCAGACTGGCGAATTAAAGTGAACGAACTAAAATGCAAGCATGTTACGTTCACTCTGAACAGGCAAAACTGTCCGCCGATAACATTAAACAACACTCTACTCCCACAAGCAAACGAAGTAACATACCTAGGAGTACATCTCGACAGAAGACTCTCATGGCGGCGGCACATTGAAGCCAAAAGAACACACCTAAAGCTAAAAGCCAGCGGCCTTCATTGGCTTATCAACGCTCGGTCACCTCTTAGCCTTGAATATAAAGTCCTGCTGTACAACTCAATACTAAAACCTATATGGATGTACGGCTCCCAGTTATGGGGGAACGCCAGCAATCATAATTCAAAGAGTTCAGTCGAAGATCTTGAGATCTTGATCACCGGGTCACCATGGTACGTTTGCAACGAAAACATATACCGCGACTTAAACATTCTACCAGTCAAAGAAGCGATCGCAGAACAGAAGGTAAAGTACTTAACCAAGCTATCGGTGCACCCTAACCACCTGGCGAGAGGTCGAACAAGGTTGAGCAACCAATCACGCCTTCGTCGCAATGACTTACCCACCCAGCGACCGACCTGAGGGAGGCGCAACCAGAACGCAGTCTTAGTATACTGTTAGTTAAATTTTAATGTTAAGATTCGTCAACTTATTGTTAGTCTCAAAATTAAGAGTAGATTCAATTAATAAAAGCAAAGCTATAATAAAAAAAAAAAAAATATGTTTCCTGAAATTGGAGGCAGAAAATATTTTGAATTATATGGACATGCATGCAAGTACGGATATATGTAAGGGCATGCGGGGCATATGTTGGCACAGTGGAGCGTTGATAAGTGAACTGTATAACTGGGGGAACAGAAAAGTTATGTGGCGTAAGAATTACACTGATTGGGGAAGAAAAAAAACAAATATTATGACAGCGGCGGACTGTTCGGTGAATTTGGAAATTCCGGAACTAATTCACACCTGCTGCCCAATATTAATTATGCCTTCTTTTTTTCACGACACAATTTCACTGTTCACTTGCGAATTTTTCGCGGATTAATTGCACCAAAAAAATATCTATGTGTGTATGTATGTATGTGGATGCACATATGCCTCGACCGTTGGCAAGCGAATGGATAACGGAGAGGACGAAAACGGCGAGGAATATGGGCAGCACACAAAACGGAGGTGGATGGAAAAATTCGGACTTGGAGTTGACACGGAGGGAAAAACAATCTGATCACTGCTGAAGACCGGCAAAGAGATGGAGACGGAAAAATGTACTTATCTTTTGGCGGAACAATGCCGAGAACTGCTCGTAGAAGAAAAATCCAGGAATTATCCGGCTCGAAGGACCAAATGTTTGTAGGAGGGCGTTACTGCCGCAAAAGATTCCAGAAGTAAAGTTGAAATGAAAAGTCGGGGGCGTCTTCGGTAAACTTAGAAAGAATAAACGATAAACGTAAATATAAATCAGAGAAGACGATCGACGACGGCCGACGAGAGAGGGAAAATGCATAGAGGGGCGAGCGCGGATGCGCTCTTCAGCACGGATGAGCTTTTAAGCGCGGGTGCGTTTTTCAGCGCGGATGCGCTCTTAAGTTCAGCTGAGCGGCACAGCGGCCCCTCACCTAAACATCCCGCCCCCCTTGCAATCGCTCCGGTTGCAACAGATCCCTCGTCGCTAGCTATGCATCACTGCAGCTCGAGGGCGTACACGGGTCGATGATGGCCCCTGTGTCGAAGATCCTGGTCCCGGTGTTGACGCTGTTCGGGTTCAGCAGCGACGATAGGGTGGGCGCAGCGATCTCGTCCTGCGGGGGCCCTCGAGGAGAGGCGGAAAATTGCATAGGCGCGGATGACGCGGGCGGACGAGAGGTGGACTGCACCCGATGAGTGGCGGACGAAAGCAGTGGAGCGCTTGACGACTGCCGGCCAGTGGCGGAAGAATGCCGAGGAGTTGCCGACGAGCGCCGGGAAGTCGATGGCCGTGGATCGGCTTGTGAGTGCCGGAAACTGGCGGACGAAGGCCGAGAAGTACCCGAACCGCGCCGGGAGTTGGCGGACGACGGCCGACGAGAGAGCGAGACACCCCGTGTACTGTCTCCCGCGCTCCGTGACCGGTGCAGCAGCGTGTGGTGACGACACGCCGACACGATCCGTCGGAGTGCTCGTGGGCCAGGCAGCTCGAGCAATACCGGTTCACAAGAACCGCTCGGAGCAGCTTCTCGGCACTAAGGCGTAGGAAGCGCCGACACTTCTTCAATGGATGGATCCCAATGCAGAATCAGCATCGGTAGGATTGTATACCTCAGGTACATCTGCTCTCCAGTGACTGGGCGTTACGTGGGCGTGGGGACATCGTGCTGAATATGACCATCCGAACATCCGATTCCGAACTGATCTGTGTGGGCACCTCTCCCTGATCCAGTGAGTCACCGAGGCTGCCGGCAACTCGTGTGGAAAAAACAGACACGCTGCGGGGGTTGGCTGGAGATAATGGGCCTGTCAGCACCCGTCCAAAATTGGATGGAGATGCGGATTGAGATCTGTCCAAACGGATGGTTGGGGTCGGACGCGGCTTTTTGTCGTCTCCCGTGGTCATTCTCAGAATCCAATTCGCTGGTCAGCGCTTGTCGACTGACTTGCGCAGTAGGTGCCTCGTACAAAGCGGTGGCCGGTCACACTAATGTGATGAGAACGGTGAGATCGCGGATGAAATGCGATTACAAGGCACAAGTGGGAATTAGTAGCGCCGATGTCAAAAGGAACGTCGTATGCGGCACAATTCGAATGTGGAAGAAAACTTCAGGAACCAAAAAAAAACCAAACGGGACGAGGTTTGTTGAGGATCTAGGCGGATGTTGCCTGATGCGGAGTAGAAGCAGCGTTAGAGGGACGGAAAATGGGCAAGTACCGGAAAATTCGAGCTCGTTCGGAAAAAAATCGATGACGGTCTATATATGTATATTTCGACCAGTGTTGCTCGTACGTAAATATTGAATTCTTAACTATTTTCGAATTTGCGGAGCCGGAAAGGTGGACTTGACCTTGGCTTGGATTTAACACGCAAAAAAAAAGAAAATAGATAATTAATTATAATTAATTTTGACTAATTGTCGTATTTAATTATTATGGAAGGGTGAAGTTAAAACCTTAATCTTTAATGAATTGGATTTAATTATCTCGAAACCGGAAAGGTGGAATTGAAACCGCGGCTCTATTTTTAATAATTTTAATGGTTGAGTGGCCGGGACGGTGACTTAAAACAAACCTGGCCCTTCGCTCGAGCGGAAGTAATAATTAATTAAATTGTGGGGGCAATATTTATAAATATATAAATTTATAATTAATTGATTTTTTTGAAGGTAGTCGTTACGCAGCTGGTTATGCCGTCGGCACCCTGTACGTACCCCAAGGGGAAAAAAACGGCACCAAAAAAAACACAACATGGCTTCGACGGCGGCTGTAGTGAAATGGCGGTATATAATTGTTAGTTTTGGAAAGTTAAAATTTTTTTTTTTTTTATTTTAACGGTTATATGTTTCCTTGTCGGGATATCTGCTGTGTAGAGGACATATAATATTGGCCCTAGCACGCTGCCTTGAGGAACTCCAGCTCCAACAGTGTAATCATCGGATATAGCGGTGTTGCACCTCACGACGAATTTTCTGTCGTGAAGGTAAGACTCCAAAATCTTGTGGGTGCTGTGGGGGAGCATTGTCTTGATCTTGTACATTAGACCTTCCAGCCAGACTCTATCGAATGCTTGAGAGACATCTAAAAATATGGCAGTACAGTACTCTCGTTTTTCGAACGCGTTCCGAATTTCGGATGTTATCCGGTTGACCTGCTCAATTGTTCCATGTTTTTCACGAAGCCCAAATTGGTGTGACGGGATTCCTTCCTGGATTCTCAGGTATGTGTTTATCCGATTCATTAGGCATTTTTCAAAGAGTTTAGATAGGCAAGAGAGTAGGCTTATAGGTCTATACGACGTGGGGATAGTGTGGTCTTTTTCCGGCTTTGCTATCATTATTATAATTGAATTTTTCCAGCTCACTGGAAAGTGGCCAAGTTTTACGATGGCATTAAATAGCTGGGTGAGAGTGCAAACGGCGCAGTATGGGAGCTCAATGATCATTTTGGGAGTTATGAGGTCGCAGCACGGGGATTTTTTCGGATACAATTGTCGTTTGATGATGTTAACGATTTCGTTGGGGCGAAACTTAATCGGCTCATGTTGAGGCTGGGGCTCATCTCATCAGCGAATTAACAAAACTGTCTACGTTGGCTTCGTCGCTGAGGTGAGGACTCAGATCAATGTGTGAGCTGATGTACTTCCTGTACTTAACCCAATTGGTTTTATGTGAGGTCAGATTTGATGATTGATCCCATGTTCCTGGGTGTTGGAGTAGAGTAAAAAGGACAGGCGAGTGATCAGATGAAAGATCCGAAAGGCATTCGGCGCATATTAGATTTTTAGGAATGTTTTTGGTAATCGCAAAGTCAATTAAATCGGGAAGTTTCTTTGGGTCTGCCGGCCAGTATGTTGGTGAGCCAGAAGAAGCATAGTCTAGCTTGTTCTTAGCTTTGATAATTGCATTATAGAGCTGCTTTCCTTTTGGGGTCACGAGACTAGATCCCCAGTGTGTGTGCTTGGCATTGTAGTCTCCTGCTGCTATGAAGTGGTCTCCGAGTGAGTTGAAAAACTGCATAAACTCATCTTCGGCTATGGTGAAGCGTGGGGGGCTGTATACGGCAGCTAGAGTTAATTGCTTGCCAGTATTTAGGTGTATATTTATTGTTGTGGCCTGTAGGTAGTTTTTTGCAAATTTCGTATGGTAATGGTGCTTGATACGGCTTCTGATTAAAATTCCAGTCCCGCCGTGTGCTTTACCGTCTGGATGATTTGTTCCATAGAATGAATATCCTCGTAGTTGGAAATTGTATCTGTTCGTAAGATGTATTTCTGAAAGCAGCATTACGTCGATTTGATTGTCTAGTAGGAATTGCGCTAACTCGAGTTTATGCTGCGAAACGCCGTTAGCGTTCCATGTAGATATTCGTAGGGAAGTCATTATTTGGATTGTTGTGAAACCAGCATTTCTATTAATAGATTTTGGATTCGCATTAGATCTTTCATAGTTGTACGCATAAACGACATGAACTCCGTAAGGCTTTGTTGTAGACTGCATATCATAGCTTCAAAGTTACTTTTTGGCTGCTCCGGAAGTTAATACTGCTGAGCCGTGTTTGGTTCTTGGTGTGCTGATTGCGGCAGTGAGCTTTTTGAGGCTGGGGTAGCCAGTCCTGATTTTAAAGCGCTTGCGTATGTGACATTTTTGTCAGAGTTTATAAGTCCTAGTGAGGATCTGGCTGCAATCAAGAAGAAGACTTCAGGGTTTAACCTGGAGGCTATGAACTGATTTTTTTGGGTGCGGTCAGTAAATCCCCTCTGGTGGATGCGACTTTTCAGCTTCTTAAGAACTGGGCAACCTCTATAGTTAGCAGTGTGATTTCCACCGCAGTTGCCGCACTTTTTCGAGTTTTGGTCATCTTTGCTCGCTGGGCAGTGTGCGGAGTCATGAAGCTCACCACAAACTACACAAACTGGGCGCAGTTTACAGTAAGACCTTGTATGGCCATATTCTTGGCAGTTCGCACATTGTACCGGGCCATTGCGTTTGTGCGGCTCCTCAACTGTAATTCTGCGGTGCAGCAGGAACTGAAGATTGTATATAGGGTGCACTTCGTATTTCTTGAGGGGCTTAATTTGTGGTTCGAGTTCAACCTTAAAGAGTGGCTGCGGCTTTCTATCCCTGTTAGAGATATTGAACACTGTCTTAGCGCTAAATCCCTTCTCTTGTAGCGCCTTTGTTATCTCTGCAGGCGGTACTTCGGGCTCTATGCCCTTAAGTACGACTTGCAAGCCCTTGCTGCTTTTTAGCTGATACGTATAAAAGTTCTTTTTTTTGTCGGTGAGGTATTTCGATAATACTCTGTAATTATCTTCAGACTTCGGTTGAACTTTTGTTTCCTGGATATTGCCCTTTACGAGTGGTATTATGTGAAAGTTGTCCTTGCCAATGAGCTCTATAATTTTGTTGACAAGAACGTTGGAACTTTTTTCTCGTATGTATATTGGCGGGGGCTTAGGCTTCCTTTTTTCGACTTCTGTAGATTCGGCGTCATCCTCATAGTCTGCCAAGATTTTAAAACGGTTTGAGTTCGTGGGCGTTTCTATTGCGGCTATGTTAGCATTGCCACGGGTTATTTTGCGTTGGGAGTTTAGGGGGCTCAGCTTCCTTTTGATTTGGATGTAGCGATCCATACCAGTCTGCACAGCCGGCTTAATATTTTCTTTGTTTTTGTTCTCTTTTTCGGGCAGCACAGCGGCTGAAGTATCAATGCTTGCGCTGCTAGCTGATGACGTCGTTAAACGCGCTGTCGTTACAGTAGCGGTTGTTGTTGTTGTTACGGTTGACGTTGTCAAAGAGGTTGCGGTGCTAGTTACTGCGCTCTTTGGCTGCAGAGACATCGATGGTAGCGAGGGGGAGCAAGAACGCGCTCTCACGCTCTCTACGTTTAAGAATTCGGTTAAGTTTGGTGTAATTGACCGTGTTTGGGATGGGCTTCCATTACTTTCGGTTGCTTTGAAAGTGAAGTAAGCGTTGTTTCTTTGTACTGAGAGCCGTCTCTCGTCTTGCTCACGTTGACGTTGTGTGCTAACGTCGTTTAGACTCATTGCAATCGAGGTTGATATTGTTCGAGTTTTAAATGTTATGTTTTATATTAATTGTTAAATTAATCAATATAAACATTAGCGATTTCATCGCTGAAAGCGTCTTTTCGCGTTTTTGTTGATTTACAAAACCAGTCACTGCACTTTTTTGATATTGTTGAATAGTTTTTTTTTTTTTTTTTCCGGAGCACAATAAATAAACGTCTGCATGCGACGACGATTAGCGCTAATTCCAGTCTTACCTTCATGACACAAAATTTGTCGTGAGGTGCAACACCGCTATATCCGATGATTACACTGTTGGAGCTGGAGTTCCTCAAAGCAGCGTGCTAGGGCCAATATTATATGTCCTCTACACAGCAGATATCCCGACAAGCACACGTCTAACAACCGATGACACAGCTATTCTTAGCCGCTCAAAATGCCCGATTCAAGCAACTGCGCAGCTAGCTCATCATATGGTCGATGTCGAAAAATGGCTGTCAGACTGGCGAATTAAAGTGAACGAACTAAAATGCAAGCATGTTACGTTCACTCTGAACAGGCAAAACTGCCCGCCGATAACATTAAACAACACTCTACTCCCACAAGCAAACGAAGTAACATACCTAGGAGTACATCTCGACAGAAGACTCACATGGCGGCGGCACATTGAAGCCAAAAGAACACACCTAAAGCTAAAAGCCAGCGGCCTTCATTGGCTTATCAACGCTCGGTCACCTCTTAGCCTTGAATATAAAGTCCTGCTGTACAACTCAGTACTAAAACCTATATGGATGTACGGCTCCCAGTTATGGGGGAACGCCAGCAATCATAATTCAAAGAGTTCAGTCGAAGATCTTGAGATCTTGATCACCGGGTCACCGTGGTACGTTTGCAACGAAAACATATACCGCGACTTAAACATTCTACCAGTCAAAGAAGCGATCGCAGAACAGAAGGTAAAGTACTTAACCAAGCTATCGGTGCACCCTAACCACCTGGCGAGAGGTCGAACAAGGTTGAGCAACCAATCACGCCTTCGTCGCAATGACTTACCCACCCAGCGACCGACCTGAGGGAGGCGCAACCAGAACGCAGTCTTAGTATACTGTTAGTTAAATTTTAATGTTAAGATTCGTCAACTTATTGTTAGTCTCAAAATTAAGAGTAGATTCAATTAATAAAAGCAAAGCTATAATAAAACAAGAAAGGAAAGCTAACTTCGGGCGGAGCCGAAGTTTATATACCCTTGCAGTTAAAACCGGATATATATCGCAAACATCGGATATAGTTGGCCGATCCTTATGGAAATAGGAAAATATAATCCAATTTATTACAATACAAAATCTAAAAAAAGTCCCAAACTTCTATCTTCAAAAATACGAAAGTTGATATTTCTACCAAATACCATTTCCGATCGTTCAGTTATATGGCAGCTATGGGATATAGTCGGCCGATCCTAATGAAATTTGGTAGGTTGGGTCAACTGACCAAAAATAGAATCTGTATTAAATTCCAGCTTTCTATCTTCAAAAACACGAAAGTTGGGTCATTTCCGATCGTTCAGTTATATGGCAGCTATAGGATATAGTCGGCCGATCCTTATGAAATTTGGCATGTCGTAATTTTTTGCCAAAAATAGCTCTTGTGTCAAATTTGAACTCTCTAACTCTAAAAACACCAAAGTTATACCATTTCCGATCAATCAGTTATATGGCAGCTATAGGATATAGTCGGCCGATCCGGGCCGTTCCGACTTATATACTGCGTGCAAAGGAAAGAAGGGTGTGTGCAAAGTTTCAAGTCGATAGCTTTAAAACTGAGAGACTAGTTCGCGTAGAAACAGACAGACAGACGGACAGACGGACAGACGGACAGACGGACATGCTCATATCAACTCAGGAGGTGATCCTGATCAAGAATATATATACTTTATAGGGTCGGAGATGTCTCCTTCACTGCGTTGCACACTTTTGACCAAAATTATAATACCCTCTGCAAGGGTATAAAAAAAAAAAATATGTTTCCTGAAATTGGAGGCAGAAAATATTTTGAATTATATGGACATGCATGCAAGTACGGATATATGTAAGGGCATGCGGGGCATATGTTGGCACAGTGGAGCGTTGATAAGTGAACTGTATAACTGGGGGAACAGAAAAGTTATGTGGTGTAAGAATTACACTGATTGGGGAAGAAAAAAAACAAATATTACGACAGCGGCGGACTGTTCGGTGAATTTGGAAATTCCGGAACTAATTCACACCTGCTGCCCAATATTAATTATGCCTTCTTTTTTTCACGACACAATTTCACTGTTCACTTGCGAATTTTTCGCGGATTAATTGCACCAAAAAAATATCTATGTGTGTATGTATGTATGTGGATGCACATATGCCTCGACCGTTGGCAAGCGAATGGATAACGGAGAGGACGAAAACGGCGAGGAATATGGGCAGCACACAAAACGGAGGCGGATGGAAAAATTCGGACTTGGAGTTGACACGGAGGGAAAAACAATCTGATCACTGCTGAAGACCGGCAAAGAGATGGAGACGGAAAAATGTACTTATCTTTTGGCGGAACAATGCCGAGAACTGCTCGTAGAAGAAAAATCCAGGAATTATCCGGCTCGAAGGACCAAATGTTTGTAGGAGGGCGTTACTGCCGCAAAAGATTCCAGAAGTAAAGTTGAAATGAAAAGTCGGGGGCGTCTTCGGTAAACTTAGAAAGAATAAACGATAAACGTAAATATAAACCAGAGAAGACGATCGACGACGGCCGACGAGAGAGGGAAAATGCATAGAGGGGCGAGCGCGGATGCGCTCTTCAGCACGGATGAGCTTTTAAGCGCGGGTGCGCTTTTCAGCGCGGATGCGCTCTTATGTTCAGCTGAGCGGCACAACGGCCCCTCACCTAAACAGTACCATATGCCAGTTGTTCAACGCGATGACAAGACTGGGCTACTTCCCAAAGAGGTGAAAAAAGTGATACCAATACCTGGAAAAGACCGATAAATTTTACTTTCGTGTCTATGAAAATTCTTTGAAAAATGCTTTCTAACCCGTGTCATACCATACTTCAGAAGACATAACAGTATTTACAGGTAAACAGCATAACATTCGAAATTCGAAGAACATTTAAAAATTGGAAATACTGCACTAAGGTATTTTTGGACGTCTCTCAAGCATTAGAGAAAGTATGGCTTGATGGCATAATCCATAAAACCCTAATATTGCTCCAGAGTAACACGCATAAACTCTTTAAGTCATATCTTTACAGCAGGATATTTGTTGTGAGATGCCATACTTTCATGTCAGCTGAAAATAACATCGAAGCTGGAGTTCATCAAGGAACGTTCTCGGGCCAACTTTATACTTTTTTTACCCCTAATAGTGGGGAATAATCTTCCAAAATTCCCTTACATAAATAAGGGGAAAAGCCCTATGCTGCCAATTACAAAAGCATCTCTTGATTAGGTTAGGCTTAGACGACTTTCAGCTCTGAGAGCTGACACACTTAGACCGTTTTTGGTGTCTTGTGATACCGTTTTAGAATCTTCCCTTCCCATAATTTCGGTATTTTGTTGGCATCTAGGACTGATGCCTCTGAGATGTCTGTGAGATATCTATTTCCTACGTGCTTCTGTCTAAAAGCTGCGGCGAAAATCATTGTGGGAAAAATTCATTTGCCTGTGATGCCTATGACTCTAAAAGCCGTGCTAATTCGAGTTCTATACATCCTTAGAAGTTGTGATATTCTTTTATTTGAGATGAGACACCAAATGTGGCGCTCCAACTGGCAATTTGAGACGGAATCCAACTGAGTTGTTTCCTGCTATTTATGGTTTTTTTGAGCCAAAGTTTGTAAGGTATACCAGTACCCCCCATTTCGGGTCGATGTGGTGTGGTCGTGCCTATACGGGCCAGTTCACCTGCTAAGCATTTTCCTGTTACGTCATTGTGACTAGGAGCCCAGATGAGGCTGATGTCATACTGTTGTGCCATCTCGTGATAAGCTGTTCTGCAGGATGAAACTGTTTTTGAGTTACTTCTGATCTTGTGATTACTTGTAAGTTGTGATCGATGGGATCGATTTTATGGCCGCATGTCTGTCGCGGAAAATCTTCGCTTCGCCGTTGGAGATGCCTGATATTTTGAGTTGTTGTAGTGTTTTTTTTTAATTGCCATCCTCTCAGCCTGGAAGAAGCTGCAGTGATCAGGAAATCTAAAGGAGACCTTGATGCCAAGCTTTTCGGAGTATACTCCTCTTACCAATTTTTTTCTAATTTTGAGCCGTCTATATAGAAGCTTACCGCGTTCTCTGGGTCTGAGAATGATGGTGCTGAAAGGGGTGTTTACGTGTTCCCTAGGAATACAGTAGTCTGTGCGGAAAGGGACTTGTAGATCGTTATGAGCTTCAAAAAAAACTTTGAGCAAAAAAAAAAAATTTCTTATCTCCTTGATAGAAAACTCACTATTTTAGTGCGCATTCAAACTTTAGAATTAATAAAAAAATGAAATATAAAACTAAGTTTTTTCGCTTGGTGAATACTATGCTCTCATTGTTTTGTCCTTCTTACGCAGACACTCAAATGTTAAACGTATGTGCATTTTGCACATCGCTGGTTCAGACACACTTTCGTATGATAATATTAATTTGTACACGTCCGTCACTTTTTGGGTTCGGTGACGATTTATTTGTCCGGAATGTCACAGAGATAGAAGCACGGGGGCATAGACAGTCCCTTTAACAAAATTGAGGGCCTTGCCATTCCCTCAATTCTTGCACTTGCCATTCCCTCAATTCTGTAAGACCGCAAAAAAAAATTGTATACAATAAAATATATGGTGATTGTTTTTGCCACTGTATGCTTTTTAGAACAATTATTTTTAAGTCAACAAGCCGGTTGGTAAAGCTCCACTTTGTAGGTTTGGTTCAGGTTCGAAATAGAGGTTTGCATGAATACAGTCGAAGCAGTATTTGGTGGTCTGACTCAAGGTTCTGACTTACTGAGTGAGACGTTGAGTAAAACGGATTTGCAATGCGAAGCAATGCACGAATGAAAATCAAGCAAAGCAAGTACGTCAGAACAGATTTGAGTGAAAATTGGTAGGGAGGTAGTTTAGAGCCAGTAGACGGACATAGGATACTTTTTATCCCGTTCAATAGCGGGAATTATACTCCTCCAAAATCGCTGCACTTATAGTAATGAATAACAGTAAGTAGGCTGTGAGCGTAACGTATCGTACATTTATGTGTATGTCATATGTCTCTAAAATAGGGCCCTGCCGACCACTTATCTAAAGTCAGCAATGCCAAGAAAACGCAATTGAGCCAATTTGAGTTCCAACGGTCAATTCTAAAGCCGCGGGAACTATAAGAGCACGAAGATCAGTAGAACAAATCGAAGAAGATAATTAAATTGAGCATGGCGCAGTTACGTAAATCACAATCGAATGAGGCAAGAGATGAACGTAATTAACAAAGACAACTGCATCGAAGAGAAGTGCTCAGATTAAAAGTTATAAGTAGAATTAACCAACAAGTTCTTCCAACAAGGATTTCATCGAGGATTTACATGATTTACTATTTCTTTGACTAGCATTCCAGATTCCTGATTCCTTATGTTGAATATTCTGCTTATTCCAAAGTGATTATTGGTACTTTGGAAAAAGAATGCCTGTATTTTCATGCACTCAAATTTGAAAATGAGCCAGTTGCTCATCAGGAACAGTACAACTACCCGAAATTGGAACAACACCTAAACCATTGAGCGGCATACTTCTCGGTACAGATCCAGATTCTACCCTGTTCCTTGAAGTTAATTCGTACATTCAATGTATGCTTCCAAATGACATCGTTTTTACTCATCATAGATATGAATCGTGAGCTACAGTACGATACTGTAGATATGACAGGCATTGTTAGTCGCATTACTCGACTACTTAACGACGAACAAAAAAGAACAAGCGAGCATTATGCTCGCAGATGCGGCAGGACAAGGATTTTTTTTATGCACCAGGTGGAATGTGAAAAACATTTCTTATTTTGTTACTTCTTGCCGAGTCATGATTAAACAAATGGCATCGCATTGGGCATTGCATTTTCCGGCATTGCAGCAACTTTATTAGATAGAGGCAAAACAGCTCATTCAGAATTTAAGCTGCTATTGAACATTCAAAATAATCCAGATGCAGTGTGCAATATAAAAAAACAATGTATGGGAATAGTGCTGAAACAATTTAAAATAAATATTTTGGATGAATGCACTGAATGTCACGTAAACATTCGCTTGAGGCATTGGATTGGACATTTAAGGATATAAAAAACAAGGATAAACTATTTGGCGGCTCTTTTTTACTCCTCTCAGGTGATTTCAGACAAACTCTTTCCGTTATTCCACTTTCAACGTACGCTGATTAAATTAATGATTGCTTAAAATCATCGCGACTGTGGCGTATTGTTGAAAAATTACAACTGACGAAGAATGTGCGCGTTCAAATTCTTTGGGATCCATCCGCCGAAATTTTGTTTTAGGTTGTTTTCGGCAATTGGCGCTCCCGCCCGTGAGGAGCGCGTCGTGGTGATGCTTTCTCGCTGTTTAGACTAAAGGCGTACGTCAGCAACTTGTGGTCGGTGAAAATTATAAAGTTTCTGCCCTTCTGCGCGTACTTAAAGTGCAAAATAGCCTGATAGATAGCAGTCAGCTCTCTATCGTGGGTGTTCTTCTTGTGCGTCGATGTCAATTTCTTGGAGAAGAAACTCAGTGGTTGTGTCGATGATCTGAAGTACGACGGAACCCATTGCGTCGGTGCCATTTAGTATAACAACGTAGCGTTTTGCAAGCTCGTTCTTGCCGGCTTCTGGAGACCATAGTATAGGGATTTTATCTTTTTATTGCCTTGGATCAGCGTCTGGAGTGTGTGTTGGTTCTCGGCTGCTCGTGGGATAAACGGACGATAGAAGTTTACCCAGACCCAGAAATTTTTTCGTTTGTTAGCAATAAGTAGTTTCTTGAAGTGCCGAATGGCGTCCACTTTGGCTTCGGATGGTTTCAAGCCGTTCTAGCTAATGCCGTGGATTTACAGAATTGGCACTTTTCGGCAGAAGGGCCTTTCGAAGGCGTTCGTGGATCATGTGGAGGTGCGTTACAGGCTAAACCGGTAAACCGGTGTTTACTTGCTCCAAGTTTCTGTAATCGAATTTTTTGAGAAACTTCAGTTTTAACTTAAACCGTATCGCTTCTCGTGTGCTGCAATATATTTGAATGCGAATTAATAATTTGTTTAAATTCAATTCCAAGCATAGCTCAGCTCTACTTCTTCCCCGTCTTATCGCATGTCTGCATTTTTCCTTTGCACTCTCCATAGCTCCTGCTTCGGCTTCCTATTTGGTTCAAGGTAAAGGGTTTTTTAACTTTTTATATATTATATTTTTTTCTTGTATTCTTAATTAATAATATAGAATTTAAACTGGTCTGTTCTACGAAGTCTTGTAACAAATCAATCCCCTCATCCCAGCCTACCATCCATTGCTGGCTATGTAAGCCTCCCAGCCTACCATCTCAGCCGTCAATAACGCAGCCGCTCATACCTTTGGCCACCCTAAGAGCTAGAACTGAGAACAATTCGCCGTCCGAATTTCTCAAGGAAAATAAGCAATTGTCTGATATTTCCTCCGAGGTATCCCTTCAAGTGATACCACAGGTCCTAGTAAACGAAACCCCCGTCAGAGTCACCCAAAAGGTTATTCCACTGCCCGGACCACCGGCACAGACTAATGCTGCAGTTCTCGTACCTGCGACACCAAAACCATCGAAACATATATTTGTTTTTCGGCTTGCCCCCGATACTTCAGAGATTGATATCTAGGCTTATAACAAAACCAAAACTAAAGCCGATATAAAGGTGGAGGACATAGCGAAATGTAAATATAATTATGTAAAACGCACGTCTTCTTCAAGATTCGTGTGCCTGCGCTTATGTTCATGACGATTTGTTCACCCAGTTTTTGGACAGAGAACATTTTCGTCTAAGAACATCAGCCTAGTTCTAAAAAAAGTAGCTAAAAAAAGTTTTAAAACCAGTGGGAGTGAAACTTCCCCACATTTGAAGCACTGACCCACCTTTCGCCTCTTCTTCGTCCACTAACCCAAAAATCTAGTATCGTCACTAACACTTACCTATCAAAATACTAGGGGGCTACGTAGCAAACTTCCCAAACTATATTCTAATAGTTCTTTCTTTGCAACCCATATTATATCTTTTACAGAAACTTGGTTAAGGAGATCCGAAGTTTTTCCAAGTAAGTACACCATTTTTAGACGGGATCGACCTCTTGCCACTCTTGCTAAAGAGGTGAAATCACAAGAGTTTGGTGACATAGAATTTATTTGCATTAAAATCATTTTGGCCGCGAAATCTTTATACATTACATGTTCATATATACCGCCCTAATATCCCTGAATTAAAGGGGTCCAACGTCGATAACTCACCATCTTTTTTTTTTTTTTTTTTTTTTTTCCTTATTACTTCTCTTAGGAGCTTAGGGCCTCTACAAGGGCTCTCCACCTAACTTTATTTGCCGCTGTTTGCTTTATTGTGTCCCAGCTGATGTTCTTCCGGGATATTTCTAGGAGTGCTGTACGGCGCCAGGTCATCTTTGGGCGACCCACTCTTCTGCTTCCTTGTGGGTTCCATTCCAGAGCCATCCTTACGATGCTTCCTGGTTCCTTCCTCAGAGCGTGGCCAATCCATTTCCATTTCCGTTTCTTTATTTGTTCCTGGATTGGGACCTCTCCTGTGCAGTGCCATAAGTCCTCATTGGCTATTCTATCTGGCCAGAATACCCCAAGTATTATTCTTAGGCACTTATTGATGTAAGCCTGCAACTTCATCAATATCCTTTGAGTGGTCAGCCACGTCTCCGATCCGTATAGCAGTATGGATTTTACACACGAGTTGAATATGCGCAGCTTTGTTTTTCTGTTTGTCTGCTGGTTTCTCCATACTCGGTGTAGTCTTCCAAATGCAGACCTCGCTTTGCGCAGTCGGTTCTCCACATCACTTTCCACTCCACCATTTGATGTTATGATAGTACCGAGGTAGGTGAAGCTGTCCACGAAGTCGATGGTATTATCTCCGATTGTGATGTTGTTTGTGTTGGAGTTGTTGATCCGCATAGCTTTCGTTTTTGATGCGTTGATCTTTAAGCCTACTGCGCTGGCTCGGATCTCGAGGTCCCTAAACTCACCATCTTATCACCTTATAATTCAGTCGATAACTTATCACTTATTACCCTATGTCCCTAGGTCAAATTAACCATGTTAGAAATTCGTTAGGTCGGCTTTTAGGCTTATGCTTTGTACCTGATCCCGATGGTACCGCTCTCTCCAGAGCTTTCTCCCTGAGGATCCATATCACCCCACGCTGGAGGTGTCAATCGAAACCATTCCTGGTATCGATCAGATGGCTCCATGAGTGGAAAATAAGTTTCGCTGTTTCCGTAAAGCTTATTTTCACAAATTTAATATCCTTTTCGATACATATGATTGGACCCATATTCTGGCGTGCCCCAATCCTAATGTCACCTTAGAAAAATTTAATTGTAATTAAAATACATTTTTTGACTCCTGTGTGCCAAGGAAATATCCGTCCGCTTCAACAAATCCTCCTTGGTTTACAAGGTGCCTCACTAACCTAAAAAATACTAAAAATAGGCTCTTACTTAAATATAAAAAAACCTGCAGTAGTATTGATTTCTCAAGATATCTACTAGCTCGGTCAAATTTTACCGTTCATAACGCTGAATGTTACAGGAATTATATTCGTCGCTGCTGTATAAAATTTACTCAGGATCTGAAGCAGTTTTATAATTTTGTAAACACAAAGCGTAAACATGTATCTTTCCCACCACGGCTTACGTTTGAAAATTCATCTGCGACCTCTGATTAGGTCATTGCCGATCTATTCGCAGAATTTTTTTGAAACTACTTATTCTCTGCCTAAATTGACCGATCAGATTTACGCATACAACATTCAATCAGCAAATTTTATTTTCTGCCCGTTTTTCTCCGAGAATAGCTTATTATCTGATCTTCTAAGGGTCAAACCCATTTATTCGCCAGGCCCCGATGAAGTACAGACTGTGTGCTAAAATACTGTGCCACGGCTCTGTGCAAACCTCTTCTATGACGTTTCAACTTATCTTTGGAAACCTCGATTTTTCCCCTTAACCCTCTAATGCCACTTTCCACAATAACGCAAGAAATTAAATGAAATAATTTTTTCTAAATTGATTTGTGCTTTCTTAACTCAAAAATGCTTTTAAAAAGAACGTAGAACCTTTTTTTTACCTGTAAGGTGAGAAAAACTGAATAGGTGCCTGAATCAAGGCACCCTTAGGCACTTGAGAGTAAAAAGAATCAATTTTGTTTTGCCATGTAAAATTTTATTTTTTGGTATGATACTCTAAGAAACAGTTTTTATTAGATTTGCAACATAAATGTAAGTTGCATTTAGGGCAAATGCATTGTGTTTGTGATGTTTTGCATAATTTGCAACGACGTTTTCCAATCTCTCGCTCCAACCAATGAGGAAAATGGTTTACCTGATCAAAACGCAAGCTTGATATAGGGTGCTTTGATTTTTTTCCTTGTTTAAGGCCAAGCTGTGGTGATCGGTGAGACAGTGGAGACTGTGCTGTTTGATCTATCCGAGAGGATAATGAGTTTATAGTTCGCACTAGCTGAGAGCACGGCGATCTATATGTAGATGGACGACCTGGTAAATTTTTGCATTTGTATGTTACCATACCTGCGGCCACCGCTTTTCTAAAATCTGGGAGCTCCAACATTTTTTCCTTGTTCGCCTCGTTCGCCATTTGTATACGACTGTATAATATATAAGAGTTCGTTACTGCCATATCAATTAAATGATAAAAAATTCGAGTTGCGGCATCCCGAGTTTTGGCTCTAATATGGTAACGGCCCATTAAACCATCCATAAGGTCTACGCCGCCCATGTGAGCATTATACTCCTTAACAATTTGGGGGCAATCAATTTCAACGTATTTTTTAGATTTTCTGTCGAACCGTGGAATTTTTTATGTTCCTTGACGCGGATCCTTCCTTGCAAATGGTTTAACTCCCACATATGATGACAAGAAACGAACGGCTTTGCTGTCTTTCCACAGAACATTTGTTATTTCAATTCCATATGAGCAACCTACGTACTCAATCATAGAACCTCTTGGCAATTTGTTGATGGTCCCTTCATTCGGTAACTTACAATTGGGGATACGATTTGCTCGAATCGTGCCAAGACTGTAAATACCTTTCGCACGTAGATACACCATCAGAGGCAGTGAGGTATAAAAATTGTCAAAGTAAATAATATGATTTTTAAAACTTTGAACGCTTTGTGTCAGACGGACAACAATGTTAGCCGAAGCACCAAGATCTGGGTGACCAAGCAAGATCACATTATCTCCTGCACCGCTGTATACTTCAAAGCGGTATGCGTAGCCAAACGAATCGCATAGTACAAATAGTTTGATACCCCACTTGTGTGGCTGAGGAGGTGAAAGTTGACGGTTGCACAGTGCGGACGCACCGCGGGCGCGCTCCGAGTAAACGTAGTTTTTCCCGGTCGTGCTGCAATCGTAAAGTGTAAACAAGACGTCAGGTGACCTTTGCGAGACGCAAGCTATGCTCACCTGTCTCAGGAGGAGTGTTCCTAGAACGCTGGTGGCATCTGCGCCGATCCCGACTCCTAGGTCAGGGGCGAAAGGGGTAAGCAGGGCCTCTCTTGCTTGTTCTCCGCTACTCTCTCCCCGTGGTTTCCTCTGCCACTGTTCCGCGGGAAAATCCGCGGCAAACACTTGGCGCTGGTAGAGGTCGCGGCTCCCTATAAACAGCTACAGATCTACAGTGCTGGGAAACGACTGTCCCCCACTGACCCCCCCCTCCGGTAGAGGGCGCCAGTTAGCGTATGCCGACGCCGGCAGAGGGCGCCTGTAGCAGTTTTTAGTTTCCCCCCCGAGCGAAATAGAGCATACACCAAGGCGCGGCGTACGCTCCATCACCGCTCCATCAGCGCAGGACGGAAGGCGAGGGTGGTGACAAACGGTGTTAAAGGTCGCGGAGCAGACTAAATGCCAACCCCACCGCCTCGGCGGTACACACGTGAAATGGGGCACTGGCGACCGAGTAGGGGCGGTATAACCCCCATCGTAGCTTCGATGGATGTCCCTCCTTCTCCTTCGTCCCTCTCACCCATCCAGATAAACCCACGCTGCGTCTGACCCACAATGGGCGGCGGCGTGGTCTGCGTCTGCGCCACATTGGCCGGCAGCTATCTCACCTGGCAGGAGGTATAAACTGCAAAAAACCTGGCAGCAGGTATAAAATGCGACTTAAACAAAACGGAATGGAAGACAATAACAAAATTACTCCAGGTGGCACCCACAATAGTGGAAATCCACCCGCGGGAACCCCCGCGGTTAGGGCAAGGATTCTGGAGGCCCTACCTTACATGCTAAAAAAAACTGCTCCACCGGCGGCGCACTTGGCCGGCGACGCAGAACCAGCTACAAGTGAGACCCTAGAGGAGCTCCAGGCTTTCGGGCGTGGAAATAAAATAAAGAGAACCCCCCCCAAGCAGACAGGGAGCGATCACACCCCAAAGAGGCATCGGGACGAGCAGTCACCGCCAGGAAATTCCCAACCGGAGAAAAAATCCAAAATGCCGCTAACCCCCATAGACGAGATGGGCGCGATCCTGGAGGACCTTTTGGCTAAGGTGAACGACCAAAAGGTACGAAGCATTAACCAGGTCATGAAAAACTCCTTCGCGAGACTGAAGGAATTGCAGGAGCTGCTGAGGGACCAGAACTTCTTTCCCCCGAGCCAGGAAGGAAGGGCCAGGTGCGGCTGCAGCGGGGAAGCACCGGGCTGCAGTAGTTCTCGAGTCGAGGAAGCTACTCAGACCTCACCGGAGCGAGCGTCTTTCAGCCAAGTTGCTAGGACGAAACGCCCACGAGAGCTGCCTCCACCTAATAGGGCAAACCAAAATGGCAAAAAGGACCCCAAGATAAGCCAGCCCAAGAAGAGCCGCCCCGACGTGCTCATAATAACGGGGAACGCAGGATCCTCATACAGCGATGTCCTCAAACTGGTTACCCGACGGCAAGATGGCAAACTCAATGATGTCAGCCAAAACGTTAAAAAGATTAGGCGCACGGCAAAAGGCGATCTCCTGCTGGAACTGGCAGCGAAAGATGCAAACGCTCTCAAGATGCGACAGACCCTTTCCCAGGTGCTGGGCGAGGCAGCGAGCGTTCGTGCGGTCACAGGCGAGACCACCATCGAGATCCGCGACCTGGACGACCTTACCACGAAAGACGAAATAGTGGCAGCTATTAAAGCCCGAACGAGCGGACAGGAGGAGGCAATCAGGGTGAAGTCCCTTCGCCCTGGCTTCTCTGGAACGCAAGTAGCCTTTTTGGGAGTGGAGCCGAGCCTGGCATCGAAGATCCTGTCCGAAGGCAGGATTAGGATAGGATGGACCATGTGCAGGGTCAGGGAGCGCTCGGCCCAGCGTCGCTGCTTCAGATGCCTCAGTTTCGGGCACATCGCCGCTTATTGCAAAGAGCGAACCGACAGAAGCAACTGGTGCTTTAGATGCGGTAAGCCAGGTCACAAGGTAGCTTCCTGCACAAACGCGGCTGAGTGCTTCCTCTGTGCAGTTGCAAACAACGCAGAGCGTGCCCACGTAGCTGGCAGTAAGAGATGCCCTCTCGGCAAACTTGATGCAGCGACACAAAGCAGAGTATGAGGATCATTCAGATCAACCTAAACCACTGCGAAGTAGCCCATAGCCTACTCGAGCAGGTTTTAAGAGAGAAGCGGGCAGATATAGCCCTAATAAGTGAGCCGTACAAAAAAGTCGAGACGCAAAGCTACATCCTGGACTCCTCCAAGACAGCGGCTATTTGGGCGCCAGGCGGACAACCCGAAAGTATACAACCCAGAGTAGGCTTCGTCCGGGCCAAAGTGGGCGCGTTCTGGCTTTATAGCTGCTACCTCCCCCCGCGCCTAACACTGCAGCAGTTCACCCACACACTAGACGAGATCGCCCAGGACGCAAGGCACAGATCCCAGGTGGTGATCGCTGGCGATTTCAACGCCTGGGCGGAGGACTGGGGCTCATCGCGCACCAACGCTAGGGGTCGAACCCTCCAAGAGACCTTTGCGACTCTTGACGTAGCCCTGCTGAACACCGGCTCCCAAAACACGTTCAGCAAGGCGGGGTATGGTTCAATCGTGGACCTTACCTTCTGCAGCAGTGGTTTGTTTCGGAGGACGACGTGGTCCCTCAGGGATGACTACACTGCGAGCGACCACAAATACATAGTCTGCGACATAGAGGATAGAGAGCAAGCTTCTACAGCAGCGAAGCCTCCAAGATTCAACCCGGCTACATTACAACCGCTAAAATTCGCACAGGAACTAAGGATTCCAGATCCTTCAGGCGACGTCGAATGCGATGTTCACAACACCATGGCTGCGGTTCAACAGGCCTGCCGAGCCAGCATGAGGAGTAGCCGTGGGAATTCGAGGCACCATGAACCGGTGCCCTGGTGGTCCCCGGAGATAGCCCATGCGCGCAGAGAGTGCCTCCGAACCAGAAGGTTGCACCAAAGAGCCAGAGGAAGGCCGGACTTCGAACAAAAAAGAGAGGACTTCGCGGCAAAGAGGAAGATTCTGAAGAAGCTGATAAGGGAGGCAAAGACTAAGTGCTTTCTCGAGATGTGCGACGCTGCAGAGCAAGATCCGTGGGGATCGGCCTACCGGACAGTGGTCAAGAAAGCGAAGCAGGCAAAGCCGATCGCTCCAAAAGATGCCGAAACAATGAGAGCCATCGTGGAGCACCTCGTCACGAAGCAGCCGAGTGGAGTGGAGTCTCCTGGGCCAAGTGGAGCAAGAGAACCTGCCGGCTCTACGCCGGCACAGGAAATAGGCGCCCTAGAAATCGTAGAAGTCGCTAAGGCTATCCAGGTCGGAAAAGCTCCTGGTCCAGATGGGATCCCAGACATCGCAATCAAACTGGCGATGACTGCGTGCCCGGACCGGTTCGCCAGGCGTTTTCCCTAGAAGATGGAAAGCACAAAGCCTGGTCCTCCTCCCAAAGCCAGGCAAGCCGCCGGAGGATCCGTCATCCTTAAGGCCGATCTGCCTCATTGACCATGCCGGCAAAGCCCTAGAGCGCTGCATATGCCGGAGGCTCCAGGAGGCCGTAATCAGCGCGGGAGATCTCTCCCCATTACAATTCGGGTTCAGGGAACACCGTTCCACGGTCGACGCAATTTCCTTGGTCAGGAGGATTGCAGCCAAGGCAATCGAGGGGACCAGATGGGCGGGCGGAAGCAAGGAGTACTGCCTGATCGCCACACTGGACATTAAAAATGCCTTCAATTCAGCCAGGTGGGATGTTATAGTGGAGGCGCTGCGAAATCTCGGAGTGCCGACTAGCATTGTGGAGATCATAAGGTCGTACCTCAGTGATCGCACTATTAGGTACGAGACGACCTCAGGCATCCGAGAGCATGCGGCCTCCTGTGGTGTCCCTCAAGGCTCAGTTTTAGGCCCAGCCCTTTGGAATCTTATGTACGACGGGGTCCTCAGACTCGACCTCCCGGAACGTACACATCTAGTTGGATTCGCGGACGACATCGCGGTAGTCGCCGTGGCCAAGACGATTCAGGAAGCAGAGGAGCACTGCAACGCTGCAATTGCAAACGCCATCAGTTGGCTGGAACAGGTAGGGCTAAGTCTAGCCCACCACAAGACGGAGGCTGTCCTGATTTCGAGCAGGAAGCGAGTGGAGACGGCTTCAATCAGCGTGGGAGGACATGTGGTCAAATCAACCAGGGCCATCAGGTACCTTGGAGTAACGCTGGACACAAGGCTTAGCTTCAGGGAGCACTTCGCAGTAGCAAATCGCAAGTCGTTTACTTCTCCAGACCGTCTGCAGCGCAACGATGCTCTACGCAGCCCCCGTGTGGGCTGATGCAGCCAAAACAAGGTCGTATACCAAAGGTCTGACCAGCACATATAGACTGTGCGCCTTAAGGGTGTGCTCGGGCTACCGCTCGATCTCCGACGACGCAGCTCTCGTCATAGCAGGCATGGTGCCACTCGACCTGCTCGCGGCGGAGCGTAAAGAGCTATATCAGGCTCTAGTAGCGCTGAACGGGCAAACTCCGGCAGCGACACGCCGTCGGCTTAAAGAGATCTCGAGAGCTTCGAGTATACAGAAGTGGCAACAAAGGTGGGACGAGTCGACCAAGGGACGGTGGACCCACCAACTAGTCCCCGACCTCAAGAATTGGCTACAGAGAAGTCACGGAGAAGTGAACTTCTGGCTCACGCAGGTCCTCAGCGGCCACGGATGCTTTAGGAGTTACCTCTTCAAATTCGGACACGATGATGACCCAAGGTGCGCTGAATGCGGGGTTGATGAGACGGCGGAGCATGTGGTCCTGGACTGCCCACGTTTTTCGATCCCCAGGCGGAGACTCCTAGGGGAAGTGGCGACGGCGGACGTCATCGGAAGGAGGTTGCTGGAGGACGCCCAGTTCTGGGCAGACTTGAGCAGCTTCGCCGCCTACATGATGAAGGAGCTGAGAAGGCTAGAGCGACTCCGAGCGGAGGCTAGGCTAGCCTAGGCCAACTGTAGTGGGGCGCATAAGCACGCCAATTTCCTGGCCCTGCGAAGCAAAGCCTAGCGGCATTACCGCAGGGGACAGGGACCTAGTAGACACTTTTTTCACTTTTTCTTTTTCACTTTTTCTTTTTTGTTAGAGCTTAGTTTTAAGTCTTTCTTTGTTAATAAACGATTAAAAAAAAAAAAAAACTTGTGTGGCTTATTTGGCATGTATTGGCGCAAGTGGTGCTTCATTTTTGTGCTGCACATTTGTTCATCAACACAAAGGCGGGCTTGTTTGGGCACCGAGTCGAACCGTTGATTCAAGTAATCAACTAGTTTTCGCGTACGAAACAATGGATCGTAGCCTGGTTGACCCTTTTTAATGCGCTGGCTCTCATCACACAGAGAGAAATACTTTTTAATTGTCTCAAATCTGTGTCGGGTCATGCAATTTTGAATGGGTCCGAACGCATTTTGTCCCCAATAACTCCTCAAATTCGGATAGCGGTAAATCGACATGTAAATTAGAATGCCGATGTAATGATGAATGTCATCGATGGTAATTTTGAAATTATTTGAGATGTTGTCAGTTAAAGCTGCGCGCATTGTTTCCTCGACAATCATTTTCATAATTTCTCCACCAAAAAAGTAGCAAAATATCTCAAATGGAGTTTCCAGCCCCTTAATTTCTTCTGTAAGCGAGGAATCTCCTCAAAAGGCTATACAGTTTACATGCAACTGCATCGATTGCTCCCTCCAGAGAATCTTAGTGGGTTCCTTTGTAATCGATTCAAGACCTACCCATATATAAATTATTAATCACTTATATAAAAAATCTCAGTTATATTTGTTTACCAGCAGCATTAAATCCTCCAGTATTTGGTAAATATTCGCATCCCGAATCTTCTATAGTTGGCAATGGCGATCGAGGACGTTTTGTAGCCTTTCCAGTAGACTTAGGATCCTGGGCACTATTTAAAACATTTTCCTTATTGCCAACTATAAAAGAGACAGAATCGGCTTCCTCTAATGCAGCGTTTAGAGCTTCCACCACATTTAAATCATTGTCCTCGTCGTCACTAAAAATATTTGAGACCTCCTCATCTGACGGGACTGACTCAAATAATTTCATTAACTGATCATCTGTCAAGTCGGATAACTTGAAGCGCTTTCGATTTGCCATATTTAATTTAAGAATTTTTATTAAGAAAAACCTCTTTAAACCATTGCAGATTGCAAATAATTTAACCAATTACATATGTGCATATCTGTAATATTTTTTTAATACTAAATTAACTTACCTCTCAGTAAAAAATTAATGGTTTGGTTTAGTTTTATATTTTAACTTTTATATTCAAAAGAAATCCCACTTCACTGCAGCTCAAATTTCACACGCGGCGAAACACATGTTCTGTGCAAGTATAAACAAAAAGTACCGTTAAAAGCTTCTGAGCGCTTTCAAAGCTTCTATACATAATTGAGCATCTATTCTTAACGGCTAAAAAATATTTAAACGTAGAAATAGCGTTTATTATTTTTAAAATTGTAAATAATGTAATGAGTGCCTCAAGGCACTCTTGGGGCTTAGAGGGTTAAGTGGATGGAATCTTTCATAATTCCTTTACATAAAAAAGGGAAAAAGTTCGATGCCGCCAATTACAGAGGCATCTCTCAATTGTCGGCAATTCCAAAGTTATTGGTTTCCAAATGGTTTGCCCCCTGCTTTAACGAACTCTCTAGTTCTTATGTATGCAGATGATGTAAAGCTTTGTCTTCAAATCTTTGGAGAAAAAGAAGCAAAAAAAGAAGAAAGAAGAAGCTTTGTACAAATCCATCTCTGCCCATGCAGTCTTCAGTCTGACCTTCACAACTTTCAAAAATGGTGCTTAGCTTACGATTTAATACTTAATGGATCAAAATGCAAGCATATGTCTTTTCATCGTTCCTGCCATCTGCAGGCTACGTATCCTTTCTATGGGATTGCCTTAGAAAAATTAACACAGGTTAAGGACCTCGGCGTCCTATGAGACATTAAACTTAAATTTGTCGACCATATTTTCTTAATGGTTAATAACACTAGAGCATTCCTTGGTTTTAAGGAGTCCTAGCTGATGCTCTAATTCAGTGTTGCTCATCCCATTGCTCTCGCTGCCCATTTGTTTTTGCAAATGCTCATGCATACGGAGTTGTGTACGACTGTTCACGCCATAAGGTTCCGTTGCTCACGTCATAAGCTTCGTTGGTCAAAGCATACGCAAGGGGCAATTACAATAACAATTTTTTGTGTTTTCCCTGTTCTCCTCAATCATGCTAATCCGAATGCATTTTGTTGTTGGAGGGCCGAAAACATTTCACTGCAAGAAATTCATTCTTGTTTTTGTTTCTGCCAAAATACTCGACCTGAAGCGCTGAATTTGTTATTCGCAGAACATTTTTTTTAAGTAAGAAGCTCTGCATTATTTGTCGTAATATAATAATAAGCTGTTGTAAAAAATGTTGTGCCTTTTTATAATTGCTGTAATAAAATATATATTTTTTTATTATATTGATATTTTTAAACCCCTTGTGAATGTTACTATAATTTTATTTTCAGTGGACCCACATGGATGGGAAAAAAATACTCGCACCAATGTATTGATGATTTTTTGCATTGGTATGGGAGTTTGCTCTTCCGTATGCAGAGCTTGGGCACCACTGCTCCAATTGATGCACAAGCCATTTCAAAAATTCTGAAAGACCGCGAAGAAAAAAAAATTGCTGTTTTGGAAATATCTTGTGGTTCCACAGGGATCTGGTGATATGATTTTTGCAGGTCGATTTTCGAGCAAATCTTCTTAGCGTATGCTAGATGCTCGTTACAGCCAGGATATCGTTACGGAATAGGATATCGACCTGGCACTATTTCGTTGTTCAGTGCTCGGTAGTCGACGCATGGTCGTCACTCTCCATTTGCTTTCTTCACCAGGTGCAATTGGCTGAACGAAGTCGAGGCCCTGTATGACGGCGTTTGGTAATTTAGGGGCGACATATTCCTTTCTCGATGAAATAGGAGGACTCGGATTTGCAGCTTTGAGTTTATAGAGCGCTAGTTGTCATGCAAGGGCGTAAGTCGAGATTGGTCGAGATAAAATAGGATAATTGTAGGATAAAATCTAGTTGATTTTACGTTGAGGCGCGTGGCGCGTGATCCCAGCAGCGTAGTTCGATCGATGAGTTTGTGTCGTTTCATTCGACAACTTAATCAAAATTTTTAAGGAAATCGGATCAAATTTACGATTTGGATCCACGCTAGGATCGTGTTAAAGTTCATTTCGTCTGAGGTTATTCTCGCCAGAACGTATTGGGCTTTGATTTGCGATAGCCATAATTCTGGGTGTTCGGGACAAAACGGCGGTATTTAAGCAGCTACGCGGTTAATAACTGCGTCGAAACCGCGAGTAACGGTATCGAGAAGGATATCAGCGTCGTCTTGGGGGGTGTCGTTGTTTGCCATTGTAACCAATGGTGCTCGCGTGTATATAGTGATCACGTCAGGGTCACCAATGTTCGTGTATTTACTTATCACTTTATACATATATGTACATACATAAAACTATACAAATGATCAAGAAACAAATTACACAGTGCGACAGTGATCAAAATCCCTCAAAATCTTAATTTATTTAGAAAAAACAGTTTTTCGGGACTTTTTTGCTCTCAAAAATTCCTTACCGCATAATTTTAAGCGGATTTTAAAATTTCCGACGTTTTTTAATAAGTAAATTTTGTAGCTTTTGAAAAAAAAAATCTTAAATTAATTAAAATAAAAAGGATAAAATTTTTACACAAGAAACTGACATTTTTGAATTTTTGTCGTGTTTTTCGGACTTTGACGCTATTTTTTCGGTACAACTTACAAGATATGCTATCATTTTTGATACATATCAATATTGTCTTATTAATCCTGAATAAAACAAGACCAGTTTATATACAAGATAAAAAAAAGAAGTCAGTGCAATTTTACTAGCGCTCCGGAGTAAAAGTGTGTAAAAAAAAGGAATAAGCGAAAGCAAAGGGCACACTATTGCTTCGGAACGCCAGCAGGATTGCACTGACTTCCCAATAAAATTGGTCTCGTCTCGCACTGTAGCGCTGTCTCGCACGGTCTCGAAACTGTCGCACTGTGTTATCAAAAACGTAGCAGTAGCGGCGGGTGCAGCTGTCGAAATCGTTAGGCGAGAGTGTGTTTAAATGGTGGAGATAGACTCCCACAATATCGATACTCGCGTGAGCTATCGAGTTTGTTCGTGCTAAAACCTAGTACTCTGACGACGAAAATCCGCTGTCACACGTGTTACAGCGGCCGAACTCCATATAAAAAAAAACGGTTCGTGCTAAAGCCTAGTACTCTGACGACGAAAATCCGCCGAACTCTATATAAAAAAAACGGTGCGAAAAAGGGCAGAAGAAGAAATTTTTGCCACCTAGATTTTGCCGGTACTCTGACGACGAAAATGATGGCTATTAAATTGAATGGCGTTGTCTCGCACGGTCTCGAAATTGTCGGACTGTAACCGAAAATCTCGGGGTGTAAATCATTTGATTTATTTTGACACCCCAAACATGGAGCGAAAATTGAAAGAGAAATATTAGAGAGAGAGAGAGAGAAAGAGAACAGCTGTTTAGTATTACCCTTTTTTCCTTAATTTTTTTGGTCACACTAGCTCGGTAGCCAAAAAAAGACCGATTTCTCTAGCACACGTGTGACAGCGGATTTTCGTCGTCGAGTACTAGGCTTAACGAAAGCTGATGAGGATCGCCATATAATTAATTTATTTTATTTTTCAATGACTGAATTCAGAAACATAATTTTGTCTATTGTATCAGATACATCGTTTGTAATAATACACCTTTTTCTAAAAACAAAATTTCTAGCATATGAAAATGCTTTTTCAGATGCCGAGCTGCTTGCAGGAATACAAAAGAATTGAGCAGCTAGTTTTATATAATAAATTGTTTTTTGTGTACCACAATTCAAGACAATTAAAATCATCTGTATAATTTACTGTTAAGTTCATTCTGCTTCTGTTCTGCAAGCCATGAACGACGAGAATGGCAAAATTTTATCAGAGTACTCGAAGCATTTTCTCTGCATTCACTCATTCTATCCATTACGCTTTGGTTTAAATTTCACTCATTTCGCATACAACGAAAACGACGCTCGCATATGCGCAATCAACTTTGTTGAAAACGTTTGGTCTCCAATATCTTAAATATTTTGTGGGCAAAAAATTGTGTATATTGACGATGATTAGAGCAAGGCCAAGCAAGCCAAAACTATGGTTTCTAGTTCTAACCTTGACGGCTACAACTACTATCTATATTTTCTCAGGAGATATAAATGGTAGGAATGACCCTTTCCGGCTGCCTGAGACTAAGACTGCATATCGTGCCCGGCCTACGCCGGGAAGGTGAGTCTATTGTTGACCAACGCGGATCAGATACCAGTCATAGCGCATAGACAAAATCAATCAGCCGAGGCAGGCAACGGAACGAATGTAGAAGCGAGCCAGAGAAACAGCGATGATCCTGCGGAAGAGCAGAGTACATAATAATTAATTCATAATCGAATCCTTTATATTGTAAATAGACAAGGCTTTTATACAAAGAACGCAGTAACTGTTGTAACGCGATTTGTATTAATTCTGGGCTTTGGTAAACTCCATTGTTGTCCAAGTATGCGTTCAATCCGGCCAATCTTCTTCCCTTGAGTAACGCCGGTCCTGATAACGCTTTTAACTCTTCAGTGAAGGTGATGGGTTAAGATTGCTTGAATAGTACATGAGCCATTGTCGTGGCTATGGGAATGTCTTGTGCATTGCAGCCGATTAGCGCCACTGCACTGTATAATCACTGCCAATTCGAGAAATAATGAGCAGTGAACATAACCGCTGATCTCGCAAGTGTCGTCATCACATGCTTCCGTATCCTTGAAGTATCGACGATGCACTGCTTCTATCCATGTCTCCTGCTATGTTTGGCCGGTGCTTTTTGTAGCGTTGTCTGCTACCTTCAGCTTCGAAATTGCGTTACCGGTGTTGTTTCTAGGATTTCGGCGACTCTAACCATCACGAAATGATGAAAGTTACGGGGGTCCATAGTTGTCCACGGCAAATACTGTCTTTGAGTCCGACCAGTATGTTGTCGATTCGCAGGTTGCGAAACTCATCACCATTTGGGATTTGCTCCTATAACAGCTCCCAGCAGCTCCATACTCCATACTTGGATTTTGCACCTTGGACAAACATACATCAGGCAGACGTTTTTACCCACAAGTACCAGACTACGAAATCGCGTGCTCGATGGCATTGACGAATGTGGGGAGCCCAATTCGACATGGCTCCGATCTTGCTGGAGAAAGCACCTAGGAACCTTGAAAATCCCTTTCTGTTGTAAAATGGTTTTCCATTGGTGACATTCTTTCAGCATTCTTTCGGGTAGCTCTTGATGTCATTCAATGTTCAGCCGCCATATACGCTATTTTAGCCCCAATCGACTAGCATGATAAAAATCCCAATGGATCTAACTTGTAGAAGTTGTTCTTAAGAACTTGAAAACTGTGTTTTCTGCTAGAACGTCGCTCTTCAGCCTTGAAAATCTGCAGATTCTCGTACGACGACCAGTTACGGATTTTAAATCCGCCTCTGCAATGAGCCTCTATAATCTGTTTGGAGTTCCTGAAGGCCTCCTGTCAAGTTCCCTGAGTAATCCGTGAGTTCCCAAATCAGTCTAGTTCCCAAAATGTCTAGTTCCCAAATCAGTGAGCCTTCGTGGTGGCATCCAATACTAGCCCTATCCTATTCGGCTTATTTGGATTAAACCCTATGAATATTGTCTGATAGCATGTACGGCTGTTCTCACGGCTGGTTTCCTTCTCAGATAGCTTTATGGTTTCCTTCTCAATCTTCCTTTATAGACCCGGTTCCTGAGACCTCTTTTATCTTCATGCAGATAGGGCTAAGATAAGACATGCGAATGAGGCTTCAGAGCGTTACCGCGGCTTTCTGGAAAATTGTCGGAAGACGCCACGGAAGACCACTCTCAGGTGCTCTCTAATATTTACTCTTATAGGTTACTTGGTAAGTCACGCTTACGTGGTCGTCATGGAGCTCTTGCCAATCGCAGTCGCAGTGGTGCATGAAAATGGATTGTTGTGAGTTCGTCGTTACTTGGATGTTCCATCCTAGCGTGCACTTCGAGGATATCGGCTCGTTCCATTTCCCCTCTCAGACCTTGCGAGAGACAGCTAGCTTCCAATTATTCATTCCGATTAGCAATATCGGCTTGGCAGAGTACGACTGTAGCGGTAAATCTGTCAAATGCTGGAATCTGCTGCATAGCTCTTGTTAAGAGGAGCCCCAAATAACAGGTCTTACTCCAATAAGTGCCTTTTGGAAACAGTTTTTATTTTGTACAATTCTCTTACTAGAAAGATACATGAAAATCTTATTTAAAACTACTTATTTAAAACTATAATCTATCTATCTAAAAACTACTTATCAACGCTCTGCACGCTGACGTGCTATGCGACCCTTTCATAAGTTAGGCTGCAGGGGATCGGTTTTAACCCATGCTGTTTATCTCGTATTTCCATGGGTACGATCCCTTGAAACTCAATCATTGGAATTTGTATTTAAATTCGTTTTTATTGCTTGAACATCTCTTTTATCTCGACTGTCTGTCTCAGTTCTGGTTCCAGGATACTCCGGACGCTGTTCAACCAATACACCCTTCGAAATTCATCAATGAGATTTGGACTGATGCTTTCACGGATTCACTCTTAAACAAGTCGTCTTAAACACATTGGCGCTGCCTTGACTTGTATTCCCAGTCTTCTTCGAAGGGCTGATGTCCCCTGGAACTAGGTTTGGAAGTAGAAGTGCTCGAGTAGCTCGAACCTTCCCAGCGTGCGGTACGAGAAGTTGGTACCCCTTTTCTATGAACCTTGCTTTCCATTGTCTTTTCTCCTCGAGCATCTTTAACAGTACTTGGTTCTTGCCCATGTTCGGATTGCCCGCAAAAATTTCGTTCTCTGTTTATTTTCTAGTTTCATACGTTTCTAAACTAACTATTTTCGGACTTTTTATTTGAAAAAAAGTTGAAGAAAGATATATTGAAAATAATCAAAAACCAAACATTGGTGACCCCGAATTGATGTAGTTAATATATTTAACAATTTACTAAGCCCAAACTAGACCTGTAAGGCATATGTGATGTAGATTAAACGTATTTCATAGGTAGTATATCAGCACATCAGTGGCTAATAAACAAACAGTAAGACATAAACATAACGGCAGTTCAGTTGTTTCCTGGTTAATTATTTATTACAGACACACATACATACTTACATTACACAACGCAAGTGCATTCGCCAGTGTATAGACTTCATACATACATACGTTCCACAATTCCGCTTACGGTTCTGAGCACACAGTGGGAGAGATCCTGTTCACCGCAAGCAAATTAATTTAAAACGATAAAATTTTGGATAACAATTTTTTAAAAGCTGCAAAGGTTGCGATTTTGTCTTCGGGAGTCCGCTTTCTAAGCAGTTCGTTCCTTGGAAGTCTCTGACGAGAATTATGATGTAGCACTAAATTTGTTGAAGAAACAATTTGATAAACGTCGCCTAATATTTCAAGCTCATGTGAACGACATTCTGGGCCTTATTCTGGTGGCTCAATAGCATCTCTTCGAGGGTTTTCGAAAAAATGCAATGCCCATATGCGTGCCTTGAAGAATTTGGGTACGACAAATCAGGTCGCCATCAGGTATATCATCGTCCAGATTCTTCTTCAAAGGTTTGACCCAGGCCAAATGGGAGGAGAGTCAAAATTCCTCAAATTTAGACGCCATCCCTACTTTGGAGTCGATGGCCGAATTTCTGGAGCAGTGATGCAGGACGCTGGCCATGGCCGCATACGAGGCCTTCCGGAAGGAAGGTGGGAAGGAGTAGGGTCGCAAATAACAATAGATAATCCTCTACTATTACTAATTCGCATCCCTCTGCCAGTACTTTATAGAAGACTACAAAGGACGCACCCGCTGCACCTCCCCTGGATATCCTAACCATAATCTTTAAATACCATAATATAAGCTAACTTACTACATTAATTAACTCTAACTATAGTTCTCCAATATAAAAATATGTAAAATTATCTATAAGTGAAGTTCACTTAATAACATTTATCCTAGAGTCTTATTTAAAAATGTGCACTCCCACTTGGGCCGTGCCTTTAAGGAAGTCATCTTTCCCCGTTACTGTTTACTCTTTTTGTTAAAGACTTACCCCCTGCTTTAACGAACTCTCTAGTACTCATGTGTGGAGACGATGTTAAGCTTGTCTATAAGCTTGTCTATAAGCAATACAAAACCAATCAAATGCCCAATGCAATCTTCAGTCCGATCTTGAAAAATTTTCAAAAATGGTGTTTTGCAAATGATTTAATACCTAATGGATCAAAATGCAAACTTATGTTTTCTCTGGATACTCTGTCAACAATGTGTTAATAGCCACATTTGGTTGCCATAACCGGGGACATCTGTAGAATGTACCACTTTATAAGAGTGGCTCCTAATAAAAGCTTAATGTATCCTTTGGAGGGAATCGATTTAGGATAAGATATCAGTATTTAAGCTAGACCCCATCTCTGGTGGCAGTTCTACAGAGAACGCCATCGAAATAATAAAGCAGACGACGGAGCTTTTAAGCAAAGGTTATTTTAGCTGAGGAAAACAGTGTTTGAATGTCCCCACTGTTCTGGAGGGTATTGCCGATGAGGACAAGGAGTATAGGATATGAAATTTGAATTTGGCAGGTGAAAACCTTCACCTAAGACTCGGTTGGGATCCAGCCACGGATCATCTATTTTTTCATTCAAGTCTTTCAAACCCAGCGCGAGCGTAACTAGACGCTTCATTTTGAAAGCGTGCTTTTATGATGCAATGGGATTGGTTGGTTCTCTCGGCACAAGGGGAAAAACTTTTGCAATGGTAATGTAAAAATTGTCATAGGACGAGAGCCTACCTCAATCCCTCATCTTTTTCACTTTCTTGGATGAGGCGAACCTCATCCAACAGATGAAATGTCTCTATCCGGTTTTACCATTTTCGTAATCTTTTATCTAATCTAATCTTTAAACAGGTAATCTTTTATCTATTGTCTGGTTTGGCCTTTTTTCCTGGTTAAAGAGAAGAATACCTAAATATCTGGCGTGTTCCTGGTCCTGTCAAAACTACAGGTGGCATCGTAATGGTCAAGGATGAGAACTTTATCCCTAAAGCAAACTACAAAGCGCACTAGGTTTCAAAGATAATGATGGTTATTTCCGATCGGTCAGTTATATGGCAGCTAAAGGATATAATCGGCCGATCCTTATGAAATTTGGCATGTCGTATTATTTTGCCAAAAATAGCTTTCATGTAAAATTTGACTAAAACTAACTCCCTATAATAAGACTATAATAAAACTGTAAAAATTTAAAAACTCTCTCTCTAGAACAACTCTAAAATAAAACTAGTTTGCGTAGAAACAGAAAGACCGACAGACGGACATGCTTTTATCAGCTCAGGAGGTGATACTGATCAAGAATATATATACTTTATAGGGTCGGAGATGTCTCCTTCACTGCGTTGCACACTTTTGACGAAAATTATAATACCCTCTGCAGGAGTATATAAATAACAAACAAACAAAAACAAAAGAGCTACTTGCGACGCGTCCGTGAAGTGCAACTTCAATTACAAAAAATTCACCGCGTCATGTAATCAGGAAAGCTCCATTTCCTGCACCTGCATCGACGGCACGAGGAAAGTGGCAGCAGGATTAAAGGATCCTAAAGCAGAACCGCAGGTATTTGTGCAAAAAATTGAAAGTCGAGAAAAGACAATTTAAATCCACGTCTTGTGCTAAAATATTGCACCCTCCTTTCAATTCTTGGCGCATACGTACTTGAAATTAGTAGAGCTAACAATTTGAATAGTTTGATAAAAAATAGCTAACAAACTGCCTTTGGATAAAATCAATAAACATCAAAATATTTTTTTTATTTATTTATTTTTTTTTTCTTATGACAGGGTGGAATTTATTTAGAACTATCCAACAGGGAGAACCATTAAATATTGTGACAGAAAACTTGGATTATGGGTAACTTAAGTTAGAGGTGAAAAAATATAAGAATGTCTAGAGTTATTCCGGATGAGGTCCAGCGGGTGAGTTATGCGAAGCATCCGCATCTGTTCGCTGCTGTCGAGGAGAGTGCTCGCCAACTCGTTGGGGTGGTTGTGTAGCCTCTGGATGTACTTGCTGCTGCTTCTCTGTATCTCCACCTTCATCCATGGGAAGCCAAGCGCCTCGTGGATTGTCTGGTCTTCGTGGTAGACGTAAGTCCCAGTGGCGATACGGAGGGCTCTATTTTTAAATGCCCCAAAGTTGGATCCCGTATGTCCAAATTGGCCGAATAATCGCCTTATAGATTAGGATTTTTGAAGAGGTCCTCAGCTTCGACCTCCTAACCATCAGTCAATAGTATGCCTTTAATCTTACTTTACTCTGCTTTCGCTTTTTGACTAGGTGAAGTTTCCAAGTAAGCCTCCTGTGGGAGCTGTTGAGGTGGACCGGTGGGCAATTACCTCGACGGAAAGAAAATGTAATGGTGGTGGATATATCTTTAATCACTTGAATATTCCACCTTCTCTGCTAATTGCCGATATAGTTGCTCCTGCATGACAGCAGCTGCCTCTGTAGCGTTGTCAGCAGCGGTCAGGAAGGCGGTATCGTCCGCTTAGGTCGCTGCCATTATGTTGGGGAGAGTCTCCGCAAGACTGGGAGAACGGCCGTGTAGACATTGTATATTAAAGGGCCAAAATATCAAAATATATCATATATCATATATCCACATCACTGTCGCCCTGTTCACTGTTATCACTGTTATTTTTCGGTGTCGTTGGCAACCAACTATTTTTTTGGATATTTAGTGCCTCGACTGTTAACATTATTCGACTACTAAAAAATTAATTATTTATTTTCATTTTTCGCTAAATATAAATTTATTTTTATTTTATTAAATATTTTTTCGTTTTTTGCCAGATATTAAATTAAATATGTTTTTTCGTTTGCTTTCGCTATTATTATTTAATTTAATTATTTAAATAATTAAAATAAACAATATTTTATATTATTCAAAAAATTCATTTTTTACTTATAATTAAAATAAAATTAAACATTTTTATTTAAACATAAAATAATACATTTTAAAATTTTTATCGTTGTCTGTTTATTAAAATATAAATAAAATCAGAAAATGGATGACTTAAGAAGATTAAATGTCAGGGTAAAAAGCATTCGCCGGTTAGAAGGAACGTTTTGAAGCTGGGTCAGTTCTTTTAGTAAAGACCGAGCTAGAGTGCAGGCTTCAGGTTTTAAATAAGACAATTTTTAAGGCAAATCAGTTGCAAGACCAGATCGAGCAATTAGATGGGGAAGATGAATTTTGAGCCGAGTTAGAAGAATTAGAAATTACAGCTAAGGCAATAACAGCTACTGCCATTTCTGCAGCCTCAACTCGAGCTCGACTTCCCAGTTTGGCATTGCCAACATTCAGTCAAAACTAGGGATGTCGGAAATATATCAAAATATCGATATATCGATATATTTTCTCTTAAAAAAATATTATTATCGTGATATTTTTTGGGCAAAAATAGTCGATAATAATATTTTTGAGTTGGTGTTCTCCGATATTTGTTGCGAAAGAAAGGAAATGCAGGTTTACTTGAGTATGCCATTTTGTAGTTGGGAGACAAATCCGTTGGAATTCTGGAACTCACAAATTTCAACGATGCCGATGCTAGCGAAGGTTGCTTTAAGTTTTCTTATCACGCCTGGAAGTTCGGTTCCATCTGAACGGTTGGCTTCTGCCATTAAATGTATTGTCTGTGACTCCCGTAGTCGAATGACAGACCAGCATATAACCGAAAGAGTTTTTTTTAAATCATTGAAGAAAGATTTATTTTGTAATTAAGAGTAATTAAGAGCATTAAATAAGAGAATTAAGTAATTAGAATTATTAAGTACATATTCCATGAATTCCATGAAACTTTTTTTTTTTGTATTAAGTTTTTTTTATAAATAAATTTGAATACAATGTCCTTAATAATTTTGTTATTTTTTATTTCAAAGAACTTAAATAAAAGTTGCTTGAGAGTGGGTATAAATATTTGTTGTTTTTTCAATTCACTTTTTAAATAAAAAAATATGTCTTATTTGCAGTTCATGGCGGATGAAAACACATATTAAAACCTTTTTTTAAATTTAAAAATAACCTTTTTTCAAATTTAGCTGACTATAAAAAATATCGAAAATACTCGATATATCGATTTTTTTGGGTGATATTTCTGAATATTATCGATTGATATTTTTTTCACAGCAAATATCATCAATACGATATTTTTTCAAAAACCAACAACCCTAGTCAAAACTATTCGGAGGTTAAAAATTTTATGAGTCTTTTTGAGACATTAGTAGACAAGGATGTGAACATTCCTGTTATCAAGAAATTTAATAATTTAATTTCTCACCTCTCTGGTGAAGCCTTAGGAACTATCAAGGCATTTCAAGAAAATTATTCAGCCTTCCGAAAGTTTCCCAGCCGTCTGCGACACAGTGTCATTGATTTACGGGTCACTATTATCCATAGGAGATGACACTAAAAGTGCAAACTCAATGTTTATTTATTGAATTTTGAATAAAGTTGATCCAGTGGCCAGAGAAAAATGGACAGAGTCAGTGGATTATAAGGAATTGCCGCTGTGGTCCGATTTGGTACTAGCAGCTTTTCGCTGAAGAGACTGGCAACCCAAAACAGGAAAAACTAGGTTCGGGAAGCAGCACAATAGAAGTTCGTTTTCTTGCTCCGCTTCCAACAACATGCAGTTATTGCAACGCGCAAGGCCATAGTCTTGCCCAGTGTAGTCCGTTCGCTCGCCTTGCTGTAATGCAACGGTTTGAGTTTGTCAAGACAACCTCACTATGTTTAAATTGTCTGAGAAAAGGTCACACGGTTGCGAAGTGTAATCCTGCACCGATTTACTGTGACCGAAAATAACTTGGCCTTACCACCACCAAATGAACATCCTCCTCCAGCGCTACATCTTGATGGCCCTTCTACGTCACATGCATTGCATGCATAATCTAGAAAGGGTTTTGTTAGCGACGTCGATCATAAGCGTTAGAACTAAAAATGGCGAGCACATATTGGCCCGAGCATGACTTGACTCTGGGTCACAAATAAACTTCATTACTGAAGATCTTGCTTAACGCTTACAGATTTGTAGGGAGGAATCGTGTATCAACTTCCTCAGCTCATTCCCAGGTTAAGAAAAAGATACACACTGTGGTGAAGTCAACATAAGGCTTATACATCAACTCCTAAACAGCCTGTCTCTAGCCTAAATTGCCTTTGATCTAGACTGGGATCAAAGTTCATTGTGGGAGGCGACTTCAATGCTAAACAACCATGGTGGGGATCCAGATTGACAAGCCCGAAAGGATGGGAGCTATACAAATGCATACGAAATAATAATATTACCACATTGTCAACTGGTAAGCCTACTGGACAACAGATAATCGAAAAATTCCAGATTTGATTGATTTCGTATTGTTCTCTGGAATTCTACAATCACATATGAGGGTAATGGAAAGCTTCGACCTTAATTCAGACAATTCTCCAATAATAGCAACTTACAGTACAATAGCCCATTTGCTGGATAAGCCATATAAAATCATTATAGCCTATACAGACATTAAGGAATTTAAAAGCTATTTAGATTCAGCTATAAGCCTGGACATTTCGTTAAAAACGGGAGAGCAGATAGACAACGCTGTGGAGCTTTTCACAAATTCAATTCACAAAGCGAGCTACAGAAACACGAATCATGCTCCCAATCTTCAACAACCAAAGCAATTGTACCTTTCTAATGAGCTTGACTATTAAAAGTATCAAGTATGAATAAGTTGTGACAGAAATCAAATGCTTGAACAACAAAACAGCATCAGGCCCTGACAAAATAGACGGCATCACCCTCAAAACTTTACCACCAAAATGCATTCGATTTCTCACTCTCATTATTATTATTATATGGCCATGACAACCCTTTTATCGGGTCTCGGCCTGAAGCGCAATGTGCCTCCACGCGTCTCTGTCCTGAGCGCGCCTTCGCCAGTTGGTAACACCAAGTGTGGACAGGGTTTCCATCACCTGGTCTTGCCAACGCGTTCGGGGTCGTCCTCTCCTTCGTGTCCCAACAATCACCGCATCAAACACCTTACGAGCCGGAGCGTCTTCATCCATACGGGCAACGTGGCCCAGCCAGCGAAGTCTTTGAGATTTCACTCGACTGGCTACGTCAACTCGTGGTTGTATCTGATGCGATAAACATCGTCTACGCAGATTGGATCAAAGATTTTGCGAAGAATTTTTATCTCGAACACTCCAAGAGCAGCTGCATCTGACTGCGTCACTGTCCAGCACTCCGCACCATATAGGAGTACTGGAAGAATTAGCGTCTTGTAGAGTGTGGTTTTTGTGCGTCGAGAGAGAGCTCTACTATTGAACTGCCTACTGACCAAAGTAACACCTGTTGGCAAGTGTTATTCTCCGCTTAATCTCCAGACTGACATCATTTGTGCTTGTTATAGCAGTGCCTAGGTAGATAAACTCCTTGACGGACCCAAAGCTATAGTTTTCTGCAGTCCGCTGAGAATCAAGACGCCGCGATTCTCTGCTAGAGCACATTATAAACTTTGTTATCTCCATATTCACTGCTAGTCCTACTTTTGCTGATTCCTTTTCAATAGCCCCGAAGGCTCCTGTGACATCAGCGTAACCAAGGAGCTGGACACATCTGTTGGTTAATATTGTTCCCGTCCGATGTACACCAGCCTTTCTTATAATACTCTCCATTAAAATATTGAAGAGTATACAAGACAGCGAGTCACCTTGTCTGAGGCCACACTTGGTAGTAAAGGTTTCGGATTGGCCACTTCCTACCTTGACAGAGCTGATGGTGTTGCTCAATGTCATTCTGCAAAGTCTAGTCAGCTTTACTGGTATACCAAGCTCAGACATGGCGGCATATAGGCGATCTCGCCGGGGGCTATCAAATGCGGCTTTGTAGTCGACGAAGAGATGGTACGTGTCGATCTGGTTTTCGTAAGACTTCTCCAGGATTTGGCGCAAGGTGAAAATCTGGTCAACAGTGGACTTGCCAGGCCTGAACCCGCACTGATAAGGTCCAATCAGTGCTTCAGCATGGGGTTTCAGTCTTTCACACAATACGCTCGTTAGGACCTTGTATGCAACTGGAAGAAGACTAATTCCGCGGTAGTTGGTGCGCACCGTGGCATCACCCTTCTTCAGGATGGGATAAATCATGCTGAGGTTCCAATCTTAGGGCATGCTCTCCGTGAGCCATATCTTACTGATTAGTTGGTGCATGCTCCCTACCAAAATATCACCAGCTGCCTTGAACAATTCTGCCGGCAGGCCGTAAGCACCTGCAGACTTGTTGTTTTTAAGCCGTTAGATTGCATCCTTCACTTTGATATGACTTGGGATTGGCACTTCAATATCAGTGCCATAGATTGGGGTTCGTGGATCATAGTCTTCAGAGTCTGTGCTTAAGCCAGATAACAGACTCGAGAAGTGATCCCTCCATAACCTCAGCACGACCTCTGCTTCTGTGACAGGATTTCCATCATCGTCCCTGCACGCCACTGCACCAGTCTTAAATCCTTGGGTCAGACGCTTGACCCTCTGGTAAAAGTTACGTGCTTCATTTCTGCATCTGCTGCTCTTTGTCGGAGTCTATGTTGGGACCCCGACAGGATCGCACGTCGAGTATATTAGATGCGTGTCTTGCATCGATCACAACATGATCGATCTGATTTCTGCTCAGTCGATCGGGAGAGAGCCAAGATGCTTTATGGATGTCCAAATGACGAAATCCAGTACTACGAACTACCATATTATGCGCAGCTGAAAAGCCTATTAATCTGAGACCATTGCTCGAGGTGGTCTCATTTAGACTAAATCGACAGCGGCACCAAAGATGTCTTCTCGTCCTACCTTGGCATTAAAATTTCCGAGGAGAATTTTAATGTCATGGGAAGGACAGCCGCCATAAGCTCGATCGAGCTCCGCATAGAAAGCGTCCTTGGTGGCATCATCCTTTTCCCCCGTTGGGGCATGTGCGCATATCAGGCTCATATGTGCGCATATCATCAGCACAAAATCGCATTAACGCAGGCGTCCCACAAGGAAGCGTTCTGGGGTCAATTCTTTACACCCAATACCCGGCTGACATGCCAGGTACAAACACATGCACTGTTGCAACATATGCTAATGATACAGCCATTTTGACCACAAGCATATCCAAAAATGAAGCATCCGAACTCCTGCGTGAGCTAAGCCTAAATGAAGACTGGTTTCCTCGATGGAAAATAAGAATAAACTCCCTAAAATCAGTCCAAATCACTTTTTCATTAAGACCAGGCAGCTGCCCAAATGTTGCACTTAACGGCTCACCAATTCCACAAACTACATGTGTAAAGTATCTGGGGTTGCATCTCGACCGCAGATTAACAAGGAAAAATTATATCAAATCAAAATGTCAACAGCTCAGACTTAAAACACTAAAAATGTCCTGGTTGTTAAGACGAAAATCACAAACCACTCTGGAAAACAAAATCCGCCTCTACAAAGCCATACTAAAGCCCGTCTGGACCTATGCGATACAGCTCTGGGGAGCAGCTAGCAACTCGAATATTGAAATTCTTTAGCGTTACCAATCCAAAACGTTGAGACAAATTGTCAATGCTCCATTCTACCACTAACCATACAGCATATAGACAACCCATTTCATACAACGAAAATGGACGCAAAAATTTCTTGCGACAGGCTCCAGCAGGCCCCAGAGCGGATTTCTTACGTTCTCTTACGGTCATCGTTCGTTCATCTTACGCTCATTCTCTCATTAAATGTTTTCTGTTTCTCAGTCTCTAAACGGAGCGCGATGAAGAAGGTTGGCCTGCGCTTCGGTTGATCTTCGTATGTATGCGTGTCACACAATCACATACACGGGTGTATGTGTGCGTGCGATTTCGTTTCGAAGCCAGCGCACAAAATTTTGATTTTTCTTACTTTTCAGGCTTGCTGCTACCCTAACAAAATTCGGTGTATTCGTTATTTGATGAAATGACGAAAGAAATTATATTATTTTTTATATTATATTTTTTATTATTTCAGCATACATTTTTAATTTATTTAGGAATAAGATTAAGTGTTAGTAGTAAAATGTTTTCTGTATATATATTTTTACGAATCATTAAAAATCAATATACTGAGAAAGTGTCAGAGTATATTTCAGTCGGAGTCACTTAAAACGCCGATTGCTTTTAAGTTTTTGTTGTTCTGCAAGAGGCTTGTGCATGCCTACTCTAACGATGGAATGATTTTTAGGGGAGGGTAAAGACACGAAAACAGCTGATGGACTTGTTTACCTTTTTTGTTTACAATTTTTCAGGCACTTGTTATTATTTTGGGTTATTGTGAGATTCAATAAAATTATTGTCGTTAATTTAATAATTTCCTTATATATTTTGGAACTTTAAAAAAGTTAAAAAATTGTTACAGATATATACATATATATATATATATATATATTTACATTGGTTTTATGCTTTTATATGATTCTTATATGGTTTTATGATCTATAGTGCATATCTTATTGTATGATCTGCAGTGTAATTTAAAATATATAAATAAATATAAAAATTTCACTACCGTATTTACACACCGTCATTTCCCTGTGGTATGCCTTTGGAGTTCTTGGCAATGAAAGTGTTAACTTGCGCGCCAAAACTATTTTTTTCTGGTTTGTTTTGATTCTTGTAATTTTTGGTTGCCACTTGGCTTATCACCCGCCTAATTTACCCGCCTAAAATATTCCCATTTGATGAAGAAGAGGAAAATGGTTTAATCGGCATTCTATTTTTTGTTCTGTGAGGACCGTTTTTCGTGAGGACCTAATTAAGTGCTGATTTTTGTGAACAAAGTGATTAGTATCGGTGTGTTTATATATTTTTGGGAATATTTTTACTAAACGTAAACTTTCCGAGGGTCCGTGGCTACATCATCATCAATTGCAAGTATAAATATAGTTATTTAAACCTTAAATAATTTATTTAAATATTCGGTTTAAATATTTTTGAAATGAATCGGCTTAATGTTAGGAATAATGCACACGCAAGTGCATTATTGCATCCTGCCAGGGGAGTTACACGGATTCATCACACTCTATTCCAATTAGGTTGTTTTCTTTTCCATCGGATGATAGGAATCTTAAGAAATGGGTTGAATTGTGCCAATTGGATGACACTTTTAATAGACGAACTGCGCGAATTAGTAACAGACATTTTGAAAGTAAATATATTGGGAAAAGTAGGCTTAGAAGCAATGCCGTACCCACTTTAAATTTATGTGACAATTCACTATTGCGTCCGAACAGTACTGTTCCATGTGAACAATTTGAATTTTGTGATGATGGGGCGGAAGAACCAATTGGTACTTATATTAACCCAAAAGGAAGAAAAGAGTTTTTGAATAGGGTAGGTAGCTCTTCCAATTTAGAAACTCCCAACATAGAAACTTCACCTCAGTTAGAAGATTTTTGTTCAAATTGCCAGAAGAGAGAAGAAAATGAGAGATTTTACAGAAAAAAGAATTATATGATGTCTCTTGAACTAAAAAAATACAAAGAAAAAATGCAAAAAATGAGAAGGGCTTTTGTTTTAATGAAAAATTCTAGTAGACGCAAGGGTATGAGAAATAGTAGAAAAAGCACCCTAAATTTATTTAATATTATAAATAAATTACCTCATGTTTCTAATAAGGCCAAAACATTATGCAAAATGCTGCTAAAAAAATCGAACTCATATAATAGCGCAGAAAAAGTGATAGCCCAGAATATAAATTTTTATTCTTCGCGAACGTATATAACTCATATGAGGGATGTTTTAAAGTTAAAACTTCCTGCCAAAAGTACGTTGTGTCGATGGGCTCTTTTTAAAAATATGACGCCAGGATTTCAACCTGATTTTCTAGAAAACCTCCAGAAAATTGTTGGTGAAATGAGCGAGAAAGGTAAAGAAGCAGTGATCCTTTGTGATGAAATAAAAATCAAAAAAGAACTGCAATATAATACCGCTCTCGATAAAATTCAGGGATTTGAAAATGATGGTGAAAAAAGAACTCGATTTTTAGGGCAGCAAGTATGCGTCTTCATGGCTAGAGGCTTATTTGAAAATTGGAAGTACGTTTTAAGCTATACTGTTTCGGCTAAAGGTATTAAGCATGATTGCCTCATGAAAAAAGTGGAAGCGAACATAGAAGTTTCGCAAACGTTGGGGTTAAACGTACGAACCATAATATGTGTTTAGGTGAGGGGCCGTTGTGGCGCTCAGCTGAAGAGCGCACCCGCGCTAAAGAGCGCACCCGAGCTAAAGAACGCACCCGCGCTGAAGAGCGCATCCACACTCGCCCCTCTGTGCCCTCTCTCTCGCTCGTTGGTTGTCGTCGATCGTCTCTTTTTGTACTAGTTTTTAAGTCAGGATTCGATGTAAGCATCCCAATAAAGCTGAACGCGTTTCTTTTGGATTTAACTGAAGACGCCCCCGACTTATCATTTCATCCCTCATCCTGGAATCTTTTGCGGAAACCACGCCCCCCTACAAACATTGGTCCTTCGAGCCGGATAATTACTGGATTTTCTTCTGCCAGCAGTTCTCGGCATTGTTCCGCCAAAAGATAAGTACATTTTTGCCGTCCCCATCTCTCTGCCGGTCTTCAGCAGTGATCCGAACATTAAATTTCGTTCACACTGCTGCAAGATTGTTTTTCCCTCCGTGTCAACTCCAAGTCCGAGTTTTCCGACACAACGGCAGGTTGAGATTTTCTAATAATCTATAATAATCTTAAAATTCGGCAAATTTTTTCTATCCGTCTCCGTTTTGTGTGCTGCCCATATTCCTCGCCGTTTTCGGCCTCTCCGATATTCATTCGCTTGCCAACGGTCGAGGCATATGTGCATCCGCATACATACATACGCACATACATATTTTTTTGGTGCAATTAATCCGCGAAAAATTCGCAAGTGAACAGTGAAATTGTGTGGTGACAAAACGAAGACATAATTAATATTGGCCACCGGTGTGAATTAGTTCCGGAATTTCCAAATTCACCGAACAGTCCGCCGCTGTCGTAATATTTGTTTTTATCTTCCTCAATCAGTGTCATTTTTTACACCACATAACTTTTCTGTTCCCCCAATTATACAGTCCACTTATCAAAGCTCCACTGTGCCAACATATGCCCACATGCCCTTACATATATCCGTACCTGCATGTATGTCCATATATTTTCTGCCTTCAATTCCAGGAAATATATAACCGATAAAATTTAACATATACAATCCACTTATCGAAACTCTACTGTACCATCATATGCCCCACATGCCCTTGCCCTACTTGCATGCATGTCCATATAATTTCCAAATATTTTCTGCCTCCAATTTCAGGAAATATACAGCCGATAAAATTTAAAAAAAATTTACATTTTCTAAAACCAACAATTATAAACCGCCATTTCACTACAAATCCGTGATTGTGTCGCTTAAATTCTCGACCTAGCCGTGTTGTGTTTTTCGGTTCTGTTTATTTTTCTTTGAGGTACGTACAGGGTGCCGACGGCATAACCGGCTGCATAACAAAATAGATTAAAAAATCAATTAATTATAAATTTATGAATTTATAATTATAACTACGAAAATTTATTTAATTCTTATTTTCCGTTCGAGCAAAGGGCCAGGTTTTTAATTCACCTTTCCGGCCACTCAATAATTAAAGTCGAAGATTTAATTATCGGAAAATTATAATTAATTAATTTAATTATCCACCTTCTGTCCGAATAGAGCCGCGGTTTTTTAATTCCATCTTCCCGTCTTCGTGTTAATTAAATTCAATTAGGTTTCAATTCCACCGTTCCAGCTTCGTGATAATTAACCTCAATTGATTAAAAATTAAGATTTTCAACTCCACCCTCAACTCCAACTCAATTAATTATTTATATTTTTGTGTGTTAAATTCAAGCCAAAGTTAAGTCCACCTTCCGGCTCCGCAAATTCGAAAATAGTTAAGAATTTAATATCTTAGTATATATTAAATTCAGTACGAACCACACAAGTCGAAATATACATACATATATAGACCGTCATCATTTTTTTCCGAACAAGCACGAAATTTCCGGTACTTTTTCCATTTTTTCGTGCCTCCAACTCTGCTTCTACTCCGCATCAGGCAACATCCGCCTACAATCCGAACAAACCTCGTCTCCTTTTGGGTTTTTTCTGGTGCCTGAAGTTTTTCTTTCCACATTCGAATAATGCCGCACACGACTTTCCTTTCGACATCGGCGCCACTAGTTCGCACTTGCTCCTTGTAATTGCTTTTCATCCGCGATCTCACCGTTCTCATCACATTAGTGCGACCGGCCGCCACTTCGTACGGGGCACCTGTTGCGCGAGTCAGTCGACAAGCGCTGACCAGCGAATTGGACTCTGAGAATGCCCACGGGAGACGACAAAAAGCCGTCCGTTTGGACAGATCTCAATCCGCATCTCCGCGGACGCCTATTTTGAAGCCTAAGGCTAGGGCAAGGAGTGACGAATCCGTCAATACAACCCCCGGTCCTTCACAGAGGCAGACTCACTCCGTTGCAAAAATGGCTCTAAGTGCGGTCGAAGTGGCGTCGAAAAAGTTCATCGCCACAACAGATCGAATTATCCAATTTGAGGCTAACATAAGTACTCCGGGCGCCCCAGAAACGGAAATAGGCTCCCAATACATGTGCGAAGTTCATCGGGACCAAATTCAGGCACTATGGGAGAAGGTGGAGAAGAGCTATGAGAGCTGCTCCGATTTGCTAGCCGTGTCCGACGATAATGCGGCCGCCTCGACAGTGCTGGAAGCGAAGTACAGCTACTGTTACACCGTCTATTCGAGATGTATTGCCCAGCTTCGGGAGAAAATTGCTTCCCAATCCACTCAGGCTCCCGTCAATGTCCACACGCCCGCGCCTACAGGCTGCCGGTTACCTCCGGTGGATACCGAGGTCTTCGCGGGTGATTATCTTCGGTGGCCCACCTTCAGAGACTTGTTTACGGCCATTTACATCCAAAACTCGCGGCTCACCCCGGTAGAGAAGTTGTTCCACTTATTGTCCAAAACAAGTGGTGACGCCCACGCCATTGTTTCTAAGGCTCCGCTTACCCATGAGGGGTTTGTCGCCGCATGGCAAAGCCTCACAGACCGCTTTGAGAATCGGCGGCTATTGGTCAACAGCCAGTTGAAGATCCTTTTCAACATCCAGGCTATTTCTCAAGAGTCCGGGGTTGCGCTGAAGGAGCTGCAAGCTACCATTGAGAGTTGTTTGACAGCCCTAGAAATGTCCTCCGTTAATTTTGAGGCTTGGGACGGTCTCCTTGTATTTATGATTTCGTCAAAGCTCCCCAAAGTCACACTTTCTATTTGGGAGCAATCCGTACATAATAAGGCCGAGATTCCAACATGGAAGGAATTTGATAACTTCCTGACAGAGCGCCATCGCACTCTGGAGGCCATCGACGACGTCAGGCCTAGTGGCTCCGTGCAATTTCCGCCAAGGTCGGGACTTCCTACTACCCCTGCTCGGAGGCTCACTTCATACGAGACTCGAGTGGTTCCGGGCCAAAAGGGCTGCGATCTCTGTTCGAGGGAGGACCACCCCATTCGCTTATGTCCGCGTTTCCTAGAAATGGATGTAAATGGGCGCTCTGACTACATAAGGAGGAAGCAGTTATGTTTAAACTGTTTTGCCCGAGGGCACCAGCAGCGAGACTGCACGAGCGCCCATACCTGCTCTACATGCCACAGCAGACACCACACCCACTTGCACTGCGGCAATCGAATCGTAACCGCTCCAAGTCCGCCTACGCAGCTTACCGCTCCACGTCCGCCTACGTCAACAAACGGCTCCGAGGATCAGTCGAATGTGCAGGTGTGTTTCGCTTCCGGGTCAGGAGCCGTCCTACTGGGCACGGCCCTTATCAACGTGTGACATTTGGGGTGCACCGTCCAAGCACGAGCACTGATAGACTCAGGCTCCGAAGCGACGTTCATAACGGAACGACTGTTCAACCTCGTCAAGCCTCCCTTCAAGACGATTCAAGCCCAAGTTTCCGGCCTTAATCAAACCATTTCCGCGCCGTCAAGACCCGGGCTACAATTAGAGACTGCGGCTTACGTTCTTCCGCAGTTGGCAGGAAATCTGCCATCATATCCGATTTCGCGAGATCGTCTCAAGGGGCTGCCCAATATTACCCTGGCGGACCCCAACTTCTTTGAGAGCTCCCAAGTCGATGTGTTATTAGGAGCTGACATTCTTCCGTCCATTCTCCCCGGTAATTCCAAGGCTAACATCTGCGGGTCGCTTCTCGGTCAGGAGACCATTTTCGGATGGGTGCTGACAGGCCCATTTTCTCCAGCCAACCCCCACAGCGTGTCTGTTTTTTCCGCACGAGTTGCCCGCAGCCTCGGTGACTCACTGGTTCAGGGTTTCGATTCAGGATGCGAGCATAATTCTGTTACGACTCCTTCTTCGATTTACACATCGCATCACGCTGCACGGTGGCAATCAGCTGATGATCCGACTGATCCGGGCCTAATTCTAGATTCCAAGGTCATATTCAGCACGATGTCGCCACGCCCACGCAACGCCCCGTCACTGGAAAGCAGATGTACTCGAGGTACACTATCCTACCGATGCCGAGTCTGCAATGGGATCCATCCGTTGAAGAAGTGTCGGCGCTTCCTACGCCTTAGTGCCGAGGAGCGGCTCCGAGCGGTTCTCGTGAACCGCTATTGCTCGAGCTGCCTGGCCCACGAGCACTCCGACGGATCCTGTCGGCGTGGGGACGGCTGTAAGACGTGTGGTCAGGATCACCACACGCTGCTGCACCCCGGGACCAAGAAGCACTGGTCACCGCCCACGGAAGACAGTACACGGGGTGACTCGCTCTCTCGTCGGCCGTCATCCGCCAACTCCCGGCGCGTTTCGGGTGCTTCTCGCCCTGCGTCCGCCATTTTCCGGCACTCACAAGCCGATCCACGGCCATCGACTTCCCGGCGCTCCTCGGCATTCTTCCGCCACTGGCTGGCAGTCGTCAAGCGCTCCACTGCTTTCGTCCGCCACTCATCGGGTGCCGTCCACCGCTCTTCCGCCCGCGTCATCCGCGCTTAGGCAACTTTCCGCCTCTCCTCGAGGGCCCCCGCAGGACGCGCTCGCTGCGCCCACCCTATCGTCGCTGCTGAGACGGAACAGCGTCAACATCGGGACCCGGATTTTCGACACGGGGCCTTCATCGACCCGTGTACGCCCTCTAGCTGCAGTGACGCATAGCTAGCGACGAGGGATCTGTTGCAACCCGAGCGATTGCAAGGGGGGGAGAATGTTTAGGTGAGGGGCCGTTGTGCCGCTCAGCTGAAGAGCGCACCCGCGCTAAAGAGCGCACCCGAGCTAAAGAGCGCACCCGCGCTGAAGAGCGCATCCACACTCGCCCCTCTGTGCCCTCTCTCTCGCTCGTTGGTTGTCGTCGATCGTCTCTTTTTGTACTAGTTTTTAAGTCAGGATTCGATGTAAGCAGCCCAATAAAGCTGAACGTGTTTCTTTTGGATTTAACTGAAGACGCCCCCGACTTATCATTTCATCCCTCATCCTGGAATCTTTTGCGGAAACCACGCCCCCCTACAAACATTGTTCGAGCCAAACAATATGCGATCAGGGCTCAAATAATAGAGCTGCATTTAAAAAATGGGGCGTTAACATAAACATGCCGAGTTTTAATGTTAACGGTAAAGAAATATTTACAATATTTGATGCCCCACATCTTATAAAATCATTGAAAAACCTTTTTATAAAAAATAATTTAAATACGCCGGATGAAGATGTATCTTGGGATATAATAAGGAAATTATACCAAATTGAGTCTAGAAACTCAACTTGTCCCAAAGTAACGGCGGAGCATATAAATCCAAACTCATTTGAAAAAATGAGTTTAATATGCAACACAAATATTTAGCCACACTGTTTCGGCCGCAATCCGAACAGTGATTGATTCTGGCGGATTTTTGGAATGCCGGAATAGCGCAGAAGCTACGGCAAATTTTATTGAAAAGGTTAATAAGCTCTTTGATTGCCTCAATAGCCATGTTTTGTATGAAAAAATTCCGTACAGGTGTGCACTGCAAAATAATAATAACGTTCACAATTACCTCTTAGAAATGAGGAATTATTTTTCAGAATTTAAATATCCACAAGTAGTACATTGCATTGACGGCATGATGTTAAGAATTTCATCAGTACTTGCACTATCTGAAAGTGTGTGGAGCTCCGAAATCTTTTATTTATCAACCGCGAAATTGAATCAAGACCCCTTAGAAAACTTGTTTTATTTAATAAGGGCTCGCGGAGTGACAAATAACAATCCATCGATGTCGGAATTTAATACAATAATGTCAAAAATGCTATCAATGAAAATATTAACTTCGAAATCATTATCTGGTATTGCGGCCCAGATGAAGATACAATGTTAATTAATGTTATCCAGGACTGCAGCTTGAATAAAACTTGCAAAGAGTTAAAAACCGACGAAGACAATACCGATTTCGAGATGTTCTCAGATGTCGAGACGGAAATTGAGCAAGTTTTGGATATTGCAACTTGTGACGAGTTTGATAGCAATGCCTTGCGATATTTTGCAGGCTATATATTGTTTAAAGTTTTGGAAAAAAAAGAACTGAACTGAACTGAACTGCTGAACTATTAAAGAAAAAAATAGAATCACAACCCTGTACGGAAAATTTTATACTGAATAAAAATTATGACTGCCTCCAAAACAGCCTCCAAGCATTGGTCGATTCGCTTTAGAAGCGAGCAACATCTAAAGCGAATCGACCAAGTTCTCAGTATTCTTCGTGAGAACGGTATTAGATACAACAAGAAAGGAAAGCTAACTTCGGGAGGAGCCGAAGTTGATATACCCTTGCAGTTTAAACCGGATATATATCGCAAACATCGGATAAAGTTGGCCGATCCTTATAAGAATATGATAATATATCCCAATTTATTATAATATAAAATCTAAAAAAAGTCCCAAACTTCTATCTTCAAAAATACCAAAGTTGGTATTTCTACCAAAAACCATTTCCGATCGTTCATTTATATGGCAGCTATAAGATATAGTCAGCCGGTCTTTATAAAATTTGGTAGGTCGGATTAACTGACCAAAAAAAAATCTGTACCAAGTTACAGCTTTCTATCTTCAAAAACACAAAAGTTGGGTCATTTCCGATCGTTCAGTTATATGGCAGCTATAGGATATAGTCTGCCGATCCTTATGAAATTTGGCATGTCGTAATGTTTTGCTCTCATGTCTCATCTCAAAAGATGCTCTCATGTCAAATTTGAACTCTCTAACTTTAAAAACGTCAAAGTTATACCATTTCCGATCAATCAGTTATATGACAGCTTTAGGATATAGTCGGCCGATCCGGGCCGTTCCGACTTATATACTGCGTGCAAAGGAAAGAAGGGTGTGTGCAAAGTTTCAAGTCGATAGCTTTAAAACTGAGAGATTAGTTCGCGTAGAAACGGACAGATAGACGGACAGACGGACATGCTCATATCAACTCAGGAGGTGATCCTGATCAAGAATATATATACTTTATAGGGTCGGAGATGTCTCAACGCAGTGAAGTTGCACACTTTTGGACAAAATTATAATACCCTCTGCAAGGGTATAAAAAGGAGAAATGCTTCTTTTACAAGGACGAAATTGAGTACTTAGGACGAAGAATCAGCGCTCTAGGGATTCTTCCAGTCAGCTCAGGCTTGGAGGCTGTTAAACTGTTGCGTCCACCTTCTAATCTGCAGCAAATAGAAGCATTCATGGGTAAAGCTAATTACTATTGCAACTTTATACCGAACTTTTCTCAGTTGGCCGCTCCTTTAAACCAACTTCGTAGAAAAAATGTAGCATACCGTTTCGGGCCGCAACAACAACAAGCTTTTACAGCCCTGAAGTCCCATATTATCAACGCGACTCAGCTAGCTCATTTCGATGAAAACCTACCACTAGTCCTAGCGACGGATGCCTTACTTTTGGTATTGGTGTAGTCCTTTCGCATATCCAACAAGATGGCAAGGAGAGGCCTATTGTTTTCGCATCCAAAACGATTGACAAGCATCAGGTTAATCACAGCTAAATCGAAAAAGGGGACTTTCTATAATATTCGGAGTAACACGTTTTCACATACGGCCGAATGTTTACCTTTATAACGGATCACAAGCCGATAACGCCGTAACGATTTTCAATTCAGGCGATCATCTTCCTTTAATGACGTCAAACAGACTACAGCGATGGGCCATCATTCTCATGGCCTATATTTTTGAGATTCAGTATCGTTCTACATCTGCTCATGGCAACGCAGATGCCCTATTGCGCCTTCCCGTGGGCATGGATCCGGATTTCGACGGAGAAGAAGAAGCCTGCCACATCGAAATGGAACTGTCACCACCGATCAACTCTGAGATCATTCGCAACCACATCGAAAAGGACAAATTTTTCAAACAAGTCTTACGGTATGTTACTGTAGGATGGCCAGAAAAACTTCAGCAAGGCGAGGAAGCATTATCACCATACTTCGAAATCGAAAATTTGCCCTCACAATCAACAAAAACTTGCTTTGCCTACACACAGATGCCAGTCGTGTAGTAATCCCAGTAACTCTTACGGCGCGTATCCTGAATCTGTTACACGAAGGACATTGGGGCATTGTTCGAATGAAGCAGCTAGCTAGACAACATGTTTGGTGGCCTACAATCGACGCAGACATTAAAAGCCTTACTCAGTCATGCAGCATCTGCAAGTGCAACAATCCTGCTCCTCCAAAAGAGTACAAAAGTTGGCCTGCGCCAATTGAAAAACCTCCAAAGTTACAACAACAAGATCAACCACTACAACAACAAGAAGATGAACCAGTAACTCCGTCAACCGTTCAGCAACGTCATTCTGAACCTGAGCCACCCGAGAGCTCCACATCATCAAACCAATAACCTAGGCAAAAACAACCAGCACGACTTTCATCCGGCATACCAGTTCGCCAAAGTAGCCGTATTCGCCAAGAAGTAGATCGTTTTAAGACCAAGGATTTCCGAAAAACTAAAAATCCTATTCGTTCTTAATTAAAGGAGGAGATGTGTTATATATTGTCAATCTCACATCTGTTTTGTATTCCTCCATTCTATACACCTATACACCTATGTAGTACTTTAAGAATCTGGCAACTCTGTAAGCTTCGCATTTAAGAAAACAGTCTGAAATAGAACTCAACGAGAACACAACAAGCACGAATTCAATCCAAGGGTAAATCTACCATGATTTGAGTCATCAGACGAGGCTTGCATTTAAAGCAGCAGACTGCAAACTTCCTGCGCATTTACCATCCATATGTGCTGTCGCAAAAGACTCACATTACATGGTCCCACATTAAGTATGGGACGTAGCTCTGAACAAATTGAGAGCGTTTTGTCAACAATACTGGAAACTTGGCATCGTACGATATAGGAGCATTAACTAGCCGCCCCAACCCACAACAACAAAAAGGTAAGCGCAGCCTCTGATTATTCGTGTAAAAAAGGATTTAGCTTTTGTATACTAGGGCTAACAATTAAATTTTTTTTTATCTTTTTTATTTCACCTTGATACTCGTGCTCTTGGACAATTAATCGAATATTTTCTTAAAGGCTTCATTATATTCGACAAGTGAAGGAACAATATCCGAATTCACTACTAATCTCTTCGATTTGCTTATAAAGCGGACCATTTAAACGAACACTCGCAGCAGTTTTAGGTGAGAGAAATATCCTCTCAACTCTATTCGATACGAACGTTGACAACGACTATGGATAAGAACGAATCCAATGAAGATTTACTTCTGTGTTGATGTCTTCAAGACGCATCAAACACGACTCGTAATTTGGTCGATGTGCTTTGAGGCCGTAAAACACAGTGATGGGGTATGACGTAGTGTGGAGTAGCAAGAACATCATTGCTTGCAGGGGACATATGACGTATATTCCAAATACATTTTCTTTTAATTCGGATCTCGAGATAATCTTTCCTCGAGCGACAAAAAACGGCGTTTGGCTACCTCGAGGGAATTTCCCAAAACGCATGGATCCGATTTAAATGGAAGCCTGACTTCAAATCGAACTGAAGGCGGTAAAACAGTATTTTTCTCCTAGTTTTCCTCAAATAACTCCTGTTCAGGTGACAAAAGCTTTTTAGAAGTTGGTACTTCTTCCAACGATCAGAATTTTTTCAAATTGTCATCTATCGACTCGAGTAATTCTTCTTGGCATTAAGGCTAGAGACAGGCTGTTTAGGAGTTGATGTATTAGCCTTATGTTGACTTCACCACAGTGTGTATCTTTTTCTTAACCTGGGAATTAGCTTGGGAAGTTGATGCACGATTCCTCCCTACAAATCTGTAAGCGTTAAGCAAGATCTTCAGTAATGAAGATCATTTGTGTCCCAGAGTGTCAAGTAATGATCGAGCCAATATGTGCTCGCAATTTTCAATTCTAACGCTTAAGATCGACGTCGCTAACAAAACCCTTTCTAGGGATGACGCATGCAAAGCATGTGAAGTTAAAGGCCCATCAAGATGAAGCGCTGGAGACGGAATGAAAACATTTGGTGGTGGTAACGCTAAGTTATTTTCGGACACAGGAAACTGCAGAAGAAGTTTATGGTGCGATCTTGCACAAATTTGACACCTAGTCGATTTACACTTCGCAACCGTGTGACCTTTTCGCAGACAATTTTTTTTTTTTTTTTTATGGGTATTTATTTATTTACAATCTGTCTATTAAAAACAATAAGTAAATTTTATAAAGAATGTTAAGTTAACAGAAATAGCAGTTTTCCAACATATTTACTGTTACTTTACATATTTACAGTATTTTTAATTTATCTATCGGGAAGATCGAGAATATGGTATCTTTTCAGTCTTCTAACTGTTAAGCTATTGTCCACTAAATTTAATGCTAAATTATTTTCGTGATTGCGGAGTCTGTCGATGTATTTCTAACAAATTTTTTTTATTTATTCTTTTATGGTTGGGATGTTGAGATCTTTATGAATGTTTGCATTAGCAACGTAGAATGGAGCATTGACAATTTGTCTCAACGTTTTGGATTGGTAACGCTGAAGAATTTCAATATTCGAGTTGCTAGCTGCTCCCCAGAGCTGTATCGCATAGGTCCAGACGGGCTTTAGTATGGCTTTGTAGAGGCGGATTTTGTTTTCCAGAGTGGTTTGTGATTTTCGTCTTAACAACCAGGACATTTTTAGTGTTTTAAGTCTGAGCTGTTGACATTTTGATTTGATATAATTTTTCCTTGTTAATCTGCGGTCGAGATGCAACCCGAAATACTTTACACATGTAGTTTGGGGAATTGGTGAGCCGTTAAGTGGAACATTTGGGCAGCTGCCTGGTCTTAATGAAAAAGTGATTTGGACTGATTTTAGGGAGTTTATTCTTATTTTCCATCGAAGAAACCAGTCTTCATTTAGGCTTAGCTCACGCTGCAGGAGTTCGGATGCTTCATTTTTGCATATGTTGCAACAGTGCATGTGTTTGTACCTGGCATGTCAGCCGCGTATTGGGTGTACAGAATTGGCCCCAGAACGCTTCCTTGTGGGACGCCTGCGTTAATGCGATTTTGTGCTGATGATATGCGCACATATGAGCCTGATATGCGCACATGCCCCAACGGGGGAAAAGGATGATGCCACCAAGGACGCTTTCTATGCGGAGCTCGATCGAGCTTATGGCGGCTGTCCTTCCCATGACATTAAAATTCTCCTCGGAAATTTTAATGCCAAGGTAGGACGAGAAGACATCTTTGGTGCCGCTGTCGATTTAGTCTAAATGAGACCACCTCGAGCAATGGTCTCAGATTAATAGGCTTTTCAGCTGCGCATAATATGGTAGTTCGTAGTACTGGATTTCGTCATTTGGACATCCATAAAGCATCTTGGCTCTCTCCCGATCGACTGAGCAGAAATCAGATCGATCATGTTGTGATCGATGCAAGACACGCATCTAATATACTCGACGTGCGATCCTGTCGGGGTCCCAACATAGACTCCGACAAAGAGCAGCAGATGCAGAAATGAAGCACGTAACTTTTACCAGAGGGTCAAGCGTCTGACCCAAGGATTTAAGACTGGTGCAGTGGCGTGCAGGGACGATGATGGAAATCCTGTCACAGAAGCAGAGGTCGTGCTGAGGTTATGGAGGGATCACTTCTCGAGTCTGTTATCTGGCTTAAGCACAGACTCTGAAGACTATGATCCACGAACCCCAATCTATGGCACTGATATTGAAGTGCCAATCCCAAGTCATATCAAAGTGAAGGATGCAATCTAACGGCTTAAAAACAACAAGTCTGCAGGTGCTTACGGCCTTCCGGCAGAATTGTTCAAGGCAGCTGGTGATATTTTGGTAGGGAGCATGCACCAACTAATCAGTAAGATATGGCTCACGGAGAGCATGCCCTAAGATTGGAACCTCAGCATGATTTATCCCATCCTGAAGAAGGGTGATGCCACGGTGCGCACCAACTACCGCGGAATTAGTCTTCTTCCAGTTGCATACAAGGTCCTAACGAGCGTATTGTGTGAAAGACTGAAACCCCATGCTGAAGCACTGATTGGACCTTATCAGTGCGGGTTCAGGCCTGGCAAGTCCACTGTTGACTAGATTTTCACCTTGCGCCAAATCCTGGAGAAGTCTTACGAAAACCAGATCGACACGTACCATCTCTTCGTCGACTACAAAGCCGCATTTGATAGCCCCCGGCGAGATCGCCTATATGCCGTCATGTCTGAGCTTGGTATACCAGTAAAGCTGACTAGACTTTGCAGAATGACATTGAGCAACACCATCAGCTCTGTCAAGGTAGGAAGTGGCCAATCCGAAACCTTTACTACCAAGTGTGGCCTCAGACAAGGTGACTCGCTGTCTTGTATACTCTTCAATATTTTAATGGAGAGTATTCGGACGAGTATTCGGTGTACATCGGACGGGAACAATATTAACCAACAGATGTGTGGAGCTCCTTGGTTACGCTGATGTCACAGGAGCCTTCGGGGCTATTGAAAAGGAATCAGCAAAAGTAGGACTAGCAGTGAATATGGAGATAACAAAGTTTATAATGTGCTCTAGCAGAGAATCGCGGCGTCTTGATTCTCAGCGGACTGCAGAAAACTATAGCTTTGGGTCCGTCAAGGAGTTTATCTACCTAGGCACTGCTATAACAAGCACAAATGATGTCAGTCTGGAGATTAAGCGGAGAATAACACTTGCCAACAGGTGTTACTTTGGTCAGTAGGCAGTTCAATAGTAGAGCTCTCTCTCGACGCACAAAAACCACACTCTACAAGACGCTAATTCTTCCAGTACTCCTATATGGTGCGGAGTGCTGGACAGTGACGCAGTCAGATGCAGCTGCTCTTGGAGTGTTCGAGATAAAAATTCTTCGCAAAATCTTTGATCCAATCTGCGTAGACGATGTTTATCGCATCAGATACAACCACGAGTTGACGTAGCCAGTCGAGTGAAATCTCAAAGACTTCGCTGGCTGGGCCACGTTGCCCGTATGGATGAAGACGCTCCGGCTCGTAAGGTGTTTGATGCGGTGATTGTTGGGACACGAAGGAGAGGACGACCCCGAACGCGTTGGCAAGACCAGGTGATGGAAACCCTGTCCACACTTGGTGTTAACAACTGGCGAAGGCGCGCTCAGGACAAAGACGCGTGGAGGCACATTGCGCTTCAGGCCGAGACCCGATAAAAGGGTTGTCATGGCCATATAATAATAATAATGAGAGTGAGAAATCGAATGCATTTTGGTGGTAAAGTTTTGAGGGTGATGCCGTCTATTTTGTCAGGGCCTGATGCTGTTTTGTTGTTCAAGCATTTGATTTCTGTCACAACTTATTCATACTTGATACTTTTAATAGTCAAGCTCATTAGAAAGGTACAATTGCTTTGGTTGTTGAAGATTGGGAGCATGATTCGTGTTTCTGTAGCTCGCTTTGTGAATTGAATTTGTGAAAAGCTCCACAGCGTTGTCTATCTCCTCTCCTGTTTTTAATTTTCTCCTCTCCTGATTCGCTTTAGATGTTGCTCGCTGCTAGGTGCTGAGATAATGATGTCATCTAAGTAGTTTCTATCCTTCTACTTCTTTTAGAAGCTGCTCCAAATACCTTTGGAAGATCGCTGGAGCACTGGCAATCCCGTAGGGAAGACGCTGGTATTGAAATGGGCCAAGGGATGTGTTGACGACCATGATAGTTTTGGAATCCTCATCCAGTTCCATTTGAAGATAAGCATCCTTTAAATCGATTTTGCTGAACTGCTTTCCGTGACGTATTATGTGAAACAGAGACTCTTTTGTCGGTAACGGGTACTGTTCAATATCGATCTGTGCGTTGACTGCATGCTTAAAATCGCCACATATGCGAATAGCGCCACCTGGTTTCGGTGCAAGCACAATTGGAATTGCCCAATTACTGAATTTGAGCGGCTTCCAAATTCCGGCTTGTGTAATTCTGTCTGCCTCAGCTCTGAATTTGTCCATCTGTGCGAATAGAATTGGACGGCTCTTGAAAAACTTTGGTGTTGCTGACTGCCTTAAAGTCTTTTATGACACCCATGGCTGGTTCGAACACTTCGTTGTACGTGCTGCAAAGGTCACATAATTCGTCTTCGTGCACCTCTTGAACGTTTGATACTTGCATGATATCAAAGCCGAAAATGTTGAATAAATCCATTCCCAATATATTGTTTGATGTCTCAATGTTCGCAACGATAATGACCACTTGCTTCTCTTTTTCACCGCACTTTGCAATTGTGTGAAACATGTAATACTCGGGAACATTTGAGTAATTAAGGCTTATTCAACACCGCGTATGTAGTGGCGTTGATCACTGACGCTGTGGTTCCGGAATCCATTTCGAATGATATCACACTTGCTGTGGATTTCAAGATCTATAAGAATATTGTTCTGCTGACACTTGACTTGACCTGTAACACTGTTTACAGCTTCAATCGTTTTGATTTCGTTTGCTTCGGATTTGCGATTTTTTTGCATTTGCCATTTACTTTTGTCTTGCATCGCGAAACTTGCACTTCTCTCTTGCATGATTGTGTCCACAACCAGAGCATGATTTTAGCGAACTTTTGTTTGATTTGGCATCACTTTCACCACCACCAAGGAATGGGTTTATTGGGTTTTGCTTTGATACTCTTTCTTAGAGGGCTGCCACGGTTTTTGTAGTTGTCTCATAGGTTTCTGCAACTATAAGCACATCTTCAAGAGTTGGCTGGGACTTCTTAAGAGCGGATGCACGGACAGCATCGTATGGTGTATGTATGGATCTGATCTCGAATCATTTCATTTACATAGTTAGAAGAACAACCGTTGGCATTACAGACGAATTGGCATTCCCGAGCGATCCCGCGCAAGTCGGCTACGAACTCTCTGTGCGTTTGTGAATGTTTTATCTTCCTTTTAAAAAACTGATAGCGAGCAGCAACAACGTGCCGTTTTGTTGTGAAATGTTCCGTTAACTTGTCTGTGAGTTGCTTGTATGTATACGTGTTCAAATTGTTGCTCCCGAACAGATTTTTCAATAGTTTGAATATGTTTATGCCACACCACAAAAGAAAATAAGCCTTTTTTTTATTTCTGCACTAACCGCATTTTAATGCTGGGTTAACTGTTCATGCTAAGACTGGAGTGGAGGATACGCAGATAATTCACCCGTGTGGCTTTAAGTACCCTGTCCTGGAGAAGTGTTTTTATCCATCATTGCTTGCATCGATTTTTGTTGCTGTTTCACAATGTCCTTTGTAAATGCTTGCTGTTGAGCAAGTATCGATTGGATCGAATTATCATCTGCCGGCATCTTGATGAAAATCAACGACTACTCGACTAATCCTCCTAAGGACTTCGAAGTTTTTCTTTTTATACCCTTGCAGAGGGTATAAAGTATATATATTCTTGATCAGGATCACCTCCTGAGTTGATATGAGCATGTCCGTCTGTCTGTCTGTTTCTACGCCAACTAGTCTCTTAGTTTTAAAGCTATCGTCTTGAAACTTTACACACACCCTTTTTTCCTTTGCACGCAGTATATAAGTCGGAACGGCCCGGATCGGCCGACTTTGGTCAGTTGATCCAACCTACCAAATTTAATTGGGATCGGTGTACTATATCCTATAGCTGTCATATAACTGAACGATCGGAAATGGTATTTGGTAGAAATATCACCTTTCGTATTTTTAAAGATAGGAGCTTGGGACTTTTTTTAGATTTTTTATTGTAATTAATTGGTTTTATTATGATGTAATCATAAGGATCGGCCAACTATATCCGATGTTTGCGATATATATCCGGTATTAACTGCAAGGGTATATGAACCTCGCCTCCGCCCGAAGTTAGCTTTCCTTTCTTGTTTTTATTTATCTTTAATTGTAGTATGAAACAAAAAAATTAAAAATTATGTCCCGTTAATAAAAATAATAAAGTAAATATAAAATATATAAAAGAAATGAAATAAAAACAAGAAAGGAAAGCTAACTTCGGGCTAATACCATATATGTATGTATCATAAGGAAGCCGGATAGTTTTGAACGCGATTTTCTCAAAATAGTGCTTTTATACCCTTGAAGAGGGTAATATATTATTTTTTAGATTTTTTATTGTAATTAATTGGTTTTCTTATGATATTCGGCTCTGCCCGAAGTTAGCTTTCCTTTCTTGTTTTATCTCAAAAATACCAAAGGATCTCCTCAAAAATACCAAAGGATCTCCGACCCCATAAAGTTCTTCTATATAGTAATCTTGATCAGCATCAACAACCGAGTCGATATGGCCATGTCCGTCTGCCCTTATAAAGGTTTGGATCTCAGAGACTATAAGAGATAAAGCTATAGGATTTGGCATGACGACTCCTACAATGCCCACGCAGTTAATGTTTGTTTGTTCAAAATATTTGCCACGCCCCCTTACGCCCCCACAAACTGCGAAATTCTGTAGCGCCAGTATTGGAATTTTTATAAAAACTTTCTATGCAAAACTATTTTAGAATTATTAGTTAACAAATATCTGAACAACAAATTTCATCCGAATTAGCCGATTTTTGGAGGAGATATGCGCATCTATAATATATATATCATTTCCCAAACAAGCGGACTAAAATTTTGAATGTGTGGATTGCAAAGACTATAAGAGATAAAACTATCCGATTTGGAACACATCATGTTAGTGTCTTAATTTTGACACGCCCACAGCCGTCTTCAAAAAAGTAATCTCGTAGCGCCATGGCGCTCCAGTTCATTAATGTTGTTGGGCAATTTTGTATAGGAGTTATATACTTTTTGTAGTGGCGTAAAAAGTAGTAGATGGGCATCGGTTGTTTTTTTTCCAAGCGCTAGATTATGCATCAAAACTTTTATGGGGTATTCGACCATTGGGGTATTATGTGTCATTACATTTTTTTTTTTAGTTTAATTTAGTTCAGTGATTGGCAACCAATACATTGACATAGCAGAAAGTAGGTTGAAAGCATGACGTTTCATACGTTTTATACTGTGTGTGAGCGGCCAAGCTTGGGAAGAGAAATATCTAATGCCCCTGGAATTGGGCCCTGCCGACCACCGTTCGAAGTTCAAAGCTATTGTGAAAGCTATAGGCGATGCCGAATTCACGATTCAGCCGATTCGTGTGTGCATAAACGCCATTTCGTGAACTTGGCAACATACGAAAGTTGACGATGATTTCTGCCTCAAAGCATGAATTGGAGGTACAAATCAGGTGGCAGCGTCGTGCATAAAAGTTAATATTAAATAATTTTTGGAAACGACTTTGGAAATAAATTTTCCGGTACTTATTTGCCGATTGGACATAAAAAATTTTTTTTCATCCCTCGCGTTGCTTGGTTTGTTTACTTTTTATGAAACTCTGACCAGACTAAAATACATAATTTTACACGGCTGGTATCTCTACTAAAATCAAAGCACGAAATATTTTTTTTTTTTTAACATTTGAAATTTTTATTTACAATCTGTCCTTAGTTAGGGGCATAATTATATTTTTTTAATGAGCCTTGACAATAAGATTTTGATAAATACAAATTATGAATCTAAAAAGTTAATTTAGTAAATCCAGTGGATGTGTCGTACACAAATTCATACATACATACAAATACATAGTATGTGATGCCTTAACCCTAAAATGTTATATTTGACACTCTGTTAAGAGAGAAATAAGGTCTTAAGTCAGCTATTCCAATTGAGAGCTTGGGTTGCAATAGTTTTGAAGTCCCTTTACTTATTAATACATATGTGTATTTTGTAATGACAGTTATTAGTGTAAATAAATGAATGAAAAGTCTCCAGCTTGTTTTAACTGCGTGTTAGATTTCATTATTTGTTCAAATTCATTTTATGAAAGACTTTTTAACTGGATTTTTATACCCTTGCAGAGGGTATTATAATTTTGATTAAAAGTGTGCAACGTAGTGAAGGGGACATCTCCGACCCTATAAAGTAAATATAATCTTGACCAAGATCACCTCTTGAATTTATATAAGCATGTCCGTCTGTTCGTCTGTCTGTCCGTACATCTGCCCGTCTGTCTGTTTCTAAGAAAACTAGTCTCTCAGTTTAAAATCTATCGACTTGAAACTTTGCACACACCCTTCTTTCTTATGCACGCAGTATATAAGTCGGAACGACAGGGATCGGCCGACTATACCCTATAGCTGCCATATAACTGATTTATCGGAAATGGTATAACTTTGGTTTTTTTAAAGTGAGACAGATTTTAAATAAGAGCTATTTTTGGCAAAGTAATACGACTTGCCAAATTTCATAAAGATCGGCCGTATATATCCTATAGCTCCCATATAACTGAACGATCGGAAATGACCCAACTGTTGTGTTTTTGAAGATAGAAAGCCTAAAGTAAGTACAGATTTTATTTTTGGTCAGTTAATCCAACCAGTTATCCAGTTAATAAATTTCAAAACGATCGGCCGACTATATCTTATAGCTGCCATATAACTGAACAATCGGATACGAACGATGAAGATACAAGCTTGTGACTTGATTTAAGATATTTTATTGTAATTAGTTGGTTTTATTTTGATGTTCTCAAAAGGATCGGCCAACTATATCCGATTTTTGCGATATATATCCTGTTTTAGCTGCAAGGGTATACCAACATCAGCTACGCCCGAAGTTAGCTTTCCTTTCTTGTTAAAAATAAATTTAAACTTTAAAACGTTTTTTTAATAAAGTTTCGCATTATTTCGTTGTAAGTCTAAATCAGTGGGGGGCAAAGTTTTATTTTCCATAGCACGGAAATAATACCGCAGCGCTGCCGGCCCATTGACAGTGTGAGCACTCTGAAATTTTTTTAGAAGCTCTTTTATTTGCTCCCATTTTGCCCCACTTGACAGCCCAAAGTTAAAAAAAAAACAAGAAAGGATATAGTTGAAACCGGGTATACATCGCAAACATAGGATAAAGTTGGCCGATCCTTATAGGAATATCATAATAAAATCAATTACTTACAATAAAATATCAAAAAAAAAGTCCGAAGCTTCTGTCTTTAAAAGCACCAAAGTTGGTATTTCTATTAAATACCATTTCCGATCGTTCAGTTATATGGCAGCTATAAGAAATAGTCGACCGATCGTTATGAAATTTGGTAGGTCGGATTAACTGACAAAAAATAAAATCTGTACTATGTTCCAGCGTTTTATCTTCAAAAAAATGAAAAAATGTTGGGTCATTTCAGATAGTTCAGTTATATGGCAGCTATAGGATATAATCGGCCGATCCTTATGAAATTTGGCATGTCGTATTATTTTGCCAATATATTTTTCTCTTGTGTAAATTTTGAACTCTAACTCTAAGAACACCAAAGTTATACCATTTCCGATCAATCAGATATGTGGCAGCTATAGGATATAGTCGGCCGATCCCGGTCGTTCCGACTTTCATTCGGCGTGCAAAGGAAAGAAGGGTGTGTGCAAAGTTTCAAGTTGATAGACTAGTTTGCGTAGAAGCAGAAAGACGGACAGACGGACATGCTCATATCAACTCAGGAGGTGATCCTGATCAAGAATATGTATACTTTATAGGGTCGGAGATGTCTCCTTCACTGCGTTGCACACTTTTGACCAAAATAATACCCTCTGCAAGGGTATAAAAAGGATTGAAACCAGTGGTCGGCACTCAATACAATAATATGATTTGAATGCATTAGTATTCAAACAAAATTTACCCGTAAAAACCGTAAATTTTTTACGAGTGGATAAAAAAAATCTTATGGAACGTACGAGTACGCCAAACAAACAGTTGCAACTTGTTTAAACCGGACTGAATCAAACTTTAAATCACTGGTGGACAAAACGCACACATTTTACATTTAATGTGTGCGTAAGCAGCAAAAAAACAATGAGGGCAGAGCATTCACTGAGCGAAAAAAATGTTGTTTTTTATTTTCAGTGGAAGCATTTTCACGCAAATTATGCGTGTACATTTTTTGCTGCCGACCTGTGTAATAAAATTCACTCAAATACATTCTAAGCAGTGCTGTAAAATGCATATCTACTGCATTCAAATCCCAATAAAATTAAGATTTATAATTGGGATTTGGGCAAAACAACAACCAAAACAAAAGTTTTTTTTTTTTTTTTTTTTTTTTTTTTTTTTAGCTTCAGTTTTTGTGCTTTTGATACCTTTGCAGAGGGTGTTCGACTCATGTGTATAATGCACTGAAGGGGACATCTGAGACCCTATAAAATATATCTGTATATAGTCATGATCAGGATCACCTACTAAGTCGATATAATCATGTTCCTCTGTCTGTCTATTTCTACCCGAACTAGTCTTTTTTAAAGCTAGTGAATTCAAAGTACCTCCTCCTTTCTTCTCCTTTTCTTTCGGTTCTTCAATGATCGAAATTGACTATTGATCGAAAATTCCTAGATATATTCCTAGTATATCCGATCCTAACTGCAAGAGCATACAAACTTCTATAGGCTCCGTCCGAAGCTAGCTTTTATTTCTTGTTCAAGTTTGAAGTTCAGAATATTTACAGATAAAATTTTTGGTTACCTAATTTGTCTGATAAAATTCTATAGGCATCAACCGTATATATCTTATAGCTGCTCTATAACGAAACCGACACAACCCTAGTGTTTATGTCGAAGCTTGAATTATATATACATATATGCATATTTAAAATGTATGTTCTTATTGAAAGAATTTTCTTATTTAGTGAAAAATAATAATAAGTTTCCGTTTTTTAAATGTAATGTTACGTTTAAATTGTCATAAAAATTTTAAAATTATGCTTTTTACTAAAAGTGTTATTTATTATATTTACAAAACTTAAACCAAATCAAAAAATAAATTGTATAATTTACCTAATTAATTAATTTAAACTTATGAATAAATACGTATGTATATATAACAAATTTATTTATTTATATTTATTTATATGTATGTGTTTGTTACAGGCAAATAAACATATGGTACATATAATTTAATTCAAAAATTTATGATTGTGACAAATTTTCTGCAAAGTTTAATCATTTATGTATATTACAAGATGTATTCAACCGCACCCTCAGAAGTGATTTAGGTGTGTTTATTTTGAATTTATTTATCTTTTTACCTTTTCTTGGATAGTAACCCGGATAATCGTCATAAATTACTAATCGAATTTTCTTTAGAGCTTGTTGGGTTATTGTAGTCAAAATAAATAATTGTTGCGTATGTTTTATTTTACATATGTACATGTATTTATATTTTATATATTTGCTTATAAATTTATATGATAAAATAATTTGGCCAAAACAATGTTGAGCGTATAATGGGCGGATCAAAAATTTTCAACCCCGTTGTATACTTTTTTCTTGTGTGTGGAGCACAGCCTGTGTAGGTCTACCCTAACTAATAAATAATTAAAGTTTCGATTTTTATTTTAAGAATTGTAGAAAAACAGTTAGCTTTGTAATATTTCGAAAAGATAGAGCTTGTCATGAGTAATTTAATAAAGTCAAAGGAGGTAATCACAGCATTCCTTAACTATAGAAATCTGAAAAACATCTTCAACCAACTGCTAAACAGGGGCTGGCTTCGTAGCATTGTTGCTATTGGCTTAGGTTTGGAAATTCAGAACAGCATATCCATTTATATTTCACCACCAACAAGAGAAATAGCCATCCCTTTTTGGTTCAGTTGAAATCACTTGCAGCTGCGATACGAATGGAATGAAACGAAGGTAGTAGCTTTCAAGGGAGACGCAATAGCCTTATAGGGAAATTAACACAGAGTCCCGCCCCCTGTAATTCTTAAACTCTCATTGGCCAGCTGAAGTAAAATGAATAAGCAATATTTTGTGTTTGTTTTATTCAACTAAGTGTGTAGCCAGTACCAAATACTGCACAAAGTCATCGTTAATAGGAAAAACTTATTCGAGGGCTATCCAGAAGCCATCTCAGGAGTACTCGTCAGTACTGTTCAGACCTCTTATTTCATTTGACGGAATCGTGTCGAGTGGATATTCATAATAAATTCACTGACGTGGGCTTATATGTGTGAATATATACACATACACTTATATTGTGCCTAAGAAACAAGAACCAGATGTAACATATTCTAAGTGATTTTTCAATAAATATTTCAGCTCAAAAATAAGTTTTTATCCTAAACTGCTCAATTTTATTGATGAATATACACATTATGTACAAAAAAAAACCTTGTGAGTGAGATTTATTTATAATATTATAAAAATAATATAAAATGCCATAAAGTGCCATATTTAAGCATAACCTTAAACGTCCCATTTATCTAATAAATATTTCAAATATGAAACGCCAATTAAAACCAATACATCACAAACTGATCTTAATTGAAATAGTGTTATTTAAATAACTCATTTAATGTCATAAGAATATATTTAATTCAAAATCATAAAGTATCTTTCTGATGAAAGAAACTTGAATATTACAAAAAGAAATAACACGAAATACATTTTGAAATTGTAAAACATAGAAAAAGAAAGCGCAGCTCAAGTTGATACAGCCTTTCAGTTATGCTTGGATATATATGGCAAATATCAAATATATAGTTAGCCGATCCAAATAGAATTTCATAATAAAACCAATTTATTTGAATAAAAAACTTAAAAAAAAGTTCCAAGCTTCTATCGTCAAAAATACCAAAGTTGGGTCATTGCCAATCGTTCAGTTATAGGGCAGCTATTGGATATAGTCGGACGATCCCGGCCGGTCCAGCCTATTTACTGAGTGCAACGTTTTCTTTGAATGGAATGGACGTTTGAAAAGCTTGAAGTCATTAGCTTCAACGCTAACGTTTCTTAGCGTTTCTTAACGCTAACGTTAATCAACGTTTCTTTTTATCAATTTAGGAGGGGATCCTCATCAAGAATGGATATTCTTTGTAGGGTCGAAGATGTCTCCCTCCGCAAAGGTATACAAATATGTAGTACAGCTTCTATATATTTATGTATTCAGGTAAACAATATGGATTTGCTGACTTTTTAATACAAATTTATTCTATAAATTCTATTTATAAATATTTTATTTATTTTATAAATCGAATTTCAAACGTCAATTTTAATATACATAAAATTCACTAAATAAAATAAATTTCCCTTACATTTTAATTTTTGTTCTCTGTTTATCCCTTCCGTTTCTTATAAATTAGAAAGAATATTTAATAAAAAAACAAAATCAAACTTTTTATAAATTTTTAGATTATAAATACGAAATACATTTATCAGTTAACTTATAAATATATTTATGAAGAAAAGTAACAAAATATAACTACCCAATATATATGCAGGTATTATTTATTTTATTTTTTTTTTAAGAACAATTTTAGTTTTTCTATTGTACGTCCAAAGACCCTGTTATTCCGATTTTAAATAAATCAGCTCTAGAACTCTTTTTAATGTGAGCAGCTTATTGCAACATGTAATTTTTATCTTTCTACTTCACACGGAAGTCCGACGATATATACTACGATTCTATCCTACCGTATTCTACGATATATCCTTCAATGGAGGTGTATGTTGATAAAGTTATGTTAAAACGGAGTTTTTGTCAAATGGGTGCAACTTATTGAAGGAGACATCACTCCTAAGTCAATATTAATATTTGCGCCAATCCGGCTTTCTGTCTCTTCCTACGTAAACAAGTCAAAACTTGGCACATATTATTTTTTTTTTCCTACTATTCCTGGCACATTATATTTTATAGTTGCCACATAGCTGCACAATCGCAAATTTTATACAATTCATTATAATGCGCACACAAGCTTTGCGACTTTTTTTCAGAACTCACATTATACCAAATTCCTATATGTGTATATATGTTTTCCCTATACGCCAAGAAAATGTCAAACGATGCCAAAATTTCATATCAAGCTTTTCAAATTTTCAAGAGGTAAGATGCAATGGTATCAATTGAGAGGTTTAGGAAAAAAAGAAAAACGAGTTTAATGTTTTTCTAAATTTTTTGACGACACAACATAGCAGCTCTAGAACGATTACGCTGGCAAAAATCAAAATAGTCATTTTATTTTGTATGTTCCTTGTCTCACAACTATACCTATCCACATGGAAATTTACCAGGGAATCCGACTCTGTAACCAAAATAAATGTAGGTTTTTTTAGAATCTTTCAAATTTACTTTTTTGGTTTTGCACGATTAAATGATTTTGTTATTGTAGATTGCGAGAATTTCAGGTAACTGTAAAAAAAACTAGGTAACCAATCATCATCGCTTTAATTTGAAATAAAAGAGACAGAAAGTATAAATTCATTTACTCCAAGCCAAGCCAAAAAAGGGGTAGTTTGGTTTGACATTCTGCAGGTAAATCACTATTTGATTCCGTTTTTTAAGTCCGTTTCCTTAATTTTTATACCCCTTAGAGAGGGTATTGTAATTTTTGGTCAAAACTGTGCAGCCCAGTAAAGAAAACATTTCACACCATATTAAATAAATACTAATAATCTGACCTACCAAATTCAAAATAGGGATCAGACAACTATATCCTCTAGCTGAAATATAACCAAACGATCGTAAATGACCCAACTTTGCATTTTTTACACGGTACTCGCAGAAAACCATGGTATGAAATAGTTTAACGTAAGCACCTGCCTACTCTCACGGCTCCCGTAGGCTTGGGATATGAAACTTTGCGTCAAAAGCCAGGTCGTGGCAGTTTTAGTCACCATGTTGATTGACATGGCTTTCATACTGGAGGCGGGGACTATTCCTCTTTCTTCCGCAAATGGCGGCAATCGCTGCTGTTCAGTGACCACACCGCTCAAAGACGGCCAGCTATGTTTCCACATTCCCTAAGGACTTGTGACGAGGCGGAGTTGAAGCACCATCTTAATAGATCCTCATCACCTTGTCACCAAAACAATCCTCTGATAAGGTTCGTGCACCTAAGAGACACTCCTAGTCGTAGCTACCATGAATCTGGTCACCCCGGAGTACGAGGGTGATTGTACTATATTGTACTTGTTAGAACGAATGTAACATAGATAAGGAATCATCTCCGAACCCATAACGTATATATATTCTCGATCAGCATTAACATTTGAGTCGATATAGCCGTTTCCCTCTGTCTGCATGAAAGCTTGGATTTCAGAGACTACGAGAAATGTGTAATAATATTAGGTTGTTTGGTAATGACATACCGGTTTTTACATTCAAATTTCGCGCTTCGCTTGTGAAGTCAAATATAATCGTATCTGGCAATGCTATATTGCCGTTTGAAATATAGCATTTGTATATAGCGCTTGTATATCGTTTGAAAGGTATTGGCATCATTTTATGACTTATAGTTTGTTTACATGAGCTTCCACGTTGAAAAATTACAATTGATTGAAAAGGAGTTCACAAACGCAGAAATTCGGGCAATTTTGAAATTTTATTTCGCACAGGGCGCATCATGACGCCAAGCCCCATACATCTTTGGTGACGCGCCATATGCTACGGACATTGCCCAAGCGATTACCATCTGTTTTAGGCAATGCCACATTCTTTCGATGGACAAAAATTGAGTTCGAGGGAGGATTGTGAAAATCGAATCGCCGAGCTTTTTGCCAGTAGGGACAAGGACATCTTTAGGAGACGCTTATACAAGTTACCATCAAAATGGCAAAAAATCATTGAAACCAACGGTTCATTTAGCAATTAAATCGGAAAATGAAAATTAATAAAGGAACCGGTATGTCATTACCAATCATTATGTTTTGAAGCCTATTTTGGTGCTACTCCAGTTCCTAAAAACCAAATTCTCGAAATCGGAGGTAAATTATTTTATAACTACTTTATAGTAGATAAGTGAATTATTGTTATGTATTTGTTATTTCCAAAACCTAAAAATTATTAGTACCAGGTATCCAATAGTTTGGAAACACGACTGTAGCCGACCTTTTTTATTTATGTAAGAAGGTTTTGACTTCTATGAAATCTAAATTGTATTAATTTTTTTTTTACAAAATTCCATAAAGATCGGTCGACTTTATTCTTTAGCTGCTTTATAACTGAACAAGTAGAAAAGTCACAACTTTTAGAATTTAGAATTTTAAGATAGAACAACTTTAGAATTTTTTAAGAAAGAAGCTGGATACTTTTTTCGAATTTTATTAGCATATTTTTTTTTTTTTTTTTTTATATACAGAATAATACAGAATACAGAATAAAGAATAATGTTATTCCGAAAAAATAATACAAAAGTTATACCACCTCTAAAAATCGAAGGATTTGATAAATTTTGTTGTTAGGAGCACTGGATTTTTTAATGACTTTAAATTTCAGCCCCTGTTTTGATTTTTATTGTAAGAATCTGCCTAAAATAGAATTTTCAATTGTTTTTGTTTTCTTGTTTTTAGGAAATTTTCAAATCCGTTAAAAACACAAAAAAACAAGGAAGGAAAGCTCACTTCGGGCGGAGCCGAAGTTGATATACCCTTGCAGTTAAAACCGAACATATATCGCAAACATCGAATACAGTTGGCAGATCCTTATGAGAATATCATAATAAAACCAATTAACTAAAATAAAAAATCTAAAAAAAGTCCCAAGCTTCTATCTTCAAATATGCGAAAGTTGGTATTCCTACCAAATACTATTTCCGATCTTTCAGTTATATGGCAGCTATAGGATATAGTCGGCCGATCCTAATGAAATTTGGAAGTTTGGATCAACTGACCAAAAATAGAATCTGTACTAAATTCCAGCTTTCTATCTTCTAAAACACGAAAGTTGGGTCATTTCCGATCGTTCAGTTATATGGCAGCTATAGGATATAGTCGGCTGATCCTTATGAAATTTGGCACGTCGTAATGTTTTGCCAAAGATAGCTTTCATGTCAAATTTGAATATATCCGTCTATATCCTATATCCTATAGCTGCGATATATCTGATTGATCGGAAATGGTATAACTTTGGTGTTTTTAGAGTTAGAGTTCAAAATTTACACGAGAGTAAAATATTTTGGCAAAATAATACGACATGCCAAATTTCATAAGGATCGGCCGACTTTATCCTATAGCTGCCATATAGCTGAACGATCGGAAATGGTATTTGGTCGAAATGGTATTTTTGAAGATAGAAGCTTGAAACTTTTTTTTTAGATATTTTAATGTAATTAATTTGTTTATTATGATATTCTCATAAGGATCGGCCAACTATATCCGATGTTTGCGATATATATCCGGATTTTAGCTTTCCGAAGTTAGCTTTCCTTTCTTGTTTTTTTTTCCAGTTGCGGAATAAGATTAGTTTCATATCTTTAACCTTAAAATTTTATTTATTTTATAATGATACAAAACCAAAATTATTAGCAGACTTACATTATACTTTCGGATTGATTTAGTAATTTAAGTCGTTATTTGAGTTAAGAGACAGTACGAATATATGTATGTCAAGTATCGGTTAAGATTGGTTCCAATTATACAATCTTTAAACAAGGAAGGACGGCTATAGTAGAGTTTCTGATTATATGATACCCGAAACACATCTATTCTGGTTAAAACACACTTTAACCCAAAGTTAAGATTCCAAAAAAAAGGGGTGTTGTATACGTTTTGGAACGAACAACCGAATTAATCCATTAGGGAAGCTGAATGGAAATGTCCTCTAAAAACCGACGGTTTAAGCTTAAAATTTTTTTCAAGATATAAATTAGCTCTTGTAAATCTTTTGGCATCAACACTTTTTTTAAATACCTTTCGGGACTGGCGGTAATGGCTATAGTTTACTCTACTTAGTAAAGAGTGTACTAGTACCATGCCATCTCAGATATGAGCGATATAACATAAGTTCCGATAAGGTTCAAGTGCTTTCTTTTCATTATAATATTTATTATTATTAAATTCAATAGTACTTCATTATAAAACGAATTTCGTAGAATACAAAATTAAAAAAAAAAAAAGTCCTAAGCCTTCATCTTAAAAAATACCAAAGATGGGTGATTTCCGATCCTTCCTTTATATGTAAGCTATAGGTCGATCCTTATGAAATTTCCTAGGTTGGATCCACGAGGTCATTTCCCTTCGTTCAGGTACATATATTTATATATATTACAGGTACAGGGTAATATATTATTCAATATATTATATTTATATATATGTACTTGTAGAATAGATTAATGTATATTTATGTATATACATAGAATATATATTGTTTTTATAGGGTCAGAGATGTCTCCTTCAGTGCGTTTCACCCTTTTGACCAAAATTATAATACCCTCTGCAAAGCACAGTGGTCCGACTTGTATGGGGAGAGCAGGCAAAAATACTTCTAGTTGAGGTAGGGAAACTTGGCAAAACATTTTTTATATTTATCCTAAAATAATATGGGCATTTCCTGGGGTCTCGAACGTACATTCGTACGCAATTATTGCCAAAAAATTAAAGAAAAAAACATTTTCTGATACTTTTTTTTTTGTTTCCGATAGCATTTGGTGAGTTCTTTTCTTAGTGTAAATTATGGTTCTAATGGATTTTTCATTTTCATAATATTGGCAAAAAACATGAGGTCGCGAACGTACGGGAAATGGAAGTCGGTTTTGGCTTGCTCTAGCAAAATCAATAAATCTGCGAATTGGAAAGGATTATTTTAATGCAATAACTTTCTTTTAAAATAGAGGCATGTAGCTTTCTATCGAGTCTATTTCCAATTAAATATCTCCATTAGTTTTTTGTAAATTAAATTAAGTACGAGTCGCGAACGTACGCCACTTTAAAATTCAATATATAAAAAATTTTCTTTAAAAAGTCGGGATTTTTTTTTTAATTTCAATAGTTTACACTAAAATGACAACACATGAAGTTTCATCCACCTGCTTTCACTTGATGCGAAGAAATTACAATAAAATAATGTTTTGGGTCGCGAACGTACGATTAGATTTTTTTGAATTTTTCTAGTCTTATTAGATTGTTTTTAAGAGATTTAGTACAAAAAGAGCAAACACATCATATGTTTTCGTTGAGAAATAAATAAACATAAAAATGTCTTTAAAAGTAAAAAAAAAGTTGAAAATTACATTTTTTGACTTTTCGAGATTTAAAAAAAAAAAAAAGCTGAGATATGCTATAAATCCAATAGATAATGAAAATTTTGGTATTTATTTATGAAAATACAAAAAAAGAATCGAGGAATATGAACATTTATTTTTTCGGTCCTGGTTGACCATCCGCCGGAATAGCCGATATGTTAAAATTAACCAGATCGGACAAATATATCATGAAACTGTCATATGAACAATCGGTCTGATATTCAGCTTTTATTTGAAAAACTATTGTTTTTCATTTTGATGCAACATTTTTCATTTTCTCTTTGATCCAACAGAAATTTTACTGCCTGGGATTTTTAAACCTGAGAAACTTCAGTAAAAATCTGGATACTATAGGGAAAAGCTGCCATAGAAACAATCAGTGTAAAACGAGTTTTTGCCGGGAAACTTTTTCGCCTTAAAATAATGACAGATAATGACATAAATTATAAATGTTTTTAGCAAAAACGACCATGAAATGAATCAATTTTTTTAATTTACATGTTTACACAGCAGAAGCATGTGCTGTTTTTTTAAATTGAGGTGAGGTTAAATTATGTAATTAAAATACAATACAATAAAGATTTACACAAAACACAACACATACTACATATACTTTTTGTTGTAAAAATAATGTTAATACATTTATTTAAAATATTAATCGATTCAATTGCAGAACCTCTTGGTTTAAATAAGCTTAACAACTTTTTTGCAGAGAGCTTCCCTTCCACGTTGCTTACGCTGCAATACACAATGAATATCGTGCTATTTCTTCCTATGCTATTTTTTAATGGAACAGATAGAGCAAAATACAAAGTTGTATAAATTCAAATAGCTAGACCAATTACAATTAAGAATTTTTACATTTAAAGTACAAACTTTTGACCTTGGGTTTTTCCTTTTCGGGACCACTGTGCAAGGGACGAAAAAATCCTAAAAAGCTGTTCAAATTGCTCAAATTTCAGTTATTACATTCACATCACAAATTGTTTCAGAATTTCAAACTATTTTTCTAACGAATTGCTTTTAGTTATCTTTCCGTTATTTCTATTTAGTTTAATAAATCGTTCCTCGAGCGCCACTTGGCTGCCTGGCCTCTAAGCTTTATGATGAATGCAGGAATGCTAGTTAGTGCACTAATTGGTGCACGAGCCATTTCCATAATTCTGCAAGAGCGCAAAAAAAAAAATAATGCAAATAATGCAACCGTTTTAATTTGGAAAACGCGGACTTATCGTAGATCTTAAATAGCAAAATATATTAAAGGTTAAATTTCCTAAAAAAAAAATTTGAATGGGGGGATATGAGGTAATAAATATACTTAGATACGGAGATATTCATATGATTGTATGTTTCCTGGACTCATGGGGGGATATATCGCCCAAGACCTCCTCTCCCCCCCCCCGCCCCCCCCCCCCCCCCCCCTATCTACGCCACTGGCATCAGACGTACATATATTATGTATCTATTTATCAATATATTTTCCATTTTCCCAATTGCTAAATACATTTTTATTACTTAATGCATATTAATTTATATAATTTATATAATTTTAGACCTTTAAATTCGGATGTGGACACAAGTATTTCGCATGTCAGCTCAAGGATTTGATAATGATCGAACAATAGAAAAAAAATCAATCTGCAAAGAAATAATTAATGAAGACACCAATTTCATATCTGCAATAAATGAAGCAGAATTGGTTATGAGTTTACCTTCAAAGGACATACTTATACCTTCAGCTATTTCCCAACATTCCCCACAGGATACAGCGATAAAATTTAATATTACAGACACGACCCATAATACGGTGTCTTCGGCAACCGCTGTAGCGGTTGCACATCATCATCATAATTTTTCCAACATTCACCAGCTTCAGAATCTTCATAGTCAGCAGCAAAGTACTATATTTAATAATAATCATTCAACACCTTTCAGTGTCACTGATATATTAAGTCCAATTGAGGAGTCTTACCGCAAATTGGAACTGAACGGAAACCCGCCATCGCCGTTTCGGTAAATATAAATATTTATATAAACATACAAGTTATTATTAGGGTATACATTATTAGGGAAACGACATTTCCGGCCCCATAGTGAAGACTAATTTTTGTCCTAAAATAGACAAAGACAAATATATTTTCTCAACATTTTTAAGGAAATCCCCGACAGAAGACTTACTAAACCCAACTTTAGCACTTATTTCACGTAATCTAAAGTTTTCCGATCGTAAGGTTAATATGGCACCATTGTCAGCTTCAGTCATTTTTGACATATTTCACAAACAAAATTTTAAAGCTTAAGAAGCTTTATTAAATAAAAACAAACTTTCAGAATAAAATAATTACTTTCGCGAAATAATTACCCAGGCAGATACCAAACTAATGCAAAGTTTACACTTAGTGCAAGTACATGCGTGTCCGGATGCGTGTTGTTGCACCTATCTTCCACACAAACTTCAACAACTCTGTCAAAGTAACGCTTTTCCAACACAAAACAAAGCACAAAGCACAAAGAACAGCCGGGATCGGTTACAAGATCGGAACGATTACAAAAATTATAAAAATTATAAAATCTTTAATAGAAGAAATTGATTTAACCCGTTCTTTTTCATTCCTTACAACGGTTTTTTTTTTTATCACTTAAAAACAATGAAGTAATATTGGATTTAATTATCTTATGGGAGACTTGGTGCATTTTCAACGCATTTTTAACGCACCAAGTATAAGCTCACTTAGACTTCTCAGTCTGAGTAAGTACCTTCAGTATGGTGTATATACCATGTTCCTCGAAAAAGTTTCACTTTACATAAAATTGCTACAAAAAGGAGTTGGGCAAATATTTTTTAAGCTTTATTATTTTTTTTTTGGTGTCGTACTAAACAGACTTAAAAATTATTTTTTTATTATTAAGCCTTCATTTTAATGCACAAACTCTCCTCTTATAAACAGTTTAAACGGCTGAAATCGCCAGAAATAGTAGTTTTATAGTATCTTGTAGCAACAAAATCTGACAGCAACAAATCTACACGCATAATTCCCACCTACCCTAAAATCTTCGGGCTGCCCGAAATTTCACCATAAAGGGCATGTTAGCCGTATAATTTTAACTATACCTCAGAGATCGTCCAAAATGCGGTGCCTCTAGTAACCTGTCGCATTGGGTTTGTATATGTACCTTGATTTTTCAGCGAAGCACACAAAATGAATATGTTAAAATTCTACCTAATTTGAATAGACATACTTGCATCAAATTTACTGAAAATTATAGTTGAGCTTGGTGCTGTGGCAACATGCAAAATAAAATATTTTTATATTCTTATTATTGATTGAAGTTTAGATAAACCCTAATTAGGTTTGAGTCGAATAGAAGATCGCTAGGCATAACACCACCGCATCAATTTGGGTTTTGTTTTAACCTGCTCTCTTTCTATACGGTACCTACGAATAGTACTAAAAAATTAAAAGAAGAGTATGGGTTGTGAGTTTCTATTACCGCATAAAAACACCGCATCAGTGTTTAAAGTGTCAATTTCGAGTTACTCGAGTTTAAAAAGTAGTTTGTGCATATTCGGTGGACTAGTATTTGCGGTATAACGCTGCAGATCTATGCTCTCTATCAAATATTTTTCACTTACAATTGAAATATCTTTGCTTTCGAAGTCGAGCTTATTGGAGCATAGCGCCTGCATAATAAATAGCTTTTTTAAAATGGTGCTCTCAATTTTTTCGTGCCGCAAGAGAATTAAGATTTAGATTTCAAGATTTAATATAAATGTGAATTTATGACATGAGGTAGCAAAGCTATATTAGCTTTCTTATTTGGATGACTTTCTGGCACCAATAAAGTTACCACTTAAAGAATAAATATATTTTAAATGTATATATCTACTTCAACTCATTTACAGATCTAATTCTAGTGGAAGCAGTATCAACTCGCCAGGAACTCTGAGTGCATCCGCCATGGCAAATCCTTACGCTATGGGCTCTTTGTACCATAGCCCTGGAGTACAAAGTTATTGCGGACCGACGGATAATTTATCTCTTGCCGGACACTACACTGATATGAGGAGCTCAGCATCATGGTATGGATCAACCGCTAATGATCCAAGATTTGCAAGTGAGTGGTAATATTTATAAAATTTGTTTATTACGGGTATATCTTTTACGTGCATATTTATTTCCATAAATAATAGGATATGGAGTATTTTCCATCCACTTATAGTACTTACACCCCACTCTAACGAGAAATGTGAAAATTCTTTCCGTAGGAGCTAGGATGTTTATTAGGCTACTTTAACGTCGAAGAAAATAACATTTTTTTTAATATTTTCCCACGTGCTTTTCAAGACCGCTAAAGTAGTCATAGAGATAAAGTAGTAGTAGATAAATTAAAAAAAAAATTGATGCCAAACTTTTAAAAAAATGATGCCAAACTTTTTAAAAATTCTTTATTTTTCCATTAAGACATGCCAAGACCCTATAATTATTTTAATAATATAAATAAAATATGTATGTATGCCCTTTCAAATATTATTATACTCAATTTTCATCAAATGTCTGCATGTCAATACATTCAAATAAATTGAATGTATGTATGTTCTTGATCCGGATATATATAAATATGTGAGTATGTCTATTTCGTCCCGAAGAAGTCCCAAGGTCTTGGACAAGTTTCTTTCTTTTGTGGACATGGTATGTCTATCTATGATGATCCAATATTAAAGGACTTTATTGCATTGACATCTCCGCCCTCTAAAGTATATGTATGTGTATACTTTTGATCAAGGTCACCTCCTGAGTCGCTACAAGCATGTTTCTATGCAAACTACCAAACTCATGGTTTTAAAGCAGTGGTCGGCACGCAATACATTGTAATGAATTTAGTGCACACCGGCACTGTTAACACTGCAAAACGACTGTAAATGTTAGTGTGCTTACGGGAGAATTCTACGTATATGAACACAAGAGCAAGTCCATCATTTGAATGTATTTTGTACGGGGCACCACTGTTTGAATTCTATGAATTCTATGTTGACCCAAATGAAAAAATCTATATACTATATATATATATTTACGGTCGAACGATTGAACGATCAAAAATGAGCTAACTTTGGAGATTTTAAAGTTTAAAGGTTAGGAATTTTTCAAAAATTTATATAAGACATTTTTTTTTTATGAAATTCCCAAAGCCGTTGTTCACGTATATTAAAATTTTCCCCTATATATATTATCTTTACTGCAAGGGTATATAAACATCGGCTTCCAATACAGGAAGTTAGCTTCCTTTTATGTTTAATATATGCTTAATTTTTTTAATTTATTTTAAATTTGTTTTCTTAATTTTACCCGGTACTCGTAGAACACAAGTATTCAATCGTGTTCTTGTGTTAATCTCTTAAAGATTTAATCTATATAATCTATAGTGTTAATCTATATAAAAATTAACGCGATAACACGAAAAGAATTAACACGAGATTTATAAGGAAGGAATCATCTTCGACCCGCTCTGAACGAGTCCCGCGCCCGCGGGTGAAGCTCAGTGAAAAGCAGGCAAGCCAAAAACATCGCTTAGAGAAAATAAATAAATGAGTATATGTGGGTGTGCTAAGCATCAAGAATATACCAGTTCCCGTCTCCTGTCTGGTAGTCACTCAGTTTAATCTTGCACATATCCTTCTTACCTTTGCACGAGATGTGCCAACTTTGAATATGGGCTTACCTTTGTACTAATTCAAAGTTTCGGACTTTATAAGAGTAAAAAATTGGTCTGATACCGAAATTCGCTTAGAATTGGATTGAAAGATTGAAAACTGAAATGATAGGTCTACTATAACTTTCAATTCTACTTTGGCTTTTTTTCGAAACACATGACATTTTTTTAAGATATACCTTTTAACCGTTGATTTTTTGGAGCAGAAATGCCAAAACCCTACCACATGTGCCCAGTGATCTTTGGAGTGGTCTTAGACATGACTCGCCTTTCAGAGGCACATAACGATGCTGAAGCAGACTGTACACTCGTTGGCTACAAATATGGTCTCTGTCAAATAAAATTAAACAAGTTTGAGTTTACAAATTCATGTTCAGTCCACTTTGAAAAAATATACAGGCCCGTATATAATACGAAGGGCTAAGAGCAAGGTCATTACGGAAACCGTTTTAAAAAGTTTAAAAAAATTAGTTCATTATAATGTACAATCAAGAATAGAAAGCTATACAAAGCTATACTGTACAATTTATCACAATTTTATTATAAAACCAATTTATTAAAATGCATAATTTAAAAAAATCCCAAGTTTCCATATTAAAAACATCAAAGTTGGTATTTTCACCAAATACCATTGCTAATCGTTCAGCTATAAGACAGCTATGTGATATATAAGGCTGATCCTTATGAAATGGGGTAAGTCGAATCAATTGGCCAAAAATAAAATCTGTAGAAAGTTGAAACCTTTTATCTTGAAAAATACGAAATTTATATTCAAACGATCTTTATGAAATTTGGTGGAACGCACCCAAATCTCTTACTTTAAAAAACACCAAAGATAAGGCATTTCCGATCAATCAGTAATATGGCAGCTATAGAATATAGTCGGCCGTTCCGACTTATTGGAAACTAGGTGCAAAGGAAAGATAGTTCGCACTAGACAGACGTACGGACATGCTTATATCAACTAAGGAGGGGATCTTGATTAAGGGGTTATAAATATACAGTTGTACCGCGCAAAAAAATGAAATTTTATCGATTTTTTTTTGATGCCATAAAAGTATTTTTTAAAAATGTTTTGCCGACGCTGTTTAATACATGTTTCTGGGTACTTATTAAAAATTTTTCATAAAAAAATATTAAATATTAAAAATGTTATGGCCGAATTCCGAGATCGTCTTTTTTCGATGGTGACTTGCGGTGGACATGATATCCCGAGAACGGCTCATCCGAAATAAAAAATTCAAAAAAATTTCGTTAGTATTGCCTAGTCCGTGAACGATGGATTTGTAAAAATTTTGATTTAAAAAAAAATGGCGACGGTTTTCACAAAAAATGTACTTTTTCAAGGTAAAAGATTTTCGATTTTAATGCTCAAAAAAATTGAATCCTTCGTTCACGGACTAGCTGTTATCATAATAAATGAGTGGTCAAAATTTGGTGTTGATCAGATTAATAGTTTTTTAGTAATCGTGTCCACAGCAAAGGTAATTTTGAAAAAACAAAATTTTGAAATAGTCGCGTTTAAAGTTTCATGTTTGTTCAAGTTTTATATGCAGGTAGTGCGCTATAAATAGCTACAACTTCGGTTCTGATGCTCCGATCGTTATGAATTTTTTTGAGAGTATTATCCACAGTATATACTTAAAGAATATGCAATAAAAAAATCAATTTTTTCATCTATCACAACTGTATATAACCCCTCAGGAATATATGTATGTACATATATGTAATGTTTACTTTATAGGGTCAAAGCTGTCTCGTTCAATGCGTTGCACACTGTTGACCAAAATTATTGTATAATAACCGTTGTAAGGGTATACAAAGAAATATAAATTAACTAATTAAAAAGAAATATAATTTTAACTTTATAAATTATTAAATAAAACCTCTATGTTTATAGCCTGTTCAAGATGCCGCATAGTTTAAATCTTGTTTAGTTTGATTGTATGTACATATTTAATAAATTTGTGCTCAAAAATCAAACTTTGCTTCTTAAAAATATATATTGTTATCTTATACAAATAATTTAATGTAAAATACAACGGTATTATTATAAAAATGTATTTCATCAAATAGTTCACAAAATATTCCACTTAAAAAGTATTTTAAACTATTTTCCTTTGCCCATTCCAAGTTTGGGTTTCTCTTACCAACACTCAGTATACACATATGTATGTATGTATGTGTGCCAGCGTGCTGTAGTGTAGACTCAGAGTTATGGGAATAGAAAGGAATATAAACAAAGCACCGAACAATCATCTTTCCATTTCTAAAATAAACAATGACAGTCAGATAAATTCAAAATCAATTATTTTTGTAAGCCGTTTTTACCTGAAATTATAGGGAAGCATAAGGGTATGTTCTTTCTTGTCAAAAGAAAAATACAAATACAAGTTTTTTGGATTTTATTTTATTTTTTAATTTTATTATTTAATATTTAGTTTAATTTTAAATTTAAATTAAATTAAATCATTTATTTAAAATATTTTATAAAATTAAGTGATAGTGTAATATCGAGAAACAGCATTGAATCTTTCCTAATATTAAACCAACATTGAAATAATAATAAAAACATTGATTGCATGACTAAGCAATCATGAATATATGAAATCAAACAATAATTAAAAATGTCAAGTCGATTCAAGATATTTAAGAATAATATGAGTGAATGCGCTGAGCGTTACATAATTTAAACATTTTTTATTGATATTATTTTTATACGTGGAACTCGTAAATTACAAGGGTACTTTGTATTCGTGCGAATGTATGTTACATGGATGTGGAATCATCTTTATCTGCATCATCAGTGATCGATAGAGCCGAGTGCATACGTCCATATGAACGCGTGGATCTTACGCTCACGGATCTCGTGAAATCTTATAGTCCAGATATTTAGCATTAAGATATTTTAGCATCAAGATTCCTAGAAACCAAACGCAGTTTAAGTTCGTTTCAAATTTTTACCATGCTCCTCCCGCACCCACAAATGAATAGTTCTGTGGCGCCAGTACAAAGAGCTATTTTGACATAGTTTTAATTTTATTATAGGGAAATTATAGGGAAGCATAAGGGTATGTTCTTTCTTGTCAAAAGAAAAATACAAATACAAGTTTTTTGGATTTTATTTTATTTTTTAATTTTATTATTTAATATTTAGTTTAATTTTAAATTTAAATTAAATTAAATCATTTATTTAAAATATTTTATAAAATTAAGTGATAGTGTAATATCGAGAAACAGCATTGAATCTTTCCTAATATTAAACCAACATTGAAATAATAATAAAAACATTGATTGCATGACTAAGCAATCATGAATATATGAAATCAAACAATAATTAAAAATGTCAAGTCGATTCAAGATATTTAAGAATAATATGAGTGAATGCGCTGAGCGTTACATAATTTAAACATTTTTTATTGATATTATTTTTATACGTGGAACTCGTAAATTACAAGGGTACTTTGTATTCGTGCGAATGTATGTTACATACATGGATGTGGAATCATCTTTATCTGCATCATCAGTGATCGATAGAGCCGAGTGCATACGTCCATATGAACGCGTGGATCTTACGCTCACGGATCTCGTGAAATCTTATAGTCCAGATATTTAGCATTAAGATATTTTAGCATCAAGATTCCTAGAAACCAAACGCAGTTTAAGTTCGTTTCAAATTTTTACCATGCTCCTCCCGCACCCACAAATGAATAGTTCTGTGGCGCCAGTACAAAGAGCTATTTTGACATAGTTTTAATGTCAAGCTTTTCCGATGGCTAATTTGTATCTGTAAAAAAAATGTATCAGGTCATTTTTAGAATGGTTTTTTTTTTCCTAGGATTGTTTCAGTTGTTTTTTCCTAAACACATACATTATGCACCAACATTTTTTTGAGGAAATAGTTATATGTACTTTGAAAGTATATTCCCCCTCAGATAAGAAGAAAACTGTGGGTGGAGCACTGTAGAGAACAGTAGCAGCGGAAATAAAAGGTGTGAAAATCCCAAAGCCGCGTGCAGGATTAGAGGTCCGAATTGGATCTGTACTATCGGGTGTATTTTATTTTAAAGAAAGCTTTTATAGCAACAGTTCTCAAACAAATGAAAAAAAAAATGAAATGAAAAGCTTTCCTATCTATATTTTCTTCTGGAGAAAACTTGTTCCAACTTAGTTTCTGAGAAAATTATTCTCAGTGGAAAATTTTTTTTGTAAGCTTGGGCTGTCAAATGAGGCAAAATGGAAAAATTGAAAAAACAAATTTTGAAATAAATGAAGCATGTTTATTTTTATTTTCCAAAAATTTTACTTAAATTATTTACTAATTCAAAAAAAAATACTGAAAACAAATTTATTTTTGACAATATATATTCATATTTTGGTCATTACCGGCATAGGCCGAATATATACATATGTTTATCCTAGAGCTGCAATATAACTTGTAACTTTTAATATAAATATTTAATTTTGTATACCTATATACATAGTTTTTTTCCAGACGTCGTTTCTATGGCAGCAAAGGAAAAAAATTCAAACTTGATGTGCTTCGTAGCTTTTAGTCGCAGAGAAAATGTTTCATTTTAATCTTTATTATTATTATAAAAAAAAATTCTAGTCATGTAGTGCAAATGGTTATTTATATTATGATTCTTAAAAAATGTGTTCAATAGAAATTAAATATTAATATGCCATTGATATTTGTTACAAAATACTAGCATTGATTTTGCATCGAATAAAGCCCGCATATATCGAAAGCTTTAAATCGCAGAAAATAAAAAGACATACGTATAATTTTTCCACAAATGTACAATATCTCCTGTGTACATACAGATTTTTTATTTTGAATATTGTATCGTTTTAAGAGTATAAAATATATTTTAAAGACAAAAATTGGGAAAATACTTTCAGTATCGCGTCTTATGAGTTCATCAGCCAGTGGAACAATGAGCCATATGGGAAATATGAGTGGACTAGCAGCTTGCAGCGTGAGCGACACAAAACCGCTACAGTTTCCCTTGGCCCAAAGACGAAAACGAAGGGTCTTATTTACCCAAGCCCAGGTTAGTAAAAAAAAAAGTTATCAACTTAAAAAAAACAATTATGTATCTACATTATTGGGTTCTGTAAAAAACCACCTAGTATTGACGTAAATTTTATGTATGGTGCCAAAATGAACTGCGATCTTGCCATCGCCAATTTTAATGATTGGTGTTGGATTACAGTCTTTTAGGAGAAAAGCTTACTGAAATAAAAATAACATGTTGCACGATGATGTGCTTTAATTTTTGGGTTAGGTTCCATAGTCTTAACTTTAGTTTTCTGAATAAACTCTGAATTTAATTAGGTGGGCGGTGTGAACGTTGGTCCGTATTTTCTGTTTTCGATCCAATTATTTTTAACGCTTTTTATAGCCTTGCAGAGAGTATTATCAATGCAGTGTAGGAGACATCTCCGTCATTATTCTTTATTAAGATCATATCCTGATTGGATATACGCATGTCCGCCTATCCGCTTCTACCTGACAAAGTCTTTGTTTTGAAACTATTTATTCGGCCGATAACGAAGTAAGTAAGAAAGAAGTAAGAAGTGCTCAAATCGGGCTCGAGACAACCCGTTTTGTTTCACTTTTTATACCCTTGCAGAGGGTATTATAATTTTGGTCAAAAGTGTGCAACGCAGTGAAGGAGACATCTCCGACCCTATAAAGTATATATATTCTTGATCAGGATCACCTCCTGAGTTGATATGAGCATGTCCGTCTGTCCGTCTGTCTGTCTGTTTCTACGCGAACTAGTCTCTCAGTTTTAAAGCTATCGACTTGAAACTTTGCACACACCCTTCTTTCCTTTGCACGCAGTATATAAGTCGGAACGGCCCGGATCGGCCGACTATATCCTATAGCTGCCATATAACTGATTGATCGGAAATGGTATAACTTTGGTGTTTTTAGAGTTAGAGAGTTCAAATTTGACATGAGAGCTATTTTTGGCAAAATAATACGACATGCCAAATTTCATAAGGATCGGCCGACTATATCCTATAGCTGCCATATAACTGAACGATCGGAAATGACCCAACTTTCGTGTTTTTGAAGATAGAAAGCTGGAACTTAGTACAGATTTAATTCTTGTACTTAGTACTTAGTACAGATTTAAATCCAACCTACCAAATTTCATTAGGATCGGCCGACTATATCCCATAGCTGCCATATAACTGAGCGATCGGAAATGGTATTTGGTAGAAATATCAACTTTCGTATTTTTGAAGATAGAAGTTTGGGACTTTTTTTAGATTTTGTATTGTAATAAATTGGATTATATATTCCTATTCCCATATGGATCGGCCAACTATATCCGATGTTTGCGATATATATCCGGTTTTAACTGCAAGGGTATATAAACTTCGGCTCCGCCCGAAGTTAGCTTTCCTTTCTTGTTTTTTTTAAATATTTTTAATTTTTATATAATATTTTAATTGTCTTATAGTTTTGTCAAAAGAGTTCATATAACCCATCAGAAGAGGTCGCCCTAAAAACTATTTTCTTTATCACTGTGGGATAACTCTAACTCACGGCAGTGTACATGGTGTACAAAAAATTTTAAAAATTGTTCAATTAAAAGATGCAGTACTTTATGACCAGAAAGATAATAAAACATGTTTTCGTTGTAAACGGGTTTTTAATATCTATAACACTTTCTTGAAGACCTTACGTCTAATAGTAAAATAAAAACTTAAAAAAAACAATAATTTTTTTATTTTAGAAAACAAAATTTTCATTTGTCTAACGATTAAAATTACGTTTCGTTTAGCGATACCCCTTGAGATTCCGTAACTTTTGATACATCGTTGATATGACATCTTATATCTGGGGAATAGAACGCCAGATATAGTCCTATAAGTGGAGCTACCATTTTGTGCAGCCGCCTGTGTACTGCTGTGAACACATACATGCGTATAACCTGTATGTACACGTACGATTCAAAATATTGTATTTTCGAGTTTGGGCTTATACTTGAAGTGTTCTTATACCCGGTACTCGGAAAGTTCTACGGAATATTGTATATTGTAACATAGAGAAGGAATAATCTCCGACCCCATATATTCTTGAATCAACAGCCGAGGCGAAATAGCCATGTCCGTATAAAACGCGTGAATCTAAGAGACTATAAGATATACAGCATAGGATAAAACATTTTTTGCTAAGAGTCCACACCTTTAAACTCTAGTTAGAGGGGTATAATATAGTTGGGAAACCTGACTATCGTCGTTCCTTGTTAAGGAGTTAAGGAGTTGGGATTTTCTATGGATTTTATTGTTGGCCAATTAATTTATTCTTCTCGAACAGTTTCTACTGTTTTCACAACTGGTCTGTCTATGTCTTATAGCTGTCAGATAACAATCCAAAATTACCCAACTTTTGTATTTTTGCAGAAATATGTAAGCTTGCGACATTTGGAAATACACAAGCATATTCAACATTTGCTACACATGTCCACATTTGCTATACACGATCTTATCTGCAAGGGTATATTAACTTCGGATCCGAACGAAGTAACATTTTCCTTTCTTGTTATACCCTTGCTGAGGGTGTTATAATTTTGGTCAAAAGTGTGCAACGCAGTGAAGGAAACATCTCCGACCCTATAAAGTATACATATACATACATACCATAGGTATACATATATACATACCAGGATCACCTCCTGAGTTTATATGAGCATGTCCTTCCGGCTGTGTGTCTGTTTCTACGCGAACTAGTCTATCAGTTTTAAAGCTATCGACTTGAAACCTGGCACACACCCTTCTTTCCTTTACACGCATTATATAAGTCGGAACGGCCGGGATCGGCTATATAGATAGGATATCCTATAGGTGCCATATAACTGATTGATCGGAAATGGTATAACTTTGGTGTTCTTGAAGATAGAAGTTTTGGACGTTTTTTAGATATTTTATTGTAATTAATTGGTTTTTAACTGCAAGGGTACTATATCAACTTCTTCTCCGCCCCAAGTTAGCTTTTCTTTCTTGTTTTAAATAAAATTACTAAATCAACCAAAAAATAAAACCGTAAGCCTTGCTTTTACATTAATCTTTTACCAAACAGAATTTGTATCATAATCAATTAAATGGAATTTGAAGATCAACAATCTATGTTTTCCCCAAAAAACACCTAAATTATTAAATAAAACACCACTCTAAAAACCTAAAACTATTCATATTCACATTCAAAAATTCTAAAAAAAATACAAACACGTGCCGTCTAAATAGTTTTTTATGTGTATTTTACATCTTCTTCGGATTCGAAACTGCTAAAATAAGTTCTAAGGCCCAGCCGCCGTCATAAATATAATTTGCATTTGCGTCATTTTCGATCTTTCAGTTATATGAAAGCTATAGGATATAGTCGTCCGATCCTTATGAAATTTTGTGGGTCTTATTGTTTTACCAAATTATAGAATCTATAGAAAGTATCAACTCTAAAAACACCAACGTTTTGCATTAAATTAAATTAAATTAAATTCAAATTACTTTATTTTTATAAAAAAACACTTTCTTGTTAGGCCGTCCAATGGCAGCTATAGAATATAGACTGCCGATCCCGGCGTTTCCAACTTACATATATGCGTGAAAAATATTTATTTCATACAAAAATGTTTTTGTGAACATAGGATTTGAACCTCATAAGTTTGTTTTTGTTTTCGCTAGGAGTTGAAGTTTTACAATTTATGCTTAATACCTTTAACAGAAATTTAAGAAAAAGTGCAAAAGAAAAATTTGTGTTGGCTGCGGCCGACTTTAGTTTCTTTATTTTCATTTTGTACGTTATTAGTATATTTTGCCCGACATGGGCCCGACCCGACTTCATAGCAAAAACCGGCATGCTATATGGTATATATGTATGTATATACATAAGCTTCTGCTCCGCGTAAAGTTTTCATTCTTTTCTAATTTTTTTATCATCAATCAATTTTTTATTTTTAGTTTTATCAATAATAATATATAAGTTGTAGTATTTTTTAAGAAATTTTTCTCAAACAAATGAATATCTTTATTTAGTATGTATAACTATATGTATATATTTTACGAATACATGCATGTTTATTTTGCGTACATACATAAATGCCCGAATGGTAGTGGGAAAGTTACGGTATGGGCATTGGGCATTTGCGCCCAAAGTAAGCATGAGCTCAAAGCATTATATTTGTTTCTGCCTTCAAGTGCAGAGTCAATATTAAATTTTTCATAAATTGAAATTTCTTCGTCCTTTACTGTATTTTAGCGACGAATAAATAAAAGTGTATATATGTATGTATAAATGATACCCTAAAATATGTATATTACAAGGAAGGAAAGCTAACTTCGGGCGGAGCCGAAGTTGATGTACCCTTGCAGTTAAAACCGGATATATATCGCAAACATCGGATATAGTTGGCCGATCCTTATGAAAATATCATAATAAACCCTATTAATTACAATAAAATGTCTAAAAAAAAGTCCCAAGCTTCTATCTTAAAAAATACCAAAGTTCCTATTAACAAATACCATTTCCGATAGTTTAGTTATATTGCAGCTATAAGATATAGTGGGCAGATCCCGACCGTTTCGACTTTTATACTGCGTGCAAAGGAAAGAAGGGTGTGTGCAAAGTTTCAAGTCGATAGTTTACTGAGAGACTAGTTTGCGTAGAAAAAGACAGACCCTATATACTTTATAGGGTCGGAGATATCTCCCTTCACTGCGTTGCACACTTTTGGACAAAATTATAATACCCTCTGATAGGGTATAAAAATGCAATATTCTGTTTGAATGCTATTCAAGATTGGCTAGAATAAGCTAAAATAATCTTTGCAATTAAAAATAAATTTAAGTTTTTTTAACTGGCAAAAATCATATTAAATATGCCTTAATATTAAATAATTTTTAAAATTTGTATACCCGGTACTCGTAAAGTAGCCCTGTATATGGAATTCTACAGGAGAAACTACAGGAGATAGAGCTACAGGATTTGACATAAAGCCTGCTTTAATACCCAGAAAGCGCCAGAAAATTATTAGTACAGAATATTAGTAAAGAATTTAGCCACATTCCTGCAAATCAAAACAACATTATTAAAATCGGAAAATTTTTAGAACAATTATAGAATTTTAATTCTTCTTCTTTTATAGATTTCTTCAGTTGTTATTTTCAAAGCAATCATTTCTTGAATAAATATTTATTCTATTTTGTATAGCACAATTAAAAAATTAATGCGTTTTTCGATCATTAATTTAAAGGGAAGGGATACAGTCGGCCGATCTTTATAACATTTTGTATAAATCTGTAGACAATAAAAATATTGGCATAGCAGAATTTTGATAAAAAAGTTAATATCCCTTGCAAAAGTATAAAAAAATTTATGGTTTCGCTTAAATGCAAGATAAAATGGTATTTTTCTTAAAATGTGTTTAAATGTGAATGCATAAGAAAATAATAGCCAATATGAGGACCCTCAATTATAAGTATGTATAATAATATGTTTGTTTTTATTTAAACTGTTTTCAGGTCTATGAACTGGAAAGAAGATTTAAACAGCAGAGATATCTCTCTGCGCCTGAACGAGAACATTTGGCCAGTCTTATTCATCTAACGCCAACACAGGTATGTTTATGTTATAGTTTTGAAGATATATAAAAATATATATGCATTTTAAATAAATTAAAAAAAAAAGTGTAGAGCAAGAAATGAAAGCTAACTCCCATCCGAAGTAAACATCGGATATATCTCGTAAATATGGGAATGGAATAAAAATCCATTTATATGTCAGCTATAGTATAAAGTCGGCCAACCCTTATGAAATTTTCTTTGTCGACAAAATCAGCAGATTTAAAGTAAATCTCTTAAAACGCCGAAGTTATGGCATTTCCCATCAATAAGTCAAATTGCAGCTATTGGATTTTAGTAAAACTGAGAGACAAGCTTGCGTAGAAACAGACAGGCGGTCAGAAAATATGTACAGACATACATGCTTTATGTGGTCGGATATGTATTCTTCTCTACGTTACATTGAATCCTATGCACTTTATAAATATTTCAAAACATAAATAGTATCAGTCTGTATTTAAATCTGTTTAAATTTTAATTAAAATTATCCATTTTTAGTTTATTTACAATATGAGATTGTTCCTTCAATATCAGTTTTTATAGAATTCACTTCAGTAATCAAATATAAGAGCACACAAAAACAATAAATACCACTTAACACATAATTGTCATTAGGTTAAGAAATTACTTTTGCGGTGCGCACAAATTGTTCAAGAAGCGACGTGTTACAACAATAAAAACATTTGAACTGTATTGTCACCCTGAAATTGTATTATGTCAAAATTCTTTTCCTACCCACATAAACGTGGATGCTACTTCTCCCTTAATAAAGCAAATAAAAAAGTATTCAGCTCAGTGCCTGTTTTTGAAAGATAGAAGTGCATTAGGGGACAATGAAAAAATAATACATTTTAAACTCACCCCTAAAGTAGATAGAAAAGTGGTCATTGTTTGATCATGCTCTTTATAAATAATAGGCATGAGCATTGTGTAAATATAAAGGTGAACACCAGAAATTATAAAACTATAGAAGTTTATTCACATGTATTTAATGGAATGGGCGGTCCAAATTAATTTGGTTTACCTATGTATTTTTTTGCTTGGAAATAATTCAAGATATAGAGATTAAGTTGATTTTTAGAGTTTTGGTTTATATTCAAGTACCAATAGAAACCACGTGAATATAAATATCCAAAATACATGTCTATTTTTATAAAGAATTATGATTTATGTTTAAAAATATTTGCCGCAAAAGTATTGACTGTCAAAAAATCAAACCTTAACGTAGAAGTGTTTCTGGATATAAGTTTATACATTTGGTAAAAATAGAGTTAAATTCTTAATTTTAGCGAAACTGCAACGCTTTTATCTATATATCCAAAATATATCCAATATATCCTATATATCCAAAAATGGTGAAAAGTGTGCAACAAAGTGGAGACATTTTCGAATATATACATATATATATATATATATATATGTTTGGATATTTATAATATATATGTATATATTAGTATATATTCTTGATCAGAATTCCCTCCTGAGTCGACATACACATGTGCTTCTGTCTGATTCTACCCAAACTAGTCTTTCCTTTGCACACAGTAAGTCGAAACGTCCAAGATCGGCTTTTAATGACTATATCCTGTAGCTGATCGAAAATGCCATAATTTTGGTGTTTTTAATCTAGAGACGTGACATTTTTTTAAATTTGTGTAAGCTGCACCCCCAGAGAACGCCTTTCTTGTTCATATATGATATCAAATGTACTTAAATTATGTTTAGAAATTGTTTTCTGAAATTAAAAACAAGTAAGGACGACTTACAACCAAGTAAAATTTCCCGACTATACGATACCCGATACTTTTTTCTTCTACTCCACGATCTCTTTATGAACAAGCCCCTAAGGCTTTTCTGAAGGCAGAAGACAAAAAAAAGGTTTATAACTCTTTAAAAAAGATTAAATTATAAATTATAAAAATAACACTATTTTATTGAGTTTGTAGATATGAATAATCTTTTAAAGTTTTTAAAATAGTTTTTGATTTAATCAAAAACTAAATCAAAAAATATTCAAACTCAAATGAATAACGGGTCATATGAGTAAATCATATAAACTCGACTAGAGCCGAAGTGTATACATACATATCTTATATTGTAATTTTGGATAAAGTTTAGGTTTCAGCTCACCTTATAGATAATAAAATGTATTTTTTAGTTAATTTTTATACACACATTTTAATTTTTTTGTAGGTAAAAATATGGTTTCAGAATCACAGATATAAATGCAAAAGGCAAGCTAAAGAAAAGGCAATGGCAGAGCAAAATCAACATAATCAGGTAATTTTAAATATAATATATGTATTACCCAAATTGTAGGAGGGTTAACGCGTGCTCGCCCGACAAGGTTGTAGATAGACGACCCAAGTTAATGGTTTTTCTTGTCTATAGAAAAAACCTAAGACATAAAAACGAGCCATGAAAATATCAGCCAAACTGATATTGTTGCTTTTAATATATTGTATGGTGTTGTGTGGCGTTGTTGTATGGTGTAGCAAGCAATTGGTCTTTGCAATAGAAGCTATGTATTTTATATTAATACCAAGTAATTGTAGATTAAAAGGTTATGTGGTATTCGTGCGGCAGAGAGAATCACTTCACAAAATAATTAACAGCCGAAATTTAAATCGAGGTTTTTCCGTCCGTCGATATCTTAAATGCTATTCGAGATAGAACTATACGATTTTGCAAGTAAATTCCGATGACTAACGAAAATAAAGCCAAATACACCAATTTATGGTAGTTATATTTCTAGACATTTATATCCTGTCTATCTTATTCTTCCTACAGGATTATTTATCTTTTGAATCCTAGAGTAAAAGAAAAGAACTCGAGAGAAAGGCGAAGCCGAAGTTGATACGATATACCATATGTGTACGATATATGTATACAGGATATGATACAAATTCATATTTCGCAAATAGCGGATATAGTTGACCGATCCTTACAAAAAATTTTTATATCAGACAAATTTTTCTAATGTTTTTATCTGCATCATGAAAGAGATGACCAAATGGCATCCATATAAAGTCTAAATCTTCTAACTTTATAAATACCAAAGTTATTTCATTTTCGATTAATCACCTTTATGGCAGATAAAGAATATCGGGTATAGTAGGCCGACCATCCTTGAATCCACCTTACATACTGCGTGTAAAGAAAGAAGGACGTGCGAAAAGTTTCAGGTCGTTATTTTTAAAACTGGGAAACTAGTTCGCCAAAAAACGTACACAAAGTTTCATTTGAACATCTGAATAAAATTAACGTACTCCTTAATACATACCCCGGAATTAAATAGGTTAAGTTAAATTTGAAAAAATTTTTAGGGAAATTTAAGTTTTGTTTTACTATGCATATCAAAATATTTTAATGTAACAAATAATATGTTTTTTATTAAATTTGTATTTTAATTGAAGTCGGCAAGTTCTCCAAGACGTGTTGCTGTACCAGTCCTGGTTAAGGATGGAAAACCATGCGCCGGAAATAACAATACCAATCAAACACAACCACATGGAAACAACACGACAGCGTCAGGTAATAACAGTGGTACCAGTAGTGGAAATCCAAACAGTGGAGGGGTATCGGTAACTGCAAATGTCAGCAGTGGACTTAATCTAATAACAGGAGAAGCTCCCAACTCACACTCACCAGATACATCTTCTTCCTTAATAGCTAGTTATGGGACTGTTGGAGGTTCCAATGTTGCTATGTTACAGCAACCCTGCAATAATACTATTATGACTAATAGCTTAGCAATGGCATACCGAAACCAAAATAATTTTATTTCCAATGGACATCAGCAACAATGTGGTGGCTACTTGCCTTTGCAAGGCAGAGCATGGTAAAAAAAATTTTTAGAGTAAATTGTTTAAAGTAAAAATTATGTACTCTCTTCGGTTTGACTTAATAAAGATACAAAAATGTATATCAGAGTAGTGTTCGTGAATATAATTAGATCAAAAATATTTCCAATTAAGAAAATTCAGTATAATAAAAAGTTCATTGAATATGAGAGTATGTAAGTAATTGAAACTGAAGGACTTAGGGTTTTAAGCATAATATTGTAGTTTCATTAAATGAAATATATGTATCACAAATTACATCAACTAATTTAAAAAAAAAAAAAAAAACTCGTTTATTCTAAATACATGCATAAGTCCGTTTATTTTTTAATTGTATATAAATAGGCCAATAAATTTAATAATGTCAATAGAATATATATTAAAACGAAAGAGGTAAAAAGAGTCAAAACCTTCATCAATGCGATTATTTTTTCCATTTTCACGAATCTGGGGCTTTAGAAATGTTGCCTTATTAACCATTTTGGTATCGGTTTATTCCCAGCGTATCTTTACAGGAAATACAAAGCATGCAAGAGTGAAACTACGAAAGTCTACCTGATTTCTGCTCTGCTTCTGCTCAGATGCTAAATAAGTCACCAAAGAAAACGAGTTTACATTTTTTATAAAAACAGCTGAGATAATTTGGCAAAATCAAAATATTTCGGTCATGAAAAAATTTGGAAAACGCCCATATTTCCTTCCCCCTGACACATCGTAATTTGATATATCGGTTTACATCAAAGAAAAAACCTAACAGACATTAGCAAACATTAATGTAAATATACGTCTTCTTTTATGATACGTGTTCTCGTGGTAATGTTAGGTAACGTTTTTTCACCCAGTTTTTAGCCACAGAACTATTTTTTCCAAGAACTTCAACCTAGTACAGTAAAGAAAAAAGTTCAGAAGTCAGTGGGAGTAAAACTCCCTCTTTTAACTTTCGCAAACTCCCTCAACTATATTCTGAAAGTACACTCTTTGCAACCCACATTGTAGCCTTTACAGAATTCTGGTTAAAGCCAATGATATTTAGCTTCGAAGTTTTTCCAAGCAAGTACATTTAGACGTGATCTTCCTATGCAAAGGGCGGGAAGGTTAAGGTAAGATTTAGCTAAACCTGTCTCATAATTCTCAAGAGGTAAAATCACAAGAATTTGGTGATCTAAAATTGATTTGCAATAAAATCATTTTGTCCGGTCATTTGTAAATTATATGGGAATAATATGGACTTTTGTGAAATCCGCCCCAAACGAGAGGGCTTCTTGAGAGCCCGATCAAGAAGGAAGAAACAAAGCAATAGCAAGGGATTTTCCGTTATACGTTCCTTAGAGTTACCAGTTGCTACTTTGCAGAATAATCCGTATATTCCAACATCATATAACCACATATTCATATACACCACCTTCGTCCGAATCGCCCACATACCGACATCACTGATCCGCTTTTTGATCAGTTTCCGATTTTAGCCTTGTTACCCAAAGTATCTGTTAAATTTAAAGAATATTAAAAATAGATTTTAATTAATAATTACAATTAATAGCTGGGTTCCACATTTAATGTCGCTTTAATTAATAATTACAATTAATAGCTGGGTTCCACATTTAATGTCGCTAGCGGTGACACCTTTATGGCGAATTCACTTCGAAAACTTGAACACGTAAGCGAAGGCAGCATTCCCCGAGCATATAAAAATTAAACCTGCTTTGTTTAGATGAAAGTGATACTGTTACTTTCAGTTTAAAAACCTCTTCAATCCTGACGCATCAGTACATTTTGTACGAAGTACGGGCTAGTTACGCTCGCATCAGCCGGGACTAGTGACATAGGCCCCATACTCTCCTCCTGGCCCAATACTCCTTTATAAACGCAGCATATTTTTCCTTTAATTGAGAATGCCGGCAGAGATTCTATTCGAGAAAAGAAAGGAATTCCTTCCTCCAAAAAGAAATTGTCGCACGGCTTGGAATTCTTCGTAAGATTAAGATTCTTCCAGCAAATTTCAACTGCATTTTAACGGAAGCCTCACAGAGTAAGCGATGGACTCGAGCCGAGAAGCGAGTCACGAAATGCGCCTCGCAATCCAACTTCACTTTTGTGCATTTAATAATAAGCTCAGAGCAGACTTTGATTTCCCAAAACTGGCGGTGTCATCTAACTGGCTTGGGCTCTTCGCAACATCCTTTTGGACACTAGCAACGAATGACCCTCTTTCCACAGATGAAGCGCCCCCAAATCCAAAAAAAACTCGGCATGTTTGCTGCAGCAAGCAAGGCACCGCTGCGACCATGAATTGACTGCATAAGCCATGGACAGCGAAGAGGTTATTGGCTCGGTGCGCTCGGCTGTTGCTAACGTGGGCGAAAAAACCTAATGCAGGCCTCTAGAAGACTGCAATTCTAAAAAGTTAAGAAAGCTGTGACGCCTTTTTTCCCTGCTGCGACAATTAAGATCAAGGCACTTACGCAGGTGATGTCCAGTTTGAGGACACGGTAAAGACCGAGTCACCTAACATCACCAACGCGGCTCTCAGGGGGCATTAACAGAAATCGGGGGCATGCATCGGGACAGACGGACAGACGGACATGCTCATATCAACTCAGGAGGTGATCCTGATCAAGAATATATATACTTTATAGGGTCGGAGATGTCTCCTTCACTGCGTTGCACACTTTTGGAAAAAATTATAATACCCTCTGCAAGGGTATAAAAACTGAATTAGATATAATAATTAAAACGTATAATACTCTTTATTTTGCACGCATATGAAATTGGTATAATACAACCGAGATGCCAATTTTGTTGGCCGAATTTTGTTCCAGATTGAAATTAATCATAGAAATAATTTGCAAACTATACTGGCGCTGTAAAAATACGCAATTGTGGAAGCGGAAAAGAGCGTGGCAAAAAAACACGGTAACTGCTCAGAATTAATGTTCAGAATTCCCTTTCAATAAAAAGACAAGTTCTGTTCTCATTAAAGATTGAGGTTGTAAAATTGTAAGCAGAAATTATGATGAGTTAGAGTTTACGATCAAACGGTGAATTAAAACGACGGCGTAGCTCAACGCTTGAAGATGCGAAGCGACCGAGAAAAAATGCGAGAAAGCAAGACGATGCTACCGCATGACGGAAGATGCAGGTGAACGATCGAGACATAAGAATGTTCGGTATCGGTCAAGCGAAGCCCGATAGCAAAAGAGATAATCTTCTAACCGCTTTTTGAAGGGGCAATTTGTTAAGTGCCCGCCTTGTAGGTCTTGATGGCTAAGGATTAGAGGACTAAAGTTTCTAGTCCCTTTATTACAAATATTGAAATATAAGCGGGTTAGAAAATTCTTTCATCACCATTTTTGAGGTTATGTAGAAAAACTACAACCAGCATGGTCCTACGAATACTTAAGGTTGGTAAGTTTATACGTGAGAGTGTGCTACTGTAAGAGGAAAGATGAAGATTTACATCCCATCTAAGACCTTTAAGTTCAAATGTTAAGAAATTATTTTGTACGGATTTTTAAAGGTCTTGATGTACTTTGGGGATTCCATATTGAGGATTCCCGACTAATAACACGTATTCCTGTATCGGACGCACCAAATAAATAAATAAACTTTTATTAATATAGGGAAACAAAGGCTCAAAAGAGGTAATATATAGCACAAAAATATTCTCTTGACCAAGAGAATATTCTTGTGCTATTCTCCTTTTAATAAAACCAAGGACATATTTAGCCTTTTTAACCATGGTGGAAATATAGTCATCTAATTTGAGTTTTATGTCTAATAGAACACCAAGATCATTTCCCTGAGTAATTATACGAATACGTTAGAAGAGAAAATACGAAGCATGGAGAGTATATCATTAAGTATGAAATCATTCACTAAACATTTTTGAAAATTTTCAAGATCGGACTGATGTTTGCATTGGGCAGAAGCAGATTAGTATTGAAGACAAAGCTTAACATAGTCTGCATACATGAGTACTAGAGAGTTTAACAGAGTAAACAGTAACGGGCCAAGATGACTTACTTGAGGGACCCCAGATGTAGCACGGACCAAGCGGGAATGTACATTTTTTGAGTTTGATGGCAGCTTAGTAGATACATGAATTTGTCCTGCGGAAAGCTGGTCTTAAATTATTCCAGATACAATAAGCAAATTAAATCGCTAAAAATGGGGAAATTGAGTATTCGCAGTCTTTTAGTTGGAGGGAATAATCCAAGCGCTACCGTCTAACGTGCGAATGGCCATCACAGACCATATATGCAGCAGTCGAGGAAAGGCATTGAAAATGCAGAGCTACCTCGATTAATAGGTCTACATCGTCCTATCATAGAGTTTGAAGAGTATGAACTGGTTGGCAAATCCTTTTCAAGGTCTGCATCTCTGCCTCAGGAAGGCTGGGTTGGACTCCCACGATGAGATGGAATCTAAAGACTTAGAGTCAGCATTTCGATCAACCTTCTGCAACAGCACTTGTATAATAATGCCGTGAGTTTGAGTAAGTTGACTACCGGGGACTACCAAACCTTTTGTTAAGCACCTTCAAAGAGGTATCATAATTTGTTTCTGTCAGCTCCAACAAACGCACAGTCTCCAAGGCTGACTGACTCAGGCTACAAACTGGAGCGCCGAATAACACTCTTCAGAATAAAGCGTAGCTCTCACGCCGTATTGTTGAAGTTAACGCGCAGATCGCTTCTGAGCTCCTCTCCATTTGTCTAAGATGGATCTTATTGATATAAATTTGCATGATTTATAGCTGAGTTAATACATGGATATCGGTTAGGTGGTAAATTAATGGAGAAAATTGACAAATTAAAAATGGAAAATAAATAATTTAAAAATTTGGTTTGGTTTTACAATATTTTGGCGATTTCATAAGTTTGAAACTCAGCAATTCTTGCTGTTAGTAAATTAACAGATTAACAAGCTTCGAGCTCTAAGAATCGGCGTAGACCATGGCTATGAGAGCGAAGGGCTGAGAAGGGCTTTCAAATCCCAATTTAGAAAGCCTAATCTAAAACAGGAGTGAGCAAGAAAATCCAGAGTGAGAGAATCAAACTGCGCTGTGTATGGAACTACTTAGAACCTTAATAAGCTTTATAGGTGGCGGAAGCGAAAGAAATATTGTCGGAAAAATGTCGTTCATTTCAATCATTTTGTGTCATCGCGATTTTTGAAGTGCACACGCTGAAAATAAAGAGCGACTTACGCTCATTTTAATCTCACCTTAGTCGTTTACATTTTTGGGTAATGTCTGTGTATATAACCAAAAAAGGCTTGGCACCACGGAGGCTATGGGTGCAAAGCTCAGATATAAAATATTTTAACACGAAAATGGATCCTCAGTTGTAGGGGGGTTGGATATTAGTAATTCATCTAAGGCGACTGTATGGGTGTATGCATCAGAGATCTGCAGCTATACACCGCAACATCTAGTCCACCTCACACGCACAAACTAATTTTTATACTCGAGTAAAAACTTGACACTTCTTTCAAACACTGATGCGGTGTTTTTTTTGCTTTATTACAAATGAAACCAAAATTGTTTGGTCATTTAGGCTTTTCAATGCCGTAAATCTGCTCCAAAGTAAAAGGCCGAATTTAAGTATTTGACGTTATAATTTATTTATTCTGCAGGCAGATGAAACTGGGAAGCTAAAGCTCTCGATAGCGGAGAGGGCGGCCCGACATAGACATTGCGAACCTAATGCTTTTATCGGTATTTTAGCTTAAAACAGGCCCGTTGAAGTGAAGCGGCCGAGAAAGAGTCGTCTTGCGACCAACTAAGGCGATATGTCCATCCTTTAGCTTAATAAATACTTTATACTTACTTAAGCCCATACTTAAGACTGACCCGACATGATAAGGGAAATTTAAATATAATCAAGCGCTAAGCAAAACGGCGTAAAAAATCTGCAATAATTATATTACCGAAGCCTAGAAAAGACATAGGCCAATTAGCGTTCTCTTATGCTTCCCATCTCACAAGCATTTACATTATCCGATTCCACCGATTTGGCTTTTACGATAAACAATGTACCATAGACCAAGTAAATGGAATAACATCGGCACATCATTCAAAATCCGAGAATACTATTTGTCCATATTTCTAGTCGAATTTGTCTGGAACTTCATCTCAAAATCATGCAGAAAGTGCCAGAAACCACGATCAAGTTACTTAAGTCATATAAAATTAAAAGATTTTATCAAGCAGGATCCCATGACTTTATGTCTGTATAAGGGACTCATGCTTGACTAACCCTTCACCTACTTTATACAGCAGATATTCCCACACATTCAAACACTGATTCATTTTTAACAATTGAATTTTAATTTTAATTGTATTGGATGTTATATTGAAGTTGAATTTTGAATTGGTTAGTTATATCTAGATAGTTATCTCTCATCTAGTATATGATAGCTTAAGGCGGTGCGGGCGCGAAAGCTTATATTCCCTCTTGTGCGAATTCGCCCCACTTGTCCGCAATAGATAAGGTAGGCAAAAGATGAAAAAATATAGCCAATTATCGTAGCGTCTGTCGTAAATTTTTGTGTTTAGCACATTTAGCAGCCACCAACTAGTTTTTATACCCTTGCAGAGGGTATTATAATTTTGTCCAAAAGCGAGCAGTCAACAGGATATCTCCGACCCTATAAAGTATATATATTCTTGATCAGGATCGCCTCCTTAGTTGATATGGGCATATCCTTCTGTCCGTCTGTCTGTTTCTACGCGAACTAGTCTCTCAATTTTAATGCTATCGACTTTGCACATGATTCTTAGCACACACCCTTCTTTCTTTTGCACGCAGTATATAAGTCGGAACGGGATAGACCGACTATTATCTTATTCAACTTTTTTTTTTTTTTTTTTTGTTGCGGTCTTTCAGAATTTTGGAAATTTAGCTAGCATTCCTGCAATTATCATCAAGCTTAGAAGCTCAGATTTATTAATATTTATTAAGCTATTTGTTATTGCACTATGCACGAAGTTGTACAAAGTCGTACAGATTATATTTTTGGTCAGTTGATCCAAATTTCATAACGATTGGCCGACTATATCTTATAGCTGCTATATAACTGAACGATTGGAAATGATATTTGGTAAAAATACCAACTTTGGTATTATTGAAGATAGAAGCTTGGGACATTTTACAGATTTTGCATTGTAATCAATTAGTTTTATTATAATATTCTATATATATATAAATATTATAACTATATCCGATGCTTGCGATTTATATCCGGTTTTAACTGCAAGGGTATATCAACTTCGGCTCCGCCCGAAGTTAGCTTTCCTTATTTGTTAATTTATTTTTGAGAGATAGAATAATCTCGATACACATTGTGGCGCCCCCGGGTGGACTTTTTACTAAAAATAAAAAACACATTTTAATAAATTCACCGCGTCGTGAAATTCAAGAAAAGCCAAGATCCATGATCATCCCATCACCTCCATCGCAAGCCCAAATCAAACACTGGATTGAAGGATCCTAAGGCAGAACCACAGGTATTTGTGCAAAAAATTCGAGATAAGACAAATTAAATCCAAATCTTGTGCTGAAGTATTGCAATTGCACATCGACTACACACGACCGCCCTTGAAGAAGTACTCGTTGCGGCAGATAAAATCTCTACTCCTTAAAGGAAGTAGACTGAAACAAATACTACAAATCCAATTAGCAAATCCAACAGCTCTTGAGAGAAAAATGGCGCACGCGTCGTGATTGGCAAAACAGCAGATCACCAGCTTCGAAGCAACGCCTTCACCAACAGGAAGAAAATGCACCGCGACCGAGCTGAAACATTCCCTACAAATCTAAAAAAGAAAACCCTGCCTCAAATTCATTCCTCCTACCAGTAATTCAGCCAGAGCCTACCCCTCAGCAAACTGCACCTTCATTCCGGCCGAACGAAATCGAAAAAGTCATAAGAGGACTAAAACCAAAAAGGCTCCCGGCCAAAGATGCTGATCAAACTTCCAAATTGCGCTATATGCCGAAGTATATTCCATATTTGTCAACATACACTCACAAGCTACTGGAATCATACCTCTACAATAGGATGTTTTAAATGAGATGCAACGCAGCTAATTCGGGCGACAACATCATCAAAGCTGGAGTTCGAGAAGGAAGCGCACTCGGCCCGTGTCTATATGTTTTGTATACTGCGGATATTCCTACGAACGCACAACTTACAACGTCAACGTTCGCCGACGATACCGCTATCCTTAGTCGCTCCAGATGCCCAACGCAAGCAACAACCCAACTGGCTAATCATCTAATAGTCATCTGCAGATCCCTCAAGCTAACTAAGTAACGTACTTTGGCGTCCACCTTGATAGACAACTAACCTGCCGTAAGCACATCGAATGCAAGAAGATGCACCTAAATTGAAAGCCAGCGGCCTCCACTGGATCATAAACTCACGGTCGCCACTGTGCCTGGACTACAAGTTACTACTCTACAATTCAGTCCTAAACCCAATCTGAAATTTGCTCATGTTCTGCGCTGATGACGTCCCATGTGTTCAATGTTTACATGTTAAATTACTATATTTTGGCTTTTGATAAAATATAATTATAATAATATAATACGATAAGTCGTTTTAAATTTATAATTAACTTTTTTTGCGAATAAAAAACCGAGAATAAATTCGCCGCGGTGTGAACGCACTTGGAATTTTGACGCGGTAAGCATCACGATTTATTCGCAACGCTTCCGCTGCGAATTATTATTCGCTCTGGTGTGAGAGATGCTTTAAGAGAGTTTCCGCCCCGCAATGTCAATGTCGGGCCACCCTCTCCTCTTTAGGGAGCTTTAGCTTCGCTACGTCTAGTCGGGCCGCACTCTCTGTTCATATCACTTAACACTATAAACTGGTCTATCGCAATTGTTGATCATCCAGTTTCAACTGCCGCAGAATAAATAACTTACAACGTGCTATTCTTAAATTTGACCTTTTTGTTTTGGAGCGGATTAACGTCATTGAAAACCCGCAATGACCAAACAATATATTTATATTAATAAAAATAAAAAATATTGTATAAATATTTTATGGTGGTTATTTGTTTATTAAAAACATATTTTTATATATGTCAATACCAAACAATATATTTATATTAATAAAAATAAAAAATATTGTATAAATATTTTATGGTGGTTGTTTGTTTATTAAAAACATATATAATACAATATTAAAAAAATGGATAATAAACTGTAACTTAAATCCACGACCCTTAATGACTTAAGAAGAAGATTTAATGTCAGAGTAACAATCATTCGCAGGTTAGAGGAAAGCTTAGAAGCTGGGTCAGTTCCTCTAGCTAAAACCGAGTCAGAGTTCAGGCTTCAGGTTTTAAATAAGACAATCTTTAAGGCAAATGAGTTGCAAGACCAGATTAAGAAATTAGATGGGGAAGTTAAATTTGGAGCCGAGTTAGAAGATAATCTCTAATTATAGAGATATCGACCAAGGCAGGTTTAATGTCATTATTAAATGCCAGCACTGTAGCTGAAGATTCCTCTTCAGCTACTGCAACGTCTGCAGCCCCAACTCGCGCTCGACACCCCAGTTTGTCATTGCCTAAATTCAGTGGAAACTGCATCGGCGACACAGCCTTCTGCGTCGTTGTTGAAAGATCTCATCAACACAGTGTCATTGATTTACGGATCCTTAATATCCATAGAAGATAGCACTAAAATTGCAAAACTCTATGATTATTTATTTAATTTCGATTAGAGTGGATCCAGTGACTAGACAAAACTGGAAAGAAAAGTATTATGAGGAATTGCCGCTAAGTTCTGATTTCGAAAAAATATTAAATTGTAGGTACCAGCACCGGTCCGCTGGAGAGACTGGCAAGTCAAAACAAGAAAAAACTGTGTTCAGCTAGCAATGCTTTGCATGCGTCATCCCTAGAAAGGGTTTTGTTACCGACGTCGATCGTAAGTTCGAATTAAGAATGGCAAGCACATATTAGCCCGAGCGTTACTTGACTCTGGAGTACAAATTAATTTTATTTCTGAAGATCTTGCTCAACGCTTAGGAAGGAATCTTGTATCAACATGACCATTCTAGTCAAGCTAATTCACAAGATAAGAAAATGATACACACTGTGATATCGTCAAAAATAAATTGTGGTGAGTTTCCTTTCGATTTTTAGAACAATTTCAGGTTATCACCCTGACCAGTCAGTGAACACACTGGATACTCAACATGTTAGTTGAACTCAACTTTCAAACTTTTGCCCGTTGGCCAAAAAAAATCTGCAAAATAATCGCTTGTAGAGGAAAAATATATGGCTAATTCCTCAACTTCTTGACAGCCTGTCTCTAGCCAGAATTGGCAAGAACAATTACTCGATTCGATAGATAACAATTTAAAAATTTTTCTTCTGGTCGCTGGAAGAAGCACCAACTTCTAAAAGCATTTTTCACCTGACCAAGAGTTATGTGAGGAACATTATAAGAAGAATACTGTTGTACTGCCTTCAGGTCCCTTTGAAGTCAGATTTCCATTTAAATCGGATCCAAGCTTTTTGGGAAACTTGTTTAAGGTAGCCAAACTCCGCTTTTTGTCGCTCGAAAGAATATTAGACCCAACAGAGTTCTTGAAACTATGCAAGCCCCATTCCTGGACATAA